>NC_134370.1:61880833-63266666 GCF_035582795.1 Mycteria americana | reverse complement strand
CTATTGCTTCTCCCTAAAGACTTTGCCTTGATTTACGCCCTCATACCATTACAGCCATGATAATAGTAGTTTCACCTTATTTATGCACTTAGTTATTTGGGGGCATATTCTTACCTGCGGGAAGTACAGCACCTTTTTCAAATACCGCGTGCCTCCCTGTCCTGAAGCATTTCCATCTTCTCTACTGCAAATACTAATACTGTGTTTGCAAGTACCGTGGCACTGGGTCTGCCTACCTCATTTACCAACTGAGTATGTTCTCCCTTCTTATATGTTGTCCTTCCAGTTGGTGAGATAAGAGGCAGGAATGTGAAGCCTCGCCCTCGCTAACTCATTAGTCTGAGCCCTGGTACTGAGTCTGCTTAGCATCAAGTGACTTGTTTTTCTTCTGTCTGAGACTGTACTTACCTCCATAAATCACAAGAAGATCATAATCCTGACTTACTTGACACTGAACTTTTGCTTGGTTTCTTAACACAGCTGGACACATTAAATGCCTAAAAGTGGTTGGAAGGGATATTATTTCCAAAATACACATTTTCAAAGGCTGGAGGTGCAGTTCTCTGAAACATTGGTTTCAAGTTGAGATCTTGTGCTTGGGAATGTAGAAATCTCTTCTGCCCCTCCAAAATACTACGCTGCAGATTGCATTGATTCTTACCAAAGGCATGGACAGGGGTGGGCTGGTGAAGTCTGCTGAGATTAAAGAAGTGTTCCTTGGTGTTTTGTTCCACTACTGTTTTTATTTTTAACTCACTGACCATAACAAGGTGTGTTATGGTGTCCAGAGAAGGGCAACGAAGCTGGGGAAGGGTCTGGAGCACAAGTCTGATGGGGAGCGGCTGAGGGACCTGGGGTTGTTTAGCCTGGAGAAAAGGAGGCTGAGGGGAGACCTCATCGCTCCCTACAGCTACCTGAAAGGAGGGTGTAGAGAGGTGGGGTCGGTCTCTTCTCCCAGGTCACAAGTGATAGGACGAGAGGAAATGGCCTCAAGTTGCACCAGGGGAGGTTTAGACTGGATATTAGGAAATTTTATTTCACCAAAAGGGTTATCAAGCATTGGAACAGGCTGCCCAGGGAAGCGGTTGAGTCACCATCCCTGGAAGTATTTAAAAGACGTGTGGATGAGGTGCTTAGGGACATGGTGTAGTGGTGGTCTTGGTAGTGTTAGGTTTATGGTTGGACTTGATGACCTTAAAGGTCTTTTCCAACCTATACGATTCTGTGATTCTGAAATGCATACTTACCCACTTGCCCAGGAGGAGGTAGACAAGTCTTAGCTTCAAATGCCTGTACATAAGAGGTAAAAAAAGAGCAGTAATATACCTTTCTGAGACTTTTAAAAGAGAAAGAGGGTTGCTTTCACCACGTCCAAATATTCCCACCTGTAGATGCCCCAAGGGAGGCATTGACTGTAAAGATTGGGGTCCCGCAGTGTTAAAAAGGGAAGGGGAGGGAGAGAGTCCTTTGCTTCCTGCTGCGTGGGCTGAAATGGGGTTCAGGGCATTTTGCAAATTCTAGTTTTAATTGCATTTTGAGGAATCACGGAGAGAAACCTCTAAAGGCTTTCTTGTTCATAGCTGGATATTTGGGGGACAGCATTTGATTTTGCGTGACAAGACTTGTTTGTTTATTACTTGTTTTCTGTCTTTGAGGAAGCTGAGGTTTACTTTCTTTGTTGTAAACGATGCAAAAGGCACCCAGAAGAGGGTAGATGAATCCTTTGTTATAAATCTAAGTATATAGACTAAATAAATAACTTCTTTCTGGGCTTAAAATCCTTACAGTGCACCAGACAACAAAAATTTGCGTCTTGGAGTAGCTCCTAGAATTCTTTAATGCTGAAATATCTCCTTCGCTTGCGAACCTGGGGCTCTCCCTCCTTTAGATAAGTGGTTTCTGTTTAAACCAGCTTTTCTCGCGACTGTCCTTTTGGGCAAGGGTTGGCAGAATTCAGTCAATACCACTGGTGACACTAGGAGTGCATGGCAGAGAAATAAGAAGTTTTGAAGGTAAGATTAAACAAGACCTCTCTGTTAAAAAGAGCAAGGGGAAAAAAAAAATCTGTGCTCGGAGTATTGGCTTTCTCTGGCTCTCGACAGTTTGAATATACACTGAAAAAATGATTTTTAGAGCACTTTAAAAGCTTTATAAGTTGTTTTCTCTTTCAAGAAAACAGAATTTATATAGAAACATATTGTTTCAAGTAGCAGCCGAATTAAATGTTGAAAAATAGGATATTTTGCTTGAATGTATATATATTTTTTTTTTTAGGTAAGCATTAGTCTTCCAAGAAAAGTACATTCTGTTTTTATGCATGTCTTATTGTGAGCAATGCGTGTTCCCTATCTGGTAAGTAGTGCTGTCTGGAGCATTGAGTACCTTTTGGCAGGTTGGCTCTTAAAATATATTGTGTGTTATCTTTTACGGAGGATGTCGGCAGATGTCTGGATCCCGGCAATGAAATAGCAGGAGGGGAGGCAAGACAAACCTGGAGTTTATTGTGGAGCGCTGTTGGAAAGGGAGAGGGGAGCCAAGGAGATGGGTAGCGGGGGGTGCTGCGGGCGAGGGTTTTAGCTCCCTTGTGCGGGGCAGAAAGCAGCTATAGCCGGGGGTATTTTAAGCCAGTATTTAGGTGAATAAGTGAGATAACATAGGTGGCCATTTGGGAACTGTATTTCCTTTATTTCTTGTCTGAGGCTGGTGAGCAAGACCAGACTTGGGGGACATTCAAACTTCTTTTTCCCCAAAGTCGCAGGGGAGGGAACGGGGTGCTGACGCAGCCGCTAAAGAGTCAGGAAAGGAGACCAACTAGTATTTTCATCTAGTCTTACCAATTGACCTAGCCAAAAAAGGCATAAAATAACAACAGCTGTTGAAAAAAGTCTAAATCGTGTGCCTGTATCAACAGATGTTTCCATAAGCCATTGATTTTTAGGTTGTCCCAGCTTACATACAGTACGGGGGTGAAAAGGGTCAAAAGGGTAAAATATATCTAGGAGAGATTTCTCTACTTAGGAGAACTTTATGAGCTGTCAGTGAAGCTGTAAACAAAGTTGCACGAAAATATATAGTGGCTTTTAGTTTAAATTGTGTCTTTTTGCTTGTTACTGGCTGCTTGGGTTAACAAAGAAAATATTTTTCTTTCAATAGCTTTCAGATCTTTTGCTGGGTATTTTTTCTTATGCATCTGCATTAAATAAGCCCATTTAACAAAACCTGATCCTCTTATAAACATGGAATAATGACAGTATCCCACATATGGTTTTCATTAATTTTTGCATGTTTTGAAGTTGCCTTTTTTTCTCCGAAAGGCTAACTTCAGAAACAGCAGAGAGTAATGCTACATAATAGCCAAAATGACTAGCTGAGCAGTCAGAAATTCTAACTTGGGATAGAAGGGGTTTATAGTTAAATTATTTCACCGTTGCATAACGAAAAGAATATTTTTCTTCTGTACAGAACGCTGCTGCGTAATCTGTACTCCTCCCAGTTGCTGTTACTGGTTTACTTTGATTGAACTGGCATCAGTTCTGCTGATTATCTGCAAGCTTTCTTGCTTCTGAGTCTTGTAAATGTTTTGGATTTTAGCCTCGAGAGAGAGCTCCAGAACATTTCCCCCTTTCTTCCTTAGAAAACAAAACCAACCCTTTACTTGTAGTCACTGGCGAGAAATTTCAGATGCTCCATTTTCTTTATCTGCAATGCGGTGACCTTTGCAGCTCCTGGGATAGCCCGAAGTGGAAGGGTAACTCTGGGAAATTGCAAGGCTCCCAGATACAATAAATGCTGGGTTTTGACATTTTTGTCCCCAGTTGTCTTTGTCCATTGGCTTAAATTTGTTTATTTATCTATCGATTAAAGCTGTTAAGTGTATGGAAGTGCAGCAGCTGTGGCAGGTGGGAGATGAGAGAGGGGAGCACAAAACCCCAGCAATTAAAGTTTTCCTGAAACACCTGTATTGAGCTGACGTTCTCAGTGTTTGCAGGGACATTCCCTACCTCTAACTGAGTGGAGAAGAATAGGAGCAGGGTTTGGATCCATTATTCCAGTTAGGAATTATCCCTGCAACAACAAATGTTACTGTAAAGGGATCTTTGAAAAGCTGGTAGAGGAGATGTAGCATATTTTACTTTATAACCTTATAAATAAATATTTTATTATTTTTCTGGAGCAGTGTTAACAGTTGAGAAAATTCCTCACTAATGACAATGCTTCCACGTATCTGGCTGTTAATTATACATACATTTTATGTCCTAAAATTCCTTTAGGAATATTTTCTAAAATTGGGCTAAAGAGGAGAACTTATTTAGCATATATTGCTATAGCAGTGCATAACGATGGCTTTGTGGACTTGATGAATCCTTGCCCTTGCACAGACATCTTTAGACCAGGGGGATAAAAGTGGGGTAAAAATTGGTAAGAACAGGTTTCTTCCATGGGGTCAACATTCTTTCCTGGGCTCTCGAGCTGTAAAGACATGTTTGTTTAATATTCTTTACAGAGGACTACCAGGGAAACGCATAAAACAGTGAGCAAATGAATACTCATGTGGTCCTACAGCAGACCTCCCAGGCAGGAGCTGGAATCCGAATGCCTCCTCTCAAAGTTTGCGTTGGGTTTTATTTCAAGTTTCCAAATGCATGTAGAGAGGGCATGAAAATATTGGCTGGATGCGAGTGTAGGTAGGAGGGTGAGCTGGAGTGTCTGTTATTGCTGGGGAGAGGGGGGCTTGGCCGCACTCAGAGCATCTCAGTTACCGGTCGGGTCTGAGATCCTCCTCCCCACAAAGCAAACAGAAAAATTGGAAGGGCAAAACAAATACCACAGTGTCTTCAATCCCCTGCCTTCATTAGCAGCCAAGCAAAAAATTGACCTGGAAATATGATGGGTGCCTTTGTACAGTGCTCTGCTTTCCCACCACTTCCCCTCCCAGATTTTCAAGTTACAAGATGAAAGAAGAGATAACTTTTTCCATTTTGACAGAGTGCCTGGCCAGGACAATACACGGTCGTGTGGGCTTCCCAAGGGCTGAGTCGTAGGGACTTCAATTAAAAGGGGAAAGAAAAAAAAAAAGAAGGGAAGCTGAATCATTTTCTGGCATGATTTATTCATTTGAGTGACCCTTCTCTGTTTTTCAATTAGATTACAGTGCCTTAAACTGAAGGCATAAAAGAATGGTAAAAGTTGAATAATTTCCTCAGCTCAAGATGTGTCATTTTTATATTGTCTATTAATTTTACTCACTGATACCATACGTCATTTTTGTTGGGCTTTATCCGCCAATTCATCTATGTAATCTGCTATCCTGTCTCTGTTTTTAGCTAAATACATAAGTTCTTTAGATAGAAGCATCCACCAGGCGTATCCTGGAGCCGATCTCTTATTACGGCGAGGCATCCCAGAGCAGCTCAGGCGATGTCTGTCCGCTCCTGTGCTGTGCCTACAGCAACAGGTATCGAGCTGTTACTTTGGAAGACAAGGTGATGTTTCCTGCACTCCACAAATGCGATGTGGTCTGTCTTCCTGCACAAAAGCTCATACAGAGTTTTAACCTTGTACCTTGAACTGTGAGGCTTTACTCTTTCTGGAACTTGTTATTATGGAATAATGGAACATATGTTTTTATTTGTGTAAATCAAGACTTTCTTATATCCTATATCTACCCCAGTGATGTCAGAACATGCTTTTCTATTATGCATGGTATAAAAATGAAAAATTCCTTTGAGTTTTGCGTTTGTCAACTTTATAGGTAATGAAACATTCCCTTTTTCTTACATTTGGGACAAATGCAGTGATCTCCTACTTTAATCCTCTGTAGGATGCGTTACTAGACATGGCTTGTTTGGGTTTAGTGTGGATTGAGCAGGCCTTCAAATATTTGGTGGATACCCTGTGCAAACCAATTTTGAATGCCTTGCGTAATGTTTACGATTGTTTGAAAACTCCTATAAATACAATTCGCTATTTTAAATACTTATATCATTATCTTTCCAGATCCCAGAAATTGTAATCCTGCCTTTAGAGTAGGAGGCTTGAATCACTATAATTAGCAAAGATCATTGCTCATTGTGTGTGTGTAAAATTTGCACGTTCGTTACCATCAACTGGAAAACACGAAGGGAAATTTAAGCTAAGCTAACATGAGCAGCTTTAGTGCTGGATGAGGCCAAAGAAGTGAATGTTGTTTCTGATGACCCCCTTTGGCAGCAGCTTCGGGCTGGGCTGAGCCAGCTGTGATACCAATGCAGTATCTCGCATCCAGATGTCTTGGTTGAAAATTGTGTTATTCTTTATAAAAGACCCCAATATTTTTGCGTTTTACCTATCTGTAGATAATTAGACCCCATGCCCTGATGGGAAGTGCCTGAGCGCGGGAGCAGCCGGTGTCCCGGAGGGCACAGGGAACGTGCAGCGCAGGTTGCTTCTGGGAGGCTGATTTGCCTCTGCGGGTCATAGCTCAGGTACTCCTTGACAGCCTGTTTTGGGGACTGTTCCCACTTTATCCACTCGTGTTTTCCCATCCCCGCTTTCAGGATGCTGGAATTCACAGGGTGAAACAACATGTCCGGTGTTTGACAGCAAGAAGTATTTCTCTCAACTCCCATAACACGCTAAATAAATATCTGTGGTGTGGTCCAAGATCCCACAGCACTTCACCCAGCCAGGCATCTCGATTTGCGGTTATTTTTGGTAAAGGCAGAACTAGATGTTGAAAACCAATGTAAAGTCAGCTGAGGGGCTGCTAATCTCTTGCGTGGGATGTGTTTCTCCTGTAGCCGTTTGGGAGCAGTAGGATGGGCAGTTGACTTCCTCTGGAAGGATGTTCAGGCATGCTCCGTGGCAGACCAAAGCTTCAGCATTTTTCCGAAGGTTATTTGGACAATAGGAATTCCTGAGAAATGTACACTGAGTCTCTGAGAAATACTAGAAAAGGGAAGGTCAGGAAATGGCTGAAGGTCTTGCAAGGTGTTTTTGTATTTTCTCAAAACACGCGCGCCATGTATCCGTATGTCTGACAGCTTTCCAAGCCCTTCTTGTTCCTCCTTTGTGGTTCTTCAGCTGTTTATTAGACAGTTATCTCTTCGAGCTCGAACGCAGGCTGCAGCTGTACGGTGGTTTCTTTGGATATAAAATTCAGCTCGGTCGTGTCATCCCAAAGCACAGTATTGCTCTGCAGGGAAATGTCTGTCTCCAGACTGTTGCGTGAAGATCTGAATGATTTAAATAGGGAAGTTTTAGGAGAGTAGGGGCTGCCCAGGCTGGAGAATCAAACTTGTGTTGGTACTGTGGAAGATTTGCCCCAAGGATTAAGTCAGGCTGGTGAATATCGAGGTGTTCTAGGACCAGGATTGTGAAGATTTGTTGCCTGCAGCACTGAGCTCCCCCTTACAGCAGCACGATGCCTGCCGCGGACAGGAACCCTGCAATGTCTGATCATGGGGGACTGTCCATGTCCCTCTCCCTGACTCCTCTTCTTTCTATGCCCTGTCTCACAGGGGAATCCCAAATCACGACCAGCCTTTCGGGGCCACCCCATGAAGAGGACACTGCTCGGTGCGGCACTGGTGGATCGTGCTGCGGCCGGAGGGATGCAGCCCTGGACCAAAGTGCCGCTGCAGGGATGCAGACAGACAGGCAGGGTGGGAGCGAGTCAGTCTTGCGATGCTCTTGCAAGAATGAGAGGTGCATTATCTAACATCCAGGGCTCTTTACCAAGGTCTGCAGTGTGAGTGCTCGCTAGCATTCAGCAACTGCCTGGTCTTTTCCAAAATCCACGTTCGAGCATCCATCTCGGTCTCCTCTCACGCGGGTGCTGACCTACCTCCCGGCAGACACGATGGATGTGTGCTCCCTTCCAGATTGGACGCGCTCCTCTTACAGACTTTGCAGTATGAGAGTGCAGATTTCCTTTGCCTTATTTAGGTTTTTTGGGGAAAAAAAAAAGGGGCGGGGGGTGTTTTGTCTATCCTTGCAAGTGCCAGAAACATAAAATTTTAAAAACCCTTTCCAAAAGTTGATTTCTTTTTAGAAAAGAGTAATTGAAATTGTAATTCTTCTCTTTTACTGTCTGACAAATTTATTATCTCCTGGGTTCAGTGCCCAAAAGTGGGTTTTGACTTGCTTAAGACAGGGAGAATTTTTTCCTTTCATCTATTGCTCCATTAGTTCCTATCAGAGCCACAGTTAAAAAAGTTAATACGCTTGAGTATTTCTGCAGATTGCATCATTTTCAGTGTTTCATAACGATATGGCAAAAGTAATTTGAAACAGATAACAATAGTGCAGCCTGTTTCAGAATAACCATGATTTCCTTGTCATTAAGAGGTCTGTTAGCGGGTAGAGGAGGAGGAGTTTTATCTGGATGAGTTACAGATCATACGGTGCGACCGAGCGCCTCCCCCCCTCCTCCCCCCTTTTCCTTCCCTTGAAATCCGCAGTGCTGGACTTTGGTTTGGATATGAAACGATTGGATAATTTCAAACTCCTGTCTGCACAAAGCGGCTCAGCGCTTCCAGATGTTTTCAATAAGGAGCCCAGAACTGTCGCATCAGCAGCCGGTGGCCCGGGCTGCTGCTCGCGTCTCCGCTCCATTTTGAGCAACTCGCAGGAAAAAAGAGAATTACTGACTCATTGGAGTAGGGCTTTTTTTGTTTAATCTTTATCCTCTGATTGTCTGGTGCATTGTGTTTCTGAGCATAAATACTATATACTGTGTAAATATGCGTATGGCATTTGAGGGACTGCCTTAAATAGATGGACAAAAGAGACTGGAAACCTTTGTTCTGCTTCGTCCGGGCCGAGTCTGCCTTCTGCGTCTGCTCGGCGTGCCTGTGTGTATATAAGGCTGTGTGCAAGGCAAGATTTCTCTTGAAACAATGCAGCAAAAGCCCCACCTAATGTGGGAAGAGAGTGATGGTCTCCCAAGGGGGAGCGTGTCTGGCATATTATCTTCTATTTGTTTATATTATGTTTCTCCCCCCCTTCAACAGTAAAGTCTGGAAATGAAGATGAGATGGACTTCGGGTGTCTGTAATCGTCACTGCCCTCCTGATCTTGGCTGTGAGTCAGGAACATAACCACAGAAAAACTCTTGGAACAAATTAGGGATTTGGAAGCTTAAATTTGAAAAGAAAGAGAGAAGGGAGAGAAGAGGATATTTTTTGTTGGTTTATTTGTTTGTTTGTTTTGATTATTTCCCTCTGTGGCTGAAGGTGTAGAGAGTCCAAAGGGATCAGTTGGCAACCTTTACTAGATCAAGACACGTAATTATGGAGGAGGGCAGGTCATCATCTTGATTCACAGGTAGGGCATGGACATGTACTGAGTCCTGGGACATGTCCTGTGCCCAGAGTCACCCTGCCTGGCGCTGGCCTGGCAGCTTCCCTAGCCAGCTCTTGCCACCTGTCTGCGCCTTCCACCTGAAGTTTCTATTCCCTCCTGTCCCATGAAGGCACACGTTGGGTTACTTCTGGCTTTTGGCCATACCAAGATGCTTGTGCGTATCTCAGAAAAATTGGTCTCCTCTTTTTAACTTCCTGCTGTGAAGGTTGCACATCTCCCACGGCGTCTCTCACCTCCTTTGGCTAGAGACGTTTCTCATTTCTCCTTACCTGTAGGAAGGGTGAGATAACATGAGCCACCACAGACTGGGTGTTGATGCAGCTACAAGGCAGACCTATCGCATCTCTGTGGAAGATGCACTATCACAGTGAGGAGCGATGCTCACGTGGCAGTCTCCTCTGCAAGGTGGGCATTGCTTGAGCCCTGCAGCTGAACATCTCCTTCTGGTCACCAGAGGGGTTCTGCTGTTCAAAGGTGAAGCGCTTTGACAGAGCTGTGCAGCTGTTGTTTGGATAAATCTCAGCCTTATATACCAGCAGCCATCATTAGATTGATCTGAAAACAAACTTAACTGCTCTATCGGTTAAAAAAATACGGGTGCTCCATAATGAAACATTAGAGCATCATCGAAGTACAGCAACTGCTGCAAATTCCTTCACCTGAACTAAATTCATACACTTTGTTTATAGGTTCCTGTCTTGTAAATTTAGATTTGAGGAAATCCCTGCCTTTTATGGTAGTGTTTGAAGGGCTGGAATGCTGTCACAGCCATTTCTGATTCCTCATCTCGACAGGCACATGATTGCTGGGATTCATTACTTGTGGAGAAAACTGGTGGCTCCAGAAAGTCCCCAAAGTACTGCCACATTTCGTGTGTGTCCTAATACTGAAAGCAGAAGCTCTGCTCGCTGTTGAGGAGAACAGAGTCATTGGCTGAGACCTTGAGCCAGAGATTGTAGCTGTAAGAGAGCCTCATAGAGGAGATCCTCCTCAGTTCAGCTGGTGGTGTGGTGGAGATGAAGCTTTGGGTTGTGAGGGAGAGACTGGAGCCTAAGGAAAGTGGGGGCAGATGCTTCGCGTTGACTAGGTAAGAGCATACCTGTGTCACTTACCGGGAGGAGCTGACCCGCAGCAAGTCCCCAGCCCACTCCAGCGCATGAGGACATGTTCATGGCGTGATGCCCAAAGGCGGACCTTTGATCGGTGGCTGGCCACCGCGCCAGAGCCGTGCTGTAGTCTTAAAAGACACCCTTCTCAGTTTGCTTACTGAGTCTGCTAAGTTTAGAGAGTAATTATGCTTTTGCGTAATCTGGCTGTACGGATTGGGGGTGTCATATCCAGGAGAGCCCAAAATAGTACTTTGTGTTTCTGTAAACTCCTGTCCTTCGGTGTTTTACCAAATAGTCGTGGAGGGGAGTCAGTTCCTGTGTTACTCACAGGTGCAATGTTTTCAGGTGGCCAGAAGACTGGGTAGCACTGGAAAGAGAGGAGCTGGAGTGCCTGCTCGCAGCAGATGGGTTTAGACCTCCTTTGGAAGACTCATCTTGAATGCAAATGCTGAAAACTCACTTTTTATCCGTTTCGGCAGGTTGCAGGGTTTGAGTAACCTTTGCCAGAGCTTGAGCTGGTGGTTAAAAAGCACCTCATACAACCAGGAGACTTGGGTCACCCTGCGGGGCTGGATGAAAAGACCTACAAACCCTTAACCAAGCTCCACGAGTGGAGCAAATCCCAGCAGCAGGAAGAGGGCCAGTTCACCCAGTGCCGCGGAAGATGGCTTTTGGAGATCTGCAATTAAACGTTGGGTTGATAAGCGCCGTCTGCCATGTCTGTGTTTCCTGCTTTGCAACATGGGATTAACAATTCCTGTGTTTCCAGCTTTTCTGCCCAGAAAAGCAGCAAGTTCTGCTTGCTACAAACTCCCAACCACAGAAAACCCCCCCTTTCCCTTTTCTTCTCTCTCTCTCTCTCTCTCTCTTTTTTTTTTTTTTTTTTTTTTTTTTTTTTTTTTTTTAAACCGCCCCCATTCCCTTTTGAATCGGTGAATGAGGGAATGTCTAAAGCCAGGGAAGTATGGAAAGATTTCATCCCTGGAGAGGTCAGGGTGGGGTGGAAAGCGGAGGGGGCTGCAAGGGGGCAGTTTGAAAACAGGAAACCATGTGGCAGCGTGCACGCAGGGCCCAGCTGATGTGAATGAGCTATTGAGAGGGGAGAGACGCTCCGACTGGCCCAGCATTAGAAAGACTAAAAAACTTTAGGGTTGTTTTTTAGTTTTTGTTGTTTGGGGGTTTTTTTTAAGAAAAAAAGCTCTGCCTTTCAGGCTAGAATAAAAGAGGGAAAATTGTATTTTCTGGAGAGCACGTTGCTGAAATCTTTTGCTTTGTGTTGCAAACAAAAAAAAAAAGTAAATGGCTGATTTCCTTTTTTTTTTTTTTTCTTTTTTCTTTTCTTTCCCCCCTGTGTGCACTGATCAAATCATAAGTTTCCGTTCCTGTTTTGGGGAATTGTTAAGCCTGAAATTGTCTTTCATTCACCTGGCCTGGGGGAGAGGGAAGAGTCTTTTTACCTCTCCGAAAACACATCCCTTTGCTTCTCAGTCACTTTTTGGACCGAGCAAACACACACCGAGTGCCTGCAGCCGGAGGTGGAAGAGGCTGGCGAAGAAAAGCTGCTGCTTTTTCTTCCCCCCTCCCTCCTCTTTTATTTTTTTTTTTTTTCCTCTCTCTGAAGAGATGAATCATGCTCCCACAACTGCAAAGAAATTTTGAAAGCTGGGAGAACACTGGTGCAGGACTAAAAAGGCAAGTAGTGACGTCCCAGCCCAAATCAGGAGGGAGTGGCTTTATTTCATTATTTTCTTTCCTTTTGCCCTGTGCTGTCATTAGAAATTTAAACTTAACGCAAACCCCAGCCCTCCTGTCTGGTGAACAGTGGACCAACTTGAAAGGAGGAAAGTACCTTTTTTTATTGTTTCTTTCAGTGCACGAGAGTGTGAAAGAAAAAACACGTTGGTGACAGTATTTACCTTGGATACGGTGATCGGCTTTTTTTTTTCTTTTTCTTTTTTTCCTGAATTACACCGGTCGTGGCTGAGCCTACCTTCTGCCTTCCCTCTTGGAGCGTCAGGGTTCCTGCTGCACACATCTGGCTTTTGTTCTCTTTTTGGGCAGGATTTTCATTCTGGTGCTTTTTGGATATCAAAGTTGTCTGGAAAACTTTTTTTTATTATTATTATTACTATAACAGGAAGGCTGATACCATTCTTAGCAGTTGCAAAAAAAAAAAAAAATCCTATATGTATAAAGCTCTCTTCAAATATCTTTTGTTTGCTATAAGTTCCTGCGTTGCCTGTATAAGCAAATCTGTTCCAAGAAGACTTTATCAGCCGGTCGCAGCTCTGGGATTTTCTTTTTCCTGTTGAGAGGCTCGGACAGGCTGGTGTGCTGAGACACGGGGACTCCTCTGAGCACGTACGTGAGAGGTCTGGAGCGCGCCTGGCCGCGGTCAGCCCGGGGTTCATGGTGGGCTCTTCTCCGCCGCTCCTGGCTTTTTGGACAAAATGTACGAACGCCATAAGAGGCGATACAGCCTATGCGACATTTCCAAGGTGGACAGGACTGTAGATGTTGTGTTGTTAAAGGTATGATGTTTGTGTACACTTATTTATGGGTTCCTTTCCCCATCTCTAATGGGTCTATCTCTTCTCCGCTGTACCCGTCCCCCATGCTGGACAGTGCAGAGAGGGGGAACAGGTGGAAGAGCTCTTGCCCTTCAGCATGGAGATGGCTTTGAGTGCTATCAAACCATGTAATGCCAAATATTATTATCCCTGCAACCAGATAATCTCTTTTGGCATGCAGTCAGATACCCTTTTGGAGAGCTCTCTCTGGCCATCTTCCCTGTCCTCTGCCGTTAAACAGTCCCCTCCTGCTTTGCAACCTTCACCGCTTGCAGGTGGGTTTTCCGCATAGGGTGC
Source organism: Mycteria americana (assembly GCF_035582795.1). Taxonomy (NCBI): domain Eukaryota; kingdom Metazoa; phylum Chordata; class Aves; order Ciconiiformes; family Ciconiidae; genus Mycteria; species Mycteria americana. The sequence continues at coordinate 63,253,345 of NC_134370.1, read as the reverse complement.
CGTTCAGCAAAAGGTTTTCATTTCCACTGGTCGCTTTTGGGATTGAAATGCACGTCTCCCCTGAAAGATGTATTCTGCCAAAAAAGGCATGGTGGATCCTCCTTTGCCTCTGTTTTTTTGTTTGTGTTTGAAGGGTGTTGCTGTCAGTCTTACTGTTTGGGTGTGAGTTTTGTCTGAAGATGGGTTGGAGCACGGGCCAGGAGTGGCTCTTGGCTAATTGTCCCAGTGTGTTCCTCCTCTAATCTAAAATTAGCAAGTGCTCCACCAAATGGCACGGTGGCAGTCTGGGAATGTCCTGTCTCCGTAACAGCTTTTTGGAGCTTCAGCAGTTTCCTGGCAAAGTGGATGGAAATCGGAAAGCAGCCAGAGGGACTGCAAAACACAGCCCTACTTAGGGATCTGAACTCCTGGAAGAGCATTTCCTTTCCCTCTCCCTTTTTCTCTCTTCTCTTTTCTTAGCTGAGGCAGTAGGTTTCTACATGATCATGTGGTTTCCTTTTTTATGATTTTTGCTTCATGCCCTTGTTTCAGAGTCGAGAACATAGAAAAATTTTATTTTCAGATGATTCTTGTTCTACTTCATCAGCACTAAAATAGACCTAGCACTTATAACTTGCATGGTTTAGGAATAAAAATAATTTCCTTTAATTCAACACATCCTTTGTTTTTTAGTGACACAAATAACCATAACTTATTTTCTCTGCCAAATCAATTTTGTTGAGTATTTTTGAACTCTCATGTTAAAGATGATGGTTGCGGATTGAATCCCATCATATTCAATCTCTAGACACCCTGTGAGTCATTAAAAATGTAGACATAGTGTACACACACTACTCGTGTGAAATGATGCTTAATAATTCTTGGGAGAAGACCTGGTACCCCTGACAACCTCGGTTGCTAATATAAAAAACCACAATCTTTGTCTTTATAAAGAATATCTGGATGCCTGGGTTGAAATGTAATTCACTATAATTATCTGACTTCAGTATTTCTGATGTCATCAGTTCCTTAAATTAGTTCTTGTTCAGCAAAGCTTAGATTTTATAACAAAATGTGGCTCTTGTTAGTTCCCACTAGTATTTTCCTAATTCAGTTTCAAAACTGTGGGTTATACTGTCTGTTCCTGCAAATGACTCAGTGTCCATATATGTGTGCGTGTGTGCACGCATTGCTGCTCCGAACATAGGCTGTAGAGGCTGCAGATGTTTAAAATAGGAGGGTGCTAGTGACAGCTATAGTTACAGTCAGCTGTAGCTTGATTTTTAGTTGTTCTTCATGTTTTAGCTGGTTTCTATAACATAACCGGTAGATGAAATTAAATTCTGATGATCTAGGGATCCAAGCCAGCACTAGAGTGCGTCAGTGGCAGATCATCTCTTGACGTTCATGGGAGTTGGATCAGACCCTTAATGAGGGAGCTGGGGGGGGCGGCGTTTTTGTTGGGTTTGTTTTGAATTAAAATACTTAAATAAAACTGTACCTTATCTAGGTCACTATATTTTGGTGAGTTAAGAGGGCAGGGTTTCTTAAGTGTCAAGTATTGAAAAGCAAGTAAATAGCCTTACAACAAAAGCAAACCCACCCAGGATCCATTAAGAGTGTTTGATCTGGATGAAATTGTAACATACCTGCAAAGCACCAAAGAGCTTTGGGTTTGGCCTGCGGATTGACTCGGACAAGATGTCTTTTCTTTAAGTGGTAGATGAATATGTTCTTTGCTTCATTTTAAGACGGGGAACTCGGTAACCATGACATAGGAAAGAAAAACAGCTGGTGGAGAAGGACAACTGGAACAAGTTGTGAACAAAGAAGATCTTGTGTCATTTCAGTTACTAAATGTTTATAGATGGGATTGTATTTGCATTGATTGAAAATGTTCTTAGATATAGTCGCAAAAGAATTTTGGTTCCTACTGACTATTTTGCAATGCACGTGTCTTCTGAAGCGTCAGTGTGTTGGGGCTCAAATTTTCCATGTTTAGATTGTGCCTGAAACAGTGGCTTGTGGAGTTACAAAAAAATAACCTCAGCAATTTTGGGGGTTGATGCACACAGTTATTTTTAGCTTTAACATTGTTTTCTTCCTCCTCCCCACATACGAAAAAGCAAGAGGCAGTGGGTATCAGTGTCCTAGCCCTTATGTCGGAGATAGGACTTCGTCTTTACTGCGGCTCTTTTTGCTGCTGCAGCAACGCGAACATGGTGAACTTGGTTACTGAGCGTAGTGGTTTGCCACTGTACAGGGAAGCCTGGTGATGCAGAAATGGCATAAAAATTTGCCATCATCTTTCCAGCTGGGATTGCATTGTAGCAGATGAGGGAGAAGGTGTGGTGAAAGTGGGACATCTGCTTGTCTGAACAGTTTATTAAGCTCTGAGCAGTTACGTGCAGGGTAAAGCAGTCTGCACTATGTTATTCCAAGACCCAAAATGGGAAGTCTCAGTGTGCCCATGTGTGAGTTGGCAGCCCTATCTCATTTTTATGTTGTGCCTGCTAGCACAAATATAACTAACTAGGGACAGAATACAGATACCACACTGGCTGGCACCTTGCAATACATGTGAAGTTAGACAAGCGCTCAAGTCTGGATGAACAGTCTGTGCTTTGCAGAGTTAGAAAATAAGAAATGGGCTCGCTTTGAGAATGGGAGACTGAGTAATAGCAACTGGAAATATTTTATAATAGTTCATTGCTTATATCTATATTTCACCTTTGTAGGTGAGTGTTAAGTGTAGGCAGAAGGTGTAAGTTTTTTCATAACCGGGGAAACGAGGTTTGATTTTGCTGCTCTTCAGATGAACAGATTCCGTTCAGCTTCCAGTTAAAAATCAGGACATTATTCATGAAATTAAAACCAGCTCAGTGTTATAAAAATAATTAAGGCATTCTGAAATTAAAGGGGAAGCTTATCAATTTGTTATTCTGCTCCCTGGCAGAGGGCTGCTCTACCCCAGCGCTGGAGCAGATCCTCTGGAATGAACCCTGCCCGCCTAAGGCAAAGAGCAGTTTGCAGCACCCTGAGCTAAAAGTAGTATGTGGAGAAGGTCCCCAAATTAACTGAAACTAAGGTTTTTTCCATTATATGTTATCATACTTATAAAGCATTTTTATTTTTTTCTGTGCACTTTGGTTTTGGTTATTTGACCCGTGAGTGTGTTCGTTCCTTCTTTGGGGTTTGGGGCTGAGGGAGGTACTGTCATCGGATGATGGGTATGCAGTGTCTTATCAAACTTTGTGGCCTTAAAATGACTCTGAACTTTGATCCTGCATCTATCTTTAGTGGTTTGGTTATAGATGGGACAGCAGGAGAGAAGTGTATTTATGATGATGTGGAGAACTTTTGAGTTTATCTGTGTGTGTCTTGTGTAGAATTAGAATTGAAGGGATAACTTAAATGAAACTAATGTGTTTTCACCTTAGGCACAGACATGTTTGTGGGAATTTTGCTCCTATTTTTGTCAAGAGATGTTTTTTATGCAAAGCCATTGCTGCTGTTTTTAAAGCTTAATTAAAGTTTGTTGTTACCAGGACTCTAATTCTGCTGGTGGAGGAGGACATGCCAGTGCCAAGGGCTGGAAAATGTTCTTGGGGCACAAGCTCCTTTCCCCAGTTGGGACGTTGCCAGGGGGAAAACTGCACTCTAGGAATTCAGAGTTGCTCTTACACCACAAAGTGCTAATTTATTCAGTCATTTAAAATGTTCTGTGGTTGTAGGAGCCTCTTCTGGTGTAATCCTTTAGCATCGTTCTCTATAGCACTGCTCACTTGTTGCCGTCAACAAGGTCACTTTGGACCTCCTTGAAAAACATGTTGTCCTGATACGGTGTCACCAAATCTGTAAAGGTAAAAGATTTGATGTAGCGTATTCACAGTGCTAGAAGATAAATCTCTACAGAATCATTGCAGAATTGCAAGTAGTGTCACTTTGTCCCTTTTGGCATACATTGGAGAACGGTCTTTGCGTTCCTCATGCACGTTGTAAAACCTTCCCATAAAGCTTAAGCCAAGAAAATACACAGGGAGATTACAAAAAATTTAAAGAAGCAATTTTAAAAATTCTGGAATTTGTAAAGGAAATTGATATATCTGCTCTGAATATTGTCTGGCAAGACGACTGTTAAAGCAGCGATTTTTGTTCTTAATGTGAGTTTTGTGTATATGTAGTTCGTTTGCACCAACAGCTGTTGAGGGAAGACGATGAAAAGTCCTTCCCCAGGTGCCCCATCCCTCATGTTCCTTTTGAAAGAGGTTTGGAGGATCTTGAAAGGTGTTTTTTGTGAAGGGGGCGAATCAACTGTTGCTTTAGTTTTTGTTCAGGAATTAAAGGAGATGACTGGATTATTCCATTGTAAATGGAATTGTAAAGTTAAAAGTTGCTCAGTATAAACATTGAATTCCATTTATGTGTACAGTTTTCTTCAGTGAAAACTCTCCTGGAGGAAATTTTCAGGAACAGGTAGTTCCTAGAGGAGAATTAAGATTTGCGCTAAATTTTAGAAAATAAATAATTGTATCATTCTTGATTGTTATACTAATTAGTTATAATTGCATTTAAAGTATTGCTTGTTTTCTGCTATCTTTGTTCTTCAATGGATACTTCAAATCTTTCCTAGCATCAGCTATTGCTCAGTATGGTGTACAGGTACTTAATGATGCACCAAGCAAGCTAGAATTACTATACTAAATATTTTCCTATGTGCAACGGTATCTGGTTTTAGCTGCAAGGTAGAACTTAGTTTGGAAGCTGGTGGGGGTGGAGGGGGGTTAGAGAGAAATGGAAACTTGTAAAATTAGGACAAAGTTAAAACAATACGGGGGGAAGATGAATCTCTAGAGGTTTGCTAGGAAATGAAAGTTAAAATCATGTGGTTCCTTCTTCTCTGGAGATGTTGATTTATATTGCTACCAGTGAGATTGACGAGTGCAAACTTTTAAAATAGTAGAAGATTTCCTGAGAGGTCAGTGTGTTTTCTTTATTGTGAAATAGAAGGCAAGAAGAGTTAAAATAAAACCAGAGGGAAAGAAAAAGGACTTTTCCATGGTGGAAAGGTAGGAGAGGTGCATGAGAGGTCCCCAAGGCAAGTGTTTCTAGCAAGCTCTCTGTTGTGCCATTCTGCTCGAAGTAGAAATTTTTAAAATGTCTTCTGAGAAGGAGGTCGCGATTCTGGTTTTTGTGGGCAGGCGTCGCACAGGACCACGAGCGCTGGAGGGGGTTAAAGAACTCTTTGGCCAAGACTGTCGTGCAGGGGGAGAGGAAGGAAGAGCCTGGGAATAGAGGCTGGGGTCGCTCATCGTTCCCGCGTGATGGAGGACATCCCAGCCCCCTTTGTCTCACAGGTTGTCCAGCGCCGTTCTTTTCTTATGCAGAGAGGTTTCTGCATTAAGTCACTTCAAGTTTCAAATTCAATGTCTGCAGGAAGATGTCTCTGAGGGTCAGGAAATACATCCATGTGTGCCCAGAAAGAGCAATCAAACCGTCTGCTGCTTGCAACTCCAGCTGGTGTCCTAAAGCCCTGTTCGGACATTTAGTCTGCTAGTGTTTCACAGGCAAACAGAAAATCCTTCGGGATTCACTTTTTGGTGCCTGGGGACGTGCTTCCATGATTCATTCGGTGTCTGAGCTGCAGATAAACACATTCAGGCTTCTGCATGGAAAAATAGCTGGTTCTCTCCTGGCGTTTTTTCAAAGCTGCGTATTGAAACTCTGTTCCCAGAGGCCGTTTCATATTCCCTTCTGCCATCTGAACACTGCTGCATGCTCTGCTCCCACTGCAAAGACTTGGGATGCCCAGAATCGATGGGCTATAATCAGTGTGGGCAAGACGGAAGGTGCGTGGGGGTTTTATCATCTTCTGTGGCCACCAGCCTGCGGTCCTGTCGTTGGGTTTCCCTTAGCAAAACAGAGGGAAGAAAGGAGGAATATATTTTATAACGGTATTTTCTCTACAGCCCTTACTGTCTGTACCTGCAGTCCTGAGTAAATATGAGCAGAATTCAGCTGTTGAGGAGGGATCCCAGTACTCAAGTCTTGGGCTGTGGATAGTGGGGTTTGTGTTTTAAGGATCTGTGGACCACCCAGTTTCCTGAGAGCACGCAGTAAACCTCCCTCAAATCCTGTCTGGGCTCCTTTCAGCACAGGGATACTTGTATATAGTAGTGGTTTCCTTTGTTTGTATTTTGATGATGATTATCATTATCCCTGAATTAGGACTACTGAGATAAATACTTAGTTCCTAATGTTTTATTTTGTAACTAATCAGGTATATCTGAAACAGCACCTTAAACCTCAGTGTTGCGCTCTCATTACTTTTTTTTGTAGAAAAAAACAGACGTTTTCAATACTTGGCAAAGTCACAGGGCAGAGGAGAGAGCTGGCTGGGTAATGGGAAAAATACTCAAATCTTTTTTGAAAAAATGCCAATGTCTATAATGCATTTTCAGTGAATGACTCAATTGGTTCTATTAAAGGAAAAAATATACTGTTAATTCAGCCTATTATAGTTTATTCTATTACCAATCAACTGATAGGCTTGAACCTCCTCATATTTTGCTTTCTTACTGCTAATTGTTGAACAGGATGTTTAATTACCAATTTCCAATAGTGAATATCAGTATAAATCAGGAGTAGTTCTCTTAAATTTGGTGAAGGTACGTTGGTTTAAGAGTAAGGAGGACCAGGCTCAATACGATGAGGAAGGAGTTAGGTGCAAGCCAGTCAGAAGGAGGCAGAATTTGATTTTATAACTGAAATGGGTCGTTCCTTCATTTGCGTGGACTTGAACACATTTGCATTTGTCCTCCTATGCGTGTTCAGGCTCAGCCTCTAGATTTGCCTTTAATAAATTCTAAGACGGTGTGCTGCAAAATAGATTCTGCTTTGGCTGGAGAGAAGAGAATATTAACATGATATTTATTGACTTTACAGTCATGATGTGGTAGTTATTGACTTTACAGCTCTTTTAAGACTAAAAAGTATGTATAAATTCTGCAGTGAAGTTTAATTGCTAAGGTTAGATACCCCTCAGCCTTGCTGAGAACAAAAGGGTATCTTTCTTATGTTGAAAGAATCCAAACGGTGACCCACTGTCCATGAAACAGTTAAAACTCAACGTCTTTATGTCACTTTGGAAAACAAGAAATCATTGTTTCGAGTATTTGCTTACAAAAGCCTTTCTCAGACTTCAGACTGCCTCTCTTTCCCTCTCCATCTCCTGTTTAATATATGTGTAATAGTCTCATTTAATATATATGTAAAAGGGAGAAGATGGGCATACAAGTGTGTGTGTATGTGTGTTGAGTAGAGGTACAGGGAAGGATGGGAACTTAGATGTATGTCATATAGGGGTCTAATGGGATCTTAGATGAATGTGTATATAATGCATGTGCATGAGCAGAGGCAGTGAGCAACTAATAGTAAGTGTACATCAGTGCATGCGTATCTAAGAAAAACAGCCTGTAAAATTGCATGGAGGTGGGGAGGGACGTCCCCGTGGGACGTGCGCTGAGGTCACCCTGAAACCTGACTCTGGTAGAGCACGAGGTCTCCTTCTCCTCTCCTGGGAGACTCTTGCTCATTTTTCCCCTCTCGGACCTTCTCTGCTCCTTCCCTGTCTCCTCCAGCAAGAGCTGCTGACTGGGGAAGGTCACAGCATCCTCGCTGCTGGAGGATTTTAAGGGCACGTTGGATTAAGACCTCTCAGATTATAGTTAAGCCTGACTTGGAGCAGCAGAAAGGGACTAGCTGACCTGTCAAAGGCCCTTCCAACCCCATTTTGTCATCACAGAAGTATGGAGGAGGACAAAACCTAAGGAAGAAAAATGTGCTGTAGGAAGTAGCTGACAGGTCGGGGGCCGTGGAGCATTGACTCTGCGGTGTGGAGAGCAGGAGATGAGCGGAGGAGCTGGCAGGAGCCCCTCCGGTGAAGGGCAGGGGGGTGCAGCCAGAGCGGTGAGGAGCACCAGCCAACGACTTGCAAATAAGAAGTTCCATGATCTCAGTGAGAAAGGGAAGAAGGACGTGGGTCATTAGTCAAAGCAGCAAGTCAGGTCAAGGGCAGGAGAGTCTTGTTTTTTCTTTATTAAAAAAAATAAAAAGGAATAAAAGGGAAAAAGCAGTGCATTTCATAACATGGGAGAAAGGAGAACATCAAGCGGATGAGAAAATCCAGCAAGGACTGCAAAAATGGAGCAGGTTTATGGAGGAAACTTGAAGACAGGTCAGAGGTAAAAAGTAAATAGTAAAAATTCTCTGTTTGACAGAGAGAGGGAAAAGGAAATTATTTCAGGAGAGAAAAGGAAAACCACAGAGAGGGTAGAAGTAGTTGGCATGTAAAAATCAAAGTCATCCATTTCAGTAGCTTGCTTTTAGCTACAACATAACATGTGAGATCCTGTGTGTTGAGGCAGGTCAAGAGGGGAAATAACCTCTGGATTTCGTGACATGGGACATGGGATTTTCCAGGTGAGATTTGCTTCCGTTTGACAAATAAGAGGTGTTTGGCTAGGAGGAACGGCAGAGCTGCTGAAGGAGAGAGAGCAAAGAGGCTTCCAGAGTCTACCAGCTGTAGACAAAAGCAATGGGAAGCCTATGCTGGATGAGCCAAGGGTTGTGGACAGTCCACCAGGCTTCAGAGTCCAAGTGTTGGACAACACGACCCAAGTGAGGAAGAGTAAAGCAGAGGCAGATGGGGGAGAAGACTGAGAGCAGATCAGTCATCCTTGCTGAAAGACTGGAAGTCACAGAAGGGGTGAAGGACAGGGTGACATGATAAGGGCTGATGTTGAAATAAACCATGTGATGTGTCTTAGTGTTAAAATGGGGGGTTCTAACATCATCATCATTTCAGTTAATGCAAACAGAACATGCTTCTGGTTCTTACCATGACCTGGGCACTTCCCTAGCCCTCATTTCCACATTATCAGAGTGCCTTACTATCTTCAAGGTAATTATCTTTACAGCAATATGGGTGGTAAGGAATTGCTATTTTGTAGATAGTGAACTGAGGCATAAAGCAGAGGAGTATCTTGCCTGCAGCCCCGCGACAAATGGAAGCGAGAATTGAAGCCAGGCTTCTTCAGTCCTCAACTAGTAGCTTAAACGCTGGCTCATCCTCCCTCTGAACTCCTGCCTTGAGTGGGAGCCACCTTGAAATCATATTTCCCACAGAGAAAGGAAGTTTTTTGGCGTATTTTAATGATTTGTTTAGTGAAGCTAAAAAAAAAAAAAAAAGTCGTAAGTTACTTTTGAGTTGTTTATTATTGGGACAAAATTAAGCCATAACCATATATCTGCTGGTCGATGCAGAGTGACATCGCAGAAGAGGCTAGCGGGGATGTTAGCGACATTGGCCTTTCTTTGATTCGCTCTGGTCTGTTTTTCAGATAAATCGCGAAAGCTGGTGTTCACTGGAGCCATGTCCCAATTCTTCCCTGCTGGAACGCAAGCGGACACGGGAGTCGCCAGGTGAGCAGCGTGCCGGTGGCGGCTCTGGACGAGCAGCCCTGCGGTTCTCTTCACTTCTTTCTTTCTTTTTCTTCTTATTTTTGACATCCTAGCCTCGACGGGTAAAATACGTAAACTAAAGAAAATGTGTCATGAATCTGCCGTGAGTCATTGTTAGCACATGGTTGTAGCACTTGACTTGCAGTGAGCTGTGTGGTGTGTCACCTTCTTAAGTAACTACACATTTAAAGTACTTCAGTATTTCGGTTTTTTGGTTTTTTGTTTTGTTTTGTTTTTTTTTTAAATTCACTTGAAAGGGGTGATGGGGGACACAGGCATGGTTTCTATCTAAAAAGGATGATACAATAAAAGAAAAAAAAAGTCAGAAACTTAAACTCCTGAATCCCTATTTAGATCCACGTCAGTGGCTTGCTTTCCTCCCACCCCCGAAAGCTGCCATGATTTCCAGGCTTCAGGAAGCAGGAAGGCTGTTCAGAGCCATCGTTCCCACACCCTGCCCATCGGCCACGCCGAGCTCCCAGCCCTGGATGCTGGCTGGTGCTTTCTGGCTCTTCCACAGGGACAGAAAATCTTGTCTGGGCAAGTTTCAAAGAGGGATTGGTGTCCAAGATAAGAAAAAAAGCATTTCCTTTCATTGAATTACGCATGTTTGAAACAAATAGAGTAATTTGTCAGGGCCCTGAATAGTGACTTTGCTTGGACTGTTCATAGAGAGGACACTTCTTGCCTTGCCCTGCTCATTACGAGCAGGGGTCTCACCTGGATCTCCTTCCATTTAGCTGAGAGACTTGAAAGAAAAACAGGGATTGAATCACTGACTGTCAATGTGAAATTCAAACCCAGTCTTTTCAGAGTGTAGGCTAAGAAGGGATAATTTGGGTAACTGACCAGAGGGGTTTATCCTAGGTAGAAATTCTAGGTCCCATCAAAGTTAAATAAGTGCTTTTTTATTTAAAAAATAATAGTCCTGTGTTTAGAATAGTCATGAACAGCGAATAGCTGTTTCAAGAGTGTTTTACAGGAGAACCTGTGGTATCACCATGCTGCTTCTTTCCTAATTGTGTCCCCGAATCCCTTGCCTCTTGGTATGATATTTTTACGCTTCAGGCAAGAGTTATTGCGCTGCATTAGGCTGCAAAATGACATGCGCTCATTTGACTTGCCAAACCTATAATCATGTATTCATGTGGATCAGTATTAGTTAGATACTTACTAATTATCTAATGCAATATCATACTATAGAAATACAATATTAGTTATGTAATCAGGTAGCCATATATACAAATATATATTAGTAATTATACTAATACGTGTCTGTAACACAAGCACAAAGAGGCAGGTTTTTAAGCTGATCAATGTGCTCTCTGGCTGGACTGAAGCAGCAGGAAGATCTCGGGCTCTGCAGGTTCTAGCCTTTCTAGAAATAACGTCCTCACTGCACGTGCATCCCTCCGGCTGCACTGCGGTGCTGCGCAGCGTAGGGAGGGCAAGAAAAATCTGGCAACACCTAACAGCAGTAAAACCACTGGCTGTCATAATGTGGCTAACTTGACAATACACAACTTGATAGGGAATTAGATCTTTTTCACCTGCTGAATAATCCTGCTGAAATGGCTTGTAAGGACAGAGTCTTCAAATCTTAGAAGGTAACTCCAGAAACCGTAGCTTCTCATTTTCTGTCAGTGGTTTTGAAATGAAATGCCTGGGGGAGTGTGGCAGATACGTAGCTATCAGCACGGAATCGGAGGGCTCAGCCCTGTCTTGGAGGACGAGGCTTTGGAAAACGTACGTAAAAGAGTTGCTTGGAAATTTTCTTCCTGGGGCTTTTCACTATGTAATTTTTTTTTTTTGTCTCTATATTATGTGCAGAAGTGTGTTACCGTCGCCATGATCATTGTATTTCCACCTGCACCTCCACAGAGGGGAGCAGATACGCAGCTGCACTATCAGTCCAGCGTCTGCAGCAGGCAGGGGGTGGGTGTGTGATGGGAGTCACAGTCCCCATGTCATGGCGGTGCTGTCACCGGGGCTCGCCAGGTCACGGGGGCGGGAGACGGAGCTCAGCGTTGTGCAACGCCTGTGCAGTTTAAATCAAAGAAAACAAACCCAATGAGCTAACTGAGAAAAGGAGGGGAGGAAGACCCGCCCCCAAACAACCGAAAATAAAGGAGAAGGGAGGGAAGAGAGGGGTTTGGGGGGTGTGTGAGTCCCCATCCTCCCCGCCGCTTCATCTCCTCTGTCCCTTGGAGGCTCCTTCAGAGCCTTTCGCTGCCTCTTGTGATTTATCGTCGGGGCGAGGTATCCGTCCCTTGGCACATCTGGACTGTCCCCGCTGATTTTCCACTGGAACGTGGCTCGAGCCCCTTTGTTTTTCAGTCTGGGCTGCGGACACGCTCTGCTGGCTGCCAGCTGGATGGCCGGCACCCTGGCCCGCTCCCTTACAAACTCTCCGTCTCTTCTTTGCTTTTCCCTTCTTCCCCCCCCCCCCTCTCTCCTTCTCTTCCCCCTCCCCTCTCCCCCTCGGTGATGGAAAAGCAGTTCAGATTTTCCAGGTTTACCGAAAGGGGAACAGGACTGGGGAGCAGCCGCACCGCCTCCAATAAGTGCTTTTCCAATTCTCTGCGGTGTGGAAACTCCCCTGCAGGGTAATGGGGTTTCCGACCGGTTTCGGCTCCCCCGTGCCCGAAACGGGGGCAGCCCCGCTGCCATCAATACATTAACATTATTTCCTCCGACAGTGGCTCGCTCCCATCAGCTGGGCTGTGGCGGGGGTGTTTGATAGCTGCTGTCGGGCGCAGGTTAAGGATGGGGAAGGGAAAAAGGTGGTTTCGAGCCACCCAAAGCTGTCGTCATTGTGTTGATGTGTAAGGTTGACGTAGCCAAGGATGGAGTTAGTCAGGTGTAATTTAAGAGGGAACCAATATTTTATTGCCCTGGCTCCTCTCCAGGGAGCTAAGCATGTTTTGGATCTGTTTAGTCGGAGCAGGTTGCAAAATAACACCTTTCTTTTTGTAGAAAATACTAATAATCAGAAAATATTTTGAGCTGGGAGAAAAGAATGTTCAGTTATTGCCAAAATTGTCATTAATACTTTTGCCTGAAGGCTGAACAAATGAAATCGTATACAGGCATTATTGATGCAAATACATGTCTGTTAAGGTTTTTGGAAAGGAAGGGCTTTCTCAGTGGCTCAGTATCTTCTATATTTGTGTTGCTCATCACCCCAATACAAACAGCTGGAAGCATTTTGGAAAAAAGAGATTCAGTATGCTTATATATCAATGTCAGGAGTTATGAAAGCTTTAGAATTTAAAAAGACACTTAATTTTTGAATCTTAAAAAAGTAAAGCTTGTCATAGAAGTCATACTAGTTTTTTTTCAGCAAGAAGTATAAAAGGAGTGAAATAATCTTCCAAATGCCAGTTTAGAGAGGGGAAGATTATTTCACTCCTTTTATACTGGCATTTAGAGAGAATTGATTGGTTTTAATTGTGAAAGAAAGCAAATATTGTCAAGTTATATTTCTACATTTATTGAATATGAATGTAATTTTGCAGTTGCTGCAATTGATGGGAAACATCCTGTTATGCTCAGTGTGGGGTACCTGATATATAACATATTTATCAGCACCTCAAGCTGCAAGCATATATGGCTGTTTAATGCAGAATTTCTGTTTTGCACCATGTGCTTCGATGACGCATTAAAAAGGAGTTTTAAACTCTGGAATAAATTCTTTGAAAATTTGCAGGCACAGTTCTGGGAGGTGAACACAATTTATAAAGCTGTGTTTACTGTTGTTTTTAAATCCTTGAATCCACCCAGCATATGTGAATTGGATGTATGGATGCTACAGAAAGCGTCAGATCGTAACTGTTTCTGCTTTGCTCCCATAGAATGTGAGAATTTCTTGGAGGATGGGCTGAATAGCGTCTGTGCCTCGTCACAGGGTGTGCTTAAAAGAGAGTCCGGGAGCGAGTCTGACCTCTTCCCCTTGCCTGGTGATGGGATGGAAGACCTTGTCTTTGGAAAGGTAGGAAAACTTGGTTGGGATATGGTTAAAAAAGCTCCGAGGCCTGATTTGATAAAGCCATACTGCAAACGCAGATCATCTTGGTTTCACTGGCGAGTTAGAAACCTGGAAGCAATTATCCTGGAACAGAATAAACGGGAAGGATCTGGTCCTCTCTTCGGATGCAGCAACATGAGGGATGTATTTACTTGCAGCAGAATTCCAAAAACCATGCAGCCCCCAATGTTAAAAAGATGAAAGTAATTTTAACTGTCCAAAACTAAATCAGGCACTAGAGGAACAGTTGAAAAGGTGGATTTTCTTGCAAGGTCATTAGGGATTGCACAAATGGTATGAAAGCCATCTTTAACTCATGTAACAAAGAGCTTTTCTCCAGCAAACGATGACCTCTGCACTGACACCTTCAGAATCATGTACTGTAATTCTCAGAAGAACCAAAGTTTTTCTGTAAATTCAGTGTGACTCCCTGGATAGGAAGGAAACACTCACTCTAAATACTTAAGGCCAATTCCAGTGAATAGTTTTGTTGCCTAGGCGACATACCTCTAATGCCTTTTTGCGTGCAAGTAGAAGGAAAATCTTTTCAGGTTTGCTTAAAATCAACAACAGAGATCATTGCGAACCTTAGTCATCCCTGTGCCCTTCATGTTGCTCACGGCTGAGAAGGGGAAGGAGGAACGGGTGAGGCCTGAGGTACAGAGTAGCCTCCTGAGCAGAGGATGCCTCGCTTCAGCATCAGTCTTCTGCCGCCTGCATCAGAGCAGCCTGAATTTATTCAGAGGGTGATTAGGTTTTGCTTTTTAAGAATTGACTTGCTGGTAGTTGATATTCTCATCGCCATAGGCAGAGGATGAAAAAGCAGCCAGAAGGAAGAGAGTGATGCAAAATCAAAGAGGGTGTGAACCTTCCTTAGAGCAGCCATCAGGAAACCGCCGGCTTAGGTTCAGCTCCAGCTTACCTGTTTGAGCAGGCATGGTTCCTGCTCTGAAAAACTAAACTTTCGGAATAGGTTTCACACTTGCTTTCAGAGAAATGTATTTAATGAAACAAAACTCTGTTTGCTTTAAATCAAATCAGATGATGGTGAATATTTTCCAGTGGGACGGGAAACACCACAGCCCAGGCTAAGTGATCTCATGTGCTATAAATGAACAGTAAAGTCATCCTTAATGCATGTGGTAGGGCACAGAGCTCACCAGCCTCACCCTTTCCCATCTTACTCTCAAAGTGATGCAGGACCCTGGATTGTGAGAATATACGGCTGTTTGGCAGAGCAGAAGACTGTCTTCAATTTTCTCCTGTAGAGTGGCGCGAATTACGACAGCCGACTGCCATTTGAGCCTCATTTAATGCTTGTATGGGGATGTGTGGGAGAAGAGTGCTGTGGGAACACAGTAAATTTTTATAGTGTACAGAATTTTAGCTTTTTCCCTTTCTTATGTAGAAAGTTTCCTTCTCCAGATACAAGAAAGGAAAATTAAAACTTAAAAAGAATAGGTAGTGCAACGTAGTAGGGATGCTGCAAGGAGAAAGAGGAGGTGGTGGAGAAAGCAGATCTTCAATTGCCGGTGGAGAGCAGGCAGAGGGAAGAAATTATTTTCTTTATTTGGCAGCCTTTGCACTGTTCTCATTATGTGGTGGATTTGCAGACTTCATCTACAAATGGGTTCAAAAGGTTTCTGAGTTGAGTTTAGGAAGTTATTCAAAGCTAATCTCAACCTCCGTCGCTTTTTTATCTCTGCTTTGCTGACTAACTCGATTCCTTGTCTCCTTTCTCAGAATTTATCTGAGTACCTTTCCTACAGTTAAAATTATTTTTAGAAGGACCAGAGACACTAGTTTAGTGCTGTGAGCATGTTCCTTAATTCAATCCTTTTTTTATTTAGACTACTGAGCCCAGCTGGTAGAAATGCGAGTTATAAATATTTTTAATAACCACTAAAATAAGTGCTGGATGTAATCTTTCTTTCGAAAAATATTATAAGATGCATGTCTTGGTTGTAGTTGGTTAGTTATAAGCCTGTTAAATAGTATAATTTCCATATCAAATTGGGAAGAGAGAGAACACATTTATGAACAAAGAAAGGATCGCAAACCTTTCAGTGTCATGATGATTATTGTTATTACTAGTCCCGTTCTTGTTTCCCCTTTGTGTGGAGCAAGAGTTGAACTTTTGTCTATTAGAGTTATTTTTTATTGTATAAATAACTCCTCCTCTGTTAACTGCTTAATACGTTAAAAAAAAGGTAGGAAGAACAAGCCATTGTCTGCCCAGGGTCTTTGGGCTGCTTCCGTAGACATGACTTGAAATTCATAGATTTTAAGCCCTGGTTCTGTCCCAGGACCATGAAGAATTGGGGTCTGGGGGGTCACAAAATCTGCAGGTACCTTAAAACTGTCCCTGTTCTGTGCAGGCTCTCATTGCTGTCTCCTGTGCTTCTCTCTTTTTTTTTTTTTTTTTTTTTTTTTCCCCCCTCTGAAGGACACATGCTGAGCTGCGTAACATGAGCTGCCGGGTTCGGAGAGCTTTAGCACTAAAACCTGACTTGTTTTTTCAGACTTTAGAGGCTGTCGCTGAAATCCAGAAATCGCTTCCAATGTGAGGTCTAAGGCTTCAGCAAGAAGAAGCTTTTGCTGAAGCAAAAGCTTCAGCTTTTTGGTTTTTTTGGTTTTTTTTTTTTTTTTTTTTGCGTCAGCGCTTTATTCCCATGTCCTCGTCATCCTGCTTTTCCTTCTCCATCTCAGACAGCCATCTGGGCAGGCTTTGCAACACCCTCCTTCTTGAATGATTAATGCTGCATAAGGTCATTTCTCACAATCATCTGGCAACGTCCTGGGGCGTAGTCCATACGCTTTGCTCATCTTAACTTTTAACCTGCCACCGAAATTCAGCATTAGTGGGAAGTTTTTTAATGTGCCTCTTGGGAAATGATTCAGACAAGAGGCCCTGGGGAAGTCAGGAACCCACAGGTCATTGTCAAAGGAAGGGGTTGCAACCCAACCCCTTGAATTTTGTTTAATTTCTGCCTTTGTTTTGATTTGCTCAAAGAAATACACAAATACATAAATATTTTGCATTTACTTTTTCAGAATTTTTGTTTCTCTTAAAAAAAAACAAACACACACACACAAATAACCCAACAACCATGCAAAAAAAACCCAAACCCGAAGGTATAAAAGTTTGAAGAGAGAAGCTTTCACCAGGGGAAGACTCCTCCACTCCAAATCATAAAAATTATGATAAATAATTAATAGGAGGCCACTATTGAGGTTAATTTTAGGGAGCTTGGAGCCATAGGCAAATCCAAATAAAAAATGACTCTGCTAGATTATATATCAAGCCAACCAAAGATGTTGACTCCTTTAGTGTAATGGTCTGCCAAAGAAACTTCGGGATGCCAGGGTTTAATTTTTTTCATCTTCTGTTTTTTTAAAATACTGTAACACCTTTAATGTCTTTGTCACATGGAAGATCAGGGGACAGAATAAGTTTGTGTCTCAGCACTTTGCATGTTGTCATCACGAAAATGATTGAAACGACATTTTAATTCCACTTATCAAGACCTCCTACAGACGGAGGGATTTAGTTGAAGAAGTTATCTTATACCCCCACCATCCTGGTGATTTCTCTTATCCCTATTCATGAAGAAGTACATACGTTCTTTCTCAGAAAACTCACTTTTTGTGCCTTATCTCATTTTTTATTACTAGCTTCTCACCAAGTACTGTTTCTGAGAGCAAAGAAAATGCCCATTAGCGCATGTCTGTAAAGGCTCTTTTCAGCCATGATTTTTACAGTCACAGTTAAGGGTTGAATTCATTGAGATGCAATGCAGCAAGCCTAACTTGAAGAAAATGAATATTTCTTTAATGTTTCATTTTTCCTGTAGGAAAAGAACACATTAGAGAACCATTTCTATTCTGCAAACAGGGTATTTTCTTACTCAAATAGGATTAAAGAGCAATGCATATTTACTGGCACTTAGCCAGATAGCTAATTTTTTGCAGAGGTGGCTACAATGTAGATGTTTCTTAGATGTGTCAGCCACACTTGGCATTTTGCAGAAAGAGTCCTGGTCTTTCATATTAACTATTTTGCTTTGTTTAAAAAAAAAGAAAAGTCATTTAAATGAAGACAGAGTATTTTTAGAGGAATAAGCTTGGGCTACAAGTTCAAGGGAATCGTTTATTGTGTTCGGTAGTCAGTCTGATGCCCAAGGTAAAAGTTAAAATGGACCAAATACATTTCACATTTTTCAAGTATCTCTTTGAGCTGCACTTTACGATAGAAACCCTGAATCTTCCCTGCTAGGGAAGTGGTTTTTGTCCTACATTTTAAACCGGAGCAGTATTCTCATCTGGGAAATAAAAATTCCTCCTTTTACTCTAATTCCTCCCTATATAATTTGATGTTCTGCACTATTGTTGCTAGATTTGCATCCAAATTTAATGCTGCCAAACTGTCCTATCCTTCCACTGTACAGCTGGCGGGTCCTCTCTCCTCCGGCTGTGCTGCCCTAATGTCTAACAGTATTTTCCCGTGTCTCAGAAAAGCGAAGCAGACTGTTTCCTCTACTGAAGGAGTATTATCCACATAGTGACTACTTAATTTGTCTGGATTTAAGCAATTCAGTAAACTCTCGTCATGATTCACACAAATATCAGATTATCTTGAATAACGCCAAACGTCATCAAAAACTTTACAGGGCATCCATTTAAGTTCTCTCTTGTTTTAACCTATACTTCCTATTTAAATGTGTGTCAAATCCAATACTTTACATTACAGTATAAGTTTACTATTAAAGTATTTACACAAATTCCCTATTAATGTTTGACATTCCTTACCATGAAATGAATGCTTTTGGAGGGATATATTTTTAGTGTGTTTTTTAAAATTTTGTGTTTAAAAGGTATATTGTACTTTAGTGTTGTGCTGTGGATACTGTCTTTTTTTTTCTCTTTTTTCTTTGATGGATGGGAGAGGGGAAATAGTGTGACAGCATTTATATAAACCACCTTAGGAACATTATTGTGTGCCTGTTAAACTGAAATAAGAATAAAAAATAGCCAAACTTGAAACAGGGCTTCCCTCTAAATAGTGAAATACTTGATTAGAATACTTTTTGAACATCTCAGTTTCTTTTTATTCAGTTTAACAAGAAGCTTTTAGCTTATAATGTGTGCCCATCAAAAAAAAGCACAGAAAAACAAGCGTGTCTGGATCATTTAACACTGCCTGGCTTGGACAAAGTCAGGGCGGTGGGATCCGAGGTGAGGACTGCCGTGGGGCAGCACCGCTCCCGTTCACCCCGTCCCGCGTGGGTTTTGATGCCCATCTGAGAATGGGATTTTGTAGCCCGTTATCTTCTGCCAAATGAGAGCTGACAGCCTGCAGCTCTTTGAGCGCTCAGCTTCTGCTGTGACCCACCGAGCCTGCTATTTGAAGACAATTAACTGCTGTGGCTTTGCTGAGTAGTCTATTATATATGATCTGACAGATCATTCTGCCTATTATTATTTTAAATGATACAGTGCAGGGCTCTGCAGGAGAATAAATTGAAACTTCCCACGTCAGTCCCTCGGGGCAAACACCATTTCAGACTGAAGGTGATGTCAGAGAGATGCTTGTGTTTTTTTATGCTAGCCACGGGGAACGCAGAATATGCACAGGCTCTTCTCAGGCTGTATGGTCAGCATGTGGCCTTCGGCCAAAGAGAACCAGTTTGGCTTCCACTTACTGCTTTTGGAGCAAACTAAACCAAAAAATTGCAGTATGACTCGAGACCTGTAATACAGGATGGCTGATCCTGTGGAACGATATTTTTCAATTACAGTTGGATTTGAAAAATGCTGCAAATCCTGGCATTAACTTTCTGCTTAATGGAAAGTAGTGGGGGACTGGGATTTAAGCTTTTTTTTTTTCTGTCTGTTTTCTACTACTGAATAATTGTCCCTTTTGTGCTGCATGATGCAGTGGAACAGTATGTTGCCCTTGAGCTGTCGTGACCGAGAGCTACAAACCCATCCCAAGTCCCACAGGAGAGGCTGGAGTTTGTCATCAGGAGGCAGGATGACCCTGTTCCCCATTAATCACTCTCCATCATTAACACCTGGTAAACCTTTGGCGGTTTTATGGCACCTTGACCGATAACAGGTTCAGCCAGAAATGGTGAGAGGAGCAGGATTTGCTGTGCAGGGTGAAATGTGGAATTGGAGAGAGGAAGGCAGGCAGAGGACCCGAGCTGGGAGCCCAGAGTTATGGCAACCAGGGACTTGGGGGGTAGAAGAGATTGCTCTGTAGAGCATTTCAGCCTCTTTTGAAAACAGAGCAAAAAGTCTCACTTCTGTGATGGTTAATTTGCCTTGTGCTATCAAGTAGGAAATCTCTCAGCTCAAGTGAAATGTAAAATATTTGCGTTTATTTAAAATGTTAAATGTATTCACTTCATTGGAAGTGTTCAAGGTCAGGTTGGATGGGGTTTTGAGCAACCTGATCTAGTGAACCATGTCCCTGCCCATGGCAGGGGGGTTGGACTAGATGATCTTTAAAGGTCCCTTCCAACCCAAACCAGTCTATGATTCTACTTCAATATATTTTAAATTTTCCTTATCCACAGCAGCCTGAAGAGGAGCAGTCTGCATGTGATGTCACCAGCTCCAGTTCCTCTGCAGATGACACCATGTCCCTGGAGAGGAACTCATCCCTGGGCAGCGACACGTCCCTTCCCTTCCCGCCGATGGTGAACTTTGTCCAGCCCAAGGACAGGCACAGCCTGGATGGCAGCTGCACCAGCATGGTGGCCGCAGAGGGAGGAGAGAAGGAAGAGGAGCTGGACAGTATCACGGATGTGCCCACTCATTCCTCCGTCTTACGAAACTCCATGCGGCCACTGTCACCTTTCCGTCGACACAGTTGGGGGCCGGGGAAGAACGCCACCAACGAAGCAGAAATAAATCAGAGGAGGTGAGTGAAGAGCTGCTTTCATTTACTTTGCTCCCACTCATGCATATTTATCTAAGCCTTGGGCTTGGCATGATAAAACAGAGAACTGAGGCTGTCACTTCTGATTATTTCTTTTTCACTCAATGGGGTCAAGACAGTGTCCTAACGAACATATGTTTGTTTGGTTTTTTTAAATTAACTTTCAGGATTAAAGTACTTAATACCTACAGTACACTTGAGCTTTCCAGAGCAAATGGAAATACCTTGGGACAGATCTTTCATTTGAACTGTCACCGCACCTTTCTATATGAAGAGCTTTGTTAAAGGAATTACTGGAGCGTTAAATCTCTCACAAAATAAACATGACCATTATTGCTCTGACTGTATTAAGAGATAGCACAGGCACCAGAGTTTTAAAAAAAGGTGTGGAAGTTCCTCATTTGGCATAGTGGTGAGATGGATCGTCCCTGTTTCACGGAACTGGTTCCACCTCAGTCTCCCGTGGACAGTGAGTCCCATCTGACTCACCACTGATGTCCCCGGTGGTGCCCTGGAAGACTCAAAAGGGAAGTTTGCCCTTTTGTTCTTTCAGAAGGTACAAGAGAGAGAGGTATAACAGCCATGTGAGTGTGTAAATGCTGGTGCCAAGGGACTGTGGGAAAAAAAGGTGCTCAGGCCCCCATCTGAGTGGGGAAAAAGATAAAGGAAGATGCACCCCAATAAAGCAGTTGGCATAAGGTTCCCCGCCATGCTCTGCACTGTTCAGCATCTGGGCTGCTGGACACCTGGGGTCAAACCCTGCATGTCCTGAAAGCAGTGGAAGTTTGGCCAGTGTTTTTAATGCATTTAAAGCATTCCAGAGCAGGAGCGGCCAATTCTTTTAGCAGTGCCGGGGTGCCATATCCTCCCGTCCCTCCGGTGTAGACTTGCGGCTTACAGAGGCTGCAAGCCCAGGCGTGCAGCGCAGTGCTGCTCTCCAGGCTCCCTGCTGCCATCTTTATGGCCACGGGTTTGCTTTTCAGTTAAATGGAGCTGTTGCTTTTGGTGATGCCATTAAATTAAAACTGGCCACTCACAATGGATTGCTGGTAAATTGTTGCTGACCCGTATGGATAATCCAGTGAGAGGCAGCAGCCTCCCATCAGAAATGTACGCATCCTTTACACGTTAGGAGCTGTGGGTATCACTAAAGGAATATCATAGACCCTTCAGATTTTAAAGCCAATGTTGAAAAACATTCAGGAGCCTCTAAGTAACGTAGGATGAAAGATTTATGGTTATTATTATTGTTGTTGTTGTTTACCACTGCTACGTTTTTTTGGCTTCATTCCTGGTCCCCAGGTAGTATTTAAATAAATTAAGTAATACCTATCTTTTTAAAGCTACAAAAGAGTCAGCATAAGGTATACATGCAGGTTTATGACAGAATGAGTCCATAAGCTCATAAACTCATTTGAAGAGATTTATTTTTAAGTGTAGGACCTCTTATGTAAGGATTTCTGAGGGTAATAAACTGCATAGCTGGCAATTACTGCTAACACTTAACAGATGGGGTTAAATTCTCCTGCGTCAGACTTTGGAGGCTGTTTCTGATATAGGAAGATACATTCATTGTAAATCTAAGAAAATTTGAGTTTAAGGGACCGTAATTATTCTCATATGTACTTAGATACAGCTGCCACTACCTAAGGATAGCTGTCACATAGGTTAATTAAAAAAGAAAAGCTGAGTGGGTCTCTGCTGCTGATTTGATTCCTATTTGTTTTTAAGTTTCTGTTACAAAGGAATTTGAATTATTTGGGTTTTTTTTTCTTTATTCTTTTCATACGTGGCTGTTGTGATGTTGAGATTCTGGTTGCTTAGTGAGCAACAACAAATACTGAGGAAGTGAAGCCCAAACAAGTGACTTCCATACAAATCAGTTAAATTCAGGGTGTTTGCTTATTCATTTATTTCACATGCAGTAGATAGTTTTCCATTTAAAGGGGAAAAGCCCTTATTGTAACTTGACTTTTGCAAACCTTTGAAGTGAAGTAACACAGAGCACAAGCCTTAGCTAAGGTTTGTCCTGCTGATGGGCAAGACCTGTGCTGCTCCCACTGCCTGCCACCCCTTGTCCATGCTCCCTCTCCTCCCCTGGGTTTCCGCATCACTTCTTTGCTCCATAGGTGAGCAGGTTGCAGTCACTAAATGAGCAGAAAATGAACCAAATAAAGTGTAACTGCCACCAAAACCAACCCAAGAATTAGAAGTGGGCTGCGCAGCAGGGAAGAGAAATGGGGTGGCAGGCTGCACCATCAGCCCAGCTGCAAGAGGTGCCTCCTGTCCCAGCAAAGGGCTCGCAGCCTGGTCCAGCCCCCGTCCACACCAAAAGTAGTCTTCCCCCTGATGGCAAAGGTAGCTAAGTCAAGCTTAAATAGAGCTGCTGAGACAGGACCCAAAGAGCCTATGGAAAAAAATCAGTCTTTTGTAGGATTTGGTCTTTTCCAGTGTTACATGTTTTCTGTTTGTAAGAGGGACGAGCATAGAAGTTTGTTCACAGGAAAGATCAGAAAAAATGTAATCGTCTTAAATAAAATGTGAAAACATGCTCAGTTCCCCCCCACTTCCCCTCTCTCCTCAATACATTTCACGGATAATCCTCGTGTCTACATTTTGCTATTAAAAATACAAAGAAAACTAACAAGGCTGCCACAAAAGGATGTTCATCCTTCAGTTAATGCCTGACATTCATAGCGGATTTGAAATGCCTGTCTTTCAACAATGATGCAGTGTTTTTAACGTTCGGTTCCGAGGAAAGAAAGGCCGGCACTGATGGATTAAGCACTGCAAAACTGGAGCTGGTGTTGATCACGGTTGCTAACTGCTTCTGTTAAATAGTTTGTCCTTATCTAAACTTTAAACTGACCTGGCTTTGGCAGCAGCTAAGTGGTCAATACCTGTGAAACCTGATTTCAGAAAAAAAACCAAACAAAAAAAAAAAAAACAAAAAAAAACCCAAAACAAACAAACAAACAAACAAAACAAAACAAAAAACCAAAAACCAACTAACCAAAACCAGATTTACTTGTAAAAGGGAGAGGAGGAAAAGGGACTCATTACTTCCTTTTGTGTTTTTTACTTAATTTTGTGTTATCTCTGTATGTCTATTCCCTCTGTTGTTCATTTGTGGGGATATTATTCCTTTAGCTGCCATTTGTTCATTTTTTTCCGTTCAAGCTGCTGACCACTCTCCATGATTCATTTTCAGTTCAATGCGCGTTCTGGGGGATGGTATAAAGAAGCCTCCCATTCATAGGAGAAGGTACAAAGCCAACTAACGTGACTAACTGTTTTGCATTTGAATGTCTACTAACTCCATACTGTCATGTTAGTAAACCTGTAGTACCTCTCAAAGCATTGGCGTTAGAGCTGTGCATCCTGCTTGGCTGCTTTCCCTCTCCAGTCTGACCCAGGGCCATTTTTCTGACCCGCAGAGCACATGCTCAAGCTGTTTTCTCCAGGACAATATGTTAAGAACTTGGAGAAATCTCAGATATCGTTTTGTTGGCCTTTGCCATGTGTAAGATTTGGAGTTGTATTAAAATAATTGTCTACCTGCGAGCATATGCGTAACTTGGATTTAAAGAGACTCCTGCCAAGACTTGCAGGAGGGGCACCTGGGGAGGGGATGCATCAGAAATTATCTCAGAGTTGGAGAATACTCTGCGGATCTGCAGCTGGTTGAATTAAATGGCTTTAATTTTGCTCTTTTGCTTTTTTTCTAAAACCATCATCCTAAAAAGTAGAAAATAAGTATTTTTTTCTTTACTTCCATGTGTATTTTTTTTTCTTCTGTATGGCAAACTTTCAGTTCCTCATCCATCATGCAGATATGCATTTTCACTTCACGTAACCTTTGCGCTATTAACATATAAATTAGGACACTTAATTTTTGACACAGCAGACGTGGACTGTCCACACGTGTACGTTTTTAGGCTAAAAAAAAAAAAAAGAAGTTTAACCTCTCCCCTTCAGTGGTTCAACCTCTTCTCATCTCCCACAGCCTGCTACCTCTCCTCCTATGGCAGGTTAATTTAGGATTTTGTTTCCCTTGAAATGGACAGGGTTACATGTGTGTGTGTAAACAAACTACCATATTTCCACGTATGGAAAAAAATGTTGTCATGATGTTATTACCAAAAAAGTCACTATGCCTTACCATGCATCAGCATAAATGAAGCCATATGAGCAGTGCTGTACAGTTCAGGAGAGGGCTTTTAAAAAAGAACTTAAAAAAAAAAGGCACAAGAAAGAACATGCTTTTTTACTTCTACGAAGCCACTTTATTTGCATCACTCTGTGCTCTGGAGGAAGAAGTGCAATGCTCATCTTCTCAGCTCATGCAAATGACCATCTTTTACCGGTTGTCTGTCAAGGCTCTTCTGTAGGAGCTGTGTGAGTATTTAGAGTCATAATATCCTGAAACACTGAGCTTACACGTAGAACAAGAAAATGTCTCAAAGAGGCAACCTAAAATACCTAGTCATATCTGAAATGTGTGGTAATTCTTTCATAAACATTCTCTCTTTTTTTTTTTTTTTTTTTTTTTTTTTCCCCTGGCCTCCCAACCATTTTGGTATCATCCTCTCTAACCCCAGCTGCAGAGCAACAGCCTGAAACTAATTCCAACAGTTTATGGTCTCCCACAAGGCTGATGTATATAATAGCTCATCCCCCCTCCCCAAGTCGTCTCCTGTAAAGGGGTTTTGCATGCTCTACGTTGATCTTGTTTGGTTTTTATGGTGTTGCTAACAGATTGTGGGTGGCCCCCCAGCAGGATTGTAATTCTGTAAGACTGCTTTCCACAGCCCTTGCCAAAAGGCTTTTTCCTTCTCTGAGAGCTTCCAGTACTTCCAGGCTTCCTCGTACATATATGCATGGCTCCTCTCCTTCCCTCCCTCTGCTTCCCTTCCCTGCAGTTTTAGCATTTGGGATTCTCACTATAACATGGCAATGGTCAGGAATGGAGGCATCTTTTTCAAGTGCACTATCTAGTGTAAAGGTTGCACCATTTCTTTAATGACGAAAATCCTCTCTCCTTCAATTGAAAAGTGACCGCACAAGAATTACCGACTTTTGCAAACAAGTCAGCATAAGCATAGCTCCAAGGGTCCACCAAGCCCAGTAGTCTTGGGGCCACAAGCAGATGGCTGGGGGAAGCAAAGAGGGGGGAAGCATGTATGATACCTTCCTTGGGATACTTTCTCAGCCTCCATCTAGTTTCCAACGGGCAGGTTTTACTGATCTGCTGGGAGGCTGAACCCAAGCCTGAGGGTGCAGACCGAGATGTGTGATGGAGATGGGTTTATTGTGGCCAGGGCTTTTCTCTTTTATGATCTCAAGCAAGTATTTAGTCCCCCCATCCCTCACTAATGCTTACATCTGGTTTAGTTGGACGATGATGTTGAAGTACTTGGAAATATTGGCATGTTATGGAAGTATGTCTTCATGAAGAATGCTTATGGTACTGTGCTGAGAGCTACTGGTTGAAGGACACCTGGAGCTTTGGGGTGCAAAGCACAGGTACTTCAGGTGTATCCTCACCTAGTTAACGTCCTTAATAAAACAGGTAGCAATTATCTGAACTCCACCATTGAACACCAACCATCAAACCCTTTCTGAATGTTTCCAGTCTTGTACTGTGTGTGGAAACTATACGAGGACTTGGCATGAGATGATGCAGTCAGTGGCTTTAAACCTTCCTCTGTGCCCTCTGAGGCTTCTGGCACTTACAAATCCTGGCCCAGGGATGCTTAGACTTGTTCTGCCCTTTTCATAGGCTTCTGGCCTGGAGCGAAGCATGCTCTGGCCGTGTCCTCTCCTTGCATGGATCACAGGCCAGGGGCTGGGAGCAGGACTTGTGTAGTGCTGCTCTGGCAGATCTGTGCTGATGCAAAATTCCCTTCAGACAATGTATGTTTCCTGGACAGCTTTTCCAGGATTTAGGGATCCTTTATATGTCATAGCTGACAAGAAGATTGACTTTTCTGTGTCTGCAAAACCTGCAATTGGGCCATGAGCTGACAGAGAAAAAATAAAAAAAAAAAAAGCAGTATTTAAAATAACAACCACAATATTTGCATTCTGTATTTGCATTTCTTAATGTCTTTCATGTTGCAACTTGGGACTCTCTTGGGGTATGGGAGCTGAAAGGTTTTCTAGTCAAAGTACTATTTGAAGGACTCTTGTTTTAATCCCAAGTTAATAGTAAGACAAGCCTGTTTTTTTCTTCCAGCCTCTTTCACTGATGTGCTGTGCAGCATTTAAGAATGTAACTCTCTTTTATTTTTCCCAAGTGTAGCCTGAGGTTATTAATACTTGTATGGAGGGGACTTAAATGATTAAATATCTGTAAGGGATTCTTTTTCTGATTTGGGGATGAGAGGTACCAGAAAAATACTAATGATTACTAACACAACAGTTGTGTGTGATTACTTATGCAAAATTGGTTTTGGTGTGTTTCAGCCTTGTTTTCCCCAAAAACTTCTCTTCCCACAAGGTGCAGTTTCTCCAGTACGTTGTATACTCGCCAATGGGATTGGTTTGGGGGAAGCATGGGCTGTCCTGCTACCCGTTCGGTGGTAACCTCGGTCACTTGGGGCACTCTGGTGTGTTCTGGCAGCCACAGATATATAGTAGCTACTGCATTATTTCTGAGTTTGTTGGGGGTTTTTTTAAGATACGCAGGAGTGAGACTCTTAACACTCCCCTGTTCCGTAACAATCCAATAATCACAGCCCTTTTCCTTTCTTTGCCTCTTTTGATGTTCCTAGTTTGAGCTGGTGTCCCTCTGGCGTACAGTTCACTGCCATGGGTCCTGACTTTACTTGTAGAAGGTATGGTATAAATAAACGTGCAGCAGCAGCAAAGGAGCACTGCAAACACTCTGTCGTCAGCTTTTCGTGCATCGCCTTTTCCACTGCTGCTCTGGCTGAAGTGTGCACGTGTTTTGTTTGCTTCGTCTGCTTTTTCAGCAATTAGTCTTGGGAATGAGTCTTCTGGACTGGGGTGCAGGTGAAGGTGGTGGCTGCTTTTCATTGGCCTCGAGCATTAAAGAAGCTGCACTGTTGGTTTGAGCTGCTCTATTCCGTGATGATTTTAAGGCGTGTTTTTTCCACAGCAATGATCATAACGATAATTGTGACAGCCAAACAATCAAAACGAGTTAATGTGATTCAGCACTGCTTTGTTCTGGATGGTTCTCATAAAGGATTTAAGTTCATACAGAGTTGCTCTTTGTAAATTGAAATATCTAGTTTCTTCTTCAGAGAGACTGAGCATGTAAAACTTTCTGTGAAAAACCAATCTGAAAGCCACAGATGAAGATTTCCCAGTCATTTAAAGCTTGCATTTTCTATAGAAAGTCCCAGAGCTGGGATTGATGCTTGCAGGTCAGATCTTTACCTGGTGTTGTCTGGAAGCTAGTCTCCCAGATTTTATAGCTTCTGAGTTCTTCTGGCAGTTCTTGTTGGTTGTGGGTAGAGCTATTAAACTCTTTTTCTGAAGACTAGATATTGAGAAAGAAGTCAGTATGTCCTTCCCATTACAAATTTAATTACATTTGATCTGTATACCCCAGCCAACAATTACAGACCAGTATTACCAACTGATGATTATTTTGTGTGCCATCTAATATTTGCAGTTTTGAGCTGTTTGTGTCATGACAAACTACATGATTTTTTTCTGCACTATATAGCACCATTTTTATCACCTTGGGATGCAAGAAAAAAAAAATGCTTCCTCTGCCCTAAATAGTCGGTAGAAACGGGACTGATTTCTCTTTGCAGGTGTTTTAGAATAAACTTTATAATGCCTGCTATTGATATGCATTGTTGAGTCAAAATCTTCCTAAAGCAGATTTTATTGTAAATGCCTCAATCAGTCTTCTTTCTCATTAACTAACATGAAAAAAGTCTTAAAAAAAATCAAGTAAATCTTAATTAAGGTTTATTACAATTTTTGCTTTGAAGATGCATATTTATCAACCACTTACTGCTTCTAAAGGAATGCAGAACATTAATCACTGCTGTGCAAGTCTACCTGAATTTAAAGGTCCTCTGGTTGTTTCAATAACCTGTACAATCTATAGTGTGTTTTCCTTTTCATTTGCTTATACGTTAGCTTCTTGGCCACTTAGATGTCATGATTAGCCTCCAGTTGGGATATATATCCAAGATGGGCCTTGCTTCAAGCTAGCAGAACTTTCTGTGCATAAAATCAAACATTAGCCATGGAGTTGTGCTAGTGTACTGGGAGGTGAATTTATAAAGCTTGCACATTAACCCAAACTGGGATTGCAGTGGATTTATCGATGCTTGGGCATGAGGAGCAGGAGGGTCCGAAGCAGAATATCAGGGCCAAGAAATATCAGATGGAAATAGTCACATGTGAAGGAGGGGCTGTTTTGTATAGGTGAGAAGAGAGTGTATTAGCCTTTTTCTGTAGAGGTCACTTCTCTATCAGCAGCTGTCTCTACAGAGGTTGACCAAACCTTTTATTACTACCAATTCCACAAGCAAAAGTTAGGTATTTTGTTTAGCTTTGGGTGATTATGTCTGGCTCCATTGGACAGACCTAGCTTCATCAGCAAATGATAAAATAGGATTGATTGGCTGATGGAGACAACATTTATTGAATTAAAAAAAAAAAAAAGGAAAAGGAAAAAAAAGAAACCAGCTTTGGCAGAAAGAAGGATATTATCAGTGCTGAAGCTTTGTGGAGTGGCAAGTGCTAAATAGATTCAGAGGATGTGTCTGCAGAGATGAACATTACATGCAGCCCAGAACTGATTTTGTGGCTGCTGGGACGGGCGGTGGTCCAGGACACGCAGCACTGTGCCATACGAGGTAGTTTAATTTGCGTGGCTTTAAGCCCAGGGACAACCTAATAAAAAAATAGCAAAGAGAGTATATGGAAATACCAAAATCTTCAGAAGTAGTGTTTATAGATTTTCCTGTGCACCATTCAAGAAGGAGAAAAAAAAAAGTGGGAAAGCCCACGGACCAAGAATTTGAATGGTCATTCTCCAGCAACTACTGTGTCTCATTAGAGGCACAAAGATGCTGCTATATTAGTTATTAGGAAAATAGAAATCCCCCCACTGCTATCTGCATTTGGTCGTTGAGAAGTAACATGCTGAGGAATAACATCAGCATTTCCCTGCACGGTTCAGTTAGTGACTGCGTTGTGTTTTACGCTTGAAGGTGCTATGTGCTGAAAGGCACCAGTATCTAAGAATCTGTCAGGATCTAACCTCAATGGTTTCTCTTCAGTTACAGCCTAGAAGGCCTTGCCGGAGACTCTGGTGAGAACAAGAAGCCCTCTACAAATTTGGAGGCTTCTTCTCTGAGCTCCAAAGACCTCAGACGGAGTCCGCTTGCCAGCAACCAGTGTGGGTCCCTGGTCTTGCTCACCGAAGAACTCGAGCAAGGGGAAATCAGAGACTATGATCGCCAGGTAAAGCTGTCCAACTATTGTTAGACTTCTAGAAAATGTTACATCAATGTTTTGAAGTAATTTTCCCAAGTCACAGTTTCACTGTGAAGGCTTCCACCCTATATATATAATATTATTAAAGTCTTCCATCTTTAACACAGAGGAGTTTCCCCTGTGTTAAATTTGCTGCCTGATCCTTTGGGGCATTGTGGTTGTTTGGTGAAGTCGTACAGTGGAGAACAAGAAATTTCCCAGTTTTCTTCCACTGATTGCATGAGTAATCATGGAAAAGTTATTTTGGAAAACTTTTTAGCATGGATATAGTGATACTATCAATCACACGTGTTGTAAGGCTTCTGCAATTAATGCTTATGCTGCCTTTTGCAGACCTGAAATGCACACAAGTACCAAGTAGTAATTTATCTGTTAAAGTTTTGAGGTTTATTGTCATATCGTAGGAGGAAAATAAAGATCTTTTTCTTTCATAGGCCAGAATCAAAAGACCCATTTTTATAAGCAACGGTTAAGCAAAATGTTAATTGCATATTAAGAAAATTTAGAGCGATCTCTCTGGAGCAGAAGTCTATGATCGCTATTAAGGACAGATGGGCCACAATGTTATGAGAGTCTCTGCTTATTTTTATTGAAACAAGCAATTATAGTCTTAAATACTGTAAATACCCTGGATTTCTGTGTTTGAAGTTTCAGCCATAGTATCTTCTGGGTTTATGCCAGAATCATTAGCCAGCCAGTCTGTTTACCTCGCAGAGTCACTGCTGTACATCAAGGCAGTAAACGGGTCTTACAAGATCTGGCCTGTAAGAGCTGTTATGTCAAGACTCTTATGTCTTCTCTTGCTTTGAGGAATGGCATTTTTGGGGAACACACTGCTAAGCATCAGATTTTTTTACCATGTTGAACCACAGTCTAGTTATGCTGCGGAGTTGGAATCACAGCAGTAATTTCAGTGGTCATCAGACAGTTAACAATATCCATCTTGTAATATCTTGCAAGAAAATCAAGCAGCCGGAGCCTCTCTGTTGCATAATTAGTTGTCTTACACTTAAAAGACAAAACAAAATGTTGCATTTCACCTGTGCGATACCAAATGCATTTTTCGTGGTCCTTGCATTTCTCACCTATTACCTTCTACTGGGATTGTTTCAATTTTCCGCTGTTTGAAAGCAAGAATTTCAGTAAGCATGAGCACTGAACTGTAGTCTGTAGTTGGGATGGTGCTGTCGTGCTTGACATATTTGCTCAGTGTGGTTATTTTCTGTTCTGCAGATGCATCAAACATCACAGCCGCAAGGATTTAATTTCTGTTCTTCCGCTGTTTCATCTCCACTGACCAAATCGATGTCTCTAATGTCAATTAGTAAACCAGTGCTGGACAGTGAGTAATGCAATTTGCCCTTATCCATTCTGTCATCTGTATTATTAAGTATATCTTGCTACCTCCCCAAGGCAGAATTTGCTCGTACCTGCTCTTGCTTTCCTATATTATGTGAAATACATGTTTCACTGCTGCATGGAATAGTGGGTGGAAAGGGAGAACCTGTTCAGTTTAGATCCATATTTTGTTCTTCCCAGCTTATCCCTGGTATTTCCAGTTCTGTTGGGTTTCTTTTGTTTGTTTTTTTCTTCAGTAGACTACTGGTATGAAAACTGATTTATTGCGTTTGTTATAAAAAAAAAAAAGTTTGAATTTTGCATCCTTTCAGAATTTCTTCCTTTGATGTCAAGGTAAATTCCACTTGAGATCTTATTTTCCTATTTCTGGATTTTTTTGAAAGTTGATATATGAAAACTTGAGAATCCATGTCTTGGTCTCCTTGGGGAAGTTTGTTACTATTTATTTTGAGTTAAATGTTTTGGGGCAGTTGGGTGTAATTTATTGAATCTTATTCCTGAAAAAAATAATAAAAGATGATTAGGGGAAATTTTTCAGTTTAGCTTAATTGAAGCGATAACAAGCACTTAATTTTGCAACTTGACTGAATTGATTCTTTCAGCTGAAAAAGTCATTCAAAAGGCTGCAGCTGGATGTGCTTAGGAAGGGCCATGTTACACGTGTTTTGATTTTATTAATTGCCAGCCAGAAACTGTATTGACATTTTAGATCACATCTTGTCAATCAGTGATGATCTCTGATCTTTTCCTCTTTATTAACGTGCTTCTTCCTTGCGAAGCTGAACAAGGGAAAGGTGCTTTTAAGAAAGGCATTTTATTCATTTAGGAGGCTTCCTGGAGGAAGCTCACGGAGATTATGCTTTGTAGGAGACGTTTTTAAGTTCTTTGCCATCGTTCTTCCATGATGAATAAGCATGTGGGCTAACGGATGGGTCCCCCAGCAACGGTAACCAAAACACTGTCAGATCTGTGCCGTGAAGAGACCGGCTCTCGCTCTCTGTAATGGCGCGCCCTCTTGCCTCCGTGGGCTGAAGGCCATCATTAATTTTTTTTGAAGCAACCCATTTATTGGCATTGCATCCAGTGGCTAACCAAACACCATAAATAACTTGGCTAGCTCCCAGAAAACACGCGCATGGTGGCTGAGGGCCGTCTCCCTCTCCCTTGAGACCTTCCTTCAGGCCCATGGCAAGAGGTTACAACAGCGGAGGATTTGAGCCTCCATCTTGGAATCGGACAACTTGCTGCCTTCCTGCTCTTCTCTGTCTTATGACCCACATTAAAAATGCCATCAAGGCCTGAGCGGGTGGTAGTCAGGTTTGATTACCCCCTCTTCTTCTAGAGTCAGCCTAGCCACAACGGTCTCGTTGAGAGAGAAGGGAAAGAGGAGACGTAGTAAGCTTTCCAGAGGGGCTGTGGAAGAAATAGCAGGGTTAGTCTTCTCCTTTGAGGCAGATGTCTGTGAGTTTTGGACACTGAAGTTAAAAATTACTAACACTTCTGTGAGCTTTATTTTCTCAGTAGTTAATTTGCGACACCTCAGAAGAGCCACATTTTTATGGGAAGGTGGTTTCTGAAAATGGATGCATTTGAGGTGGTTGATGTGAGCATCCAAAAGGATTACTCCCCTTGAAAATTTAGGTCACGGGTTCTCTTCCCAACTTTGACACTTGCCTGACTTTGGAAACTTCAGTAAATCACTTCATTCTTCCTCCGTCACTTTGAAAGAGGAATAGTGTTACTTGACTTGTGACCATAAGTACATGTGAAGCAGCTTAGTGCCTTTTACAAGAAGGTCTCGGTGTATAAACTCCCTTGTATCGCCTAGGTTTGACAGTCATGTTATTGCAGCAGAATACTTCAGAGTTATGCAAGAATAAATCCTTGATTTCATGGAGGTGAATTCTAGGAAGACTTTAATTCTTCATTCCACTTGCATAATTTTGTGGTAGGTGTTTAAAAAAAAATTCTCTGATCCCTGCAAATGTGTCTGAATGGGAAGAAAGCAACATGTTCTGCACAAAAGCTTCAAAAACTAAATCCAAATTAATAAACACAAATTATATGATTTCCACATATCATAAAAATATGTAGAAATATACATTATTACATAATGTCATAAAATAAACATTTTTTTTTCCTGTTTATTGTCATATGTACTGAGGCAGGAGCAATTTCCAAGACTGAGTTTCTAGCCTGCACTCCATCTGATGTCTCAGATATTCCAAGAGCTGCTGTGGCCATTCACAACCGTTAATCCTTCAGCATTTTATAGAGGGAGGTCACAAGAGCTGCTGGCTGGAGTGCTCGGAAGACTGCTTTCAGCTTTGGAATAGCAAATTTCCAGTGTGGAGCATTGTTATAAAGCCAGGAACTGCTATAAATAAAACCACTGAAATGGAAGTTGAATTGCACTGTGCTGGAGGAGGTGGTTCTATTTACAGTAAAGTATTATTGTTCATCTTGACTTTTAGTCTAAATAGACAGTAGACTACAGAAGAAAGCAAGCAGTGTTGCCTAGTCATGTTCTTCAGGTCTGGGATGCTTGAACAACTCCTTTGAAGGGCAGTCTAAACAAAATTAATACATGAATCTTGCTAAGAATTCTTCAATTTAAATGCCTTTTATTGGGTCCCTCTAGGGTTGTTCTGCTTACGTTGGAAAAGCGTGCACATAATTTTAGTCAAATCGCCTCTAGGCGGTTGGCGTTTATGACTAATGGCTGAAGGAAAATTTCAGGGGAGTTTGTTTTGCATTGCTTGCATTGCGTTGGCTATTCCTTGGATAATATTTTTATATTCTGAATTCAGTTTTGGGGTATGATATCAGCAATTCTGGTTTGTATGTGAAAAAATTCTCTTTGTATGTCTGAAAGGACATGTTTTATTCAAAGAGAGTAATAATTGCTACTTCTTTCTTTTGGAAGTTTAACACTGATAAAGTCTTTAGGCTCTTTTCCCTGTTGTACAAGCGAATTGATTTAGCTGTGCCATGGAATGGCTTAAAAGTGCCTGAATATAGGCACTGAAGGTGTTTAATGTAGATGCTTAATGTAGGACCCTTAGGTCAAACCTGGCCCAGGGGCAGAGTTTCCCCAGCCCTGTCCCAGTCGTCTTTCCCGAGGACGCACTGATGTACCATGTGAGAGATGAGTATCCAGCAACCTGGCATTGGTCAGGTCACAGCTCAGAGGTTTCCACCTGTGCTTGTGCGACGAGAAGGTTTGGGAAATATAGCCCTTGGGCATCTCTGTAAGAGGCTGCGTAGCAATTTCAGTTGGGTGGCTCGCTGGCTCCTACATCTCTTTTCAGAGAAGATTGTACTTATAAAGAATTGTTGCAGAGCTGCTACTATGCAGGAGCTGCTCTTAAAAATGCACTATTTTTAAAGAGGAATTACAGTAAACCCTTTTAATTTGCAAAGTTTGCAGACAAGGGCATGAACAAATAGCAGGGATTCCTGGAAAAGTGCATAGTACCGGAAGATAAATACAACTTCACAAATCGAAATAAGCAGAAGGCAGAGCAGTAACGTGTCTGAGAAAAGGTGATTGAACTTGTTGTCATTATCCTGCTGATAATGGGAGATTTGATATCACAGACCGATTGCTGAGTTTGGCACTGTGTTTGGTAGACTTCTTCCAGCCAAGGACAAGAGAGGGTACAGAGGGGCTTTTCTCATGTTTAGACAGTTTCTTTAAAATAATGACTGTGAGTTTTAGAAGAAGACAAGAGAAGAGATGCTTGTGTTTTCTGATTTATTTTGGAGAAGAAAAGAAAGGAAATTTAAGTCTCTCCATTTTAAAGCTGGAAGCTTTTAAGGGCATAATATTACCGAAATGGTGTTGGGACTTTTAGAGGTAGATGTAGCAAGAACCTCCCTAGGTAGATAAAGTCAACAGTTCAGATAAAGTATCCTTGCTATACCAAGCAGCTTTGGTGTCATTTAACTGCAAAAAGCACGCTTAAACAAGTATCTTGAGTTGTTATAGTTTGATTCCCTGGCAATTACTTCAGTGAAGCAGATGCCCTTTGTCCAGAGATCCACTATGTTGTTGGTGTTCTGTTTGAGGAAATAACTGTTCACATCTAAGTCTTCATTAAGAGTTCCTATAAAAAGATGACAGCAAAGATAAGAAAGCCTTGAACCTCGACTTATGCATGCAGTGAGACCTGCATCCTCTGAAACCTGCATCCTCTGGAATTTGCACATTCTCAATTCTTTGTTTCTTGTGCCTTTTTCTGAAGCCAGCTGCTTTGCAGACATTTCCTTTGCTTTGGTTTTAGTTTGCTTTGGCCGCTTTCCTCTCCTTTTTATTATTAAATGCATTTTCAAGCATGCTCTAATGTCTGCTGTTAACCCACTTCTCAGCCCAGGGCCGGACTCGACCATCGAGACGAATCTCCTTCTCCTTCAGCATCTCTCCACTCATTCCTAAGTCTAAAACTCTCTTTTCTATTGGCTCTTCTTCCAGTGATGAGGAGGAGGAGTTGGATAGTAAGTAACTCTTTTCTGTGCGTTGCAGCCATTATGGGTGGAAACAAAGGGAAATCTGGTTTTCTGCTTTAGTCCTTGAAGTTTCACCTTGCAAGCATTGAACTAACCTTTCTATTGCATGATGTCGAACAGTATTATCGTAGTCCTGTGTCTGAATACTAACTAATGACAGAATAAAAGGATTATAATCCAGAGAGTCTTGTACGTCAGCACCATCACGTCTCATCTGGTTAATTTTGGTCTGTATCCATGTGGCAAATATTATCATCTGCCACTCTGACCAGCAATATAGTCGTTACTTTTTTATTAAAACCAAAATACTTGTCTTGAGATTGTTGCAGTGCATGGAGTTAACAGAGGAGGTAGATCCTTGCCCTCCGCAGGTGAGAGTGAGTACATTGCTCGGTGGAAGTAGAAGAGGAGAGAAGCCCTGATATAAAATTCTGAAAATCTTGGTTACAACTTCACAGTTCCCCTGCTGAGCAAAAAGCATACGTTGCAGCCAAACACCTTAAATCGTCAAGGTGTTCGTATCTAGGTTCTGATATTATAATCAGAATGGTTTTGCTGGGAAACAGGCGAGTGTTATATGGTAGGGTTTTTTTTCTCCTGCAAACTCCATTGCTAAAAGAAGCCCAACTAAGGCAGAAGATTGAATTAAAGTAATTTAGACTCCTCTTGTTTTTTTAAATAGGCTTATCAAAGATAATTGAAAATGCTTCCTATTTCTTAAGCATGTTTTATTAGACTGTTGAAATAAACCAGAACAGATAATTCTCTATCTAAAGAGAAAATTCAGAGCAGCTGCATTAGTTGGTTCAGTTCAAAGGTTTGCAAGGAAACTAGCCCACATCCCTCATGTCCATACTGGGATGGGGGAAATTGCTTTCCAGTCCAACAGATTTTGGTTGCTTCCTGAATTTAAAAAATCTCCACACCATCTGTAGGTATCTAAATTCTCCTCCTTTCCATTCCCAGTCTTCACTGTGGGTTTGTCCCTTCCTACAAGAAAGTCCTGCGCTCTTCCCAGGTGTGATACTACCACTTCCATATTTAAGCTCCTTCCTCCTTCCCCTTTGCTCTGTCCTTCTCTTCTGCCTTTAACAAAACTCACAATTCATGGTCCCCACAAAGTGAGCTGCAAACATGCAGCTGTGCATTGATGTCATGCTCCCACAGAAAAAAGTACTCTTGGCTGAACTTCTTGGTGGATTTGGTTTTTCAATTGTTTTGTTTTGTTTTTTAATTTCTCTTTGTTCGTTTTAAGCATCCAACCACTTAAGTAATTCCTAATAGTCAGGTTAGGATATAGCAATTGGGGGGGGTATTTCTGTTAGCCAGCATTTATCCTCTCTCCCTCAACAGTGCTGCTGTTACCGATGAGCATTTAAAGTCATGTCGGGTATTGTCTCAAACAAAAATGTTGCTTTCTTTACATGTGTTTTATTCCTTCATATTTGAGGGTACTGTGGTGACTTTATTTAAAGGTTGGTTTAGCCACAGCTATTCAAAAGACTGCTTTGGCAATGGGTATTTTTCATGTAGTAATCCCAGACCAATTTATTTATTTTTTCACATCTTCAGGGTTCATTTCTCATAAGAGGATGGATGTGTTAGCATTGAGATTGCACTTGCATTTCAGTTACCGCTCCTTAACCTCTGCATGCCTGTTTTTCTCTAGAGTATGGAGAATTAGTTGCAGTTTGTTTGATATCATGGTATATTTAAGACGTGGATTTCAGGTGGCTGGACAAGTCAGTCTGTGCATTTTAGAAAATTATTATGAAGCCTTTGGATTTCTTCACCCACAAAAGTTTAACTACTGCCAGCATTAAGGAGTTGCAAGCTGGTTTCTTTTGTTCGCAACATCCTAGTCCAGTCGCTGCTTTCTGCATAATGGATCTTGATGGAT
Organism: Mycteria americana; assembly: GCF_035582795.1. Taxonomy (NCBI): domain Eukaryota; kingdom Metazoa; phylum Chordata; class Aves; order Ciconiiformes; family Ciconiidae; genus Mycteria; species Mycteria americana. The sequence goes on along the minus strand of NC_134370.1, from coordinate 63,215,611 downwards.
TATTTCAAGTGCAGCTACCAAATGAAATAATTTTGGTAGGTGATGCTGTAAAGGTGTTCAGATAGGTACACCAAAATTTGGCTGCTAGCATTGGACATAGATAGCAGTCCTGGCCTTTGAACAGAACTAACTTTTTTGTGGGTTGTGAAGTCAGTTTTAGAATTTCAGTTTTGAACCTGGTCATGATCGGAAACACAAAAATTATGGAAATAAACCTTGCTTCCCCTCTTCTACCTCAAAAAAAACCCTGAAGGTGAGAAAATGCATGCTTTCCTATGCTTATCTTCATGGGCTTTATAGCTTGCAGCAGAGTGTTGATGTTATGATGTTATATTGTAACCTAAAATATGAAATCAGAAACAGGCTTTCACCTTGATTTTTGTCTGGATCCATTTTGCCAAGAATCCCCCATTTTTAAGATAAAACACTATTGCAGTAAAAGATAACTAGTACATAATTGAAGTTTCCATGCAACGTACTTTCTCAAGGTGCTGAAAAACAGTCACGAATATCAAATTATTACAGCTCTTCATATTTCTTATGTTAACTGCAAAGAAACAAAAAGGTTTGTGAAATATTTAAATCCAGTCAAATTGATAGATCTATTAAAAAAAGGAAAGACTAAGGAGGCTTAACCCATGTTAAAAGCAAACTAGAGCTGAAATGTGAACCAGAGTCACTGGAGCATTAACCAGGGAATTGGGAGTCTGTAAATTACTTGTGTGATCTTAGTAGGCGCTTAGGTAGTAGATATTGTATAAAAAGCCAGCACAGTCAGGAAATTGAATAGTAGACTTCATTTGATGTATGCTACAGTATTGCTAACTTTGATGTATTTGGGATAGACCATTAATTAGATGAAAGATTTTGCAAGGGAGGTATTACTGAGATCTCCAAGCAGGGATTAGGTAATGGGGTATGCCTGTATTTTAGTTTTTCAGTATGAAGAAGTGATATTTCTGTCTCAGGCTGTGTTGACACTTGAATCAGCGCTTAGGAAAATGTGTATTTTACAGTCATAAGGCATAACATTGTATGCACGATTTTTCCTAATGCACTTACTGCTTTTGGATAGAGGACCATCTTTGCCTCTGATGTCAAGTGTCTCTTTTGCATTCACCCTTAGCTTTAATATGTTAACAGAATTTGAAGCCAAAGTACTGTTTTTCTTACAATGTATATGCAGAAGCCTAATAAGATGATCAGTCATGCTGCTTCTTGAGCTTCAGATACAACTGCAAACAGTGCTTGTAGTGAGGGTTCTTTGGAGTCATGACAAGCCCAGTTACTCCGGAGAGAGCCCTCTCTCCTCTGGATCATTTCATCCTGATTTTTCAGTATTCTTCGATGGTTCTGGTAAATGGTATCAGTTACCTAATCTGCTCCAAATGCATTGTGCAAGCAGGTTTCTTGTGGTATAGAGAGAATTTGTGTCATTGGCAGGGCTTCAGCTTCATGTCGAAAGTCAGACTTTCCTCAAGCACACTGTTGTGTGACTAAGCCCTAGGCTGCTAATGTTTCGTGGAAAACAGAATAAGGCTTCCCTTGTTTCCCGTACTCTTTATGAAGTGCTTCGGGATTTTGATGGGAAAATGAACTATAATTTTATCAAGCAGAAAAGTTTTATACATGAAACCCGGATGTGTTGTACAATAGATTCTTTCTAGTGGTGTATAAATAAAGGCATTGTGGCAGAATGATTCTCATTTATACCTATTGTCATTGAACTGGCAGTTCTGATTCAGATACCCTGAATTACCAGCAAATTTGACAGATGCACATCCTTTGCTTAATAGCTGAAGAACGATAAAAATACTAAACAGGCTTTCACCGCAGCATCTAATTTGAGAGCACCTAAGGATACAGGGAACAGGCTTTATCCTGCGCACATGAAATCTATTCTAAACAGTCACTTCTGGAAAACATTTCCCCTTCCTCTTGAACCGTCCAAATATGCAAACTATGTTTTTAAAATCAGTGGGCTAAGATTGCGGTCTAACGTGTCACCCCCCCCCACCTCCGATCTCTTCCAGGTACGCAGGCGTTCGGCGGCCCCACGGGTTCCTCGGTTCAGAGGTACGGTATTCTGGGGTACCACGTCTCTTCTGGTGGGACTCTCCTGCAGTGGGCTCTGGTTTGGACACCCAAAAGCCTTCCTGGCACCAGTGCACTTCAGCTGAAATCACAAGTTGTCAGGCTTGTGAAAATCAGTCCCGTATGTCTAAAGGCTGAAGAATATTTTAGATCATAGAATATGAAAGTCTGTTCTAGGTATTATCTCTAACAAGGCTTTGTGTTTATTCGTAGCTAATAACATGTCAGATTATCTATTATCGAATAATACCAGTTTACCCTGAGTTATATTTTACAGTAAAAGTAGTTGTTCCTCCCTTTGGTTAATTCTGTCTATATTTCTATAACGAAGGCCAAAATGATCATGTTTTTGTACGTTACTTTTCATCCTTGCAAGCTGTAGAGAGGATATAATAGCTGTATCAAAGCTGTATAATCTTTCCGGTGGGTGCTGGCTTTAAAAGCGCTTCCCTGGAGGAAGGACGTTTGTGGCACCAAAGGAGCCTGGGTGTCTGGTCTCCGTGTCACTCTGATAGCTCCGACTTGATTTCACCTCTGCTCACTGCCCTTTTCTCCTCCTTGATTTCATTTGTCTTTCTGTCGTTCTGCTTTTGGTTTGTGTTGTACTGCCTATTGGCAGACTGTGTCCTTTTCTTTAATGCAATAATAGTTTCCTCCGTAATTTCTTATTCTTCCATAGAAGCTGAAGAAGTCATAAGCTTGTGCATGTAAAGACTGGCAGAAAATATCTGGTGTCCCAGAAATGCCTAAATTAATACAAATAACCATTGCTGTCCATTACTTAGTACTGGTATTCGCATTTCTCAGGGGAGGCTTTGCAGGCAGTGTGGTTTCTGTTGAAGACACTCCCTGCCTTTTCAGAGTTCATTAGATGTCTTTCTCTGTAAGGAAATTTCTCTTTAAAGGATGTGTGCACGTCTATCCCTGTGTATCTGCAATATCAGCCATGTAAATGGGCAGATGCTGCGAGCTGGTTAATGGTTATTTGGCCACGGGAGCAGCAGAGGGTGCTATGGCATGGCTTGAGAATGGAGATCGCTTAAAAACAGATAAAAGGATTCCTTGAAATACATGACAAACTACTGGATTGGCATTTTGTCTTCACTTTGCCTTCTCTGGTATAACACCGTAAAGCAACCCATGACTCTGTTGGATAATAAATGCATTTACCCTTTAAAAAAGAATCTATCCAATTAATAGATCCTTTGGGAGAAAAAAAAATAAAAGCAATCTCTTGCTTTTTTTATTTTAGCATATCTGAAGAGAGCAGCAGTGACCGCTCTAAAGGTGGAACAAAAGTCAGTCGCACCTTCAGCTACCTCAGGAATAAAATGTCCAGCAGCAAGAAGAGCAAAGTAAGTGCTTCTTGTGATTTATACAGCCATGAAATACCCATAGGTAGCAGAGATGAATTCTGTATTTCAGTGTGTTTCCATAGGGTGGTATTTATGTCTTTGCCTGACTTTCTTTTCTTTTTTCTTCCTTTCTTCCTTTTGCGAAGGGAGGATTGTCTGTGGGGTAATAGGGAATAGCTACATGGGAAATCTTAGCACCCCAAATTTGAAATGCATCTGAGGTGAGTTTTCCTCTGCAATGTTTTTGCGTCTTTTCCCCACAGAATGAAGCTTCATTTATCACAGAGAATAGATTGTGCTCTGGCATGAGTTATGGCTTTGCAGTGATTGATGGGTCTAATTTTTACAGAACCTGAGAGGTGTTTAATAAAATGAGGACAGGAGCTGTAAGAAGGGACTGGCTGCTGAAGGCTGTGTTGTGTTTCCCTTTTATTTTTACCTTTGCCGCAAAGTTCCTGTGCACTGCTGGAGAAGTTGCTCAAACCGTGACCTTTAGTGATGGCTAATATTTATATTTTCCCCTTTTGTCCATCCTCGAAACCCTGGGATTTAATTTGCTGAAGGTTAAGCACTGCTCAACACAGCTGAATTTCCTGGGAACAGCATTGTTTATGGAAATAATTACATTAATACTAAATACTTCACACAAATGGGCTGTTGTTGCCTTAGATTGTCCCCTGAAAATTAATATAAGTTTGGGGTTTTTTTGGCTTGGTTGGATTTTTTACTTGAATCTCACCTCGGTTTATCATGTCTGACAGAAGCTAAGAGCACCTTACCTCACAGTGGGCAATGTGTACTGTATAGTTAGGTGATGTGTAGCTAATACGTTGGTAAATACTATTGGAAAGCCCCTGAGACACATAATTACATATTCTGAGTGTCTGAATAGCAAACAGGAAACAAAATGTGGCATATTGAGCATTGTGCCTATCACAGAATAAGGCTGGGCTGAAGCATACACATATGGGAGGGGTCACGTTTCATCAGCACAAAAAAACTTGATTCTAGCCTTTCCCAACATAAGTACTTGATGTTTCAGCTTGAGCATTCCTCCAATGTAGCTGGGTTTGTGTGCTTTCATGGTCCAACGCACATTTTGATACATGTTTTTGGAAGATTGCATCACCTTTGCAATGAGGTACCAGCTGTAGTGAGATCAGTCATCCTAACTAACAGTTCCTCTTTATGGATCTGCCTTTAAAGATGCAAACTGGATGTACTAGCGGCTCAGAGCTGCTGCTGAGCAGCTTTAAGACAATGCTGTTCCCTGCTGCAAAGTACAATGTCAAAAAAAGAAGTCTGTTTACGTAGAAACCTCTGTGCAAACTGCTAGCGAGAAGTTGTGGTGCATGGTGCACAGCCTGTGAACAAGACTGGAAATTCGTTAACTGATTCTTGTACTTCGGGTGTATAATCTCTAAAGCAAGAACTGGAGAGAGAGAGAGAGAGAGAGAGAGAGGTAGATATAGATATAGATATAGAGAGATATATATGTGAGATCTGGTTGGGACAGGTAAGAAACTATAACAGAAGTGCTTTGAGATATTTGCTCTGCTTTTGTTAAATAAGTGCAGTCTGATTTCATGATTGTGTCTGAAACTGTTTATAAAGAATTGCTCCAAAATCCCAACAATAACATGCACTACAAAAATTGCAGCTCATATCAGTTCTGATATTTTTACTAACTAAAAAGCCATAATATAATTCAAATTACAATTTCTTCTCTGCTTGCGGTGGAATGTTTGCATTACATACATTTTTAGGGCTTCAGCTGTACATTTGAATAATGTGACCTAAAAATTCTTGGGAACACTGATTTCTCAGAAGCATTATTGCTGATGAAAACCTGTAAGAGTTAAAAAGAAAAACAACAAACCTTGAAAGAGGAAGTTGGACAGGAAGAGTCGGTTTCTGCTGCTGTCTGGGCTGTCAGGAGGGAGAGAGGCTGCAACGAGGTTTTACTTTTCTCCAAACCTTCAGAAATGCACCGTTTTCTAAGATGAACCATGAAATAAAGCACATCTGAGCCTACTGATGGCAACCTCTCTTTTCGAAAATGGTGTAAACAGTTATGTAGAAAACCCTAAAAATAAAGGGGTGTTTGGAATATTAACTGGAGGGGATACTGGTAGAAGTTTGTGTGAATCTACCCATATCTGGCATGTACTTTCTGTTACGCAGAGATTAGTCAGCGAATTTCTTTAAATCGGCAGCGTGCACTGATTCACATTTGTGAAGTTTAAAATGTGCTACATCTCTGTTAATTAGAAAAAAAAAAAACGAATTTTCTTCATTTTGGTAGAGAGTTTCTGGGAAATGACGACAAAAAAATTAGCATGAGTAATTTCTCTTTTTTCCTTGACTTGCGCAGTTATTAGGCAGTGTTGTACCACCAACACCGTTTCAGTATATATAGTAAGGGTTGTGTTTGAATGAAGTAGGAGACAGAGAATATTTGTGACCCACAGAGTAGGAAGAGCTCAAACACGTGAAACCTTTCTGTCTGGGAAATCTTCTGCAGCACTTTGTTTACTGAAGTACTACATAGCAACACTGAGGTATGTTAAAATTCACTTTTTCTGTATCCCAAACATCACAGAGGGTTTGATTTACCACCCTCTGCCTTTTAAATGGGGGGGCCTCGTGTTGACTTTTGACTTCTGAAATATTAATCCCATACTTTCCTGCCTGTATTTTTTTTTTATATATATTTTTTTTTAGCAGTGGAAGCTAGGGTAAGGCAAGATAAAAGCAGGAGCAAAGTAGCAAAATCATCTTCAAGGAAGTTAGCAGCAATCGTCCCGCCCTCCCCCTTTTGCTCAACTCCTCTCTGACTGCCGTCTCCCCCGGCCATCGGTGCTGGCAGCTCTTGGCTGTCACAATGGGCTAATGCTGGTGGGGGAGCAGCCCTCCTGCCCCTGGGGGAAGGATGTCGATAAAATGGAATAAATTTGCTGAAGTACCTCAAATAACAGTGAAGCTAGTAGGACTTAAGCATTGGGAGGTAAGAGCTTCGTGGTTATTTCGGAGCGGGATCCACTGCTGCGGCGCACGGTCTGTTATTTTGGGTCCTATGACTGAGTTGCAGTACCCGTCGTGTCTGTTAGTGCACATCGGTGCGGGTGAAGCCGTGAAGCCGTGCTTCAAGTCACGCTGGCAGCTCCGATAGCGCAGGAAAATGGTTTTGTTTTTACAGTCCTTTTCTTAAAAAAACCCTTCCAGTAACTGTCACAGCAAAAAGAAATAAAAATAAAATCTTGTTTTGAGACCTTGTATTTTCAGCGGTATGGCTGGCATCCCATGTATGAAGTTTGCTGTTTCCTCCTTGAAAGTGGTGCACCCATTTCCTGTTTTTCCTGGGGTCGTTCAGCTTTAATTAAAATGTTTTTTACAGTGATTTTATGAAGACAGGGTATTATTCGAGACTGTAGAATCACTGGGCTTTGCAGTAAACATCAGGTACATTTAAAGTATAGGACAATTAATCTCCGTTCAGCATTTCAAGCGTGAGAGTCACAAGATCTGCCTTGAGCGTAGGGTGATCTTTTCTCCTGGAGCTTCACAAGTCCTGGCAATGGAGCAAAACTCCAGGCATCAACTTGGTACCATTGGCCAAGGACTAAACTGCAGAGTTTTAGTTTTTGAATCCTGCCAGGCTGGACATGGTTAAAGGTGGGCAGATCAGCGGATGGAGAACAGGGCTGTGGAGATTTACATGGGGTGGTCATCTGAGCTGGTGGCTCAATGGAGGTGGAGGTGTGCCGCAAGGCAGACTCTTCCTGGCAGGTTTTCTGCTTCAGACAGGTTTATTCCATCCTGTAATGCTCTTGGGTTTGCTTATTTGCAGAACAAAATAGTGTTTGGGGCCAGTAAATAGACTTTCTGATTACGAGGCTTTGCAGGGAGAGACTTCAACGCTGACATTTTGCCTGGGAGAGGGGAGACCTTAGGCTGAGTTACTCATTATTCGAGTGTGTCATCAAAGGCTCAAAAGTTTCCCTCCTGGTGACTGCAGAGCTCAATACCTCTTTTAACCGCTTCATGGCGGTTGCTCTCATGGGCTGCTCTGCAGCTCTCTGATATTTAGGCTCTGACAATATTTAGCAAAGGATATGTGGCATATAAATAACAAAATGCAAAGATAAGCTTACGGAAGCCTTTACCAATTTCTGGTTAAGCTGCTCTTTCAGATGCCATGAAATCTGCAGTACAGTTAAAATACAGATCTGGAGCTGAATTGTACAGGAAGCATTTTGTAGGATGGTACATAGAAAGACAAGGAGTCGCTATGATTCAAATTTGGAGTTTTTCTGTGGAGTTACCTTTAAAAATTGTTTGGGAGAATTCCAAATCCACGAAAGGCTGCAGGGAAAAATGTTTCAAATTTTTAGTATTTAGCAATTTTCTATCTCAGGTAGCTCTAGAAAGGTAAGCAAAAACTCTTCTAAAAGTTGGAGAAGCTGGCTGTGCTTGTTGTCTTTCCAAAGCTGAGTAGCCTAGAGGTTGAACCGTGGCTTCCGGAAGAGAAGATAATCTTTTATGGTGTTGCTGTTGTTCCTCAGCCTTTCTGTGATGCCATACTTTGAGAGTTTGTAAAAGATCCATTTCCCCAAAAAGCTTCACATAGTTACTTGGGGTTGCATGAAACTGTTGAAAAAGTTGCTAGTCAGAAGGAAAACAGAGGTGGAAATATTCTGGCAGTGGTGCTGCACCATCACCGGGGAAGAGTTTGCATTCGCCATTAAAAATGCAGCTGCAGAGCACGAGTCTTATGGGTCAGCCTTAAAAATTAACTGTGTTGAAGGTTTGATACACATTACACGTGGTGTTTGTATTTAACACAATTCATTGAAATTGCTGAAGAGATTGATTAGAGCCTAGAAGAGAAGAAGTAAGTAATTATATAGCAAATATAAAACAAAGCTGGAAGAAAATAGCTGCCTCCAGAACAGACTCAATTTTGTCTCCGCTGGTGAGATACCCATGCAGAAGTCTCTGCAAGTCAATAGTGTGTTAATCCACATCCATGGGGGCTGTAAGCTGTTTTTTCTACCAGAGCTGTGCAGACACATGACTATTGTCAAGGTGTATGCCGATCGATATTGTCATAGTGCCGAAGGCAAACACTGAAGAATTTGTAACTAGAGAATAGACCTCTGCGAAGTAATGAGGCATTTGTTCATTTTCTCTCGGCAGGAAAAAGAGAAAGATAAAGAGAAGACTAAAGAGAAGGACAAAGATTCCAAGGAGAAGGAAAAAGATAAGAAGCTGTTAAACGGACATTTCTTCACTGCAACCTCCGTTGTAGCCCAAGCAACCTGTTACCACTGTATGAAACCTTTCAATAAGGATTCGTACTACTGTGCAAGTAAGTCAGGGTTTTTTCCCCCCTTCCTTTCGTTTTTCATTAAATCTGACATGGGAAATGCAAACCTTATGCTTTATTTTCCTCTTGCTTAACGACATGGGGTGGGAGAGAGACTTTGGAGATAGTGATTCATGGAGCAGCATGTTGCCTTATGGAAGCTGGACTGAAATGAGTCGTGGCTGTAAGGAGGCTGCAACCTCCTTCCTAGCCCGTGCTCGGACATTGCAGCATCCTGCAGGGTTTTCTGCCCCTGCTTGTTGGGATGTATCAGTCTTTGGTTATTTCAGCTGCATGTAACGACTTGGGGTTGAGGTGCTTCATTAAGATGGATGGAGGACACGGAAAGCCGGCTTGGATCATGGCTTTTATTTCCAATGGGGAAAAAAATGTTCCAGCCAATACTATCTGTAGTATATTGCTTTAGTTCTCTGAAATACTGCTTCGGTGAGCCCTCCGTGAGAACAGCGCGATACAAAAAAGGAAATACTAACCCTCTTCTCCCTTTAGACATGAAATTCCATCACAGGTCAAATGGCAACTACCTGTGAAGTACATGTGAAGTACAATGCAGGCAGTATGGGAACCTCAGCGGAGGGTTTTTGCGAGATTGGTGATTTTGTTCTCTTTTCTTATCAGACGGTGTCTCGTGCCTTTAGCTCGATAAGGTCAGCAGCGTTTGTGTGGTTGAGACCAGAATAGTGGCTGGTTTATGCAGCAACCCAAAGCTATAGAATATGCAGGCAAAAATGTCTTTTTCACACTGCAGCTCAGGGCTCTCCGTTCCTCACTATTAGTAATATTTTCTACTCTGCTAGCTTAGAGATAAGTCGAAGCGTGTACAGGAATTGCTCCCAAGCTGGAGCAGGAGGCTCTGTCTCTGTTCCTTCTGGTAGATGAGCAGTGTATAAAACATCTCCGGTGAGCAGGGGAAGGAGCAGCCAGCTGAATCCTGAATAGCAGTTCTGAGTTTCCTGGAAGAGAAGAGATTTCAGCAAAGTTGTTTGCATGAGACATGCTCTGGGTCAGTCTGATGGGAAATGGAAAACATCAACAATTATAAGCTTACAAATGCGTCCTCTCCCTTTCTCCACTCGACTTTTTAACAGCTTCTGAAGCCACTTAGAAAATCAAATATATCCTGATTTAACTCTCTATGTCCTAGTGAGTTAAAATAATCCAACCATGTCATATGTTTTAGCACGGATGTTCTTTCCTTATTTTTCAAGGTACAACAGAAAATTATTTTAAGTTTTCTGCATTGGCCAGAAAATGAATGCCGCAAGGAAAGTTTGGTCAGGGCCCGGGTTGTAAGCTCACATCTGAGAGTGGTCCTTTCTCCCATCGCATCTTAAAATCAACCATCAAATGCCTTGGAAATGACTGATAACCAGCAGCAGAGGCTCTGTTGTTCCTGTGTTGTTGTAGACTACTTTTTTCCTACAGAAGTGGCAGTGCTTTACTGCTACTATCACTGCCCTTTCTCACCTATGGATGACTTTTTCTTAATGCATTTTAAAGCGCTGGATCATTTTAAATCAATGTCTCAACTTTTCAATGACGCCCCCAGCTTCCTGAAATAGCTAGTCAATGCTGAAAGGTTTAGCATGCTCTAAAACAAATGGGCAAGCAAAAAATCCTGATTTTTAATAGCTCTTTGCCTGGTCTTTTTTATTTTTTATGGTCAGTGATGCAGAAAAGAAGCTTTTTGGGGTTTTAATTATTAATACTAGTGATACAGAGGAGTGGAGGAACTTCCTGCCTGCTGAAGAGTTGAATTGGAGGAATAAAGTCCCTGAAACCAGATTTTCGATCTAACAAAATAAAAATGCTCTGTTGCTAAATGGTACATACTAAAGAGCTGCCTTCAGGCTTTAAAGGCTTGAGTGTGAATTTAATGGTTCTGAATTGTCTCACTGTCTCTTTTCATGCACCAGAAGCAGGTTCTGTCCCTCTTCCTTGTTTGATCTGAAAAATGATACTGCTTGTGGGTTTTTGCAAGAACATGCAGGTTGGTTTCTTCTGTCTTTCTCGCACAGGAAATTGTGGGACATTGACATAATAGCAACGCCCTATGGCCCTACCTTTACCTCTCTCAAAATATCAGAAGAATTACTGGCTTTTATTAAGTAGGACCAAATGTAAGAATTTTAGGAATGTGAGCATATTGTCATTCTGGGCGTGGAATTTTTTCCTTTCATATTTCTTCTAGAAATAATTCAGAACTGTACGCTTACAGTGTAATGTACACTTAAAATATAATTAATGATCTGTGTTAATATGTATTTTCATGAATGAGTGGAAATAACAGGTTTTCTCTAAGCTACTGAATCTCATCTGAGAGGGTTTGAGTTGTGATCTTTCATCTGGCAAAAGAGTTAATACTCCAAACCCAATTATCAATTATTATGAAAAAAACAGTTTTAATCATCTTTGACAACTTTGATTCCCAGAAATCTGCTGGCAGAGATCATGGGCAGACTCAGGGTATTCCAAAAAAGATACACAGCTTTTGCTTTGGCGGATATGCAGCAAAGAGTGGTGTTAAAGCATAATGCTCTTTGCATTGGTAAATATGGTTTCGGACCAAAACAGTGGCTTCAGTCTAGTTTTCGGCAGGAAGTCCTAACGTCATTGATGCAGTCACCTGGCAGATGCTCCTGTTACTTTTTCTGATAATCCTGTAGTACAGTAGCACTTGGTTCCTGTACTGTAGATCTTGGCTATTATACGTCTGAGTTTATGTTAAATGAATTTTCCTGTCCTTTTCCTGTCTTTTGGATCCCATAATCCTTGTCTTGATAAGAACAGTATTTGTGTTTTCAGAGAAAATATTGGCCCTACCATCGGTTTCTGTTTCTGTCTCCTGCTTCTGCTTTCCACCTTACTTTTCTTTCAAAGGAATAACTCCATCTTTTTTCTTTCCTTTTTTCTTTTTTTTTCATAATTTAAGACCCATTAGGACCCTGGTGATTCAACCTTGCATTGATTTTTAAACAGAATTTCCTGTTAAATTCCATGAGGAAATCTTGTTAACAAACAAAGGGCTAATTATTTGGGAAAGCAGCCTGTCTCTCAGTGTCTGTAGCTACTCATGTAAACCACAACGATGCCTGAAAGTTGTAATTCTCAGTTGTGCAAGACAACAGTTCAGATTACAAATGGCAAAAAGTGACCTGTTTTCTGTGGTTTTTTGTTAATTGGTTGGTTTTTTTACTTTTGACAGACTGCAATGCAATTGTTCACAAAGGCTGTAAGGAGAGTTTTGCTTCTTGTGCAAAGGTCAAAATGAAGGTAAGAGATTTCATCTACTCTACTGAATAAACAAAAAAGTTTAAACAATTTAGTATGCAGATATATAACATCTTCTACTATACATCCCAAATTTTCCAGCTTATTGGAAAGAACTTCAGCTCCTGTGCTATAGTGAATAATTTCTCTGGGCTCTCCTGAAATTCACCAGAACCACATGTTAATACAATAGTTGTCCCTGGGACTCAGTGAATGCTCCAGGTCAGCACCCCAGGGTATTTGTTGGCAGCAAATTCCCTGCCTTGTTCCCTGCAGTATACAGGGACCTTATGGTGAGATGGTCTGTCCTATGCTTCAATTAAAAAAAAAAAAAAAACACTTCACTGGCAAAGTTCAGGGGTGTCCAGCACCCTTAAATGCCATATCTCTTAATTCTCAAATGCCGCATCCTGTAATGTGTATCATGTGTATATAATGCATAATGAAAACTATTAAATATATATGTTGTTTATATGAGGAACATGCAGAACATTGTCCCAAATGTGAGGAACTTCTTCTGCAGTGTGGTTCTCCAAGCTAGTTAATGTCTATACAATTATGATTTTCAGTTCTCTTCATTATTGTCAGCACTTTCTCTTCTCGTTTTCCTATTTGCTGCACACTTCTCCATCTGTTATTTTGCCCATTTCGTTGATGGCAACTGGAGGGGGTGCATGTGTGTGTGCTTGCGTGCATATATATATGCGTGTGTGTGTATATGTGTGTATATAAGAATACACATACAGCCAAGAACTGATCTGAGAGGATTCTGAAAAAACATAGCTTTTTTATTTTAGTTATGTGGCACAGCCTGATGGGAGAAGGGAGGAAGAAATTACAGTGAATTTCATTTTTATTTCAGCCACAGAGAGGGATGCTGCAGGCACATGATACCTCTTCGTTACCCACAGTAACCATGAGAAACAAAAGTAAGAAAACTTCCTTTCCCTCTGCTTTGGTGATGGTCTGTATCTGCTGTTCTTAACTGTTCTGACAACTAATATTTGATATTATGAAAGATAAGCAAAGCAGGGATGAGAGCATCTTCTGTGCATGATAATGTTTGGGATTTCAGAAGTTGTACTGAAGTTGCACATAGTTCATACACTTCTGCAGTGCCCATGTACCTTTAAGCAAATGTAAAGTCATCTCACATTTAGAATAACTACTTGACCCCTGTAGCTTGCTGAAGACCTACAGCTAATAAGTCCACAAAATCTGGAAGATGCAGCCGATGTCCATGGGTGTCTGACATTGGAAAGAATTCAACTATCAGTATTATATTAACAGAAATTGTTAAGATTACAAGTGGAGAGGATGCTTGTTCAAAATACCTTTTTTTTTTTTAATTAAATAGTCTTATCCTTTGAGGTTGTAAAAACAGAAAGTTTAATTTTGACTAGGAGCAATACTGACAAACTTTCCCTGGCTGCACTGAGATATACACTGAACTGCGGAGCTACCCAGTGTGACCGAGGGCAAAGGATAGGAGTGAAATAGCCCACGTGGGTTTTGTAGTGCCATGATTTGATAAGCCTATTTAGTGATAGCTTGGAGATCACTATATGGAACCACAGTGTATGATACAGGTGTACCCACTGTGGTATTTATCATGAAATTCAGAGGTATCGCTACAGAAAGCAGAAATGCATCTGAAGAAGGGAAAATCTGGAATTAATATGAAAAGATTAGTTAAAGGTATGTGATAGTATAATGAGATAAGGATTAGCATTTCTCTGTGGTACATACTGATAGAGAAACCTAACTCAAAAAGTTTGACCAGAAGCAGGAAGATGTATGTAGTTATAGGCCCAGGGAAATTAAAAAGCAACATAGTAGATGGCTACATGTGATTATTTATCAAATAAAATTAAATTCAGTTTCCCAAGTGTATGTTTCTGGACTTGCAGATCCCACCCAGATCTTTTAAGTGTAGTGCAATGCAGTCAGTTCTGCACAGGGGTCGATGTTCTTTCCTTCGTACAGCTGTTTCTAATAGCTGAGATCTGGTAACAACTCTAGAAAGAAAAGTGAATTTTAGAGCCTGGTTTCTTTACGTCATCATCATCACAGTTAAGAACATAGTTGCATGAGCTGACTTTTCTCTGACACTTCCTTTCCAGGCTCACAACCGAAGGAGCGCCCTCGCTCTGCAATACTTGCTCCTGATGAAAACACCGTAACCTCAATATTCAATAACAGGAGATCACAACAGACTACAGCACTTTCGAAAAGTGTCTCAATACAGAACATTGCAGGGTAAGGTTCCTCCCTGCGCACATGAGCGTATGTGTATTACCTGACGCTGCAAGCATAGAGAAATTCAGATCTCATTAAAAATAAGTTTGTGTACTATGATTTGTGTTAAAGGTACAAAAGAGGATCACAAAACCAGAAATACCCACATTGTATTTGATACTGTCAGTTGTCTTCTGCACAATCAGATTGTCTGGGTTAGTTTAGTCACGGCATGAGCTCAGAGGCATCTGAGTTGGCCTGGTTATATTCAAGGCCACTTCATAGAGATGCTCTGTGCTCCAGGAGGAAATTCCTTGCCTTTGGCTGGGTACTGTGCAAGCACACATTTGCAGCTCAGGTACAGTATTAACTTCTGTGTCCATAATGATATGGTGGAAGCACAGAGCTGCTGGCTTAATGGTGTTTTAGGACTGTGTTATACATAATTAATTACAAAAAAAAATAGAAGAAAGTCTAATTTATGGTTCCTACACTACCTGCATACTGAGCAATTCTACACACAGGGCAATACATGGACTGGGATGTTCTGGATACTTTGCACGCCCTGTATATCCATGGTGAAATTTATTTCAGTCCATTCTTCTGATCCTTCTCAGAGCTAGCGATAAAGACTCTTGGATAGCCTTTTGTATTGCATTTTTGCACTCCCTGCCCCAACGACAATGGGAAGTGACAGTAAAATGGAAAGGAATTAAAAGGAGTTGTCCAAACCATAAAACCAGGTGCGATTCCTTATAGAAGAAGCACCGTCACTCAGAACTGTAGATCTTGCAGCTTGTTGAGCCCCAATGGGTAGTTGTTAGAAAACAATTAATAAAAATACATTTCTGTACATAACTGTGCAACGCTTGCTTTGTTTTTCAATTCGTATTCCAAAATGTATTTCTTCTGTGTATTTGAAAATGCATTTGACTGTTTTTTGATGTCATAAATGATATTCTGTGTTCTGTTTTTCTGCAGAGTTGGGAACGATGACAGCTTAATACACACTTGGAAATTCCTGTCACAGTCAACAGATTCCTTACATAAAATCAGCCGGGTGAATGAATCCACAGAGTCACTGGTTGATGAGGGTAAGAGATCCCCGTGGCATTTATAGCAACAGGAAGGTCTCAGTGCTACTTTCCAGAAATAGAAATTCTATTTTGGCATTTGAGCAAGAGTTTTTATTTCTAATGGACAATTAAAGTGCATTTACTTTAATCTTAGAATATTAGTATGATAAACTAAAACAAAGCCCCACATAGTAATTTCTTTAGCTTGTTGAGTTGTCAGAAAACATTTAAAAGGTTTCAGTAGCAGTTGAGTTACTTGGAATTTAGCTCAGGGACGAACATTTCCTCTTTTGTTCTGCACCTCTGGCCCATTCATACAGCCATTCATACTCTGTCACCTTTTTCACGCTGATGTCCTGCATTTCGTATTTTTCCAGAGTGGGAAAGGAAGAAACATATTGTTTAGTTTTGTAGGTTTGAAAGTGATGTCAGTTAAATTCATTTCTTAAGTTTAAATATTTTTTATATATGGTGCCTTTTTAGGATATAATCAGTATTTTTACATCTTAGCCAATATTTACCTGAAAAGAGAAGAATGGTCTTAATTTATTAAGGGCTACACAAGGCCATGCTCATGGTGACAAGAGAAAATTTCCCAGTTTCTGCACAAATGAGCAATCTTTCTTAAAGATATATATGTATGTATGTAGTGTTCACTTCTACCTGCATCAGTTCTGGCTTTCTAAGCTTGAAAACACAGACTTCACATATGTCTAAGTTCCCTTGATTCAGTGATGTAAATGAAGGAAGACAAACTAGGTGTTGTGTTTTTTTATTTACCCGCGATGTTGTTGCATTGCAGGTAAAGAATCCTTTGTCTTTTATCTGAGCTAGAATTTGGTCTATGTGAAAATCATGAACTAGTTTTGTGCAACTAGCAAAGAACCTTTAAAAGTGCTTTTTATAACCTGGTCCTTACGTGCTATAATTTCGTATGATCATTTTTGTGTCAGTAAAGGAGAGTGTGTGTGATGTCTGTGGTATAACAGAGAAAGCCTAAACCTAAATGAATAGACTGGAATCTCAAATGAGACAAGTTACCCACAATGAGACAAGTTACCACATCTTAATGGCACTTACATTGCTTTGTGAAGGTGCAGATATGAACGAAGGACAGCTGATGGGAGACCTGGAATTAGATTCCAAGCAGCTGGAGGCAGAGTCCTGGAGCCAAGTAGTGGACAGCAAGTTCCTACAGCAGCAAAACAAAGATGTTGTCAAACGGCAAGATGTCATTTACGGTGAGAGACACCTGCATCTTAACTGTACACTCATTGTAGGTAGCTTCTTGATATACTGGCATGCATGGATTTGATTTGGGAAGCTTTAGGTCAGTGAATAGGAACATTGACTTGGTTTCCTCAGAAGCCAAAGTTTCATTCTTGAAGTTCTTAGAAACATAATGTATTCTGTGAAAGCTTGCTTTCTGCCTTTCACATATCCAGAAACCATCAAAAAAACCAGAAATTGCCTCTCCTCATTTGTTTGCTGATGACATTTAAACTCCGTTACAGCAGAGCAGCTAGCTAGGAAGTCTTCTCCTGCCAGATGCAAGAGCCATCCTGTATGGCAAAAGCGCACTATGTTGAGACTGGCACTGAGGTGTTGGAAAGGAGCAGATAACAATGCTGAAGGTTCAGACCTCAGCAGCGATGTCCAAAGCTCTTTTTTGTGGGACTCCTCTGCCCCTCTGTTTCTCCCACACGTGAAACTATTGACTGATGTTTCAATACCTGACATGAAATTTTCTGAAGCCACTTAGAGAAGCCCAATTATGGAAGAGCTTTCTAATGGCAGCTTTTCCTTGTACTATACACCCATGTACTCTACAGTAACCTTGGTTTTGACCTTGTCCTCATCCTATACAGAGCTAATGCAGACAGAAATGCATCATGTCCGCACCCTGAAGATCATGAACGACGTATACAGCGCAGGGATGTTAAAAGAGCTGCAGTATGATCAACAAGTTGTGGACAAAATCTTTCCCTGCCTGGAAAACTTGCTGCACATCCACAGTCACTTCTTCCAGCGGATTCTGGAAAGGAAGAAGGAGTCGTTGGCAGACAAAAGTGAAAAGAACTTTGTTATCAAGAGGATAGGTGACATCCTAGTGAATCAAGTAAGCGCTGGAAAATGCTTGCACTTCTGAGAGCACAGCTGGAAACCAGGCGCTCTTCCTTCCCTCCTGTTTATGCCTGTTAGATAATCACAGCTGATGGCACCTTTACTCTTCATACACATAAAAATCTCAGCCTCTGCTTTTTGAAGCACTGTTTGCTCTTTCAGAGGAAGGTCTAATGATGAAAATTAATTTATTTTATTTTGTGGGAAAGAGAAGCATTCCCTGACAGACACAGAACGGTTTGACCATAGCCTGGAGGGTAGGCAGTAGCCCACAACAAAATATGCCCAGTGTGTGTCTTGGCTGAGTTACTGACCTGCTATTTAACTTTGGGTGGGTCATTTTACTTTTCTTTATCTGCGCTTTCTCCCTTCTTCTTTTTGTCTGTCTTGACTTTTTTGTTGTTGGCTTTTAAGCCCTGTGAGGCAGAATCCCAAATTTTGCATTGTGTGAACACAGTGAAGTCTCAAACTCAGCTCTTTACTTTCTAGAGATCTAATTGCCTGGTTTAGGATGCTTTGGACTAATTCAGTTTCATCAAGTTCTTTTGACAGACTGGCAGGCACTGCTGAGATATCACACCAGGAGCTCAGTGCAAATTTGACCTCTGTGTCTCGTGTCTTGCAGTTCTCCGGTGAGAGTGCCGAGCGAATGAAGAAAACATATGGCAAATTCTGCGGGCATCACAATGAGGCAGTAAATAACTTCAAAGATCTGTACTCAAAGGACAAGCGGTTTCAGGCATTTGTCAAGGTAGGACCTGGTAGAACAGACATAGTCGATGGAAAAAGTATGGCCTTTCTGCACTCTGGTGACCGTTTTGCTACAGAATTGAAATTTTCATCTTTGTTCCTTAGAAAAAAATGAGCAGCTCCCTGGTGAGGCGTCTTGGGATTTCTGAATGTATCTTGTTGGTAACACAGAGAATCACAAAGTACCCGGTCCTTTTACAAAGGATACTGCAGTACACCAAAGGTAGGGACCAGTTCCTCTTATTCTAAGCATTTGTTTGTTCCTCCAGTGTAAATTTCTTGGATCCTTTTCAGCTGAAGCAGATTTTCTTAGAATAGACCTACTAATCCAGTCATTATTGTCTCACACCGCTGTAACGAGATAACTCAGTTTCATATCTCCTCTTTTAGGATTAGTTTATTCGGGTGCCTTGATTTAGTTGTTATAAGTCTGTCTGTAGCTAATTATGGAGCAACATGCTTAGACTCCAAAGTCTCCCAGCTTGCTTTTTTTGGTAATGACTAAAATATGTGGTTAATTTCTGCATTTCATCTATACTGTCTCATATACAAAGTATATTGGAAAAGTCCCCAACCTTAACTATATATGTGAAACGTTTTGTGAAACTCTCCTTAAGAGGGAAAAATGCAGCCTGTTTTATAGACGTATTAAAAAGTTATAATGTGGGAATTTGGGAGGGAGAAGAGGAAGGAAGAAAGTAAGATCAGGAAGTTAGAGTCCACAAGGATGAAGTGAAATCGAGGTGTTTCTCTTTCTGTTCAAAGAAAATGAAGTGGAACATGAAGACTTAACTCAGTCCTTAAACCTTGTGAAAGATGTGATTGCTGCAGTCAATAGCAAAGTCAGCAATTATGAAAAGAAAATGCGTCTTGGTGAGATTTACAACCGGACGGATAGCAAGTCCATCATGAGGATGAAAAGTGGCCAAATGTTTGCAAGAGAGGACTTGAGGCATCGGAAGCTCATCCGAGATGGGCCTGTTTCACTAAAAAATGCAGCTGGCCGGTTAAAAGGTAAGACTATCCTGCCTCCTGCCGGGGGAGGATATAGCTCACCCTCTCTGGATGTAGGATTAGTCCTCAGATTGGTGTCTCCAGCCTTTATTTGTTCTTCTGCTTTGAGAGATTTTGACAGCAGTTTTCTCCATGCTGTACACTCGCTTCCCATCGCAGCATTTCCGATTCCTTATGTCATTTCTGGGGTGATGGATAGCTGCTTTTCCTCCTGGTGACCGCATGCCTGCTGAAGGCGTGGGTTGCAGTGACACCTCGGTGCGTCAGCCGAGGAGCAGAGTCACTGGGGGATCCTTTGGGCCAGGAGAACGTGATGGGGCTGCCGTTGCCTAGAGCAGTGAGTCAGATCTCCGTGCCACAATGCACATGTGCAGCGGTTCCTGGAAGCATGGTCGCTGCATCTGAGATCTAACCTCAGCTTCCCAGTGGCTCTGCCCACCAGCAGGACTGCCTTTCCTTTGCTTTAAGGTCTGCAGTAGGGCTTCCCAGGCTCAGCATTATCATCCTGGTTTCACTGGGACTCCAGAGAGGTGTCCCCGGCATTTGTTGTTCTTGAACCTCTTGAGCTGCTGACGCAAACTGTTCAGGAGAGGCTCTGGTCTCCTTTTGTTTGGTCAATGTTTTCTTGAATTGCTTTTTGTTTATTATCGGGTGGAAATAATTTTTCTAAGGTTCTGTGCTCTGCTGAGCACTGAAGTTCTCTACTGAATTAAACACTAAATCTCCCAAGGAAGCCTTCAGCTGGGACCACGGTAGCAGTAAGAGCAGACAGGGCTGTGTCTCGGGCTTGGCAAGAAGGCTGGGCTTTCCTTCTCTCACACCAGTATCAGCTGATTAAACCATGGTACTTGGGCATGGATGGGGACTGGTAGCCTGGTGTTGTGCTGTGCAGGGAGGCAGTGATGACACGAAATTCCATATCGAGTATGATTTATTTTGACGTTTTGGAAACAGGAAGCTTACAGATGGTTTCTAGGCACCCGAGATTGCTACTGACTTTAGAAGGTGGATGAAGCAAGTTATGCTGCTGTTGTGAAATCTTGTGATAAGTACAGGCTGCATTTGCATTTCTAAGTCATAGAAATGCATAAACATGCCTCTGTCTGTAGTGCAAGCTCCCAGCAAAAGCATGTCCTGCAGACAAGCTGCAGAGCCCAGGGAGAGCGTAGCTAGTTCATACATTCAGGCTATTTTACAGGATTTGAAATGGAGCACAGAGAAGCATAGGAAGAACTTTTATAAGAGGGTTTTAGCATTTCCCCTCTTGCAAAGTGCAGAGACAACAGAGAAGAACAGAGTCAAATGCCGACTTTTGCAAACCTCCCAGAGCTTTGAGTTCATTTTGCAGCTTTGATTAAAGTTTGGTGGTTCTTTTATCTGGAACAGATCCTGTCTTCCCAAAACAGAATGGAAGGAATTACCCACGGGATGATTTAACTTTTTGGTTTGCTTCCTCTCTGTCACAAGATTTCCCAAGTACATTACACAAAAACTCTTTGTACTGAGGGCTCTGGGTGGAGCATTATACTTGGTAGTTGCTGTGCAACTTCATGATATGTCATTAGGACACTTGGAAGGCTGTACGTGTACTCTGGGAAAAGGCTGTATTCAGATTTAAAATCCTCTGTTGGCTTGATGTTGTGCTTCCTTCCCCCGTGAAAGAAAGCCAGGTCCTGCATCTCACGCAGGCTCTGTCAGCTCCCCTTGGAGTCAGCAAGAGTTGTGCTTGTGAGCAGAATTGGTGGCTCCTGAAGTCAGTATTTCCTGGGAAAGAAACTGCAGCTGACAAATGTTGTTATTGCACGATAATTTACACTCCGCAAACCACTCATCAAGAGAACCATAAAACCCAAAACTTCCTGTGCAGATATTTTGCTTGAGGGCTAAAATATTGATTGTTTGAGAAAACAGTGCTTCTGTTCCATAAGTGTGTCTAGCTTTTGCTGTTACGCCCATGTCCTAACTGCTAGAAAGCACATGGCTGGAGAGGAGCACCCCTGCTCCAACAGATGAGAGAAAATCCTGCAGGTTTCCCAGGTGCTGTTGTGTTCGGCTTAACACAAAGTCGGTTCAGAGCTAACCTGACATGGCATCCCCAGGAGGTGCCCCTGCTCCTCCTGCTAACTGGAGGTTGACCCTGCTTCCAGGATTTGCAAAAACAGCCCTACCGCTCCCCAGCACTGGCGTTATTAAAATAAATCTGTTTTGGGGGTGCGTTGCGTGGTTATACTGTACTGGTATGCTTTTTCTTTTGCAGAAGTCCAGGCTGTTCTCCTCTCTGACATGCTTGTATTCCTTCAGGAAAAGGATCAGAAGTATGTCTTTGCCTCATTGGTAAGGCTTCAACCTTTTCTCCTCCTTCCTTTTCTACGTGAGAGACCCTTTATGTGTGTTGTGCAGCGAAGCCAGCCATTGCCTGCTAAACAAGTTAATTTTCTTGCTTATAACATTTTCGTTTGCTGAGCAGACTCCATTCTTTTTGATAGGAAAACATGTCTTCATGCCCCACTTCCCCTTTCTGCAGTGCCTTGGCACAGCTGATAATTGGCCTTGAAAACCTGCCTGTCACTTGATACACTTACTCCTTTTCAGTTTGTGCACATTGAAGCAGTGATTGGGGTGGGAGGGGGCAATGGGATAATGCAAACATTGTAAAAATGAATCTCAGCAGAAGGAAATGTCCTAATACGTTGGGAGCTACTACGGGGGGTGGGGAGGTGAAATGCCACTGCAGTAAATTCAACAGAACAACTTGAAAATAAATGTCAGGGGAATATATTTGTAATGCACAAGACCAAAAACATTAGCTTTTGAAGGCAGGCTTCCTAAAAGGGCTAGGCACACTGACCTGCTGAAGAAAACCTAGTACCTAATTGAGTCTGTTGGGGCTGTACCTTGCAGGCATGGTCTAGACTGGCTAAACCTTGTGACCTTTCCAGTCTTTGAACATTCTGAAAGCTGATAATTTGTTATTCCAGTTCCACCAATGATCTGCACAGACTCACTGCCCTACACAGGGGGAGCTGATTTGCACCCAGGTCCTGCTAGTGAACCACTACCAAATCACCCCAGTTGTAGCATCCCATAAAATGCACAAAGGGTCCGACTCGTATGTAGATGACATGACAGCAAAGGGATGTTTTAACTGAGCAGGCCGATTACACAGAGACCATAGCACACAATGAACGTCATCTTACACGCAAGTCTTCTCCATCATAGGAGTCAGCTATGAGCTTCTGAGAACAGCAGGGGTTTTGTGGGATTTGAAAACATGATGTTACTCCATCCTAGGGAGAGATCACGAAGATAATGTGTGTGAAGCAGGCGCTAGCAAGCTGCGTTAAGTTTAAGGATCTGTGATATTAATGACAGAGAGAGTGTGGGCAGGAGGAGATGAGATCAAAGGTCTGCTGGTGTTCGAGCAAAATATGGTAGAGTTTGCAAAACCACAAAGTCAATTTTAAATTAATTCTTTGTTGAAATGGAACAAGGTGAAATTGCTTTTCCTACAGAACTGATGGAGGAAAGCAAGCCCTTCCCTGTTCTTCGACCCCATTAAAATGATTTATTTTTTTAATTAGCCAATAGGTTCAGAAAATGTTTACAACCTGAGAGGAGGAGCGGTATGGTTATTGGGACCTTTTCAATGCTAGTTTACATCTGGGAACTAGTACTGTTCACCCTCCTCACCCGTTTCTTTCCATCTGAAGGACCAGAAATCCACTGTGATCTCTCTGAAGAAGCTGATCGTACGAGAAGTGGCTCATGAAGAAAAGGGTTTGTTCCTGATCAGTATGGGCGTAAAAGATCCTGAAATGGTGGAAGTCCATGCCAGCTCCAAAGAAGAGCGTAACGGCTGGATACAGATCATTCAAGACACAATGAACACCATGTAAGCTACCAAGCTGTTCTTGCAAGGCAGGTGATGCACGTGGCCATATTCTGGTAGTAATTGAGACATGTCTTTTATCCAGGGATAAAGATGAAGACGAAGGAGTCCCTTGTGAGTCTGAGTTTGAAAAGAAAGTGTCGGATGCGAAAGTGAGAGGACTGAAAGGTAAAATCCTGCCTGGGACAGAGCTGGGGGGCGGTTTTTGAAAAATTTACAGGAATTGTTGTGTTGAGTTTTGTAGTTGATTTGTGACTTTTTCAAAGGAATGAGAATCCTGCATCCAGCAAACAATTACAATGCTTGTTTGCACCTCATCTTGCTGGCATTATTTTTTTTCTGAGCCTGCTGGGTGCCGTTGCTGTGCAGGATTGTGCAGGGCACAGTTGTATCATCAGGTTCCACTAGATGGGGCCAATATCTCAGGCATCGCTCAGTTTCCTTGCCGAAGCTTTTATTTTCTGTCCTCATCTCTGTTTTCTGTTTACCCCCACAGAACAACTTCAGCAGAAGGATAAGCAGATCCTCCTCTTGCTGGAGGAGAAGGCTAAGATCTTCCGGGACATGGCAGACAGTTCTGTGCAAGAGGACATGCCAGGCTCCAGGCTGCTCTTCAGAGCCAACACAGAAGAGGCACCAAAAGGAGAGGCCATTATGAAAACTGCAATAAATGAAGGTGAGCAAGTCAGGGTGACACGTTAATTACACTAACCAATGGACTCACCTTCAGTGAAGCCATCAGTCCTCAAGCACCAGTTTTGCAGTGGAAGTCTTCTCTTTGTCAGAGTAGCAGCATAGATAAGGAGGTATTGCTACTCATGGTGTTGTCTCAGGGACAGGTAGTGAGGGTCAGGAAAGGAAGCAGATATTGATGGCTGTTGAAAGAGGGTAGAAAAGTCAGCACAGAGAACCACCATGCATTGAATCTGCGCCGGGGTCAGGAGCAGTGCAGGATTTATCCTTGGCCGAAATTTGGACCATCCAGGCTTTTGCTGTGCTTCAGTCTCAGCAGAGTGTGAGAGCGGAGCTTGGGTTCCAGCAGGCGCTTGTGATGCCTGCAATGGACAAGCAAGTCCGTTGACAAAGGCAAGGGTAGATGGAAACTTGGGCAACCTTCCAGTATGATTCTTGGAGAGGCTAAAAATAATTAAATGCTGTTGTCAAAGCACACCAGGGTTGCCTGGAGGAAGAGAGGGAGGTGTCAGCCTGTGCAGAGCTCCAGGAATTGGAGTTAATGGTCAGACAGGATGAGTTTTTGTAGGGGGAATGCGTACTGTTCATATCATTGTCATAGAAACATGGTTTCTTAGTACAGCAAAGCATGTGCATTTCTGACCTGAGCTCAGGCAGGGATGAAAATAGCTCAGAAGCCTGAGGTGGTCTTTAACAGAGGTATCGTTGCTTTCTATCAGTTGAACTGCTGCAAGACCTGGTGAACAGGAGCCTGGGCACTGCTCTTGGACAGCAGGTCAGCAGCAGTGCCATGGAACAAGAAGGAGGAGTTGGCCCCATCTCTCTCCCTAGAAGGGCAGAAACTTTTGGAGGATTTGACAGTCATCAGATGAACGCCTCCAAGTGTGAGTAGTTACATGTGTGCACATCAAGCATCTGTTAATATTACATGTCATTCTATCCTCTTGCTTCAGAAGGACTCCAACAGCTGGTGATTTGGGTTTCCCAACTCCTCTCCAATAATAGTTGATAGATAACAGATTAGGAAAAAAGCCTGTATACAGGTGGAATGATGGTAGCTGAGAACCCATGGCTACATGAGGACTAAACATCTGAACTCCTCACTCCTCTCTCTGTGCTCTCTCTAAATCATCCTTACTTCTTTACTTACATGCCACATAAAAGCATTTGGCTTTTTAATAGATTCATTTCTTCATGTTATTATTGTAATATCTGCAGCTCTGTTCTTCATTCTTCAGTTATCTTCCAGCAGGAGCGTGGTGCTGTTGCATTTGCGAATGGATGAGAATATCGCTGAATCAAGCACCTTCTCCCCAGCTCTGCTCTCTATGCATTTGTGTTCCACATACAACTGCATGTATTATTCCTGCAATTAAGTGTCTCCCAAAGAAATGTGTGAATATTGATTTCAGCTGCATAGTTGGCTGCTTCCCAATGCTCTCTTTCTTTGCCCTAGTCATCAGAAACTTCCCTGTCCTCAAATTCCTTTCTCTGTGGTCTCACTCATACTCCCAATACAGCCAGTTTTGCTGCGCTAGTGTCTGTCTCAACATTGGGATCGTTGGACCTTGTCTGACCTTCTGCATTAAAGGAGCAGTGTTAGCTCCAGACAGTCAGACACGAGAAGTATGTAGAGGTTTTCCCAGCTCTATTGGAAAGCTGCAAAGCCCTCCACAGGCCTTGTCATCATAATGACAAATATATTCACACTGGAAGGGTTTGTTTAGGGTTGTGCCCCTCTCTGTTGCAGTGATGAATGGGACAACCTCAGGCTGTTCATTGCCCAGCTCTAGGTTTTCTGTAGAAATGTCCTCTTTTGAATTAGACTGTAATTCAATAGTTGTAGGGGTTGGGGAAAAGAATGCAGGGCCTGTTTGTTCAGCTGGAGGCCGGGAGGCATGAAACCTGGCTTTCGTCTCCAGTTCTTCTGTTCACAACCTGTGCAACCTTGGGCAAGGCTTATAACCTGACTCCCCTTCGTTCTCCCCTCCAGCAAAGCAGAAGGGAGGTGTTTCCTCCTGCAAAGAGGTGGAAGGTCCCAGGACGTGGCGCAGGAGAGAAGGTCTGTTAGGAGGACTTGAGGGTCAGCCTTTAATAGCAAAGCCTGCCTGGGGGGTGGTGGGAGGAGAGGGCCTTTGCTCTAGGTATGGTGTCCTTCACGTTGCTGCAGATACAGGTGTATGTAAAGTTATTTATCATTAAAAGAGTGGCAGTAGAGAGGTTACCACTGCATGTGTGGGTTTTCCCCATGGGCTACATCTCAGCTTGCAAGGGGAGTGCAAGAGTCTTGGCAAGAGCCGGAGGTCCGAAGAGCTGTGCATCTCCTTTGCCGCCCGCGAGCAGAAGGGCAGTGCAGGTGGAGGGTGGCAGCCTTCTTGGCCCCACAGGTCAGTTCAGTCCTGCTCGGGAGCACTGGTAGGAGCCATCCAAGGGGGAAGTTAGAAAGAGAAGTCCAGTGTCCCTTTGAAGGTACAGGTTGCTGATAAGTAAGATTAAGGATAAATTGTTAGAGTAAAATTACACAGGGTATTGCGCAGCAGTATCTGACCCAGCTGTAAATTGCACTTACACAAGAGAGGCATTGAAACTATACCTGCAATGATATACCCTGATATAATGCTGTTATTGTTCTCCATCTGCCTTTATTCTGCCTCATGTCTTCTCAGCAAGTATTCTTTGGTAGCAGACAGCAGTGCGGGGCCTAGCCAAGAGCACCAATTAATAGGAGTGTTCCGAATTTATCAGCACGTTGTCTGAAACCAAAGTCAACCCTAATCTGAATTCAGATTCACTTTTTCTGGTGGTGCTGACGTGTTCTGTATACGTAGGGAGCAAATGCATTTAGTTAAAGTGTCAAGAGCTCTGTGTCCCCTTTTGTGAAACATCTGAGTTTCCTGTATTAAATTTCTCAGACATTAGCAAGTTCATCTGTGGCTTAAAATGTTGAATAACCAGTGTCAATGCTGGCTTCTTCCTTTAGGTGGAGCGAAAGATGAAGGCGACGATGCTCAGGATCTTCGGAGAACAGAGTCAGACAGCATTTTAAAGAAGGTATCGCTTGGTTTATCTGTCTGCTGCCACTGAGTTCAGATTTCAGAGAGTGACAGTTCAAGTCTTGAAAATTGCCTGAATTTCTTGACACTTAGATGTATCCTAATAAGTTAAAAATAAAATATAATTGGAAGTATGCAGCCAAAACCACTTTGCTGTAGCTAAAATCCTGACTTGAAAACCATTGCAAATCAGTAGTATTCCTTTGTGGCACAGGTTATCTGCCATCTGTCTGCAGATCAGCTAAAGCATGTGTTTAATTATGCATCGTTATTGAAATTATAAGGTCAGCTATAACCTTGCACCTATTCTTGCTGTGGATCGATCCGTCATATAACTACAAAATGATACCTAATTAACATTTTATTTTATATCATTTTAACTTGCCTAAAAAGCACGCATGAATTCTCCCAGAATGGAAGATGGAGGGGGGGGTTAATGTGTCTGTCATTAGTTCAGCTTCAGAACACATTTGCTGTGATTTGTCATTTGTCCTCATATTAAATCTGTGATCTTTTCATAGGGTGGAAATGCTAATCTGATGTTCATGTTGAAAAGGAATAACGAGGTAAGAATTGATTCCGTTGCTCAGCTGTTTCCTTCATTTAAGTGGCAAGTGAATTTGTCTCAATAGGTGATAATGTAGAAGAAAACACATTTCATTTGCTGAAGCGCATCTAGACTTTTAAATACATTAAGCTGAACCCACTGTGTCATTTATTTGTTTAACCTTGGATGTTCAGACAGGGAATTCACTGATTGTCATCTGCTTGCCAGCAGGATGATATGTGCTGATTATAGGCAGCAAGGGTTAATTACCACTAGGATGCACAGGGCTGTATTTATTGTGCATCTGCAGACAGAGGGAGTTTAATTTTATGTTGCAGGTGCAGTGAATTGGGGCAATTAGATTTCTATTCTCCCTTTGATACACATTCATAACTCCCAATTAGCATTAATGGCAGAATGAGAAGCAGTTCTCTTAATACTGGCTATCACACCACTATTGCAAATATTGCGGTGGTTTTTCTTCTTCTTAAAAGTAATTGTAGGATATGAGAGATTCAGAGAAATTTTTAGCTAGGCTAAAAATATATTTAGGGATAGGGCATTGCTCCAAAGTAGCTTGCTCTGTATTGATGCACGATGTGTTCGCATTTACCTGTATTTTCAAAGAGCCTCCATGAACACACCTGCTGTACTTGTGTGCCTGGTGCATTGCAGTTTTTCTGTCTAATGACAGTGGGGCTTGTATGGGTCAACCAGGGGTGGAAGAGTACAAATAGTCCACATTCATTTTAAGATTTCTTCTTTTGTCACCCCTTGAAGTTCTTTCCCTGAAATTTAAGTGAACTGCCGGGTTTCATCCCAATTACTCTGCTTGTTCTTGAGCAAGCTGATGCTGTGGGAAATAGCTTGCAGAGACAGTCCAGGAGTTCCCATGAGGTCTTTGCCGTTCAGTGCTTCTGCAGATATTTCCTCCCCTGCCACACCGACAGCTAGGAAAGTGAGGAAGATGATGCCAGGCACCTCTGAGAGATGTCCAAGGGATGTATTTGTGTACTGGAGGATGATGCAGTCATTGCAAGTGAAGAGTGAGAAAAACAAAGGGGTAGAGGGATGGCCGTACAGCTTGTCGGACCCACTGGTGGGTCACAGTGGAAAAGGAGGGTGCTTTACACATACCCTGGCACCCAGTGAGATCTAATAGCAACGCTTTTGTTTTCTCGCAGCAGGTCCTCCAAACCATTACCAGCCTCCATAAGCTGCTCAGTGCTTTGCAGGTAGGCTTGGCCGTTCATCCTGCTTTTGCATGCCACTTGCCTGAACTGCGCATCCTGCCAGCCAGTAACAGCCGCTTGCGCTTCGCCCCCCATCTCCCCTTCCCCTTTGCCTGTTACATCCCTGTGCGGCTGAATGCCCCACGGCTGGCTTGCAGGCAACGTGCCAGCAGGTCGTAGGAATGAGCTGCTGCCTAACTGAACCAGTGCTCGCCTGAATTTGGGAAGCTGCTGGGGGAGATGCTCTGCCAGCATCCTCTGGCAGCCCAGCCGTAAGGCAGCAGTGCTGAGCTGTGAATTTGGTGGGAGAAGAAGGGGTTCGATACAGCACCCTGAGGTTTTCCAGGATGGAGCCTCTCTCTGTGGAGAGGGTGCTGCAGTGATTTGTGTCCACTCTCTCCTAGGGCGTCGTGCTGCAGCAGGACACTTACATCGAGGACCAGAAGCTGGCTTTGAGCGAGAGGGCTCTGAGCCGAAGCTTCTTCCGGCCGACCTCACTGCTGGAGCAGGAGAAGCAGCGCAACTTGGAGAAGCAGCGCCAGGAGTTGGCCAACCTGAAGAAGCAACAGACACAGCACCAGGAGGAGAGGCGGAGGAGAGAGAAGGAGTGGGAAGTCCGGGAGAAGGAGCTGGCAGAGCAGGAGGCCCACCTGGCCCAGCGAGAGGAGCAGGTCCAGAGAGGGTGGCAGGATCTTGAGCGGGAGCGAGAGGAGCTGCAGGTGAAGAAGGCCTCCTACCAGCTCGACCTGGAGAGGCTTCGCACAGCGCAGAAGCAGCTAGAGAGGGAGAAGGCGCAGTTCAAGCAAGACGTGGAGCGATTAGCTCAAATGCGGCAGGAGCCTGACCACAACCAGGTAAATGATGTCAATGGCCAGGCTGCTGGTAAAGCCGTGCCCTGCAGGGAGCTCCCAGTGGCTCCTGGGCCAACTGCATGCCAGCAGCGATAGACCGATGCCAGCCTGGCCCTAGACACGCCATGGCCCTAGTATTTAAAACTGGCTCTTTCCTTGCATGTGATGTGCAGGGCTGCGTTTCTTGCACCTCCAGAGCTGCTGAGGCATTGCCAGTGTTGATGCAACGTGGTGTATTCAGGATGCCTGGCCAGTCTTGAGCAGTAGGTGGTTACAACAGCCTGAGCTCTGCCCACTTTTCTGTGCTGTGTGTTGGCGGATGGCAGAGCGGAGGTGGCTGGCTTGCAGAGAAGATGCCCTAGGCAATCCCAGGAGGTCAATACTGCCTTTGACGTTGGCCTTCACCTCATGGGAGCTGAGGTCTGGGGACAGGTCAGGCAGATGAGACGTCCTTCTTGGAAACAGCCTGAGCATTGTGGGTTACCTGCACCCTCCAGCTGTCACAAAAGCCACTTGCGAGACTGATAACTGCAGGGGAAGGCCGTTTGTACACTTCCATCCATCTTCAAAAGCATTCTCAGTCTCTAGCAAAGAGATGGGCATTGTCCCTGTCCTAAAGAGAGTGGGCGCCTGCAGTCTGGTGCTCAGTGAGCAAACATCCCTGGCTCTGTTTCAAGAGGCTTCTGGTGTCTGGCTGTCCACAACCAGAAAGAAAAGCCCACACGCAGATCCTGCTCTGTGCATTTTTCAGCAAGCTGGGGTTTATTTTTTTATAACTGTGCAGCAGTCTGGATGAGGAGAGCAAGCATCCATTGGCAAAACATGGGCTGAATTTGAACCTTAAGCCTGTTGTTGATCATTTGTTTGTTTGTAACTCACTAATTCTGAATGCTTAGAGCTGTAGCAAAATTAGTTTACAAATGTGGGATTGTGGAATGGAAATGATTTTGGGTGCCTGAATGGACTGATTGCGGAGCTCAGCAGTGAGCTCTGAAAAGCAAATCATCAGAGGAGGGCTTGCTCCCTCCTACCCCGGTTCCTGATCAGGCCAGAAGTTTTGCGAGCACACAGTGAAGCTGTTCCAGCATCGAGCACACGTAGACACATGAGGGACATGGATGCTATGTGAGAGGCTGAGAGGTAAAATAACTGCAAAGCCTGGGGCATCAGGAGAAGGAAGCACCTTTTTGAGGCAGGTATCTTACTGACATTTCAGAGCTATTAATAGAGGGTTTGGTGAGGCTTTGTTGAGCTGTTGTTTTGATCTTCCCTTTGAATGTGCGGGCTCAATTACATCCCGAGACAGCCGTTAGGAAAAAAAAAATTAGGAAAAATGCTTTTGCTTTCATCTGTTGCTTGGGAAGGCTTCCTTTGACACATGCCACGCCGGTGCTGTGTGCTGGCGTTCCCCTGCCAGAGAGGCACGCTTCTCCTTGGCCTTCTGCCACCGTCTGTGTGCGTGAACGATGCAGGGTGAGTCTTGGTGTTGAGATCTTAGAGAATATTTGCCTTTGGCTTGTTGATACATAGCATAGTACATGTAGGAGCAAAAGATACTGGAGCGTTACTCTCTATATGCCTTGTTTCTTCGTCTTAAACAGAGAGGGCTTCTTCTCTCATTGCTATGCCTGGATGGGGACCACTTTTTAGCTGGTGAATGGGCTGGATGTTGACATGGGCAAGCTCTGTCTGTCAGTGGTCTGGGAAACATCTTTCCTATCCAGGTTCTCTGTTAGCCTCTTTCATGCCCCAGTGAAACACTTCTCTTTTCCTTTATAGGTTTTAAATCTACATGTGAAACCTGCAAGAGTCCCCTCCCAGTCCAGCATCGATGAATCCTCCAAGCAGAAGAGCCCTTCCCTTCCTAAACAAGGGCACTTTGATGCAGAACTGTCTGTCTCCCCCAAAAGGAACAGTCTTTCAAGGACACACAAAGAGAAAAGCACTTTCCATTTGCTTAGCACAACAAACCAGACTAACAAGGCAGCTGAGGAACAGCCCCAGATGCCTACCCGCCTCTTCAGTTTAGCCAAACCAAAGGAGAAGAAGGAAAAGAAGAAAAAGGGCAGGGGACATCGCTCCCAACAGTCTGGTGAGTGTCATATGTGCTTTTTCAGGGTCGGTGGGCTGGCTTTTCTCTCCAGCCAGCAAACTTGTGGAAGCCACAAAATCTAGCCTTGAATGTGGATGGTAACACCTGGGGGATGGAGAAGATCAGCTGTGATAAGTGGAGTTCCTGGCTTGGAGTGATCTTCTCTGTGGGCTTTTCTGCCTGTTCTGCAGCCCTTGGCGTTGTCAGAGGGACACACTCTGCTCCCTGCTCATTCCCTTCCCCGTCCCATCCTGAGCAGCCTCCACGGGCTGGATTCTCCCTGTATTGTTCAGCTTGCTCTGCTTTGAGAAAGAAAATGTCCTGCTTCAGTATATGTGCTTTCAGAAGCGGCTGCTGAGATGCTTCTGACTACTGCAGCCCCTGCAGCATGGCTGTCTGCTTTAACTCCGTTGTAGTTTGGAAGTGATACCCGCAACCCTTCTGGTGGCCTCTCCCTTCCCCTTGAGCCGGTCTGTCTTGTCTCTTGATCTGAAAAAAAAACCATGCAGTTTTTTCTCTGGTAGTTTTGCATCCCCCTAGGGCTCAGTTCTGCACCTCAAACCTCTGACCCACATGAAACTTGATCTTATGCCCTCAGATGACCGGCTTATCCATATTAACTCACTGATGTTTTCTAACCTGTGCACAGGAAAGCTCAGCAATTATGAGATGTAATTTCATGGTAGCTCATCAGGGAACTGGACATCTTTTAAGGTGCCCAGGGGAAACAGCGGGGTTTCTGTGTGTGTGGAGTCCTGCTCTGCCTGCTGTATTCCTGTGCTCCCATAGTGATTCCCACCTGGTTTTTTGTACTGCAGATTCTCACTCATCAGAAGCACCTCCAGAGGGAGAGGAGATCTTCTGCTGAGCACGGACAGTTCCATTGGTCACTCTCGGTGTTGGTACAGTGGACATCTCCCTGCCTGCTCCACAGCACGCTGCTGGTGCCTGCATCTGACAAGCATCTGGAGGTTTTAAATAAAACATGTTACGAAGTCTGTTAAGTGGTGGGAAAGGGCCTCTCTCCTGTGGTTTTGCGTGAATTCTCACCACAGAGGCTGACTGCACGGCAAATAGTACCGACTCTCTGTGCAAACCTTGGGTTAAATGGATTGGGGTAGATGTTTTCTGTCTCTTCTTACTGCTAAAGTATGAGAGAACATAGCCTTAAGGGGTCTGTGCCTTCAAATTCCCCTTTTCTGGGGAACGTAACCAAACCCAAGCATTTAGCAAAAGATTAGGACTCTACAAATGGTGCGTACACACTGGCATATATATACTGTATATATACATATTACGTTATCTATGTATCCACTGGGATATGCTTACAGTCTGTACAGCCAAGCTGAGCTCGGCCCATGGGGATAGATGATACCTGATGACTTTCAGGGAGCATGTAGATATTAAATATCTTGCCCTCACTGCTCCGATTGTAACACCATTGACTTGCACACCCCTTTTGTGCTCATCGTGTATGGACTGTATGGTTTCAGAAAGGTACCTTACACCAGCAAGCAGTAACAACGTTCAAAACAAAAATTCAGAGGAAAAAAAAAAAATTTAAAGTAATTATGAAAGATTTCCATGGGGCAGAGGATTTAAATAATCAAACTGTTTCCAGAATCAAGCAGAATGTCTTTGGGTATATTTAAAATGATGCAAAAAAGAGAAATTTGGTAGTCTTGTAAGGCAACCCCAGGGAGTCAGAACAAACAGTGTTCAAGTGGGAACAACTGTAAACAACTTTTTTTTACACAATCTCTTTGAGCTCCAGCTCACTCCTTCCCATCCCCTAAGTAAAGATTTTTTTTTTTGCCAGAATATAGTTCTCCAGTTGCATTTGACATCCCTTCATGACAAGCCTGATGACTTAGTGGAGAGATGACCGAAAATCTGCTTTTAGGGACCTTTGCTCTGTTACTTGTATTTTTCTTCCCCTACTTTTTGTGTTAACATTGGGCTTCTGTTTCTCTGGATTTTCTCAGCTTCCCTTGCTCCTTTCTAAGGCAGAATGAGACAACAGCATTTGAGAGCACTTCAGCGAGATGTCGCAGGTCAGGGGACTGAGTGCTGTGAGCAGAGCAAACGCCAAAGAGGCGGCTCCTAGTTCCTACGCCTATACAATACCATGCACTTATGAACCGTTTCTGGGGAGATAATACATTCTCATGGACAGAAATGCTGTGGGACAGGTCCAAAGGTCCAGCGTGGCAGGTCCGTTTCCATCACCGTGGGCTCTGGGATGAAAAGTGTCCGTGTGCCCCCGTGTTGCCATCAGCAGAAGGGGAAGGTCTGAGGGTGGCTCTCGCTATGCCGACTGTGAGGTGTTTGTACAGCTGTTGAATACAGGGATGTATTCAGCGGGGGAAAAGAAATGCAGCGAGCCAAACTTTTTTCCAAAATTACTGTTCTTCCAAACCCTCTCAGGGGACTTGCCCAAGCGGATTTGTAAATGGTTACAAGACACTATCAGCTTCAGAATAGCTCAAGGGTTTGCTCAGAGTTCGAAGCTGTCAAGTGTGTTTCCTTTCCTACCAGTTTTCTTAAAAAAAGAAATATTTCTCTTCTTGCACTGTTGTTTGATTTCAGTTTGCTCTCTGGCTTCTCACAAGCTAGTAACCCGCAGCAGTTTTCAGAGTTCGGTGCTGATGAGTATCAGCAGCGTTGATGGTGAGGTGGATGCTTAGACTGGTCTGTCTTGGTCAGTGCAGGAATCCTAAACTGCCTGCTTGCTTTTGAAGCTCTCTAAACTATTAAGACTCAAAAAAAAAAAAAAAAAAAAGGAAGAAAGGAAAAAGGTTTGACATTTATTTTTATTTTGCTTTTTTTAATATTATTTGGTGCTTGTTCTTAATTGCAAGCAGGGCTTGCAAAAAATATTTATCTTTCTGTTTATTTGAAAGAGTTCTTTTTTTAAAAGACGTTTACTTCGTTTTATTTTTTTATTTCTTTTTACTTTTTATTTTGCTTTTGTTTGGGGGTTTGAGGGGTGGTTTGGTTTTTTCTTTCCTTTTTTTTTTTTTTTCTCCTTACCAAGATTTTGGTAAACCAAATATTCTTATCTCCCTGTTTCCTACAAAACCAGGGTTTGAGCAGTGCTGCTTAGCAGCCCATGCCATATCCAGATTTACACAATTTCAACTGAGAGCTTTCTTTCAGGCTGAGCATCTTTGAGCCAAAAAACGTCTGGAAAAAGAAGCAGTGACTTCAGACGAGGCTCCTCCTATCAGTTACTTTCCTTGTTTAAATATTCTGTTTAGGTTTTCTCGTACCTTTTGGAGGCAAAGGAAGAAACAAAACGTGGAGCATCTTGCAGTGACGTGAGGGTCAGTCGCTTCTCCGGGGAGATACAGGCAGCTCTCCTGAACCTGAAAGGAGCTGAATGAGGCATGTGCTGGTGTTGTGGTGTTACCTTTTTCATAAGAAAACCACCAATTTTAGAAAATAGCTTCTGCCCTGCTATTTATATCTGCAAAAATGCATGTGCCAAGGTGAAATTTTTGGAAACCAAAGCAGTGCATGGCTCATTTACTGTTCTGTAAACAGCGATCAGGTTCCCGGTATTTCTGAAAGTTCCTCTCGGTCTGTAATAGCCTTTGCCAGTATGAGCTTTTTGTTTCATCCTTCTGTCTTTTTCCCAGTCCCAGTGCATCTTGAATTTCTGACACGGGAATGTCCCATCACTCCAAGAAGGGCATCAAAAGGGAGACGCATGACCCAGGGCAGCAGGGCTGAGTCTCTGCCTGGCTTGACCATCTCTTCTGGCCTGTGCAAATCCAAAGGAGCATTCAGTGCCCTAAGTGCAAATAGTGTTTGTTAAGTGATCTCCTAAGGTCTCCACGGTTTCTCGTCAAAGAAACCCATGGGCATGAATCAGACATATACTGACTAGAAATACTGTGTATCAAAGCTGTGTCTTAAATTCTGGTGGACAGGCCTTTGTCCCTGGAGGATGTATGTTACTGCATGATTCACTTTTTTGGAATGAAGCCTTTACTCCCACACTGCTTCCTCCTTCTTTCACCTTTAGGAAGGTGAGGGCTTGTTTTTATCTCTTTAGCCTTTTCTTTTTGTCCCTCTCAGGTTTTCTTTGGAAAGGCTTGGCATAGGTTCCCAGAGTTGGATTCCTTCTCTGATCCCTGCAGGTTGCCTAGGGTTGTCTGCTAGAGTATGGTCCCAGCTTTACAGCACCGAAGCCTTTCCTCTTCCTGGCCTTAAAATTGCATTTGCTCCAGTTCCACACCTGGCATCCACCCTGCAGTTGTTGAAAGCATGTTATTTCTTCAGCCCAGCCTGATGCTGTATCTTGTTCCCAGAGCCAGTCCCTTGATCCCATTTGGAGCACCCAAGCCACCCAGTTTTGCATTGGGTTCCTGGGACACAGAGCAGGTTCAAAAATGTCTGTGCGAAGCTCGTATTGTTGGAGGGAGAAAAGGACCCTGCAAGGGCTCTCGGAGCTTTATTTGCTAGTGTTTCATGGAGGGAAAAAACCCAGAGTTTCCTTTCCTTGGGCTTTTCTTTGCCTGGTCTTTGTCACTGCCCAACAGAAGGGGTTTCAATGACTGGGGAAGTGGGAGCGCAGGCTCAGATGAAGTACAAAAGTGGTCAGTATTAGCTGGGGCTATCAGAATACCCCAGCGATAGAGAGTAGCTGTAGCAAATGGTGTGAGACTCGATGGAGTTGTGTGGGGTTGGCCTTAGCTTCCTTTAAGTGAAGTGATCATCTCAACCTGTAACTTGATGTCAGTTTGATGCCCTAAAGCACTTTAAATGGAACTGGTCTTGGCCCTTTTCATTTTGGTTACGTGGAGACAATCAGCTTTGTCATTGCTCCCCCCTCTGCATCCCCAGCAAAATCTGAGCTGCAAGTAGGCATATTCCTGGTTTGGTTTGGCTTTACCCCGGGAGGGGAGGAAGGGCCAGCTTTTTGCATTATTTTTAGACCGAAGTGGGTGTGAATCTGACTACAGTCCCACTGCAGACAGGGTGAGGGGCAGGACCAGAGGAACTGGCTTCTGATGGCTCAGGTGTATCCCTGGGAGAGCCCATGCCAGTGTGACCATCACCTTCCTCACAGCAGGTACTGCTGCCGGTAGGGAAGCCATCCCACCAGCAGTTTGCCCTCCACCTCCTTTTCCTTGGAGAAACCCTGAGCAAAGGAGGTGTGGGGGGATACAACCAAATAAGTGAAGTGAGGCCCTTTCCGTGCACTAAGTTATTTACTGTCCAGGCCATTGGGAGACCTCCCAGGTCCCATCCCTGGGGCAGGAGCTCTCACCACCACTGAGGGTGGACTCTTCTTTTCACTCTTGAAGTTTGACCACTGCTGAGAAGCACAGTAATGCCATTAGCTTATGCGGATCTGTACTGCCTTTCAAAGGCGAGAGCATCCATAGAGTCTGATCATCTTTGCACCTTCCTTGAGGCACTAGGGTATCTCAAAGCTGTTGCTGAAACACCCAAATCCAGTCCTTCCAAATGCCACCGAGTCAGAAGAGCTTCATCAGGTGCCAAATCCCAAGGAAGCTGTCTAGAATATCTGTGGCACAGGGCAAGGGAGGACTTGGCAGGGGGCACAGGAGAGTATCTGCTAAAATCCCACAAAACATTCCTTGTTAACCAGAACTCTGGAAATTATTCTGCCTGCTGGCCAGGTTTGGGAATTTAACATAATTTAAGGCACCCTTTTAAATAAAAAACCTCCCCTGCTGCTCATAACTCTTGCTTCATTTGTCAGAAGGGGCAGCAATCAATGATTCTTGATCCGGTGATGCAGCTAAGTTTTAAAGATAGGCGAGCTGAACTGGCTTAATCTCGTACACCTCGTGCTCTTGAGTGATGGGAAGCGTAACGCTAGCTCCCTTCCCGCCTGCGTTTTCAGGGCTCGGTGCCCTTTCTTTCCACACGTATTTCACTGACACTGATGCTTTGCCCAAATATATTCAGCTTCCATTGCTTGGGGGGAGGGGGGAAGAGGATAGCATTCACTGCTTTGCATACAGCTATAAGCTTCGTATGTATTTAAGCTGTCTATAGGTATCCATCCTTTCCATGCTCTAAAGTATTTTACTATTTTCTTTATCGATATTAAACACTGACTCAAAAAAAAAAAAAATCCATGTCCAGTTCAGTTCGCCTATGGTTAAAGTTTAGCCTGGTGTTTATTCTGTACTAATACGGAATGCACTTGAGTAACTCCTAGAGTGTTGAGGAGGTGTATTGTAATAACCTGATATACCTCTGCCTTTGTTTTTTTTCTTAAAAAAAAAAAAAAAGAATAAAAATGCTTTGCATTTTCATGTTGAACCCATTGAAGAAAAAAAGTTTAAAAAAAAAAAGTTGAAAAAAAGAATTTTTAAAAAAGAGGGTAAAACCTAATTGCTGTATGTTAATTTGTAATTATGTAAAAATTCAGCAGGTTATTGACTGTAAAATTCTTCAGTTTTTCTGTGACTTGCCAGAAACCATTAGGTTTTGTAACAAGCTTTTATTGTCTTTTATTTATCTTCCTTTTTAGTTATCAGCGTCAACCTCTTGTAAAGTCATTTTTCCTCTAAATAAATTTGATTTTAAGTCTGAGTTTTTGCCCAAATTATTTCCATACCTTTGGTGTTTCTGCTGTTGACTTTGTTGCACCGAGGCTGAATGAATAGACGTAACCCTACCTGTAATCAAATGTTTGCATTGCTTTTATCATCTGGATTCCAGTCTGCACCCATTGGACTCTCTTAACTTATTTTCCTTCTCTTAGAAGTTTTGCATTTTGCTGAAGGGCATATGGCCACAATGATATTCAGCTCCCTGGGGTTTTTTTCCCCCCAAATACAGGGCTTTTCATCTTTTTACAAGAAGAGGAAGTGTCACAGCCGTTATCTCAGCCACTTCAGCTCCATAAGCTGAGAGGAATGGCAGTCTGGTGGCTGCACGTGCTGTCTCCCGGCATAGAGTTTCTGTAACCCGCTAAAATAGCCCGGCGTCTTCAGCAAATCCTAGACACGGGGGGTTTTATCTCATTTGGCTGAGACAACTAGACATGCTGCGTCTCATCGCAGGGACGGGGATGGGGAGAGAAGGAGGGATGTTTGCGCTCACGATGTGGTGTGCTTTACGTATTTCCACGTGCCCTGCAAGAGGAGGCCCAGCAGAAACGCTGTAGCCGGCATCCAGCTCGTTCCTCTCGCCTGGGGAGGTGAAGGTACGTCGTGTTCCCAGCGCCTGCAGGCTTCAGTCCGGGCAGAAGAGGGTGCCAAAAGTACAGAGCCAAAGCAGAGTTTGCTCCGCAGCACGATGAGGAGCCGGCACGGAGGACCACGACGGCTGGCGTTTCTCCACCGTCATTTTCTTTTACCTGGACAAGCGATCATGGCTGCCCCTGTACCGCTGGTCCTGCATGGGACTTGAGCATCCTCTCCCCAGGCGGAAGGAGCAGGGAGACCTGCACCCTTCATCCTCTGCGTATTGATTTTGAGGCAGAGGAATTGCTTCATCTCCATCTATTATTTCACTTGTCTTCAGAGGTGAGATAGGGAAGGGGAGACGAGGCTTGAGGGGAATCAGATGTATTGATCAAAGCCTTCAGTTCATCGACACCAACACTGCTTGGCGGTGTTGGGTTGTTTCTTAACAGGCATTAGGAAATGCCCACCCACCCTCCTCTGCCGTTAGCCGGCAGTGCGCTGCGTGTCTTTTTACCCCTCCTCACAGCTGTGTTGCATGTGCTGTTCTAAAAACCTGAATCATGTCAATAAACCCAAACCTACGCCCTGTCACGCAGCACTCGCTCCGAGCCGGGCAGCTCCCCGGGTGTGAGACAGGAGATGAAAGAGCGCGTTTATCTCAGCGGCTGGTCAGTAGTCCTCATTTTATTTGCATTCCCATTCGTCCCAGCTCACCTATTTACCGAAGCGAATAAAAGCTTTTGCCAAACCGTCGGCTCCTGTGTATGGTGTTTAAAGAGCGCGTTTTCCTGTGGCCCCTTTTGGCTCTGCAACCTGGGTGCCCGACAAAAGCACCGCTTGGGTTACCCCAAGCCTTTGCACCGCTGCAGTGAAACAGCGGCGGCTGCTGCTGCTGCTGGCAACGCTGGTTCACCAGGCTGCTACGATACATCGGGCATTGGTCGTGGGAGGAGGAAGAGCATATTTACTGGTGGCAAATCACATGTAGAAAACCAAATTCTTGCTGAATCAAGCTCTTGCCAGGGAAAGGCCGGGGTGCAGAGCAAACCAGGCAGCGTGAGCTTCTCTGGTCCTGCACGTTGCAAGCCAAACCACCCGTTTCCATAGGCCAGAGGGGAGCCTGGGCATGCAATGCAAATTGCCTTTGGCAGAGGAGGAAACGAAGGACCCCACCTCTCCAGGCCATCTCCACGTGGCAGTTTGAATATCCTAAACCAGCTTTCCACAACCTCATCTGCAGTCCGTTCTCTGAGCCACTGCGGCATGGCTAAGGTGATGAAATGGGTGTTCTCGCCAGACCACGTGGGTCAATTATTTTAGATGGTCCCCAAGCAGTAGTGATGTGTTTCTGAGCATCCCAGGTTTCTTGCCCAGGCTTTTCCTTAGCAACCAAGGTCAGAGCAAAAGATCTGTGCGTGGCCGTGTGGTGGGTCATCTGGATGTGGTTGGACTTTCACTGGCAGCTTCACCTAAAAGGGGTCATAAAGGATCCTTACACTTGGATGGGACTCTATCTAGAAGGAGCATTGACGGGCGAAGGAGAGGCTCTTCGGAAATACGGTTTGGTGACACCTTTAACGTTTGCATTATCTGCGTTTCCCCTTTGCGTTATCTGCGCTTGCCCTTTGCTGGGTTCAGTCCCGGCGCTGGCTCCAGGGTGAGAAACTGGAGGTCTGGGAGGGCACAGCGCGAGCTGGGCTGGGGCTTGCAGACAGGCTGC
This sequence comes from Mycteria americana, assembly GCF_035582795.1. Taxonomy (NCBI): domain Eukaryota; kingdom Metazoa; phylum Chordata; class Aves; order Ciconiiformes; family Ciconiidae; genus Mycteria; species Mycteria americana. Next base: position 63,175,046 of record NC_134370.1, on the reverse strand, counting down.
TCATTCAGGGAGCTTTTATTAAGAGAAGGAAAGGCAAAACCCTAATTAGTTCAGTGAGTGAGTGAGATGCCTTGTGAGCAGGTACAAGGTGAACGGTAAAGGAATGACTTATCTTCGCCATAGAAGGCACCAGGGTTTTGTTACTTACTTAGAGGGATGTTAAACACTGCAAATGTGTTGATTTGTTTGGGGTTGGAACATGTTTAAATTCAGGGGAAAATAGTATTTGACACTAGCAACTGATACGCGTGAGCACCCCCAGCCCTCACAGGGTTGGGCAGACACAGTGGGTTCCCCTCATCCCCCCAAAAAAGCTATCTTCACACCCATCTTGTTGAAGCTATCTTCAACAAGGCTTTGCTCCAGCGCCGGCTCTCCTGCCCTCGGTTCCGCGCTGGCTCGGGGGAGGATGCTGCAGGTTCGAGACCAGCCTCCCCCCCCCGCTGCCTGCACAGCCCTGTCCCGCTCTCCCTGCATCCTGGGGCTCCTTTTGCATGTTGCTAACTTGTTCAACAAGGCTATAAACAGCAACCTTCGCTCGTGGCTGGAGGACATCCCAGCGCCTCAGCCAGGCATCCCCAGCGGGATGGAGCTGAGGTTTGTTTCCTGCTCCCTGACGGGGCCGGGGTGAGCCCCGGGAGGGTCCCTAGGGGAGCTTGTTTAAGTCCCTTTGCTCTCTCCTTTCTTTACGGTCCATCCCTTGCACAGATGCAGTTCAGCTGGCAATTCCCGATACCCCCGGACCTCTCGCCGCAGCCCGGCGTCTCTCCCTCCGGCGCTCGGCGACTCCAGACGCTCTTTCTTTCCCCTTTCCTTTCACCAAAGAGCTGCTTCTTACCGGCCGTATCTTTCCAGTCAGCCTAATTAGACGGGAGACTAATTACAGCCGAGCAGGAGCGGTGAGTCATTAGCAGAGCTGTATGGGAAGCCCCAGAGCCGCAGCGAGCCCGGCGGGGCAGCAGGGTGGCAGGGGAGGGGGCCAGGGCACAGCGGGCACTCAGCTGGGTGCAGAGAAGCGGCCGTCGGAGGAAAGCGGCTGCTGTTTGCGTGTGCGTGTGTAATTCCTCCAGACAGGGACCCAGAGATGGAGTAATGGGTGTTTACCTGCCACCCTGCAACTGCTGGAGAGCCAAGCGGCAACACGCTGCGGGCCCCGGTGCTGCTGGGCTCGCATCTGGGCCGGGGATGTCTGTCCATCCTACCCAGCCAGGGAAGTTAGAAACCAAAAGGACTTTTTCTGGTGGCCCTTAAGCTTTTTTCTCCTTGTTTCGTTTCTACTCATCCCTTTTAATACATGGCTATCCCCTACGACGGAGCAGAGCCAGCATCCTGGGGACCTGCTGGTGGCTGTAGGGAGAAGGGTCCCTGCTGGGGTGGAAAAAGAGAGTAAGGGGAGCAGCAGCAAAGGGCAGAACTGCAATGTTTTCTCTGGACGGAGCTGCAGAACTGGGGTTAGGTGTGATGCTGGGACTGAGAGGTGGGACTTCTATTGGTGATTAAATCATGTCCTGGCTGAAAGCGCCAGCGGCTTTTTGATGAGCACAAGTTGTGCCATCCTGGCATGGCCCTGGACCACTCCTCCAGCCCCAGCTGGGAAGAGAGGCCTTCCCAAGAGAGCCAGGACTGAAAAAAATGCAAATTATTTGATTCCTGAGCTCCGTGGTCCCCGAGGGATGTCAGGAGGAATGAAAGGACACATTGGCTAGCCAGGATTGGCCCTCTTGAACCCTGCCGCCATCTTCATTTGGAGGGGGGGCACACAAATACAGAGGGGTCCTTGTCCGCGATGTCTGTGAGATACAGCCGTCGGTGCAGCGTGCGCTGGGGAGAGGGAAGTGAGATGTCCAGGCGCTGACAGCGTGAAAGCCAGGCTTTCTTCCACCTAATTGGATTTGTTATTCAGCTGAGAAACGCTGAATGGCTTGGGTGGGCTCCGAGCTTGCGATTTCAGCGAGGAAGTCGGGATGATGCAGTAAAGTAGGTCACACTGCTGCAAACAGGGTTGACGGTTTTGCACAACAGCCGATGATGTTAAATAAGGAGGTGGTGAAAGGGAAAGAAAAGGGAGATTGTCAGGAGGAAGAAAAAAAATGAGCTCAGCCTCTGCTATTCACTCCCACGAGTCCCTGCCGCAGGCTCCCATCTTGGCCCCCCAGCACTGCTGCCTGCACCAGAGGGCACCGGGCTCCCGCTCTGCACTGGAGCAAGAGGGATTGGGCCCAGTTTAAATTTCCAGTTGGTTGTGGGGAGCTGGGAGCAATGGTTTCTCCTGCTCTTGGAAGCTTAACTTCATTCGTGAGCAGCGTTTTCTGGAGTGGCAGTTTGCGAGCCCGGACCCTTTACAGGGACTACACCGTGTTGGGTTTATCCCAGGGGAGAAGGTGCGTGGGGAATAGGAAAACAATTTGACATGGGACATACCGCGGGAGGACGTGCAATGCTGGGGCGTTAATTAACATGCAGGAGAAGATGGCAAGCCAAGGACACGAGGCTTCAGTGCTCTGTGTAGACATGGATGAATTTGAAAGCATGTTGGGTGGCTGGAAAAAACCACTCCTCCACTCTAATTATGAGTCTAAAATGGCAGAGCCAGCCTCTGGATGAATGTGGGGCTTCCTCGAACACCGGAGGCATTAAATCACCAGCTACAGTGCTTTTAATTGACTCTAGTGACAAAGGGAAAGCGAGCTCAGATGATAATTCCCTGTAGGGCTTCACCGCACAACAGTATCATTTCAAGGGCAGCTGGGGTCAGGCTGGCAAAATGCATATTTAAAAACCAACAAGGCACTATGGGTTTCATTTAAATAAGACATCGGAGTATCAGCCTTTTGCATCTGGGGAGGTTCAGCATGGTTAGTCCCTGGGGATGGAGGTCCCAAGACCTGGGCCTGGGAGAGGTCTGGTCTCACTAGCTCTGCCTGCCCACTCCCATCTCCAAGCATCTCCCTGCCCTCTCCTCCCAAATGCTTTTTGGAGGATGGGGAGCTCCCCGTTACAAAGCTGGGGAACCGAGGTGGAGAGAGCCTGTGGGCAAGCTCCAGACCGGGCCAGAGGGTGGGCGGAAAGGAGCTGTGTCCTGTCCGAGCTCTCCTGTGGGACCGGGCCCCTGCAAAACAAGGCAGGAGGTAGGTGTGGGACCAGCCACCCTTCGGTGGCCCGGCTCTGCCGGCAGCAGTTTCCTGCCGTGCCTGGGTCCGAGCAAGGGCCGGATCCTTGCAAGACCCTGCACCTCTGGAGGATCTCTGTGCCGGGCTCCTGGCCACCTCTTGGGGAAGATGTCTGAGCTCCTGCCACCCTCCAGCGAGGCTGGCTATAGCATGTGGGCATGTTTCCCAGGAGCCTGGGAACACACAGTCCCTGTAACGCCACCAGACAGGACTCTTTCCCAAGCACTCGCTCCCAGACAAAGCTGAGCTTGACCTGCTGAGATGGCGAAAAAGCTCTTTGAAAAAAGCAAAACAAATCACGTTTACATTTCTTCCCCTGTACCTCCCAGTTAAAAACCCAGCCCCGCTCTGGCTGTAGGGTTACTCTGACTGTTACATCTGTTTCCATCTCCTACTCCCCTTTTATTTTGTTGCTGCTAACCAAAAAACTTTTGTATTTTTGCATCGCATTTAATTCCATAGCAACAGGTTGCTGCTGTGACAGCAGCTGCTGATTGCTTTTGAATTGCCTTTCAGGCAAGCTCCAGAATAAATACAAAAGAGCAGGTCTTTGCATGGCTCATATCAAAGCCAGCCAGTCGCAAAGCCTCCCGAGATGGTATTTAAAGTCCCAGAGTCCCATATAAAACCTGAATCAACAAAACTGAAAGGGATTTCATTCACACACTCCCTCTCTTTTTCGCTCTCCTGCTCATCAAACAGTAATTTCCACCCTGAACTGGTTTCCCAAAGGGCTCTTTAATGAACTTTTTCTATGGAGCCTTACACTCGTATCTGCCCAGCTCACGTCGGCTAACACGGCTGCCCACCCAGCTCCCGCAGGCAAGGAGCCACGTTCCCAGTCTCCTTTACAGCTCAGAAATTCAGGCTTCACATCCCTTTGAGACCGTGCATAACACCCGTAGCAAGTTTTGCTTCCCAAGCCCAACGGCCCCTGCTAGTAAGACAGGCAAACAGCAAACACGAATTTGCAAGGGTGTGTGTTTTGCCCGGTGCCCATTAGCTGCTCTGGGCAATGCTCTTGTGCTCCCCGTCCTGAGCAAAGCTGGAGCTGCTGGTCTCGTAGTGGGGGAGAGCCCAGAGCCGTCCCAGGGCAGGGCTGGATCGGGCCCCCGCTCCCCTGGCATGGGGGGAAACGCACACGGAGGAGAAGTCTGAACAGGAGCCCCAGCTGGAAAGCCCATCTTGCCTGTCAATGGGCCCCTTTCTTGGGAGCTGCAGCAGCCAAGCGAAGGCAAATAAGGAAAACAGAAGTATAAATTCTTCTTGTCTTCCTTAGAAATTACTGGCTTTCCCTGCAGGAGTATGGCTGTGTCTGGGTTGGGCCCTCTCAACCTATTTGGCAGGTATTAGCATTGCGGACTTGCAAGTTTCTCCTAAAATGATGGCACCGTCAAGCTGAGTGAGAGCAGCCGTGGAGGAGACACGTGATGTCCTCAGGACACGAGAAGCCCTGGCCTTCATTCCCAGATCTACCACTAACCTTGGACAAGACACTGGACATTGTGCCTCAGTTTCCCAAGCGCTGAAGCCATAATAATTACAGCCGGGCTGGATGCTTAGGAGGTTGTTTGTGAACCGCCCCGCCAAGTGCCAACCCTGTTATTATTCCTGGGCCCTGTTATTAGACCTAAATCCAACTTGCTTAAGAATGAAGACTCCTGTGAAAAACACACAAATGGTTTCCCAGATCATCATTTTTATTAAAGTTCACAAGCAGCTGAAGGAAAAAAAAAAAAAACCAAACCCTAGAAAATGTAAATAAACATCATTCAGAGCATCGCAGACTGGCTGTGCACAAAATGTGCTCTTCCCGGCAGCAACGGGCGCTCACTGCTCCGAAAAGACCTTTATTGTTTGAAGCCATGTCAAGGCTCTTCATTACATTGCATCATTCAGCTGGCCCGGCTACAGCTTAACCTAATCCAGGGGCGAAAGGCAAGCCCGGAGCATCTGCAGGACCAGGTCTGCTGCGGAGGGAAGCGGGATGCTGGGGCAGTGCAGGGCCAGCGGTGGCCAGCCCTGGAAGAGGCCGGTCAGGAGCTGCACCCCTGTATCGACAGCCAAAATCCACGTGTCTTGCTCCACAGCGTGAACGAGGAGCGACTCGGGCTGACGGCTCTTGCACGGACAAACCCAAATGCAGTCGGCAGCCAGCGCGCGTGGATAACCTGGGGCAGCTACAGCCCAACCGCTGGCGGGCAACGTGCAGCCCAAACTGCTCGCACCTCTCCAAAGTGAAGCCAGGATGCTCATCGCAGCGGGAAGGAGGGGATCCCTCCCCAGCCCGCCCTGCCACCCTGTGACGCTCCCCTAGTTCGCTCATTTTCCCTCCGAGGCCCCCACAGAGGCGCGAGCTTTGCCCCGCTGCACCTCTGTTTCTGCTCATTTGCTAATTACGCCCTCACCCACGCGCTGCTCGGCGAGCGTGGCGGGGAAACTCAGAAGACCGGCTCTGAGCACGCAGCGGGTTTTATCTGGTGAATATCTCAGCAGCAGTGCCGGTGCCTTGGCACGCTAACAGAGCCGCCGTGCTCTTCCCAGCAGCTGCGTACGGGGAGCTGCCTGGCCTCTGACCAAATCGCAACCGGCTGCGGCGAGGAAAGGGGGGGAAAAAAAAAAGGCCCAAAGTGCAAAACAAAAGGCACCTGCCCTGTTTCGCCGCGGTACCTGGTGCTGCTGGCAGCCGCCCCGAGCGCCCACGCTTAATGTTTCAGCAGCCATCGCCTCCGCAGGGCAGCCAGAGGATGGGGAGAGCCAGGTGCTCTCCGCTCGGCTGCCCCAGCCCCTTTTCCCTTTAAAAAACACTTCCAAGTCACCCAAACAGCAGCCATTGCCAATGGCAAGTTCACTGCATTTAAAAAAAAAAATAATATCTCTTAGCTCCCCCACCCCCAAAAAGTAACAAAAAGCATCTAATGGCTCCCCATGCCGTGCTTGCCGAGGGGTGCACACCCTCCATCTCCCCAGTCCTGTCGGGCCACCAGCACCCACGAGCCATCCCCACGCCCCCGTACCCAGCCTCAGCCCGGCCGCCAGCGCTCCCGGCTCCTTGCCATCCCTGCGCGGTGGCCGGTGGTGGGGCTGGGTGGCCCTCCGTGCCCCCGTGGCGTGGTGCCGGCAGCGGGGCCAGCTGTGCCTCCTGCTGCTGGTGCTGGGAAGGGATGCGAAAGGCTCCTCGGGAGGGGATGCGAAAGGCTCCTCGGAGTCCTGTGCAGGAGGATGGGAGGGACTCGGTCACCGTGTTGGCTCCAGCAGCGAGACAGGGGACATGGATGTGACTCTGGAACCTGGGGAGGGAAAGAGAAAGCTCATTAAGAGGCGTGATGCTTGGCTCAGCCCGCGCAGGGGAGGGCACAGCTGTCCCGATGCACCAGAAAAGGGGTTGCACATCGGCAGCTACTGGGGTAACCCCCCGCCCCGAATCCCAGAGGTGGGTGGAGGTGGAAAGCAGCTGGCTGGTTTGGGGTTTGGGGTGTGCTTTGCTTTCACAGGAGAGGGGAGAGAGTGGGCGTTCAGCTGGGGAGGGCTCAGAGCACCGGGGAGCCGGGCAGAGCCAGCCAGGAAACTTCCGTGGACGTGACAAGGGAATGAAAAGTTGAGGGAAATGGAGTTTTAGCTTTTTTTTTAGGGCAGGGAGGAGGGCCCAAAAACTGGAACAGACAAAACAAAAAGACCCTTTTTCTCTTTTTCCACCAGTTCCTCCAAAACCATCAGTATGACTGATGTTTCCAAGGGGTTGATTAATCCAGTCTGGGGCTGAGCTCAGACTGCATATGTTTCCATCTGCCCAGGGTTAGGAAAAGCCTGATTTTCATCGACTTTCCTCCCCAGGCCAGCCACTCCCTTCCAACGCTGCCTGATAAACTGGCTCCAGAGACAACCAGCCGCTTGGAAAGAGCAGCAGCGGCAAAAAACTGCAGTCCCTGTTTATCCGGCCGTGCTATTATGCACATGCAAATGGGTTTCCCTAGGATCCACCGAGAGAAACTGGCTGTGACTTTGTTCCAGCAATACCAGTGAGGTTGTAACAGGTTGCAAGCAACCAACCCAGCAGCACGCAGGTGAGCTGCGGCTTTAGGAGCTGGGAGATTACCCTGAGGATCTTTTAGGCTGCCGTTTGCAGGCACCTGGGGCTTTTGCATAGGAAGATGTCCGGCTGCGAGCAGGGCTCTGCGGACGGAGCCAGGAGCAATGCACGGCAACAAAACCCTGCAGCTTCTTGCAAGGTAAAAGCTGACCAAGCGCTGTTCCACGTGGAAGGGAAGCCAAACCAGGCAGCAGTAAAACCATCTTTGCAAAAGGCTTGTTGTCTAAGCTGTAATTAAATAATCAGGAAAAGTCACCGAACAGATCCGACGTTTAGTGTAACCGTGGTATCAGAATACAGTTCTGGGGTGCCACCCCGCAGCCTTCGCAGGAGCCAAGCCCACCCAAGGGCTCCGACTTGAGCCACAAAATGGGCTCTGAGCTTTTCGGATGAGCCCCAGGAATAAGCGCCTGAGCGGTGCCTGGCCATCAGTCTCCGCTCCCTACAGCCCAGGCCGTGAGGAGGGTCCCGCAGGAGCTAAGGCGCTGGGAGGGGAACCCCTGGCTCCTACCTGCTACCTCCCTGCTTCTTTTGAGATGGGAGCTCTGACATCTCCGCCCCAGGGGAGCGTTTGCGGCTCAGGAGCCAGCACAGAGGGATGCAGCGACTTCCCTCTCCATCTCCTCTTCCCCAGCTGGGACGTGCAGCCTGCGAGTGGCTCCCGCTTCCCCAGTGACCCTCGCAACCCCCAGCTGAAGGCTCCTCTCTGGTCCAAGCCCATCTGTGACTCTGCCCTATGAAAATGAGAGCATCGCACAGGACAGATCATTTGGAGAAGCCACTTTTAATTTGGAGACAGGCAACTTGGAAAACCTGTTCCTGGTACCACCCAAAGTCACCTCCTGGGAGGTGTAGAGTTGTCCCCGCATCAATTGTCACTGACAACAGACCACCCAGAATTGTCCCCTGAGCTCCTGGCTGGGCTTTGCTTGTGTTTATAAACTCAGAGAGTCTTTATTAGCTGAGTGCTCAGTATTTTATTTCCCTATTATAACGATTCACCTCCTCGTGGCTCCACCACCACGGGTGGGAGGAGACTGGGCTTTCATGTTTCATATTGCTAATCACGCTTGATCCCTGGAATTAACTGCTGGCAATCAGCACTAAATTAATGTCACACGGCCTCCTTGGCAGGGGCACTGGGACCTCTGCCGAAAGGTGCCCCTGCTCCAGCCGGGAAGGGTGAAGGCCATGCCCTGGAGGAAATGGTTCCAGCTGATCAGTTTTATGCTTTAAATGAAAGGCAGGCTTGGTATTTTATGATCAACATTTTTCAAGGACGTATTATTTGGGTTTCAGGACTGGTATGAATGCAACCTCACCAGTTTATAGGTGAGAAGGTTGCTTTTTCATGAGTACAAAGTACTATTTCCTACTGTGTGATTGCCCAGGCCTTTCCCCACTCGCCCAGCTTGCTCTGCTCTGAGGGCACCTTGGATGGTCCCTCCTGAGCCTTCTCCAGCTGACGGGGGTTCCCAGAGGATTAGCATTCCCAAAGCACACCAGCACCTGGGCACCTGCTGGCCAGCCTGCCTTCTGCATGCCCTTTCTTGAAGGAGGTCACCCTAGGGACCAAAAGGGGTGTTGCAGCAGAGACCTCGCGCGGTGGGAGCTGTAAGACAGAAGATCCCTCGGCCAGACCCGCTGTGGGACGATGGAGCAGACGCAGGACCCTATAGCCAGGTAGCCCAGTTCCTGAGCCCAGTTTTGGCACAGGTGCAGCCAGGACAGCCAAGGCAAGCGTGCGGGATGGGGCTGGTGCGTTCAGTCTGGCCTTCGCTCGTCCATCTTGGTGCTTTATTTAAGGAGCTGTCACAGTGGCTGAGGCCGTAACAATAACTTAGTTTGAAAAAAAAAAAAAACAAAAACAACCAAACTAGAAAAATGAAGTGAAAAGACATTCTGTCTGGCAAGAATTCATGTATATTTTAAATACTTATTTTAACTGAAGAGTGGAAGCAAAGCCAAAAAAACACATAAAACCCTCACACAGTGACTTTTCACCAGTTTTATTTGCAGATTGGCATATTACGGTTCCTAGTTTTCCTGTGCTTGTGCCAGTCTTGAGATTACAGGGGGAAAAAATTATATAAGCCCCACAAAGCTGTTTATTAGGTCTGAACAACCCAAATGCAGTACAGAGGAAAATGGCAGGAGAGCAAAATAATGTCTCTGTGTCTTCGGAGACTGCTTGTTATTCGGTGGCTGAAGAATCAACTCCCACCTCAAAATATCCTTATTTCTATTCCCAGCAGTGTGGCTGGTGTTGAGCTTTAATATTCAGACACATCTGCTACCAGATAAAATTAATTTTCAGCTCTAGGATGGCTCTTAAAGGGAGGCCCCATTGACCTGAGTTGAAAATGATGGAGTCCTCACACTCTTTGCTGCAATATTTAATAGTTAATTAGATTGCTGAGCCACTGTGACAGATGCTAGGCAACGCCTGAGGAGGAGAATTTGGAAAGGCCATTATCTTCCAGTGCTGGGAAAGCTCTCAGAGATCTCCTTTTAACCCCTTCCACTCTTGCCCTGCCCTCACTGTGGTCCAACCCATGTTAAAACCAGGTGTTTCGCAAATCAAAGGCCAGCATAATGCTCTGGATGCTTTTTTTTCCACCCGAGAAAAGCAGGTGGTCATGTTGGGCAAATGCCCAGCAGAGGTGCCAGGAGCTCCTCCTCGATCCCAGCTGGCATCAAAAGAGATGATCACTGGGAGATGCCAGTAATTTCACCCGCTGGGCGATTCCCAGGCGCACCAACCACACCAAGTGGGAAGCAGGGAAGTGAGAGGGTGTTAGAGAGTTTGGGCAGCATTCTTTCTTCCCTGTATTAAGTGAAGTGGATTTTGATGAGTCTATGGAAGAATTTTCCTCCCCACAGTCCCCACCTTCCAAATAAAACCGTAAGTGAAGCTTGTCAATCCCGCCCCCATACGCAAGGGTTTCCCAGCTCCTCCAGCTAGCTGGGAGGTCGTCTCCAACCACCAAAGCAGGGTTGTGTGTGTTGCTGGCACTGTGAAACCTGCAGACTGAGCTAGCAGAGATGTTATGGACTTCCTGGGAAGATGATGCTATCCCCGTGTTGCCCGTACCAATATCTGCTTTCACGATGCAAGGTAAGAAGAGTTTTTGGCCTTTGCCTGGCCAGCTGCATCCTAGCACAGATTGGTGAAGACATGCAAAGGTCTGTGGAGTGAAGCTGGTAACCAGAATGGCAACAAAGCATCCCACTGGGGAGGAGTGAGGAGGAACCAACAGCCCTGTCCTGTAGTGTTGCAATAGCACCTTCTCTGATCAAGCGAGAACCGGAGCACCAGAATGAGACAGGACATCATGAGTTTCCATCAGCTATCTTATTCTCACACACCCCAAAACACCAATAAACACATTCTTCTTCTGGTTACAAAACCCCTTCCCTCCCACTCAGGTCTCACACAGAACTCTTAGAAGTTCTCATTTAACAAGCAACAGTCTGGATGTTAAATAAACACCAGGACCATCAAATGCACTGTGGCTTCTAAGCTTCTGCTACCCACTGAAATGTAAATACAAAGCACAAAAAGAGATCCAGGATTCACCAGCATCCCAAGGGTCACTTGCCTACATATTGATCAGTTCTGAATAAATCACCTAGATACACATCAAAAATATCAAACTACTGAGACTTTTTCCAAAGCACTTGTTGCCCTAGTGTCTCCCAGGACTCATATGCAAGTGCTTTTAGAAATGGTAACCCCCTCAACGGCATGGGGACAGGATGTATTCTATGGTGATAGCCATGAGAGCAGGCATGGACACATCTGCCCTCCCCTACCCATCCACACACAGAAGGGTGACGCTGGCACGGCCAGCTAGCTTGGAGTGAAGGCAGAGGAGCTGTGACCTGCTTGCAACCATCTATGTAGATGTATCTCTTAAGATACTGGGAGGATCATCTGGAAACAAGAGAAACGTGGGAGCTAGCTAAGACTTACAACATGGCAGAGGTGATTACCCTTTTCTGGCCCTGCATCCCACCTCTAAATGCTTCCTTCTCATAAAACATGAGCAACCTGGAACCCGTGGCTTCAGCGTGGTGCGTAGATGCAATTGAGGTGAGAAAGCAAGTTTCAGTTTAAAAGGAAGAGACCCTTACCTTATTGACCTCCTGGATACAAGCCCCCAAGTCCTGACCCTCATCATGATGGCAAGTGCTTCCAGGTGCTGACAAAAGCTGTGGGGATGAGCGAGTAAGGCACCGTTGTGATACAGTTCCACGTGTCTGACATAGGGTCGTAGCAGTCCAGCGTTTTGCACCTCTGAGTCCCAAAGTAACCCCCCACCACGTAGAGTTTATTCCCGGAGGCCAACGCGTGGCATGACATGCGCTTGGCTGTCATGTCCCCAATGCGCGTCCACTGGTCTGTTTCGCAGTCAAAGCGGTAGGCGGATGCTGCTGTGAACTCTGTGTCTCCCCCCATGATGAAAATCTGGCTGCCCAGGACAGCGGCTGCCGTGTAGCGCCAGGGCTGTGGGCATTCAGCTTTGATCATCCACCGATTCTCAGCTGGATCATAGCACTGGACTTTGGACACCATGTCTCGGTGAATGCTGGTCCCACCAAAGACAAAAAGCTTCAGCCTGGCGCTCACCACTGCAGCGTTGCTCACTCCATCTCTCAAAGGAGCCACCATCATCCATTTGTTGGATACGGGATCGTACTTCTCTACTTGCTTCAAGGAAACAGAAGGAGATGCAGGAAAGACTCCAGCTACTGCAGTGTGTCCACCAACCACATACAGACAGTTTTCCAATTCAGCCGAGCCATGCCCAAACCGAGCTATTAACATTGGGGCAGCTTTTGACCATTCCTCATGAACAGTGTCATACACCCATACGTCTTTTGAGACCCCGTTCTCTGAGCCCCTGCCTCCAGTGATATATACTTTGCAGCCAATGGCACAGGCACTAAACTCCTTCCGTGGACTCGGCAGGTCTGCTTTGGGGATAATTTCCTTTGCTTTGTGATCCACTTGGTAGATCTTATCACACATGAAGGTCTGTCCTCCCAGTATCAGCAAGGTGTGCCCAGCAGCTTTGCGGGGCCTGGCACAGGGACTGGTGACCACCCCATCATGCTGGAGGATCTTCTTCTTGCACTGGATAGCTTCATCCAAGACAAGCTTGTTCCTTTCATCCACCATGATCAAGTCCTCACAAGCCAAGGCTTCCTTGAGGCATTCAGAAGGAAGCAAGGCCAGACGAACGTTCCTCAGAAGTTCTGGGAGATAAGCCTTCCGCTCATCCAGATCGTATTTCACCCACTGGATGACAGCCTTAAAGACCTTTTCTTCATCCTCAATTTCCAGCTCATCACTGGAGATGAGATCCAGCAGAGTGTCCTTGGAAAGATTGTTGAAGTCCTCACTCTTGTGAACAGTCTCAAAGTTGACCAGGCACATCCTCCAGGACAGCTCATAGAGCCGCCGGCACTGATGAGCATCCGAGAGCAGCATCATGCCCAGGCAGTTGGAAGGGTAGAGGTTCTTCTCCAGGAACTCAGCCGCTGCGTCTCGGACGTCATGGAACTGCAGCATGTCTCCAGCCTCCAGGAGGGACTCAGCGTTCTCCTCATTGATGATGATCCGAGAGGAATAAGCGAAGTCTAGCAGTAGCTCCAGCACTTCTGGGTGGAGACTGTCATGGAAGTTCACCTCATCATCCAAGCTCTCCCGGAGGCCGTTGCTAAACATGGCTTCAAAGTATCTGCTGGAGGCAGCCAGCACTGCCCGATGACATGGGAATGACCTGTTTCCTGCCCAAAGGGTGACATCGGTGAACATGCAGTGCTTCCGCAGGGTGTTCAGATGGGACAAGACGCAGTCCGGGTGGGAAGCTTTGTGAAAAAGCAAGATGTTCATGGAGCCGGTGCTAGTCCGGGATTTACGGTTCTCGTGGACGCTGACTGACATGATGACAGAGCTCTTGCCTGCAGAGAAAAAAAAAAAAAAAAAAACAAACCAGAAAACCCATTATTCTGTTGTTCTTACTGATGTAAGGCACAGAGAATATACGTGATCCAACTCTGGTACACCTGAATGGACCTCAAACGTGAACAACCAGGCGACACCCCAGTGCTCCTGCTCTGTGGGTGCTCCTGCACCCTGGCTTGCAGAACCCATGCCTCCTGCTGCCGACGCACCCTCACGTCCTCCGAAAATTTAACTCAGGCTGAGCAGGGTGGGAAGGCGGAGAGGGGTGAGGGGGGAAATTCTGCACTATGGTTTCAGCAACGGAGCAACAAAGTGAAGCAATCAAAACCCAAACTTGACGGTAAATTGTTTCAACAGCCCCTAGAGGGTATTGGCAAACCGCGGAGTTATTTTTCCTTAGAAAACAGCATTAAGAGAGCAGTCTATCCAGGATAAAGGGCACCGGTCTGTTCTTGGCTCAGCAGAAATCAAGTTTGGCTTCTGATTTTCATGAAGATTACTGCAGGTTTAGGAAAGGCAATTGTGACTGGTTTTATTTATGGAATATTTAGCGACCAGCGCAAGCCAAAAGTTTTGAAAAAATTTTACCAAGCCCTTTCAGTGTAGTTTTTGTTGATAAAACTCACCGGACACTTCATGTGACTTAAACATTTTGCAGGACAGGTTCACATCAGAGAATAAGATAAGAGAGACAGCCAAATTATGCTTTTTAACAGACAGGCAGAAGCAAACACAAGGCTTTTATTAGCTAATATTTCATTTAAGTGCTACCTGATACCTATCCTGGCCTGTGGAAGAAAAGGCCTTTGGACCAATCAAATTAACAGTACTTAGATGATAAAATCCAAGTCATTTGCTCCAAAATATTTTATCCAGCTCTATTTTGTCCCCCATGTAACTAAAGTAGACAGATATGCATACAGTCCTCTCTTACAGCAGAAAGTCAGTGCTGAAGTTGGTAGCACGACTGTCCTGAGGTTTGAAAAATGAGCCTGAAAAAAAAAGAAAAATGGGGTCAGCCTGCTGTGCCTGCACTACGGGTCCCTGTGGCAGCAGACACAGCAAAGCCATCACGGGCACGACACTAGATGACACGCGTTTTTCAGTAAAAGAGACTCTCCTTGGCTACAAGTGGAGTTTGCAGGCAGGCAGCCCGCTTAAATAGGCTAAAGATGGGGGGCAAGTCACAGAGCTCGGGGGGATCGGAACTGTCCCAGGAGCGTTTCAGTGCTTAGGGCAGTGAGGATGCTGTTCGGATGCACGGGAGCATCAGGGTCTGCCGCCTTCAGCTCAGCTTCCCTGCCAACACAAGGCAGCCGCGAGAAACAGCTACAAGCTGAGGAAAGTGGGCCTAATTCACAGGAAAAAGGGGCTGCCTGAGAAACACTATCCAGCTCTGCTAGATCTCCCTTCTCACCCAGGACTATTTTTCTATCCCTTTTCTACGCCCTCTTCCCCAAAACACTGCCGTTTTGCTTTGTAGGCTGGAGAAACCAAGGCTGAAATCCCACAGCATCCTGCTCCAGCCACCAAATTCTTTAGAAATCAGTAATTAGCCACAGAGATAAAACCGGGGGCAGTTTTTTGGCCTCCATGTTTGCCCAGTCTCAGCCATTCCTCAACCTCTCACTCCCTTTTGGCCTCCCGTGCCCATTTTGGCATCCATGCTTGCTCAGCCTCAACTCCTCCTTGGCCTTCCACTCCTTTTTGACCTCCACGCTTGCTCAGCCTAACTCTTCCTTGGCCTCCCACCCTCTTTTGGCCTCCATGCTCGATCAGCCTCCACCCTTCCTCAGCCTCCCACCCCATTTCACACTTGTTCAGCCTCAACTCTTCCTCAGCCTCACACCACATTCTGACCTCCTTTGGCCTCCCACCCCCTTCTGCCCTCCACGCTTGTTCAGCCTCAACCATTCCACAGCCTCCCACCCACTTTTGGCCTCAATGCTTGTTCAGCCTCAACCATTCCACAGACTCCCACCCCCTTCTGGCCTCCCACCACCTTTTGGTCTCCATGCTTGCGCAGCCTCAACTCTTCCTCAGCCTCCCACACCCTCCTGGCCTCCCACTACCTTTTCGCCTCAACACTTGTTCAGCCTCCACCACACCTCAGCCTCCCATACCCTTCTGGCCTCCGTGCTTGCTTAGCCTCAACTCTTCCTCAGCCTCCCACCACCTTTTGACCTCCCAACCCATTTTGGCCTCCATGCTTGTTCAGCCTCAACCATTCCACAGCCTCCCACCCCCTATTAGGCTCCACACTTGTTCAGCCTCAACTCTTCCTCGGCCTCCCACCCTCTTTTGGCCTCCACACTTGTTCAGCCTCAACTCTTCCTCGGCCTCCCACCCTCTTTTGGCCTCCACACTTGTTCAGCCTCAACTCTTCCTTAGCGTCCCACTTCCTTCTGCCCCCCCCCCCCTTTCTGGCCTCAACGCTTGTTCAGCCTCAACCATCTCTTAGCCTCCCACCCCTTTCTGGCCTCCCACCCACTTTTAGTCTCCACCATTGCTTAGCCTCAACCATTCCTCAGCTTTCAACCCTCTTTTGGCCTTCACACTTGCTCAGATTCAACTCTTGCTCAGCCTCCCACCCCGTTTTGGCCTCCACGCTTGCTTAGTCTCAAGCATTCCTCAACCTCCCACCCCCCTTCTTCCTACCTGTGGAAGAAAAAGCCTTTGGACCAGTTAATAGTACTAATAGGACCAGTTAAACTAATAGTACAGACCCTGTTCGGATGCACAGGAGCATCAGGGTCTGCCACCTTCAGCTCAGCTTCCCTGCCAACACAAGGCAGCCAGGAGAAATGGCTATGAGCTGAGAAAAGTGGGCCTAATTCACAGGAAAAAGGGGCTGCCTGAGAAACACTGTCCTGCTCTGCTACATCTTCTCTCTCACCCAGGACTATTTTTCTATCCCTTTTCTACACCCTCTTCCCAAAAACATTGCAGTTTTGCTTTGCAGGCTGGAGACACAGGGACTAAAATCCCACAGCATCCCTCTCCAGCCATCAAATTGTTTAGAAATCAGTAATTAGCCACACAGATATAGTTGGGGAAGGGTTTTTGGTTGGATTCTTTTTGTTGTTGTTTAGTTGTTTTTTTAACTTGCTCTTCGCAGCCCGAGGTTTCTCAAGGATCTCTCCCCCCTACAAGCACAAGGTCTACAGATCAGCCCTGTCCTCCCCAGCAAGGCTGAGCTCACCACCGTCACCCCAGCTCAGCACTTGGGGTCCCAGGGGAAACCACAAAACGCTGACAAAGTGGACGCAGCAGTCCCAGGCTGCCGGTGGGTCACAGCCTTGCCCTGGCAGAGACCTGGAGCCACACAACCCTCCCACGCTCCATGGGTGGATGACCTCAAGTGGAGGCAGATGGCCAGATAAGCTTCCTGACTCACGGTCTGCTCACGCGTTTCCTACCCCCTGCCTCTCCAGGGCCTCCAAAAGAGTCCAAATTCGACAAATAGTTGTGGGCACGTCCCTCCTTCCCCACCCGCTGCCATGAATTATTGAGGTCGGTCTTCCCGAGGCCTCACTCCTTCCTCAGGGCTCCCTCAGGCCAGGGAAAAGGCTCCTCCAGGCTTCTCTGTCCAGAAACGATAGCTTACCCAAGCAGCCACAACTCCTACTTGGCCTCCGAGCCGGGCAGGAGCATTGCATTGCCACGGGTATTTGGGTTGGATATGTGCGTGCTCCTCGCCAAAAATCCCTGCAGCTTGGGGTTGAGGCCGCCACGCTCGTTTTGCTTGGGATCGGAGGCTGCGCAGAATCAAGGCTCCAAAACAGGAAGGAAAATGCCATTACGGAGCAGCGCTTTGAAGCGCATCTGAGGGAAATGGTTTCCAACATCTACACCCAGCACAGGGACAACACTAATTTAAGAGGTTATATGGATTCCCGTGTCAAAGCTCTATAACGCTGAAGCGAGGAATACAAATGAAACATTCATGAGTCTGCTAAAAGCTATTGATTTAGGTTCCTATTCCTACAACCTCAGAAACCACCCCGCCATTGCTACTGCTTTCTTTGCTCACAGCTCAGGTCAGCTATTCAATGTTAACCTTTGATTTGCTTATGCACAAAAAATTAAGCAATTTATATAGGACTGCTATGGAAACAAACAAAAAGATCGCCGGAAGGCAGCACCATTTTTTCTGACACTTAAGATTAGAAAAGCCACTACTCAGGATGGAAGGAGCAGGTCATTTAGAAGTGAAAAATGTCTATATAAAAGCTGCAGCAGAGCCACTTTATATGTATATACAGACATATATGCACACACACACACACATATATATATGTAAAGTCTCAGGCTTCTAACATCAAACATCTTGCCCAGGGCACTGGGTAACCAAATAATATTTCTATCCAACGGGTACTGAACAGCATCCAGGGAATAAACTGGCAGGTAGTCCAGTCCCCATTAGCACTGCTCTTCATATCACCTTGTCCCACTACAGGCACCAACTGATCCCCAGTACAGCTGCAAGCCTGAAAGCTAAAGAGGCCACAGCCGCAGCCCCTTTACTTGGCCTCTCCTGGAGCCGGGTTATGACACTGGATGTCACTGGTCACAGATCAGCAGGGCTAGGCAGACCATTAAACTGAAACTAAAGCAGCCTCTGAACTCTGGTGTGCAGCCATCTCACCAGCAAGGCTTGCTTGTGCTTTTCAGCAACTTCAAACAGCTTGTTTTGAGGGCTTTCTTGAATCCTACCATAGCTGGGCACAAGCAGAAAAGTGGCAGGTACTAATTCTTCCCCTCACAAACACACCCCACCGCATCTCTCAGTCTGCCAGAGAACTTGGCATCATCCCACCCATATCAGATTAACAGAAACTGCAGGCAGCAGCTATTTCATCTGATGGGTTTCTTCCAAAATCTAGCAGCCTTGTAATCCTCAGAAGCCTGTAACTAAACGGATCTTCTGCACTTTTCATGATGTGCACAAACGTATGCTTCAATTTAAGCAATGTTTAACTGCAGCGACGAACAGGCTGGACCCATGACATGCTCTTATAAGCACTTCTCAGAAGCAGATGCATGCAGAGCAGAATTTGGCCCCTACCACATTCCTTGCTTCCCTTACCCAGCTACGGAGCTAAAGAGAAGAAACAGAACCACTCAGAACGAGGAATATTTTACACAAAGAAAGAAACCTGTCAGTGGCTCCTGCCAAGCCCCCACCTGCTCTGTGAGAGCTCAGGGGGTTATCGGAGCTCCCAGCTGCATCTTCCATCACGCAGGGAGCTATCACTAGAACAGACGTGTCAACACGAATAGCAGAAGGCATGACCTGAACAAACTGGGTCTTGGATTTCTCCACGCTGCATTCATTTTTTTCCTTTGAAAGGCAGTTATTGAAAAAATAAATATCTACTGCATAGCCTTTTAGAAGGATCTTACTGCACGCAGAGGCAGATGATAACCCATCTTCCATATGGATGAGGGCAGAGGGGCATCAGCTTTTTGACAGCTATCCAACGCTGTCTGCTGGCTACAGTATTCCCCTGGCTGTCTGCAGCCTTTGTACAGCAGGTATAGGGAAGACAGGTTTTTTTCCAGCAGAGCAAGATAAGGGGGCTTTGGAAATCCTTCCACTCACCCACACAGGGCAGACAGCAACCCCAAAGGAGGGCAGGAGTTGGCTCAGGGAGAAAAGACCCCTCGAATCTCAGCTCATGAACAAACACCCCAGCAGTCTCTCTGGACAAGACAAAGCTGGAAAAGAGAACAAGGGGGAAAACCAAAACTACAGAGCCGGCCAAACTCCCCACCCGAACAACAGCCACAGTTCTCCTGTCCAAGCACCTCTTGCTTCCTACAAACCATGCCCCAGCAGAAGGCTGTCCCTCCCAGGCTGGTGGGTCACCATGTCGGAGCCCTGCTGGTATGGGTCATTTAGGAGAACTTCAGGAAACACTCTATTACCTCTTGAAAAATCTAAGCAGCACTTAGAAATCAGATACTTTGAAGCCGTATCAGGCCCTGGTCCCCAATCACAAAAGCACTACATATGAGAGGACAGCTCAGAAGGACTATTGATACACAGACTGTATTTAGCTAGGCTTGGGGTTCCCCCCTCCATCTTAAGCCAGCAGGCTGTCCACAAATCTCCAATTTCATTCACTATCTGCAGGGAATCGCCAGCTGAGGTGCTGCTTCCTTCCAAGAGGACAATATTTGAGAGTGAATAAGATGTTCCCCAGTGGGACTTCAGGGGATCAAGAGCCATTTCTGCTTAGAAGGGCAAAACTACCGGATTTACAAGTGTTCTCCCAAGACCGTGAAGGTTGGCTAAACACCAACAAAAAGCCCAAATCCCATGAACCGAAGCTGGCACTTTCTGTTTGCCAATCAGACTTTCAGAGAAGCAGCAAGCAGAACATGTTTCTTTTTGCCCCACTCAACCATGAGCTATTTTAAAGCTGTAAATAAGTAAATAAATAAGCAGTAAGGTTCCCCGCTGGCTCAGCTCAGAAGACCTGGAAGAAGCTGCTCACGCCGCAGTGGAGATTCATTCCCAAGCAGACAGCCATACAGCCCTCCACGTATGGACTGCACTACAACCTATAGCCACTCCTTCCAAAGCAGAGCAGACCCGCCTCAAGCAGCCAGCAATGGCTGCTTTCACAGGGAGGCAGGAGTAAGATTAGTTTTTATTTTCTCTCCGATTTCACAATATCAACTCTTTGGGGTGAAATGCCATCTTGAATTCAGCCAAAGTTCAACTTCTCCCTGGAAGCAGTGGAATAAATTCTCTATCCGTTAGTAATGCGCCTGCTCCCTCGTCCCAAATATGTGTACCTTTCCAACGCCTTCATGGACTCCACCACCTGGTGCTTAGGCCAGCAACGCCATCCCAGGACAAAATTACTGGTATAGAACCAACTTCCCTCTTTTTACTGTAAAGAGTAGCAAACTAGAAACCTAAAGTCACCTACTGTGTTGTCTTCATGGGGAAGAGCTCCTTGCAAAGCTGCTTAGGAGAAAGAGCAGTGTGGCAACACACTGTCAAATGCAGAACCCACATACAGCTGCACTTCAGATGCAATTTCCCAGTGCTGGAGACCATCAAAAGGTTTGAGAAGGGGGATCTATTACATGCAGGCATTCACGTACTCACAGACACAGCTTGAGCTTCAAAAGCAGAAAAAAACCAACAGAAAACAGGAAAAGATGGTGGGGGAGGGAGACAGAAAACAAGAAAGGGAAAGGAACAAATGTAAAGATGTTTTCAGGTGATTTTCATGTCCTTGCATAACACAGTGGACTATCAGGTATACAGCTTGGAGCTGCTTGAAATGCTCGATACTAATAATGCCCTTCTGTAAAGAGTGCTTGAGATGAAAGAAATAAAAACAGCACCTGGCATTTAGTGCAGCACTGCACTTGTTGAGCGTGGAGCCTGGGCTGCTGCCAGGTGGGCAGCAAAGGACCTTCACCGCATCGTCCCTCTGCTCTGTCCGCACTCCTGCACGCCTGGATGCAGACTTTGCTCTCTAACAAATCAGGTTCATCTCCAGTAACTCCGGTGAATGTAGTGGTTTGCTTGTGTCAGCCAAATTTGTTCTTGTCTTCTTCAGGATGACTAACGCAGCAAAGATGCAACTGTGATTTTGCACGCTGGAATTCAGGCAGCGTAACTCTGCCATGAATCAGAGGGTATCTCTGTAACAGAGCTGGATTTGGCCTTCCTGACAAACTCTCATTGTTTCGTCATATTTGCAAATAGGCAAGCAAAGACAGTTGACCCCATCCCCCCAAAGCAGAATTGCTGATCCTGCCCCAGCCTTTGAGAATGGAAGACATCCTTATCGTTTCTTCTCATTTTCTCACTTTTTAGTCTAGCCTGTATATCCCAGACAGAAAACAGAAAGACCATGTGAAAGGCTTCTTCCGTTGGCTCAGACAGAAACTGGAGGTTTTCCAAGCCCAATTCTGTAGGCTCCAGGAGATCAGATTGTCTGGAGAAGGTCCGGGCACGTATCTGAACATGCTTACTAAAGCAAAGCTGAACTCAGAAACTCGGTCTGTCCATCACTGCTTCATATCCCATTCTCACCAGTACCCACCATTCCTCCCTTTAAACCTGTGCTCCACTCTGAGCCCAAAGCCACCACAAGAATCTACTGAATGCCAATTACCATAGAAAATAAAAGCAATATTTCCAAGCTGTACCAATTAGCGAGGTTCTTGTTCTATCTTGCAAAAGCACTGGTAAAAGGGGCAGTAGTGCCTCAAATCTATAAGACACGGACTAATCCGAGCCAAAGGCAACCGCGTTGTAACCAAAATAAAAATACCCATAGGAAATCCACTTTGCATGCAATACATGCAGTTTTATTTGCAAATCAGGTATTGGACTTGCTACTCTGCAACTGAGTTACTCCATAAAGCTTCTTGAGCTACCTGTGAGGCAACCAAATAAAGTTCACATCCACCACTAAGCACATAGGCTTTGCAGTTCCTGGGAATACCACACCCTCCTACAACCACTATCCAAATCGGGATAAATAACGCTTTTAGCCACAGTTCAGGCTCCAGACAATAGCTTTTCATTGCTACGCCTTAACCCCAGTGGATCTTTTCAGAGCCTGTGATTCATTTCAGAGGCTGCTGTGGGGTTTTGTCCTCCCCGCCTGCCCTCTAGCTCCACTAGTGAATAAATCCCATTCTGCCAGATCAATCACAGTCGCTTTGCAAAATGAATGCGGGGCTGCAGAGGAGGCAAATGAGTTTGCAGTCCCATCTCCCAAATCATGCTCAAAAAGGCTGCAGAATGGAAACAATCTACTTGATCACGGTATCTACCCCAGCCCCATCTGGGCAGGATAAAGTCCTTTTCAAGCAAGCCAACTTGCTAATCTGCTGCAAAGGCAAAAGGCCTTTGGTACTTCAAATACAGAGGAGCGGAACCACATGCCACTTCCCAGGGAGAGTTTAGAAGACGAGATGTGGTATATGTCAAATTAATGCCAGAATAACCACTGCAGTTGCTGACTCCAGAAAGCATATTCAGATCCTCCCACTCTCTCTTTGCGTACTGTGCCCAGCTCCCGGCGCTGAGGTTGGCAGAGCTGATTGCTCCGATGGTCAGGCTAACCAGAAGCCCTGCTATAGATGCTCATACCAAACAGGTCTGTCTGTCTGCCTGCCTGCTGTCAGGGCAGGACTTCAATTTTGTGCCTGGCCAGTTAACTTGGGGTTTTGTTTTGTCTTCTCTGCTCCCCTGCCAGGCAGGAGATCTTGGTGCAACTGCCAGGTTCAATTTGCAGGAGCTCATTTGCAATTCTGGCTGGAGTTCAGAGCTGTGGAGATGGGAGGCCCTCATACCTCCTGAACCCATTAGCCCCTGATGTTGATGGGCATGAAGGACAGCCATTCCCAACTGAATTGTAAAGCACTGACAGATATTGAAGGGTCTGGGGCTGCAAGACAGGGCATTGCTCATTGCCCTCTGGCTCTGGATAGAAGGAACAAATGTGACATCCATCTCTGATCTTTCCATTTCAGCATTAACACAGCATCAAACCATGCATTCAGCTTGCAAGTTCTGGACCCAGCATGGGAGCACCGCAGCAGCCCAGGATATCCTGGGCATCTGTGCACGTGTCGCAAGCAAACCAGAGTGATTGCCAGTGTGCTACTGTAATAAATTTGCCTGGCCACAATCTGACAGGCTGCCATATAAAACCGGTAGTCTTTGCAAAGTCTAATGGTCAGCAAGCAGACAGTGGTTACGGGACATGCAATGTTCCCAGGCTCGAGCGATGGGGGGAAGACAGAGCAGCCTGTACTGGCTGGAGTGATACTAATACTCACTGAGGGGATATAAAGTTGATAAGCAAAGACAGACCGATGTGATGGTGGTTAAAGGTCAGGCCAGGGGACTTGGGGCAGCTTGTTACAGCTAAATGCTTCTTAGCTGGCATTCTTGCAGCCACTCTTTTAAGCAATGCCAGCTACATTCACTGCAATTCAGTTACAGTCGATAAAAGACGGGAGTAAATCTACTCCTCAGTTCAAGTGCTGACACTGCTTCTTCAAACCTGCCCCTTCGACAGTCCCCGAGCGTCAGCCGCCGTCGCTGCCACGGACACCCCGGGCCAGCTCTGCCCGTCCTGCTCCACCTACTCATGCCCAAGGCCAAGGCACTGCTCAACACCCTCTCTTTTGTAATGCTGCCACTTCCCTCCCCATCTCCCAACGCGCTGCCCGTCCTCTTCCACCTCCACAGATGGCCTCATCCTGCCCTTCCTGTTTCACTCACCCACCTCATAAACATTGCCTAAAACCTCCTCTGGCGGTTAAGAAGGACCTGAACTCCTGCAGGCTTTGGGGAGCGGTTGGTTACTACTGTAGGGACAAAAATGGTGTCATAATTCACACGTACATTCGTACACATAGATACTTACACACTCCTTGTCCCCATCCAGGACCATGTCCAGCACTCACTCCAGCGCCGGAGGGACCATATTATATATCAGACACAGGCTCACTTTCACACATTTGGAGTACATGTCATGCAGCATCTTGTCATCTGTTCCCAAGCTGCCTGCCTTCACAAATTTCATTTGCCTAGCTCCTTCAGTCGAACGATTTTCAACCAGCCTTATCTCCTCTCCAAAACCACATCCGAGACACCATCCTCACTGCTTGAGTTACTTGAACCTGCCCCAAACACAGCATGGGAGGCTGCCACGGGGCACGCTTCGCATACATGCTGAGGCAGAAGGACTTCAGATAACAATCCCCAAATACTTGAGAAAAAAGGATAGGAAATTTAAGTTCCCCAGTGCTGAAGCTGCTTACAGTCTCCTGTGTCCACATTATAGTGCGACTAATTTGCTTCTGCAGCCAATTTCACTCTGGTTCTAGTCCTGAGAATCTTCCCACACCTTCCCGCTGCAGAGCAAACTCCCACCTACGCCTCCTCCCCAAGTGCTTCACTGAATATATATAGCCTTATCACAGAGATAAACCAGAGCAGATGGTTAAGGTTAAAGACAGAAAAGAGACAAAACGTGTTTTCAGGTAAGATTGATCTGAAGCAGCAAACAGGACAAGGAAAACAGAGGGGCCCCAGAAGGGTCCCATCTCACTAAGGAGTCAGAGCTCGTGAGAGATGGGCAAAGAAAAGAAAGTACAGGAGAGCTCAGACCTGGTTCACACCTCCTCTGACAGGAGACTATTACCAGAGCAGCAATCAGTACCACAGCTGAGTTCACAGCAGCAGCTGGCCACCACCAGAAACGCACAGGGTGTGTTACAAACATCTCGGGTTGCTCCTGAGGTAAGTTCAATAAAAACAAGTGTCACAAGACACAGGAAGGAGGGAGAAGACAAGGGAAGTTGTTAAAGTATAAAGGTTAGGAAGATGTTTGTTTTTCCTGGGGCTCTGGATCCGTCCTGGAGAGAAAGAAGTACATTTGGAGCAAGACTACAAAAGCTACGGAAGGCACCCCGACCAGGGAAGTCACTCCAGCAGATCACAAGAGAAGACACGCAGAGACTGCCAGGCAAAGAAAACAGGAATCAGTTCTGAAGCTGGGGCTCTCCACAGAAATAGTATGAAACGCTTAGGTGTCTGCTTATGAAAGACTGCGGAGAGAAGATTTTCCAAGCAGAGATTTGGAGAGTCTAAGCCCTCAACACCTCTAAATGCAAGTAAATGGATGAAAAATTAAAGAAAAAAACCCCAACTACCAAACAGGCTTGTAACTTTTTTAAATGCAAAGGGGCCTGCAAGGACAGCAGAGTGATGGAGAACTATTTTTTCTCCTCTGTCAGCTCAGCTCAGTCATTCGTACAAACATGCACATTTCTCTAGACCGGGTTACTTGAGCTGATTTCATCAGAAAGGCTATGGAAGTTGTGTCCCTTAAAGCACAGTTTTGAGAGGTATACGTACGGGGGGGGGGGGGGGGGGGGGGCAACGCCACTTTACTTCATATTCAAGAGATGAATAGCAGCTTTTTTTTTTTTTGCTTTAGAAAAGCCCTTCACCTCCCTAAGCATTTCACTGCCAGCTTTCTACGCCTGTGCAACCTGCCGACGAAACGCGATATTCGGAAACCGCGGGCAAGCCCCCGGGCCGGTGAGCGGGGCGGCAGGCTGCGCGCCCCCCTGCCGGGGACAGCCCGCTGCGGGCCGGGGGTGCCCGCGCTCCCCTGGCTCCGAATCCCGGCAGAAGCAAACCCGGCCTTACTGAGAGGGGCCAGAGCCGCATTCGGGAGCGGCGGCTGGAACCCCCAGCCTGGGGGAACAACTCACCGTCTCTCTCCGCGTCCGGCCAAGCCGAAACCTCCGGCAGCCCCCACGCCCTGCGCAGCGCTCGGCGCCCCGCTGCCCCCCAGCCCCGCAGGGCGCCCGGCGGGGAGGAGGGAGGGCGGCGGACAGCTGCGGGGCGGAGCGCTGCCGCGGCGGGGCGGCTCCCGGCCCACGCGTGGAGCGAAGGGCGGCGCGGCCCGGCCCGGCCCGCTCCCCGCGTACAGTGCAACCGCCGGGTGGAACCTGCCTCGCGTGGGGCTCGGGGGCGGGGCCGGCCGCGCCGCCGCGGCCATTCAGGGAGCGCCGAGGCCGTGACGCGCCTCTCCGCCTCGCCCCCCTGCGGAGCGGCGCATGGGAGGGGGCGGGCACGAGCGGTGAGCGGCGGCCAGTAGGAGGACAGGAAGGCGGCTTGGGGGCGGGACGACGGCGGCGCGGAACTCCCCGGGTCCTAAAGCCCGCTTTCCCCTGTGTCAACCCTGCTGAGCAGCTCTGCGCTGCCCGCTGCTCTCCCCGTGGGTCTGCTGCAGCCCCCACGCCGGCCGGTTTGGCGTTTCCCGGAGGGCTTGCGGCGTGCTCTGCGCTGGCACCCCGCTGCATTACCGCTGGGACTGCCCTTCGGCCTCGTGTAGAGTCACCCGTGACATCCCCGCGGCAGAAGCCGTTCCCCTCTGACCCTGGCCTTTGCCCCCTGAGTCAGAGCTCTGCTGGGTACTGCCCGGCTGCCGCTGGTGCTCTCAGGGCAGGAATCGGGCTCTCGGCTCTACACGTTCAGCAGGATCGGCACCTGACAGCCCGTTGTCCTTGCGTGTCACTCGCCCGCCTTCAACCCGAGGCTGCAGCGGGACGGTGAAAGTCAGTAAAACCCTGCTAAAATCCAGGCAGATTTCTGAAACCGCCGGCCTCGGCTCAGCAAAATTTCAGTGCGTGGGGAATGTGAAGGTCAACAAACTCCCACGGGGTCCCGTTGCCTGCAAGGATTTGCAGAGAGCTTGGCCCCTGGGTGGGGACGACCAGTCGGTCAGTGCCTTCATCTGCAGGGAGCAGGGGAACACTTGTCAGTGCCTCCTTTAGCAAGCACTGTGGGCCGAACAGTGGGGAAAAAGGCTCATTTGGAAACAATAACGTTTTTCACATAACGCGAGAGCAGCTGGAGGGGCCGGTAACGGTAGTGCCTCTGAGCCCCACGCGTGTTTTCCAACCTGTGCTCCGGGGAGAGGCACAGCAGTAACCGAGGAACTGGCCTGTACCATAGTTTCCCTGCGAGTGGCTGTGCCTCCCGTGGGATATGTGTAATGTTTCAGCTACCAGAAAAAAAGAAGCTGAAAGCTTTTTTGGATACACAGATTTTGGGGATACATGGAGGAGGCAGGGAAGAAGGTGTTCCTTATCTTCTCCCACCACCTCATTTCTGCAGGGCCCTACTCCCTATACTCAGTCGTGAGTGTTCAGTAATAACATTCAAGTGAAAAACTAACAGTTCGATTAAGTGTATCTCCCCAGATAATAGCTGGATGGAAATAACTAGGTCCAAAGAGTGCTGAACCTTCTGTACGCTCAGCCATGGACTTTTTAAGGGCTGCTCCTTCCGACCTAGTAAAGGAAATCTCTTCAAGTTTCCCACTGAAGTAACTACCACTGCTTGTCCTTGCTTCGCAGCAATGACTGCTATGAAGTGCTGCCTGCATGGCCAATTTTACACAGTGTGGGCATGGGAGGAGGTGGAAGGTGGCAGCTATGGGGATATATTGAAGCAAAAATCCCAATAAACACAAAATACAGCCCCTTCTCTTCCCAGGTTGAAACAGAAGATCAGCTACAGCTGGCAGAGGCTGTGTATGGTGAATAACAAAGTACACTGAAGATGTTCAACTGTATCAAATTTCTGGGTTTTTTTGGATCTGTGTTGTTCCAGGTCATTGCAGTTTAACTCTCAGAGTGCTGCTGTATTCCCAGCTATGAGCACAGCTACTCTTGAAAAGCCTGCAAATTGTACCAGGTCCTGTTAATGACATTAATGAGCTGCTCAGGAAGACAACAGGGATTTGTGCAAGAGGCGGGTGTGGTGGCATCCTGAACACATCTGTTAGACAACAACAACATGAAAGACAAAATTGATTTTCCCTTTTACTGCAGTCCCACCCGGCTGCTCCAGAGTATGAAAGAGCTGTGGAGGAAAGTACAGTCAAGTTTCTTAATTCTGAAGCACATTCAGAGTGCTACTACAAAAGCAAAATCCTGTCCCAGCAAGCTGTGTGTGTGAACCCAGCCTGTCTTCTGCAACCTGGCAGGGAGAATTTCTGGCAGCTGCCGGTCATAGGGACCTACAACGCTCAGAAGAGCTCTCTGCAAAGCTCTACCTGAAAAGATGCTTCTAAGACACAACGCCTAATGCTAATCTCCCACCCACCAGCTTTCTAGCTGTGTAACTCTCTCACTCATTCCTCCATCTCTGGCAAAGCTAAACAGAGGGCAGTCCCAGCAAACACTGCAGGAGACATCCTGTGCTGTGGTAGGGCACACATCTGGTCTTAAAATGCTCAAGGAGATAGGGATAGGATAATAGCTTTTGTTCTGAGGGAGCAGCAGAAGGCCAGATATGGTAGTGATGGGCACACCAGACACACAGACTGGCAACTCACCGTGAAGGAGAAGCTGAGCCAAACATCTGAGAAGGCAGGGGGAGAACAATGGGAATGCTTAATAGCAAAGGACAAAACCTTGGCAGACATTTTAAAATGTTTTTAAAACTCTTGTTAAAGAGGATTTAAGAACTAGGCATCTGTAGGGAAAAGAAGGTTGATTTATGATGAATGTTAATACCAGCTCCTTACATACGATACTGGCTTCAAGCATCCCTGAGGGTCTTTGAGGGACTAGTGCTATGCTTATGATTTCAGTGTATAGGGGAAATTGCATTATTAAATGAATCATGCCCTGCACTGGCCTTTGGTTTGATGTATGTAATGTGTAGTCAATGTTAGCCAGCTTGGGGACAGGATTCTGCAACATGTTGGCATTCTGAAAATAAGTTGGAAAACTGTTGACTGAGATCCCCTCCTTCGTTATAACCCATCAAAGGAAATAGAGGGTAAATATTTTAAAATTTTGAAAAAAAAAGATCCCTAAGTTTTAAATAAATAGCATTTACCCCTTGGACATATTTGTTTAGCCTAACATTCATTAGGGATGGAACATTTATATATTTGCAAAGTTAAGCATTTGATTTGACTTGTTATGGAATGAGCCCTAAATGCCTGGTTCCCGTTAAGTCCTCGCTTTACCAAATGTGGAGAATCAAAAGCTTTACCCTCCCCAGCATTCACTAGCTGTTTTTATCCATGTATAACATAAATCTGTCTCCTGAGGTAGTTGACTAAGTAGGTGATGTTCACAGAAGTAGCAGGAGGGATAAAAGCTGGCCAAAAAATCATGTTGTCTTCTTTGCATCTTTTTCTATTTTTCTCTGAGCATTCCCATCCTACAAAACCCAACTGTTCAAGGGGTTAAATAAAAATTTAGTGTTTTCCCCTCTAGGTCACTGGTCGCAGTCCACCACAGGTCATGCCACAACCCGCAAATGGCTGCTAAGTGGTCTGTGTGAAATTAGTTTAGTGGGTCTCAAGCCAGACACTAGTTGACAGATGCCCAAAAATCAGTACTCCAATTGGCTTCCTTGTTGGCAGTCACAGCAGGTTGGTCAAGGCCATGCAAATTCAGCAGTTGCCCGAGGCTAGGAGCACAAGACAAGGTTGCTTGTGAATACGTTCCTCTGTTGTGAATGCCAGAAGTCTTCAGAGAAGGTCACAGCACAATGCTATGAGTGCCACTGTCTGAGGACCATGCTATCACTTCCGATTCAGCTATCCAGGGAAGAGTGGAAAGGTGGAAAGAGTGGTAGGAAAGGTAGGAAAATGCTGCTGAAGACTCCCAGCAGAAGCAGCTCTGAGGTCAAGGAGAGGATGCAAGGTGGCAATGGGACTCTTGTTCAGAGTTTTCACCCTTGGCTTGTCCTGCATGGAAGAGCAGGCTGCAGAGCTGCCAGTCAGACTAAACCAACTTAGCATTCCCCTGCCGTAACAATAAAAATCCAATCTCCCTCCCTCTCGGCCTTTTCCTCCCGATGTCAAATTTAAACGACCTTACTTTTTTGGCAGCAGGAAACTTCACAATTAAATATAGAAGCAGAGCAGACTTTCAGATGGAAATTACAGCAAGGGAACAACAGATGGCATTGTTTGCTGGGCTGGAAAAGCTGCATCTGCTCCTAGAAGAAATGCTAATCGGAGCTTAATTAGGCATTCAGAGGGAACCGTACCCCATCCCCAGGACAACGGCCATGTGTACACGATCCTGAAAAACACAAGGAAGTAGATACAAAGTCATCAAAAATCCTCACTGGACCAAGTCCAAATTAGGTGCATAATGTGACAGGGTAACCCAGAGACTTTCCTTGTGCTGAAATCCATCCGAGCCACTCAAAATAAAAATGTAACTGGCAAAGACTTATTTTATTTCATTTGCAAGTGGTCAGTGATTTCATTCTCAGTTTCAAAGCAAATAATTCTAGCATAACACTGGAATCAGATCCTACTCTGACTGCTGAGTCTCTGAGGTGTGGCAAGATTAAAGGGTAGCCGAGATCTTTATGGCAAGTACCGCAAAAGGGAATAATAGAGTCGGAAAGATCAGTAACATGCACCTTGCCTAGGATAACCGATCCCTTCATAGAAACACAAAGGAAGAAAAGAGGATGGTGGAAAACGTTCTCTGGTTCATCCCAACTAGGTGTTCAAGCACAAAATGAGCCCCGTGGCAGGCAGTGCCTGGGCATGGCCCAAAGCAGAGCACAGGACCCTGTTCCTCCTGCCCTCCCTCAGCCCTGTCCGCTTACCCCGGAGGTGCAGGCAGGCAAGGCTCTGTCTGTCCTTATTTCAGTGTCTTCTGTTCGGGGTACCAAACTGCCACCTCAATTTGGAGCTGTTTGCAAAACAGGACTACCAAGCGTTTCACCAAGAGGCTAGCCCCAGTTGCCAAATTTGCTGGCACCGCAGGGAACCCTATTGTGCTGAGGCTTTGCATTCAAGCCCCCGTCTTGTTTTAATACCCTCTTTCTCCCCTAATTTGGGTCACTGCTGCCAGCCATGGCATGGTGCTCGGGCTGCTCTGTGTACCGGGGCTCACCATGCCACTTCAGATGCCTGGGACAACGTGCACCTCGTGGGCAGTGCTAGTGGGAACCCCCCTTCTGCTGATTGCACACCCTACTTCCAATAGCCTGGAAACATGCTGCATGGATAAATCAACACCCAGGCCTTTTACACCTAAAAGATGTTCATAAACAGGGATTGTTACTGATTTCAAACAATACTCTCCAAACGTTGCCAGAAAAATCACCGGAGATCAAAGGCATTTTGGAACAAGTGACTTAGAGCTGCAGTAAAGGAAAGGTTTATCTTGGAGCCGAGGCAACTTTCAGCAACTCCAAAGAGCGGTGAAGAGAAATGTAACAGGATCCTAAACCATTTCTTCCTTCAGCACCATTCTGCTTCAGAGGGATGTCAAATCCTGGTCTGGCACAAACCTCAGGGCAACTAGAAGAAAAAGTGATCCTCCTGACAAATGGCTTTGCTGCAGATGCTGAAGCTGTAGGCACTGATCACCCTTACTCCAGGGACTGCTGTGCCCCACTGCCACCACAATTTTGAGCCCCTGGCTTGGCTGGCTGGCTCTGTACAGCCTTCCATGGGCTGTGAGTGTGCTCTGCATCCCATTAAACATCATGACCCCCATCATGTCTCTTTGAGAGGAAGCTGGGAGATTTGCTGACTGTCTGTAGCTCACTGACAGCAGATTTATTACTGCTCTAATTTGGAAGAGACTTCTCCAACGATGAAAGTGGTGGTTGTACCCTTGTGCATGCTGACCTGGAGCTGGCCTTCTCCCAGGCACTGTATCTCCATGGTATGTGGCAGGGGGCAGGCACTGGGAGCAGTTTTTGCAGATAGGCACCCATTGCAGGTGTCCGAGGTCACAGAAATCAGGGAAGACCACGTGCAGAGGTGCTGCTCTCCTCTGGAGATGGCATGAACCAACCTGTCTTAGCAGAGCAGCAGTGGGCTGCGTGAGTCAGGTCTTCCTATGCAATGCAGATGGATGGATGGGTTGCCCCATTCTCTTCAGAGGCTGTCCAAGCAACCGTTCTCTAGCATTACCTAGCATTATGTGGTGAAGCATTCTCTAGCATTATGTGGTGAAGGCTGAAACATCCCAGATGTCAGAGCTGCCATCCTCTTGCTGTTCATTGCCCATGCCCTGGTAGGATTGGAAGACGTAGCAGCCCAGCTGAAGGAGAGATGTCCTCACACCACGAGATTGTGCTAAATGAGGCCAGCCCGCCAGCACAAGCCTTGGACTCAGCTGACTTGTGAGTGTTGAAACTCAAGGACATGGCAAATGGCAAACACTACAAAGTCTCAGCTTTCCAAGGACCGCTGGAGAGCTGGTCCCAGCTCATCCACATGTATCAGCACATGGGGCTCAAAGCAGGGCTGCTGCTGACCCAGTCTGAAGCTTTCCAGTGTTCACGGTCTGAGAGCAGACACAGGCTTTGGCTGGCTGCCTGGAGTTTAAATGTCTGTATTTTAGACCCAGACTTCCTTCTGAGCGGTTCCAGAGGGAAAAGGAAAAAAAATCAAAAAGCATTCTGAAGAACCTAATTTATCCATCAATGGCCAGTTTTCTGCCATCCCTTGAATCTGAGAAAGGCAGAGAGGAAGCGTGACCGGGGAGCACAAGGGGCCTCTTGGCCGCCCTCTTTGGCTAGGGGGTACGGAAGGGAGCCGAGGGACTGCAGAGGAGGCAGCAAGCAGCTCCGGCTGGGCAGTGGACCTGACAGCATCGCGTTAGCAGGAGGGAGAGGACAGACGGCCTTGCTGTGAACCAGCCCCAGTACTGTGTCGGTGCTTCCTGCTCGTTCCGAGGATTTGAAGGCTATGTCCCCGGGCTGTCCTTCTCCATCTGCCCAAACCCTCTCCTTTTGGCAGGGGCAAGCGGAGGAAATGAAGAGGTGATCCCAGTAGTTCCTCAGCACCCTCCGTCCCAGCAGGATAGCATGTGGGTTGTTTTCCTGAAAATAGGGTCATTTATTCTCTATGTTAAACAGGGCAAGCTCAATGACTCCAATCTGGCCTTGTCTGAGAACTTGTTTCAAAATCTGGCCTGTAAAGACACATTTCCAACAGTGCCAAGGCTCAGCAGCTGGGGCTTCTGGAGCAGGCTTGTTCTCCGAGAAAGGATTACCAGAGGGTGCATATATTTTAAAAAAAAAAAAAGAAAAAGAAAAAGAGAAGGAGACAGTTAACTATTGCTGTGGAGTCCTCTAGTGGTGAGCGTTTCACAAACCACCCAAGCGTGATCCCAATGAACTCGCCCCCCCATTTCTATTTTTTATTTACATAAAAATGCATATACAAAAAATTTCAATGTCCAAACTCCATGCAACTATTTTAACCATTTATGAATGGTGCCAAAGGCAACGGTCCAAAATTAAACAAACCAGTCTCCCTTCCCACTTTCCCTCAGTTCTTCCCTTCTGAGTATCATCTCCCATCCAAGGCTAGACAATATTCTTCTAGATGGGTGGCTTGAAACCCTATATACGTTAAAAAACTCAAGATATTGCACACCCAGTTTCTGTTGTTGCTGCTGCTCAGAGAAACGACTAAGAGAGAGAACCTGCAGGAGTGAATCATCACAACACGTGTGCCAAAACATTTGCCATTTTAAAATCCACACAAAAACCGGATGGTGGTGCAGCATCATTGTGCTGAAGAGCATAGGCCAGCTCAGTCTCCAGCCACTGTAGCGGTGGGTTTAGATCAGCAGCTGAGGTTAGATGAGATTTCAAACCCAAGTAATTTAAAGTATTCTTCACTATCCCCTTCTCTGCCTCCTTCCTCCTGTGTTGCCCCCAAGCCTACTTTATTTCTGTTCCTGTGCTCTATCAGTCCAAGGACATGGCCTTATGCAAATCCATACCCAGCTCTGAGCAAAATGGTGTTTGCAGCAATTTGAATATGTGACAGAGGGAAAAAAAAAAAGAAGCTATTGCCTGCTGTGAGCTCCCTCTGCTAAAGAGAAAAGCACTACCCTTGACAGGGTATTCCCCTTCCTAATGAGACCATCATGTCCATACCCCACTCTCTCCCTTCAGGCCTGGGTCTTCTCAAATGTGGTTCAATTTCTGCTTCAGAACCAAGGAA
This sequence comes from Mycteria americana, assembly GCF_035582795.1. Taxonomy (NCBI): domain Eukaryota; kingdom Metazoa; phylum Chordata; class Aves; order Ciconiiformes; family Ciconiidae; genus Mycteria; species Mycteria americana. The sequence goes on along the minus strand of NC_134370.1, from coordinate 63,141,278 downwards.
GAAATCTTACAAAGGTTTAAGACTTCATTACAAAATATGCTCTCACATGCTGCAACCAAATAATTGGATACTGTTTCTTTCTGAAGAGTCTTTTTCCCCCTCCCCTCTGAATAATCACCTGCGAATACTGCCCTTTGAATTCCAGCTTCTGCATTGGAATAACTGTATTAGCACCTGCTGAAGACAACCTGCTAGTCATTGATGGGCTGTGTAATTTAAGAAGCATCAAAAAGACCAAGAAAAAAACGGATCATAAAATTGTTAGCAGACTGGAGGCTGCTGCCTCTTAAAATGCTACTACACCCATGTTAACAAGCAATTCAGAGGACTGAAGCTTTAAGGATTTTTAAAATAAGTATTTCTCCTGTTCAATATTTGCCCTATAGTTAAACCAGCACATAAAAATAATACAGTCCTCGAGTCACATAATAATTTAGGCTGGAACAGACCACAGGCAGTCATCTGGTCCAACACCCTGCTTAACACAAGCCCAGCTAGACCAGGTTGCTCAGCGACTTGTCCAGCTGAGCTCTGAATGTCTCTCAGGCTGGAGTTTCCTCCGCCTTTCTGTCCCTTGTATGTAATATAGTACCATACATTCAAGTAATTCATGTAACGTTTCATCTTCCTGTGTAGTCAGACTCTGTGCTCTAGTTGCTAAGCTTTTCTAGCCAAAAGCTGCGGTATTTGGTATGTGTTTGAATTTACAGGTCTGTTCCCACTGATTTACTTTAATTATTTTTCTTCAGGCCTGATGTCCCACCAGTAGGCACAGACACCTCCTTGAATACTTCTGCTGAGAAGGAAGGCTTTAAGCTTATCTCTGCCAAACCCTCTGCAGGGTCCAGATGCTCGCTGGTGTCAGTGTTAATTAGACTGATTTCAGAAGTGCTTACTGTAAATTTAAACTGAGCTGCCAGCCACGTATCAGTCCTGCCTGCCTGCATTAGTTTGTATATCCCCTCATGTCCAAATCAATAATATTACGTACTAGTAAATAATAATGGTTTCATAAAGCTGAAGTAATAGAGATTTAGAGTGTTGTTTCAGCTAAGGAAATGAGCCCCTGGGGTCTGTTGTTTGGCTGTTGATTTTGCCATGTCCCATAGGAGGATTTCAAAGCACTTTCAAAGTGGCTTTCCACAAGGGGATTAACAGACCGACCATTGCCAGGGCCCTGGGAGAGCAGATATTATTGCATCCAAGTGGGAAAGTTGCCTTTTTTCTCCTTCCCCTGTCTTCTCCACACCAGTGAAAATCGTGAAGAAAAAGTACCGTATTTGTGCAAACCTTCCCTTTACCTTATGCTGAATTTCAGTGACAACCAGAAAGTCCATTTTCAGCTACTGACTCCAATTTCCATTATTTAGTTTTTTTCTGTAGTTTAAATGTCTCCATTTTTTTAAATGGAAGACTTCCCATAAAGGTTGTTAAATGTATTTTAATATTTTTTAAACTGTAAAACCATTTTCTATCCCAGAATTGTTCACTGTAAAATTCTAACAGAATGAATTTCTTCCTCTTTATAGATATGAGGATTAAGTTTCAGGAAGGAAAACTACTCAGATACCAGGTAACCGACATGCCAGAACAACTAGACTAGATGAGAAGCTCTGGGATAACAAAATTTTTCAGATAAATGAGATGTTCATTTTAAAGCCCAGGATGAAATCTAACTACTGACACTCACAGCAAATCCCTTCCACACCCCAGGGAGAGGGAGTCTGAAACCTGTTTCTCCAGGTGCTGGATTTGAAGTGAACAGTAGTGGATATCTCCTGCAGCTTCTGGCTTACCTTATCTTCCTACAAGGGACCAGAAAACCCCAGGGATGTGAATGAAAGCCCATGTTCTCACACAAAGGGGAGACAGATGTTCTCTGTCTTTTATAATGAGTTTTCAGAGGCATCCGCTGAGGCAGCTGGGAAATGCATGGCCTTCAGAGCAGGGTCCAAGCATCACCTTCCTTCAGCGGTGTCTAGCTGAGTATCTGCCTGTTCCTCCTTCCTTCTAGGAATGACAGTCTGTCATTTCATTTTGGGTTTTGTGGGTTCCCCTCCTACTCCTTTCTCTCCTTACTCTAATTTCCTAAGTGAAAATGAAAGGAGAAAAGAATTACAGTAGAATCGTTCCTTGTCCCTCTCCGCCATTACTCCAGTCTCTGGGAAAGCCGTAGGCATCACGTCAGGGTGCAGAGAACGGTGGTGCCCACGGCTCTGCTCTAAGCCGTTGCAGCGGTGTGGGAGGCAGCAGGCAACACACCTTCTCTCCCTTCATCGTAGTGCCATTTCCCACTCTTCCTCCCATTCCTCAGCCTCCTGCCGTGATCTTTCTCTACATCTGAGAGGAATACCTACAGGTCCTGCAGGTCTCCCTAGTGTCTGCATGTTCTTGGGAAAGGAAATGACCCTCATTTTGGGGTGGGGCTCTCATCTCCATGCTGTAAGGCATTCAGCCATGAACTGCCTTGAGGAGGGTCCCCTAGGAGAGGGGAAAAGATATATACTCACGAGGTCATAGGAATATTGGCTGGAACAGACATTTGAAGGTCATACAACTTCCCACTTGAGGCAGGCTATTGCCAACACTAGTCCTTGCCACCTGTTTAATTTTGACTGTATCTGTCTTGTTCAGACCACCAAATTAAGGACCTTTGCAAATTCAAGGAATGCCGCTGCCACCTACAGAAGTTTTACTTGAACAAAAAGCAAAGGTTAGGTCGTTAAAATGGAGGAGGAGAAGAGAGCTTGTGGGGTGTTGCCTACCTGGACGGTGTCTCGTAATCAGAGTGGTTTACCCCCAAGATCTCTGTGATCCCTGGGGCTGTGCAAGATGATATACTGGCAGCCCTAGCTCAGGGGGCCCTTATTCCAGATGACTTCTTAGATATGTTCATATTAAATTAGGCAAACAGTGAAACCAAAGAAATCAGAAGAGGGGTTTGGTGGCTCAGAGGGAGCATTGTGCCTTCTCCTCTATATCTACATATCTTCTCACCTGTTCTTAACTCCCTGGAAGCACTACGCTGTGAGGGTGCTCTGCCAGAATAAGCAAAAACACAGAGGCTTTGTTATCTTTAGAAACCACAACATCACATGCCTGATCCATTTACAGCTCAGAATTTATTAGCGGAAAAGTCTCCACACATCTGCAATTCATATAAATGATAAAAACCGTTTGTTCCTAATGCCTCACCATAATTGCAGCCTGCATGCTTTCCATCAGGAGATGCTAAAATGGCTCCCAAAGGAGGGGAGAGAGGGTGTGTAGAGTGTTAATCAGAAATATCTGGGCCCTGACCTTCCAGACACTGAGGAAGGAGGGACCGGGGGAAACAGCTGTGGTGGCAGGTGGAGAGCGAGCCCTGGTCCTCGTCCCCGAATCACTGCACATCAGGGGGTGCCCGGGGAGCTGTGGAGATGTTCAGAGGATGCTGCATCGTGCACAGGGCTGCTGCATCCCACATGCGTCATCCGAGGTGCCGGTGCTGTGCTGCTGATCGGAGGGTTGGAAGCTCGGGCGTCTCTGGACTTTGCTCCATATTAATTACCTGCTATGTACATCTCATGTAATTAAAAGCCAGGGCATCTCTTCCCCTCCTCAACACACAGGCACCATTCCGCTGTTGTAAACACACTTGAGATTGGAGCGAGGCCTTTTGCTGCCTGAACTCCTTGCTTTTATTTAATGTTAAATGCTAGTTGCAGATAATACCTGTGCTGTGCAGTGGGCAGGGGGTTTATATTAATTAAATGTTGCTATGGAAACAGCACATCAAACATAGCATGGTGTTTCTAGGGGAGGGAGGGAAGAAGCCGCTCATAACAGAAAGGTCCATGGCTGATTTGAAGGGACAAAGGTTTGCAGTTTGTTTTTGTGCAGTTACCAGAGCCTAGGAAGGTCTCCTGGGTTCATGTGTCCTTTTCCTTCCTATGGCTGATAATTCCTGGCTGCATCAATCCTCTCCTCTGAGCCCTGTGAGAAACCCCAGTTCTTCGATAGATCAAATAATCTCATCTTCACCTTGAAATGTTCCTGAACTCACAACCCAAACAACAGAGAGCCAGCTCTGAACATGTAAAATCATGGTATTATAGTCGGGCACCTGATAAGCCAGAAACTGGAGCTCTGCCCCTGGCGAAAAATGGGAGATTTGACCCTTGGCAAGGGAGCATAGTCAGACTAATCTGTGTAGATATCCATGAAGTCCTGCCTTGGTTATGCAAAGAGCTGGTTTAAGCCATTTTTAGATGTGCTGCTTCTGCTTCTCTGAATGCAGCAACAACCAAGACACCTGGCTTTGTCAGCACAGGAATGAAAATAATTGGAATACATTTTATATAACTGAAGAATCACTTTTCCAGGCCAATTTTGAAGTAATATATAGGTCTTGATGGCTTAATTGGGATAAGCTGTAGAACCAGTCTGTGGTTTATCAAATTGGAGCTATGAAACACAGTGGAGCAGTCATCCAAAGTACACATGGATGAAACGTGCCTACTCTTTCCAGGTCATCTCCCATATATTTAAGCTGAGATGTTTCAGGGTCCTCAGGTGTTTACATCATTTCAAGATCCACGTTTCCATCTTTGAGAATTTCATGGAGGAAGGGAAGGATCTGCATAGCCACTTTGAATCTGCTGTCTAGAAAATATATTTCCCTTCCACACAGCAAGCCTTAAATCTGCTTCCCCCCCCTTATGCCTAGGGTTAAAAAAAGGAGCTAGAGTGCATTTGGGATTGTAGCATGGCACCAAGTTCCCTTTCATGCAGCCCGGGAGTAAATGGTGGGAGCCACAGAGAGCAGGTGGGTAACGGGTCTTTGCACACATAAGCCTGCTCTATCTTTGCAGCCCAACTAGATGTTTTCGAGTACGTGTGATACCCCAAGTGAGATCAAGACTCTGTGCATAGGAAGGAACATTTCCTTCTCTGAAAGACATGTTGTCTAAAGAGGCCCAAAAGACAAGGGGTAAGCGAAAAAAGTATTGTGGTAATATTTTCCCTATTTCACAGATGAAACTCTTCAGGAACTGGCTTTAGCTGAGTTCTGCAATGTTTTGCAGCATCTCAGGTCAGGAATGTAAATCCTCCAGCCAGCTTTGATTGCTGTTATTTTGTTATTCAAATTGTCCCCCGAATAGTCCCCCAAACCTATACCCCTCATTTTCATCTAGCTCCAATAGAGATCCATCTTTCAAATGATCCCTGACCTGAGTAGCTGCTTCTGAGAGAGGTAGTATCTAATGAGTGTGCATCATTAAGAGATAAACACATCTCATAATCATATCGTATCATCCATCCATCCATCCATCCATCCGTCCATTTTTATCCTTCCTCCTAGAATCTGGATGCAGATCAGCCATGCCACCTGCTTATCAATTAAGGAAGAACAGATTCATGGTCTGATAAATTTAGCAAGTGCCATGTAAGCTCTAATTGGCGGACATGATCCACTCGCCTTGCATTAATAACTCCAAAAGGTTCTGCTGATCTTATCACATCATGTCCTCTTTGTGTTTTAATCAGCCCCACCCCCATTGCATTGAAATTTTCTGCTGTGACAAGCCCAACGTTGAAGCAAGCACATCACCGCTTTCATTGACACTAAAAAATGCCTGTCTTGTTAATAGTATAAACGGACTAGGGCTTTGCCTTCCAACTTAATTCAAGAGTGCTATTGGCATGAGTGGGTTATAAAAGCTCTTTTTCAAGATAAAAGACAGTTCACTGCCAGAAAAAAGCTCAAACATCTTTATGACATCCCAGTGCAAAAAACAATTGAAAAGGATTGTCATAAAAGGAAGCGTGTCAGTTGTGAACTTTACTGAATTGAGCCTAATGCAAAATTCATGCCGAGGTGTCACGAGTGAAAGGCAGTTTATTAATCCAACTTATCTGGAGCTGGTAGGCAGCAGTCATGGTACATTAAGATCGTATGAATATTCCCCAGGCTCATTTGGATTTCTGTTCAGGACCCCTTTTGTGAGTGCAGTAGGGTCCAGAAAGGTCTTTCGGACCAGAAGCACCCTTATCTTCCTCTCCCTTCCACATATCTTTTCATACTTGTCACACAGTGGGCGCATTGGGGCTAAGTGAAGCATGATGTCTTTGCCATCTGACTGATCAGAATGCAATGCCAAGCTAACTGTGTCATGCTTCTTTATTCCGGTCATGCATTAGAAAGCATTTTATTTCTCCATTACATTTTGTATGTTCCCAGGCTAACTTTCCCTACCGGGAAGAAGCTGCAGGAAGGATGGGGTTCTAAGACTCCCTTTTCACATGCTCTCACTATTTTGCAATGTCCTTTTTCTTTTTTTCCCCACACAGAATGGCAAACTGTCTTATAGCTGGTATGTACGGAAGAATCAGTCAAATGAACCTCTGTCTGCTGAGAAAGCATCAATGCACCTATAGAAAGAACACAGTGGGCTTGTCAGCACAACAGCCTTTCAGAGAAAACAACAAACACCCCGACGAAGCAGTGGCGTGGGACCAATGCCTCCTGAAAGAATGAGGGGAAGGCGAAATTAAAATGGTTCAAATTGGAAGTGGAGCAGGCTTGCAAGCTGTCTCCTTTGTCTCCTGGTGCTGTTGGGTAGCATTCAGGGTAAACTGTGATGAGATTGATGAGTCTAGCCAGGAAAATGGAAACCCCCCAGTGCTGGCAAATGACATCAAAACCCTTAGAAGAGGGATGAAGTCCTCCTCCTTTGAGGTTTAGGCTAATTTTACGATTGACTTCAGCAGGGTCAGGATTTCCCCAGAACCCTGTGGGAAGTAGGAAGGCTCTAAGCGTGGCTGGCTGAAGGATACGAGGACAAATTTAGCCCTACTAGAAGCCAGACCAATGTTTCTTACTTCCAGCTGGGCTGAAGCAGCTGACTACAGAGCTCAAGCTGGCCATGAGTGACTGCAAGTAGGAGAGGAGATGAAGGCTGTGGAGTTGCAGGGAGGTAAAGGAGTTGCTTAGAGTGGATGTGTGTTGGGGAGGTGGATTACAGCAGGCGAGCTGCAGCAGAGGTGTGGTTTACTGAGCTCTTGAAGGCTTGAAGAAACTTTTACAAAGGAAATGGTGTCCTAGATTATTGAAATCAGAGTGGAGAAGAGCCTCAAAGAAAGCAAAAGTCCTCTGGAGAGGGTACCCTGGTGTGAGTCTTGCTGGAAGAAGACTTGGATGCATATACTAAAAAGATGTTAAAGTTGATCTCTTTGTCATGTTTATGGATGTTACCCAGAGTGGCTTTTATCAGATGTGCATTTGGCTCAGCACTGAAGGATAATTGCAGCTAAATAGTCTCTAAAAAGAGATCTACAAATGCTATAGAATGTGAGCTGGCCAAATTCTGTCCCCATTTGCATCCATGCAACCTCATTGGTTTTAATGAGGTTGCTCTGATATCCCCAATGGCAGAATTTGTTCGGGATGTTATGGAGAGTAGACGGGAATGTATTACATGATTATGACAGTGCGTTCCTTTGTGTCAGTTGTTCCAACGGCTCACTTCATGACTTTGGGCACGTCACTTCACTTTTCTGTGCTGTGATTAACTCAGCTATGCTTATTCCTGTTGACCTGTCTTATATGAGGAAACGACTGTAGAATTCCTTGGGCACTGTAGATGGAGGGTGCTGCAAACCGCGGTGCATAGGCAATTGCAGCTGGGAGCAAAAAGGAGCAAAATGTACTCTGAAATGTATTGCTAAATGATTTAACTCACCTTTAGTCAGTGAAGTCACTGAAGTGTGACGCCCAGTAGAAGAGAAAAATAATAGCAGGTTAGCCTTCCTTGGCCCCAATCTTGCAAAGATTTAGGACCTACTTCTCTGTTTAATTGTATGAAAAATCTAAAATATGAGTACTTTTTTTGTAGGGTGGAGATCTTACACTCCAGATTAAGGACTGTCTTGAAATGTGGTGGCACCCGGCACAACGAGACCCTGGTACTGGCTGAGCCTGGGAGAACAACAGTAATGTGGATTTGGTAACAACAGTTGTGATGTGCCCACACTGGTTTTGGGACATTGAGGTACCTCTGTCTAAACGACAGCCAGCCTAAACGACACCTTCACCTGCCTAAACTCAAAGTCGACTGCTATTTGTCTACTCTAAAGCCTGTATTCTGGCCAGCCGATGAAGTAGGAGAAGGATACGCTGAGCCAACCTCTGAAGATGGGCAGTTTGGCAATTAGCACCATTTCGGCTGGATCGCAGCAGAGGTGTCTTACCGATTTATCGACGCTTGTGAGTGATTCCCCTCGCCCCGCCTGGCTGCTGCTCCTGGGGCTGTCGGTGCTGGCTGCTCTCGCGTTCTGGTTGGGTTGCCCACAAGATGGCAGTCGCCGCCAGCACATCACTCATGTGCCTGTCAAGAGGCTGGATTGACAGCTGCGGGCAGCGACCTGGCCCAGCTCTGCTCCTGGAAGGATCAGGAGCCAGGAGGACGGCAAGGCAATACCTGTTTGCCACAGGGAGTCTTCCTACGGGCTGAGACCTCCTGCTCTCAGCCCTCATGGTTTCAGTGTAGATATACCTCCAAGCGCTACATTTTTTTCCCCTCAAATATCAGTGATGAAACAGAGGTGAGACCAGAGCCCCTCTGTGTAGAACGGGATTTCTCTCCCCTTCTCGCTGTGCACATTTTTGCCGTTGGGACAATTCTCCCAACTAAAGCACCACAGTGGAAACTGAAGGAGGTATCTCCGCTTCCGCCAGCTGCCGGGTTGGCCCCTCCTAGCAGGGGTGCCACAGGACCAGCGCAGTTACCCGAAGCTGCAACACTCACTGCTCCTTTGGAAACCTCTGGCTGGGCTGAAAAGCGTGAAAGCATTTCTGAGATAGAGCATTTTAGACCTTGTAGCGTAGAAGTTGTGATTTCAGGATTTCTCTGTAGACTGTGATTTGAGAACCACTTTCTAGTGGAGGAACCGGCCACATAAATAAGAAAAACATATGATAATTTAGGTGGCAACCTTAATTACGTGATTATTTCCACTCTCATAAATGTGTATAACCTACAGTGGAATATTCAATAAAATTGTAGCTTGGGCACTGAAGAGATTTCCCTATCACTAAAAATATGTGCTAACCATTCTGTAAGAAAGGTTTAGTAAATTGCCTCTAAAGCACAGGAAATTGGCTTAGCTCCTTCTGTGTAATATTTGCCTTAAGAAGCACGTCACAGGCAACAGGGCTGAGAAGAATCACTAAGGTCTGAAATGCGTGGACTCTTGCAGCAGCAATATTACCGGCCCCTCCAAGAGAACCTATGGGGCTTAATTTTGCTACAGATTCTCTGGAGGACCATCAAGAAATTGCTTTATGAGTTGAAATACCCATGCTATTATACTCATAATTTGATACTGCAACACTAGATTGCAGTTACTTGTCTTTCTGCAAATCAGTCTCTCTTTTCTGTCTGTAATATTTCTTCACGCTCTGCAATAAAATAGTCTAAAGAAGAGATCGAGACCAGGATAAATTTTGCTAGTGGTACAACGTAGTGGGATGAGATGTTTCAGATGTCAGTTTCAGAATATAATAGCAGAAAGACATTATGAACTTCATTCTCCTTTCATGCTAATTGTGACTTTACAGAAGTCTCTGCAGTTGAATTACTTTAAAATGTTACCTGAGAGAAATAAGGCCCCTTATGGCCAAGCTGGAAGCATCCAGAAATTATTTACTATTTGGTGGTCTATATAGAAATAACTTGGTCTCGCAAAATGACTGGTTGTTTTTCATGAGTTGGGCTGCTTCTCCCCAGATCATCCATATTTGCATCCATATACATTTACCTTATCAACAAGATGAATTGACAAGCCAAGACCTGCTCACAGCAATAGCCAAAATAATTTCTTAGTCCTTTAGCTGACGTATTTTGTGCCACGATGCCTTTAGTCAGGGCGGAGGGTAAAAGTGCCGTGAGGAAAACATGTGCTTTTACCACAAAGATGCAGGATAAGCAGAACTCTTGCATCCTTGGTTTCCTCCAGCAGCTTCCAGCACTAGCTATACTCCCACAAAGAGCTCGCAAAATCAGCCAGGCTTCTTGTAGAAGAGCATCTGAGTTGGCATATCCCTCCCAGTTTAAGTCTAAATAATAGCTACATTGTATTGTCTTTCCCTCTCGTTTGAGTTGCAGAAAAGATGAGGTAGCGCTTGAACGCTTCCTACAGGAGATATTTAAAGAGTCAGAGAACTTTTCTCATTGTACTTTTCCTCTGCTTCCTTAATCTAACATCAAATTCTAGTTAATGTGCAGTTTCCAAGGCTAACTCAGTTTTGATCAAGTTGTGTTAACTTTGAAAAGCTGACTGACTCCAGCTTAAAATGGATGCACTTAAAGGAGGATGAAAGGCCTTTTTTATCAGTGTTGAAGGAAGTAGTTCAAAAGCAGAGATGGTTTCTTTCTGAAGACAGAGAAGCTCTTTCTCACCCTCCTCCCACCATGAAAGGGATCCTTTGCAACTAACTGCCCATCAGAGAAGAATTCGATGAACTGGAGATGAAGTGGCAGTATATTGGAATTTTATTACTACAGCTGGAATAAAGGAAATTTAATGTAAGTGAATGCCCCCTCACGTCCCCCAGATGTCCTCTTACTTCAGTCCTTTTTTTATTTGTCTTTTTCTTCCCCTCTTTGGAAGCCAATCAGTGGTTTTCCTGTCTGGCTGGACAGAGAGAACTACTGGCATTCTCCTTACCATCTCATACTGCGAATAACCCTAGACAGTGATGGGGAGGGAGAGTGAAATATGGAGACATAAATTCTACTAGCTGTTGAGGCAACCAGGATTAGAGTCTTCATTTGGAGACACAAACTTTTCGCATGGGTGAGGCAATTATTGGTGGAATAGGGCTTTTTAGAAGGCTGAATCCCCTGTGACTTGATTCCCATCAGTTCCTAAATGAATATTTAGTTGTCACCTATGAAGAGGCTCATTATCTGTAAAGCAGACAGTGCTACTGTTGCTGGGTTTGCCAGCTGGTGAAATTGTTGACATGTTAGATTATAGCAATGGACCATGGCTATGCTGGAGTGGCCAGGTAGATTATAAAAGTTCAGCAGAACCGTTTGGACTTTGCTGACATCCACAAGATATAGACACTTAAACCAATGGGACCAAAAGAGTCTGATTTAAATTCCTGCTCATCCTGCCTGGGAAAAGGTACCCTTAAAATTTACTAGCTTTTTCAAATGGGTGTTTAAGACAATCGAATTCCTGAGGTGCCTCTCTGGGTTAGAGTTCCCTTTCTACATTAGACTTATGGAGATAACTTCATCCCTCAACCAGTGTCTTACATAAGATTTGTTTGCTTAAATGGCTTAAAAAATGGGAAGAGACAACACACATACACACACAAACACACACATACACACACAGAGCAGCACATAAGCATATGAGGCATGTTCATATAAATTATTAAAGGCAATATCACAGTAAAGTTGGCAGAAATATAACCTACATAATTGGCACCAGTGGGCTGCCTCTATCAGAGAAAAATAACCAGAAATTAAACGGATATCAGAGCAAATCCAAAGTGGTTTCTTGGTTTGACAACTGAAATCCGAAGCAGGAGGGTGTGAAGAACTCCTTTATTTCCTTAACCCCTTTGAGTGATGATACAGACACATATAAATACCCACACTTCGAGTACGCATCCCTTCTCCCCCCAGTTATCTGGCCTGTAATCAGAAATACGTCAGCCTACTAATTAGCTGCACGGATTTAGCAGCCATGTGATTCAGTGTGTTGGTTTAGGCATGTGTGCATCAAGCTTATTCGTATTCTCCTAAACCTTTGGGAATAGAGAGCAGGGTGCAGTATTTTCAACACATCTGACATTCTTTGTTTTGAATTTCTCTGCGTTCAATTGACAAAGCCACATAGCTTCTGGCCTCCTTGGAGCGGCAGAGGCTGATGTTTGTCAGCCTCGTGAGATTCCTCTGAACATGTTGAGGTGGAGGCAGCGATGATCTTCTGAGGCAGAGAAATGACTGTGCATCACCAGAGTCAGCCGTACAGGGCTAATATCCACCCAGTTGTTCCTACTCTGCACAGTGACTCATCCACTCTCAGCTCCAATGTTTGTTTTTACCATACTTCCCCCCCACCCCTGGTCTTTATCATGATTCTCTTATCTGCCTTTTTATCATCCTCTTTTGACATAGTCATACAACAGGTAACACACCTAGGAGCAAGACTGCAGGCAGAGTGGTTTCTCCAGGGAAGTGGGGACTGCAAGGGGATCTTGAGGTGAACAAATAACTTAATGTGAACACCCGGTGTGACCCAATGAGAAATGACATAGAAGAAGCATTAAATGTCTAAGCAAGGGAATTTCTACTAAGAAGGTGCCTCTGAAGTCATATAGCTGACCAGTAAGAACTAATAGGTGAGATTTAGTTTATTGAATCTAGACGTGTCTACATTAGCAACCTGATACTGAAAAATCAGAGGAGGTGCAGAAAAGGCATCCCAAAGTGACTTGATGCCTTGAGAAAACATCATATAATCGGAAATCATAGAAAGCTCTATCTGTTCAGTTCATCAAACAAAGGAGTGAAAGGTGACTTAATTTGAGTGTATAAATACCTTTATAAGCATAAAATAACTAGTATTAAAAGGGTCTTTAATCTAGTGCAGAAAGGCTTAGCAAGACTTAATGGTTGCAAGCTGAAGCCAGACAAATTCAAATGAGAAATTAGGCATACGAATTGATAATGAGGACAATTAACCACTGGAACGAACTATCAAGGGAAGCTGTAGTTTCTTCATCTGAAGATCTCTTCAGTTCCCGGACCAGATGCCTGGACAGTTTAGCCAGGCACAGATTCTTGTACTCAACAGAAATACCAGGGTTGAATTCAATGGTCTGTAATCTACGGGAGCTCAGAGAATTTGAGCTAATGATGCTTTCTGTTTTCAGTTAAGGCTCTAGGGATCTTCCTCTTTCCTAGTTTTATATCAGATATATATCAAATGGCACTGAGAAACCTTTTTAAAAAGAGCACACATGACCTTGAATGACAAGGTTCAAGGGTTACTAGAATCAGAGCAAAGGCAAATTCCCCCCTTATTTTGGGTGCTGATCTAGGTCTGAAAGGCGCAGGCTTTGAGATACAGCTAACAAAGCCCAAGAGCAAAGGCAGGAAGGAATAGACGCAGCCTCCTTCCACTGCTCTTTTTAGCTAGAGGCACTGCAAGCAAAATCATCTCTTGCTACTTGATCTGAATTTGCATGATATCAGATTATATCCATTTACCAGCTCGATATACTTCACCCTTCAAATACATTTATTTAATGTATTTAATTCCTTTTGATGCGTGAACAGTGAAAAAGCATCCTGATATGAGTTCTGAGTGCTCTGTCAATTATTTAAAATTACACCCAGACTGCACTGTAATCAGCTTACCCACCCTTCCAGCAACAGCTCGTTATTAAAGATAACCATCCCTTTGCTTCTCTTCAGACCCCCTTCCTGGTACTCAAAGACCAGGGGAAGTCCAGGTGCTGGGTATAGTGCCCAAGGCATTAGTACCCCTGGCAATTTTTGACCAAAGCCAGGAGGGTTTTAAGGGGTTCAGGATTTCCGTGAAGAAGGGTCCTGAATATCCCATCCCTTTTTACAGGGTCAAGGGATGACAAGCATCTGTGTCCCAGCCAACTCCAGCTAAAACAATTTAGCATGGGAAAGAAGGTTTTTTTTCCTGAGGATGTGAAGATTAGAAACTGAATCTTTGCCTCCTGTAAATATTCTCCTTCACCTTGGAAAGGCCTGCTCCTGTGTACAGTAGCAGGTGAGGAGCTGGCTCAGAGGATGGAAAGCAACCACCACTGTGAGGATGCTTCTTTCCCCAGTTCCGTTCCATGTTCTGGCCCTTCTCTGCAGCCTTTGGGAGCCTTCCAGTGGCTTCTTTGTTCCTACGTATCAGCCAGCTGAAGCATCTTACCGTCCCCTTGAAACCCTGCCCACGCCACCCCTCCCACGTACACCCTTTGATTCCAGCTGCAGATGGGAACAAGAGAAGAAAAGGGCAAAATCATGGGAGTGAGGAGGTGGAGATCAGAGAGACAGATGAAATGAAAGGTCTAATTAAGTGTGCCCTCTCCTCTGGAGCCACAGCCTGGTTTGTGTTATGCACATGACTGTACACTGGTTTCCAAGTTTATAAAAGGAGACTATGCTCTCACAGCCAGTGCTGGGGAAGAACTCTTGCCATTCCCTAACCTGATGAGGTAGTTAATGGCAGCGTCTGCTACATTCATATACATCTACTTATTAATTAGAAATACATAGGCTTCAATTTGAAGTTAAAGTGACACATTTAATAGTATCTTTCAGAGCTTGTTAATGCTCAATGAGAACTTGATAGTCACAATAAGTTTGCATAATAAAAATTTTCGTCCTGATGTTAAAGTACTACACATTATGCAACACGCATACAGATGAAGAAAAGAGGAAACCTCGGAATAATACGTTCCTCTGTCTTCCTAGCAGCAGTAGCAGAGGCGTTAGTCAGGTGCACTTCATTTCCAATTTGTGCAAAGGCAGGAGCAGCATTTATTTCTGCCACGGGGTTATATGTGCCCCCAAGTACCTGCATAACTTGATGGGAGATGGCAGAAGCGTACTGGGGAAGATGAGAGCCTGAATGTTCATCTGTGCCTCTGGATGTGCTTTCCTGGACATCTCTAGCAAATCTTACGTTATATGCAAAAGTAAAGGGGGGCTTCTGAGGACTGGATCTTAAAAGTGGGCTCCCAGGGTCCCAGGGTTTGTGTGAACATGGAAGTTAATTCTGATTTGGGCAGGTTAGGAATTGCAATGAATTTTCAGTGGGCTAAACTTAACAGTGATAAGATCTCCTCTTATCCCAAAATCATAACATTTCTACACAGGTACTATTCGTAGCCACTCAGTACTGAATAACTTGATGGGTAAACAAGAACATGCAGCTTAAATAAATTATTATTTTCAATGTTAAGGGCACCAAAATAATTTTAAACCACTTATTTTTTTCACACTATTTCTATATTTATGCACTTGTGTCAGCTCAAGCACTTGAGAAACTTGCTTGAGTTTCTGTTTCGTGTCGGTTTTGGTGTCTGCTCCTCATTGTTTTTGGCAATTGGTTCTCCAAACTAGATCTGAATCTTCTTTTGTGGGTATTGTGTTTATGTGATTCCTGACATTAAAAGTTACTACAGAATTTGTAAAACGGGAGGCTTGCTATTTTTTATAACATTTCACTAGCTATTAAACTTCCAGAAAATCTAGGGAATTTTCATGCTTTTGATGGGTAATGATGTGTTCTAAAACACTTAGTGAGAGTTCTCCCTTGACAAAGAGTAAATAATATTTTGTATTAATGGAAAATCCTCCAAAGCTTTTGTCTTTCCCATATGTTTCGTAAATCTTAAACAAAATATGAGCCCTGTAGTGTGTTTTATGGCTTATTTTAACACTAACTACTGTTTTATTTTAACTAACTGCTTTTGTGGCATTGCATACTAATATAAATAAAGTCATAAAAAGCAACTGTGCTATATAGTACAGGCTCCTTTGTTCTCAGTGCTGTGCGGTCTGATGTCTGCAGTGAAGATGAATTCACCATGCTTAGAAAAAAAAATGTTCCCACTTTAGGAGAAAAGACACATTTTGAAAAGGCTTGTGTTGACCTCTACTCAGAGGAGCAGGGCAGCTTTCCATCTATTCTCCAGTCTGAGGCCAAACTTCTCCTCTCTGACTGTGCCTGTGCTGCAGATCTCTGTTTCACGTAGCAGTTTCCTTCCCCGTGCAGCTTCCTGAGGGAGATCTGCGTGACACCCACACAGAGAGAACTTGCAAAAGGTCTGCCGTTCCCCCGCCGGTTGCTAGACTACATCAAGCGCGACAGCATCCTCGTGCTGATGGAGCTTCTCCCTCACGTAACGCGATGGGAACCTTTTGTGAATACGATCCCCCATTCAAGCCACGCTCAGTGCACGTACAAGGAAGACCCAACACAAAGGAATATTTTTCCGTGTTGTGTCTGAGCTGCACCATTTCCACCAGGAAAGTTTGAAGAATACATTTATTACCAGGCTTGTTTTTCAGTAGCATACAAACAGAGCCAAATCCTAGCTGGGATGTATTCAGACAGGTATTTTTGTAGTATCCATGTGCTTGCACACAGACACATGTTGAGGCAGCCTCACCTATCTCTAGGGATGAGCTTTCAAGCAGTGAGCAGAGGCAGCTGTGCTCCACTCTCAGCACGGTGATGCCTCGGAGAAGCGTACCGTATGGACATGGGCGAGCTGGCAATGTTTCACTGTCATCCAGATCACTGCCCGCAAATCAGATTTATCCTCTGGAGCTTGCTTGATGGAAAAGACATGTCAGAGTATCCAGAGCAAGAGCTGGCCAGCGGTGCAGTGCTGGACCACGCAGCATGCTCAGACACAGACCTGCCCTGCGAAGGTTAACAAGCTTTTGAATTGCACTGAGGTGGTGGGGCTGTTAGCTGCTTTACCACCAGCCCTGGCCTTTTAATTGTCTCATACACTAAGATTTTATCTCAAGATACCCCAGAGTGGGGTTTTTTTTTGTGTTGTTGAAGGTTTTGCGTTCCTGAGTGAATGAGTGGGGATGGCAGGATAAGCTTGGGATCAAGACACCTAATCCCAAGCTATCAGAAGTTACAGAAAGGGAGGTCTGGGGGAGCTCCATGGGGGACAGAGGTGTGCCTGAGGGGCTGTGTGGGCATTGGTAGTGTATTTTGGGAATGCCAAGTCAAAGAGATGAGTTTTGCATTTAGTCCTAAGTGACATAAGGCTAGGTAGCATCTTTATTTTTTATAGATAGGCAGTTCACAGAAATGAAGGAATGAGGTCTTCACCGGTAAAGGATCCACACCGTGACCTCCCCACTCCTCCAGCAGTAAATCAGCCTATTTCACAGCCTCCAAGGGTGCTTTCTTTGGGTGGGAGCAGCAAGAGGGTTCCTCTGAGAAAAAAGTCCCCTTTTTAATTACAAATAGACATAGGTGTGAGGTGCAAAAATTGCAATTTCATTCAGATTACTGGGGGCACAGGGAGACCGGGCCTTGGGGCTCCTTAGAGAAAGAGGGTCAGCTGAGAAGCTCATCTCACAGACTAGCTGCTCTCTGATAGTTTGACATGGGGCAGCACTGAGAGCCTGCCCGACAACACAGGGATATGCCAGGAAAACACCATTCGTGGCAAAGTGAAGGAAGAAGGAAAACATCCGCTACAGATCATCATACAACAAACACAGAAGGACCCAGCTGGAAGGAGACCTTGTAAGCAAATAAGAATAGGGTGGATGGACCGGGTGATAGGAGAGCTGTCTCTGCTGAAGAGATAGGAAATATTTAATTGATGGAGCCACTGAGGTGAGGGAAGAGGGGAGAGGAAAACTGGTACTTGGATTTCTTCATTCTGGGTCAATAATCTGAGACTAAATAACCCCTTGCACCTTGTGCGCCAGGAGCTCTTCAGCATGTCAAAATGGGAATTTAAGGATATTAAACTCAGCTCCTAGTGCAATTACTATGCAGATGGTGGAAAATAAGTGTTGGCAGATTTAGTGTGGGTGCTTGGTGAAGCTTGTATCTATTGAAGAGGCAATGGGCAAACACTAAAGAGGAAATTTCAATTTCTTCACAGCTCTGGAAGACCTGAGGTAATCAAAATATTCATAGGGGCTGTTTAGAGTCTTTTTTTAGAGAGAAAACTGTAAGCTGCTAGTCCTTCTCTGTTTTGCTGTCATGTACAGGTTATCTGTAAAGGGATGATTGTAGTCTGGGGCATTTACTTGCTGATTCACAGAGTGCGATGTGCAAAGCATTCCTCACTGCCCTCTCCTACCCTGGACGTTGCGTCAGTCCTGGGTCAGCCCAGCACCCAGCTCTGACCCACAGCACTACATGCCCCACCAGCTCTGAAGCCCCATCTGCTGCTGGTGCTGCTTCAGTCACCTAGGCCGGTGGGTGCCTCTGTCGTTTGGTGACAGTCCTCAGTCCCAGCCTCCCCTTGACCAGCCCTGTTGTTCTCCCATGCCGAAATTGTTAATTATGGCCAGACTGAGCTGAACCTGTTGTGCATCTCTCATCAGGCAAAATAACCTCTGATCTGAGTCCAGATATCCAGGACATTATGCAAATTCCTGCCTTTCTCCCGCTATCGTGTCACTGTCTCAGCTGAGTTTTGCTGGTTTTTTTTTTTCATTGTTGTTTCCCATTTCTCTGGAGAAAAGGTTGCAAAGCTCCCCCTTGGATGGAGATTCACCAAGGACTGATTTTTTTTCTTTTCTATTTACTTCCAGTCCAAAGCAGGCACTCTTGGTAGGCAGCCTGACAGCATGAGCTAGTCCCTGCTTGAACCCTGTAACAAATGAATAAATATCCTGTCTAAAATACAACATTTTCCAGCGCTGATTAACCTGAGCTGAAAAGATGGATACTGGCTCCTGCAAACTGTGCTATCAGGGAGAGCAATGCTAGATGAATTTTGTGACGTGGTTTAGAACCAGACCTTGGTAGCTAAGTGGGTAACAGCACCATCTACCATTTCAG
This sequence comes from Mycteria americana, assembly GCF_035582795.1. NCBI lineage: Eukaryota > Metazoa > Chordata > Aves > Ciconiiformes > Ciconiidae > Mycteria > Mycteria americana. The sequence continues at coordinate 63,122,687 of NC_134370.1, read as the reverse complement.
CACTTAATATCCCCGTGCAGCAAAGTCACTCCAGAAGCACACAGGAGGTGTTCAATGGCCATGCTGTGTAGAAAATCCATTAAAGCCCAATCAAGCTCAAGTCTGAAATCCAGGCTTGGTGGCAGCATAAAAAAAACCTTGAAGGGGAGAAATAAATCTCTGCTTAATCTCTCAGAGAAAACCACAGTGGCGACTCAATGCGGACACGACACAGTGCAGCAGTGGATTCCTCTGTTTGACAGCATAGAGAGAAAGCTTTCAGAGCCCTGCAGAAGTGACCCACTTCCAGGCTATTTAAAATGCACTTAGGTGCTGTGTACAATATGCACAGGCATGCTGCAGACCTAAGGGAAACCGAGAGGGAGATGAGCCCTGAGAAAAGGACTCTGGTTTCATTGATCATTCCTCAAAGGGTGGAACTGCTGAAAGGACCCCAGTTTGGTGGGATTCAGTAGCATCCCAAAAGGAAAGAGAAACTGGTGCCAACCCAGAGTGGCAGAGAGGGCATGAGCGGCAGCATTGGAAAGCCATGGCCAGTGGCTGCACTGTCCGTAGGATGGGCAGGGGTAGGACAAGTTCACCCCCTCACACACATTGTTATGTCACTGGTGTCTCAACAAAAGATACCTTAAGAGTGAGAAAGGGGTTGTGGCACCTATCCGTCATTCAGTGATGACTTTATAGACCAGTCAGATCGTAAGTGGGGTGTCTCGGAGACATAGAGTGGTTCCTCTCCATTGACCTCTTTTTTTGCCTTGGAGACAATTTTCAGATTTTTATATTGCTGCGCTGGAACTAATGAGAGCAGCCTGATCTAGCTGCCAGAATGAATCAGGGGATAATGCTGCACTGATATGCTAGGCCACAGTCTATTCTTTTCCCAAAACTTTAAATTGGTTGAAATCCAATTTTGTCTCTCATTTTTACACTCAGTGGGGGAATTTTCTGGCAGTGTTTCAGTCTGGAGATTTTTGCTTCCTGTATATCATGCTTCTTCCAATCATAAAGCTGGAGGGAGGTCAAGCTGAGCAATATCCCCTTTGTGTGTGAAGTGATGCACAAACTGTTTCTCATTAGAGAAGAGCCAGAGTTTGGAACCTCAGTTCTGAACACCTCGGGGTTCTGCAAATTAACCTTTCCTCGGGTTTCTGGTCCAAATCTAGACTGGACTAGCTCCATCCTGCTCTGCTCAGGAAACTTTGGAGAGAGAGGAATTTAGTGCTTAAGTTAGGTCTGAAAAACCACCTCCATCATTTTGCTCTGGATTTGCTGTACAGGCCATGGACTGACCTCAAACTCACAGCATGAAGTGATAGCAGCAGACTTTTTCCTTGAGAAGAAGGGGGTGAAAATATGGCTTGCTTTTGAATTGTTACAGTTGGGTAGGAAAAAAAAAAAAACCACCAGGAGATATCTGTTTCTTCAATGTTAATCCACAGCGTATCTGAAGAAAGTACCACTTCAGCATGTGCACTACCCACTAGGCACCTTTTCAATTGGTTTGACTTATCGAAATCATTAAAGTTCCATCCTGCCTACAAACATGCAAGCACTGTTCCCAAGCTGCATCCATTCTTGCTAGGATTGCCAGTATTTCCAGCAAATAAGTAAAGCAGAAGCAATAGGGGTCCTCCTTGCTGGCAACTTCTGATACAAAAAAAGAATATTGTTTAACTACTTTGAAGGAATGTTTAAATTCTGTTAAGGAAAAAGATTTGGAAGCTGAGTGAAGAAATCAGAGGATGACGATCCCCAAGGATTAAAGACGATGGATTTGACCTGAGTCTTCAAAAACATGTAAGATTAACATTTAGTTGGCTGTCGGATCTTAAAAAAAAAAAAGATCTTTTTACTTCTAACATTTGTCTTCTCTTTAAAGTTTTGAAATAACCCAAAGGAATGCAAGAATGAAGGCCTAAATATACCAAGCTGACATAATAAATATTTCAGTTAATAAGTAAATTTATCTTGCACGTGGAGTCAGGCTTTTCTATTCAAAAGGCAGAGAGAGAAAGCTCGGGGTTGGCATTTTTCTCCTATATCCAATGCTGAAATGAAATGTCTTAAGTTTGTATCTAGAGCTGCCTCTCATGAATGTGTCATGAATCTTCTGTTATTTGGTAGCATGTTTGCGGTTTCTATGGCTTAACTCTGCGAGCCTAGAGATTTCCTTCAAAAAGGAACACAAAGGACTGGAGTCTTCTTGCGTGGCTTTAACCAGCAGAAAATGCCTGTGGTGTCAGCTCCATCACTCCTTGATGGAGATAGACAGACATTTCTCATCCAGGCAGAAATTGCCTCTATTTACCTTTGTTATTTATCCTGGGATGCCAGAAGTCCTTCTTTGTATTTGGATTTCTCTTCATTTCTCTTCCTTTGACTAGATGGGAAAGCTGTAGGTGTAGACCTACTCCCAATTTGTAGGTTATATCTGGATCAGCAAGCAAATCAGTGCAGTAGGAGTGGAAGAGTTGTTTGAAGCAGCGGGTGCTGAGGCTCTTCTGCTATGCTACATGAAGCTTGAGAGTTTTATTTCTGGCTAGACCTAGTCTGGTCCCATGGACCAACTGTCTCCACCGTACATGTGATTCAGAGCTGTCCGGAGGACCAGACATCAACTTGGTCATTATGTCCTATGTCTGCCTTAGGGTTTGGAGCACATTTGCTGCACATTTGGAGTGGAGCTTCTGTTTTAATTTTCTCCAAAAGGAATCTAGTTCATGAGCATCAAAACAGCTCTGCAAACAGAGCCAATGCATGGTAAATTGATGACTGGGAGATTTACTTCAAAATCCCACTCCTGCTCTGAAGCAAAATGCTAATGTAGAGGCAGCCTTATGTGATGTGTGGAAACAATTCATTTGGTCCTTCCAAATGTAACTTGATTTGTTTTTTGTGCCTGAAAATATTTCCCATGGATGAGATTTCTGTCTCCTGAAGAGCTCTGTCAACCCATGAGGCTAAGAGCAGGAGCTGATGGAGAGAGTTATTTCAGCATCCCGAGGGGGAGAGGAGAACAGTCTCAGTGGGTAAAATTTAGTAGCACTTTGTAATAGATGCATCATCCTTCTCTGAGGCTATTCCTCCTGTGCTATTGCATTAGTGGCCATTCCTTTGTCTTCTCTGCAGGCAAGACTGGCCGACAAGCTGGGTCTGAAGGAGGCAGCTTGATTTTCTCCCTGTCTCCTTCAGCTGGGTGTTGTGCTCTTGCCAGTGGTTCTCTGTCCTCATAAGACTATCTGAGTCAGTTTGAATCCTTACAAACTATTTGACTTGTTGACCTGCTGCAATAGCTAATTCCACAGGGTGTCTGCAGTGTGCTAAAAAAATAACAGCTTTCTTCTCATCACTTCCAAATTATGTGCCTTTTAGCTTAATAAAAAATTCGCCCTCCACTCTAGGAGGAGGGGAGAAGAGGAGCATTAGGTCAGGATTCACCACAGAGTTCATTTTCTTTCTTAACTGCCAAGCCCCCCACTTTACAGTCTGAGCCTGCTTTCTTTAAAATTAAAGACAAAACACCTAGTGACTGCAGTGGGAGCAGGTTCGTATTTTTACATGTCTCCTTTCCAGGTTAAAATCACTCCCAGCCTTTGTGATCTCTTCACAAATAGAAGCTTCTGCTCCCAAAGGAACGGCCACAAAAATCTGCCTGCAATCTGTTCACATGCTGCTGGGTCCGTGTGTTTGGAGATGCACTCTCAGCGCACAGCACACCCAGAAAAATAGTCTCCCATTTCTTTGGTGCTTTTCTTCCCCCTGGCCTTTTATTCAGACATCTTCATTTGGTTACCTGCAGTGACTCCCAGGCCTGTCCTAAGGAGAGATGGCATGCAACCCTTGGCTGCTGAAATTAGAGGGTGAGGAGAAGCTCTTAACTTCACAGGGACAGAGTTTTACCTTCTGTCTTTAAGGATCATGGGCAACTGGAAAGATCCAGTTGAATCTTTCCAAATAGTGGAAAACTAAACTTTGGGAAGGTAAAAGCTTGACTTTGATTTCTCGCTAATGCCAGCACTTCCAGGATTACAGCAGCTGCAGGGTCATACAGCTGGGACAATACTGAACCCGAAGTAAAACAAGTTCTGTAAAGAGTGTCATCAGGATCACTGGAAGCTCCTTGGTGGTCTCCCATGCCGGTGCCTATCAGCTGTCACCCTGCTTCGTTCCTAAGAGCCTGAAGCGTAGCCCTGACAGCCCTGCAGGGAAGATCCCCACTGCTGGTGTAAAGTGCTTGGCTGGTGCCTCCCCTGTACACGAACAACTTATTTCCAAGTGATGCCTTAGACCAGCACGAAAACCTACCTGTGTCCTAGCAGCTGCCTGGGGGGAATTGCTCAGGGAATGCCATATGCTGCTTGCTCTGTGTTTGAGGGAAGCGAGGGTAACACAGAGCTCAAAGCAATAGGACGCTGTCACTGAGGGAATGGGCACAGGATGGGCACCCACCCCAGGAAGGTCCCCACGTGTGGTACTGCCACTCAGAAACACAAAGGCTTCACTGGCCATTCTCTACTGGCTGGAAAGGGCTCGATTGACCCTCCCAGGGGCTAAATCCTTGAAATAATTCCCAGTATAGGTGCATGACAGTACTACAGTGCCTGTGCCCATGAGCTGAAGGGGTGTGTGTAATTAATAAGCTTTTCTGTGAACAGGAAGGAAATTGCTTCTCTCATCTGTTTTGTTAGCCAACTCCTTGCAATGGAGATTCTCTCTTTGCACAGCCTTAGGTGACTACTTTTGGTGCTATAAGATACAATAAAAATTGAAGGGTCACAGCACAGGTTATCTTGTGCAAAGAAATGGAAATATTCACAGGGATGTTCATGGTAGTATTCATAGCTGGTTTGTTAGGATCGGTTTTGAGTCCAAGATCTCTGAGAGACAGAGAGAGATAGCAGGAGAGAGAATTGCGGTCTCCTGGTCTGGACTGTAAACTAGGTCGTGGGAAATGTATTGCAGCTCGTGCACTGTGCTGCGTAACGCAGAGGCATACTAGCACCCACATATGCTTGTACATGTATCCAGCACAGCACCATGCAACAACACAATGGTTCCCAGCACCATATGCCTGCGTTGGCGAGGAATAATCCTCTTTAAAAAGCAATCATTAGTCTGGGCATCACGCTGACGTGGATATGCTGCTTCTGATTTCAGAAGCAGTGTACAGCACAGGCAAGCCCTGAGATTCAAGTCACTCAATCAGATACGGCCTTGGGTTCGTGTGGCATCAAAAGTCTTCAAAAGGGTTTGTTTTTTCCCCAGTGTGGAATAAGACCAGCTTTGTAATTCTGGAAATTTGTCTGCAGGATTGGAAAGACTTTTCCTGCGCCTGTTGTTTGTGGTCTTACATCTCACAGCGCAATTACAACATTGCACTGATGCTGAGTTGAAGTCTGCTGTTTTGAGCAGCAAAACACAACAATATCAGTGTGGCTTTGTTCCCAGCAGGCTCTGAGTCTTGGGCCCTGCTTTCAGCACTGAAACTGAGTAATGTGTGAAGAACAGGAGGGTGATGGGATCTTAGCTGGCACTTCTGGGACGTGCGGCGTGGAAAGAGCTGTGTTTACATAAGCCCTTGCTGTAGTCCTAAACTCTTGCGGGGAGAGACAGTGATGTTTAATGTGCTTTCTGAATCCCCTGTTCCTAGAACCGGGGCATCTGAATCTGGCCTGTGTCACAAAGCAGTTTATAATAATGACCACGTATGTACTTGTTGCCTTTGGTAAATACAGACTGCTAAAAATGGAGTCCAAGTTGGTTGGAAGTCAGTCCCACTTTACCTCCTCTGCAGGTCTTTCTTTGGTTCTTTCTAAGTACTGACTGGTGCCCTGTGATGAGGGTTGTATTTCTGAGGTGTGCAAGAAATGTGCACATGCACAGAGACAGTGATGTATGCACGACCTGGATTCCTTGGAAAGGAAACTCAATGTCATCATTTGAGATGGTGGGAAAAACGTTCCTGCTCAACGTCCTGCCCATACGACTGCTTATGGGGCAATCAGGGCTCTGAATTATTAGGTGGAGTGATTTGCTCTTCTTTTTGATCTGATGAAAAGCATCTTCACAGCTCAAAGACCCATGAAAATGAAATGAAAGAAGACGACCTCATTGCTGCATCTGTTGTCAGTGCTACTGCCTGTGCTTCAGCCAGTGCAGTCTGGACTGAAGTCGAGCACTTTGTGTCTCCTTTCTGGGTGGAAGGCAGATGGGAGCAGGAGACGTGAATGAAGAGGGAGAAAATTAAGTAGCATAAACTACCGGCACCAATAGCTGTTCATCTCAGGGTTGTCTGCTCAAAACCCAAGTTGGCTGTAAGCTACAGTTGTCGCAGTCTGGCACCTGTATGAAATGAGTAGCAGTTTAACAAATATCCACGTGGCGTAAAGGTTCATAGTGCTGCGTGCCCCTCTCCTCCTCTTCTCCCCGCTGCAGCAACCCCAGCAAAGTGTGTAAGCAAGGCTGAACTTCTGGAGGTCATCCTGGTCTGCCCTTTTGTGCTCACCCCCCAAGCACATGCATTTTATGCCTGAATAGAAGTCGTATCTTTATTCTTCAACCTGAAGAATAGAGGATACCATTAAAAATGTATAGAATATTTACAAAAGCTTCCTGTCTGGTAAGGAAGTGGGCAGAGGGTAGGACCCCAAGCTGCAGTATTTATGGAACATTTATGTAGTTCCTGCCAGAAGCTACATGGGAAACAGTGCTCGGGAGCGATTTGCCGAGGTCTGCTGAAAGGTTTGGAGCCAGGTCTTGTACCTTTACTTCAGGGATGGCCTGAGACTGCCACATACATTTATACAGAAGGAAAATGCCCAGCCTTAAGTAAGCAAGGTGGAAATTTGCTGTTTCTTAAACCACAAAGTCTCTGTCATTCAATCTTTCTTTGTCTGTGCAAGGTTTGCCACAAAGTTTTCATGAGCTAAGAGAATTGGGACTAATTCAGCCAGGTCATTTCTTCACACAAGACAGGCCGTGTCATTATTAATCCAAGCACCACATAACTCTCTCAGACACCTGCATAACATGAAATAAATCTTTCTGTTTAAATAACCTTTCTTATTTTCACAAGCTTGTCTGTCAGCTCGAAAATTCTCGGCCAAAACTGTAGTTGTTTGAGGTCCGTGTGACGCTCTAGATTTCCGTGGGGCTGTTTCAGTTAACACGTGTGGTCCCATCTGCAGCTGGTGTAGGACAGCACAGTTCCCCTGAAGCCAGGTGTAACTAGACGAGTGCATTTCATCGGGGTCATGTGCGCTTGCTTGTTTTCTAAACATTTCTTCGGGTTCTCCTATACTGATCCATTAATTTTGGGGTTTTTTTGTACTCCAAGAAATTTGACAAATATGTAAACTATGATATTCTGATAACCTGTTTTCTGTTAAGAAAGGAATAATAAATATACATTCTTTTACAAGCCGGGCTGTTTTGAAAATCTTTTTTCTAATTATACAAAACCTTAAAGTGTCTCTTTAAATGTGTTTTAAACTGTGAGTAACGTGAAAGAGTTGGAAAATGGATAGCTCAAAAATCGGTCACTTAAAAGTATCACCTGTAGTTAAAATAAGAGGTTACTATGTGTGGTGTCAAAGAGATTTTGGAATAAAGGCTTCATATATGGTAGAAGAAAAATAGCTTTTTAATTCTTTTACTCTGCAATACTGGTTATCTATATTTTGGGCACTATATATTTATTCTTCACGTGCTCTCCAAACTGCCCACAAAATTAGAAGATTTGGGATTAATCTCAGAAATGGCACACAATAACTAATGCATTACAGACTTCTTTAATCTGGTTTCTGTTGCTGTGTAAATGTTCAGAGCATTCTCTCCACCTCCATCCCTTTGTGGAGCCAGTCTGGGGTTAATCTCACTTTCACTGGCAGAACTTGCCGGAGATGTGTCTGTATGTCATAACCTTACGTTGCACGTGCCTTCAGCTACTCCTAAAACTTGTTTGGGGTCTGAGCACCAATATCTCAGCAATGCATTGCACCAGGATGACAGTCTATGTCATGTTATTTAAAGCTGATAAACTGAAATATAATGGCCTCTCCTCTTTAGTGGCTGGATGATGTAATTGTCCTGTCTGCCCTACAAATTGATCAGACAACGGAATGCACACTTTAGCATATAGGCTGCTTATAAATGGTTGGCCGTCAACAGTGTTTGGTGTATTGGATATTCATAATTTATTACTTTGGTTGTTTGGCACATACCGGTTCCTACACGGGATGGATCCAACTCCTTAAGTCGGGTTTCTGGACTGACTAATGGCAAATGATGACATGATGACTAGTTTAATAGTCTCCTTGAAGGGAGTATTCAATAATATTAGTCTCTACTACATTCCTGTTATAATTGCTTGCTGGAATATTCATGTAAAAGTGGCACTGCTGCAGTCAAAACAAATCCATTTTCAGGGTCTGACCTGATATTTATAGATTATTTTTGTTCTGTTTCTGTCTGAACAAGCACAAGGTGACACAGTAATTCTGATGTATATATGCTATAGTACATCATCTGAAAATCATCACATGTTTCATATGGCACGATAAACATGAGAACTCAATTTAGGTTGATAAATGGATAGCCCAGAATCTGTGGAATTTTTGGAGGCCCACCCTAGGCTGGAGAGATGTGTTATATAACATTTGGAAACATTTGACCCTCCTGGTGTTTTGTGTTTCTGCATGCCACATTCATGCGAGGAGGAATCTCTGGAATGAAGAAGGTAATGGAGAGATGGCAATCGCATCACTTGGAGGTTATAGCTCTGGGCGCAGGCCAGCTGGACGTAGGTCAGCAAGACCAGGCCTTATCTATACTTGAAACATGCACTGCTTTTAAACGTCCTCCAGTTAACTTTAGCTCTTCAGCTTGGCAAGCACTAAAGCAGCAAGGGCCGATAGACCCTCCGAGATGAACTATCTGGTGGTGGCAAATATACATTGCCGTTGTGCTGAATTGAGACCAATTCAAAGACACTGAAGATGGTAGAAAATATTCTATTAACTTCAAGAGATAATGAGTCAAGCTTCCAAGGGAGCACTCAGTGATGATTTCCCTCTTTTTTTGGCAGTCCTGATAGGGGAAACTTTCCACGTTTAAGAGAGGCCTTGAGGTGAGGTTATGGTACATGTGGGAGGAAGATCAGTCTTCCTCTGCCGTTGTCACGCATGGTCTGCAGAGAAGAGATGGACCTGCAGATGTGCCCAGCTCACATTTATGGCTCCTTCACTGACTGAAAGCTATAAAGCAACAGTGCACAGTTTCAGAGAGAAAATGTTATCTTTCCATTTTTCTGCTACGCCTCAAATTTGTGAAGTATTCAAGCATCGTGAGCATAAAGAGGTACCTGCTTCTGTGTGAGACAACAGGCATCTTCCTTGGGAAGGTTATTCCCTTAGAGTCATGGAGAATGGAGCAATCTCATATGTAGCTCGGTAACTGTTGTGCAGTACCTGTTTCTAAGTAGCTGTCAAGATTCCTCCTTTCTGCAAAGCTGAGAAAATATAAGCAGTGGAGGAAGAGGAGGGTTTAAATAAAATAGATGTACATATATTTATACACATACACTGAAAGAGAGGAACGGGGGGAGGCTGGAGAGAGCAAAGGAACAAGTGAATACCCAAAGCACTCCAGGATCCTTCAGGATGAAAGGTGCTATAGAAATATATTATCACTATTACTTTTATCAATAGTACAATATTGCTAGCTCACTCACTTCATTCTAGTTCCATTGCAACACAGATGTTGTTACCTGGCCTATTTTAATATAGATTGGAGTTCAGTTTTATCTTTTGCTAGGTAAGAAACCACTCTGAGAACTCTAGCTAATGTGCCTCAGAGTGACAGAACAAGTATGTTTTATGAAGCCAAATAAAAGTTTGCTTCATCAGCTACTGCAGGGTGTAAACAACTGTCAGCCATCTTGGGGAGTAGACATCCCTTTATTTAATTGCAAATTAAAAAACATAAACCACCTTAAACACAGAGCTACTGTCACATCAAATCAATACAATAATTGTGCTCAAGCAGTTGCAAGGCACATGATGCTCAGCCTCTTGCATACTAAAAATAAATCAATCACCAGAGCAATAAGCAAGTCTTATAATATATGAGTAGATTATGGTATATTAGGATATTTTGTATTGTATGACTGCTTTTCCCCATTTGCTGAGATGCATTGAATACAAAGGGGGAACTCTGTGATTGGAAAGTTGTTAGTAATTCCTTTTGTGCTGGTGAATTCCTGCTAATAAAAAAAACCCTGGAATAAGGCAAGAGACTCTCAGGTCATATGCAAACCTCAGAGCCAGGCTTTGCTGCCCGAGTGTGAGCTGTTCTTTATTGTTTTTAGGCTGCTGGATGTGAGGATTTTAAACACTTTTTATTAAATGCAGTAGTGAAGAAAGGTCTTAGAGACTGAAATCTTTGATCTGTCTGAATGGTTATCTGCTGGCTTACAGAAAAAAAGGTCTTAAAACAAATCTCCAGACTTTTGCTTGTCTTGTTTTCACCTGACCACTGCACGTCTCATGGGTGTGGAGGGAGAGATGCTCTCCCAGACAGGAGGGGTGACTCCTCGGATCGCTTTGCAGCAGTCCTGAGGGAAGCCCTTACAGTGATACAGAATGACCAGGGAAGCAAAGATGCCAGATGCTCCAGGCTTCACAGCTCACCGGTGCTTCTTAAAAAGGGAGAAAAATTCTGCTTTCCCCTGTTTCCTCCATCCCTATCCAGACATTTCTCAGCTCAGTCCTTGTATGAAACTGTAAATACTGGCAAAGCTAGGAAAAGGCTGAAAGGCTCCTGTTGGTGCTGAGGGCCACCGGCTTTCACTGCAGTGCTGCTCTTATCACTACTCCAAAGACTGATTTCAATCCACAGCTTTTTTCGTGCTGCTTGTAAACAAAGCTTTACAAGGGCTTAGCATTTGCAGGTTTCAGCTGCAGGGAGCTCCTGCCTTTCTTTTGCCCTCTGTTCTCGCTAGACCTGACGGTCTCCCTCTTCAGCCCTGGAGTGGCCTCAGTGAGTGCATTTGGATAACTCCAGGCTTACTGGTGCATGTTGCTGCTACAAGGAGGGACAGAGAGGTTGGAGAGGAGCAAGCAAGCTTGCTCTTTGCCCACGTTTCTCACCACAGCTTTTGCTCTGAACTCCAGCTTACAGTCGCCAGGTTGGAGGAAGCCAAAAGAGCTGTCTCAGAAGAGCAGCTCCACCTTGCTCTCTGCCAGACTCTGCAGCCAGGGAATTTGGAACTCATATAAAGGGTAATAAAAGGGAGATTATTGAGGTAGAGCTGGAGAAAAGCCCAAAGGAAGTTATTGTACCATATGGAAGTCAATTCTTTCCTTGTGTTAACTGTTGCTGCCTTTCTCTTTGCATTGGTACTTTATTGCCCTGATCTGAGAAAGACAAAGTGTCGCACCCTCATACTAGGAAGCTGTTGCTGCTGTGTTTTCCCATCCACAAAGCTTTCAATTATCTTATAAAGATGGCTGCAAGCAGCTCCTGAGAAACTGAGGCATAAAAAGCTTAAATACGTTCCCCTGAAAGCCAAAGGCAAAACCAGCCAAAGAACCCAGGTGTTCGGAGGCTCCCGTGCGTGTTGCTGCCTGTGCCATATCACCTTGCCGGTCATGAGAGCCTTTCGCTTTCTGTTTGAAGGTTGCGCCAGGGGTTCCAGCTTGGGGAACTGCCATGGCACTGCTCTAAAAAAAGCAAGAAATACCAACCTGATGCAAACAGAGATTTATGGAGAGGGGATAAAAGTATTAGTGAAGAACCAAGATGCCTACAGAACAAGTCCCAGAAGCATTTGGCAGCTAGCCCTGGGTTCTCATCTTCAGCCTGTTACCCTACTCACGTTTCTGGGGCTGTAGAGTGATAGAACCAGTTTATCCAGATGATACCGGAGAGGTGATAAAAAGGAGTAACCAATTAGCTCCAGCTACAAGTGCTATGCAATCGGAAGCATACAGCCCTGCAGGGAGCTATTTGCCTGAGAAAATATAGCAAGAGGTCAAACGCTGGCACTTCTGCCAGAGTCAAGCAATGAGTCTGTCAGCCCTCTCTCTCCAAGGCACTAAGCCTCTCACCAAAGTGTCATCTACCCTGTCAGCTCCTGAAGATGGGCTGAGAGAAGGTGTCCTCACAGTGGCAGCCGGTGTCCTGTTTGGAAAGGGCCAAGATCCTCTTTCCACTGGGATTGAATTGCAGGTGGCAGCGCCTGGGCTGGAACCTGAGATGAGTTCACCCTAGTTCGTAAAATTAGGCCACTCTTTGCTCTGAGCTGGGAAGAGTGCCCGGGGAAGGGAGAAGGTGACATGGGACACATTTTGATCCAGGAGGGCTGGGCAGAACCCAGCTATTCAAGTGATTGAAGCCGCTTTCAGGTCAACGTCTTAATCTCCACTGAGTCAAAAAGACAGGAAACAGCAAGAGGGGCAAATTTCAGCTGGGTTGGCTTTAATTAACATCTTTATGAGTTGTGCTCCAATGGCAGATGCCATGCATTAGCGTTATTTACACATTAAGAGACCTATAATTGGAGACTAGCAAGTGTCCTCATCACAGTTGACCTTATTTATGGAGGAGCTGACATCTGAATGTCAAATTTGCATCCATGACTTTCATCCCCCCAACAACCACTCTAATATGCAAATATCAAGTTGCAAAAGAATGAAAATAAATAAAAGAGCTATTTTGCTTATCTTTGGGAAGATTTGTGTTTGCTGCAGCTTTGGAGGCTGTGCTGAGATTAAACTCTGTCACTTAATCAAGAAGTAGGTGAGAAAGAAAGACATATCGGATGCAGGGATATGTGGATTGTGAATTGTAAATAGCCTGCAGTGCAATCTAAGAGAAGAAGCAGGTATAAAGCACATTACAGGGCCATTTGCAGTTCTTTGTTCAGGTATAACTGACGCTTACAGTAATTTCATTAAATATTCTGTTTATATGCTTTTCCATCCTGAATAAGGAGTTATCCCAGTCCCTGGAGTGAAGGAGATTCACAAAATACCTGAATTCATGTGCATGGCATTAATGGAGCCATGTAAGTAAAGGATATGAGGCGTCAGCAGGGAGAGGATCAAGGGAACAAACTGTTCCCTGTTGCAATGCCGATTCTGCCAGGAGATGATACAAAACGAGGAGAAAAAAAGCCTTTGGGGCTTGCCATGTTCTGGGTAGGAGACATGGAGGTAGAGGCTGCTGGCTGGGAGTCTGCTGGCAGAATAATTTCACATTGGAAAAGGTCAGTTCATGATAAGTCAAAGACTTTTGTCTTACATCTCAGACAGGTTTGGGAGTGCCCTGCTATGGCTCACGTTGTGGGCAGAGAGTCTTTTGCCATCACAGAAATGAGGCCCGTGGCCCAGCTGCTCTCCTGTGGCTTAAGCATGCTCTTTCCCACGGCTCTACCCTGTGGTCCCGGGGGATCAGGGAGATTCACTCCACACAGCTCTGATCATAAAACCAGCGGTGACAGATAAGTGCTTCTGGAGGGTAATTTGTATCCTAGGCAAGCTGAAGTGCCCTTTCTTATTTCCATGATTATCTGGACAGGTGATAAGACTCCTAATTTGGTGCCTGAGGTAGCTGCCTAACTTTGGTGGTATGAATCGCTCCCTCAGGGTTTGCAGTTACATCTCCAGGGACACAAGATAATAAAACAAAACAAACAGCCCAGGATTTTCCAGGCATTCTCAACACAGTAACTCTTTATGAGGAGAACACAAACCAACCCGTCCCAGAAGGATAAAACCTGTCTGCATTTGCCTGCCCTGTTTTCCTTCCTACTGTGTGTTTGGTCAGAGTCTTTCTGAGTCCTGAGAGTCTGCTTTACAGATGTGGTTTCTTTATATCACCACCTTTTTTTCACCCTACATTCACCTACAACTCAACTTCCTTTTATTCCGGCTGGTCCCACAGCTAGGTGCCGTCCCCATTGCTATGAAAACACAAACCCATTGCTCACCTCTGTGGCTTGGTGAGACCTTCAAGTATAGAAGACCCCACTTTTAACAGCTGCTGACTTTGTGCTCCTTCAGGGGAAATCCCAGTTAGACCCAGCTTTGCAGGGAAAGTGGGGAAGAGGACTAATTCTACTGCTTTTGAGAGCTAAATATGTCTACTCATTGCTGTATCTTAATGATAGTCCTCTTTGGTAATGGGCTAGCACTTTTATTTCGGTAATGGGCTAGCACAAAGTGCTAATACCCAGCACTTTGCTGAGTACAAGGTGCATTTTCCAGACAATGTGTTAGCTCTGCAGCACACAACAATGGGCGTTTGATACAGCCCATTGCTATTCAAAATTTGTACATAAAGAGATGACGCAAATTATTGTATTACAAATCTCCCAACTAATATTTTGAGGATTAGTGTTGAAATGGTTGGAATGCTTTTTTCTAACACTTTCTGAGAATTTCTCTTTTTATTCAGAACAATGTTTTTTTCAAAGCTGTAATAAATTTGCATTAAGGAGGTTAATTGCATGAAATGCCAGAATGCAAAACATATCAACATTATTACATTTCATGACTTGCTGATCTGATGCTAACTCTTTCCCTCCATAGTACTGTTTTTGTAAAATCGTCAGAAATGTGACTTAAGATGAAAAAAAAATTTGGCACCTTTAATTGTGTGGGAAGTAGGAAAATACATTGGCTGGTGGTCTGCAGGGCCAGATTTATGTACACGTTAGAGTGCCAGGCACAGATTTATAACTGTTGCTGTAAGAAATATCAGGCGCTGTCTAACGTGGGGGTATAATTCTCCCCCATCAAGTTATGTCAATGAGAAAAGCATCTATCTTGTGACAAGAAAGAGTAGGGTGCTCATATGGACGGAGTTTATCCTCAGAGGGACGGGGAACAGCATGAGATGAGCTGGCCTATACAATGAAGAAAACTACTGGTTTCACCATGTTATTCACAGAGAGCTTATCTGCTCGGTTCACAGACAGCCGAGTGGAGATGCTTTCAAGGCCTTGCTGGCAGACTCGTCCATGGAACTGAAACCTGTTAGCATGTGATAATTTGTGTTATTCTATATTTAGAGCAGCAAGTCACAGTCGCAGTTGTTCATGTCTGGTCTTTAAACTGTCAAGGAGAAAGCAAGGCTTCCTGAGATGGATCCGAAAGTCCCCAAACAATCTCTGCGGAATAGATTCCACTGCTTCATTTCATGTCAGTCAATACCAGCATTTACTCTGACGGTCAAACGCAAGGTGGGGTAAGGGTCTGCTGTAATTAACATCTTCAGCTCGCGGGTCCAGACCTCTTCGTGACACATCAATACAGAACTGCAGTTCCTCAGCCTGGATGGATGGTCTTGGCTGGACACAGGCTGCTTTACTGAGAGCAGCCCTACTCATGGGCATCCCTCTGGATCCAAACCCCATGGCTGGCTCATTTCTGTACGGCCAAAACCTAAATTGCAGTGATGATCTGCATTGTATCTAATTGAACTTTTTTCTTCCAAATTACTTTCTTGACAAATTATGGCTGGGATCCTGGTATTCTGCTTGAAAATATGTTTTTTGAGTCTGATTTTGCCACCAGACTAAGATGGGACTGAAAAGACTGGAAATATCATATTAAATGAACCCTCCCCACATTCCCATTGATCTTGGGTCAAAGCGTAACATTTCAACACGATTGAAACATGTAGTTCAGATGTCATCTCTTTAAAACAATATTTTTTAACAAAAGAAACATCCACTTTCTTTTCAGAAGCATGTTTTGAGCAACAACATGACAGCTTTCAATTCTGAGACTAAGCAGGACATGCCGATATTATCTGTTTCATTTTTTGCAGAATGAAATCTGATGACAATCAGGAAACTGTCACCATGAAAACAACTTTTTGCAAACCTCTCCCTGTCCTGCAGCAATCTGGCAAATATATTCTTCCTATTACACCCCTCCCAACTGTGCTCTTTGCCTTTTTTTTTTTTTCCCTTTTTTTTTTTTTTTCCTTTCCTGTCAGTCAAAGCAAGTTTAAGCTCAGCAGCCTGGCTAATCCTTGACTTCTTTGCTTGGATCAGCTGTGTTGCAAACCTCTGTGCTATGTATACCTGTCCTCCAAATAGAGGCCTGAGACAACGAAGGCATTTTCCATGAGTCATGGAGCAGCCACCAGATAGCAGTGCTATTCCATTTGTGCGGACTGGGGCTACACGGTGACCCAGCCTTAGCTGGCACCTCTGTCCCATTCTCAATGCTAATCCATCCATTTCTTCGGTTTCTGAAATCTTTTCATATAGCAGAAACACATGAAAATAGGAAGAAAATGGAAATTCTACCTCTATTACTTCTGCCATAAAATGTGAATTTAAAACTATTCACAGAAGAGAAAAAAATAATCATGACAGGATTCGGTAACTGCTGAAAATGTTGAGTCACAACAAGAGAATCTAATTTGTCTGTTTTCTGTTTGTTTCAGTGGCAGGTGAAGGAGGGTTGACTTAATTATTTTTTAAAGAGAGTGAGACAAGGGTTGATTTAGCAGTTTAGTCATCAAAGTAATTCCACTTATAGAGCTGCAGGACTCCAGAGAAACACGTTCACAAACTGGAATTAACATCCTGCATGTAACAATGTAAGAGCTTTGCAGATTTTCTCCATAGCACACAACAAGAAGTTATTTTGTAAGGAGGCATCTATAGAAACTGGATTGAAAAATATTTTTTTTAGAATGAAACGAGGCAAAGCAGTGAACAGACAAAAATACAGAAAAGAGTAGTCATAAAGACATTTTCTGGTGAATGAATTTCAGCATTTATAAGATCAATAACAGGGTATAAGCCAAATTAAGAGGTTGTAAGCCAAATTAAGAGGTAGATGCAAGGAGAACAGGAGAAATTCATTTTAAAATGAATGTTGAAAAGAAATGGAGAGCTGACGAGGCAGGGAGAGATGAGCCTGATCCTTCCAGGTGGCAGGAACTTCCCCACGGAACATCACAGCTCCTGCTCTGAAAGCAGGAGACAGTCTAGCAGGGTGCAAGGAGAAGAAACCACCTCTGACAAGTTGACATAACAAGTTCCTGCACACTAAAAGATCATATTTTCATGCAAGGTACAGTGAAGTGCATTTTGTGCTGGCTCACAGAGTCCCTAGAAATGCTTCTCGCCCCAGTGAATCCCATAACAGCTTTGCAGTAATGGAGTGGAAGGGAACGTGCTATGAGATGCCAAGGGCCAATTTCCAAAGTTGCTGGCACCTAATTTATGAGTTTGAAGTGTGCTTACCCAGGATCTCACTGATCCGTTGGCTATCCGGACTAACTAGCCCCATGGGCATAAAAGGCATGATTTCTACAGGTGCAACAGGCATCGAAAGGCAGAAGTATGCATGCACAACTATGCCTGTCCGTTTCCCATTTAGAGATGATATACAGGGTAAAACGTACATCCAAGAGAGCAGCTGTCGGGGAGGGCAGCAAGCTGTGGAATATTTCTGCTGTTCATCACATAGTGTCTGGTTCCTTTGCTCTGCTCTCTGCCCTAGTCCGGAGAGCTGGGAAGAGCCTAGTGGTGAAAAAGGAGGAAATTAAGTTGACCGAAGATCAGACTGAGGATCCATTTGGAAGAGATTTATCCCAAATCTTTGCAGAGCAGCTTTTGGGAAGGGTGAGATGACAAATTCTGTCCTGGCTGGTTGATGAGCCCAAGGGTGAGTGTATGGCTACATGTGCTCAGATGGGCTGAGGGTGGAGGAGCAATGCCCAGCCATGTCATGCCTTCCTGCATCCCCACTGCCCCCAGAAAGTGGAGGTCAGAGACTTTTAAAGTCACAGAAGCTCAAACCCTCTTTGTGGATCACAGAGCCACAGAGCTGGAAATAGCCGAGAGGTTCTTCAGTCCGTGGTAGCACTGAGCTCTGCAAGGTAATGCTGCCCAGAAAGGTTTCAGGCACGTATTCTACAGCATTTGACAAACCTAATATTAAAGAGACAAGCTCTGGAAGTTAAACTGACTGTCCCCAGAGACCGTTTCACAGCTGTGCAGGTTTCTGATATGTTTGAGGTAAGGCCAGAAGTATGAAGACAGTTACCAAAGAGTCCACATTATTTGCAATCAATGGTTAATCACTTCCCAGAGAACTAGTGGATTTTTTGTTGATAATATCTGTTGAACTTGACTACATCTTCTTCCTTCTAGATGTGAATATTTGGGTTAAATAAGTCTTTGAAAATGTATTGTTTATTCCTATTTTGAGCCTCCTTTTCTGTGATAAACAGGGAAAAAAAGAAACATCAGGGAAAATAGGTCAGAGAAAGAAAACTGAGGAAAAAAGGGAAAATGAAGAATGTCAAAACTGAATGTTTCACTTAGATTCTTTATTTTAAAAAAATCAAATAAAACTACGTTCAGGAGAATAAAAATATGTTTTGCAAAGGATCCTGTTGAATAAAAGCAACACTCATTCATGTGTGAGTTTGATTTTTCCATTTTTCTACCACCTCCTGTTTAACATCATACGAACATAGTAAGAAAAACGGCCTGACAAGCAAAGAATTCAGAAAGGCGACCATGGTGCTTCATTCTTTGCCTTACATCATTGACCCTAGCTCAGTGAAAAACTGCAGGTTGGGCATTAAGATACAATCCAAGGAGCTGTTGGAGTTATATTCATAAGGGAAATAGTTGCCACGGCATTGGTTTTCATCCTCACTCTCACAAAACACCCTCTGATTTTGTTCATAGAATTTGAGAGCAAAATCCACTGTTCATATTTGCTCCTTACAAGTTGGAGATTAAATATCCCATCGTAGATACAGCAACTGCTATTCTGACTACCCCTCCTTTCAGTCGTGTTCTTCCACAGTTTAAAGCTAATCCTTGTTCAGAAGCTGTAAAACTTGTGATATGCTCTTTTTCTTTTGAAAATCCAATACTTCTTCTGGAGCTTAAATAAACAAGAGAAAAGCTCTTTTGCTAATTTCTGGCTTGAGTGGAGAAGCAAGCTTCTAGTACTTAAAATTTTTTTGTCTGTTAAAATAATTGCAATAATTACATGATAAAAAACTGCTTAGAAATAAGATAGATTAGCTCAATAGCTGCTGTACTGCATTTGTAGTTGATGAGGCTTATTGTATTAATCAATTGCCTGCAACTCAGAAAAATGGCAGAAGTGGGATGGAAAGTAAATGTATCTAAATTTCAGCATTTGAAAGAATCTGGGTGGATGTGCATCGCTGCTGAGGCCAGTCTGGGGGTAGGAAACAGGGCAAAGTACAAGCTATCATTTATACTATAAAAAAGTGGAAATAAATAAAACCTGCCATACAGCCTGATTTCAGTAGCTCATGAAATGTCAAAGTGCAGGTGCACATAAATAAATGGAATATTTCTTTTTAGATCCCGCATGCAATTTTAAACACCTGCAGAAGTAAAACGTAAGACCTGCAAGCTGAAGAGGTCTTGAAGATCTGTGCATCTGGAAGCAGCACACTATTGTAAAATTCACCCCTGAAACCTGTGCTGATCCAGCCAGTCTTTGCAGTAGCAAAGTACGGAGCAGGTTGGCTAATTCAAAGAGGTTCATGAATTTTCACTGAAATCCACCCAAAATCTTTCTGGGTATTGTGGTATACTCAGCGAAGTAAAGTTCACTTTCAGTCTCCAGAAGAATTGGACTCACAAATGCCGAGATGCCATAATAGTTTACTCTTGCAGCATTTTTCAGCACATATTTGAACATGCCTTGTGGATCTCACTAGAAAGTCTGCTTTCAGACAAACAACGGCTCAACATTATAAAGAAATTAAATAGTCCGTGTTGGCTACTAATAAAATTCCTAGTTAGTTGGTATTTATTTGGAACAATCTTGAAAGGAAACCTTCTCCCACAACTGCTGTGGACCCATCAGTTACGCTGTGCTCTGGAGCAGGGATAGGTCAGAAGCTTTTCAGAGAGTCTAGTGAAACAATATCCACATATCTCTCTCTTTGGCATGAGCAGCCAGAGCTTTATGGAGCAATAAAGAATATTATTCAGATTGCTTAGATACTGAGGTCCTGGTGTCTTGACTCATTGCTTTGTCTTCCAGAGTATTTATCAGAGCATCGGTGTTGCTACACATCACCTGCTTCCCTCTGCCTCTCCGTGTTAAATCCAAACACGCCTTCACAGAAGAAAAGGCTGTGGCTGAGCGCAGTTTTGGGGACAGTCTCATTCACAGCACACTGTAATTGGCCTTCAACAGGAGAATTATACATGTCTGAATTGGTCTGTCTATGGATACTCCCCTGAGAAGATAAATGGCTATAGACTTTAATGGGATTCTTGGTGCCCTTCAGAGTCAAACACAATGTGTATATTTAATGGGGCAAGGTCTTTATCTTCTTATGTTTGTAAAACACTGAAAGCATTTGTCAGTACTTGATCAATAATAAATAACATTGATAATAAGTGCCAGGATGCAATGAAACCTATCCTGCGTTTTCAGTGACAATTAGGAAGGCAGAAGTATTTATTTCGTGCAAGTGTGGTGGGGTGGGACAGTAAATCATCCGATGGTAAAACCATGCTATGTATACTGTAAGAAATGATGTGCATCTATTAGATGTGACTGTTATGGTGGGAAGGATCAGATGGGTCAACATTTTCCCCCCCTATTAATTTTTAAGTATTTTATGATATTTTTATGACGTTCATTTCTTGTGTTAAATATGTTCTTAAACCTCAGGATGGGGCAGGAATCTGTGCCCCAGCAACTGTGCAGGGGTGACAGTTTCTGACTGTGACTTTTCATATCACTCTGGGCAAAAGCTGTGCTTCAGCTATGCAAGTACCCAGTGCTGAACTAGCGAGCATCTGACTTTCATTATCTCCAATAAAAGTGTATGCATTGGAACCAGGAAGCGCCTGTTTGTCAAAACCACTCAGAGCTGTTAAATGACTGAACTATGCGATGACACATTTGTTCCTATTAGGTCTTGAAATGTGAGGCCCGCGGGCGATGCCACCAGGCAGCACAGCCTGCGTTCACCCAGCGGTCCCGCAGGCTCGGCCGCAGCGCGGCAGGTGGAGCAGACGCTGCCGCTGCAAGGTGCCCGCCCAACATGGGAGACTCCTGCCTGGCTCAGGGGGAGGAAACCTTGATTAGGAATAGCTTGGAAACAGGTCTATTAATCTAGGCAATTCTTCCTTCCTGTCACCATGGAGCTACAGAGAATTGCTGCTGCCTCCTATACAGATGAACCTGAAACACGGGGCAGACAGTATGAGAAAACCTATAAAGTCCAAAGTGTCTCCTTGAGCTGCTTCATGTTGTCATCAGCTACCCAAGCGAGGTCTGAGCTTGGGGTTTGAGGTGGGTGGTGGTACGAGGATGCTCCTGCAAGGAGTATAGGGCAGAAGTGACTGCCTGGACTTTTAGGGCATTTCAGGGTCCTATCGCTGCCCTGAGGAAGAGGAAGGGTGTTGTTCCCCACACCTGGGTGCAGCTGTCCTGGGATGGGGAGCAGCACAGATTTCCATATCTCCTGAGTCACAGATGCATTGGAGTGGGGTTGAGTGAAGCTCTCCCTGTTCTCCCAGGTGAACCTCTCGTGGACTCACAACACAGTTGCAAACACAACAGCAGCTTTTGCGCTGTCATAAATAGTCTCAATTTATTCCCTTATATATGGAATATATGGGAATATGGAAATTTATTCCCCTTATATGGAATAAACAGTATCCATTTATTCCCTTAAAATCACCCTCTCAGAAAGGTAGTTGGGTTTCCATCAATCTGCATCTTGGGTAGTTAATAGAAGTAAGGGAGGCATAGAAGTAACACTGTTCTGAACTGAAATCAGTATGCTTCTGCTTTTGAAGGGTGTAAATCATGAGCTGACAGGTGGGGTGGGAAACAGCAGAAGAATCAGGACCGGGAGTTGTAAGATCAGAGCAGTCAAAACCAGAAAAAAGCTGATGCTGGAACAATTAGATCACCACAAATCGAGGTGAATTCAGCCTCCAGTCTAGCTCTTGCATGTAGTGCAGTACAGACCTCTTCAGTAGCTCTTTCCAAAGCAGAACTTTCATGTCTGTATCAGTGCCCCAGTTTCGCAGGAGTCAGCAGTATTGCTGAGACACTGAATGTCAGAGGTAGAGGGACCAGCGGAGCTGGGATCGCTGCCAAACCAGCTAAAATGCACTCAGCCAGCAAGTGCTGATTCCATCTATACCAAGGTAACGAACCCAGTGGCCCGGTATGGAAATCTAACTTGTCCAACCAGTATATGCTGGGACAGCAGTGGTGTAGGGATGCAAAACAGCCTCCTGGCCTCAGCGACTGAGGAAGGATTCAGACCAGAGCATCTTTGTGTACCTTTGTGTATCTCTGTTACACCATGTGGTCAGGGGCTTCTGGTATGCAGAAATGCTGCAAGTTATTTCTAGTAACCTCCTCCTCATGACAAGACAAATCAAAAGATAAAATGAGGAGTGTCTAGGCACTCCTGTAGCTTGGAGAAGCTCTCTTTGGAGGCAGCAAGTATCGTATCTCTACCTAACAGGTTCCTAATGCCATCCTGTCCTGGCACTGAGTCAGGAGCTCTGAAAGCAAAAAGGGCATCAGGAGCACACATGCTGTTGCCGACTCAGCATTCTTATTATTTTTATTTTGCAATTACACAGTGCTGGCATTCAGTGGCTGCAATCCAGCTTGAGGAAGGCATGCATAGACAAACAAAGTCCCTGCCCCAAACGGTTCACATTTTCATTTTACTACTTCAAGCTGCTGCCATGGATGATGTTATAGACTAGCAAATAGACAGACAGATGGACTTTTTTCCTCCGGCCTCTGCTAAAGCCCTTCCTTCCTTCCTTCCTTTGAAAAAGCATTTATCTTCTTTTGAGGTAGTTCTGCCTTTTTTTTTTTTTTTAATTGATCAAATGTCTTTTGAAACTTCGTGTCTGTTTTTCCTGCTTTATCGTGGAAGCAAATGAGACAGATTTATGGCTCTGTGTAAAACTTCAGCGTTGTGTATAAATTGCTCGTGATTGATTAAGTAATAAAAATGCTTTTAAGACAGGGAGGTAAATCTCTCTGCTAATTGCTCAGTGCTTTACATTATAACCTTGTTACAGTGACTGGGCTGGACAGCTCTGCTATTTCTATCTCACGAGAGTCACACTGGAACAATCATCCCCAGTATGCTGCTCTGCCCTGACCGTCAAAAGACACAGACGGTAATTAATGGGTCAATAAACAAACCGAGTGATACATCTGAAACACAAAAACAAATCTTTCCTTTTCAAAGGTGATTTCCTAGGCAGAGATGATTTCTCAGGCAGGAACACCGCCAATTTCCAGCCATGGCCTGGATGAAATACAACAGAAGCACAGCCCCTCTGCCTCTCAGCTACCTCCTATCTGCCTCCGTCATGGAGCCTTGGGCAAAGAAACCACCAGCAGTGAGCTGGGTGTGTTAACAGGGGGTAAAATGAAGAGTAAGTTGGAGAAACTAGTGTGATTCATATGCAAAATGCCTTCATTTTACGACTGTTTTCTCTTTTTGATACAAAGCGGGGACCCAGTTCACATCTTGGACTTTAAGGACCATGAAAATACATATAATAAATATTTAACAAGAGCTCAGAGATCCTAGATTTATTTTTACCTTGTCAAACCTAAACTGCCAGAGAGAATGGAAGGGTTGTCTGCTAATTGAATGCTTGGGATGGTTCCTCTAACAAATGTTGGATCGAGAGATAGTTCTGATAGTAATTTTGATATAGTTCAGCAACACGTACTTATCATCCCAGAGCAACCCATGCACCAGTCCCCTCTGATTTCAGGCTCATGCAGAGTTAGATCAGATCAGTCTCTTGGGTGACACAAGCCAGCACACTTCTACAGCCCTTGTTCACAACAAATATGAACCAGCTGGCAAATTCAGACTAGCTTTGAAAGCCCCAGCAAGGTACCAGCCTCCTTCCTTGACCCCCCAAATCTGGGGGCATAAATGCACTTCCACCCTCTCCTCTTTTTGTTGTTTTTTAACAAAGTGGTCAATTAGTCTCTTGACTCCCTGGTACCTTCCCAGCATTCGTCAGCTCTAGAGGCAGGAGGCTGATTGCTGGGGCTGATTGCGGTGTCGATGCAGCTGATTACAGGGCCTTAATTGTGATGACTAGAAAAAGACTAAAAAGCCATTGAGCCTTAAAAATTCTTGGGGAGGGTGGGCTCTGCTTCTGTGGAGCATTCGACAGCATCTGGACCAGCACTTCTCCCTCCACAATGGATGCTCCCTAAGCACTGGGATGTGCTTGGGTGAAGGTAAGCTCAGAAAGGAGCCATTTTTTGAGGAGGTTTTTCTGGGAGGGAAATGGAGGTGGTTTTCTCATAGACCTGATGTTCCCAGCTAGGGCCACACAAGCAGACCCATCCTGGTATTGTCAGCACCTTCAGCAGACACCCTGATGGTGAGGTGATGCTAATGGAGGTGGTTGCGACCACAAACGGTTGGATGCAGCCGGGCCAGGTGGCCTCCCTTCACAGGCTCACCTGTCTGAACAGGTACCTGAAATTAGCACTTGGGTTTTTGCACAGCTGCATGGTAAAAGATGAACTAGAGGTAAATGAGCCCTCTTTATCACTAAAATCAAAGTAATGCTCCGACACACAAAATCTGCCAGCAGGCAGTTCTTCCTTTCATGTGCTCACAAACTTCTTGGTGTGGCATGACAAGATGATCCCCCAGTGCTAAAGCCAGTATCTTGGGGAAAAGAGCCTTGGAGACCTCTAGCCTTAAATATACTCACTTATACACCATGTATCTACTTTACATATTCATTTCCTTAATTGTATACTTTATCATACCCCATGTTCAGCTGTTACAGCATTTACTTGTTTATATTTGCACTGTGTTTGCACTAACACCACTGTCATGGCTTCATTATTATCACAGCCAGCGCTTGCAGGTGTCTTATCAAAATGCCCAGAACCAAAACCGTCTGGGATCTAGTTTACCTGCATTCCAGTCTAATGAGCAATCGAATCCTTATAGTCTGCTTCCCAGTTAATGCAAGGTCAGACTCAAGCTTTCAATTAACACAAAGCTACGTTACTCAATCTAGCTGAAAATCAAAAAAAATTATTGTACCCATTACTCATTTACTTATGCTAGGTAGCAAAACTCTTAATGAATGAGACTTCTCGGGGGTCTAGGATCTCTTCAGCATGCACTGCTATACTGCTGGAAAACCTTCATATCGTCAATAAGACCCAATACAACTTGACCTAAGAAAGCACCTGGAGATTGAGTGCAAAATGCGCTGTTATCTTCTTGTGCCTGGCCTTACCCACACCTCTTAGCTGCCAGCACGCACCTCAAAAAGCTTTCATTGTCCTTGCTGGATATTTTATGCCTCTCTTCTGAATCTTAATTATATAATGACAGAACTAATCAGTCCCAGATGTGATAAGTCACAGGGGAGTGTTTTGTTTCCTCAGTCCCCACCTTACACATGCTGGTTTATGCAATTAGCAGCCCTTTTGCACCCCGGTGGAATGAATACATGATGACGACGACGTCTCAGTCAAAGAGCTTAGGTGTTGATGCTGCCTTGGACTGAGAGAGTTGGCTTCTCACTTTCTCGTGCACTTAGAGAAGATTAATGAGAATTCATACTGAGGGGGGAAAAACATAATATTTTATTTTGCTGGCAGGATGCACATACAATAAAAGTATCTTTTTTTAATAAAAATCAATGATGACTTAAAATACACAATAAATGTTGCAACATTAATAAAAGAGGCTACACATAAAATTAGACTTAAATGTGCAGTTTGCCGAGCTATTTACAACCCACATTTCAGACCTTATCATGCTTCCAGCAGAGAGTGAAATGGTCTAAAACAGCTGTCAGATGGAATACAATAAATATGGTCTCAGTGCAAATAAAACAAAACAGCATTCCGAAAATTCCTGACTGAGCTCCAATGTCACCTCCCTATGAACCGAAGAGAAGTCAGCATGTAGGTCTCAAGCACTAGAGGAACTAGGACGAGAGGAAATGGCCTCAAGTTGCACCAGGGAAGGTTTAGACTGGATATTAGGAAATTTTTCTTCACTGAAAGGGTTATCAAGCATTGGAACAGGCTGCCCAGGGAAGTGGTTGAGTCGCCATCCCTGGAGGTATTTAAAGGACGTGTGGATGAGGTGCTTAGGGACATGGTGTAGTGGTGGTGTTGGTAGTGTTAGCTTTACGGTTGGACTCGATGATCTTAAAGGTCTTTTCCAACCTATATGATTCTGTGATTCTGTGACTATTCCCTTCTTTGCTGCAGCCTTTATGCATGACAGTAGGTTTTTCTTTCTCTTCCCCTCCTTCCCATCTTGCCTTCTGTAACACAAGCAGCCCCATTTCATTCACTGGTTCCTTGTAGGTCATGTTCTCCAAACCTCGGATGTTGTTTCACGGCTCTCCTCCAGCATCTTTCCAGCTGATCCACTCCTTGGCTGCCATGCAGTGCCTGTAAGGGGCTGCAGTTCCCCAGCTGAGCCCACACCAGCCCAAAGACAACAAAAAGCTGACTTTATGCATCTCACAGGCCTTACTGCTGTTTATGTATCCCAGCGGTTTGCCCCTTTCTCAGCAGTGTGACATTTTTGACTCATGTTCAGCTTAATTGTAACTCTAGATCCCCTTTTATGCAGTTATTTAACCAATTGATACCACTCTGTATTTCTTTTGTTGGCCATCCCCGCTCATCTCTTTTGTGCTGAATTTTAAGCCTGTCCTCCGGTGTGATTTTAGTTGCTTTGAATAGAGCATTGTGACTAAATTTAATAAGTTTATTTTCTATTTTATCATTCTAGTTATTAATGAAAATATTGAGCAGCATCAGAACTGAAAGGCACCACGTAAATTCTCCATGAGACCTACCCTTCTAGTCTAACAATGAACCATTCATTACTCTGGATATGGCTTTTCAAACAGCTTTTCACAGAAATTATGAGTATGTTTCCTCAGTTTATCATAAGCAGCCACAGTTAAAACCTTAGAAAGCCAAAATACAGCATAGCTACTGTGTTTTCTTAGGCACATAGACTCTTACCCTGGAAAGACAGTAGAATAGCTTACTATGATTTTCTTAACGTATATACGTAGCCCTTGTGTGGTAATACTCCAACAGTGAAAAGAAACTGCAGAATGGATCTCGATACAAGAGGGAAGGCAACTGCCTTGCACAGAGATGTGCAGATGAGCTCCAGAGAGAGGGGCTGGCTAAGGGATGGGGCGAAATGAGTGAAGAAGGGACAAGCAAATCTCTCTCTGAGTCAAATCTAGAGCTCATAGTAGTATTTTTGTGCTGATACCATGGTAACTCTAAGGACACACAGAGAAAAGAGTAGCAACAAATACAGTGTTTATTCTGTTCAATGATATGTACCTGTCTTAGCCAGTGAAGCAGACTCACCACGGAAAGACCATGTGTCACACGCTGGGTCAGACTAAACAACCATAATGATCCCTTCTGGCTGTAACTCTGCCAGCCGCAGTGAGCTGCTGCTTCCGGATAAAGAGAGCAGGATCTGGCTCCTTCCAGATACTGGCAGTTTTGCAGGGCAGACAGGCCACTGAGGGGGAAAAGAGAGATTCCCAGTCTAGTGCCCTGGCTTACATGTGCCTCTAAAGGAAACCCTGCAGAGGCAATTGTAAATTAGAGTTGGCACCTTCTTGCGGTGGGTACCGCCATGCTGGAGGGAAATTTCCCATGACTGCAGTAGGCTTTAGTTCAAGTCCTAGTTAAATGGAGTTCAGTCGTAGGGAGAGAGGAGGTGATGTCCCTATTTTGCTTCCCATACTTTCCTTATTTAATGCCATCTCTCCTAGTAGTTCGCTCTGACAGTTGCCCTTTGTGCACTCTAAATAATTTAATTCCATCCTTGATTATTTATACCCTTAGATACACAGTAACTTTTATCACAGACCCTGCTAGTCATTAGTTACCCACGTGGACTATTTTTAGCAATGTTAATCTTTCCTGAAAAGTCACTGCCTTGAGTTCCCTAATCATTCCAGTCGCTCTTTGCTGAGTTCCCTCCAAGCTGTTGGCAGGACGTACTGCACAGCCTTTTATTTTTTTGAAGATCCCCTTTGTGTTTTAATTCCAACTGGCATGAGAAAGCACGGTGATGCTGGGTGGTGTGAGTCACGGAAAATGCAGAATTAGAGCCGTGGGATGCGTTCCAACCTCGACAAGCTTGGGGAGATGCAGGGTGTCAGGAGGATTGGAGATGCTGAGCGGGAAGAGAGTTGTGCTATTTCAAGCATTTGCAACAAAACCTGAAGCTATAATAACTCACCTATTTCAGGGCATTGTTCAGAACTGAAAACTGAGAGCTGTGGATCATTTTTAACAAAAGGGGTCGCTGAGTTCTTGAGATTTTACCATCACCTTTTGTCTGTGAGATTCAATGTGCAATTCCCAGCTGCGTGCGGCTGGGTAAGGTCTGCACAAGGACCGCTAAGTCCGTCTGCAAGCAGATGCAGATTCACACTTAAACTTGACAGCTTACCGGCCTGCACTGTAAATTCAAATACCAGGTTAGACCTCAGAGGAACTAAGTAAGTTTCGCCTCAAGATTTTTCAGCCTGCTACTCAAACAGAGAACACTTTTCACATCTTGCATACGCAGGGCAGAAAGCAATGCCTCTTCCCACCCCTGCCCTCACTTCATTAGATTAGGATCCATTTAACAAAGAAAACCTGTCACATATTTTCATGTTCCTTTTTTTCCAGAGGCAGCCAGAGGCTGGAAAAGTGTCCTTCTTGTATTGTTACCATGGAGAGAAAAAAGCCCATGAACACTGTCATTTAGGCTTTTCATGTTATCCATCAGTCAGAAGCACGGAGCAAGCTATATGAACCTCCCCAACCTGAAACGCAGAGCAGACACACAGTACAGCAAAGCAAGGGTATCCATCTCCCTGTGCTAGTGCTCAGGGCCAGCTTACTCACTAAACAATAACACCATTTGCAAGATCTAAATGCTTCTGCTTAGCTCAAATCTTGAATGGAGTTGGAAGGAAGAACCTGAATCTCAGCAATGAGTAATTTTGGGAGATTCTCCATCTGGTCCAGAAATGTGTCACAATGCTGCAGTTTGGCCCATCTCTCAAAAACATGCAGAGAGAGAGAAGTCAGCGCTCTCTTTTCCCTTGTTTAGCTCCTTACACTCCCATTGCTTTATATCCCAAGACAATTCCACTTTGACCGAGAAATAAAGACTGATGACATTGGTGCCCAATATCTCAAAAATTGACACAGCCAGGAGTTAATCTCCACTTGCATAATTTCACTGATTCCAGCAGGATTTACAGCTCCCAGTCCCTGTGCTGAGAAGAATAAAGCCAGTGCAGTCTGGCTCTTCTTTATTATCCCTCTTAAAGTTTATGTCTTCAAATATGGTCTGGTTATGAGTTAACAATACTGAAAAGATCAATACCAGAGTCTTACTAGAGGAGCTCAAAACATGTTCATAAAAGTTAAATTAGAATCATAAAATGATTATGGGCTCCAAGTTTTTTTTTTTTTGTTCTTTTCCTCGACTGCCTGATCTGGGTGGCAGTTTGCTGGCCGGTGGGGAGGCGGCTCACGTCTGTCCTCCCCTCCTCTGCCCCCACTGTATCTTCGTTCAAGACACAAAGGGCTGGAGCAGGGCTGCACCTCTGGACTGTTTCAGTGGACTTCAGGTCATGTTTGAATGCTCCTCATTTTTAATCATTGTTTTTTTCTGAAACAGGACTTCAGCAGGTGCCTCGCAGAAGGCTCTCCAAAAATCCCAGAAAAGAGTGAGAAACACAAAATATATTCTCCATCTTCACTGCAAGACCGTTGCAGGCAGCGCCTCTAACACCTTTAATGCCTTTGCTGGATGCTCCAGGCCAGGACAATTCCTATCCTCTTTCCCACCCCCTGCAACACTTGTCCCAAAAGAGAAACAATTTTGCTATATCCTTTTATTGGTTTATTCCCTTGCCCTCTTCCCTTGAACCATCCCAGCTTCCTTAGGTAGAGAGTACAAAACTAAGGTTAAATACATCAGGTAGCCTTTTTGTAAGTCTATAGTGATGTTCCTGTGAATAACCGTATTATAATACATGCAGATAAATCTGGTCCTAGCTTATTGTTAGTAACCTTATGGTAATATGACCCGTATCTGTCTTGCCTACTTCTATGCCTCCTCTTACTTTTTTAACATACTTGCTGTATTTTTAACATACTTGCCTTTGCCAAGCTACAGACTGGACATTACCCCAGTTTATCAGCTGGCAGAAAGAGGCACAGGGCAAAAAGTGACCCTGTGGAGAGCAGGTGGGAGCGCTGGGGTGGAGCACACAATGGAGGTGCTCCTCAACGTGAGAGCACCTTCCCCATGCCATGATGAACTTCTAATGATTTCAGCGACAGCCATGTTCTGCTGCGGTGTGTGCGTGTGTGTGAACGCGTGTGAGCTTCTGCGCGTGGGCGTATCGTGTGAAATATCAGAATGCTCTTGAGAACTACCTGAAGTAACCTTGCTCTCGCTTCTGACAAAAAACACTGCTCAGTGATTTACATTCCTTTGTAATCTGATGCAGTGATTAGAAAAATCTCTTCATTGTAGTTTTTCCCTTTAACGTAGCAACCAATGACCCCTGCGCTGGATTTGAGGGAAATGTCAGCTCTTCATGTGGAAATGAGTCAGCCGCTCATATGTAAACATCAGGGGGAGCAGTGAGCCTGACAGAGACATGAGCGAGGGGAACATGAAATGGGCTTTAATCTGATAACAAATCTCGCTTCTAGGGAGGAGAGCTGCAGGCTGCCAAGTGCCCTAGATGGTAGAGACAAGTCCCCAATTATGGATGTGCAGACTCAGGAAGATTAGAGGAAGGAGCTGGCAGGTGATGATATTGCGCTATTTTACCGTTGCTTTATCACTGAAGCCAGCCCTGGCACCCTCTGTTAGCCCTGCTTCCCATCGCTGCCAGCCCTCTGCCTTTGCATCACCCCTTCTTCTCCCAGATGTTGGTGCGTGGAGAGGGGCACAGTCAGTCTGCCCTCTTGCTTTTTTCTGCAGTTCCCCTGTAATGTGCCAGGACCACCGAGAGACAAACTTGGGTTAGCTTGTCCCATGCAGCCTGCCAACAGGGACTCAGAAAGGACTCGCTGGTTCCTCTTCATCTGAGAGCAGATTTGCTCAACCTCGAGCAACCTCGAGGCTGCAGCAGAGCTGGTGGGGCAGTTCCTGCCTCTTGCTCTGCTCCCCTCCATCTGAGCCCCAGTGCGAACCCCCTGCAGAGCAGGGAGGTGGCAAGGAACAGACTGGGGCGATCAGGTGACAGGGACACACTGTACTCCAGAAATACTATTTCCAAAGTGCCCAGCTACTGGGAGGTGGTATCCCTTCTAGGTAGCTGCAATGCCTTCAAGAAGGCGGCTGGGGAAAGAGAGAGAGGGAGGGAGCTAGGAAAGCACATAGCAGGAAGGCAGGGAAAAACATGGGTGGTCCCAGGTCACTTCTGGGACAGGAGGACACAGTTGCTCATACTGGGTAGGCAGTTTGGGATGCACGGCGATGGGAGAGTCAAGGGACCGGATTCCTGGGTCACCCACTGAAGGAAGGGGAGTTGGGCAGTGAAGGTGCCTTGCAGGAGATGGGAGTTTGGAGGGGCAGGATGGCCACCGCTACTCACGGGCAAGGGAACACATTGGGAAGTGTCCGAGGAGGAGATTTTCAGGTCTCTCTTAAGAGAGGATAAAGGGTCTGCCTTTGGGGAGAGAAGCACATTCAGGGCATAACGTGTGCAACATACTGCACTCGGGTACGAAGGAGCAGAGTTTTACGCTCCTGTACATTCAATAGCATGTCCCCTGGGCAGACTCCATCTGGGCTATTGCTCTACATAATGCCTGTTGTTCAGCAACTCTCCCGTTCCCAGATAAAATGAAATGCGGCAGCTCCTCGTTCAAAGGCTCTGTTTGGAGCGAAACCTGTTAGGAGACGCTCACAGAGCTCACCCTGCTGCTGCCACACACAGGGATATGGGGAGGCTCGCTCTCGCTTTGAAAAGTGCCTGTGCAGCACTGGCACAGTAGCACACCACAGTGGGTGGTTACCTGCAATCTGGCAGGCCAAGTAGACTAATGATGATTAGTCTTGCAACCAGACTGCTGCTGCAAGCGTCTTTGATCTTGGGTCATCTCCCCGAGTGCTGTTCTAGCAGTGGGGAAGGGAGCGGCAATGAAGCTTTATGCAGTTTCCCTGGCCGAGCTCTGTGCAGCGGCTCTCCAGCCTTGCTCTCTCAGGCTCTGATGGGGAAAATTGCATTTCTCTGCTCTGACCTTTGGATCAGATTCTTTTCCCCACACCGAGTTTATTGCAGATCAATGATTTTTAAGTGCTGACATAAACACAAATATTACAGCTGGACAGTTGGTAATAGAGACTGTTTATTACAGCAGCATTCCTCAATAATATACAATTATGTTTACACTTATACGGTGCCTTTCAGCTGAGGAGCTAAAGTTGCAAAACCTCACAAGCCCTTGTGATGCGAGTCTAATGTTATTGATGAAGACAAGAGAGCCTAAAGAGATTGAACATAACTTCATAAGAACAGGTCCTATGGCTCTGCTGGCTCAGACTTAACGTCTGGCTAGCCTAGCATTGTTTCTCCTGTATGCACGCCAATAAGAGACCCTATCTGATGCTCCGAGTACTATTTTCTTCAAACCTATAGCCAATCTGTGGCTCTAAGTTTTTCTAAACTGTAGCTAGTTTTTATGATGTTAGTAACTCTGAATAGGACCTATGGACCTATTCATGGATCCATTAAGATCCAACAGGATCCATGGAGCCAGGCAGCATCTTATCGTCAACAACAAGAAGTAAATGAAGTATTGCTCAGTTAAGCCATGTGGAGAAGGAAAGAAGGCAGAAGTCCTTCCATTTCACCATCATACAATACTCTTACCTTTAGGAGAAAGATATGGGGCTACCAGCATTGCTACCTGATTTTCTCAAGTGCTGCCAGACTTCCCAAGAACTCAGTGGTAATGTTGAAAATTAGACCTCTACCTGCAGATCGATCTATACTTTTTGTTATGAAAAGAGATCCACAACCTCCAGGCATATATAGGAAGATATTTAAAATGAAAAATGATGAGAGTAGTTTTCCAGTAAGTACAAAAGAGATGTAAAAGCCTTTTGAAACAGCACACTCTGTTCCCAACCCTGTACTTTACTTGCATTCTCAGCTAGTGTTGCTGGAGAGGGTTGGGTAAATGAAGGTCATTGCAGCTACTTGCAAAAGTGTCTGGAGGGTTGCTTCTAAATGAAAGGCTACTTCTCTCATTTCTTTCTGGGCTATGGCCGAAGAGATCTGAAGGTTGCAAAACCCTGGGAAGGCAGCCTAGCATTGCCTAGAAGCATGAGCTGAAAATATTTGAAAGTTTCAATATCCCCCTTTTTGTTGTGATTATTTTGTAACCGGCATTTACAAAGAGCTACACAGCTCTTTGAAACTCAATTCACTGGTGCAAAGAGAAGAGTGATTAAAAAAAATCCAAAGACCAGATGGTTTGGGGATTTAAGAGAGTCTAAAAATTCACATCTCTGTCATGAGGTCAAACCCACTTTTACTACTTGAAAATCATTAGCAACTAATGGATTTGGTTCTCAGGGAAACCATGACTGCACTAGGATGTCTCATGCTAGTCCTCATGTGGTGCTGTCTCCACCACTAGAAATACCTCCACCCACTGCAGGGTGTTACTGTCCCTTCCCCACCTTTTCCATGGGACAGCTGGAGACCTCCTCATATGGTGGCCCAAGCCAAGTTTTTGTGTGTTGTCTGCTTTGTGCTGATTTCCCACTGTGTATAGACTTGTGTTCCTGAGATGCTGGATAAGGGTACAGGGATGCTGGAGAAACCATTGAGAGAAGAGACAAGCACGACTGTATTTTTGTGTTTTTAAAAAACAATAAGGGTGTTGCCTCTAAGTCTTGCTGGGACCAAAGGTTGCCTGAAACTGGGCCACCCCTCCAGCTATCAGTTTTAGCAGAGAAACCAGGGTCTGTGTATGCTTTGAGGTTGTCTCCTGTGTCACAGCACAGGTTTCACCAGTATAGGAGGACCTTGCCTTGTTCACACTTTCTCTGGGAGTAGCAGAGCAATTGCCAGTCACACAAGGCTTGTCAGTCTGGCCCATTTCACCAAGACTAAATTTGTTTTGCAATGTGAATAAATTAAGACAGAACTGAAAAATGCCTGGATGAGGATTAATTAATCATTTGGAGAGTCCCATCAGCTCTCAGGGCTCTAAAGCAGGGCTCCCGGAGCATCATCAGTATGTTCTGAAAGGCAGCCAATGAGCAGGATCTGATTCACTGCCCGAGTTAATCTATATGAATGGCTGTGGGATCCATTTGAAAGCAGCATTGAGAATTGGCCTATAGAAAGGCAGCCCAATTTTTTGTGGAAGCTGCTTTGGGAAATGAATGAGGACTTTACAATCTCCTTCAGTCATAAAACAACATACACATCTCACACTGTTGCTTGCCTATTTTAATTAAACCAATAATTAAATTTTAATGAAATGAAGGTTTTACTGAAAAAGAGTTGGCAATGATTGAAGATTTTTCAGTTTTCATTTTTCACTGAAGTGGATATATCAGGCCACAGGGCTCCCCTCCCCTAACAAATTTTGGAGGAAATACATGGAGAACTGGGTTAATGTAATGAGCTGAACAAGAAACACTTATGATAATGAAGTTGAGAGGCAGCTTGTTTCATATGGCTCTGTCTGGCTGTGTATTTGTTTCCCCGATTCTCCTGGGATAAGTCTATATTCACAAGGTCTTGACTTCTACCTGAGAGGCCAAGTCCTTATAGATGCCAGCACTGTCCCACCAGCAGCTCCAGAGACAGGTCCTGGAATAATCAACACTTGGCTCCATGTTGCAATAAGAAAGGTGGAGATATGAACCTCTGCAGCCACTCTTAATTGAAGCTGGCCTCTGAGGCAAGTTTTCATTAGACATGAGTCAAAAACCTCATGATTTCACTGAGCTTGTCTCCAGAACAAGGCAGATTCACATACAAGCTTGCTGGGACAAAACAAAGGCTGGCCAAATGCTACCCAAAGGACAAAAGGGTGCAGATGTTCAGATGAACACTCAGGCATCAGTAATCAGGGCTGCCTGCTTGAAATGCTGACACATGTGCACCCGGCCACAGTCTCTTTGACTGTAGGGAGAAAAATTCAACAGCTGAATAGATTGACGAAGTTTTTTTCTTTTCATCCCAGATATCCGCGCTTCGAGTTTTCCCGTGGTGGCATTGGGGGCAGTGTGACCTGTATTCTCCCCCTGCCTCCGCCACTGATGCTGTGTGTGTCCTTGAGACGCTCCTCCTTGGCTTCGCAAAGCGTACACTGGAAAAAAAACCGATTGCCTGACTCCCTGAGAGGGAGTTGTGACACTTGATGGATTAATATTTACTGCATTTTGCACATGTCAAGAGCTATTGATAGGCACACCAGGGAATGTACCAGGCACATCCAGGGCTAAAAGGATGAGCTGCCACAGCTTGAACAAGAGGACTGGTCTGGGGATTGTTAACAGTTGTGTCAGGCTCATAGCAACCACCATGGGTCTATGCAGGAGGGGTCTGTAACTCACCTGCATTGGTAGGTCACAGTAAGCTTTAATGATGTGTTCAGAGATTATGTAAAAATGGCATTGAATTATTATTCTTCTAATAGCTCTTCGTTAGTTTATTTTCCTTTGGAAACATGGTTGATCCAATCCTGCCCTTTCTGGGTTTGCCTCCGCCACCCTAAAAACTTATGAACTCATTGGCCTATTTCAAAATAAGTTTTACAGAGAAGCAGAAATCTCAAAGATAATGTAGTTCAAGGGATTTTAGTAAAAATAGGTGGCTGGGTATAAGTGTCACCGATGAGGAAAAGGCATTTCTAGTAGACTCCAGACGTTCTGTGGGCCAGGAAAGTGTGAAAAAGATTGCCTCAACCACTTCAGTTGGAGAGCTTGTGCTCTCTCAGACACAGCGGTCAACTGTGAAACTGCATTCAACAGGAAGGCAAGCTTCAGTAACCCTATTGATTCCAGAAATAGCTTTCACCCAGGACGATTTCCACAGGGTTTGCACTTTGACAAGAGGCCTCTTCTGAAATTGTATCAAGTCATCTTCTTTAGCAGGTCTGCAGGGGTTTCTCCAGGGAGGCAGAAGAGATCAGAGTAGGGAAAAAGCCCCTATGATGGGAAAAGGAGGCAGGCTCTGGAATCACAGCTAGGATCCGTGGGCATAATACGGCATGCCAGCAGTTAGTGTTTCCATCAGGTTCATGGATGTGGGAAACGGGGCCAGCTCTTCTGAACTGCCTCCTTCCCAGAGTGTTTGCAAGAAGCCACTTTTCTGCACAACCGAAGTGCTGAGAGGTGGAATGTATTTCTGAGTACTACGGCGTGGAGGAAAGTCAGAAGGACCTATCCTCCTAGGAGATCCTCTTGAATTGCTTCCAGACCCAAGTCTCTGGGAACCCTGCCTGCTTTCAATCAGTCAAAGCAAAATGTAGACAAATGCTGTCCCTCAGTCTTACAGCTTCTCTGTCTCTGAGATGATTTCCTTCCCCGCAGTGCAAATTTCCCTGCATTTCAAATTTTGTTGTGTTCCTATTCACAAAACCATTCATCATTCCGGATGGGGAAGATTTTAATGATGCAGGATTGTAAATAACGGGCCATCCTCACTTCCAACTGTGTTTCTCATGCAGCCCTCAATGATGACAGCCTGCTTCCAAGGCCTCTGTAGCACTGCTAAATTTATTAAGTCACAAACTATTATTCAGATTCAGTCTGAGCCAAATCTCAGTATATGTGCTGCAGCTCCTCCAGACCTGGAGAATTCAACTCCATCTTTAGAGAAAGCCAGGTCTGATGGGCCCAGGGGAAACAGGATAGGAGTTCTCCCACCATCATTGTTTTTGTCATTGCTGCCTCATGAGACAGGGATAAAGGAGGAATTTTCCTGGGAGTCTGTCTCTTTGCACCCGGTTACATTAGACTTAGAGAGCAGTCACCCCGATGGCTTCTGGTGCATTGGAGTGGGTGGGTAGAGAAAGTCATGCAGTATTGATTGTCAAATACAATTAATAAAGTTCAGTAGCCTGCTGTTGCTGGAAACATTGATTGCATGGGATAAAGTGCTTGCGAACTTATAGGGGGTCACAGCATTTGTTACTACTGTGAAGTTCAAGTTTAGAGGTCTAGTGTTCTAAAATGCTTTCTTATTTCCTTAGGTGCTTCCTCTTTCAAAATCCCTTGAAAATGCCCTTCAGTCATTGCCTTATCCAAGATAGTTTGCATAGAAGTAAATATGAGCTAACAGCGTAGCATTACCAGCCTTCAATGGTCTGTGCAAGCCAGTAGCCCCTATATTTTGTTTTTACTTTGCTTTTTGTGTTTTTATGGGTGTTCTTGCTAGTCCGGTTCAGCCCTGGTTTGAACTGGAAGAATACTGCTATTCATTCATTTTTGAAGCCTGTGCCAATGAAAGGAAAAGAAGAGGAAGGAGGTTGGGCTACAAACCCAGATAGGTTTCTACAAAATCCCTTTTGGAATTAATTCTCTGTGTCCTGATATGGTGTCACCTGTAACAGCTCAGCTTTCCATGTTCTCCTCCACTTGCTGGGCTCGTTAAAATGCTTAACCCACCAGATTGCTCATTTGGGTTGAGTTCTCTCCTTTTTCTTTGTTTCTTACCCTTTCAGAGCCACCTCTTTTTCTGGCACCTTTGCATACTGAATGCTAGCATCTCTGTGTGTCAGAGATGCTAAATGTGAGACAAACAGAAAAGACAGATATAACACAATTTGTTCTGCTAATGGAAAAGCTTTGTGTACTGCTGCGTCTGGCTGGCATAAAGTCCATTTCCTTAAACATTCAACAAACCAGATTCTTCCTCGTCTCGCACTTATGTCTGTGCTCACACTTTTGCAATGTGGGTGCCACATACTATTAAATTAGAATAGAGACATTTTAAGCAGACAAAATTGATGACACAAGTGACAAAGAAAAGGAGAACCAGGCTGTCAGTGTAGGAAAAATAATAGTTTGCTTTTATAAGCAATCAAAAAGCCTGATGTAGTTATATCTGCAGGAAAATGGGGAGGATGTTTTGTCCAGCAGAAACATTCACTGAGCTGCAAGCGTCAGAACAAGGGGCCTTTGCCTTGTACTGCTGCCTAGGGACCTGACAAAGAGGATTAACGCATCAACGCCGTTAATTTAACTATTTCGCCATTATTTCATCCTCCTCCCCTGCTTCTTCAGTACATCCCTACTGTTGTCCTTCAATGTGAGAATGGCATTATGGGCTATTTGGCCGGAGCTGGGATAGTCAGCCCCACGCTGTTTGTGCTCTCAACAGCCAGAAGACTCAGCAGCCCAGCAAGGGACTCTACCTGCCTGTATCTCACAGATTCACCGGCATAGCGGGTGTCTCCTCTCTCAGTGGATCGGGAGCAATCAGTAACACAGTAGGTAGATCTGACTTGGACATCCTTGTAGCATTCAGTAGGAGAGCAAGTATTGTCTACCTGCTGTATCTGAGGCATTGAACAACACAGCAAGGGGCTCTGTAGGGACAAAGTGGGAACGTCTGACAGCAGTCAAGTGGTTAAATACATCTTTCTCAGGCTAAGTTGTGTATACGTGTTTAATATATGACTGGCTTTTCATAAACTAGATATTTAAATAAGAGCCCAACAAAGTATATTTCAGAATATTTGACAATCTGTCAGGGTGTACGAAACATACATTCTACTTGACAAATGAAAATTTTAATTCTTAAATGAAGGAAAAAACAGCATGGCACTGAGCCAGCACACTTCTGTTCCTGGTTTATGAAACAGCTCATGGCTGAATTGATCAACAGCTCAAAGTTTGATTTGCCAAAATATTGTCCATTGTTATTCCAAAAGAGATCCAAAGTGTGTGGAGGTCACATGAATGCTGTTGGAGCCTAGGCTGCAAATGCAGGGTGTATTTTCAAGCCCGGGTTAACATGTTATTGCAGTGGGTCTCTTTATTTGATTCTATTAATGCCCTTGTACATGGTGTAGGTTTTAGGGACCTGGAGACAAAGAAGTGGGAGCGCCTATGGGAGCATGCCTCTCAGCACTAGAAAGAGCAGTGATGCAAGAAAATATCCTGTATCATATCCTGACACAGCCTGTCACGTATCTGCAGTGGTCTTCGAAACACCAGCTCTATAGTCTTGTATATCCTATATGCTTAGTCATCATGCTGCTGTAAAAACGAGCCGTAGTTTGTCCCCCAGCCGATGCTCCCCAGGCCATGCCGTTGTGCAGCAACAAAATGAAAGGCAGGATGGATAGGGACATCTCCAGAGAAACCAAGCTCTGATTGAGCCTGCCTGTTCGCCTCTCTGCCCCAGGCACTCTGTACAGTACCAGCCTCATATTAAACCAGTGTAACACCAGCAGTTTCCAGTGGTCTGTTTCTGACCCAGAAGATATTAACTTCCCGTCCAGTGGCTGCAGGAGCCTTGGGTCACTTCCAGCAGCATCTGAAATCAATTTCAGAGTCATGACTTTTGTGTTTTCACTTCCATTTTAACCATTTCACTGCTGTAGAAGAGGAAATTATTTGTGGGGGGATGACATTATTCAGAGGGGTAAACCTCTACATAGGCATTCACAAACGGAAGATCATCTCTTCTCCACATTCATATATATTAATTTTGTTTTGGTGATCACTTATGATAAGCATTGTGCTTGAATGAAAGACAATGAAAATGAAGGATTTTTTAGAGAGAAGAGCATCCAAATAGAAAAAGCAATATCCCCTTATTAAAATATATACATTTCCCCCTTATTAAAATATATACATTTTTTGGCTACATGTAATTTTGACAGGGAAACTCATTCCTCTATTTAATATAAATGAAACATGGACAGTTAACTGGGTATTTTACACAGTGATATTTCAATTGCATTTCATAAAACTCAGGCTGGCTTTGGAATGAATAATTTATCCAATTAGACTTTTTTTCCCCATTTTTAATGGAACTTGGCTGTCCTCTTATCTATCTCACTGGTTTAAAAATGGAAATAATCCCATTAGAAACCAGGTGTGCAATGTGAGTGCAAAACTGGTGTCAGTTTTTGGGAATCAGGAGGAAAATATCCTCAGTTTAATCACAGGTTTCCAAGGTGATTTTTGTTATTTGGACTTCATTTAATGCTAATGTCCAAAAATTGAATGAGTTCTGCAGTTCGTTGGTATAGACCCTGGACAGGAAATGTGAAACTTGGCTGTGGCTGGTCACTTCATTCTGGTGATATTGATTCTGGTGCTACCTTTGCTGTGTTTAAGTCTTCTTTGGGCTAATTTTGCTTTAGCCTGTAAATTACTTTCAAATGCGATTCAGTGGGGTTCAGATGGGTAAGAAAAAGCTGAATTGTGTTTTGGAGGTGACAGAATCGGTGGAAATGTGAAAAGAACACAGGAGAGTTTTATATAAATACGTTAAATTCTTGTATGGGCTTCTCACTTTTAATTTCCAAATCAGTAACTATGGTTGCTAGGTACCTGGCAGAGGACTTCTGTCTTCCTCTCATCACTTTGTTCGCAAGGAAAATGTCCAGATTATCTCATCCAAGGAGATTTGTAAATTTATATCATTATTCTAATGCAATGCTATAGCTGAAAATATTTTTGTTTCTGTATAATGCTTCTGGATGAAGGCTTGCAATTTTTATAGCTTTGCAGCATCTCCATGAGGAAAATTTCAAAATTCCACAGGTAGGGAAAACATAGGTTTAGACACAGTAACAAGTTTCTGTGGTTAATATATTACTTAGTGTCAGCTGATCCATGGCAATGGTTTCTGCATATGTTCATAAAATGTGAAATAATTGGACTGAGTGCTCTTTTAATGCAGGTAAAATGATCCTGAATTATCTTCCCTTTGCTATGGGCTAAAAGTATGTACACATATTTACTGGAGATCAGATGACATCTCTAACTTGTTTGTGTGTCTGAGCCCTGGAGCACAAGAAAAGAAAATTACTAGTCTGAGCTTGTGGAGCACCTGCAGAGAGCCCAGAGGTCCTGCCTTTGTGCTTCTAATCCCCTCTGTCCTCCCCACAAGAACATTAACTCTGGCACTAGTAGGAAGCTGCAGTCATAAGTTTAATTTTCATTTTGTTTAAGGATCACATAAACCTAAGGGCACAGGGGAAACAACAAGGACATCAATATAAACTCTAACAAGCTAGTCTTCAAACTGGGTTGGCGGTGTAATATGAACGGAAAGGGAGAATCTGTATGCTTTACTTCTGGCATTTATCTCTGTGTAGGTTTCCTAATTTATTCAGCCTCTGTGTGTTGAGGTGGGGGACCTCCTATTCTTAGAAACTAACAACAAAATTGGAAATTCAACAAAATGTGGGAGTAATGGCTATGGAATGGTGAATAATTAGAGGCCTCTTGGATTTATAGCTGAGAATTTGGTTTCAAAGGGGTTTTGCTGTACATCTTACATCGATGTAAACATCACTGTCACTTTTGGGGTCTTTCATTAGCATTTCTATTTGTTAATCACTCTTCTCATTGCATCTTGTTTTCAAATCAAATGCAAGTTCCAGAGATTTCTGTTATATGATGTTTTCTTGTAGTCTCTGGGCACAACCAAGCTAACTATCGCAAAATTTTAAAGAACATAAGAGATTTTTTCCCTCAAGCTTTGCTGTTGGTGTTCCCTTCCTCTTGGGTTGACATATTCGCAGTGAAATTTTTGCAATTGTTTCTAAAGCTTCTTCACACAGAGAGGAAGAACCAGATCACTGGGCTCTGGGAAGGGCTTATGGAAGCTGCGATCCTATAACAGAGGCCAATGTAGACAGGGTAGAAAGCTAAATGCTCATCTAGCAGTTTACGATGCAATAGGGAGAGGGGATCACCATGCGATATTCATGAACCTGTCCTAGTGCGGGAGGGCTGGGGGATGTGGTCGTGTGATATGGCAGGGGAGGGGATCCAGGGCATCCAGGCTGCCTGCAGCTGTTGCCTGCTTACACCCATCAGCTCTCACTGCCTTCTGAAAATCCACACAGAGGGAATTAATAGCTCCACACAGTTCTAGTGACAGGTACAATTGTCACAAGAAAGAGAACGAAGCAACAATGTGGAAGAGCTCCTTTAAACAGCTTCTAATTAGCTCTGAAGTAATTTTCTGTCAGTGTACTAATTTGCGAAAGACATAGTGTGCTGGCTCTGCTCATAAAACCCATTACCCATCTTCCTCCTACCCAGCCCATTTGAGGACAGTGTGCCTGCATCCCCTTGGCTTTCTCCCCTCCTTATATTATGGTCCGTTACTAGATTTTATTGAGTCCTGCTGATGTGAAAGAAACCCCAAAGCCTTGCCTCAAAGTCACTCATCAAGTGTGTTAACTCTTGGAGAATTTAAGACTGGCATTGGATGTTTCCATTGCCTTTAGGACGAATCTTTGTGCAAGGGAGGCATGGAGAGATCCCTCTGTGTACTTCCTGAACCATCAATTTTTTAATTGGGAGCTCACCCAAAATGGCAAAAAATTCAGTGCTCTAGGGGCAGAACACCAGCTCTCTGTCTAAACTATGGTATTTCATGGAGTGTGTGAGAGATTTTTTTTTTACTTAAGATCAAACATTTTTTTAAGAAAACTAAAATGTCTGAACCTGAATTTCCATAAGAAAGGGATCCATATACCTTCCCTTCTTATTCAGCCTAGTCGTCTGTAGAGCATCTTGTCCATCAATCAACGGTCCTCATAGCATTCTCTCTGAATGGACTACTGCGTCTCCATAATTGTGGCAAAAGTATTTTAATCTGGTTTATTTTATAACTTGGTATTGACATCCTGGGACCCTGGCACACACAGAAACCAAGGAATGTCATGCTTGTGCCACTTGTTCACACATTGCTGGGCTGAGCTGAGGAGGATTTGTCTTACCATTTGCCTAAAGCACTCGGTCAATGAAGGTTCTGCAGGGTGTAATGATCATCACGTGAAAATAGTCCTTGGCCAAGAGTGCAGTTTTTTATTCTTCATTTAATTGCTTCTTAGAAGATTAGGGTTTTATCTCCAGTCTGTGATTGCTTCATTGACATCAGCAAAGAAAAGTGTGCACACATTGGCTGTCTAGCATGTCTTGGTGTGGTACTGAGTTCTGTAAGCCTCTGCTTTGTGGCCAGAGACCAAGGTTCATGTTACGGCTTCAAAAATCCTTAGTTATTCATTCAAAGTGGAAAAGCTCCTACTGGAGGGACCAAAAAGTCCCCCACCAGAATAAAGTACTTATTCGAGAGGTAAAAGACTGAAATTAATGTCCCGAAATTGGAAAGACACGATCTAAACTTCTTCTTCTGCATACCAAGTAATTGTCTCCACTGTCAGCCTTTGAACCACCCTGGAGTGATGTCTCTCTGGACCAAAAATGCCATTCTGGTGTTAAGAAAGCTGAAGTGAAATCACCGCATCCCTGAAAAAATATTTGCGTTGGACTAATTGACATTTTCACATTGAAAACACTTTGCTGGAAAATCCTCATCTAAACCTCTACGCAACTTCTTTACCTGCTACTTCTTGTTTACCAAGTCCTTTGATATCATTTGGCTGAAGCTAAAAGTGGACTCTGTGCCCTCCTAGGAATTCAAGCTACAACTACAACTGTACTACAGCATGGCTTGTGCACCGGGGAATGAACTACACTCTGAGTTACTATACTTATATAAAGAGATAGGTAGGTGTGAATCACTGCAGTGGCCCTTGGAGCAAGCTCTCTCCCAAACTGCACCTTGCAGAGGCAGCTCTCCTCCTTGGCCTTTGCTGTGCAGCCATGAGATGCCCCTCTGCAGGCGCTCCCTGCCCTGCGGTTGCTCGTTGGGACACTGCCTATGGCCGTAGCGGCTGCGACTCGGAAGAACTGTTGGGGCTGGAAGCCGAAAACCCTCCGCGAGCCTCGGTGAACCCGCTCCACCTGTCCCTCATGCTGGGTGTATCTTCCGTTGGTTGTCAGCGCTCGTTAAGACCGAGGGCATCTCTCGCTCGCTCTGCCTTCTCCGTGTCTCGGATTTCACTGGAACGGAGTCAAACGGAGACGAGTCCACACAGGGTCTGGAACGGATCAGCAGGTCAGCTGGGAATGCCTGTCAGGCAGCCAGCATGCTCCCTCCCTTCTCCCTGGCTTTCTTTGAGGTTTGTAGCTCTTCTGCTTTCTTGTTGCTATTGCCACCCTCCCCACACTCCCCCTGCCACACACCAAGCACCCAGACCTTTCCTGAGCACTTTACTTAATCCCCAGGATTCTTTATATAGGAATTAATCTTCTTGTCACAGTGGGAGAGCTCGGAGGGAGGGGGTACATTTATCTCTCCTGCTGAGGTCTAGAGTTGCATTGCTGTGATTATTGGTGGTAGCAGTGTGCATGTGTCTGGGGATCTGTGTTTAGCTTCTTCGTTTCTTAAACGGCACAGGGGCAGCAGCAAGGCAAGTTGGCAGCTTTGCTTTCTAGCTGCATTGTGTCTGCTGCTAGAAAGAGGGAGTGTGAGTGGGGAGCAGCATGGCAGAACAAGAAGCCAGTGGCTTGCAAGTCCTTCTCTCCACCCTCCAGGTAAGAACAGCTTGAACTAATGAGAGAGATGTTTGGGCTTGTTTTCCTCAACAGCAGCGACTTGTTGGGCTGAGGTTGTTCGTACGAGCTCCCTGCTGGCTTGTCTCTAAAAGCATCAGCGTGAAGGAGTCCTGA
This sequence comes from Mycteria americana, assembly GCF_035582795.1. Classification (NCBI taxonomy): domain Eukaryota; kingdom Metazoa; phylum Chordata; class Aves; order Ciconiiformes; family Ciconiidae; genus Mycteria; species Mycteria americana. Next base: position 63,077,831 of record NC_134370.1, on the reverse strand, counting down.
CCTGCACCTCCCACCCTAAAAAGCCTATATGAAACGAAGTTTCACTCTTCGGAGATGAACGCTGGCAATTACTGCTATGCATCAATCACCGAGCCCCGTCTGAGGGCAGCGTCTCGGCTCCCGAGATCTCGCTGCGTTCAGCGGGGGAGCGAGGGAGGTGTGAGGAATCGGCTGCTTTGCAATGAATGGGACCTGACAGTGCTGTCAGTCTGCGAGCTAGGCAAGCCCCACCAGCGCACACCGCTACTCCGAGTGCTGAGGGGGACGAGTAAACAGATCTGCCTGGAAGCAGCAAGTTCCTCCCTGTCAAATTGTCTTCACCATGACCCTTAAGCACTCGCGGGGAAGTGACAAAAACTCTTGAGGCTGAGATTGGTGAGGTGCTGGTGTTGGGTGTGCTCAGTAAATGCTCCCGAGGAGCAGAGGGAAGGGAAGTGTCCCGGTCCAGGATCATACTTGTTGGACAAGCTCAGCCATGGGACGAAGGAGGGGTATCTCCCTCTGCCTGTAGGTGATCCCCTCGGTTCTCTTTTCCCTCAGCATGGATGCGCTTCTCCGGGTCTTGCAGGAGAAGATGTCTAAGCAGAGGCATAAGCTACCCTATGAAATGGGGTGTGTGTTTTGGGAGGGAACCTGGGCGTTCATGAGCCGTCGTTTTGTCATGAGGGGTGGGCGGGAGTTGCTTTGCCAAGACAAGCTGCTTGCATAAAAAGCGGCTTTTAGCTAGTTACGGTGAAACGCCAGTTGCCTGTATTTCTCAGGTGCCCTGAGCCCCTGTGTGCAGCTGTGCTGACGTGGGTCAGAGCCCCATGGGGACGGGAGTTTCACATCTGAGGCAGCAGCATCCTCTGACTGCTACGTGTGTTGTCAAAACCTCACACATTGCAGAAGCAGAAAATGGGGGATAGGGTGTGTAAAACAGACTTGCCCTCCTGGATCAGCCCAAGGATTCACGTCTCCCAGCCCTGTGTCTCGGAAGGTTTCTGTGACCGGCCGCAAGTGTGTAGAGGAGGTTATAAAACCCCAGGATACGCAACTGGCTTCAAAACTGTAGTTGTGGGGGCTGATCAGCCTTGACATTTTTATCCAAGCTCATGTAACTGTCAACAACTTTTATTTCTCATATCATTGTCAAACCCTGGTTTGCCCTCCGTGGCACCCTGTGGCAGTGAGTTCTGCAGGTAAACGGGCACACTGAAGAAAATTGTCCTACCGTCCTTTTATTTTTTGGCAGTGTAACTTGCTTGTCCTGTGCTCTTACAGCTTATTTAATGCATATTTTGTACTAGATCATGTTTTTGCTGTATCCAAGTTATAGTCCTCTCCCTATTATTTTGGATAATTGAGAGCTGAGTGTACATCTCCTGTTTTTTCTTATGCTTTCTAACATTAACAGTCCTGGTGCTCTCTGCATAATCTGGGAACAGAACTGGACAAGGCCCAGGATTAAATTGGAAGCTGTAGTTTAAAATCACGTATGCAATTCAGTGACAAAGCCTCATGGAGGGCTAGACTAGTTAGGAACACTGCAGGTGAAGTAGACAGTTGTATTGGTAAAACTGCAAGGTAGCACAGCATTAATCCCCAGTATTACAAAATCTAAGGTTGGTACAAGACCCTTGTTTCCAAAAACTCTGTATTCACTTACAGAAGAGCAAAAGGCTTTCTTGTTATATGTTCAATTAGCTGCAGAGGTTTGAGTGCTAGAGGACAGAAAGTTAAGTGGTTGATGACAATTACAACACCGGTATGTTCTGATTCACCTCCTTCCCCTACCTGCAGCCAAAACATTACCAGCGTAACTCTCTAACGCCATCACCTATCTCTGCTACAAAAACTGGGTGATAAAAAAGACCTTTACTTGACACAGTTGGAAAGCACTGGCCTGGGAAATAATAACTTTTGTTGATGTTTGCATTTGCTGATAACATCTCTCCACACTTTGTTATTTTCTGCAACAGCTGTCCAAAACATGGTTGCTTTGTTTTCGTGTCCTGCTGGATTGTCAGTGCTGGTTCGTATTATTTTATTGGGCATGAAGAACATGTCTGCTGCATACAGCAGGCTATTCTGCAGAATATTACTGTGTATTTTCCATTTCTGTTAGCACGTAATATTGCTTTGTATGAAGAAAGCTCTCAGGTGAAGAATGAGGGAACATTCAGCCACCAAGCCAGTCTTTATAAACCTCAGAATAAAACCATCCTTTCTCCTTCAGTCGCTCACAGAGGGCTAAAATTCTACCTCCCTTCCAAGCACTGGCACAAATTATTATTCTCAGTTGGAGGAATGTCCCCACCTGAGATAGGGTCTATCACCTTCAGCCAAGGGAGTGATCTACCCCATCTCCTCCTGGCACAGACTCTTTTACTCCTAGTCTCACAGCCTGGCTTTGGTAAGGGTGGAATCAAGCAGAACAAAACCAGAACACTGTGCACTTTGTGACTGAACTCCTGCTCTAGTCAAGGAAAGAAACACATTTGGTTTCTGAGTTCTTCAAAACTGTTCCCAGTGCGACAAAGGAGCATGATCCTCCAAAGACAGCTCAAACCCCTGAAAGTGCAGCATGTTACAGATGTTCTGAAAAGTGACAAGGTGAAAAGCAAAAACCGCTTTCAAAGCGCAGCTGCATTTTGTCACCAAAATGTCACTGCAGGGAAGATGTGACATTTCAGATCTCTAGGTAAAAAGTGCTTCATTACTTACAAGGTGCAGCTTTAAAATGTGAATTTCAGATTTAAGAAAAAACCACTCCCTGTCTCACAGGTTTTGTGTCAGTATGGCAGAGCTCAGCTCTTAGGAGTTTACTGTAGTTTCTCATTTTGCTTCTAACCCTGTTACCCTCTTCTTTGCTCTCTCTTCTTGACTCCCCCCCCTCAACGTGCTCCTACCATTATCGCCTCCCATCCCTCTGGCTTGGATAGTGTTTCCCCGTTCTGTTCCCATCTCTTACTGCATGATGTCGACCTCCTCACCTCACATCCAGCTCTGCTCTGTCTTTCACAGACAGGCAGTGCAGTACCTAGACCAAGGCTGGGCTGGTTAGTACTCCTCACCCTGCTCCCCAGCCACAGCATGGCAGAAATAGACATCCTCCCCATGTACGGTTTATGACCAGGGAAAACTGTCTGACATCCCATTTTACAGGCAGCCTGCCTAATGCAAAATCCCAGAGAGATCTGGGATTAGATCTCTTGTTTATTTTAATGCCAGGAGGAGGTATTTGGGCATTAGTTAAAAACAGAAGCTAAGTTGCTAAGTTGCTAAGAAGAATAGAAAACTGAAGCCAGCATCTTTCATTGTGTCCCGGACTATTGGATCTCTCAAGACTGCAGAGCATCCTAGTTCCTACTCCTGGTTGTCCTGGCCCTCGTCTCACTCCATCCTCTAACCGGTTAGCTAAATAAGAAGCATTTTGATTCTTCCCCTGCTTTCCCCCTGCTCTCTTCCTCGCTTGCCAGGTCCAGATGGGAGCCTGCCTTGGTTACCCCTGAGAAAATCTCCCTATTCCATGGCAGCGTACATCGTGTTGCCTGAGGAGTCCCAGATTTCCTGTTGGCTCTCAGTATGGTTTTCACAGGCTTGCCAAAGCCACAGTCCCCGTTCACATATTCTGCAAAGCTGGCAACCCCTGGGGCCGTTGGCAGATCTTTGGTTCAAACCGTGTCCTACTATGTTGGACTGCACAGGTTCCCAAATGCTATGGTTCAAAAGGAAAGAGGTGAAAATCTTATGTATCAATGGAGGATGTTGTTTGTGTAAAGGGATTCCTCTCTGAATGGCTGTGGTGCCCAGCAGGGAACAGATACAGGATCTACAGTTTGCTAACTTGAACGTCTCCACTCCTTTGCGCTGCCTCTTTCGAGCTGTTTTGCTGGCTGGCTGACAGGGCAGTTCTATTGTTATCCTAAAGACAAGTGGGAAGATATCTATGCTGCTCCAGTGACAATGAATATAAACGTATTTTGCAAAACGCTTTTGTCTCCTCTGCATCCTTGCACTTATTCTGTCAGCAGAGCTGCTGAGCAAAATAGATGCAAAAATCCCAGGAGCTGCTCAGCAAGCAGAATGCCCACTGGTTTGGGCTGGGAATGGAGGAGCTCGAAGTGTGAATCTTTGTCTTTGGGAGGCAGCTTGGCAAGCAGGGCTTAGTGGAATAGCCTTAGAGGGAACAAAAATTAATGCAAAATCAGATGGCCATATTTATGTGGTTCATTAACTGAATTTTACTGAGATTGTTGTACCTAAAGTGAACAGCAGTGGACTTAGTGTCCTCCTATTCTTTAAAAAAAGTATTCTAGCTTTGGAGCAGCAAAAGTAGTGCAGTTAGGGCAGTGAGACACTTGGCTATAGGGTTCAAGGGGAAACCTTTCACGGGGAAACACTGGGTGCTCCAGCAGCTCTTCTGCGCCTCTAGACTCATGTGCCACTTAGGCTGCATGAGCCTGTTTTCTGCTTTAACTGTGGAAGAAAAGGAATAATTCTCTGCAAACAATCCTACAGAGGTAGTGCAGGCCCCCACTCTGGCTTTCAGGGTCACTGCTTGTTCTTCCCACTTCAGCTGTCATCTCCTCCCTGTCCAAGGAGAACCTAAAGGTAACCCAGAGCTCTTCCCTACAATCCCTGGCTCACCACCACGGGGCACTGCTAAGCAAGAAAGAAGAAAGGAGGCTACCATCCATGCATTAACCCCAAATTCCTGCCAGGCCATGGATGAAATATTGAGGTTTGGCACTCTTGTGAATCAGCGCAGAACACTAAAAGCCCTCAGAGGAAGCTGAGGCACGTCTTGGACTCTGCTGAAACCCTTCCACTGACTGAGCTGGGACCAGAATTTCACTCTCTGTCCCCAGGCTGGCCGCAGCTGTTTCTCTGAGCACACTGCCAGCTCCTCTGAAAATGCTTCCAGTTGGGCTATCCAGAGTTTCCTGCAACTGCATTAATGAGAATTCAGGACCTCAGGGTGCAAAATGTACCTGGAGACTGATCGGAGCGGCAGCAACTGTGTCTGGGCTGAGCAAAAGAGTGTGTTGCAATCTGAGAATTTTCCATGTCGAACAAGGGAAGTGGGCTTCAGTCTGTCTTCTGCTGTCCCTCATCTTTGCCTAGGATGGCTTGTGCTTTGAGGACAAATGAGGTTGTGTCATGAATGTTCCTGGAGACCCCTTTCTCCCTTCCTGCAGAAATGCAAACGTGACAGGATAGCCATGTTGCTAAATCAGTAGAATGCAGGTCTGGAGAAATAGATTATAACCCTCGGCATCTAAGTTAATAACGTGTAAAATGGCTAATAATCCCACCATGCCTCACGTCAGTGTTTGAGAAATCGGGCAATGAACATTGGAAAAAAAATATCTGAAGTTCTGGTGACAACACAGTAAAAAAAATCGAGGAGTAAATGAATAATTCGTTTTCAGTGCAGGGCTTAGGTTCTGCACAATAAATAATGCACAGAACCACATGCTAAATGATGAGGACAAAAAGCTATATGGGGTGATTTTCCAGGCAGCAGGCACTGTTCATCCTGAAGCAGAGGTTTTGTGAAATAAAACAAGTTGTCATGAAATTTAAAAATGCAGTTACTCCAGGGGGCCAAATGAAACATCATGAATGCTTTAAAACTGGTGCTTCTTAACTGTTGAGGGCCTGACTTTGTACTCATGGCCAGGCTGTTTAACTTAGACTATTTGGATGTAATATAATGGCACATTATACCATGTCAAGCAGCTTTATTTCTGTACAACTCCTGCATTTATAGACACAAACATGCATTAAACTACATTAGGTAAGGAGGTATATGCAATTGTTTAAAATACTTACCTTTCATATACAGTACAAAAATATATTCAAATGCATCTGCTTATCTATTTCTAAGTCAAGAATAATTATTTGTGGTTATCTAGCTTCCATAGGTGTTTTGTATGCCTACAGATATATTTATATATTACATCAATATTTTTATGTCAATGGAAAATTTCCACCTTCTCCTTTTCTCAGGCTTCAATAATTTCCCTCTATGAAATATATGAGAGGTGTTTTCATACAGAGGGGTGGTTGCTTGAATAGATCTTGCTTGTGTTTCTTTGTATAGCATAATCTTATTTTCAGTATATTATGCTGCATTTTGTTGTGATGATTCAGAGATCTTTTCAACACATTTTTCTGTCCGAGGCATTGGTCCAGTCCTCTTGGCTTTATCTATAATAGGAAAAAAATGTCTGTGGTAGAAAATATGTTCATGGACACCTTTGAATCGAAGTTTATTACGTTACATTTAGTAAAAAGTGCAAAAAAATTACTTGTATTGAAAAACATGTGGGCTGATAATGGTTAACTTTAGCAGTGTCTACTGACACCAGCAGAGAGTTTACTGATGTGTGTTAACAGGAAGAAAAACATTTCATAAATGTACCGGGAATTTAAGAGATGGGGAGGCATTTTGTGTCACTTGGTCTGGGGTAGCAGGGTTGAAAATTGCTCCTGGAGGTGTTGCTATCATAGGGACACTGCCTCTGTGTGATCATTCCTGTTTGTGCCAGGATAGGTAACACAACACGTATCATCATTACTCTTGCGATGAAATTTAGGGGGGGATTTTTGCCTCTGGAAGTGCAGGTAAAGGCCCCTCCTTCTGCAGGGCTCCAGGAGGAGTCAGTGGGAAGTGCAGAAGCAAGGCAGTATTTGCTAGTAGCTCCTCGTGGAATGAGCCATGCTCCTGGGGAGAGGTGGCCCTTTTCTGTGTATGTTAGGGTTGATGTATGCACACCTGAGAACCTCAGGCTTTCACAGGTCTATGAAAATCCTAAATCCATAGACATACCATGTGCCCACATATGTCATTGGGCTCTGCCAGATTCCAGCCTCGTGACTATGTTCTTCTCACCAGACCAGGATAGAAAATAATTCCCTCTTGCCTTTCCCTGTTCTTTTAATAAGCGCTTGTCTCACAGATAGTCTATTTGCACCTGTTTGCCTACAGGACCCGATGGGCCATAGGATAGAAGTGCTGATCCATCAGCCGGGGCCATCTGCATGCCGGGCTTGCTGCTTATCTCCACAGGAAAGGATGAGGGGCTCTGATTCTTGGGTAAAGCAGGCTGATTTCGGTCCCCAGGGGATTTGTGAGGCCAGAACGTACCTGGAAATTGATGAGACACGCTCCTTGAGAGGGAGCTATAACCTTCTCCACGGAGACCAGGAACAGTACAAAGCAATCTCACCAGACAGTCTCCCTTCTCCCCATTGACAAAACCAAGTTTGCCACAGGAGGGGAGGAATGAGTGTTACAGGGAAGCCACATGGTATGTTGTTGTACAACTAAATTGTCTAGCTCAGTTGACACACCAGTGGGTCATCAGTGCCTGCAATCCTGGAAGCTATGTGTGCAACATCACTGTGCTGCTGTTTCAGAAGAGACAGTTTAATTTCAGAAAAGGCAGTTTAATTAAAGATGACTTTGAAGCAAGAACATGAGTCCAAACCACCCTCAAATATTGGTAGACATTTTCTGTTATAATTAAAAAAAAAAAAATCTGCTTTTCTCTGGTTGTTTCATCTTTGTGAGAAGTTGACCCAAATATAGTCTACGTGCATTCTTTGGGTGAAGATTCAAATCTCCAAGAACTGGATAATCTTCTGCCTTTTCATACAGAGAAAACAATTTATCTTAGTACAGTTTTGGGAAGGAAAGACTAATGTGATGAAGAATGCCCCTTAAAATAAGGGAAACCTGGTAATTCTCCTCCACAGGTCAATGGAGACACACCACATTCATATCCATGACTTAGTATTTCCTTTTGATCTGTTGCGCTGTTATGGCCTTCGTTTTACTGCGTGGAGACCTACCATATTATAAAGAAATCAAAGTTTCAGAAATCAAGAATTTGTCACTGATTTCATAAGGTGTCTTCTAGAGAGGACAAAGATAACATAGTAGAGATTCTTCTGCCCACAGGCACTACTAAGCTACAAAAAAGAGAATTAATGTTTTAGACCAGCTATTAATTGATAGAACATCTGCTTGACAAGAAATTCCATGGGCAAAGCTAAACCTCCTTCCCTTCGGGGGTTTAGAGAACAAAGTTGGGTTTTTACTCCTCATGGTCTGTTCTCCTGGAAGAATACAGCCTTATTTTCAAAAGGTGCTGTAGCTTGAGGTGGAATTAATGAGAACAGCAAAACTTTCATGATGATTCTTATTAGAAAATTGAGTAATTCTGACACAGAAGTCCTGCGGGAGAAATAACTACTCTACCAAAGAAATCTTGGCTTTTTTCCCCCCTTTCAACAAGGGATGCTTTGAAACTGAAACATATTTTTCTGATAGTACAGCCATGGAAGCACCACAGCAGCGTGTTTTACTGCAATCAACTTCCGTGAAGCCGTTTATGCACATTAGTTTGTGGTGTAATTTATAGGCAAAGTCTTCCCACTGGGCCCAATGGGAGTTTGGTCCCTGTAGTAAACAGACTCTTCTCCCCTGGGCCCATCTGGTCCACTGCACTTTCTGCTACCTATTCCCTTCCTTTCAAAAGAGAGAATGATGGTGTATTGATGGCTAAAGCAGGAGTCCTGGGCTTTATTTCAGGACTGTTACAAACTCCATCAAATTCATTTGATATCTGTGCCTCCAGATTTCTCCATTTGTTCAGGAAATGGAGATAAAACTCATCTGTCAAGTTAGGGCAAAGGGAGTCTTAGTTCACATTGTTTCTCAAATCAAAGGGTGGAACAACTTACTGTATGAGCAGACGACACTCATGCAGCCTGGGTGAAATCAGTGCAATGCCTGTCGTCCTCTGCCATCCTCTGTTTTTTATGGGGTTCCTGCTGAAAGGCCAAAGCAACAGATTTACAGTGAAGATAAAGTTGGCCCTCCACTTTATTCAGGATTAACCTGGCAAGCAGGAGCATGACAGGGAGAGAAAGAGATCCTTCCATAAGCAGTTTGCTTGGCATGGTGAATGCCCACCTGTCTGCACTGCAAAGGAGGGGAGGAGGGAGCATGGTCCACCTGACCTTTCCCTATGATTAAAATGCTGATCTGATGAAGTCAGAGGAACAAACTGAACTGCCTCTTTCGACCCTCCATTTTTCCAGGAATAAACCAGCGCCATCCACATGGAAACAGTTTCGGGAGAGGCTAGGGGAAAGCAGTACTACTGCCCTAATTTATCTGGCCTCCTCTTTGGGAAAATCTGCATTTGAGTGGCCTCTTGCCCCATGCTAAAGTTCTGCAAGTGGGGGAGAGAACTGGAGATGACAAATGAGAAAGAGAATGTGTGCCTGGCTCTGTTTTTCTTTGACAATCTCTCTTCCAATAGGGCTATGGTCATTTGATCTCCCCATAATGCACAGGGATTTCAAGGGGACAGCTGGAAGCAGGGATGCATTAAAATGACTTGCTCTCTGAGATGAAAACCATGCTTATTAGCGGTTTGTTTCAAAAGCTCCCACCAGCAGCGGCTGTATCTCACTGACTGCAAATTCTGGAGGGTTTTGTCTAAAAAGTGGTTGTATGAGTGGGTGGCTGATCAAACAGTTGGAAATTTTCCTAGCTGAGTTCCCCTGCTATGTCCTAACAATGCCTGTAGATCACTGTTACACCAACAGGTCTCCTTGAGAACATGCTTAAATAAAATAGCACACAACAACTACTTTTTGGTGGTCTCTCCATGCTGGCAATGGATGCAGGCATCGGTGGTACTCTGATATAGACCAAATCTCCTACTGGGTATTTGCGGAAGAATTCACCTTTCTCTGAGAGATCAGCCCACCGTGACATCAAGACTGCATTTGCTCAGATCTCAGTGAGACATGTGTGGGTCCATGGAGAGATCAGAGGTCCCTCCCCATTGCTGTGCCAGCAGTAGAAGAACACGTGGCTCCTGCCAAAGGTCCCCTCTTTTCACAAGAGTCGTATGCCATCACATGTTCATCCTGTTCCCGTGTGAGAGTGTCTCAGGAGAGACAGCCCATGGAGTTTGGTTCAGTGAAGTCCACAGGGGATCTCAGTAGAGTGAAGATAAACAGTGTGTAGAGGATGGCACCTGTGTCAGGGGACACCGAGCTCCTCGCCTCCTGGGCCAGGATGTGCTGGGTCAACGCGGCCCCTCAGACACCCGTGGGCGCAGCAAGTGTTGAAGTTTGCTCCGCTGCAGAAGCACCACAGTCTCGCTGCACAGAGAAAGGCACCAGTAGGAGTAAGAGCTCTCATTCATCTCTCACTTTGCAATGTCCCTGATCTACATTAGCTGGATTTCATCTCAGGAGCCTCTGAGAGGACAGTGAACTCGTATTTTTAAATTTAACTCCTGTCACATTTTCCTGGAGCACAAATGCAGCAGTGGGCTCATTCACTGAGCTAATAAAATGCCTTTTAGCTTGACTGACCAGCACTTAGTTTGCAAGTGCTTCTAAGCTATTGAATTGAAGTAACAAGGGCTGAATAAAGCCCCAAACATGTCTTCCTTTAACATGATGGCATTGGCTTGCTGCTGCTGGGTGTCTTGCACAGGGTGTAGGCTAAAGATAATAAAAATCTTTGTTACCTTCTGGATGGAAAACGACATACCCCTGTCATACCTTTTAAAAACTTGGCAGCCTTTTCAGACAACTGAGGGCTTTGCTTTTAAGAGATTGCTCTTTAAATCTAGACAGATGGGTCTCAGCAATGCAGTTAGACAGATGTTCTGCTTTACATTACTAGTAATAATACTTTGAATCATTAGAATTTCGAAACAGAGTTTGCTATTCATTATGGATGCCGAGTTTCGTTTGTGGTATGATTTTTCACTTAGACTGGACAGGAAAAATAGGTTCATCATTTTCACTTTCAGGTTCTATCTCTTAAGAAAATAAGCTGTGACTAACAATAGTTATTAGCGGTTTGTCTCCCCTACCCATACCTCAATCATCATTATTAAGTGTTGATTGATTAAAGGCATTTTCATTGCTGTTCCAGAAAGCACTTTTGAAAGTGGGGTAGATTGACACATAAGGACACTTGTCTTGGCAAGAGAAAGGACTGGTGTTTTTCTAAATCGGAATGTACCTCACAGTGATCCTTTTCTTCAGCCTGTACAAGTCGATGTCAGACTAATGTGTAGCAAATGGGAGTGTTAGCACTGGAATACAGAGAGAAGCCCAGATTGAACACAGCATTATCCTAGGCAAGTGCCATGGCAGACCGAGAGTAGACATAGGGACTCTTGTGGCTTTATCGTGCCTAGCGCAAGCAGGAGCATCACAGAGAAGGCAAGGATAACAGCATCTTCATTGTGGCTGATTATTTCCACGTGCACATACTCACATTTGTTATAGTATTAAAAATCTGTGGTTTTATTAAAAAGCAAATACATCTGGAAATTTTCCAAGGATCTTCCAGACTCACTTGTACTTTGAGAAATGCCATTGCTTGAAAAAAACTTTGTTATTTCCCAAATGCACTTCTTCCTTGAAAGACACAGTGTTCTCTGGACTGACACCCATAAAATCTCACAAAGAAAGATAGTAGCATGTTTCATGCTGCTCTTTCGTCATTAGTAGTGGAAAAGAACACTACAGCTGAACGGAAAAAACAGATCTCTCCCTATTAAGTTTGCATGGCAGTTGTGGTAAGTAGCTGTAACAGAGTGGCATTTGAATGAAACATTAATATTTTAAACTAGTTCAGTAACAGCTAAAGTAATATAAAATATAGGAATAAATCCAAGAAACAGCAATAAACAGTAGGTGCTAACATGCATATAGACATCATTGTGCAAGAATGGTTAATGCCTTATAGAAACTTATTAAGAGAGTATGAAAGACATATGCTAGGATAATTTTGGCATTAAAATAAAAATAGATTAAAAGGGAAAAAAGTGAACGATATAGCATTAAATCCAGTCAAAATCTTTAGGTGTCATGGGTAACTTATTGTGAAATAAGAGATGAAACTGAGAGAATTTATCTGTAGTAGAAATTACAGAAAGAACATTAGAAATATTCAAAGGAAAGTCTAAAAGCCTTTTGCAGAATATCGCATGTTTTGATTTATCTCAAAGTTTCCTCATTCTTTTAACACTTCCAGTTTGACAGAAGCATTTTAAGGTTATATAATAATGTGTTTTACCACTGGTTCTGCATAATAAAGTAATTGCTCTATTAGAGATGCATTAGTGAGAGGAGCAAGTGACACAAAAGAACTTTGTATCAGAAGGAACTTCTGCACAAGGACAATCTTTTCTTTGAAACATAGAGAGAACTTCGGCATGAAAAAAGAAAGGAAGAAAGAAAGAAAGGAGGAAAGAAAAAAGGAATTTACTTTGCCAACAGTATCCAAGATATTGCAGTCTATCAGGGCATAATTCCTGCAGGTATCTGGATGTGAATACATTTTATTAGTGTGACACACTAATGGTGTGGCACAGACACGATGAACAACCTTGCTCTGAAGTTAGGTGAAACACCTTGGAGTCTTTGTGACACAGCAGGTAAAACATCCTCTGGAAAAGGGTCAGGTATGCATGGTCTGTGCACTTCTTAATTCCTGTATGGATGAATTAAATGTAGCATCTCCCTCGTCCTTGGGCACAAGGATGAATCGCTTCATAAATAGGGCTAGGACCCACTGGTGATGAGTAGCCCTTTCTTCTTCCAGTCTGGCATTAGGCTTCCTTGCGGGCGGTAGGTCTTTTCTGCTGCACTTACTCCTGGGAAGCTGGGAGGAGAAGACTGATCTCAGGGAAGGAAATTTTTGAACCCCCCCACAAATAAATGGAATTAAATGTGTGATTGACAGCTATAATACTTCTGTGCACACAGTGTTTCTGCTTCATTTTATTGGAATAGCTATCTGGGCTCTGCCACCGATCCTCTTAGGTATTGACTAAGTGAATTTCTCATCACAGGGTGATACTTCCCACCAGGAAAATAAGGGACAATGAATCTGATCTTCTTGATGAGGGGTGCAGTGGGGAAGGTGTTAATTAATATTTGTGAAGAAATCTGTGATCCTGTGATGAAAGGTGTTATGTTAGTGCAATTTATTACTTTAAATATAGTAAGATTCCTTGGCACAGATGATTTCCACCATGTTATTCACCAAGCTATTTTGGCTAGAGATCAGCTCAGGCCAAGCTGTTACATCTCAACACCTTCAGTGTTTTGAAGACATTCAGATATAAGTTTGGAATTTGCCCATCTCTGTCTTGAAGCAATTCGGTCCCACAGAGCATAGCACATATCCTTCAAGAAGAAGCCCTGAAGCTCAAAGAATAGGACCAAAGTGTTGTACAATAGGATGTTAGAAGTTGCCTTTGAGGCACTACTTCTGCCCAGTCACCTGGACGAGCTGCCATCCATTGTGAAGGGTATGTAACCATTACACCCAGCAGTGATCTGGTGTGCTACTGAAAAAAATGTTGCAGGCTATCACACACAAGTGCAAACAATGATGAGGAAAAAATATACATTCAGGTCACTGCAGGCCATGAAAAAAGCCACCCACCTGATTGCAGCAGGCCAGAGAGAGGGGCCTTTTTAATGAGTATTTGCTATATTCCCTGGTATAAAATCCACAACTGCTGCTTTGGGCTGATGCATAGAGCTTGTCTTGGTGTTAAGCATCAGCAGGGATGAAAATGGCTGGTGCTCGGGTAAATGGGGTGCTAGCCATGCCTCACAGGGGCACGCAGGAGCCAGCGAGCGGGACTTGTCTCTGAGGCTTGGGAACAGGAGCAAGAACTTGTCGGACCACGTGTCTTGTTCTGGGAGGCCCCTTGGCTGCCCTGTGTACAGTTTGAGGGCTACGTGATCCCACACAGCTGCGAACGCCTTTCTTGCAGGATTAAAGAGGTCACTTAGGACACTACCCGAGCAGCAAGGTCCTCCTCCCTGAGTCTTTAAATAGCCCCTTTCCCCTCCATGTCTCCTTTGAGTTTCCTGGCTTGCTCAGGCCTATCTGACTCCTCAGCAGAGGAAATCCCGACCGGGCCAAAGAAGTGCGCTTATGATTTACCACAGAGGATGGCAACGTCTGTGGCGGTGCTGAGGACGTTTGGACGGGTGTTTTGGGAGCAGGGGCAACAGGCCTGTAACTTCTTGGGATCCTTCTAAAGCTGGATGATGGTACTATTGTAACAAAGTGCTTCGGTAATAACAAAATTCAGGCTGTAATCGCTTTAATTTGAATACCCTGTTATTCTGAGGTTGCCTAACGATATTTCAGGGATCCCTGAACCCTTTTTTTCCCCCTCAGGAATGATTTTTTTTTTTTTTCTAAACCTCCACGTATCCAATACTGTAGATAATAACCTTCTAACAAGAAATCATGGTTAGCTGGCTGAATATTGAGCCTGAGGATGGGAGCACACAGACAAGAAACTCTCCAGGGTATTTTGCTCTCTTATTTAAGTGTGAATTTTTAGCTCCACTTAAATTAGAAAAAGCAATTTACTCTGACAAGGCACAGAACATAAGGCACCAAACCTGGCTTCACAGTTATTGTAAGGCTGGATAGTCAGCTGTGGGAAGACGATATCCAGCTGGCAAATCCAAAATGCCAGCTGTGAGCGGCTGTGCCCGGCAGTTGGGTCTGGTACGCACCTCTGCCTCGCTGGCGGCAGAGCGCTGGGGGGGAGTCTCTGATTTAAGCATTAATACAGTTATTAGCAGCCCAATAGTTTCCAGAGGTGTCAGGAGAGCGTGAGGACTAATGCTGCTCGGCCCCTAACCTAGTCTTGATTTTAGCTGGTATTAATTTTGCATTAGGATTTCTCTTCAATAGGCTTTGAGTGCAGAGAGTGAGAAATCTTACTTGCAGATGCAAGTCTCATTACACAGACAGTTAGGCTTCTGACTGCTGCTATTTGTGTGAGAAAATTTATTAAGGGTAAGAGAAGAAAGAAGGATGTATTTTGAACACATCAAATCCTGCTTCCCTATTTAGAAACAGGCTATTTAAAAACAAACAAACAAACGAACGAACGAACAAAAAAACCCTGGAACTGGACATCCTATTCCTTGGTCTCTCTAAAAAAACCCCAGGTCTAGAAGTTTGTTAGCCCAGTGCAGCAATAGCTTTTCTTTAAAAACAGTCTGTTTTGGTTTTTTTTTTTTTCCCCTAAGCAGTCACACAGCTTTGTGAGACTATACTCAACAATTAATTTAATAGGATTATTGGTAGAAATCATGTTATGCATTGTCTTGCAGGAGTGACTTTAATTTTGCATTTATTATTTTTGTGAGTGGAATAACTGCTTTGTATTTCTTTCCCCAAATAAAATATTTATTAGTAAATGTCGCGCTGCACAAATTAATGCTGTTTGATTTCTTTCTGGGCGCCCTCCTTTTTCCAGCATTAATGCTTAGACTCACAGCAAACACTCTCAGAAGTTTGCACGTTTCATTTGGAGAAAAACTTGCCTTTGGGCAAAAGACATGAAAGCCCGAGAGCTACACAAAAGACTGAGTTTATGGAAAGTCTTCGTTTTAAGCCAGCACTAAAAGGGGAACTGCACTGATAGCTGCTGTCCTTCAGGTGGGACAGGAAAAATCTCACCTCTGTTGGGTCTTCAAATCTTGCGGAAAACATCCCAGGAGACTTCCCTGATGAAACGAGATTACCTGTTTCTGTGGCTCAGTTGCAATTTTATAATCTTGTCTTGAGTAAATAACAGCTTGTCTTGGCATGTTCCCAGGTGCAGGACAAGGAGACAGAAACTCCTTCCCTGCTTAATCGTGGGTCAGCAAAATAACCTGAGCTGACAGTCAGAAGGATCTTGGGATCGAGCTGTTGTCCTCCAAACCCAATGTCACTAACTAATCACTTGCTGCCTGTAATGTGTCAATGACTATGCGCTGGGGTATTTTTTTATTCCTGGCTTTCTCCATCCTCCTGCTGTTTATCTATGAGGAGCTCCAGCCAAGCTAACCAAAGCCCCGGTGCTTCAGGGATTAATTCCTGGAAAAAGCGCAGAGAGGAACTATAAGCTGGGAGCTGATTAAATGCATCTGAACTCAGCCCTGTGATACTCCTGGTTGTGTGAAAAAAACAGCAGGTTCTGCTGAAGCAAGGGTAAGATGGTGGGCTCCAGCCAAAAAGTACAGCCATGCTTGATATTTTCAGTGATGTTTTTTGCCACTTTAGCCTTTGTCCAGCTGCGAGCCATGAAAGACAGCTACAGGTTGTTGTTAACAGGTCACAATTTGGCTTTAACTTTAAATCCTTTTAGTGAAATCCTGCAGGAGGTTGGTGATTTTGTAATCTAACTTGAGCCTCTGGGAACTTTGCTCTGCTCTCATTCCACCCATATACTATGAATGCATCTTCATTAGTCTGTGCATGTATAGATGTATCTAACATTCATAAGTGCTGGCAGGAATGGAAAATATTTAGCAAGAGGAATTTTACATCTCTCCTCTCTTTGCTTATGGTTTGTTCTTGAACCGTCAAACATATCTTTCAATAAAAATAACTAATGTGTTTATTTTAACAAGAGCTGGGTAAGTAATTTGCATTAAAGAAATTACTCTATTCATCTTTTTTAGATCAGGCGCAAGTTGTGATTTTCTCATTTGTACTTGCTGTTCAAAAAGATTTCCTGAATATTTTTTATGAATGAATTTGTTGGCAATTCATCCACAAACAGTTTGGTATGAGTATTAATTTAAACAATTGATTCTAATAGATTTAAATGTCCAAATATCTTTGATGACTTTGAAAATCTCAAGCTAATTAGTCAAAATCTGAGTTGTTTCTTTTCAACAGGCAAGCTGCTATCTTGCAAGACAACAGCAACTTTAGGGTTGTTTTTTCTGTGTTGTCTTGCTGTTATAAATTGGAGCTGTGTTCTTCTGCAGTATTCTGTATTATTCAGTGGTGCCACTAAAGTTAGTGGGAAATATGTTAGAATTTGTAACGGGACTAGAGTTTTATCCACTGTTTCAGCAAACACACAAGTCATCCAATTCCCTCACTAGTGCACTGGAGGAAGGGGAACAATGGGGCACCAGCACAGTCAGAGTTTTAGTGTTAAAATATCAAGAGTAAATACTCAGGTAAAATATTTGGCAATATCACCCAGCTCTAATTTGCACATTTTAAAGGTTGGTCTTTCATGTCCCCTCAAGTTCTTTGTTTGCCTGAGTCCCTGGATAAAGCACATAGAAAGTCAGAGGATATCTTATGTCATCACTATTTGTGTTAATGGCTTAGGAAACCCACAATCCAATCAGTTAAAATAAACAACCCAGTGTAATAGGAGCATAAATCAATGAAGACTTCATTACTGAAACCTTAATGTGTAATCCATCCACCTACAGAGGAAAGGGATACTGAGAGGCAGCAAGACAAAACCAGAGGACAGTCTGATTTAGGCAACCCTGATATTTAAAAAGGTGCTGGGAACAGTAACTCTTCCTGGAGTCAGTAAATTTGGTGGATACTCATCACTCCTGACAGCCTGCCCCAGACTATTAAGTCCCTATGCTAAAAAATGCCAAGACACTCTTGGGAAGAGAGCTCTGATAGCTCTCTGTTTGCTCTGGGAGAGTTGAGACAGCTCAAGACTGTGGACTAATGAACAAAAACATGAATTAGCAAGATTAACATATGACTAAAACTATATGTGTTACCTAGAAGTAACGGTATTCAGAACTGCTCTGACCCTGCTGCAGACTTTCCTCTCTGTGTGGCTCCTTGAGCCAGTAACACGAATTTGGACCCCTTCTCTAAGATGAGGGTGGCAATATTTGGTGAACCGGGAGTTACTGGATTTCATTAAAGCCACGTATTCGGTTTGTCTTGGCTCTGAAAGAAGCAGTAATCCTATCATACCGAGCCTTTTGATTTCAACACGGTTCATAAAAGGGCTGAACTTTTATGTTCAGTGCAGAGATCTCTGCTTGTTGAGTTAATGTAGTAATGAATAGAACCAGCAGGCTCTCTCTCTGGGCATGGGCCAGCTCTGAGATGGGGATGAGACATGCACTTTTCCTGTGGATTTTAGCTAACAACCAAAGTAAGGTGAGTCTTTAGAAAGGCGGCAGTGCTCACAGACCCTCCTCCCCCGAGTCCCCTGTTTCAGAAGTGATTCTCTGCCTCTTTGCTCCAATCTCTCATCCTTGCCTGACTCCTCTTTCTTCCTTACCCTTCCCCTGACCACATCATGTTCTTTTGTCTCACTCCTCTGCTGATACTTTTGTCCCTGTAGCTCACTTGTGCCAGCATGAAATGTGTATTGAGCAGTCAAAGTTTGGTAGCACTGGTAATTGACCAAAACCAGTATGATGGGAATTCTGGTTTTCAGAGATTTGGAGTTTGTTTTTATTAATAATTAGGATAAAAAAAGAAATCTAAGAATACGTAATATTAAGGATACAGAAGTTAGGAAACATCAGCACTAATGCAGATATTGCATGCAGAAGACGGCACGTATAATTTGCTAATACAGAAGGGGGTTTGGCTGAAGGGAGCTGCCGAGCATCCTACAGGAGTTCTGCGACAGAGGTGGAAACCTGATTCTCCAGGCTGACAGTCACCTGCTCTGACTGTGAAGACTGACCTTTTTCCTGCTTCATTGCTATGTCTCACTCAATGCATACCCTCCCCAACTACAACAAAGGAGGAGGAGGTATGATATGCAGCTCCCTAATTAGCTACACAGTCCTCAGCACCATGTCAGCTTATGCTGTGACTTTAGCAGGGATCCATTGGAAAAAAAATGTCCATTTGCATTAATAGTCATTATTACAGATCTGAATTAGATTTCCCTGATATTCTTTCTAGAGTTTCTTTTTGCTAGGTGTTACTTCTCAATTCCTTGTCTTAAATATTCAGTTGCATAATGTTAAATATGTCAGAGAATGGTTGAATTAATTTGGCTGGTAAAATGATCCCATATATCCAGAATACATACTAGTAGGTTAAGTTTCTGAAGCACTTCAACACTCAGAAATATAGGAGCCATATATTTGTAAGATATTATCCTATTGTAATAATTTAATGGGAGAGAAAGTGATTCCATTATAGTTTATGTGATCCTGAGGTTCTTCAGGATCAAGGCTACGCAAATGCACGTTTTCTATTATATTGGAAATTTGTATTGTGTTGTATTGTATCTATATGGAAAAAGGCAGGTGATTAACTCTTCAGTCTCAGCAGTGAAATCTGGTTGGAGGAGGACTGAAGAAGGGGTCTAGTGTATTACACAGATGGATGGTAGGTATCATGTGTTTCCTTCTCTTCAAGTACAGTATATCTTATTTCCTCTAGTGCAGAATTTAAAGTGAATCTAAAGCAGAATGTGTGATGTCAAGGTGTGGTGCTTGCTTGGACTTGATTAAAAATAGGTTTAGGGCATCTTTCTGCTCCCCAAATTCCAGTCTTCCATGTGGTTGTAGCTGCAAAGCTGCAAAGACAGGGGAATTTTCTTGTAAATGAGATTAATATAATTTCAAGATATTCTTCTTCAACTGCCAGTAATAAAGGATGCTGTCATGGAAAACCACCCCATATTTAACATTCCTGTGTCATACAGGATTTCCTCAACTTTGAGGTAGCCAGACCAAACCAAAAAAGAGAGATGTAATTTAGAATTTAGTTGTAAATTCTACAGAAATGCTACTGTGTATTAAATATTGTGTAGTATGATCAGTATGTCTGTCAGAGGCTTTTGAAATGTGTTATCAATATGGTTCCACATATTCCCTGGCCAGATGGCACAAAAAGTACTCAGTATCCAAAGAAGGATCTCAGTGCCTCTGCACCGCATGATGCACTGCAGCCCTGTGTAGCATGAAGTTCATTTGATCGCTAAATTTGGTGTGTTTCCATTTCAGAGCTCCTGTGACAAGGATGTCGTCCTGAATATTCTCAGTGTCCTCACTGACTTGCTCTCTCTGGGTAAGGAAGCAAAGCTCTGGGGCAATGCCTGTGGGCTAGGGGCAGAAAGGGGGTCCTCAAATAGGTCAGGGAATTCATACCTGCATAAACTTGGCCAGGGGTTTGCAAGGTGAACAAAACATGAATTGTATCTATAGATCAGCAGTCCTTACTCTTGTGTTTGGAAAACTGAGCTTTTTCAGTAAGTTAAAGAAAAAAAAAGACCCCGAGAAAGTGTCCATTTTTTTTTAGTTTAAAAGATGCCCCTGAGTTTCAAAGTATTTCATAATCCCTGGCAGTCAACCACTGGAAATGTTCACCAGTGCCATTGGAGAGAGGGCTGTGAGACAGGGAGAGGAGCCTGACTTCCCAGAGCATGGGGACTCTCTAATGGAAAGAGTTCAGCATCTCCCCAAAAGGCACCTCCACCTCAGGGCTGCAGGGAAGGCATCTTGCTGCATGTGCCCCAGCCACGTGAAAAAATAAGCGAATTGGCAAAAGAACTGAAAAAATAATTAAGTTTCTTTTCCTTCCTGCTCCACCTCAGAAATGTCATTTGCTAAACAATTCCTAACCCAACTGAGCTGCTAGGCTGCGGGGGCTGCATTGGCGAGTGCTGGAGCCTCCTGCGTTCCCCACTCCTTGGAGCCCCACCACAGACATCACCCTTCCAGCTGGGCCTCTCTTTTGAAGCCCTGCAGTGCTGTTCCTCAGCTAGATGGAAGGATGGCCTACATGGAGGATAGGAGGTACTGTCTCCCCTCCAGGAGCTGAACGTGCAGCTTCCTCCAACCAAGGAGCCTGAAGTCACTGCTGAAGTCGCCCATGGATCAACGTTTGTTGACACAGTAGGGCTCACAGGATTAGCGTGTGGTTTCTTTGGAGACCTAGATTTGTTTGAAAGCTGTCTCCAAAGCTTCCCTATGATTCCATTTCATTTTGCAGAAGCCCGTTGCAGCTTTAGTCCTTTGCTTGTTTAATTTCCAGTATCTAAGAAAAGATCACTGAGCCTTCTGCTCCTTTGAAACCTGTTGGTGTCTCTGCTTATTCCTCTCTGCTGCATTTCAATGCACAATGAAAAAGTTTTGCAGGACATGGGTTTCTAAAGATAACGACTGGTGGAGCAAGAGGCAGCAGAGCGCGTGGTTTCACCGTGCAGCCATTAGCCGTGTCTCCAGGCCAGGAGCACCTGAGATCCATGGTCAATTCTGCAAATACCCTTGGGTTTATAGCAATAAAACACCGTTGAAAGGCCATGGGAGCTTTGTGTGCTCCATGCGGGATGCGGGTTTGTGATAGCTGTGGCTCAGGGAAGGGATGCTCTGAGCATAGTCTCTCCTCTTTTCCACAGGGACCGGCCGGAGAATTCACTACATGATCAGCAAAGGGGGCAGTGAGGCGCTGCTGCAGGCTCTCATCACCGCTGCCCGGACCGAGCCGCCCGACCACAGCACCCTCCTGCCCCTGCTTTGCCTGCTGGCCAGGGTCGGCCAACGAGGTACTGCTGAGTGGTGGGGGGGGCTCAAAACTAATGGACAGCCCCAGCAATAATCAGCAGTGGCATGTGCCTGATAGACAGCTGTGAGTTTTATTTTTGGGGTGTGCCGCTTGTCTGCGGTCTGGCCAGGTAGAGATCCTGCAACAAGGCAGGGAGGCCGTACACGTGCGTAGAGCTGCTTTTTACACAGGTTTCATCCATGTTCTGCCTTGGGTTGGCCTGGTGGCTGAAAGCCACCCCCCCCCCCCAGCAGAAATTGTATTTTTTTTTCACCTTAACCTAAGCAAAATCATAAAATATGATTTCTCTTTCTCGGCCCGATCCACAGCAGAGTGGCAGATCTTGGTGTACAGGGGGGTTTCCTGAGGCAGGGAAATGCCAGGGCAGCGCAGAGACCCACAGGAGCTGGCAGCTCTCACGAGAGAGAAAGACTGGTTGAACCATGCTCTGCCCTCCCTGAGACAGAACCAGGAACAGCCACCAGAAAAAACACAAGATCAAGGGCATCCTGTATCCTCCACCCAACAGGCAGCAGGCAATAGCTTAAAGGAAGGGAGTGAATGGAGGCAAGTCTACGCTCCAGGCGGCTCCGAACCCCTCCTTGCTCACCTCGCCTTCCCTGCTGCCTCTGTACAACAGGTATGAGGCTCTGGATGTGGAAGGCCAATCAATGGATGCTGTGGATGATGGTCCATCTACACCAGAGGTGTTGCCAAGGTCAGAAAGGCCTACCCCCCTCTATCACAACCACCTCCACGAGGAAGAAAAGATGGGTTATAGTTGTAGGTGACTCCCTTCTGAGGGGAACAGAGGGTCCAATATGCCAGACAGACCCTCCTCTTCGGGAAGTCTGCTGCCTCCCGGGGGCCTGGGTTAAGGACAGCACTAGGAAACTTCCTAGCCTGGTACGGCCCTCAGACTGTTACACATTATTGCTCTTCCATGTGGGTGGTGATGAAGCCACAACGTGTAGTCCAAGGGCGATCAAAAGAGACTTCAGGGCCTTGGGACGGTTGGTAAAGGAATCCGGGGCACAGGTGATTTTTCCCTTTATCCTTCCAGTTGTGGGCAGCGACATTGGAAGAAACCGATGGACCCAGTCTATTAATATATGGCTCCGTGTCTGGTGTCACCACCAGAATTTCAGGTTTTTCGATAATGCGATGGTCTACGTGGCACCAGGCCTGCTGGTGTTGGGTGGGGTGCATCTTTCTCAAAAGGGGAAGAGGGTCTTTGCTCATGAGCTACCAGGGCTGATTGACAGAGCTTTAAACTAGACTTGAAGGGGGAGGGGGATAATATCAGACTTGCCTGTGACAAGCTGTGGGACGACACACCACGGTTAGAGGGACGGGGTGCTAGCGAGGGCCCTCAGCCTGTTGCTCTGAGACATGCTGGGTACATTGGAGCACACCTGAAGTCTTACAGAGAGGAGCCAGGGGCTCCTGAGGTAATAGGAACCAACAGGGAAACACTGGTGAAATGTGTCAAAGGAATTAAGGGGTGTTCCTCTAAAAAGGTGACACGGCTGACAGCCCAGCTGAAGTGCTTCTACACCAATGCACACAGCATGGGCAAAAAACAGGAGGAGTTGGAAGCCACCATGCTGCTAGAAAGCTACGACCTGGTTGCCATTACTGAAACTTAGTGGGATGAATCCTGTGACTGGAGTGTGGCTATCGATGGCTACAGGCTGTTCAGAAGGGACAGGCGAGGAAGGACGGGCGGAGGCGTTGCCATCTACATCAAGAAATAGATAGAGTGTGAAGAGCTGTCTCCGAAGAACAGCCACGAGCAGGTTGAAAGTTTATGGGTAAGAATTAGAGACCAAGGCAACAAAGGGAACCTTGTGGTTGGTGTCTACTACAGGACACCCAATCAAGGGGAGCCTATTGATGAAGCCTTACTCCAGCTACAGGAGGCATTGCGCTCGCAGGCTCTCATTCTGCTGGGGGACTTCAACCACCCCGACATCTGCTGGAAAAGCAGCACGGTGAGCTGTAGGCGATCCAGGAGACTCCTGGAGTGCATTGAGGATAACTTCTTAAGCCAGGTAATAGACAGCCCTACCAGAGGGGATGCATGACTGGACCTGTTGGTCGCCAATGCAAGTGAGCTAATCAGAGACCTCAAGATTGGAGGCAGCCTGGGCTGCAGTGATCATGTACTGATGGATTTCACAGTCCGGAGGGATATGGGACAGGCGAAGAGTAAGTCAGGACCCTGAATTTTAGGAAAGCAAACTTCCAGCTCTTCAAGGAGTTAGTCAATAGGACCCCCTGGGAAACTGCCCTCAGGGGCAAGGGAGCAGAACAGAGCTGGCAGTTCTTTAAGAACACTTTCCATAGAACACAAGAGCTCTTGATCCCCCTGTGTAAGAAAACAGGCAAGGAAGTGTCGTGGTTTAATCCCAGCTGGCAACTAAGCACCACCCAGCTGCTCACTCACTCATTCCCGTGGTGGGATGAGGGAGAGAATCAGAAGAGTAAAAGTGAGAAAACTCGTGGGTTGAGATAGACAGTTTAATAGGTAAAGCAAACGCCACGCACGCAAGCAAAGCAAAACAAAGAATTTATTCACTGCTTCCCATGGGCAGGCAGGTGTTCAGCCATCTCCAGGAAAGCAGGGCTCCATCACGCGTAATGGTTACTTGGGAAGACAAACGCCATCACTCCGAACATCCCCCCTTCTTTCTTCTTCCCCCAGCTTTATATGCTGAACATGACGTCACATGGTATGGAATATCCCTTTGGTCAGTTGGGGTCAGCTGTCCCAGCCATGTCCCCTCCCAGCTCCTTGTGCACCCCCAGCCCACTCGCTGGTGGGGTGAGGAGCAGAAAAGGCCTTGACTGTGTGTAAGCACTGCTCAGCAGTAATGAAAGCATCCCTGTGCTATCAACACTGTTTTCAGCACAAATCCAAAACATAGCCCCATACTAGCTACTATGAAGAAAATTAACTCTATCATCTCGGCCAAAACCAACACAGAAGGCAAGACACTGGCATGGCTGAGTCAAGACCTGCTGGTCAAACTAAAGAGCAACAAGGAAATGCACAGGCAGTGGAAGCAGGGATAGGTATCCTGGGAAGAGTATAGGGATGCTGCCCGGTTGTGTAGGGATGGGGTCAGGAAGGCCAAGGCACAGCTGGAGCTGAACTTGGCAAGGGATGCAAAGAATGATAAGAAGGGCTTCTATAGGTATGTCAGCCAGAAAAGGAAGGTCAAAGAAAGTGTACCCCCGTGATGAGCAAGACTTGCAAACTGCTAACAACGGACAAGGAGAAGGCTGAGGTGCTCAACAACCATTTTGCCTCAGTCTTCACAGGCAACTTCTCTCCCTACACCTCTCAAGTGGATGGACCTCAAGGCAGGTACTGGGGGAGCAAAGTCTCTCTCACTGTAAGAGAAGATCAGGTCTGAGACCACCTGAGGAACCTGAACATACATGTGGGACCTGATGAGGTGCATCCCAGAGTCCTGAGGGAATTGGCTGATATAGTTGCCAAGCCACTCTCCATGATATTTGAAAAGTCATGGCAGTCAGGTGAAGTCCCCGGTGACTGGAAGAAGGGAAACATTGCACCCATTGTTAAAAAGGGTAGAAAGGAGGACCCTGGGAACTACGGACCTGTCAGCCTCACCTCTGTGCTTGGGAAGATCACGGAACAGATCCTCCTAGAAGTTGTGTTAAGGCACATGGAGGACAGGGAGGTGATTTGAAACAGCCAGCATGGCTTCACCAAGGGCAAGCCTTGCCTGACCAACCTAGTGGCCTTCTATGACCAGTGGACAAGGGAAGAGCTACGGATGTCATCTATCTGGACTTCTGTAAGGCCTTTGACATGGTCCCCCACAACATCCTTCTCTCTAAATGGGAGAGATATGGATTTGATGGGTGGACTGTTTGGTGGATGAGGAATTGCTTGAATGGTTGCATCCAGAGAGTAGTGGTCAATGGCTCAAAGTCCGCATGGAGGTCAGTGACAAGTGGCTTCCCTCAGGAGTCCATATTGGGGCCAGTACTGTTTAACATCTTCATCAGTATCATAGACAGTGGAATCGAGTGCACCCTCAGCAAGTTTGCAGATGACACCAAGCTGAGTGGTGCAGTTGACATGCCTGAGGGACAGGATGCCATCCAGAGGGACCTGGACAAGCTGGAGAAGTGGGCCTATGTGAATGTCATGAGATTGTGCAATGTCCTGCACCTGGGTCGGGACAACCCCCATTATCCATACAGGCTGGGAGATGAAGGGATTGAGAGCAGCCCTGTGGAGAAGGACTTGGGGGTACTTGTGGATGAAAAGCTGGACATGAGCCAGCAATGTGCACTCGCAGCCCAGAAAGCCAACCGTACCCTGGGCTGCATAAAAAGAAGCGTGACCAGCAGGTCGAGGGAGATGATTCTGCCCTTCTACTCCACCCTGGTGAGACCCCACCTGGAGTACTGTGTCCAGCTCTGGGGTCCTCAGTACAGGAAAGACATGGACTTGTTGGAGCAGGTCCAGAGGAGGGCCACAAAAATGATCAGAGGGATGGAACACCTCTCCTGTGAAGAAAGGCTGAGAGAGTTGGAGTTGTTCAGCCTGGAGAAGAGAAGGCTCCGGGGAGACCTTATTGCAGCCTTTCAGTACTTAAAGAGGGCTTATAAGAAAGACGGGGACAGAGTTTT
This sequence comes from Mycteria americana, assembly GCF_035582795.1. NCBI lineage: Eukaryota > Metazoa > Chordata > Aves > Ciconiiformes > Ciconiidae > Mycteria > Mycteria americana. The sequence goes on along the minus strand of NC_134370.1, from coordinate 63,051,793 downwards.
TAGCAGGGCCTGCAGCGATAGGACAAGGGGTAATGGTTTTCAACTAAAAGAGGGTAGATTCAGACTACATATAAGGAAGAAACTTTTTATGATGAGGGTGGTGAAACACTGGAACATGTTGCCCAGAGAGGTGGTAGATACCCCATCCCTGGAAATATTCAAGGTCAGGTTGGATGAGGATCTGAGCAACCTGATCTAGTGGAAGATGTCCCTGCTCATTGCAGGGAGGTTGGACTAGATGACCTTTAAAGGTCCCTTCCAACCCAAACCATTCTATGATTCTATGATTTGTATCTGGTGACTCAAGGTGAATCCCACATTTTCCTGTTTTCGGTGAGAATAATGCTGATCTAACTCATTGAAACATTTGAATGCCTTTGTTATGAGATCTTGAGTTATAAGATTCAGTGCAAATATGTTTATCAGCACTGCTGCAGGGAACTGGTCTTTGTAATAGTTTGATTCTTATTTGCTTTTCACAGATAGGAAGTTTGGGCTGAAAGTGCAGAAGGCAGAAGCAACTGATATCATACTGAGCTTGGCAAGAAGAAACCTGGGCCACCACCTGCACCTCACCCACTGCCTCTGGGTCCTGAGGGTTTGTGCTTCTAACGGTGAGTGCCTGTATTTTCCTCTTTTCCTCTGTGTAACAACCACCAGAGTTCTTTTTTAGTCATTTCAGTTCAAAGAAACATCATTCCTGATTAAGGTTAGTGCCTGCATGCACCGTTAATATACAGAATCAGGCACAAAAGCCAGAACAACCATAGAAAGAGGTGTTCCCCAAGGAGCCTATACAGCCTTTACAGTGTATTTCATCTGTGGACTATGAAAATAAAAGTGCTGTAGTGAAAAATATTCATGGCAATGATCTCTTATTCTAGAATATAGACAGTCAACTTTGCTCTGAGACTTAGGTACCTTAAGTCTCTATGCAGTTCCCATTACCATAATAGTCAAATGTCTCACTATTGTTGATTGTATTGATCCTCAGAGCAGCTCCATGAGGAAGGAAAATACGGTTGGAGAAACAGAGGGAGAGAGAAGTCAGTTACTCATTCAAGGTCCCTCAGGAAGTACATATTAGATCATGGTCTTCTGTCTAGTATCCCCCCCCATGCACTCTCCCAGCTTTTCTTGCTTGGCAATGCCCTCATATTAAATGATTCAAGCAATGGGATTTCCAGTATTCTCTCCCAGGATCATTACAGATTCATACAGGCTTTCTCTGCTATAGAGCACTGAGTTTGTCAGCACAAATTTCCCTTTGCTCAGTCTAACCCTTTCCTCTCCTTGCCCACATCCCTCACCCAGCAGATAATTCTTGACGGCCATCCTGTCTGTAGTCTGCTATATGCATCCTAAGATTTAGCACTCCTGGCACCCAGCCCTGCAGGTTCCTTCTATCTGTACAGGAGCTAGCTTCATGAAATGGGCTTTCTCAGGCAAGCAGCCAAGCCTCAACATTCAACCACTCTCCCTGTGATAAGCAGTATTTGAAAGGCTGAGCGTGACTAAAAATGGAGCCAAGGCCGGAAGCTGAAATGTGCCTTTATTTGGGTTTCACAGCTGTGTAGTCACCCTGTGCTGCCTCCCACCCAAAATGATGATCTCCACACTTCCCTGCTCCCTGCTTCAGTGCACCTGCTTCCCAATTCAGCTGCAGTTTTTGCAGAGGTTTTAGGATGCATACTGCAGCGTCCCTCCTTTCTGTTAATGTCAGACCCCAGAACCCCACCTCTGCTCCTTTGCTGGAGCATCTCTGTTACTCTCCAGGTATCCCCAGCACTCTCCAGATGTGCTTCCCCCTTCCATGAGTAACTTTGACTTTGCGGGCTCGTGGCTCCGCTGGGAAGCTGCAGGGGAGGTTAGGTGAAGGTCTGTGTGGATGTGGTACCAAACTAGGAGATTACATGCTCTCAACCTTAAAAATTATTTTTATGGAGTGGAACTAAAGAGGATCCAGAAGCATATAAAACTCTGAGAGTGCTTAGGTATAAAAGCAGAAAAAATGAGTCCTTGTCGCAATCTCACGCACCAGTTCTTTGCTCTGGGTTGCTCCCTTCACAATCTCTGCCACCAGTTGTGTGTGGCAGCCTACGTCCTGCTCTGGGGCAGGATGAGTTCAAGCAGCCTTGTCCACCGCCCTGTCTCTAATGAATTACCAGCTTAGTGTGAAAGTAGCTGGCAAACCTTGCAAAGCTTTCCATCACAGGACAACTTGGTGGGGACACGGTAGGACTGCAGGAGATGATGGGCCCTCTGCCAGCTCTCTGAGGACCACTGGGAGATACTTACAAAACAGCCAAAACCCAGCAGTGGGCAAGCAGCCAGGTCTCCCTCTGGCTGCTGTTGATTACTGAGCCTTTCACCCTGTTGACTTGCATTTAATATTTCGGGGCTGTATCCATCCCTTCTTCACACAGAGTTTCTGTCTCATAGTAGGGAGGTCTGGCTAAAGACCTAGTTTATGCATAGGGCATTTTTGGAATCGAATGCAAAATCTATATATAAAAGTTCCTAGTGTGTTAGCAAGTGAAGGATTAAAGGTAAAATTGGCCTAGCTGAAATTAAGCTGCATTCAGAAGCTCCCCTCCCCCCAAAACACACTTCCATCCTACTGAATAATAACACAGAAAGAAAACTCTACCCTCCATGCCCCTATGAAATAAACTGTCCTCATGGAGTTGCCTGTGGGAAATGTGGGATGAATTTGAGCCCTGTCATTTTTGCTGGGAGATGACCCTATTTAACTATGATTTGTTCTCTGGAGAGTACAATATTTACAGGAAAAGGGACTTTGGGGAACTCAGGGAGAACTGGAGGACTGTTTTTGTGTCTGATCTTGGCTCAGGTTGTGTCCACAGACAGCTTTGTGCTTCTGTTTCTGTGTTTGTAAAATGACCTGTGGAGTCCAGTTGGAAGCCCAGAGAAATCCGCTCATAGCCCCAGGGACAGCTACTCCCTTCCCCGCATCACCTCTAAACACAATGTTGCAGACTGCCTGCTTCAGATCTGACTGCTTTTCTCTTTTATTGACTTAGTTGCCACAGGAACGACACTTGGCATCAATGGAGCCATGGAGCTGCTTTTCAAAGTCATCACCCCTTACAGCAAGAGACACGTCAGGACAGTCAGGTAGGCAGTAGGCCCAAGGGAACTCATCTTTCCAGGGCAGCAAGAAATAAAATTTTGGTTCCACTTGAAGAGGCAAAGAAATCAGAAATGGATGCACAATTTCCACTCACTTTAAATCTGCAGGGTTTTTTAAGAGGCAGAAATAGTTCCCTGAAGGACATGTTAATGCTGTGATTCATCATATGATTCATGCTGGTGGCCATTTATTTGTAGTGTACCCTATACAGTGATGGCAGTTTGATTGCAAAGTATCGTCCTTCATTTTCCAGTCAGGACTGGATTTTGAGAGGCATGTGCTGGCAGCAGACAAACTGCTCCTGCCTACCCCTTAGCAAGAACCTCCTGCCACCACCAGCCCGGGGGCAGGTACAGTGGAATCATGGCAGTGCTACCTCATCCACCTTTTGCAGACAGTTGTGATCAGGTCATCACGATATTTTTGAAGTATGACAGTTCTTATTAGTATTAATCTGGGTCTGATTTTAATCCCATTGCAAATATTTCAAACAGTTTTTTTCTGAAGACAGTGAGTCCATTTTATATCTGTCTTAATGCTGAACATAGTCCCCAAGTTGTCCATTCTGACCTCTTCCTCAGATGCCTTTCAAGGCAAACTTTGTAATGTGGAAAACATCCACAGAAGGACATAACACATTTCTGTGGCTTGCTCATGACAAACAGGAGGGAGAATTTACTGCTATGAGCTGTGCCCACACAATCACATTTGCTTAAGCAACAGAGAACCTGCCAGTTCTGGTGAGACGTGCAATGCCTTGTGGAGCACATAGTCCCTACTTGTTCATGCACGTCTCAGCAAGGACATGGTAACATTCAGTCAGTTTTGGCTACTGCATGGACCTGACATGGGTGCGGTTCATGGCTGGTGATTACTGAGGAAGTAGCTTTAGGGAACATCGCATGTAGGTGAGAAGTGGATGGACAGACACGGCACAACAGTTTGGCCACTACTTGCTTAGCTGTGGTTGAAGTGGGGGCCAGTCACTCTGGGTGAGGGCACCAGTAAATAATGTCCATCCTGCTGTTACCATCAAAGACTGATACCAGTTCTCCCAATACCGTCAGTTACATGGGAAGGAATTTGAATTAATTTCCACTAGCCACAAGTGATGAACTTCCACGCCAACACGTGGTACTGTTGTTTGCTAAATGCAGCATTCTTCCAGTTCTTCTGCCTACCTGCCTGGGGCTATAAAAAAAATTTGAACAGTTTGCTTTGCTAAATAAGATACTGAGTGGGCCCAGCAGATGCACAACTTCCTGCAGCTGCCTTGTTAATGGAAGCCAACTCACTTTTGCCTGCATTTTTGGCTTTCTAGTATAGTGTTGAGTACCTGGAACTCCTTCACAGCTTCAGTTCTCTCTTAGCCAGAGTACCTGTGATTCCTCTACGTGGTCTGTCCAAAAGTATGATATCAGGATGTTTCCTTCACAAAGGTTTGGATATTACCCAACTCAAAAAATATTATCGCTAGGATATTATTCCTAGGATATCTGAGCACCCTCCAAGATTCCCCTCAGACCTCATGTTACAACTTTAAGATTCAGGGAGCCTGGAGAACAGCTTTATGTATGACACGGGTGCCCAGGATGAGTTAGACCAAGAGTTGGGCTTGACTTCTGAGGCAGCCAAAAGTGATTGATGGGTCCATGTCTGTGCTTAACTAATTCCACTCAATTCCCTGGTTTCCCTCCTATGGAAGTGTTGGCTGTGATTAGACTAGTGTTAGTTCTACTTCTGTGATAACCTCATAGGTCAGGATCTGTGTGTAATGGGACTTGGGCCTGTATCAGTTCTCCATTAAGCAATGGGACTGGCTGCATAAAGGCTTTTCAAATTAATTTTGTGCAAAGCTGCTTTTTCCATTTGCTGTTTCCTCTGAGGGAAGTGGAAAACTTGGTATCTGTTGCTGATTTCTAGCCTGGGTTTTTGGTGAGATTCATTTGGAGATGCAGCTAGTGCTGCCGAGGGTTGTTGTAATGTGGGCTGTAAAGTGGTCTAGAATACTCCCTTCTAAGCAGAAAGGGAAAGAAATAACCTTCAGGGAAACACACCCCTTTTGATTTCAATGATTCCAGATTGTCAACGTGCAATATTTGGGTTTTTCTTCCTTTTATATGATGTACAAGAATTGTTTTGAACTCTTCTGTGTACTTTTTTTTTCCTTTTGGGACACACACACCCACACCAGAAAAAGAAAACTCAAAATTTCACCAATAAAACTCCAGTTTTATTGCTAATAAGCCATTTTATTTGTTGCTGAAAAGCTTGGATTTATTTTCCCTTTGAAAAAAGCTATCTTGTACATTAATTGTTGTCTACCTGAGCTCCCCAATTGCTACTTCAGTTTCCTAATTTCCTTTTTTTCCTAAAATATTTGTGCTCTTCTTAAAATATATTTGCATGAGTGTGCAAATGCAGGATAAAATCTTTCCCGGGACCTAGCTCACAGAAAAAGGTGATTTGGCTCCCACTTACACTTGGTTTAACAAGCAAGAACCATAAATCAGCTGTAGCCTGGTAGCCACTCAGCTGGCCTGCCTAGGGCTCAAAGCTGCTTGTTTCATTTAATAAGTAGGAGCAGCTGAGAAGGTCAATGGCTCAGTGGAGACAGTCTGTTTTACATCAGAAGAGGCATACAAACCTGTTTTGTTTTAAAAAACACTTGTAACCTATTTAAAGGCAGTAGTTTCTTATTATTCAGTAGGGACTGTGTTTGCTTGTGGTCCATTTGGAAACACTGCTCTCACTGGGGAAAGCAGCTTCAAGAGATGTTGTTGAAAAGAATTTAGGTCCTGAGACCAGAAGTCTAGACTGTAGGGTGGGTTACAGATCTTCTTTCTCAGCATTAGCAAATGCTTGGGATAGCTATGGTCTGAAAATCCCAGGCATCTTTACAGTTCATCAGAAAATGGAGGTGGGTACATGTGAAAATATCCTGCTATTTTTTTGAGCTGTTCTAGTTAAAAATTTGTAGGGTGACCAGGGGAGAAAGGTTATGGATGGGTTTTCTGAGATGGGGAGAAAGAATAAAAAGGGGTCATGTGCTTTGTCTAGTTCAGCATGTGCTCCTGGTCATCTGACACTGGTGTTGCTCTTCCCAAAGTTGCTGTGGCTATGCTGAAATCTGGAGTGGGTTATTTTGGTGTAGTTAGTTGGTCACAGAAACATCTGCTTTTTCTTGGTTATCAGTATGGAACTTGAAGAGAACACTACTCTGTAACCTGCCTACAGAGGAAAACTCCAATGTCCTCCCAGCAAGCCTCTGATCCTCCCTTTGTATTTGCCCTTGATACCTTCCCTCCACTTCATAACTATGTGCCACCATGATTTGCCTTGCTGCTGGGAAGGAACAGCTGGCAACTGTGGGGGCTGAGATTACCCTTGTTCTTTGATCAGCTGCCAGGAATGCAGCATCAAAAATGCACCGCTTCTCTTGTGGATACACCCGCATTCTCCTGTCCTGGGCAGCAGCAGGACCAAGGTCACTTTAAGAATTTGCCCTGGAGAGTGCACTATGAGAGCTATTTATTTAGCCAGCTAAGATGTGGAAACAAGATACATAGTTCTATTTATTTTTCCCAGTGGCAAAGCTCTGGGTTATTTAGAAATAGTCTCCCATGCTCCAATTGACCTTCTCTGGGTGCATGCCAAGTAGCTCTGATTCCCCTGAGACTGTGACTCATGGACTTTATTGGTCTTAGTCAGGCATTTGAGGTCTTCAGGTTGCTGGTGCCATAACTGTGTGCATCTCTCCAGGACTAACCATATCTGAAGTAAAAGCCACATGAAAAAAATTTGAAACTCATTGAGGTTTAGAGAACTCTTGAGTTAAGCACTGCAAAATCCAAGTGAGGTGGAGACTCTAGACTGTCTTGCCCATATCTCATGATGCTGTGCTGTAGAGAAAGTTTTCTGATACCCTTTTATAGAGCCAGTTTAAAATAAAGCCAGATTATGTTCTGTTTTTCTCAGTTCTGTTTATGTCAGTAGCTGGGATATCTGATACAAGTGTGCGTGGGGTGCTCAAATCTTCACTCTATCAACACCTTCTCTAATGCAATATCCCTGATGACCCACGGAGAGCAATGACCCCCGCTCCTTTCACCTTCCACCTTACTTATTCCCCATATGTTCCATATCTTCTACCCTTCTCCTACTTTACAGTGTCCCTTTCAACACCCTTGTTCATTTTCCCAATTTACTTGTTCTGGGAGATATTTGGATGTGTTGTGGGTAAATGGATGTGAAATGTGACGGTGGCGGATGTTTGCTCTCTGGCCCACCAGGAGCTGGGTCTCTTCTGCATGACTCTGTCTCCAGGTGGCCAAGCATCAGCTATCCTCCCCAGGCTGCTGGCATACCAGGCTGATGGCTTTGAAGGCTGTACGTTGTCTGTGGCTACATGTTGTGCAGGCTTCTTCTAGGACTTCTCAAGTTGAAGGCAGATTATCAAAGTGAGTGAAAACAAAAATCCAGAACTTATGATTCTTTCATATGAGGAAGACCTGTATTTTAGAAAATGGAAATGATGGTGTGACTTGTGTCTGAGTTGTTCCCTCCATTAAATTATCTTTTTCTGTTGTTAAAATGTTGGTGGGCAGTCTTATTTCTGCAGTTTTATTAAAAGCAATTTAGAAGATTTTAAAATGTCTTTGTTTCTCAAAGCTCTCTGTGAGTACATCTATTTACCACACTGAGCAGAGCTGGCTAATGGTAAGTGACTGGATAAACCTCATACAAGAGATTGCAACAAGAATGAGTTTTTGTCAGAATTAAAAAATCTTTCTGTGAATATTCACAAAACTTGGCTTTCTGCACTGAGCTGTTCCAGTAAAGTTTGACTACTTAATTAAAAGGGGAAAGTGAATAAAAAAGGTCTGGGTATGGTGCCAAATTAATTCAGTAGAAAATGTGACATGCAGAAATTATCTGCCTTTGCTGAAGTCCAGCATTGCCTACTTCTGACATTTAATCACAATTCTTATTACATTTGGTGCTTATTGGATAGTCCCAGTTCTCAACACTTGCTGATAATCTCCCTTTCCATCAAAGGGCAGGAAATCCTCTCATGTAACTCTATTCCATCTGAGGTGCATATCTGGACTCCTCACATTCTAAAGGAAGAAAGAAGCAAGGTTCTTTTCACCTGTGTCAAATATTTATCTCTAGAAATTTGGGGTGGCATGGAAGTATTTATTTCTCTCTGCTGACTGGAGGATGAATCTGGAGTGGGTACCTTGGAAGTAGTGTGGTGGGCATTTAAGGCTGGGTCAGGTTGCTGAGAGAGATTTGGAAGATGCAGTCCTCTCCAACTAGTGTAAGGGCTCAAAACCCAGGAGGAAATGAGAACACCACATGTCTTGTCTTTGATGTGTGCTCAGGGGTGATTTGAGGTAAGGAGTGACTCATGAATCTGAAAAATGCAAGAATAATGATGACACCATTGCTATGGTCAGGAAGTGATTCCTATATCACATGCTTCAGCTCACATTGTGACAGAGAGGAAGATTTTTACTGGAGTACTGAAAGCAGAGCTCATGCAAGTGAAGAGAGGAATGTCAAGGTGATCAAGAGAGCACATCTAAAGCTAAAAGCCCAAATCTGATGGGTCCGTATTTAATCAGACATTGTGTCAGATTGACCAAGGGGAATAGAAAGGCCCTGGAAATGCTGAAGATGTAAGTTAAGAGGGTGTATATGGCTTCAAAATAGGTTTTGAATATATGAGAATATATGTATAACTCTGGTCATTTTATTATTATTATAAAACCTGCGTTGTTTGCACACAACTGAGATTCTGTTTTCCCACCTTGGAACTGGTGCTTTTGATGCAAGATAAAATGTAAGTGTTGAGCCCACAGTGTTGAAAAGTGACCAAGTTGCCACATCAACAAACACTTGTAAAAGTGATCTCCTGCGACCTCAACAACAGAAGAAATCAGAATGGTGTGGGCTATGTCTGTTAGACAAAAAGAGGTGAGATGTAGCAGGGATGACCTGAACACTAGAATTATCTCTTCTGTTAAGAATGACGGAGACACACATGGAAGGGATGCATTTGCAAATGCATCCTAGACCTAGTGCAGGCAGTTAGTTTCATCAGCCTTAATCCTGGATAACTTCTTGCTGGTAGACCACCATATAAATTTGCTGCAATTCCATCTCCTGGATTGTCCTAAACTATCAGCTGCTCTCTGCTTGCACAGAAGAACATGTTGCATGGCCATTGCCAGCCAGTATTTTGAGAATGAGAACAAACTCAAGACACCAACATGGTGATTAGTTCCTCTGCAACCTGATATGGTAGTTGTTGTGATTGGTTCTTTTTGAGGAATGCTCCACATACAGCTTTATGCTGTCGTTTCTTTGGCAACGATATCTGATAGGAGATCAAAAGCAAATCATCCTTAATTCCTCTTGTTCATCTGTGTTTTGCCATTAATTGTGTTGAGCAGTTTGGATATTTAATTGGAAACTAGCACATGATTCTATTGGAATGTGGTCAGAATTAATCAATGCTTAGTGCCTGTTTATTCTCAAATTGCTATTGGGTTCATTTGATCCCTGTAGAAAATTCACAGGAGACGCTGAAATTTCTTTTGAGCTATGTCACAACTAAATGACCCGCTTCCCATCTGGCCTTGATCTACGTGGGATTTAGCCTAGAATTCCTGCTAAATAAAACTGGTAAATACTGTTCTGAATGAGATGATGCCAGCAACAAGGGAAAAAGGGTTGTCTTTAAAATTCTTGTTTATATCAAGTGTTTTTTCAACTTGACTAATATCTCAGATAACATGGAGCAGAGATGGGTACATCACTGAGATAAGTAAATAAACCCTAGTGTTCAAATTTAATGCAATGAGCCATTGTAATAGAATAAATGATCTTGGAGCCAAAGGTGTCCCAGTTTTATGCAGTTCCTTCTCCTCTATTCTTTTTACGGTCTGTGTGGTTTCTCTCAGAATGACCTGTTCTAATATTAATAAGTTATACCATCAGTCTGAAATGAGATTTTTATCTCAGTGCTGCTTTGCAGAGTAAATAGAGTTGCATTGCAGAATTATACTTTACTGGCACTGTACTGTTGATAGCAGCAGAAGAGAGAAATTGAAAAATTAAGAGGTGAGGCAAGGGAGAAAAGAGATGCTTTCAGATGAGATTTGAAAATAGATGAACAATTGATGAGGCAGAGAGGAATACCATATACCAAGGTTGTTCCAGATGGCCAAACATGTTGCATACAGAAACCCTGGTGACATCTCTTGGTAGCCTCTGGAATGGCAAGATTAAGCACAGATACACCTACCTCTGTGGCATAAGAAATTGGCAAATGAACACTATATAAAGAGAAATCCATTTCTATGCTTAACTTGATATGTCATGGGAAGGGAGGAACTGGTTTATAAATGGACCCACTTAGTGAGACTGTTATTTTGAAAGAGATGTTTGCTTTTTTCCTTTAGGTCTAGCTTATGTTCTACTTCTATTTCAGGTAAAAGTAACAGTTTGAAAAAGAAGCAATGCTTTCAACCTTAGGCCTTTCTTTGCTTGCCCATTATTTCTTCCCCTTTGGTGAGCTAGTGGGTTATATTCGGAAAGATGGTACGAGGGCAAGTTGCTCCTGTTCTCGAGTTCTTGACTTTTCACACCCAGTGGCTACGGCAGATGCAATTCATGGCTGACCTCACATGATGGTTTTGGTATGTCTATACTGCAGGCAACCCTGTGCTCATTGTGTGGGAGAGTCTCTCCACCCTAGCTTTAGTTTACCTCATTCTGCTAACAACTGTTAAGGCTTGCAGCAGGGCCTCCAGCGTGGGCTACCCAAGCTTCTTAGGACATATTATCCAGTCTGGGAGTATTATTCATGTTGCCATATCTGTCTCACTGTTGGTCTTTGTGATAACTAGATTAAAGCTAACATTTGGGTGTCTCACTGCATTGCAGTTGCGTTGCCTCTTAGAAGTTTTGAGGTGTATCTCCCACATAGCTGGGGAAACCACTGTCACTCCCATCCAAATGGGAGGTAGGGCTTGATTTCATACGTCTGTTGCATCTCAGTGTTTCCCAGAGTTAAATGAATTATCAATGTTAATGATTTCTTGTAGCTGAGTATGATAGTTCCATAGAAGGGTAGGTCAAGACTGGTGTGTACTGGTTATGCTAAGCATTTTGTAAATAGCACAGAAGGAAAAGAGTGGAATAAATAATAAAAAAAAATGAGAACAGAGCTAGGAGGATTACAAAATATTTTGCAATCTAGGAAGAAATGAAAGGTTTGGGACAATTTCTGGAAGTTGATGGGTTATCTGAGATGAGTAGGCAAGCTGCTCCTGGTCTGCAGAGAGAAGGCTTTCATCAGTGGTGGTAGGGCTATAAGAGCAAAGAAGGTAGAAGACAAAAGATCTCTTGTGTCTGAAGTGCTAATCTAAGACATGGTGTGTTACTGTGGGTAAGTCACTTGAGATCAGACTTTTCATATGCTCAATGCATACACTTAAAACTGCACCTTTCTAATGCCTTCCCAAAGGTAGTGAGGGTACAGTCACTTGTGTCTGAGGCATTCATTGAGGACAGAGCTAGAGATGGGGGGGGAAATGAGAAAGAGGAGAGAAAAGCAGTAGTGAATTTGTGAAAGGTTTTATGCTCAGGCATGATGCAGTCGAAGTGGACTCGAGTGAATGTGGAGCTGGCAGAGTGAGGAGAAGGTTGAGCAACATGGTTGTGTGACCTTGTAAGGATGTTTGAGGTGGACATTAAGTGCCAAAGCTTTCAGAAAGCATCAGCCAGACAGCCCTGGGGGACTGCAGGGAAGGGATTTCTAAGTATCGCCTATCTGAATTTGGTCATAGAGGTGATGAGCAGGTGCCTGCCCTGCCTGTTTGCCTGCATCCATTTTCCTGCATCAAGGAGACAAAGAAAGAATTCCTCCTTGGGAATCATTGAGTTGGGTAATGATGTGAATCTCTGATAGAGGCCAGAGAGTGAGTAGATAAAGCTGAGGGCACTCACTTGTGTGTCAGTGCATATGGGAGCCCAAGAATCTCCTCTCCTTTACCTTTCACTTGATTTATTGCCACTTCTTCCACCCAGAAGCCTGTTACCCTTATGAAGGGGGTAGAAAGCAGCTGTGAAATCCTCCCTACAGAAGCTTTCAGTCCAAAGGTAGACAAGGGAAATTTGAGGAGACAACAATGAAAGGAAACCTCAGTGCAGAGCTTCTACAGCAACAATTTTGCACAATGCTGGCCCTGAGCAGGTGCTGTCCCCACAAGGAAAACAGCCCTAAGAATTTTCTGGAGGTTGCTGTGGCTTTTTTCCAGCTCCACCAGCGCTGGCAATGCTGGCAGGTGAAGTGTAAGCCAGTCTCTAGAACTATCAGTGGTTTTGAAGCACAACAACGATTAGACCTGCCCTGAGCAGAGTTGTATGACACAGTGTCAAAGCCCTTAGCAACAGCCTTTCTACGTTAGGATTCCCTTTCCTGATAGCACTGCTGGAGCTGCACCAGCTGTAGCAGCAGCGGGGTAGCTGGTTTTAGCAATACAGAGGCAACACAACTGATTCATTTCCAGTGGGCAGGAGAGAGAGCTCCAAAGTCTTCACAGTCTCTTTCAGGCACTTTTAGGTAATTATCAAACACTGATTATAGAGAATAAGAGAAATCTTAAGTACTAGAGTATTCACCAAGCACAGGTGAAATGCATTTTGTTAAGGAGAGAAGGTTTTGTAACAGCAGTGCTACAGATGCAGCACAGGTCTCTGGCTTGCTAACACTGGCAGGGCTCTTCTCAGTCTCTTTATCTGCAGGGCAACACTTGGAATGGCAGCAATGCCAGTAAAATCTGTAAATAAACCCAGAGTTGAGCTGCTCTGGGATGTGTTCAGAGACAGGACTTGGAACATGGAGGGGAGAACCTGAAAACTTGAAGTGGCTGGTGAGGAAGAACAGGGCTGCTGGCTCCTAATACAGCTGCAGCTCTGGGATTGGGAATGGAAACTCCCCCTGAAGTGTAAACCTTGGAAAGGTCATGGCTCTGAGACCGAGCTTTTACCGTTAGCCTGCAGCAGCAGCCAGACTACTGCAGAAGAAGAAAACCCAAAAATCAATATCTTTGGCACATCTACTCCACGTGTTTATTTCCTATTCTGTGTTAAATGGATACAGTTTGGGCTTTGTGTGGACCATAGGACATATGTTGCAATGGCACAACAGCTCTCACTGTCTACTCAAAAGCTTCATTTCCTTCTTGGTTTTTGTTGCTTGAAATCATGCTTACATATTTGTGGCTATTTCAGCTTTTGCCACCTTCCAGATTTTCCTGTGTAGAAAAAAACAAGGGTACATGGAATAACCATTCTGATAATGCTCATAATTTTTACTGTGCTTTTTAATTTTTTATCCCCATTGCTTCAGCTCAAGTTCTACCAGCCTGGGCTTTGATATGGTCTGTTTTCAAATCCTAGAGTTTGGCTTGATTATATCAGATGGAAGCTTTCCAATGAAAGGAGAGAGGAAAAAAAATACTAACTTTTGTTACTTAAGCTTCTGCAAATTACTGCTTCAAAAAGCCCCTGCAGTTATGCCAGAGTGACATTGCAGATTTCAAACAGCAAATATCAGGAGAATTTGACCCAGTATTTGCTGCATTTTGGCTTGTTACTGACTTTTTCTTCCTTCTAAATCCTCTAGCTAAATGTTGTGAAGAACAGGCACCAGCACTAAGATGCGACCAGATTATTGCTTAATAAGGAATTATACATGTGTAACGGAAAAAATTCATTAGTCTGCGGTTGGCTGGATCAGCCACAACAGCCAGATCTTGGCTTTCAACCAGCCTTGCAAGCTCCGTGCTGGTGTAGTGACCTATGTTGCATGCAAGGCTAGTGCATACTGCTTGCTCTCAAATCTCCTTGCTTGTAGATGTGGGGATGAAACCTGAGGCAGTGCTTTGGCTGTCCCTGGTAATTCAGTCTTCCTGCTCATCCTCCCAAAGTTGTAATGCATCCTGCATGTTGAATCTCAGTCACCAGCTGGGCAAAGTGCTATATGGAAGGCAACATGGGTGAACTAACAGAGAATACTATTTCTCTGACTCTTGGGCATACTACTAAACTAAACATACTTCTCTTTCTTTCTCAGGACCCCTACCTATGCCATTGCCATCTTACATAGCCCATTGTTGTTCTTTGAAATGCTAAACATCTTGAGGTACTGTGGTTGCAGAGAGCCTCATCTCTGACCTGCAGCCTGTAGGTTGCCTTCCCTGCAGTAAGATGTTCTACTTCTGTCCTGCTTGAGCTGCAGAGATGAGGCCGGGACAAGGACAAATTCACAGCAGGTGTTGGAGTGGTGGTGCATCTGCTGCTGTTTGAGGCTGTAGCCTTTTGTGATGGTGGCCCAGCCTACTTGCACACACAGCTTCTGCAGAAGATACATCCTCATTTGCAACATCTCTCCTATTTAGTTTAAACCTGATCACATGTCCTCAGATGACTCTTCTGCCTTTCCTGTCACAGCTTGGAGAGCTTATGTCCAGAAAGCTGCTGCAGGGCAGTGTGAAAGCTGTTTACTTTCCAACCTTGGCTTTTTTTCCTACAAAGATGTACCTATGTGTGATTTACTACACGATACAGCAGTATCCTCATTTCCCCCTCCCACCTGTCAAACAAAAAGAAATCACAGAATGGCAGAGGGAGGCAAATAGCAGGATGGCTTTTTTCTGCTAAACCTTTACTGAAAATCCCAGGCAAGTTAGTAAGCTTTCCTCCCTACTATGCAATTGCAACATCTGTTTTCCCAAAGACTTCATGCTTACTGTACTTGCCTGCTGCAAAACTAGTCAGTACTATATGTTTCTAGCACCATTCTACACATGTTTTGCAGTCTTCTGTTTTGACAACACAGAGTGGGTAAAATTGGCATTTCTTTTGCATACATGACAGATTTGAAAAATGTCTTATTAACTGGCTATTGGTGTTGACTGAAGGGACTTGGGTTAATGAGGACTGAGTTTTCTGAATGAATTTCTAAATTTTCAGAGCTATTTAGATGTGTGAAGATGAAAGGGAATGTAACCATAACAGAAAGCCTCTCAGCAGGTTAAAGGCCTAACTCATACAGTTAAAAGGTAGTTCTGACCTTAGTATGCAAAGGGGCTTTGAAAAATCCTGCTGAGTGCCAGCTGCACGTTTAGACATAAAAGTGCCTTTTAAATTCAGGTCAAGATGCCTAACGTGAATCTGTAAGAGAATGTTACTTTGTGTTTCTCAAGCATGTTTATGCATTGTTCTCAATTTGAGACCGATTTAATAGTACAAATTAAGCTCAGTATTGTGTACACACATGGCTTACAAGTGAATACCCCAGTATTTCCAAGCATGTTTGTATTTGGCAGCATCCATTAGGACCATCAAACTGTAAAGTGTCCAATTCACAGTAAATTCAGTGCTGAAGGGCTAAGTATGTATGTGAGGGAACACAGTCATCGGAAGGGATGAAAAGTGGGGGTAGCTGGGAAATAGGAGAAAATTGGTGACAGCTTCTGCATATTTTCTTGTATATATTTTGTTGAAATTCCACTTGCATGTGAGCTTTTCAGGCAGCTCTAACTCTGACCACCATCCTTTTGGGATTTAGGTGAGAGCAATGCATAGAAACTGCCTAACTTGTGCACATAACAAGGGAAATAGTGCTTACCTACTTGGGAAGCACATAGAGATTGAGGAATGGGAAGTGTTGCATGCGAGAAGATTAATTGGCATCAATATCTTTTTCCACTTGCTCCCTACTGCAAATGTGGATGTAACACTGTGTGCTGTCAGTGCTGCAGCTACTCGCACATTCAAACCATGGCCCTAGTACTACAGGCAGGCTGTACCTGGACACTCACCAACAGGCAGAACTGAGTAGGGCTATAGGCTTATATTATGACACTTTTTGCAGTTCACAACCACCCAAGTTGCATCTTGCCATGCAGCACAGGGAGAACAATTTCAGTAGCTATGCTTGCATGAAAGAGCTTCTTGCTCTGGCATATTCAAAGAAACTCTGCAAGCCAGCTCTCTTCCCTAGAGGTTTTAAGCTTTAAATTTCCTTTGGCTGGACTTTATGGATGTGCTTCATCTGAATAGGACCAGAGGGGAAAGTGAAGTGCCATATAAACTCAAACGGATGGATCTATTTCCAGAGCCTTGTAATATGGAAACAGTACCATTAGATTAAAAAGAACAATCACAGTTTTTCGTCTTGTGTTCAATATCAGTCATTCCTTCTTTTATTTTGAAGCATCTAACTTTTGCTTAAAGAAAAGGCTGCCACACAAGTCAGCCTTGTTTCTTGGTAGAGATCAAGGAAGATGGCGCTTTCTCAGTCCTTCAGCTTCATATTTCATGTTCTTTTCAAGTCTCTTAAATTGTACACATTTTTAAAATTAGTTTCCCTGAAAGACATTTATTTCTTTGGTTAAAAAGGTCAACCAAACAAAAACCCCAAACAAAACAAACCTCAAAATTCTAAGCAGTGAAACTGCAGGAATGGCTGAAATGGAAACTCAAATTTCCCATCCATTGCAGCAGCCTAGTTACACTCAGTAAAGGCTATTTCAAACACTGCTGCTTTACAGCTCAAGAGCACCTTTCATTACAAAGTGCTTTTTAAAGATGTTGTACCCTGAGATTACTGCTGCCTTAGAGATGGTTTGTACTAACCAGTAGTCAGGGAGAACTACAGCTCTTAGCCTTGATTACTTTGAAACCAGCCTCCCTTTTGTGCTTCCAAATAGCTCTGGGCACAAGCATTGACATGTTAGATACCTCACTACCTGGACTGTTGGCAACACAAGCTGCTCTTGGATATCTCGCTGCCAGCAATTGATAGTATCCATAAAATAATCTTGCAGTTGGTTGCAGGCAATATAGTGTGAGTGCAGGCTCATTTTCTGGCATCATAAAGTCCTGGGTACCCCCAAGCTCTACCTTCTCTTTTATAGTTCACCATCAGAGACTCCCCAATGCATCTGCAATTCAATTTCTCTTAATGAGGACAGAAGTCACAGTTGCCCTGCTGAGATTTGAGCCTAGGGTTCCTGGGTATGTCACCAAGCAGTGCCCTTGGGCTTCATCAGGCAGTAAGCAGGGTTTCACCAGGTACGTGGATTGTGTCCCTCTCCCTGCCCTTGCTCTGGGTGTACGCAGTATTCAGAAAAATTCGAGGCAGAAAGATCCAGAAGCAAGCAGAATGGGGCTGGTTCTCTCCCTCGTGCACTGAGCACTTACCTTGCCGTGAGCACAACGTGCATGTCAATCCTTGGGGTCTCCAGAGCAAAAGCTGCTGGGCACGGTGAACTGATAAGCTGCGAATAAATTGACAACTAAGGAGTGAGCCAACAGACCACTGGGCTCTTTCTCATTAGTAACTGAATTGGGATTGGAAGACAGCTGTCTGGGGAAAGGAGGGGGATTTAACCCCACTCACTGACGTGCTTTAATTGTGTACGAGATGTTTTGTAGGGCTGTGCTGGTGCTTGTTAGCAGATGAGCATCCTCACCACTCCTCTTAATCAAGGATAGCATCAAAACCCTTTCTCAGTCCTCCTGCATGTGTCCCTTGGGTGGGAGAGCTGGATTCTCACACTGTCAGCCTGAAACGGCCTGGGTGATATATCTGTGAAGAATCCTGTCTGATTGTGATCCTTCCAGACCCTTCATCTTGATGTGAATGACAAGCTGTCACAGCCTGCCTCAGCCTTACTGGTGACATCTGACCCTAGAGAGGGAGTTGACAGGAATGGGAAATCTTCTGAGGTATGGCTTCTGCCTGAGGAAGCAGTGCCAGCTCTGCACCATGCTGTAAGAAATGCCTGGGCATTTGTTTGGCAAGGACTTAAGTGTATTTCGTATACCTTGTTCTTCTTTGTTACTACTTTGAAGCTAATTTAATTTAGAGCTGTAAAGAATAGGTTGAATTTTTAGGATGCAGCTGTGTCTCCTTCTGTACTTCTTCTACATAAGACAGAGCAGGATACTTGTAAGGGTGCCTGGAGGATAACCCTGGAGTGACTCTTCTTTCTGGGAGGCAGAGATGAAAGAGGCTGGAAGGCTGTACCTTTTCACTGATTTTAACCTAACAGGCCCCAGGACAGGCAGAGATGTTTGGAAGATGCTACAGTGAAGGCTTTGAGCTGAACCTGGGAAGTGAGATATGCTTATTGCATTAGCCATGAGAGCAAGAGGCAACCTCACACTGGGGCTTCTGCATTACGACGATAAATTCTCTGAGTGGCAACATGTCTTTTGGAGAACACATTGACTTCAGCTCGCCAAAATGCAAGAGAGGAGAAAATTAATTCCTGGATCTGTTGTAGGGTTAAAAAGCAGGGAATCATCACTCCTTTTGCTGTTAACTCTTGTTGCTTATTAGCATTGACTTTGGTACTTGTGCACGCTTCCCCCCCCCCCAACACTCCTCTAACAGTTAATACCTATAGAAGTCTTTAAAGGTGGGGAGGAAATACCATTCAGCATGCATTTAATTTCTGTACTTTTTTTTGTTTGCTAATTAATTCTATTCAGCAAAATGAATTGCATCACAGCAAATAGGTTCCATAGAAGATGTATATTTGTATTAAAGACAGCGTGTGCTTTTCCAAGAAAAAAAAGCTGGTCACTGGAACTGAAGTAACCGTTAGAAAAAGTGTGTGATTTCTTTTTTTATTTCCTTTCCTTCAGCAGTACACTGAAAGCACATCTGTGCACAACAGCTGGATCTCCAAACTCCACCTGTTGGCAGTGTGTGGAACATTGCAGACTGTGAGCAGGCTTTGCCTTTAGCATAAGTTTTAATGCCTAGCTAACAAGCTGGAATTAAAGTGGACGTGATGATGGGTGTTTTTGTGTGAGTCCTAGACCAGCAGTACTATGAAAATGCCAGCAGCATAAGCAGCTTTTGCCCACCCATATTTCCAAGACTTGTAAAGCTGCTGGTTTTAAGCCTTTAAAACAAATCACTGTGCAAGTGCCTGCATATTTAAGATCTGTATTTCTGGGCCACAAGGGAAATGACTATTCAAGGCATCTGTCTCAGATGAGATCTACCTTCTGGTAGGATTTATAAAGCACCTATTACCATGGTGCCTACATGTTGTTTCTAAATGGGTCTCAGTTGTCAAATGTGAAATTGTCTTTTGAGTGAGTTGCTCTGACTGTATAAACTCCAGTAGTTAAGTACGAGTCCCAGTGGTTGGAGGCAAAATGCAGCCAGACAATATGTACACTCAAGGGCACTTAATTCCTCCCAGAGACAGGGGCTATGGAAGCTTAGGGGCTTTAAATCTGTAAGCTGTAATAACTTGAGCCCTCAGTCAGGGTTCCCATTGTGCTAGATGCTGTACAAATATATGTACCATGGTCCCTGCCCCATGCTGCTTGTGATATAAATAAGCATGACAGCAACAAGTGAGTATACTGAGAAATAGCAGGGTGAAGGGCAAAAGGAGGGAGCATGGGCTGAAGCAATGCGGGTTGCCAGGCAGGGGCAGAACCTTTTCTTACGTTTCTATAAAAATAGTGCTTTATGTCTTTATTATCCAGGTGTGATTGCCTTTAGGAATTAGATCAGGCATCAAGTCTAAAGAGGTATTTAATGAAGCACCAACTCATTGGCTTTCATTCAATAATTTGAAGAGGATGTTTCGTGCTTAAGCATGTAAAAGGTACAATCTCACAGGAGAAAGAAGGCTGGTTAAATTCCTTGGGGGCTGATTTGCAGAGCCCTTTTGGATCACTTCTTAGTTCAGTTGTTGGCTTCTCTGCTGTTTCCTGTCCATAGTTCCAAGCTAGTCCTGACCAGGTGGGTATCAACATCAACGTGTCTTAAGAGTCTTAAAATCCTTTCATGTAGTCCACCATGCATCTCTTCTGTAGTGAGGTTTTTATTTTCAGAAGGTTGTTGTTTTTTTTTTTTTTTTTAATACTGGGGTGGAACAGAAATAAATTATCTATTCAAGAGACAGAAACAGAGGCACAGTGTTGTCAGTCATACTACCCAGCACTACAACCTGTGAGCCGGGATCAGTGCGGAGAAGAAACCATAAGAGATCCTGGCTTTCAGTCTCCTCTGTCTGCAGTGATTTCCATCTAACACTGTCCTGGTAGCTCAGATATGAAAGGGTGACCTAGACATAAGACTTCTTTGTCTATGCTTTTTAGCAGCCCGGTTTTACTGGCTAATCCAATTGTGCTTTGGCTTGGGAAGCGGAGTTTTTCTTTGTTGCTCCTGGTTCCTAAGCACAGGATCTGGAAGTTGCATTTGTCTATCTGTCTGCTAGTTGTACTCCTGCCCTGATATCCAAGCTGCTGTCTTGGAAACACTTCAAAGATTTCCATTCTTCAGAGTGGCTGTCTCGACTGCTAGTACAGGGAGTTTTAATATTTTCCTCATTATGGAGCAGCATTTATTATTATGCCTTTTAAGACAGGGCAACTTCATTTATGCATCCTTTTTTTGAAATATATAAGTGAGTGTCCTTTGAGATACGCTGGGATTGACAAAATAGCTAAGATTTTACTAATGTATTACCACAAAGAACAGAAAATCAGAGGAAGGCATCTGGACAGCTTTGGCAGTTTTTTTTAATGATTTCTTTTTTTCCCCCCATTCCTTCTTGAGACAAATGCAGAGTTCTGCACTGGGCACACTATCAAATTCTGTGGTCTAGCATATGGCTCATCAAGTCATCTTTCTTGTGCTCTTAAACTTTTCCTCCTGTTCCCATCTTCCCTGCCGCCCCTCCCCCCCATCCTTGCTCTCATGCACAATTTATTATCTCCTTTCTCTCTGTCTTCCTGTCCTAGGCTTACTCATTTCATTATATCTTCTGATGCCAGAAAAGATGCTGTTGGTTTGCCATATGCTGTTAAGAGGTGCCGATATTATCACAAACACCTGTGAGCCTATTGACGCATCCGTCAGCTTGCTGCTGTTCTTGGTGAAAGTCCATTCTGCATTCTCTTCTGTGGCTTCTTGTTTTATTTGTTTCCCATAGGGTGTTTTGTATGTTTGAATTTGTTCGGCATCAAAGATAGATAATGTTCTGGGGATATTTGCTGACAGCTGACTTAAAGTGTAAATTACAATGCTGATGTTTAACTCCAAGTTTAAAGCAAATGCAGGTAGGTAACTCTTTACGCAGTGTAGGAGTGAACTCCTTTCCCAGGATAATTGTGGATGCTAAGAGTTTGCATAAGTTCAAAAGTGGCTAGGCAAATATATGGAAGCAAAATCAACTAAGAGCTAAAAAGCCTCCCAAAGGCACCATTGCTAGCTTATGAAATCTCTGGACTGCAAATTTCTGGAGTCTGATTCTGTTCTGGAAGTTCTAGCACTGTGTTTTTGCTGTGGTCTTACACTCTTCCCTCAGCTACTGTTGTCCACAGGATACTAGACTATTTGGACTTTCAGCTGATGCGGCTGGCTAATTAACTTTGTGCTTAGAATACCTGTTTCTCATTTCACTTCCATCTTATCTATGATTAAAACGTAGGGATATAGGACTACAGTCATTCCTGGGTCACTTTTTTCAGACCCTTTCCTCGTTGGCAACTGAGCCTAACAGTCCCATTATAAGCAATTCAGGCTCCCTTTTCAAAGTCGTTAGGTTGTTCGTCCCATCACTGCCAAGAGGATGTTTCAGAGCTTCATTTTCCAGTGCTTAAAAACCATGCTTTAATTTCCAGTTGAAATTTATTCATGGCCATTTTATATCCATTTGTCCTTGTGCCAACTTTGTTCTTTAGCTTAAGTAGCTCTCTGCCTTCCTCAGTGTTTACTTCTCCCCCACCCAGTGTGTCTATGGAGAATAATAAAGTCACCTCTTAACCATCATTTTGCTAAGGTGACAAAACTGTGGTCTTTAAGACTCCTCATGAGATACATCTCTGTTACCATAATGATTTCCTTAGCACTTTTCTGCATGGTTCCTTCTGCGTACTGCACACAGCTGTTCAGGTGAAGCCTTGTATGAAGCATGTATTCAGGCTTTCCCTTCTCCACTGGCATCGGCTTTCCTGAGACCTGATCTGCCCTTTTCATGGTTGTGTCACCCTGCTGGGTCATGCTTGTCCTCATCCTCTAATGGGCTCTTATATCCAGGGTATCCGACTCATTTCCAAATTATGAGACCCTGCTCATAACAGCAATTCTTACTAAACCCTAAATGCATGACCTTGCACTTTGACGATTACATTTAATCACGTTTCTATTGCTTCAGAGCTCAAGAACATCCTGCTACTCCTGAAAGATATTCTGAACTCCCCACTATTGGCAGCAGCTCCTGACTTCACATGGTCAGCAGATTTTCTTAGTATATGCTGACTTATTGTGCCAAGGTCATTAATGAAATGATAAAATAAGATCCGCATCAAAACATGAATGTACAACATAACTTCCCTCCAGCCTAATAATTCCTTTTCCGGCATAAATCCTGTCATTGCCTCTTTAATCAGTTCCTTACCCACCTTGCAATTCTTATACTAATCCCCATGTTCTCCAGATTGGCTAGTAATTTCCAGTGTGGCACCATATCAAATGCTTTATTGAAGTACAGATAAACTAGATCTACCACATTTCCCTTGTCTAGAAAAATTGGTTATCTCATCAAAGAAAGATATCAAGTTAAGCTGGCTTGATCTACTCTTGGTAAGTCCTTTTTATCCCTTAACCTGTTTTATCTGTTTTGCAGTTTACCCTCATGTCTTTAATTATTTTCTCTTTCAAAATTTGTTCTAAAGCAATGCATACTATTGAGGTCAGCCTACTGGGTCTGCACCTACTTATGACTAACTGTAGAGTACATGCTGTAGGATGTACAGAACGCTGCATATTGCCTATGCCAAAACCCTTGTGATGAATTGCAGTACCTGAAGAGATGAAATGTATTAGTTTGGTTCCATTTTATTTTATTGCAGTACTATGTACAGGCATGGACTGAGATGAGAATGTGTCTAGGCTGTTAGGCTGGTGTGTGGGAAATCCAGCTAGCTACAGCTGCAGATATGTAATGCTTGTTTCAGAAGCAGGTGGTGATTGTGAATATTTCTGATTCTGCTGAGTGGTGGTGCTGGGATCTGGGTGATACCACCTTTAATTTTTTTTTTTTTTTTTGGGCATGTCTGAATTTTCCATCCCACAGTACCATCTGGGTGGATTTACTTACATCTTTATGATAGCCTTGGGTTTCTCAGCTTTACAAGCAAAGTAGTTGCAAACCTGTTCTACCAGGTCACATCAAAAGCACTTATCCCCCAACTCAGAGCAGACCAGCTCCCTCCAAGCCTGGAGAAGAGAAGTGACTGGGGTGGTTAAGGCTGTTGAAGAATCAGCTATGGCATGGCCAGGAAGAGTATAGGTCTTCTGGGACAAGTGTGATGAAGGGACATGTCTCTCAATTAGAGAGAATGGGGACTCAAAGATAGTAGGAATAGGAGATTGCACTATCTGAGAACATGGTTTGGGAGGTCTGAGGTCCTCTGAGGATGAATGAAGTTGTCTGTATACAAGGTGGTTTACAGACCCCAAAAAAGTATTGGAGAATCCAGATTTGCTGATTTATTGGTTGATGGGAGGTCTGCCAGCAGTGTTGACATTATGGCAATGGTGTAGCTCTACTGAAACTCTTTGCAACATTCATAAGCGGCCCCAAAATAAATTTGATGCCTACAGGAAATCCTTAGATCTCTTCTGCTTGGAGCCAGAAACACTGGTCCTTTCTTTGTTGCTCTGCTGTTCTTGCATGTGATTGACACATTGCCTTTAGCCTGCAAAAGTAGGTATGTAATGTAGTCTCCTTTACAAGATACATACTTGAGTGTGAGCTTTGGGAGATGCTCTGGACAGAATTTTAACTTGCTTAGAGCTGTTTACTTTGTCCCAAACTTTAAACTCACGGAAAGACTGAGTGATCAGTTGCTGTTGTAGCTTATTCCTTTTCTGAGCATGCCAAATAGCTGGTGGATGACAGTATTCCTCCCACCAGCTGAATGATTGCTCTTTAGGTGGAGTTGAAGAAGCAATGAGAACATGACTGTGCTTCCACTGGTGAGATTTTTTGGCTACTGATTTCCTGTTCTGTCTGTATTTGTGTGTGTTTCTTTTGCAGTTTGTTTGTAATGCTATTGTTGAACTCTGACAGATTCATTATGAAAGAATGACATTAGATAGGGATGTTGACTCAACATCAGCGAGAACCAGCTCTTGAATTTTTCTTAATCTCAGCTGTTGTTAGGACACACAATGAACAGCAGCTTGATGACAAAAAAATATTTCTTGCTGCAGGATGATAACTGGCTCAGTATGGAAGTTAATACAATTTTATTTGGGGATTGGTTTGTAATGAGATTACATTTTAAGGAATCCTTGGGTACGGAGGGTTTTGTGGCTGTATTTATTTAATCAGTTGTGGGCACTTGAAACTTCACAGCAGTAAGCCAGGTTAGAACATGGTTCTTCTTGCTCTAACAAAACATGACTGGAAAAGAAAACCTTCTGTGGGGCTAGTGGGATGGAGATTATACCACATGAGGAAGAAACTTGCTTCTAGATGGTGGGGAGCAAGGATGTCTCAGTTCAGCTTTTCAAGCTACAAATGTTAGTGACTAGCTCCTATTCAAACCAGTGCTATGCTGACTCAGGCAGGTTGCGTTGCTTACCTGCACATTGAAATGATGCAGAAGGTCAACAGAAATCTCTCTGTGTATCCCCCCCTCTACTTCCTTACTCTCTAAGCTCTATGGGGCAAGTGGTCTTACTGCACAGCTTTAGCATCTTTTTTACAAGTCCTGACCTGAGTCGGAACCTTTATATGCCACTGCAATGCCAAGACATTGTTGTAATTAAAAGAAATTAAATTTTATTTTCTGTTAAAGTTGGTGGGAGTGAGGATGGGGGTGAAGCTTGTTTTGGGAAAATGGAGAAGGGAATGGAATTTGGCTGGAAATACTGACATGGATGTCCCGGCTTGATGCAGAAGTTACCATCTATTGATGTAGATAGAAGCACTGGTGTCTGGAGTGGGCATGTGCTGAGTCTCTGATACAAAGAAGTAACTCTGGGGCAGCAATTTAAAGACTTGCTTCATTACTTTGGATATGTGGGTGTTGCTTTAAATTTAATGGTCACTACAAATCAGTATAACACTAAAGCTAGAGGGCTAATGGTCTTTTAGAATAACTGAGTCAGCTGCAGAGACTGGATCCTCCGCTGGTGTAAAACATTGCACTTCTGTCAAAGTCCATCATAAGCTGTCAATTTAGACCATATGGGAAGCCTGGCCCAGAAGACTGTGAAGATGAAGGTTACAAAAATTATTGAAGAAATTGACATTATTTCTCTATTTCTCTTCTTTCCCCAGGGCAGCCATTGAGGCTCTGGCAGCTTTGCTGAAATCAAGTAAGCTTTTTTCTTCATATTCTTTCTGACTTTCCTTTCTGTGCTGTGCTGCTGGACAGAATGATCTTGTTGAACCTCATTCTCCCTTGGTATCCCCTCTTCCCTCAATCCCAAAGAGCACTGCTTAGAAAAGAGAGGCAGTAATGTAGTAATTTCCTATATGTCTAGGTGTGATTCTTGGAGCCTCATGGCTCTGTAGATGCAGCTCTATGGGAGATGGTGCTCTAGGTCCCAGGGAGCAAGCTGCTGAGGGAACCAGACTAGACCCTTATTTTGAGTATTTAGGGAACAGTGGTTGTCCTGGGGCTTGGTCCAGTGGAAGAAATGAGGAACTTCTCCAGGCAGGGACCAATGCTTATTGCTCTGTTCCAGCATCACTGGAGAGTGGGGCCAGGACCTGTCTGTCCTGTGGTGCTGTTGTATTACATGCTTACCTGGTAACCATGATGCTGTTGGCAAAGGCTTGGAAAACTTCTGTAGTCCAAAAGACCTTATTGTCCCTTGCAAGGTAATCAGTTCTGATAATGTGCAGACAAGGCTGAGACCTAGTGATTGCCGGGTACAGCCCTGCTATGGCAGGCTGTGCTTAACACTTGCACCAGCTGGCTGGGGGTGTTGAAACCCTTAATGTGGGTTCTGAGGCACACACTGCTGGCGTGACTGTTCCTGAAATGAACATGCTACTGGTTTTTTGCCTTTATCCCATCCAAAAACACTTAGCTTTCTATTATCAGATTTTAATAAAGCTTTGATTAAGAAAGAGGGCTCTACTATTGCAGACAATCTACTCTACAATAAATCACAATGGTGTATTGTCTCTCTCTCTTTCTTCCCCTCCTTTTCTTCCCCTCCCCCTTGTCCTTTTCATAGTATTAGGAATAAATGTATTTGTGAAAAATTGTAGCCCTGGAAGCAGTGCTTAAATGAGCATGCTGCAATAGTATCATGTCTGAGTTGCATCAGCTCAAGTGATGGATTCTGAAATAATGCCTCCGTACTAACCTTACTGCCTAAATTTAAAGGTCACATTATTGCAACAAGGAAAGACCTTCTGGTTTGGGCACTAAATCTTAGTAAGAGAGTTGTGGGGCTATGCCACAGCTGCTTGCAATAAAAAAGCAAAATTAGCCTTCATACTAGAAAGAAACTTAGAGAAGGGTGGAAAAGTGGAGCAAGAGCTGAAGGCTTATCCTGCGCTCCTGTTTTATGGGGAGTACTAGGAATGGGAAGTGAAATTCTGTTGTCCCAAGATACTTATAGGATAAGTATTCTACTTAGAGGCTTGTTTTGGGTCTAGACATGAGAACAGTGTATAGAAGTGAAGGACTAATTACCAAGGGAAGTTGTGAAGTGTAGTCTCCTGGGGACTTGTAAACACATGTTGTAAAAGTTGGGGGGGGGAAGCTGAGGATGATCTAGGGAATCTAAAAGGATTGGATTTGGCTCCAAATTCTCCCAGTCCTTTTTCTTCTGGAACGAGGTAAGTTGTTTTGTGTTTTGTTTTGTTTCTTTTCTTTTTTTTTTTTTGTTAAAGCCATTTTCTCTTAGAAATTTCTTGTGTGACCTTTCTCAGCCAGCTTATGGTGTGAAGGTATCTTGGTTCTTCCTTTTATGCTTTTTGTGCTTTAGGAAGTGCATAGAGGGTTTCCAGTACTGGAAGAGCATACTAATCATTCTGGTTTGTTGTTTCAGGGGTTTTCACAGAATGTACAAAAAATGAACTCCAATGAGAATTTAGTCTATTGAGCAAAGCAGTCCATACACTGGCACTCTGGTTGATCACTGTGATGTACAGGTTAGGGTTCTCACGTTCATTTGTACTGTTGACGATTGCAAACAAAGGCATGGTTTGGGAGAGACATTTCATTTGAAGACGCCCTTCCCAGTTTGCTGTTTTCTCCTTTATCATTCACAATCAAACAACATTGTTGCAGCAACACCGGCTACTGCTTCCATGGAAAAGTGATTTTTAGGAAAACACATGATCTGTTTTCAGCTGATGTTCTTTTAAGGCACTGGAACTGGGACTTGGGAAATGGTGCCAATACTGTGCAACCAAATAGAGCAGCACCACAGCCCACAGGTCAGCTTGCACTGTATTTTCTGATGTTTTCTGCAGTCTGATGCAAAGTGGTCAAGAATGTCTTTTAGTTTTGTCCTTGTCCTGTGGCTCAGGACATGAGATGCTCCAGGCTTCTGGAGTAGACTGCTCTGGTAGCTGCATACAAATGAGCAGGCTGTGCCTTTTGGGAGGTGTGGGTTAAGAGATGTGAAAAACAGCTCTGGTTCTTCCAGAGATAAATTCACCATGGATGGAAAAGAGCTGAATTCATTTTCATGATTGCATCAGGACAGCTTTGTTTGTCATATTTAACTTTTTTGTGTCCATGACCACTTTTGAATGGTGCAGGGGTTCTTAGAAAGTTAAAAATTAAATCTGAATGCTATAGCACTTGAAAATCGCTTGTGAAAACAAGCGCTAAAACTGTACGTGGGAAAGCACCCAGAAGCCCTTTAGCATGTTTTAGATGGGATACAAACTAAACGGGAGGCAGGAATCCTGGAATGTGCTACACTACTTGAATTGCTGGACTGAGTACTGAGAGCTTTGTTGGAGACTTGCAGTAACCCACTTGCCGGGAAATCGTGGTGAGATTCAGTTTTACTGGGGATGAAAGGTATAAAACAGACAGGACAAGAACACACCTATTCTTGAGGGTCTCCCTGTCGGGCTGTCGTATCCTTAAGTGCTTCAGCCCAAAGTGATCACAAGAGTTATGGTTAAATGCGGAACTGTGCTGAAGGGGAAGTCTCCCTCTTGCTTTTGGCAGTGAGCTGCTATGGGAAAACACACAGTAGTTTTAAAAGGAGCAGGCAGATGGCAGTGTCTCTCCCTGATGGATTTGGAAACATCATCTTCAGCTCCTCAGGCTTCCTTAAGCTCTACTTGAGACTTTGTCCACCTGTAGAGCCAGGGACTGGCTAGAAAATTCTTGGCCTCTGTCTCTTTCCTAGCAGAAGCTGATGCTAAGTGCCCACTTAACAGGTGCAGAACTGCAAGAAGCAAGGCATCAGTTTAAAAAAAAAAAAAAAAAATTACTGCTCCAGCTGCACCTGGGAAATTGTTGCTGTTGTGTTTCAGAGGGGAAGTACAAGATTGTCCAAAGAAATAGGTGATGGGACACTCAAAATTGTGCTTCGTCCACAACAGGGAAGAAATGCTTGGAAACCCAGTGCAAGACAAGAGTGACCTTGGTTGTCCTGTTCCCCTGTACATAGTGGAAATCGGTGGTAGTCATAGAGATGGTGAATAATGAAGGAATAGAAGTTTAGGTCCCTTCTAATGACAGCGCTGCATCTATCAGTGGAAGCTTGGATTACTGCTATAGAGAAGATGTTTCTTGCCTGACCATCAGCCAGTTTCTCACTCCTGCCTTCTTATCTCTTTCCAAGCATCCCAGAGTACTTTACCAATCTTTGCATGCTACTCTCACGGTTGCTGTTCTCCACCTGCCATGCCCACATGCAAACAGCAAACAGCTTGTAGCAAGTCCTTCCTCCATTGCCTTGCTGGATTTTTTTTATATCTGTTGTCTCTCCACCATGCTGTTAACTCCCTCTGACTGAACTACGTTATTATACAGGCTGAACATGTTGCTTGGTAAATATCTATAATGGTGCTGAAGTGCCAAGGGAGCATCAGAGGTCTTTTACTCTTCTCTTGGATATTACAGTCAAGATTTCCAGTGTTACGCCTGTTCATCCTTCTTTCTTCAATTTCTAGATGCTTACTACAGCCCAGGGTGGGGATGGGGGGGTAGATACCAATAGCCATAGGTCAAACCGAGGTGGGATGAGGCACAGCATCCTTCACAGAGTCTCTTCTCTCTGTCCCAGGGTACACCTACTACTCTTTCCAGCCTCCTTTGGCTTTGTTCTACTTCTCCTCTATACATTTGTCTTCATATCTTGCTCCAGTTCTGTCTTAAGGCCTGGGGAGCTCATCCCTAAGGTCTCCTTTGCCTGCGAGAGGCCCAGGTGTGGAGGGGGCATACTCCAGCTGGAGCCTGTCTGAGCTACAGTGGAAGGTGAGGGCTGCCCTCCAGGTTGCTCTTAGCCATGGGTTCTATTGCTTTTAGTGAATTCGCACCCCAAAATAGGCAAACCATTCCCAGTTTTGGGGGAGTGGAAGAAAACTTGGATACCTGATATATAAGTGCAGACAAGTTGCATATCTAGGGGTTTGCAGGCTGAAGGCAGTGCGATGGCCTGAACTGGGCACTGCAGCTCAGCACCTCGAGCCACATGATGGCGATGGTATTATAGGGATCCCCGCTCCCACTGGCGCT
This sequence comes from Mycteria americana, assembly GCF_035582795.1. Lineage (NCBI taxonomy): Eukaryota > Metazoa > Chordata > Aves > Ciconiiformes > Ciconiidae > Mycteria > Mycteria americana. Next base: position 63,021,837 of record NC_134370.1, on the reverse strand, counting down.
TAATCCAATATTTATTTTTGGTGAGTAATTTGTTTATCAGCAGGTTATTTTAATCTAATTTTGGTTGTATTTGTTATTCCTGACTATATGTACTTCCCAGAATTAGCAGCTTTCGTGTCTTTAAGGAAATTAGCTAGAGCTGATCTCGGAGGCATTTGCTCAGCGGATATTGAAGGAAAAGGCTAGGGAAATGGGCAGGGCCCTTGTTGCAATGCTTGCCTAGTGAAGTTGTAATAAGCAATTTAAAAAGACAGGTTGTGGTGACCCCCTGATCGTGCTTATTTCAATCAAGACAATTCTGTGTGCTCACAGCAGTTATTGCTGATGGCCTTTCCCCTCTCTATCATTTCCTTCCTCCTTTTGTTGTCTTTATCTTCTTGCCTTCCCTTTCCCCCCCCAGCCTTTCATCTCTCACTTCCTGCTCTTTTCTCCTCGTCTTCTGTCAACTAACCTTTACTTAACCTTTCACCCGCTGTTTTTTTGCATCAAAGCATAAGGATTATGTCTTGTGGCTGGCAGGATTAAAATAATCAGTGTCATTCTCTTCCTTTTATGCTGGCATCAAGGAGGGGCAAGTAACTCTGCGAGGAACAGAAAGCGATGTTCTAGCAATAAAGAGATTATGGTTTCTGAAAGGCCTGCACCCTCTATGTCTGAATTCATAATGCTTTGCAACAGATGTACTGATGCAGGTCTCTGATCTTGTGTCAAAACAGCCCTATGGTTAAAGCATGTCAGTGCCTGTAGCCAACAGCACAATGTTTGTGATTTGCCTAAATATTTTGCCAGGTACCCATTTCTCATGACCAGGTTAAGACTTCATTACCCACTTCTGGATTCAAACTCCATTATCAGTCTGGCCCCAAATCTGTCATCACAACTTGTAGGGTATTGTGAATCAGAGTTTAATTTTTCAAATAGTTCCTTTCATTATAATCTACAACAAGTTATTTGTGTATCCTTTCTTCCTGAATTTCAGAATGCAAATAGTCTTGAATCTATATTTTTAAATTTATCTCTTTGAGAAGAGCTGCTTTATGGGGAAAAATTATTTTTGAATGCCCTTTATGTTCCCTTCTCCAAGACTGTTCTTCATTCATAGATGTATCCCAAACTGAAAGTAACTCAGTGCTCCAGAGAAAAAGGTTTGTTTCATCTCCTGGGGCATGGCAGCTTCCCGCTGTTTTGCCCCTCAGGGTGGGTATAATGGAACCAAAGTGTCGAGGAGCTGCATTATTCTCGGACAACCTTAATAGTGATTGCTTACTGCATTTGTCTTGGCATGGGCAGTGTTTCTGCCTCCAGTGATGATCTGGCTTCAGAAAAGTCAGTCACTGAATTTGAGGAAGTCTTCCAAATTTTCTAGCGTCCTTATTTGAACTCTTTCAAACCACTTTGGTCAGAAAAATCAAGCTGGAAATTTTGTGCAAAAAGTATTTTTGTGGATTTCCAGCTTTCTGTTGAGTTCCAACCAGAAGATGCTGTGAACCTGAAAAATAAAGGAGAAAGGAAAAGTTTTTGAAAATCAGTTTCCTTCTGGGATTAGTTCAAAAGTTTCAGAAGGGGTTAGTTTGCTCTTTCTTAATTTTTACATATGAACAATGTAACAAAGGCAAATTGGAGAAGAATCACCATGTCATAATACAGTTTGTAAGACTGCTACTGAAGTGGCGAACACCTGGAAATAAAACAAATATTTTGGAGTAGAAAAATTGAGCTGTTCTTGTACTGAAGCTAAGCTTGTGGCTGATTCCCGGTCTAGGAGCAAAACATGGCACTTACAGGCAGGATTTGCTAGGAACTGTGTTCTCTACCTTTGTGCCAGTGTTGTTTGTCTGTCCTAAATGCTTAACTTAAATGCTTGGACTCTGAAGTTTATGGGGCACAATTAGAGTAGTCTTCTGGCTTCCAACAAGAGTTGAACTAATACCAGCTTCTTGCTGGAACTGTAGAGCCCACTGGGTCTGAATTCATCCCAGCACTTTATGGGTGAGTAGGTTTCTCCATGGGGACAACTCGTTTTGTTTCTATAGGGAATCCTCATACTTATCTCTAGCAGAAATGGCCTCTCAATGACTGAATGCAATAGCTGTTTTCTCTTTGCTTTACAAGATATCTTGCACCTTTTATTCCAAAGAGACAATCACTAGAGCAGAGTGGGGAAGATGGAGATTTTCTTATTCCTTTCACTCCTTTAAGGGCCATAGGGTTAATTTAGCAGAGCATTCTTATCTCCAAACTGTAGCAATGTATGTCCTTGGCATAATGAATCAGCTGAGTGGCATCAACAAAGAGATTTAAGCAGATAGAGATATTTATCTTTCTGTCTTTGTTCTGCCTGGTAAGCAGTGCATTGCTCATCATATTTCAGATTGACTGTAATTCAGTTTTGTGATTAAATATGCTGCCTGTTCTCCAGTGGTCCCTGTGTTCCTGGCAAACACTTCAAAGGGGACTGGAATGCGAGGAGGGCTTCAGAAATGTCCACGGAAACACTGGCAGTCATGAGACTTTTATCTACTAGACTGAAACCCTAGCTTTAGAGTCTCTCCTTGTCCCCCAACACAAAATCAGAATTCTGTCAAAACTGGAGATTTCTTTGTAGTGTGATCCCCTTGCTAATTTAGATGCATCTTTAACCATTTGATGCCTCCATACGTTGGCTGTGCATCCACATCAAATGTTTCTGGCTATCTTTTCAATATATTCATCAATGACATTGACAGTGAGATCGAGTGTACCCTCAGCAAGTTTGCAGATGACACCAAGCTGAGTGGTGCAGTTGACATGCCAGAAGGACGGGATGTCATCCAGAGGGATCTGGACAAGCTGGAGAAGTGGGCCTGTGTGAACCTCATGAGGTTCAACAAGGCCCAGTGCAGGGTCCTGCACCTGGGTCAAGGCAATCCTCTGTTTCAATACAGGCTGGGGGATGATGTGATTGAGAGCAGCCCTGCAGAAAAGGACTTGGGGGTACTTGTGGATGAAAAGCTGGACATGAGCTGACAGTGTACACTCGCAGCCCAGAAGGCCAACCATACCCTGGGCTGCACCAAAAGAAGCATGGCCAGCAGGTCGAGGGAGGTGGTTCTGCCCCTCTGCTCTGCTCTGCTGAGACCTCACCTGCAGTACTGCGTCCAGCTCTGGAGCCCTCAGCACAAGAAGGACATGGAGCTGTTGGAGTGGGTCCAGAGGAGGGCCACAAAAATGGTCAGAGGGATGGAGCACCTCTCCTACAAGGACAGGCTGAGAGAGTTGGGGTTGTTCAGCCTGGAGAAGAGAAGGCTCCGGGGAGACCATATAGCAGCCTTTCAGTACTTAAAGAGGGCCTATAGGAAAGACGAGGACAGACTTTTTAGCAAGGCCTGTTGTACAGAACAAGGAGCAATGGTTTTAAACTAAGGGAGGGCAGATTTAGACTGGATTTAAGAAATAAATTTTTTACAATGAGGGTGGTGAGGCCCTGGAACAAGTTGCCCAGAGAGGTAGTGGAGGCCCCATCCCTGGAAACATTCCAGGTCAGGTTGGATGGGGCTCTGAGCAACCTGATCTAGTGGAAGATGTCCCTGCTCTTGCAGGGGAGTTGGACTAGATGACCTGTAAAGGTCCCTTCCAATCCAAAGCATTCTATGATTCTATGAACTGCACAGATTATTCAGGCCAGATACTCTGCACTTTAGAAAGTTTAGATACTGCAGTGCCTAAACTTTCACTGGTTGGTAGCACTGTCCTGGAAGCCGGAAGTGGAGGGTTGGTCCTAGAAGTGTGGGAAACTGAGAAGAGATTGAGCATTCCAATATCACCCATCCCAGCCTCAGCAGGCAGAATGGAATCTCTTGCAAAGAAAATAGTATGCCAGTGACAGGTTTGGGGAAGGTGATGAAGACAGTGCTCCCCTGTCAGAGATGCCGGAATAAGATTAGGAAGACAGACCAAGCATGAATCAAAATAGAAAGTGCCATCCCTAAACACTTCTGAAAGCTGCATGGAAGGAGAACTTCCATTTCCACTGAACACTGGCCATATCTAGGGAGAAGGAAAGGGACTAACAAAAGAATAACAGCAAATGGATCAAAAGGCATAGGACACTTTACCACCTACCACACAGATCATGCATATTCACTCCAGGTGGAGTGTGTTCTTGCTGCCTAAAAACCTGTGCAGTGCTGCCTGTACCTGTATGATTCATTTCCACCATCTGTATTTATGCCAAAATATAGATAGATACCCATGCAGGTGCATCCCTAGATGCAGAGATCAACAGACACAGACAGGTGGAGAGGCTTCCTTTTTCCATTCTGTCTTCTGGAGATCTTGGCATATTTCCTCCTTCATTTATTTGCTACTTTATTGACTATACAACTGAAGAAATGGAAGAAAAAATAAAAAAAAATTACAACACAGGATAGCAGAAGAGAATCAATGAAATCGGAGAGGAGAAACAAAATGAATGTGTGTTTTGCCCCTTCAGCAAGTAATTCTCATTGCTTCTGATCAAAGTGCTGAGGGAACTGTAGTCCTGCCTCTTCCATCTCCTTGCAGAACAGACTATCCCAGCCTCACTTTTCAAAGCAACTGTTTTGATCTTAAAGGTGATAAGTACTACAGAAAACATGAGGGGAAATAAATAATGAAGTTATTTTGCTTAGCTTCCTCCATGCTTTTCATCCAGTGATAAAACTGAGGCAGGGCACAGTTGTGTGTTCTGATCCCTATGGAGCTCAGATCCAAATGTGGAAGTCTGTCTTGAAAGACGTGAGGAAAACACTGCAAACACATTTTATGAGAATTCTTTCTTTTTCTTTTTTAAATAAATTCTGCAAGCAGCTCTACCCACAGTGCTTTCCAATATTTCCTTTGTCCTATTGACATTGACACAGAAAGCTTAGACTTCAAGCACTGAATGCTAGGGGCTATAAATCCCTAGATCTAGTCCAATTTCATCTGCCTCTGAACAGTTCAGGGAAGTTCTGAGTCTGATCCAAATTGTCCCTACCTTACAATCCTTGACTCTCTTCTTCTTGTCATGTTTTATATACTTATTGACTTTTACAGAGCTTCCTGAGTAATTCTTCAAGGAAGATTGACTGATTTAAGGGGTTAGTCGTCCTGCAGGTTAGTAAACATGACAGCTGGTTGAGGATTAACAGGAAATCATGAATAAAATCATTGGGATTGATAAGGGATTCTCAAGCAATTAAAGTTTTCTTGCAGAAAGTCAAATAGAAAAAAGAAACATAGAGTGAAGGTCAAAGGAGAAGGGTGTAACCTTCTACATGCTGGCAACCACTGAGCCCCAAAATACAAGATGTACTGGCAGAGCTAGTGTGAGATGGTTAACAACAAGGGGATAAAATGCTAGAGAGAACTGCAGGCCAAGGTGTAGGAGACTGGGCAGAGATGTGTAGGAAAAGCTGTGGGTCCAGGAGGTCTGTGTGGATGGAGGCAAGTCAACAGGGTGGTGTGAAAGTGCAGAGCAGGATTAAAATGAGTTGGCAAACTGGTGTGGGGGTGCTGTTTGTTGCCTGCCCTGTGGTGCCAATGGTAGAGAAAATTGCAGGACAAGATCAGGTAGCAGAACTACCCTCGAATCCCTTCTCCAGGTAAAAGTTTGCTAATGTACTGCAGAGAGCAGACTGAGACAACCTCAGGCGATTTCCTTCCCCTTTCCAATACCTCCATCTACTTCATCACTGGGATTGAGGTTTGCTGCCTACTAGCTGCTTCCTTCTTACTATTTCCATGGCTTCCCTTGTTACTGATTTTCTTCATGCAGCATCTTTCTGTTCTCTCTCTTAACCTGCTTCTTCTGTCCTGTAAATCCCCACTGATGACTTTTAACATTCCAGGTGTGAGAGGCTCTGGCACTCTGTTTAATGAACTGGAAATGAATTGGAGCCTACTAGCTCTGGAGGACCCATACCAAGAGCCATCTGTTGTGAGCTGCAAATGCTGATTGGTATTCAGGGAGCTGAGCTCCAATCTTATGTATGCTACCTGGCCCCTTGGTTGATTACTGAGCTCCTGACAGCTTCTAATGTGTGTCACAGAGAGGAATGTCAGGACCAGTCAGGAAAATATGTTTGGGCAGGGTTGGTTTGAAGGGAGGGAGCCTAGAGTCTGGTATGGCTTCACATTTGTCCTGTGGGGCAGAGCAAGGAGTGCAGTGGGTGAAGGGATGTGTTTTAGAACACTCAGCAGAATTTGTATTTTATCACAAGTTTTATAATCTTCTCCTTTTAGTCTGATATCCCAGACCTACATGATTAGGGAAACATTGCAGCTTTCCTTTTATATTTTTATAAAGCTTATTTTTTTAAAACATATTTTTTATTTTCTTGTCCATGCAGTAAAGCCTTTAAACATGACCTGAATGTGACCTTTAAAACCTCAGAACCAGAAAGCAACAGAAAAGAAGCCCAAACTGCTGTTCCTCATGTTGATATTTTGTTAATTTTTAAATACTGTGGGTTTCCAGAATAATTTGATTCATGGCTTTTGTTATACAGGTATGTGTGGGAATACATTTAGAAGTTAAACATAATTTTGCTGGCTGTGACAGGACTGTACAGCTACAAGGTTTCTGGATTTGTTGATCTCAGCAAGGTGTTCTCTTGGGACTGAAGCACAGCATTATGTGAAGATTATATGACCTGCTGTCAACTAATCTTATTGTTCTTCAGCTTTTCTCACTCCTCAGAAGCTTCTTTAGTTTCAGGAACTCTTATGTTGCTGCAAGTGGAATTAAGTTTATTAGCACTTGGAAGGAGATACGGGATCTGCCCTTTCCCCACCCATGGTTTGGTTCATCTGGAGGGTTCTGGAGCAACCATGTCCTCTTAGACAGGAGAAGAGACTGCTTAATTTTTTTCATTACAATTCCAAGAGCCTAGCTCATGCTTAGCAAATAACAACACCCTAAATTGTAACAAAAAAAAAAAAATTGGTGGTTTTTTTTTTACCTGAGACTATTAAGCAAGAATGAGCAGGTGTTAAAGTCTGAGTTTGAGCACTGAGTAGCCATGTGGTTATCAAACAGCGCGAATAGTGGAAAGAGTTTAAGTCAGCCTTTTCTCTTTGTTTTCAGAATCTAACAGCCATCAGGCAGTGAACAGAGGCTACCTGGGTGGATTGCTGAGACTCTATCAAGACTGGCACCACAATGATGTCTCCAACAACTACATTTATATTCGTAGGGGTCTCCTGCTCTGCCTAAAGCACGTCACAAACATCCAGCTGGGCAGGGAGACTTTCCTTGGTTCCCGGGGTATGGAGATTCTCTTCACAAGTGTACAGGTAAATGGCACTTTTGTGCTTAAGTGAGATGGATTGGTAGTTAGTGCTGGATTCTACCTCACAGTGCAGGAAATTCCATGGTTTTATCCTGAATTTATATACATATCGATGAAAAAAATTATAATGTTAAAAAGTATTGACTTTTTAACATTAAGCTTCATGGGAACATTGAGCCTCATGGGAATTGTAGTTCAGGCTTTTTAATGCTTTTTTTTCTCCTCCCCTGTGGATCCTGCTGTCTGCTTGGACTTCCTCTCCCAAAGAACAGTGCAGTATCTCTACAGAAGAGTTGCTTAGGTGTTCCATGAGATGTTTCCTTTCAGGTATCCAGATGGATAATTCCACCCAATCAGCCTTTTTCCACAAAGAAGTGTTGATTTGTCCAGGCCTTTGCTAATGAGAAACATCCATCAACTGTTTTTCAGGAGGCCCAGTTTTAATCTTTTGAAACATTAATGTGGGTCCATCAAGAAAGATGGCATGGTCCTGAGGATGGGATCCCTGTAAGGTATAGAAAGGGCAGGTACAGAACAGTGATGGTTTCCTCCGAGTCTCTCACCAACATGCTTCCTTAGCCTTCTTTGGAGAAGTCATTTATGGAGAAACCTTTGGTTCTTGGCCCATGTGATTCCACAAGGAGTGTTTCCATTGCCATTCTCACTGGCCAGTGCATTATCTCTTTCTAGCACCATCACAGACAGAATGAAAAACCTGTCCCCTTCTCCTCCAGGAAATCCATTGCCTTATGATCAAGTGTATTTGCTTCTTCATCTTTCCCATTGCTGTCATGAACAATTCTCCTGTGACTGAAAGATATTTCTTACTAGTAGTAGATGGTAGATTGGTAGAGTTTTTTTCACTTTGTTTTCCTCATGAGGAATTGACCACTTGTTCATGTCAGATGAGGTGGCTAGGCCCAGCAAATCTTTCAAGGGAGTATGGCCTCTGTTAATGACAAGTCCCTGGTCTGCAGAAACTTGAATAGGGTGGATGGCAACAGCTGCTTGAAAGTAGATGTCAGCTTGTTCCCTCTCAAAAGCCTTCTACAGCCCATGTTGCTTTCTGAGCTAACATCTCCTGATAGCTCAGCCTGGGAGCAACCCCATGGAAAGTGCAAACTTGGGGTCACCTTGGGTGAACAAAGAGGAAATGACACACTGAGACTCCAGTGAACACTGATAACTCTAATCCTTCCAAAGGTTAGAAGTGGAGCGGAAATGACAGCTTCAGGGGCCTCCAGTTTGCTTTTTTCTGCTATGCACTACTAGGGAGATCTTGGAAGGGGAATTAGCAAGGTTAATAAATTTAAAGCTCAACATTCCCTCACTACTTCTTTGGGATATTGTCAATCTTACAGTGTGTCTCCAAGACAAGAGGTGTCGAGAGGAGTCTGGAGCCCTAGGATGTCTCACTCATGCTCTTCCCTACTCTGACCTGAGGTAGAGGTGGCTGCTGCTACGAAAATCTTCATAGTAGACAGAAAATGGGGAATCTGTTCTCCTGAGAGGAACTGCAGGCTGTACTAAGAGAGAAAGAGACAGGCTAAGAGAAACAACTCCTGCTTGGGAAAGCAATGGCTGTTTGTGTGTGTAGACAATATTTTAGTGCCTTTAGGAAGTTGCTGGCTGTGGTGATTAGCCTTGACCAAACTCTGAGCAGCTAATGAGATTTTAAAGGTGTTAAAAGCTGGCTAGCTGAAATTTTTTAAATTTTTTTCTTTTTTTAAATCTACTGAAATCGAAACAGTTTTGCCAAGATGGGTTTGTTTTAACAGCCTCCAGTGGAATTCCTATTTACAAGGCTGGTTTTCAATTGAAACCTCTCCAGCTGCTTATTGTATGGGCTGATGGACAGCTGAAATACCTGAGCTTTTAATAGACCTTAAGCCTATGTCTTTACAGGAAGAGCCAATAGTTCAAAGACTGTCTCCTTACATAGATTAGAAGTGACTGCTACTTTATTTGAGGAGAATTTAGAGATATTTTGAATTCTGCTCCTACGTGGAATGAAAAATAATCTTAGATAATGAAATTATTCATGAAAAGGAAGCACTTTCTGCTCCTATATCTTTTTCCAAGCTCCACTTAGACTTTCATGGCAGTTAAATGATATGTTCACATTAGCAACTGTCTGGCTTTGTGTGCAGTGACAGAGAGCTGCCTACTCTGAGACAAGAAAACAGGTTTGTATCTGCTTTAGGAGAGACTGGTGCATGGAACATTATTTTGCTATTTTATCATTTATCCGTCTGATTTCTTAAGCTCGCCTGGTTTCTCTTCAGCCTTCCTGTACTAGGGTCTACTCTAGGATAATATTATCCTATACTCCACTCTATTTCCCAGTAGTGGCATCCATTAGCATAATTACCTTTTGCCTTACTGTCATACTGAAACCTCCTTTTTTGTATACATCGCGTACGTATCATAATATCTGGACTATTCCAGATTTAGTAGAGAAAAGATTGAGTGTGGAGGCTAAAAAGGAGATCCCCTGAATTCAGGTTAGATTTACATGGGTTTTCTGAGCTAAGGATTCACTCTCTTCCCTCATTCGCAATATCCCACTGCAAAATAAATGGGATAGTTTACACACGTACAAAGCAGTCTCCTGTCTATTTCTCAGGTGTCAGTAAAAAAGGCTTTTCCAATACAGTGATGGAATGTTTTTCAGTCATCTGTAAACTGTGTTATCTTGGAATCTGAGAGCACTTTATGAACAGTAATGAAAACAGTCCCACAAATTCCCTGTATGGTATCTGAAGGCTTGTTTGCACTTGTAAGCTAAGTTGCTGTAAAGAAAAATATGACTTTCAAACAGCATTATTGAGTAACTCCATGTGTGGAAATTCATTGTCTGGATGAACGTGCCTTGTTCTTGACTATCTCGATTCACTTGGCAGTGAATTAAGATGGCTGGCCCAAGGCAGGTATTTATACAGTCCTGTGTTCACTGTTCTAGTAAAAACAGAACAGTTTTAGTAAATTGTAATAAGACTGTTCAAGAATGTTATTCTGTTCCTGCATACAGACAAGCTTTCCTTATCTTTCCTTTAATAACAAGAAAACCAAGGCAACCAAACACTATGTGAAACGGTGAATAAATTGAAACACTGGAAATAGAAACCGGTTCTCCTTGGTGTTTGTTCTAACCACAACGAAACTTTCCTTGGAGATGCTTTCAAAATTGTCTTTTCTCTCCCTCTTGTTCCAAACAGCCAGAGATCTAGAAATGCATATTAAGATTCTTGTAGTGAGTCTTGTAAGCATGTCAGCTTTAGATTATTTTTCTAGCCTCCCTACAGGAATCCTGGTTAATCCCATTGAATCTTATAATGCTGTTCAATCATACATGAGAAAACAGAATAAAATCCTGTGCAACCAAAAAAGACCCCAATACAGCCATTTTCCTGTTCCTTATTATAATAAAGTACTTTATGTTCTTTGGTCATCTTCCTGGTTCTGCTGAATGTTTTTTGGTTGGTTTTGCTTTGTTTTTATTTTTGTTGTTGTTGGTTTTTGGGTTTGTTTGTTTGTTTTTGTCCAGCCCAAATCCTAACTATGGGCTGTCAGACAATGGCACAAAGTATCTATTCTGCCCTTTGGGCTGTTCCATTTTATCTGTGCTGAAGGGAAGCAAAAATATTAAATATTAGAATGTATTGTAATATTCCTCTTTTGCCTTTATAGCACATTCATGCTGCTTATTTGACTTGCATTCCTGTTCCAATGAGCTAAGTCTTAGTCCCAAGCCACTGAAGATAACATGCTGATAGGCACAGTACAGCTTGTTAACTTAGGTAGGACACTACATTGATTAGTCAATCTCTCTGATGGAGGCTATGGTCTAGATGCGCTGTACTTGGGGAAATCTGAAGGCTTGGTTTTCTGAGCATCTCACCTGTCAGTTTTAAACAACTTCACCTTTGTGCAGCAGTTATAATTTGCTTATCCAAAATCCCTGTCTCTTATAAAGACATACACCTACTATGATCTCCGAGGGGGGCTTTGCTTTTAGTTCTGTGGGGGGTGTTCATTTTCTTTGCAACAAAAGACCAAGGAGTTCACTTGCACAGCATGGTAATAAAAATACAAAAATATTCTATGTCTTCAAAGTACATCTGGGCTCTCATAGCTCCTTACACTTCCATTTCCTACTCTGGATTATAGGAGTAGAAAATGTGGGATACTGCAGGAATTCGGTATTTTATGACCAGGTAATATATTGCAATGTTTCAGACTAATCATTGGGCTTAGTGCTTAACCATATAGAATAGAGTACAGTGGGAATGGTCTCTTTGAGTATACATTGTGTACACTAAGCACAGTGAAATAATGGTGTAATTGTGCTAGCTTACCTGTGTTAGTTTTGGCATGATAGCTCTGGGTATAGTTGTGGTGAAGAAGCCGAAGCACAGATTTTGGCGTGTGTTGGCAGCCAAAACATATACATGCTCTCCCTGCAGGATTTTTTTAATCCATATTAGAGAACATATCTTTTCAGTGCTACTGTTACCGATGTTAGCTAGGATATTTTAGGTTATGCTACTATCATGCCTTCCTTCAATATACTGAATATAATATCTTATAGGGCAGAGCTAGGAGATGCTGTGTCTTCCAAATGACATGCATCAATGGAAGTCGTGTGAGATCCATGCTAGCCTGTACTTCTGTAAGAAACAGACTGCAAGAACTTGAGATCTTGCTGTTCCGGGCATATTTCTTTAATGGTAAAAAGGAAAAAAGAGAAAGAAAAAAAAAAAGGTGAGGGAGGAGCAGAAAAAAAAGCCATAAATATAAAGATTTCATATTCCAATCAGAAGAGTGTATCTACTCTGGGGGATTGCGTGTAATAGGCAGGACAATTGTAAGAGACAATTCTTAACGTTGTTCTCCTTCGGTTCCTAGGACTGTTTATCTTACAAAAATCTGGATCCTATCATAACCACTGTGACTCAGATTCTGAGAAAGTGCTACCCCAAGGAGTCTCTGCCTGTGGCAACAGTAAGAAGTTCCTATTTCTTCCCTCTTCCTGAGAATGCCAAGGCTGAACCTCCATGTGAGGGATCTGAAGGTAAATGACTGAAGGATGAGTTCAGTAGGAGGAAAAGGAGCATGACATGAGAATTAAACGTGGGATCCGGGGAAGGGAGTCTTGGCAGCCTAGTCCTGAAGTTTACAGTTAAAATTAATCTGATGGCCTACAGTGTCACTCATCAGAGACGAAACTACTCCCAGGTTGTCTTGAAGCTTGGAGATTCTGTTTGGAGAATAAATGAGAGAAGATTAAAAGGAGCAAGGAAAAGGAAAAAAAAAATCCTTCTATTATCCAAAAAATAATGGAGCAGTGGGCATGGCAGAGGCTGGAGATGCCATTGTTCCACAACAACAACAGAGGGAGAGATAATTGTGCCTGTGCATGACTGTTTGTGGGGGGAACACTGCCCTGCAGCTTTTTCAGTAAGGAATTGCAGAAAATAGTATCTTTTTTCCTTTCTAAAATAAAAGCACATAGCAGTCACGCTGCATGAGTAAAAGATGTGAGCACTTGCTGAAAAGCAGAACTTAAGCACAGGCAGGATAGTCACTCCACAGAAAAGGAGAAACGGCAGACTCCATGATACACACAAGCAATTTCTCTGTTGCTTTCAGTTTCATATGGAAGATGCCCAAATACTATAATGATGATAGCAGTAAAACACCCTAATCTAGATAACATAGATTAAGACCATCCTGTAATATCATTGCAGCCAAGCAGAAAATCTCTGTATTGCTTTGTAATATGAGTTGGATCCATATCATGGTGACATTTGTCATGGTTTTGAAAGGCAGTGCTTGAGTCCAAGAGAACAGAGCTTTAAAAAGTGGGAGATTTAGTGCCAAATTCATTTATACTAGATTAACAAATGGGATCTGCTTTAATCAGGGTTGTGGTGGGTTGTAGTTTGAAGGCGTGTGTGGTACACATAGAAGAGATTGCACATATTTCTGTGGAGGGCCTGAGAGGGATATTGGGTTGAATGCCTTTGCCTCTACCTCTTTTCTACTTCTGCAGGTGAGTACGAAAGTGATGGAGAGGAAGAGGCTGAAAAAGAGGATAATGAGGACGTGGAGAGTAAGGAGGAAGTAGGTATATGAGCCATAGTTTCCTTAATCATCCACATACTGGAAAGTAAAACTTTTCATTGTCCATTTTGACATCCTGATAAGCTGTCTAAGCAGAGAATGTAGATATGCATGTGATTGCACATAAATACGGTACATGAATAATAGAAGGATACTTGAAAGAAGAAAAAGAGAAAGCACTGACTTTCATTAAAGAGAGTCCCCTGCAGGTACCTTAGTAATTGCCATGCTTGTCACCCAGGGTGGTGTGGGTTTGGTGACTTCTCTCTTCCTGCAGAGAGACTGACCAGTGACTATTAGAATCATATGCACAGTCAGGGAGAAATGATGGATCTTTGATTCCTCTAGGTGTAGACCAGAGATGGCAGTTAGTAGGGGAAAATTGAATTATCACCTAGGAAAGGCTAACCCTCTTTTTCTTCCTGTATCAGAGCATATTTGGGCTGTGCACCTACTCTAAGAAAAAGGTTAATTCTTTTAAGCCGCAGCTGGGGCATTTGAACCTATATTCCTTCTTTATTTGCTGCTGCACACAGATAAATAATACAATGAATTATTCAATACTTTTCTGACTTCTCCCTTTGCACTTTCCTTGTCATGACCTAACTGGCAAAAAAACCCCCTACCAGCTGAGGATGGTTGTGAAAATACACACAAGCACATATGCAAATGTGAAGTAGTGAATGCTGCTAATAAGTCTTATCCACTTATCCAAAGTGATTTGGGAAGGCAAATTAAAGAAATGAAGTTGCAAATACAGTCTAATTAGATATGACTGAGACTTCTGTGGAAGGGCGTTTTCATTACTTGCCCTGTCTTTTTTTCCTTCTCAAGTATTAAACTGATGTCACCCAATGAAAAAAGGAAGCTAAAAACAAACAAAAAAACCCCAAACCCACATTAGCACAGTGTCCTAACTTGCCCCTGTCTGGCTGTTTTTATCTGAATATTAGAGCTCGTCAAGATGCTCATTACGAATAAGGTTCATAGTGAATTTATCTCCTTCTTTAATTAGTTATTCATTCAGAATATATGCCTCTGAACTATTTCATTATTCATAAGGATTTACCAAGTAGATGTGAGCAGGTTTTTTTTTTTGCCTAAGAGCTTGCTCTGAATATGAGTTTTAAGTACTGTTTGTCTGGTGTGCTGGTCATATATCTCCCATGACAAATCTTTCGAAGGGAAAGCAAGCAGGGAATGGATAGTGAACTTTCGGTTTACCTTTTTTATATGAGATGTCATCTGCACAGTGTTTCCTGGTATTGATGTGATTTACAAACATTTTCACAGCTACATAACGCATATCCATACATACTAATAATACCAACCAAACTGAAACTTGGCTCTACACTTCTGTCAGTAACTGTTCAGGCAGTTCTATAAAAACCAAAATCATCACATCAACCACCTATTCTTTTCAACCCACATTTTCAGCGAGTTTGAAGCTGTTTATGCATCATTATGCTGTTAGTGGCAAATCCTTTTAAACTGACCTCATATACTGTGCAGCTCCTTGTTGCCTTTTCAACTAGGCCCAAACAGCAGTTCCAACTCTGCTTTGCAATACAAATGTGGCTCAGGGTTTGAAATGCCATGGACACTTTTGCATTCAGGCATTTTTTTTTTCTCTTGATAACAGCTTCAGAAATGAGTCTATATCAGGAGCAAATCACTTCTTTGCTGGCATTTGGTGGGGCGTACTTACTAATGACATGTTGAATCCACTAATGCCTAGTGGATGAGGGGAAGTCTGTGGATGTTGTCTATCTAGACTTCAGTAAAGCCTTTGACACGGTTTCCCACGGCATTCTCCTGGAGAAACTGGCTGCTCATGGCTTGGACGGGTGTACTCTTCGCTGGGTAAAGAACTGGCTGGATGGCCGGGCCCAGAGAGTGGTGGTGAATGGAGTTTACTCCGGTTGGCGGCCGGTCACAAGCGGTGTTCCCCAGGGCTCGGTGTTGGGGCCAGTTCTGTTTAACATCTTTATCAATGATCTGGACGAAGGGATCGAGTGCACTCTCAGTAAGTTTGCAGACGACACCAAGTTGTGTGGGAGTGTTGATCTGCTGGAGGGTAGGCAGGCTCTGCAGAGGGACCTGGACAGGCTGGATGGATGGGCTGGGGTGAATTGTATGAGGTTTAACAAGGCCAAGTGCAAGGTCCTGCACTTGGGCCACAGCAACCCCATGCAACGCTACAGGCTTGGGGAAGAGTGGCTGGAAAGCTGCCTGGCAGAGAAGGACCTGGGGGTGTTGGTTGACAGCCGCCTGAATATGAGCCAGCAGTGTGCCCAGGCGGCCAAGAAGGCCAATGGCATCCTGGCCTGTATCAAAAATAGCGTGGCCAGCAGGACTAGGGAAGTGATTGTGCCCCTGTACTCGGCACTGGTGAGGCCGCACCTCGAATACTGTGTTCAGTTTTGGGCCCCCCACTACAAGAGGGATATTGAGGTACTGGAGCGCGTACAGAGAAGGGCAACGAAGCTGGTGAAGGGTCTGGAGCAGAAGTCTTATGAGGAGCGGCTGAGGGAGCTGGGACTGTTTAGCCTGGAGAAAAGGAGGCTGAGGGGAGACCTCATCGCTCTCTACAACTACCTGAAAGGAGGTTGTAGAGAGGTGGGGGTCGGTCTCTTCTCCCAGGTAACAAGTGATAGGACAAGAGGAAATGGCCTCAAGTTGCGCCAGGGGAGGTTTAGACTGGATATTAGGAAATTTTTCTTCACCGAGAGGGTTATCAAGCATTGGAACAGACTGCCCAGGGAAGTGGTTGAGTCGCCATCCCTGGAGGTATTTAAAGGACGTTTGGATGAGGTACTTAGAGACATGGTGTAGTGATGGTTTTTGGCAGTGTTAGGTTTATGGTTGGACTCGATGATCTTAAAGGTCTTTTCCAACCTATATGATTCTGTGATTCTGTGATTCTGTGAATTATTAGAAAATGCTGTAGTGTAATGCCCAGTCATCAATGCCATGTCTCCATCCTTCCCTCTTGCCCCATCTTTCCTGGTTTCTTATGCAAAGACTGAATGCTTGACACAGTTCAGTTTTGGTTCTCATATCTGATATGGAGGAGGTTGCACATCAATGCACAGTTGCCTTTGACTGTGAAAGTTTCAGATACAGTTCTTATCACTGATTCGCTCATGGTTGAGATCTAAAAAGCTTTTTTTATGTAAAAGTATCAAGAAAGTTGGAGAGTAAGAAGATGGTTTGGGCAAAAGTTTCACAGGTTTTTATAAGCAGCATTGAGAGATAAAATATAAGCAATTGGTGCCTGCAGGGTCAATGATATGGATGTGAGCCTTTCAGTTTGATTGGTAGGCACTCGGAGAAAACATGTTGTTGTCTAAAACAAACGTAGAAGTGTTGAGCTTTCTAATTCTGCTGGTGGCCTGTGAGGACAATTTTAGCTTCGATATACTTTGAGAATTTTCTTGCTCAATATACATTTATTTGATTATTGTTTCCTTGAATCAGAATATTACCAATTACATCTTGAGGACCTGTGCCTACTGGTTCACGCAACATAAGCAAGGGAATGGATGATATGCTCAGAAATAACTAGTAGTTGGTGGTGTTTCTTATTTTGAAACCTCCCAAGCTGAGGTGCTTATAAAAAGGTTCAAGTTTCAGTCTTGATGCTTTTTTGAAACCGTCTTTTCATGGTATCTCTACTTAGGTACTCAGATACCAAAACATCAAATTCCCCTCTTTCAAAATGTAGTCTTTCCTCTTGTGCCTCTATTTTCTATTCCACAAAATTACTTTAACAGTCTTCATGAGTATGGGAAGAACAATTCTAGGACTCATTAAATGAGTATGATGTCATTAGAAATCAAGGGTATTATGCAGAATATTACTTTAACCGTCATCTTGTGGGGCACGTTTAATATACATGCTTTTCTAATTCTGCTTTTGTAGGATTATGACTTGGAGACAGATGTGAACAAACTGAGGTCAAGGCCAGTGCTTGACCGGCCAGAGGAAGAGCTTGGACAATATGAAGCAATGTGTCCAGAACTTTCCCATAATTTTCAGGTACTATCATATTGCAGCTTCCTTTATTTGTGAATATTCAAGAGTTTAAGAAATACTCGAAAGGGAGTACTGACAACAGATAACTAGACAAGGCTATTGCAAAAGGAAACCTGATGTCTTATAGGACTGGAAAAACAAAGATTAAGACTTTTTGCTATAGTTTATTGGTGCAAATCAAGAGTGATAGAAAGGGAGTGATGTTGTTTGTGCATTTGGCTGGATATGGATTAACTAGGCACTACTGAATCAATTGCCACATGAGAAATCTGTCAGATAATAATTTGTATCCTTGCTGGCCATTTCAATGGCAATATCAAGATCGGAATGAGATGTGGAAAATAAATACTGTCAGCTAGTGTTTTGAAGGAAGTGATGGAGAAGATTGCCCTGCTGCTGAGTGAAATGCACAGTTCAAATCATTGTTCTATTGCAGTTTGGGGCAAGGAATTAAGAAGAGTATTGAACTCATTACAAGTCTTTGCATTTAGGAGAGCTGAAAGCCATGGTTCAAATATGAATCTGGAAAGGACCACTAGCTTAATGTATCTCCTGTAGACACAATGCTGTGACACTTATGACCATAAGTAGCCAAATGGGATTAATTTATACACTTGCATGAAGGCAGGGGTGGAGTTTTGCATGACAGATTGGCCTCCTTTACCCTGCTGTAACATTTATATTCTAAAAAAAATGCCTTGCAAATTATCTTCCCTAATTTGTTAGAACAATCAGCTTTGGTTGGAGATGACTCACCCAGATGACTCAGTCTGATCCTTTTCGTTTCTGAGGACTACTGTTGAAACAGCTTTGTGGATAAAGAAATTCTGGCAGGTGGTCCACAGCCTGATTTTACTCTGGCTGTCTTGTTGGATGAGTACAGTTTTGTGAGATTTGTAAATATTTTCTCTTTCTTCCTTAAAAGGTTTCCTCTGGAAGGAGGCACAATCTGTCTTTAGTTTCTTTCAATTTCTTCTGCTTTTTAAATTTAAAGGATCTTGAATCAGAATCGGAGGAAGAGAAGAGCTTGGAGGACAGGACTGAGAGTCTTCCCTCTACTCCTTCTCATTTCATTCCAAGTGCTACTTCTGTGAAACACCCAAACTTCAGATGGAGAAACCAAAGTGTCACAGAGATGGGACCAGATCCAGGGGAAAAGGATTTCAAAGTCCCACTGCAGAGCTCGACAAAGAAGGAGAAATGCAGATGGGATCCGATCAATGAAAAGAGAGACATTGTAGAAGCAGCCCAAGATGCAGACTCCTGTGAAAAGGAAGATCCAGCCAGGAGTCAGGCGCTTACTTTCTGTCCTCTCCCAAAAGGGGCTGCTTGGTACAAAAAAATGTTTTACCATGAATGTGAGGCCTCAATCAATCCTAGTCCTGGAGGGGGGCTGGAGAGCTCAGACATAGTGACAAATCTTCTGAAGAAACACCAAGGGGATATCCCATTCCACAACCCTCGCTTCTACATAGCTAGGGCCAAAGGTGTTAAGTCCATACCAGACTACAAAGACTTGGCATTCCCTGATTTCTGGGGTCACCAGCCACCTCCTCACAGCAAGCCCATGTTGGAGCGCAAGTACGGGGTTCAAAGGTGATTGTGCTTTAATATAATTACCACACTGAGAGCTCTCAAGCTCAAAACTGATTTATGCAGGTTCTGACTATCACATCTCTGAATGTTTTAGGAAGTTATAGAACGAATTTTGGGCTATCCAGTGATTTGTCGCAAGGACATAGGCCAAACAGTAGGATGATTTTATTTAGGTTTTCCTCCTGTGGAAAGGAAAATGGTATCTAACTGGATTACAAACAGGATTAGGAATCAGCAATCTTATTTCCTATATCTGACATGGACTTTCTGTGTGTCAGTGGATGAATTGTGAACTGCTGTGAGTTCCTTTCTTTTTCGCATAGGTGAAGGTGGTAGTGGCAACCTTGGAGTGAGATTTTTATGGCTTCTATGAATCCATAAAGACTCTCCTATCTCATATTCCAAATTGTTATTGATTAAACTAGTTATTGATAAACGTATCAATGTACGTATGTATGTGATGGGACTCTAAGCTGGTCAAAGCTCTGACATAGATTTACTAGTGGCTTTTCCTTTAAAGTAAGCAGACCAAAACCCAGAATGAGCTGTGGATCTGTGACCTTGATAGACCACAAATGAGAACAAGTTCATTTTAGAGATGGAGAACACTGTATCTTTTTGGGATACATTTTTGCCTTCAGCCTTGCTCTTAATCCAGCCACCTTTAGTATGTGCAACAATGGGTCCCAACTGGCTTTTTAAGGAAAAATCCTTCCTGTCCTCTCAGAGCTGTGTGTCTGTGTCAGGTTGTTCTTGGGAATCTCCCTGCCTACCCTTCTGCTGCTGTGTCCCTTCTCGCTATGCTTCTCGCTCTCTGCCTGCTCCATGGGGTCCTCCAGAAGCTTCTCCTCCTTCCCTAGCATGTGCACCTGCTTCTGGGAAGTCTCTCATAAGCTAGAGAGCATCAGCAGGGACAAGGTAAGTAAGCTACTTTCCCTCCCTGCTGCCCAGCCTACTAGGAGAAGACAGCATATATGACATGCAACATGGAGAAAGCAATAAAAACACATCTTCCCTATGGCACACTGCTAGAGGCTGCTGTTTTTCAGGTGTTCAGATGAGGGGAAAGCTGTGTTTTGAAGCTGTGCTGGGAGAGGAAGCTCTATCATTTTGTCTGTTCCATGTGTGGCTGTGTGCAATGACTTTACATTTCTTTTTAGTAGCATAGGGAATTATTAGCAGATACCAAAGAGGCTGGATTCTGTGCTAAACTTTAAAGTTCATCAACGCTAATCAAATGGCACTTGTGAAGACCACTAATTTCTGACCTCTAGAGAGATAATGATTCTTTCTGCAACAAATATAAAAGCTAAAAATCTTGTTTAGAGGCAAAATCACTCTACCATCTTCTCCTTGCACTGTTGCTCTAAAAGATTTGCTTTTATGACTATAATAACATGTGTAACCATACAGCTAAAATGGGAATAATCATATCATGCTTCAGGGCATAACATGATTGCTGCAAAGGTCAGGAAGAAAATCTGGTGTTCCACATTTGATCATCTTTAGGGATCAGAGAACTTCAGTTTAATAATGAGTAGAAATTAGCTTGATTTAGAGTCAAGGTTCATTACGAGACAGACTAGTAGGTTTATAAGTTATGGCAGATACTTCCTCATGCGGCAAGGCTGGCCATTTGGGAGATTGACGTTGACTGGGAAGAACTGGGGATAAATCAAATTTGACAGAATACAGTAGAGAATAAAAATTTTACAAAATCAGTCATTTAACCCAAAAGGCAACTTGTTGTAATGGGAATGGAGCAGGAGTTTTCTCAGGGTAAAAAACCAAAACAAAACAAAAAACCCCCACAACAACAACAACAAAACCCACCACAAATGAAGTTCATGTGGAATTAGCACATGGAAGTCCTTTTTCTTACCAGTCTTTCAAAAGAATTTCCTAAGCCTCTTCATATTTCTTCTACAAGATTACCCTATACCAAGATTTCTCACAGTATTATTACAACTTGCTTTTTTCTTTTCCCCCCCTAGGGACAAAGTACTAGATGATGTTCGCCGCTTAATCCAGCCAGGTGATGTGATAGGCAGAACTGTTTTTGATTTAGATGAACCCAGGTGGGTAACTTAAATTGAGTACTGTAACCAGGGGCACTGTCAGTGCTGCGTTAGCTAGCGAGCTCAGTTTACTTGTTCAACTCTGATAAAGGTATAGAAGAAATAACCTAGGAGGTAAAGCCCCAACAGGAAAAATATACAGGAGTAGATTCCTAGTACATGGCTCTGGGGAAAGGATTTATTGTGGAAGTTGCTGGAGCAAGAGAGCCTCAAAACCTTTTAGATAGAACAATAAAATCTATACATCAAAGGGATTGTATGGTGTCGCTGGGTATGTGTGCATTGCATGTACTGATTTGGAATAGAAGCATGCAGGCTGATGCTGGGAATTGTACCCACAAATCCAGATGTGGTCTCTCCGCACCTTGAAGCGGCATTTCCCATTGGGAGTGCACTTGAGTGTCAGTACGGCTAGTGTCACAGGCTGTAGATGTACCCTGAAAGGTGTGGCACTTAAAAGGCTTCTGAAAACAAACATCCAGCCTTGTGAACCATTTTAAGTGCTCAACTATGGCCAGAAATTGTGGTCCTTGAGAAGATATAGCACAGGGCAGGTGAGAGGCTCCCAAATATGAAGAAATTGCATTCAGAGGAAGGATGAGTGACTCGGAGAACATTCTTTAGACGAAAGTCTATAGGGAAGGACAGTTTGAGGTAGGAGAGAGTTGTGAAGTTGTTCAAGATGAATTTAAGGGTTTCTAAGCTTTAGGAGAAGGAAACTATCTAGGTGAGGGAAGAGTGAATGTATAGTAATTGTATAGAGCTGCTTTGTGCAATTAATAAATTAATGGGAATAACTCAGTGGGGAAAGTAACTGGAATAAAGAAAGTAAAGATGAACTGGGACAAAAGGGAGTATTGGGAAAAGAAAAGAAAATGAGATTTAGAAACACTAAGCAAGAGTAGAGAGGGATGCTGGATTGGATAGGAAGATTATGGATTTGCTCACGTCTTGCTACTTCTCAGGGTCTTGCTTATAAAAGAAAAATTATAAAAACCTATATTAGCATACAAAAGGTGCCGGGGAACACTTGTCTTTGAAGCGACCTGCTATAGGTATCCTTGCTTTGATTTACTGCAGTCACTCAAGCCCAGGTGCTCCAGGCTGTCTGACATTCTTCTCCAAGTTTGAATCAGGAAACCTTCGCAAAGCCATCCAAGTGCGTGAGTAAGTATGCCTGAAGCAGCTGTGTCCCCACCTGCCTTTCCACTGTGACCACAGCGTGAAATGGTGGAGTTGTCCTGGGTTTGGAAAGGGTCGGCCAGGGAAGCAGATTATATTGTCTTATAATGTCTTCCAACACCTAGATGTCACGAAAGTAACAGGAGTGAGAAAACAGAGCTCAAAACGTTTTGACATGACTAACATAGTGTGAATATTTAATGGTGTGTTTGGGCACTGCTAGTTTGGTGGTGTTCTTTGACTCTCACAGGATATTAATGAATGTGATTGTATAGCCTGCTGTCCTCGACAGGTTCAGTGGCAGACTGGTGGGGTGTTCATGGCCACCATTTTTTTCTGGTCTTCCCTTACAGGTTTGAGTATGACTTAATTATGAATGCAGATGTGAACAGCAACCAGCATCACCAGTGGTTCTACTTTGAAGTCCGTGACATGAAATTAGAAGTTCCCTATCGCTTCAACATTATCAACTGTGAGAAGTTCAATAGCCAATTTAATTATGGTATGAGTCTTTGGGGAATTGGGGTAGTCTTTTGTTACAAAAATATCTCTTTAATGCCCTAAAGGTTTTGAACTTTCCATGTCTATAAGGGAGATAGTAAGTTTACTCTTATCTGCCCTGAAATCCACTGAAAGAGTTACTTTAGATTTGCCAAAGGGCCTTTCTCTGTCCTCGGGAGGACTGAGGAGTAAGCTGAATATTGAGACCTGGGAGAGGATTTGTGGGGAAAAAAATGTCATTGTTCTGTGTTTAGAGACCAGAACTGAGGAAGAATGGCACTGGGGTTGGGAGAGGGGCAAAAAGACAATCTGTTGGAATTGAATGAGCAGCATAGGATTGGAAAGTGGTTCTAAGATTTAAGTAAATGTAGATAATCCTCAAACAAATATTCATGATTCTTTGGGCTTATCCAGAAAGATATCTCTGCCTTCAGACCTGCTGAGACTTTTGCTGATATTAATGATAAAAAAAAATTTCTGTTCCTTTCTGTCTTTGAGCTCCTGTCGTAGTCTGTGGTTCAGGAGGAAGGCGGCATTGCTCAGAAACAGGCAGGGCAAATCCCAGCTTTCAATGCCCCTTTTAGAAGAGAAATTATTTTTTCTGCATGGAGACTGTGGGTTGAATTCTTAGCTAGCATAGGCTGGGGTTTTTTTTTATTTGTTTCCAGGGAACTGTGTTAATTTACACCAGCTCCAGACCTGACTCAGAATGTTTAATAAGCCCCTAATATCAGACTTTGCATTCCTCTGAAGCCCTGTGGATACAGCCTTCGACATCACCAGGAGAACTCTCTCAGGATCAATGTACCTAAAACAAATAGCACTAGGAGCTGGAATGACTTGTCACTTGTATTTGTGAAACTGGCTGAATGAGTGACATAATGAATTATAAGGCCTTTGCTTTTTAACCCTAAGGGTTGGAGTTCAAGTATTCATAGAGATCCCAAATGAAAATGAATTTTTTTTTTGTCATCTTATTCTGCTTCCCTGAATTACCAAACAATTGAGTGTGGTGTGTCTTGTAGCAGCCTGAAAATGAAGTACATTGAGGTCCTACTGTAAACCCCAATACAACCTCTGATACAGCCACCAGTAGCTTCATAGCTAGAGATTCTGGCTATTATTGGTGGAAGGTTGTTTGTTATCTGCTAGTTTGGCTGTTGTCAGCATTTATAATCTCATTTTGTGCACCTGAAATTGTACACGACTCACATTCAAGCATGCAATGAAAAATATATTTGGAAGAAAAATGTGAAAATTATATCCAGCATAGGAGGGAGGCTAAGCTATGGCTTGCTTTTGTATGGCTTGTATGTGGGACTGGCTGTTAAAGCAATTCTTCTGTGGGTTACTTCCGCTGCTCTGAGAGGGCAGTGAAGACCTAGCTTATCTGGCTTGGCTGAGTGAGGCTCACTACCCCTTCCAGCACATGCATAATATTTACACAGACTGTTGGTAAGAGATGCTGTTTATTCATTACATTCCCTCTGCACTTTCCTGGGCTAATGCCCATGCTATAATACTAAAAGCTTCCAATTGTGATGTAGTGCCAAAGTGCCATGGGTGGCAATACTTTACAGCTCCTGGTTACTGATCTGGTTTGATTTTTCCTTTCCCTTTTGCTCTTGGTTACATGGCACTCTGTAACTTTCAAATCAGCAAAAAGGATATTTAATGAAATAGTTGTGACCAGGAGCAGAGCAAGTCGGGAGGTGCAGCCTCCACCTCTCTCCTTCCCCCTTTTCCACTAACTTACTCTACCATGGGAAATAATGGGATTTTGTCAAAGCCTGATTGGTGTTTGTTTTCTAAAACTGAATGTTTCCATAGGGAAAGTGGAAAGGAAAACCTGATTTTTTTTTTTTTTTTTTTAAATTAAAATGAGATGGCAGACCAGTATCAACCATTGCTTGGAGGCAGTTTGGTGTGTGTGTCCTTTGGACTCACGGAGAAGCTGGCATTTGGGATGTTTAGAGCACTGTAGACCCTGAGCCTCACATCCCTTGTCTGATGAACTGGGCTTCTGGACAGGCCTGTGTCTCCTGAAACTCACTGTGGCCATGTCCTGGAACCAAACACAGAATTGCTTCTTGTACGTGGCTCACGACGCTGGTTCAGGAAACAGCAATATAGAGGTTACTCCTAGCTGTAGGCAACTTAGTGCTACCCTACACCACAGCCAAAGGTGAGCTGGAAGGGCGTTTCTGCTGGTACGCTTGCCAGCTCTTAAAGCTCTGGAGAGTTTAACAGAGAAACCCAAAGGAAGAAGGGAAAATGAACGGCTGCTTATGGAAATATGTCATCAGTATTAATGATTTTTCAAGCATCACCTCTTCACAGCACAAGAACAGCCAAGAGAAGGCTCAGGGGGCAACTTATCAACATGCATAAATACTTGAAAGGGTGGTTTTTTCCCTTTCTTAAATATGCTTTCACAGAAGTGCCGCCAGCATTATTGCTGGGCTCAGCTGTGGCTGTGCTGGATCCACTGGAGCTGGCTGGCACCACCCTGGGGCAGAGGCCACCCCTGCAGCCCCCAGCTGCCAGCCCCTCACCAGGGACACCCCACGCAGAGAGCTTTGCTGGTGAGGGCAGGATCCTTACCGTACCTGTAAAAGAGCAGGCAGGTGTGTAGAGCAAAGGAATTTGATACAAAAACTGCCTGCAGATGGCCTGGCTTCATGGAGCTATGAGTAATGTATACGCAGCTCAGATCAGAGAAAGCCTTGTACCTTGGGGCATGAAGTGGTAATGTTCTGGAGGTCAGGAAGAAGTCATCTTCTGGTATAATATGGTACAAAGATGGATGCTATTCTTATCAGCATTTATGACCCATAGGTATTATTTAGGTCTAATGGCAAGTTTAAAACCTTCTTCTAGTTTTGCTTACTGCTTTCTGCAGTGCATCCAGTACCATACCTTCAGATCTCTAATGCTGTGGTAGGATTCAGGATTCAATAATGGTGCAGCCAAGCATAAAATATTGGACTAACCAAATTACTGATCTTGTTGATACCTCGATTCCTATTCTTTTCTTTCCCTTCCTCTGTAAAGAGTGGCTTGAAGTCCCCCTTTGCAAAGGCCAGTCACATAATTTATTTTCTAATGAACTCCATTCAGCTCATTTCTTCTGAAGGTGCTTTTTGTACAGACATGGCTATATCAGAACAAGGCATGGGGCTTTAGGAAATGTATTTACTTTGCATAAACTATCTGCAGAGAGAGCACAGATAAAATAATGATGCTTCTTGTTTAGTCTTTTCCTCCCCATCCCTGTCTTTTCCAGCCAGGGAAGTCATGTCACTTGAAACTGTCTTGTTTTATGTAGGCATGCAGCTGGTCATGTATTCAGTGAAGGAAGCTCTCCAGGGCAGGCCTCGCTGGCTTCGGGCAGGCCATGATATCTGCTACTACAAGTAAGTGCATTTTTAGTGAATAATTTGTGGCTCCCTTTCCCCTATGTTCCGCTCCTGTTAACTGTATTGATGTTGTTAACCTTTGACCACCAGTGCCACCTGTTTCAAATGTCTCTAAATTGGTGCTAGTTCAATGTGTTATGTGCTTCCAGCTTCAGGAAACAGCTACAAGTGAGATGTCTCTATTAGATGCCTGGGGAGAAACAGGGCATGAGCAGAATTCAGTTCCCCAGGAGGAAGGAGGAGGAAAGGGAATGGAGGATGCGCAAACCTTACTGATGCAGCCAGGAATACAAGGAAGCTTAACCCACAAAGGTAGTGTAGTTGGCTTTTTCCCCTGTCCAGGAAGAAATGAGTTGGATGGAATAATTGTTTTGCTTTTGCATACATCGATTTTTCTAAGAGACATAGGAGCTGAGGAGCTGAAGAAGAGTTAGCATATACGTAGGAGGGTGTGTGTATATATACACACACATCTATGTCCACCTATATATATATAGGTAGAAATAGACATATTCAAATACCCATTTATTTGTTTGTTTGTGAATCTATCTCTGTACCTTAGTATCTTCACCAGCTTTCCTTCTCTGCAAAGCTGGAACTCAAACCCTAAGAAGGCAAACCGCTCTGCGGACCACACTTATGGGCACAGTGGCACTCTTTATAGACCTTGTCCTGTGTGCTGGTTTTGGCTGGGATAGAGTTAATTTTCTTCATAGTAGCTAGTATGGGGCTATGGTTTGGATTTGTGCTGAAAACAGTGTTGATAACAAGAACTAAAACATCCCTGTGTTAAGTAATGTTTACACTGGTCAAGGACTTTTCAGCTTCCCATGCTCTGCCAGGTGCAGAAGAAGCTGGGAGGGGGCACAGCCAAGACAGTTGACCCCAACTGCCCAAAGGGACATTCCATACCATGTGACGTCATGTTCAGCATATAAAGCTGGGGAAGAAGAAGGAAGGAGGGATGTTTGGATTGATGGCATTTGTCTTCCCAAGTAACCATTACGCGTGATGGAGCCCTGCTTTCCTGGAGATGGCTGAACACCTGCCTGCCCATGGGAAGCAGTGAATGAATTCCTTGCTTTGCTTTGCTTGTGTGCGTGGCTTTTGCTTTACCTGTTAAACTGTCTTTATCTCAAGCAATGAGTTTTCTCCCTTTTACTCTTCTGATTCTCTCCCCCATCCCACTGTGGGGGGAGTGAGTGAGTGGCTGTGTGGGGCTTAGTAGCCGGCTGGGGTTAAACCACGACATCCTGATAGCAGAAACAGTAGGGATTAGCCTTACTCACTGTCATACAGGAACTTTTATCTTTCTACTGGGGCTGGGCAACAGTGGTGTAAAGGATTTCTGACAAGCTCAGGGCTGATATTTATGCAAGTTCCCTGTTTCAGGCTGTTTCTGCAGTGTGTCAGTGCCTCAGAAGAAAAACACTAGATCAGTCTCATCTTTAACTTATATCTGAGCTGGAGCTTGACTCATGTGAGAAACATTCTCACCTAGGTATCTCATTTTCATGCAGAAAACTGATCCCTGATTCATTCTGGTTATTACAATCAAAAGAGATAAGTGCAGAGCTTGGGGTTTCAGTAGGTTGAATGAACCCTGCTTTACTTTCTCAAGGCTTCTAAAATGTTATCTACAACACATTAATTATTTTAAAGATAATGATTGAAAGGGTTTTCAGGACTAGGATAACTGGTATGTTTTGGCTTGGAAAATCTGTGCAGAGCTGAAGGCTGGGGGACAGAATAGAAAAGTAGGAAAATTACAGGTGTGAGTAAATGCATTTGGTTGAGTGCCTGTGAGTGGGATGTCTGGCAATGATGCAGGAAGAGGAGCCCTGCACTGCAACAAAGAGGTTATATGTTGAGGATGAAGCAGTAGAGCATTATGGGTGAAGTTCACATGCTTTGTAATCAAATACTGCAGCATTTGGTGTTCATTAGCTATTTTAACCAGGCCTTACCTGTCATGACCTGAAAGCTGGGGCTGAGAATGCCTGAGTCACAGGTTTTCCTTTTTTTTTTTTTTTTTTTTTGTTCTTCTAATTATTTTTTTCTATCATGATTCCTATTCACAACTTTGCATCACCAAAATGCCTCGGTGTCTCAAGACTCTGTGCGTACTGCATTAGGCACCGTATAAACAAACCAAAAATCTGGTCCTCACCCCTAATACCTTGCAGTTGAAGCATAGGACTTGGGCTACCCAATGACTGTAGACAGGCAGGGAAATATAAGAAAACAAAAGGTGTTAACACAATTAACAATGATAATTGTCTGGCATGGTAAGTAGTGCTCTCAGGACAGAGCTGAACTTCTCTGATGTTCTCGATGGTACTCCTTT
The DNA here is from genome assembly GCF_035582795.1 of Mycteria americana. Lineage (NCBI taxonomy): Eukaryota > Metazoa > Chordata > Aves > Ciconiiformes > Ciconiidae > Mycteria > Mycteria americana. Next base: position 62,993,258 of record NC_134370.1, on the reverse strand, counting down.
CTTCATGAACTCACATGCTGAGGCTGATTTTAGAAACTGATGTGAAATAATGGGCTTTCTCTTTGTAAGAAATTGTATTTGTGTTGTAGTTCACAATTTTGCTGTTAGGTTCAGAGGTGGCTATGTTCACAAGTGGATTTGATGAGACAATAAACCCAAACAATGACAGTGGGCTGCCTTCCAGAAGTAGCAGAGCCTCGAACTTGTGTTAATACAAAAAAATTCCAAGTAATCCTAAATATCTGTTGTAATCTCTTTTCTTTTTTCTTTCCTTCCTTTTTTTTTTTTTCTTTTGGGAGGGTGGGGCAGTGCCAAGCCGAAGGCTCAGATTGTCCTCTCTCAATCTGGCATCTGTCTGTAGCAATTTGAGTAGCTATTTTATTTTGTTCCAAGTACTCTTTCCTAACTTTTATTCACCTAACCTTTTCTACCTCAAGAGCTAACATACTGTGGCTTCCCTCTGCGTGCCTGTAACCTCTGGCTTCTGTGAGTATGGGCTTCTGGTTGGGCAAACTTTACGTGCCCATTACCATAGCAGTGGCTTCTCATGTCATTAACGAGGCAGTTATTGTGCAGTGATTAAACAGCAGCTGACTTCTGAGATTAAGCCATGATTGTACAATTAAGCTTGTAATCAGATTCTTGTTCAGAATATGTGAGAGAATGGAGTTTTATTGATTTGGAATATTCTGTGTTTTCTAACTGTACTTTGAATTATATGTCAACATATTCATCTAGGATAACTACTTGTCTGTCTCATTTAGTGTTTATTCCAGGTTTACACATGTTTTTGTACATACAAGAATGCACATCACACACATATATGCACTTTCACCTCTACTGAAACTCTAATCTTTTTGTTTCAGTGATTATAGAAGAGATTCCCAGTCATGAGAAGTTGTATGTGGGAGGGAATGTGAAGAAAGCATGTTTGGGGTTGCTCAGAGTAGGAGGAGATGGGATTGCTATAGTGATATCATGCTGCTTGTGTTTTAGGGAAAGAGCTCGCTTCGTTTCCGTTCACTCTGGTCACAGGTATCCTGGGGTGGGGCTGGCACATTTTGAAGGGAACCTCATCTAATTACTTCTACCAGGGGTTATTCATAAATACGGGAAAAGTTATATACTTACAAAAATAAGGAGGAACTCAAAGATGCCATTAATTGCTTTTGCAGCGGGGCTCTCATTGAGAGCAACCTCTGAGCTGAAGGACAGTGGGAGGAAAGGCACATTCGCAAGATGTCTGGGTGATGCACATTGGCTGATCTTTGGTGATATTCATCTTCACTGAAGATGGGATAGTTCACTCACAAAGATGAATGTTGTGGCACAGCTCTGTCATCGCGTACCTTTTCCATATGTCTCACGAGAGTTTTTATGTTACAGAGAATATTAGCGGTGCTCTTGTCAAAAGGAAGCTGAGTGACACTTCTGCTCTGTTTTGTTGCCTCCTCGTGAAGTGACAGGATACACCCATGATAAACAGAGTTGCAGTTACTATAAGATCATCTAATTCACTTGCTGTATTGGCAGCTTTTATGTGCTGAATAATATTCCTTTCCAGCAAATTATTTGCAGAACAATGGCAGCATGCTGAATTGGTGACAATGTGCTTGTGCCTTTGGTTTCATGGCTCATTCTAAGCATATTATCTAACCTCCAGCTTTTCCAGACAATAGTCAGCTCACAGATGATAGTGAGGTACATGGAGTGTTTTGTTCTCACATCACCACTAAAGACTTGGCTGTTTGGTGATCACAGCAGTGTCAGAACTAGGTCTTCTCTTTTCTCTTCAGCATCTTTATAATTACATTCGAAGAAATCATCATCGTAGCAATAGCAGGCCACCTCTCAGTTCTAATGATATCTACAAGAGAGGGCTGAGACACCAGTCTCAGTCTGAGAGCACCTGACCCTTACAAGACAACTGAAGGCCTTAATAGCAAGATGGCTGTGGGAATATTCTGCTTCGATTGGAATTCTGCCTGCAATCTTGACAATAAGGATGCCTTAACATGGATTTGGCCCTTGAAAGGGAAGATGTGTTGTACACTTTCCAGTTTCCAGTGTGGCAGACTCCAAAATAACAGCCATGCCCCATGAATTGTTAAATGCTGCTTTTTTATGGTATGAACCAAGATGTTACTAAAGCATATTGTACTTAGTAGCCACACTCAGAGACGTAAGAAGGTCAGGGTATGTAAAATGAGGACACCAGACTCCAGGTGGTAGAAGGATTTTGGACAGAGGGAATGCATCAGCAGATTAGAAGTGATAAATAGTTTAGTTTCCATTTGGACTCTGTTTTGAAATGGCCTAGAAATCTGGGATATTGGTATTTTCTTCTGCTACTTTAGTCTAAGCTGATACAATGCCATATTCCATCACCTGCCAGTGCTTTGTACCATACTAAATGCTGCAGACAGGAAGTCTAAGGATGAGATGACCAAGAGATGTTGTTCTTCTGTCACTTAGTGCTCTTGAATTCCCGAGTTACAATCCAGCTCTTTTACCGACCTGCCTGTATCTTTTGCCCAGTGGCTTCACCTGTCTGTATCTGTTTCCCCATCTATAAAGGATGGAAAATTAGAGTCACTTATCTGCCACACAAAGAATGGGAAGAGATAAATGGAAAGCGAGTTTTAATTAGATAATGCTTGCAAAGGTCTTTTAAGTTCAAAAAATTATTGTGCAGAGTAAGTGATAAGTAGTATTATAATTATTATTAATTAACTTTCTATCACAGCTATGCTAGAAATATACTACCTGTACATTAGTTCTGAAGAACAGCAAGCAAAATGATTTAACTATACAAAGCGACTGAAAGGCACAGTAGATACAGCTTGCGTGCTGATTAAAAAACCCCACACTAAGGTCTCTTATTTTCTTTCCAATCATCAGCATATTAGTTTCTAGAGAGCATGTGAGACTTTGAACATTTTTTTTGAAAAAGAACACAAATAATGCAGTGAGGACCAGATGTTGCTAGGGTCTTTTTTCCTTCCCTCTTCCTTGCTTGTTAATTTGGGCTTCATGCTGGTATGGTAGAGTGTTGTGATGAAAAAGGGGTGAGGAAGAAAAACTATCAGCCCGGTGGAGGAACAAGGAGGCAATAGAGCCATCTTGGGGTGACACCAGTAGGAGGAGAGGGAAGCAAAGAAGAAAAATGTGTTGAGGGTTTTTTTTTTTTTTAGGTTTCTTTTTAAAAGATTCGGAGCTACTGCATTGTATGATGGATTGTGAGGAGACCAGATTATATGCAGCAGGAATACATGATCATTTACACTGCTTACACACAGGTGGTTTTTCTTTTTAATGCACAAGTGAATAATACCGAAGCCTCACAAAGCCACTTGTGAACTTCCTGTTACTATCAGATAGTTTGCTGTAGATTGAAGCAGGTGTCAAGAAGTGATTCAAAAGTCTGGAATATCTGTTCTGGGCGGGCAATTTGCTGGAACTGCAGAGGTGTTCAAAACAAGAACGAAATGTGCTGCTAAACAGTTCAGTGAGAGCGCTGTGCCTCAGTACCCTCAGGATCATGCAATCTGAGCGCTGTCAGGAGTAAGGACCATTGACTACCAGCGTAGCATCAAGGTCTGGTGGTGCAAAACCTCTGGGTTAAGTGGCATTTTAGACAGGAGAGGTATTTTTGGCTGCACAATTACAGATGATAGAGGGAGAAGCCTTTACTGGAGCCTTAGGGACAGGTAGGGATACTTTCCCCAATGTGTATGCAAGATATTTATGCAGTATCTGCCCACAAAGACCTGCTTCCTCCCACACCTCTGACTACAAATGTGAATTTGGAGGGGAGGACTCAGAAGATTTCAGCACTTTGTGACAGTTCTTTATGAATAAAGTCATCTAACCATCCAAGTGACACTGAATATAATAGAGGCTATGGAGATGAGTACTTTCCTTATGCACTATACAAGAAATGGTTCTCAATTTTCCCTCACTGTGGAAATTAACAGGAACTAGATTAAATGTCATTGTCCTGACTTAAAAAAAAAAAAAAAAGACTCAAATCCTGGATCTACTGAAATACATATATAGTAATTAAGTAGATGTTTCTGTATTTGTGGTTTCATTGCATTTTTTTTTCCTCTGAGTCTCTTTGTTCAGTATTAAGGTGGTTTATTTGCAAAAGAAATGTTGGGGTGAAGGGTTCAGCTGAGAATAAAATCACAGGCTTTTCAGTTTGCTACTGTGACTCAGTGTTCCTGTACTATCTATTGATCCAGTCAGTATCACTCACCCCACATGTTCCTAACTATTAAATTCAGGTGAAAACCCAGCAGCATTGTATTGTGTCTTCTTTATGAAAAAGAGCTGATTATTTTGGAGAATTTGACAAGAATAATTATCTTTTCTCTCCACCCCTTTGAATAAAAATGAACAGCAGCAAAATAAACTAGTATTGTAAATTTCAGGAGCTGAAATTGCATCTTTTGGTTGCCTCTTCTATTTTGCATTTTAATGCAACATTGATGATAACATTTGTCAAAGAAACCTCACAGTCCTTCAGAATCAGAAGGTTCGGCAACAGCATAATTGGTGCAATGTGGGAAAAATATTGTTTAAAATGTATTTATGGATGCGATTTGCTGTGAGGCTTCTCCCTAAAGTGCATGAATTGTCTATTCATCTCTGTTGAAAGAAAACTTTCTTACTCAGCCTAAAGTCATTTCTTTATTGGAGTACGTCTCCTCCAAGGGATCTGGTCCTGGGACTAGATTCAGAAGCTCACTTAAAGATTTTCTGAAGGGAGTGTCCAGGGCCCGAGTGCAGTAGTAGACCTTGATGACTCTGACCAGCCTCACCCAGGGCTCCCACCCACACCCTCTGCCCATGGGCCCAGGACCTCTCTTTAAGCTCTGTCCTGGCCACTCAGTCCCCATCTGAGCTCTGTTGTAGCGCGGCTCCAGCTCAGTCGCTGGTGTCTGTGCTTTGCTATGAACTCTGGTGATCCGGATCCTGACCCATGGACAGACCTCCTGGCTTGACCCAGACCTGCCTCATCACCACAAACTTGTCTGATCTGGATGCATGGTTGAACCTGTCTGCCCCCCCAGCCTAGGCATGACCTGCTCAGGTACTGTGGGAGGGGACCCTGGCTGGCAAGGCCCCTGCTCTGCTGGCTTCCATATCAAGCTCAGCTCCCCATCTTTTTAGGGAGCAACTGGTCCTTGCTGCTCCCTGACAGGGAGAGGCTCAAGTCTTTGAAAAGAAGCGATCCAAAAGAGAGGATTTTTTGGGTGGCTGGCAACCTGCAAATCTGTATGAGGTTGCTTCTCCTCTCTGTGTGTAGTCTCTACTCAAACCCACTGTCTTCCTCTTGCTAGTCAGGAAAGAGCCTTTGACGATATTGATGATATTTGAAATATTTTTATGTATTTCCTTCCTTTTTTTTTTTTTTTTGTTTATTCCTGGAATATCCTTTTTCTTCCTGTGGTGGAACTGAATGGTTGGCTAGGTAGGGTATTTGTATTTTCTAAATCTCCAGGCTTTCACAGAATATTTTCACGTGGTATTGTTCAGGGCTGTGAATAAGTACCTGCATCTCTGAGCAAGATAATTTGGATGTCGGAAGCAATACAGCAGTGCTAGCTGAATGCATTAGTTTAAATATGTCTGGACGGTGCTAGATGAACTAGTATTAGCTGGCTTCTTATTTTCACCTTCACAAAATGAAACAAACTTATTTTCCTATGAGAGTGCTCCCATCCATCAGCAGCATGTGACTAGCTGCGACTGGCTGTGCCCAGTACTGCCACACACAGTTCTGCCCCTTAACTCCCTGCTGGTCTTTGCGTACTGTGTGAATCCCAAGGCACCCTTGAATCTGGTGTGCCACCTTGGTCAGTGGTACTTACCATCATGATCCCGTTTGCATCTCTGTCTAGTGGAGCCATGGTTTCTCTAACCTTCCTTCTTTCATATAGCCTGTAGGTGCATTGCTGGATGTTGTTTAGCACTGTGTTATATTTTCATACCTGTTTTTTGCTGGGATTGGATTGATTGTACTTGTATGGGGCTTTCCCAGTCTTGGTACAATGACTGGTTGAGTTTGGAGCTCATGTAACAGCATGAGATGAAAACTCATTCAGAGTAGATGCTTCTCTGAATGCTTAGTTCTTTCATGGCTGCTCTAAATGTGCATCTGGAAGCGATAACCCTCTACTTCCCTCCTTCTCCAGAAACCACTACCGATGCAGAGCAGCTGCAGGAGGAGGCATGAGAGGAAAATGCTACTACACGCTTACCTTCAGCATCAAGTTCCCTCACAAAGATGATGTCTGCTACCTGGCCTACCATTACCCCTACACTTACTCCACAATGATGGTAATACTGATATGTCCACCTTGATAAGCTAATGGGCCTGATACTTTGGAGCTGCCTTGGGTATGAGCTGCCTGTATGGGTATCTATTTTGAGATAGTGTAGAGAAATTTCTGTATGGGATAAGCTGAGGTACAAACCATTAGTCCTTATACCAGTCAGAAGATAATGCAAACCAAAGGTGTCTCCATTTGCTTGGAGTGAGAAGCAAGGGGCTAAAGGTAATGACAAGTCAGAAGTGAAAGCTGCCTGCTCCTTCTCCTGACAGAAGGTAACAGCTTGGCTTTCAGAGCTGCACCCAGCAATACCACAGTGCTGGCCCTCATGCGAATGCTTTGTCAGCTGTTTGCCTGGTGCCAGTTGGAGTGTCAGTAGGCATTTGTGACGCTCCCACCAGTGCTGTCAGTACAAAAACTACAAGAATACAAGTCTAAGGCTTAAATTGTATTATCGAGTTGTACCAAGTTTGCTTCCTGGGGAAGGATTTGTTTTCTACAGTCTTTTCTGGCTAGGGGTGGATGATAAGGGAATTTTCTGGGAAATGCATCCATTGTGCTTTCTCTATGATTGATGTAGGAGAGCCCAAGGTCTGAAAGGAAGGTAGGATAAAAGAAAGGAAATTAATGGTTCTGGGAGTAGCTTTGCTTTGTTGTTAAAGATGAGAAAGGTGTTACTGAAAAAGGAGACACAGTTCCAGTAGATCAGTTCCCCTTCCTTCTCCCCCCCAGTTTCCATTGTCAGTGCTTTTTCTGGGCAATAAATGCTGGTGTGGGTTGATGAAGTTTTGGCATACTCTATTTTTTACAGTGGTATCAGTTTGCCATTACCAGATATGAAAGACTATGCTTTCAAGGCAGACAATGTTCTCTCCCACTTACTAGCCATGCTGCTTGGCACGCCAGCATAGTTAGGCTTAGATTAATTCCTGCTCAAACAACAGTCTCTTGTCAACTGCTTTGCATCCCATTATAGATGTTCAAAGAAACTGCTTCCGATATCTGGGAGAGGGCCAGTCAAGCCTTCACAGTCCAAAATATGCCTGCCAGCTCACTTCTCATTAGGCTTATGGGTACCAGTTACACCTCAAAATCAATGAGGAAGAGAGTATGCTCCAGTAGTGGGGTTTCATCTATAGCCTTCATATAAACATGAAGGCATGTATATACTACAGTCTGCAGGGGAAAAGACAAATGCAATACTGAAGAATTGTGTGGACTTATTCACCACCATACTTTATTACTGAAATGCAGTGCCTCATCATTATTTTACTGTTATTGATTTCTATCTTCTGCTGACACAAAAGCAAGAGAGACTTGGAGAGTCTGTATGCTCTGGGAATCCCTGAATATCTCACCTGCTCCTGAATGAATAGAATAGAGATGAAAAAGATGTTATTCCTAGACTTGCAGGGCCAAGTCTTGAAGTGTTTCACTGCCTTTTCAAATAAAATGCTCATTGAAGTTAAAGGGAATTTTGCCCCAGGAAAAGTTTAAATGAACTCAGACTCAGTAAGGACCGTAAAGTTTGGTAAATGGGAATTCTGGATGGAAAAGATTGATAGATTGTCACGTCCAGGTCTTCAGCCAAAGCAAAACTGTTGCGTCTAATAATTCTAAAAGGCTTCTTTGCTTGAACTAATTTAAAATGTTGAGTGATGCAATTTACACATTTCCATGTTACTGTAATTTCCACAGTAAATAAACTAAATCAGGTTTGTGCACCAGTAGATTTCATTTTAAAGCATTTGTCCACTGGTGAAATATGTTGGGTTTACATATCAGTAATAAATTAAAAGTGATTACGAACCCAAGGGCTCAATTAAATACATAGTGCTTTGGGGAAGAAGATAAACTTGTATATGGAGTTAGTAATTTGAAAATGTTTTTAAATATCATATATATTTAATAGTTACAGGCATATTTACAGGAATATACATTGCAGAATCCTATTTGAACTGGATGCACTCTGCAGTTCATTACTTTTTGTCCATTAGTAATTACATTTATTTTATGAATAGCAATTTATCTATATTTACATCACAGTGTATCTAGCTGAAATCTCTGTGGCAGCTATACCCAATTAAGTTTCACTGGGTACCAGGAACATAAGTAAATGATTATATTGAGTTCTCTGTATCTATATGAGATCATTAGATGTGTCTAATAATTGAATTTACTTTATAGAGTAGCATGTTAATTGTTTTATGACATAGATGACTGTAAATTTCAGTTCTGTGTTTGCATTCAAATGGATACTGGGAAAGCAGTCCGAAAGACAGCGAGCTCCAAGGTTTGAGGAACAGGAATGTCTTGTCCCATAAACATTGGTTAAAATTTAGCCCTGACTCGTAAAGACAAAAAGTTACCATGTAAGGGTTGTTCAGTGAATTGGTGTCATTTAGTTAAAGTACTGTTAGAACAAGTGTGCATACTGTAATATACCTATTTCTACCAATTGAGAGACAACTGGTGTTCCACAAAACTTAGCAACACCCTGCGATAGGATTACTTACACTAATCTTGCCACTTGCGATTACAGAGTAAACAGAGAGAACTGCATGTCAGCTGGTGTGTGGGTGGCAAGTGGCTATGTGTCTAATGAGGCGATTAGAATTTGTTCCAAAAAGTCTTTTTTTTTTTTAAGCTGCCAATTCTTTTTCTCAAATTTATCAAGAATCTGTTGGACTTAAGAATTGTTTAAAACTGCCATAAACTTGGGGGGGGGGGGGGGGTAAAATCTCCTTTTTAAATAACTTCTTAGAAAGATGCTTTTCACATTTCCTACTACTGATTGTACAAAATGTTGTTTCTATGTAAACTTTTTGGCTGCCTCTGGTGTGGAGTTGTTCCTGAGTTTAACTGGCATGTGCTTGACAGCTATCCAGTCAGTTCTATAAACACTCAAAACCAGTGAGTTTTCTCACGTTTCTACACAGTCCCTATTAAAATATAAGCAGTAGGCAGTTCTCTTTTGGACTTCATGTATGCATAGAAATTCCTTTACACTAATAAGAAAAGCACCTAGGAAGTGTTCAGGTAAAATGATACAAGAGTAATAGTCCTCTGCACCTTCAGTGAACTGGGATGTATCCTGAATGGCTTGTGCGTATTTATGGGATGTAAAAGGTGATGATATTAACTGGCAGAAGAGAGAAGCTGGGAACTTAGCAAGAGATGAAATTAGTACCAATAATAACACACAGCTAGTGGGATAAAATCAGATTTTATACACCATGAACTAATTTATAAATCTGTTTCCTTGCTTCTTTCTCAGTCCCATCTTGATATCCTGGAACAAAATAGGAACCCCAAGAAGGTTTACTGGAGGCAGCAGACACTCTGCCAGACGCTAGGAGGAAATCCATGCCCATTGCTCACAATCACTGCCATGCCAGACTCTAAAAAAAGAGACGACTTGGAGCAATTCTGTAAGTAGCCAAATGAAGCATTAAAAAAGATGCTGGCGGCTTGCGGTAGTGTCAGCAGTGGCAATGACAACCTGTTTTGTGAATATGTTGATTTTCTTGCCTTTCTCACTTTGGAAAAAGAAATCTAAATATGGGGAATAGCCAATTACAACACTTTTTAAAATTACAGATTTACACAGAGGAGGGAGGAGAGCTGACACCACTTTTTACTTCAAATGTTTCTTTAATAATCTGAATAAAGGACAAATTTCAATGTCAAATATCTCCAACAGCAAGAAACTGTGTTCAAATAACCAGTTTAAAGAGAAATTTGATTTTGTTTTGGTTGATGTTCCAAACTGAAATGATTTATTTATTTTGAGGTCTCGGACTTGGGGGGGGGGAAGTACAAGATCACTCTTTCCCAGCTGTGGACAGCAATTGAAGTGTTCTTGTCAAATTCCAGCTCCTCCAACATGCCTGGTAGATCCATCTGGACACATTATAGCTCCTTGCATTCCGTCAAAGTCCTAACTGATGGTGTACAGTCCAATGGTAAATATTATATCTGCCATGTTATATTTGAGGTGGTTATTTTTCATTGCGAAAGTCAAAGATTTAGACCTTCAGTGGCCTTGATTAACAAGATTAGGGTAATCAAGTTTCTGTAATCAACAGCAAGTGATAAGAAGATTCTGGTTAGCATCACATTGTGGGTTAGCTTTGATTTGAGAGCCTAAATGACTAACTACTTATATGTAGGCTGACTTTTTTTCTTGAGTCAGTAACAAGGCATAAACTGATTTTTTTATCTCTACTCTTCACACATGTACAACACAGGTTGAGAACTTCGAGGGAGTGTGGAAGTTTAAATTGTCTTAAGATCTTTTTGGATGTTAAGCAAATATATATCATTATCTCAACAAGGTATTAGGCTACAAGTATCCAAAGGGGTTCTGTGATATGAACAATGTTTCTCGTTGCAGAATTCTCATAGCCCTTTCAGGGGTATGTGGTGATAAGTGAGTAGGACTCCTCATAATGTCCATGCTGCAAGCATAAACTAAAAGGAACCTCAAATATCAGAGTTGGTGAAAATTATTGTTGTCTTTCCTGGTTCAGGTTTAGAGCACAGTGACTGCAGTTATGCTGACATTACAGTGTAATCATCCTGAGCTTATACTTTTTTATTATAATAATTTTATTATAAATTGAGCATTTACGCTGAACTAGCAAATTTCTGAATATGAATATGCTTTTCTAGGTTGAAATTTTAAAGCAAAATTGCCAAGTACAGGCTACGTGGGAATTCATAAGGTGCATGCACGTACACAGCTTTAATGGCGAAACTGGAGGCAGTGTCAGAGAGAAAATTGGATTGTTGGTGCTGCTATTACTAGTATTATTTACACTCCAGTAGCACATACAACACGTGATTAGGGGGTTTGGCTGTGGTGACATGAAGAGATAATTCCTGCCCTTAAGCACTTTTGTTCCATGATAATGATGACACAGAACAGAAAACTAGCGGGTGGGAGTTGTGGTGGGGAAGGTTGGTTATATAAAGAAGCCTTTGGCACACTGTAGATGATCACCTGGTTAGATGTTAGCTGTTGACAGCAATTTTTAAACCTCATGGCAGAAGGTCTTAATAGAGCAACTGAAAGAAAGTAAGTTGGAATATTTTATTTGAGGATTGGAGCCATCCAGAAGAGACATGCAGTGAACAAGTTTTTCTGCCCAAGTGAGTATGCCTTTCCAATGAAGGTACAAAGGAAAAGCTAAGCTAATGTTTCGATTTATGAAAGCAAGGACTTGGAGTGGGTCAGTCACATGATGAGTGAATGTGCTAAACACTTGAATGTAAGCACCTTTGACTTTAAAAACACTTTTGGAAAGGTGTGTTTTGTCATAGGAAAGCAAAAAAAGCCAATTTCGAAATCTCCAGCTTTTTTGTAAAACAGCATTCTTGCTCTCTGACCAACGCCACAACATGCCCAGGTCTGCTGTCATGCAGATACACTGATCAGGATTTTAAAACTCTGGAAGAAAATCACAGGCCTGTACCAATGGAACTAAAGCAGGAATAGTTAAGGATGCTTTTACCTTTGGCACCAGACACAAGCAGGCAACATAATTTCATATACTAACAATATGCTAGACCGTGTACCATCTACAGTCCTTGGGGCTAGCCCTGGACTGAAACCTTATTGTGCCAGGTGTGGTACAGCACGGGAGAACGGATGGCCTTTGTGTATGCAGGACTTACAGACTATATTCAAGACAATTGAGAGGCACAGATGCTGAAATGAGGATCATGAGGAAATGACAACACAGTACTGACCAGCGCAATAATACCCCAAGAGTGACACTGCTTTTAGGGAGTATCATGATATAAATGTGACAATCTTAGGAAGCATTGGCATTTTCTGGAGCACTGTGTTCTCAGAGTGTATCAGAATGCATTTTGCAGTGTTAAAAGAGAGTCTGGCAGGTTTCCAAAGGTCATTAACCTGTCTGTGAAGGCATGGCTTGGCTTACTTATTCAGCACAGATTTGCTGAATCATAGATCATAAATGATCTATGAACTGCTTGGACAGATACTTGTTCTGAATGTTTCAGCCTGTTGTAATATTCAGCATCTGGGTTCAAATCCCCGTTATGTGGCTGAAGTCCTCTATTTTTGAGAGAAGGAAATATCCCCTGGTTTGTGATATTATGTGAATTCAGTGGGAGCTTGTAGTTCTGACAAAAATGCCATGAAATCACGTGCCACTAAACAACTCTTCCTCTGAAGCTTTGCAATGCAATAAGTTTGAGGACTTCCTAGATCTATCCATGAGCCAATTGAACTCAATCAAAACAGAACATGTAGAAAACCCAGTTGTCTGAACTGAAATAGAAATTGTTTGGGGGAAAGAGCGTCCAGGCAAGGCAACACAGTTTCTCTCAAGTTTCCAAGACTATACAAGTAAACACCAATACTCTTAGGTGATAAAAATACTTGCTGTTTTATCAAGTGGAAGAACAGCAAGGCAGCACACCATGTTTTATGCTGTGGGGATGCCTCTAGGCAAATCTGAATAATCACGTTATGTGCTTATTTTGTTTAAGCAGCTTTGTTAATTATGGCTTTTGGGGATGCACTTAGCCTAGTTTGTGCTACTTTGTGTGGCTTTGATCAGCAGTTAATTCTCAGTTTCCTCGTCTTGTATGACATGCCCTTCTCTCTGTGAAGTGGTTTGGCTGATGGAAGGACCTGTTTGTCAATATTTTCCACGCTAAAAACGTAACTCAAAAGCAACAACTTAGAGTTAAATATGAAGGGACCAAAGGGTGAAGGTTTTCCCAGTAATAACTGTAATAACAGTTTTTAATTAAACAGTAATAACAATTGGTTGGTACAGTCTCCATGCATATGTATTTCAGCTTGGGAAGTGGTGTGGATCTCCAGCACTGGGGAACTTGGCACATGGGTAATGAATAAAAATTGGTAGCCCTTGTTCGTTCTTGCTGGTTCTGGCCAATTCATAGTTTTCATGAGCTATAGTCATTTTGCTTTCCTATCAAATTTGTTATTTCTCCTTTGTACATTTGTTAACCTATACCTTGAGAGATTCTTCTCAATAACGCCAGTGCCACAGGTAAAACACAAAGCTCGTCAGGACTTTGTAGCTGTGTACATAATCGTGCTTAAATGCTCTAAATCCTTCTCTAGTGTAGACACATGGGGAGTGGGAAACATCACTGATGAAGAGGCCTTGGGTGAATGAGGAGTGTTGGGAGGACAGCGTGATCAGCCCAGCAGGAGTGCAGTGGGAAGGAGTTATTGCAGTACTGGAGGTGCTGATAGAGGGGGAGCGGCCCAGGGACAACGAGGGCATGGCATCCTCTGTTGTCATCTGTGCTTTATTTTCCTTGCTCAACTCTTTCAGATTGGTCTTGTCAGGCTTTTGATTTATGTGGCCCTAGGATGGTTAAATTTGTCTGAGTTAAATTTATTAACGTGTGCCTTGTTAACGGGAAGCACAAGCCATGCACGCTCACAGGAACTGCACATTCACCGCATACTGAAGGGAAGAAAAATGGGCTGCTGTTTTCCTTCATTATGCCTTGTTTATGTGAGGCTTTGATATTCACTTTAGGCTGCTTTCTCCTTCCTCTCTTTCTGTCTCCCCTTTATGTGGTGGTGGTGTACGGAATAATTTTTATTAAATGCTCAGTTCTGAAACTGATATGAAGAAAGAAAGCAGTGAGCCAGGAACTCTTTGGCTCCCTGTGCTTTGCATGTTGGTCATGCAGCAGCACAGTTACAAACAGCACAACTTCCATTCACACTTGATCAATGTCTGTGGGTGCCTGAAGACTGCAACAGAAAGTCCGAGGGTGGTCAGTGGTCCCTGCTGGGCTTTGCAGCTCCACAGACTTGTACAAACAGAAAATGGGAGGGTCTCTCTTGTTGTTGTTTTTTGTTGTTGTTTTGTTTTAAATTTGCCCTTCCTGCCATCATAGGAAGGCTGAGCATCCAGCAAGGAGGGATGTCTTTGCTACTCATTCTAACTGCGGTGTCCCACATAGTCTTGTGATAAAGATAAAGCCATTAGTTTCCCATTCTGACTGTGTGTGGGAAGCACCAACGGTGAGACGAAGGGACGGCTTTTTGTCTCCCGTTATCTGTCTTTACCATGTTCCTCTCTCCCTCCTTATTCCTTCTTACAAAGAGTTGAACTCTGCAGATTTGACCTTCCATATTACCCACAGAGCTTTTCCTCAGAAGACTGTAGGTCTTCTCAGAATTATTTAACCCCCCCCCCGCCCCCCCCCCCCCCCCCCCAAAAAAAAAAAAAGACAGTTTTCTGTAAGCTTGCATGTGTCATGAGCCTGCATGCTCCACCTGCCTTGGATATTGAATCGTCATATGTGAGCTTTTGAAAAGGAAAGAAGTTGGGGAATGGAGAGGAAAGAATGGCTGGGCAGGCATTTATTCTTTGGTGACTTTGTTCCCGGCTATGTTAGGTCTAGCCTTAGACATTGGCTGATGAGAGGTAAAGGGACTTTTGAAGGGAGAGCAATTCCCAACGTCTTTCAGAGCATTCTCGAATGCAGAACCAGTGAGAATGATAAAGATTCCAATCTTGGTGCTGACTCCCTGCTCGATGAAGTTAATAGGTGCTCGCAGAGCTCTGATTTTCTTGGGTTTGCCACACACAGCCCAGTGAGGTAGTGTTAACAGCATGCACGTGTACTCCGTAATAGTTTGCAAACCCTTAATTCACAGTGTTATGCATGCAAATGTGCAGTATGTAACTGCATTCTACTAAATTCCTTGGAAGACAGCTGACTTACCCTGCAAGCCGTAGGATACTGTTGTAAGTGGCAGAGCAAATGGACAGATTAACTCTTCAAAGAAGTGTAGGTAAAATATCTAAACACTCGTACACAGGCGATGATAAAATTGTCTTCTAGTTAAGAAAGTAGAGGACACCGATATGTTGCTAATGTTAACAGAGTGGTGGAATTAAAAGCACCAAATGCAAAATGACTGATCAGAGAAGGACAGTTTACACTGTGCTGTTTTGAGCTTGCCATGTGAGCATTCCTCAGGAGGCGTTTCCTGGCTGTGCACTAAGTTGGGGTGGGTTAGCTCTTGCCTTTAGTTAGAGAATGGGAGGACATCTCTGAAGTGATGTTGAGTAGGTGCCATTCTGATTAGTGCTAATACAGAGCAATAACTGAAACTGTCCCAAAGGAATTCCTTACAGGAATGAAGATTTCGATGGGTCTAGGGTGGTACAGCAGTGCACTGCTTCAGCTGACGACCGCCAGCATTGCTGCGTTCTCAGCTGATGTGTGCATCGTACATTGCCATGGGGGTTAATCCTGCATCCACTGAGAACAGTGTCACTGTGCAGAGTGGGGTGGGACAGTCATTGTTTATGGTATCACAGAAAAAGTAATTGCAAAGCTCTCTTCATGGCTGGTTCTACTGTTGTGATTCCCAGTAATAATACTGATTCTGCAGTGTGTTATGAGTATTTCCCCCAGTCGACACACCTGATGAGTGTCCTTTTAACAGTGTGTAGCATTATAGAGCTGAATTGTGGGGTTTAAAGTTAAACCTAAATGTCCCAGCTAATTAGCAGGAGTGCTGAGGGAAATTAAACAACATATGACACTAGCAAATGGATTTACATCTGTAATAGCTGTCACTTTGAGTTGCTCTTCTGTCATCACGTCCTCTTTATGTAAGGCTGGGGAAACCATTATGAATAATGTCATAAAGAGATAACGACACCTGCTTACCTTAAATGTAGTCTTTTGGGGAGTTGAAACACATTTTCTGCCTGAGCCTAAGCATGTTTCTAAAGATGGAAAGAGTAATGTTTTTAGGATAGGTATGGCAGGATGCTTGTGCCCTTTGAATCTGCAGATGCTCCTAGAACTAGAATGAGGGATAAAGTGAGACTAATGAGGTATGTTTACTTGGTCTCCTCTTAAGCCTACAGAATCAAAAAGACATAGCTGCTGGGAGAAATAGTCTAACGTTTCTTAATTTGCTTCTATAAGCTATTTAGGTGGTTGTTTTGCAACTTTGATCTTTTCTCAGAAAGAAACAAGCCCTTTACCTTTAAATATAATTTGCAGCAAAGAGCAATTCCTGAGCAAAGAACAGCAGAGGATGTGAATTGCAGAGGCCACTTATGCAGGATACTGGGAAATAATGATCATGTGGAAAATGTACACAGTTTAATTAAGCACATTGATTAAATCAATATGATTCAAACAGCTTAGTGATCCAATCAGCTTAATCTCATTAAATGTAATTCAGGCCTCGATAATTGATTAATAATGCATTATAGTTTATGAATTATTGACTCCCAGTTATTATAACTGTGCCTGCTCCCTGCGTGGCAACGTGTTACCTGTTAATTATGAAAGGCTCAAGCTCTCTTCTCTTAAATAACTTTTTCAAAGCTGGAGATGACATATCTTCTAGTGAAACAGGGATCAAGTTAGATCAATGCCTTATTGGAGTTAGTCCGCCCCAAAGGAAAATGCACTCTTTAAAGGAAACTCTCATCTAATAATGTTGAAATAGGGAGGTAGAATGACCTGCTTTGATTGGTAATGATCTTTCAAGCAGCCAGAAGAACTGCCTGTAGCAATTCAGCTGGAGTGCTAACCTGGCATCGT
The DNA here is from genome assembly GCF_035582795.1 of Mycteria americana. Classification (NCBI taxonomy): domain Eukaryota; kingdom Metazoa; phylum Chordata; class Aves; order Ciconiiformes; family Ciconiidae; genus Mycteria; species Mycteria americana. Next base: position 62,976,312 of record NC_134370.1, on the reverse strand, counting down.
GCTGGTTGGAAACAGTTCACAACAGCAAGCGCATCTGTTGTTCTTCTGATGTCATTGCATGCTATACTTCCTCCCGCCCACATGCACACAGTATAGCCAATGCTGCTGAACCCTTAGGTCACGTTTGTATGCCAAATATAGAGCAATCCACTTGCCCATATTTGTCTGGATGCTGAGTGGTTTCTGTGAAAAGGACCGATAGTCTTTTCTAATGGCATTTCTACACTGCAAGTGTCATACAAGAAGAAAGAACCATTGCTACTATTGATGAAAGTCTCAGGAGAGAAACCAAGAACTGCAGAAAGCCTCCGCTCCTCAGGTGGCCCCCCCTATTAGACTTCATTTCCACTGAATGTGAACAGAGGATGTTGTCTCTGATTGTTTTTTCTACCTATCTAGGTACTTAACGTGGTCCAAATTGCAATCTTATGCAGAAAGAGTCCACTGGCATTATTTTTCCTTAAAATATTCCATTTACAGAACCTGTTCTGCTTTTTCCTTTCATCTCTTCTCTATCTCTACTGCTCATTTGTGATTATAGTTAAAAGTGAACAGATTTTAGTGTGTATAGAAATTGAATGAGATGATTATAGCAAACTGTGGAGAAAAACATTTTTTGCTTTATTCTTATGTCTGCAATAGTGAATTTTGTATCTGTGTATTCCCTTGAATTGAATATTTGCTCCTAATTTGCAGGCATGCCAGGCAGAGGTGCTGGTTCCTCTCTTGCTTTGTACCAAACACTTTGTTTTTGGTGACAGGAAGAGTCAGATGTTGTGAAAACCATGGTCCTGTTTTAATGCAGTAGTGAAGAAAGGCTGAATAAAATTGTCATGTATTCTACAGTATATAATTACAGAATAGAGAAGATGATTTTTTTTTTCTGCTTGAATAGGCAGTTTATCGAGCATCTGAAGCCAAAACAATGATCTCCAGATATGCAACAGTGATGGTGTGCGCTCTACATTTCTCAAGATTGTCTTGCAATTTCAAACATCTCTTCTCTCTTTCCTTTCTGATATCCCAGTCACAACAATGTGGCAGCCCATTGCAAAAAGAGCAGATAAATTCCTGCAAAGCTATGTTCCTATTTGAGTATCCAGTCTACTGCCATGAAGGTGGAAGCTGGTTGAATGGAACATGAAATTTGTGAGATAGACACATGGCTGCCTGCAGACCGAGGCCAGTGTTTTCCACAATGTATCAACTGCTCTTTGAATCCCAGCATTTGGTGGAACTGACTCAGCCAGCACAGCTTTGACACTATGGACAGCCTTCTGTGAGTTTGGAAAAATGCATAATAATATATATTGAATCCAATTAGTCAAGGCAGCAAGCAATGCACAGAAAACGCTGGAAAAGGATGCTAAAAATGCCATCAAGCATAGGCAACTGCAGTGCTTTTTGCAAAGGGAGAAAATAAATATTAGGGTAATTTCTCTCTCCCACCCTTTGCCTTATGCAGCATGCTAGCAGAACAGCCATCTGAAGTGAGATAACTTGTACTGCAGTGGCTGCTCTTCATTCATCTGTACTTTTCTGCTTTTTTTTTTTTTTTAAATAACCTTCCTTCTGAAATTTGGAGCTTTGTTCTAAGCCCTCCTCTTCTTAGGGGATAGTGCTGCAGAATTGTGCTGCAGAATTTTCTGCTGTTTCTTTGGTACTTGTTCTTTGAATTCTTTGAACCTTTCCTTCTTTGAATTAAACAGCCTCATTTTGTCCCAAGAGACTTATAACTTTTGTATGTTCTTTCCAGAGAAGAAATACTCTGATTAACAACAGCATTTTCTGGAGCATAAGTTACCAATGTCTTCTTGGTTAGTATGGACTTGGGCTAGAAGGTCAGTAATGCTTAGCACTGGCTATACTCCAGTCTTCCAGAATACCAGAGCCTTTTCTGATATATTAATGAATTAAACATCTAAGCCAGCACATATCTTAGTCATAATTATTTTCCTTTGTGATTGGTTTGTCAAGTGCCTCAGAAGTGCCTTCTCACAGGAGCATGGTACTACTTGTATTTTTTTATAAGGCATTGAAAATTATGAATGAAACTGAAAAAGGTTTAGTTGTATGTATTTCTTATATTGCTTTGGAAATTTATAGCCAGCTGCTTGGAACACACCTGTCTCACAACACCCCAGTGCCCCAGCCTTATTGCAGTGCAGCTACAAGCTTCTGTAGGAGTGATAGGTTGCCCAAATTCTTGCCTTAGCAGAAGGGGAAAAAAATTAATCTTCTCTCTCTTAGGTGGAAACACTTCCGGAAAAACGTGCAGATGCTGTGCTTCCAATGGCCAATCTGTGTATCTGGTAGAGGCATTGAAATACAGCCCAGTGGAGCCCCCAGGCAGCTTTTACTGCCTAAAATGGTGAACAAGCATTGAACTGCTACTAGGTTTCTGTTATCAACTTCAAATCAAGGCATGAAAAAAACCCCCATATTTCAGAGAGCTGCACATTTCCCATGCCTGGCCATAAATTCCAGTCACACATGGCCCCATGGGGCATATGCTAAAAGGTCAATGTGGTACTGTATAAATTAGCCAGAGAAGTATTTGAACTGAGTTAAATCTGTTCTCAATGTAACAGAGATGGGCTCTGTGAGGGAGGACATAATTTTAGGGTCAGATTGACTGCGGAGACTGAATATCATTACGAGCAATATGCTTACTAAGGGGTGAAGAGTTAATGCTTGTGCCTCAAGGTAAAAGCAGAGGTCAGGAAGGGGTTTCTTCCAGCTGGTCACAATATTGCTCAATTGGTCATGTGTCTTACTGCACAGGTTATTGTTTTTCACAAATTACAAGGTCTGGAGCACCTGCTGATGGAGGGTATAAAGTGAGTTGGCCTGAAGGTAGTTGGGTTTGCCACTCAACACCTGTGTTAAATCAGTTGCTGAAGTTGTGGATGGTGTGGCAATCTGTGGATCACCCTCACTCCTTGAATAAAAGGCCACTAAGAAGGTTCCCTGTGCCCCCTGGGTTAGAAACCTACTGTAAGGTAAGAAATTGGAGTTTTGTAACAGTAGAGGTATTGCTTGTGTGTGATTTGTTTGTTTGTTTTAAATTCTTCCTGTCTTCTCTACCCTATCTGCTGCCTGTAAGGCAATTAAGAAGTACTCCTCTAAGAAGAGATGAGCTGCTGGGCTGTCCCAGTGACCAGTTGTTCTCCCTTCTGTTTGCTTATACCTCCTCACTTGATGCCTACTAGGCACACTGTGGCCAGGGAGTCAGGGGCAGGACAGCTGGCAGGTTGGCCTTGTGAAAGTAATCCGTAGCTGGAAAGCTCGAGTGTAGTGTGTGTACCAGCTGCTGTCAGACCCAAACAATTGCACTGCCATCACAGAGAGCAGTTTTTTGTCTCTGGGTCAATATTTTTTCCTTTCTGGAACAGTGCTGCTACACAGATTGAGCTAGATACCCATTGCTTCCTGATGCCTGACGATCTCATAGGAACAAACTGGTTTTTGACTTATGCTGGACAGCAAGATTGGGCAAAAAGTGGGCTCCGCCACTCTTCTAGCAAACCATTGCTTTTGGTTTGGGAGCTCAGCTTGGGGATAGTGTAGGGGAAGATGGTCAAGTCTTGCACAGATTGTGTTAAAGAATTGCTAGGCTGTGACAGAAACCGGAGTGCATCCTGCTACCAGGGAAGGCTGCCGCCCTTAGGTGTTTTTCATGATCCTGTGAATCTTGCACTTCTCACTCTAACAAGGGGCTTCTGCCATGCACAGGCAAACCCTTCCTCAACACACAGAACTAAGAGACTGTTGGGAAACAGCGTGGGTGGCATTATAACTTTCATGTTGTTTTCACCTTTATCCTTCTAAATTGGGAAGTTTCTTGGTGCTTTTAAATCTTGGCTGACTGGTTTGGAGAGACTGTCTGCTGTGGCTCACTTTAAAAAAGAAAAGTCATTCACCTGATACCTCAAGGCTTTGAAAACTTTCTGGAAAACAATGTTCCAGTTTCTGGATTTAATGTTCCAAGCTATGCATTTTTGTCTGATAAAGTCTGACCTAGCCAGTCATGTATTACAAATGATCAGAGTTGTTTGGATTGTATGGAACAGCTTTACTGCATGTTTGCCAGAGCTGCAAGCAGACAGTTTGTTCAGCTACTCTGCCCACATCCATGCGAGTGGGTCTACATTCATGTGAAATGTAGCAAATGGTATTTCTCTGTGCTGATCCTAATATTAATCTACCTTAGAGCATTAGTGAGTGAGGAGGTATTTTTGCAATACACCGTGTGCATTTGTTTTTCTCCTGGTTTTGTATCTGTAATTCTGAACACCTGCTGTTTCTAATTCCCACCTGTAAGTTGATTTTGCTGGGAGGGTCTATGCAGATTTCTGCCTGACTTGTTTAACCGAGTTTAATTTCTCTAATGGGAGAACAGGATCCATTGCTATGTGACTGATGCAGCCAATCTTATATCAGTAGAATAAGTACAGCAATACATTGAAACTGGTAGTTTGCAGACAGCACAGGCTGACACTTCTTGTTGCTTATAACTGACAGATTCTAGAAACAAGTATTTGTGATTAACGGCTGCAATTATACAGCGATACTAAAATAAAATAGGACTAAAAATACCCCATAATGATTTTTAAAATGCTGTTCTGTTAATGAGAGGATTTGTCCATCTCTACATCAAAGAGAAACTTGTTAGCTCTCCGAGTTTGCCCACCTGTTTCTAATGCAGAAATAGAAATTGCTAATAAACAAGCGGAGACAGCTGCTATGTTCAGACTGCAAATGTGCTGATAAGATCAACTAGTTGACGAGTGACATGGTAGCTACTGCAAAGTGCATCAGTGTTCGCAGAGACCTAAACTTGGACTTCTGTATCATTTCAGGGCACTTATTATGTGGCTGTTGGACATTGGTTTCTAGCTGACAGAAAAATAGGTGCATGGGGTCTTTTTCATTTTAGGTCATTTTGGATTTTCTCTGATAACTTCTGCCTCATTTTGATATACAATTTTGCAGAATTAGGTAGCAGAAGGAACAGTACTAGTCAGCGTATGTCTTCTGGCCTTCCGAGTTGCATTTTGAAGTCACCAGCTACCCATTATACCTATAAAAAGGCAAATTGCTAACGAATTGCTTTGCTAGTTATGTCAGGACAGTTTTTCTTAAGGCATGTGATGTATTAGAGAAGTTCTATGCCTTTTCTCCTCGCTCCATCTTAACTTTATGTTAATGAACTTTGCATAATCAAATCAGGCCCCAGAACCAACAGGACTTGTTCCAGATCTTAACTCTGTTTCCCAAAGAAGGCACTCTTTCAGTAACACTCAGAAAATGATATCTATCAAATCACCAGCGCATTTAGAGTTTAATTTGCTCTATCAATTGCAATTGTCGTGCTACTTAGCTGTGGGAAAAAAATGTAATTTTCCCTGCCACTTTGTAATTCTTTTTACAAGCTTTTTCTCTTCTTTCTTCATTAAATGTGTTTAATGAACTATTTTGAAGATTCTTCTGGCTTAGCCTGGGTGCTGCTTCTGTGTCTTTGAAATAGATGAGGTTAAAAAAAATAGACTGAAATTTTTATTAAAACATGATGGGGGGCAGAGGTGATAAGTATGAGTGAAAGAAGAAGTCAGAATGGGGTTGGAGGTACGTCTTGACCCACAGATAAGGAAGGACTTGTGGATGGCTCTGTGAAAACATTAAAAGGCGTTATGGAGTTTTCTTTTGAGTGTCCCAAATGTTCTAGGCTGTTCTATTTTTTATTTTTCAAGAAAACCAGAGAGACCTACTACAATATCCCATTTCTTTTCCTTATTCTTCCCTTACTGCTTTCATATCATCTTTCACTTTCTCCCTGAGTCTGAAAGCATGATGTAGTAGTGATGGATGCAGGAATATCGTAGCACACTGCAAATGCATTGGTATGTCCTAATTTTAGGAAGGGTGGTGGGTTTCAGAATGAAAATGACAGCTGTGTTGTAGCATCGTGGTATAGGGCAATTAACGTAACTGAGAGAGGGCTCTACTGATGATATTTAAGTGCAGGATTCATTTTATGGCTAATGAAAAGAGGAGGAAGTGCTTTGAAGATATGGATTATGTAGAAATTCACTTCTTGGGTGAACGTGGATGGCACAGGATACTTCGTGACTGGGACCTGGGAAGCTCAATATCAACCTCTCTGATTGATTTGTATTTTATCCTTGGGCAACTTGATTTTTCTGTAAATCCCTGCTTGCTTAACTTGGAACCTGCTTGAAACATGTAATCTTCAGTCTGTGAGGTGTTTCAAGAGAAGACGAGTGAGATGGAATTTATTATTGTTGGCATCAGAGTGACTTTGACAGGGTTCCCAAAGGACGTCTAGGTCCCGTGGTGAGCACCTAGCAGAAGACTGTAACTAGTGATTGAAGTGGAGATGAAGAAAAGAGGTGGATAGGACAGCAAGAAGAAAAAAAGCAAGATAGAAGAAAAGAGATGGATAGGAGGGCAGGAAGTCCTTAAATTCCTTGTGGGTCAGGTTGCACCTGCTGGAAATACAAATGCAGGGAGGCTTTTATTGTAAAAATGAGGCTGTAGTAGATAATGCACCAGAAACTATCTGTGACTTGATTTTTCTTTTGTGCTTGCTGTGCTGGAGGAATTTCTGAAAAATGATGTTGTCTTATTTTTTTCTAGTGCTTCCTACCCCCGTAGCCTGGTGTAAAAGGTGCAGCCAGAGCTGAGGTCAGTTCTTTCCCTTCCTGACCAGCAGTGGACAGGGCAGGCTCTAACAAGATTAGTGTCTCGGCTGCTTTGTCACTTCAGTGTTGCAGGTCCCCCCAGTGCAGCTTGGGAATTTGTATTGTGGCAGAGTAGGAAAGTACATTTAGTAGAGCAGGCATTGAAGGCTGTTCTTGAAATGCAGTCCTGTAAATCCTGGCCTCTGGCTGCCCAAGCTGTTTGGTTGTGTTTTATGAATCAGGTCATATCGTGTCTGTCGCAGCTTCCAGATGTCAAACTCCTCCTGTGACAGTTTTGTCAAGCATTTTGAAAGGGCACAAAAACAACAGCTAGAGGGTCACCATGAAGCACAACTCGACACACGGGAACTGTTCTTCACAAAGAGCAACTGGCCAGAGGCGAAAGAATAAGCAAGAGACAGATGAAGGACTCCTGGGTCTCAGTGGCTGTGGTGCCCCCACTATCCCTATTCTCCCTGTGTTTAGCACTTACTAACCGTAAATGAGCAATAAAAAAAGTAGTGACATACTTATAGTCTCTGTGTTGACGTAGGTCATGCGCCTGCAAGCTATGCAGAATGTCCATAGATAGACTTGAAACAATGCTCCTGCTCATAAGTGATGACTTGCTGCTTAATTTCATACCCTATATCATACCCTTTTAATCAGAAGGCTCCCAGGACCCACCTTCTAGCTTGTCAAAGGTCTTTCCCACCAGTTAGGATATCACTTGCAATGCAGGTACCATGACCTTATTTGTCAGCCTATCAAGATGTGACTTGAAATTAGGCTCAGCCAGATAAAATAATTACTGTTTGCACAAAGGGTAGTACTGGTGACATGCTCCCTGTGAGGCCATCTAGCCTGCCTCAAATGTAATTTAATAGAAAGAAATCAAATAAAATAAATCAAATTAAAGCATGCAGCTAATGTATGCAAACTCTAAAATGAATTTGGATTACAAACAGGCAGCGAGACTGAATAGTTGGTTCCTTCATCCATGAAGGAAGCACACTAAATAATACAGAAAACAAAAATAATTTAAGGAGATCTTTTGATTTTGAGAGTTGATGGGGATGGTAGATGGCAGGTGAAGGTTATTTTTTGATGTAAGGTGTTTTTCATTACTTATATATTTTGCAGTTAGAAAACATCAGTTAGAAGTCTCTTCATATTTTGAAAACAAGGTATTAGCATAAGAAGCTTTGTTAGCTATAGCAGAAAGATAAATCATCTTTGCAATGTTAGCCATTAGCCTGTCATGACCATGATTTACAGGGATTTTCTTTTATTTAAATAAGTGTTTCTTTTAAAAGCATTCTGATAGTTTACAGAGCGGAAGATGAAGTGGTAGTGAATGCTCTGAAATATAACGGTTTCAATATGAGTGCTTCTTATGGCAAGTAAGAGAGAGGAGCTCATGCTGTGAATTGTACAAGCTGTAAAGAGTGGCTGAACTACAATGGAAGGATTCTGTGGCAGCGTCAACTGGAAAAATTCAAAGTTCTGCTGGGGAAATGTTGGGGTGAAAATGCAGGAAAGCACTGGGATGGAGGAAATGTCACAGTTTCAGCTTCATGAAGCTAGTCTGCGTACTACACATCAGAAATTCAAACTGATCAGCAACTATCACTCATGCTGTTAAATTATTTGCCAAAAATAACCTTCTGGAGAAGATTTTTTTTTTTTTTTTAAATAAATTGAATATCACTTAGGAAACTATGAAATAAAGAACAAAAACCTCTCTTGTGTGAAAATTTCCACTTTTGCAATGATACATGGAGTGGCGAGGAAGGACATCGCATGCCTCACTTATACTTGTGTTCCTTGTGGGACTGCCAAGACTGTTTTGCAGCATGACTCTTTTACTCATGAGTACCTTTTTCTGTACTTTGTAGCAACTTGTGGGGAAAAAAAGAACATTTTTCCTTTCCCTAGCCTTCCTACCATCTTAGTAATAAGAAGAAACAATTTTCCTCAAACAGACTAGTAGTCTTCCTAGCTTGACATTCCGCTCCCTGTAGTGATTGATGTAGGAAGACATCATTCATTAGAAATCACTTTGCTAGCATCTGAAGGGAAGAACTTCTTCCTGACCCTTAGACAGTGACTGCTTAGTGTTTTACCACATACTGTTTGAAATTTCTGCATGTTATCTATTTTATGCAGTGGCAAATTTTGTTCCACCTATCTTTCTGTCAAGTATTCTGGCATTCTGATTGTGCTATATTATCCTGATTCCTTCTTCATCCTTAGGGTATTTCGGTAGTAGAACTGCTTGAAAATAATATGGTATGAACGTCAAGGTTAATCTCTCTTATCTTCCTTGGAAAACTTATGTTGCGCTTATGGCCTAAACAACTAATGTGAGCTCTTGATCTGAGGTTTGAACACAAGATGTTAAAACTGTTATTTCTAGGGTGCTGGAGAGCAGTAGGGGAATAGAGATTAGGACAAGTCACTAATATTAGATCTGCTACTGGTATGAGTTCTCCTAAACATTTCAGGGGAGAAAAAAAAAATGATGAAGTTCCATTTATTGTGTTTTAGATATAAAATGCTAGTGCCTCCCACTTTGGTCTTTATCAAGATAAAACTTTATACATAGAAGTAGGCTTCTTGTCAAGGCTAGAGTAGGCAGGAAGCTGTACCATTGAGGGGTGGACAGTGGGATGGTCTCCTAGTTTAAAGATATTTCTGCATCGTTCTTGTGCTAAATACTTCCAGTTTAGTCAAACTCTGCTTTGTGTCTGTTAGACAACATGTCACATATTCTAGAAGATAAAAAATGGTGCTGCTTATGTCATGATACAGGATCACTGGGCCAACACCAGTTTTGCTGTCATGATGATCTGATTGAAAGACCTTTTATGTTGCTCCCTTATTTGCATTCTCTTGCTCAGTTGTTTGGGGAGTTCATCTAAGAACTTGCCATCAAGACAAGATTCTTTATTCAAAATTGGGAGACAGTTTTACCTTGTCAATCTCTTGTCTGTGGAAAGTGAGAATTTCCTTTGGGATCAGCTCTGGGCAATGCAGTTCTAAAATGTAGGCTAGGCTTGGACAGCAATGATGTAAGAGTCAATTTAGTGATGCCACAAATGAGGTGAACCTGAAGAAGGTCCTTTACTGGGAAGTTGTTGACATAGTGAAGTGTTAGAAGATTTGTCTGTGTTCTTTCCTTTTTCTCTGTGAGTTTTTTGTATGCAACAAAACACACAAGTTAAAATTCTCTCATAGCTTGCTTACTGCAGGAGAAATACAGGATAATATTTTTAAGAAACATTCCCTGCCAGGATATTTCTGGAGCAGTGGAGTGATAAATATCAAATCAAGTGAAGACGAAGAATTTAATTTTTCCCATCAGAGCCAATCTGTGATGCTTTTTATCTTGACAAAAATTGATATTTTATCCCTTTGATAATGAGAGGATCTGATTGCACTTCCTTTTAATATATTTTATTTCTTACAAGTCATTCCCTGAGGAAGACCTCAAGTCAGAGGCAGAGATGGATCTGTGCCTCTTAAAGGCACAACACGTTTAAGAATAAACATAGCTTTATGCTGTAGGTGGCATTAGGTGGGTTTTAAATCTTTGTTCTATATAGACAGTTAATGGGCAAAAAGCTCTTTACTATAGAATCTGTCTTTTGTAGAGCAGAACAGCTTGAAGGACAACACAACAGATAATTTATTTTCCTGTTAAATTTGGCTATTATTCCCAGCGGTGAAAGAAACACTGACAGGTGCTCCATTTCCCATGCCCATTTTAGCCCTAACAGGCCCCAGTGCTGGTCCTAAGTTGATCTTAGCCTGCTGTTGTCACAGAAAGACTGGGCAAAATATTGAGATCTTCACACAGCTTTTCACCATTCCTCTCCTGCCTAGATTACCAGAGGGAGATTTTCCAGAAAAATAAGGGCTTCTGAACTGGATCCATCGAAATTAGTAAAGAAAACAAATGCTGTTGTGTTATTTCTGTCCCCAGCTACTGCAAGATTGTTGTGTACAGAACAGCTTCTTGTGCTCTGGGCAATGTGGTTTTAATGTTAACTTCTACCTCTCCGCAGGGGAGACTCTTCAGTATAACTCACTGATATTCAGCCCAAATGTTCCTTTGTGAAGTTTCATCCCATTAACCCTGGCTTCACCCTAGTTTAGTACTCTAAGCAATTCCTCTTGCTGCTGTGCCTGCTCTCAAGGCGATGGCAGTGAAGGGCATGGGGTATTACGCTGGGGTAAAGGCTGTATCTCTCATAAGCAGGAGACAGGGGTTGAAGCATCACGCGCAGCGTAAAAGCCATTTACTCCTGGAGCGTGCTCTGCGGGCGTCCATCCCTGCAAGCAATTCCTGCTGTAGACTGTCCATCTGCTGCCCTTCATTTCTGCAGAGAAGCTATTAATGCCATCCGCAGAGCTGGGGACGTTGCCGGAGGGCAGCTCGTGCCTCAGAATTCACAGCTCAGTGATGCTCTGCCCTCTAGGTGCAAAGTCAGCTTGATCCCTTTAGGGTTCAGATACTCGGAGGTCTCTCTGGCTAGGGATGTAACTAGAAAGTGCAGAGTTGTTGCTCTTGCAATGTTGAAATGTGCCTTGCAAATGAGAGAGAGATGGGCTGTGAGTGAGTAGCGGATATATAGAATGAAATGTAAAAGTAAGGGATGAAAATATTGCTCTTTTGGAGCTGAAGCCTTATTAAAGTCCTGTCTGTCCTATTTGGGCAAATTCTTTCTAAAGTATCATGTGTCACCAAAATCCCATTAAACTGTCACATAAATTATCAGAGTTTCCTTTTTCCATCACTGTGGATTATACCCAGGGAGATATTTTTATGACAATGGAAGCTTTTTCAGTCTGCTCCTCCTGCCTGGTTTCATTTCAGATGAAATCCTTCTCTCGGAAAAGAGCCCCTGGATTTCATAGCTCTATGGATCTCTGCACTCTGTCTGTACAGCAGTTATCCTGTAGGTCTCTGCTGCACTTATCTCCTGCCTGCACCTTCTTTTAGGCATGGACAATGCTGCCATGCTGCCTAAACATAGGCAATATTTAGGGCAATGCTGTCACTTCTCTCATCATACTGAATGAGAACACTGTATAGTCTGTTTTGATGGATCTTTGCTCCAGTGTCTTCCAGTCTTCTGAGCATTCACTGACTGGTTCTTCTCTCGGGCCACGGTTGTTGTCTTCATACGAAAAACCCAGAAGGTGAAAGAGTCATATATGTACCAAACTTGAAAATACTTCTTTTTTTCTACTTGCCATGTCTCGGAGGTCTTGCGTCTCTGCAAGGCAATCTGCGTTTTTCCCATGCTGGCTGAAAAACATATGGATTGATGGTCAGGCCATTGCAATACAAAATACTTGAGTATCTGAAATTGCCTGCTGCCATAGACCAAATTAAAGCTGTAATGTGCGTGTTATAATGGCAGGGGATGATAGATCCTTGCCTGCCTTTGACAGATAATCTGGAGCTCCCTACATCAGCTAGCTAGATGATCTGTTGGGAGGACTTTTGGAGCTGATCTTAATGTTTGCTTCTCACCCCTTTCAAAGGCTGCATACACAGAAGCTGAGAACCAGTAGGCTTAATAGAGGGGCTTTGGAAGATAATTACTAATGAAAGGAATCCCAGTAATTATATTACTCCAATCTTAAAGTGGTAGGACTGTCACTAGCAGAGCAGGCAAGACAGAACTTTCCATAAGTATTTCTGATCTGTATGTGAGAAGAAGCCCAAACGATGTCAAAATATGATGATGAAACATTTCTGATAAGTTGTTAATTAGTGGCTAATGTTTAAGATGCATTAAAGTGGCTAACATTAAGTAGTAAGCAGACACCTTGCCTCGGAGATCAAAGGAGATGGCTGAGGTGCCCTGTGGACTGGAATAGTGATTCCAGCAGCTCTCAGAACACAGATGTAATTCCAGAGGACTAGAGGGGAATCTTGGACCAAATTTCTAAAGGGGTAGCTAGAATGACCTATGTGGCTATAGGCCTCGTACTGACACTGTTCTGGGCGCTGTAGTGGAGTGGCTTGATGCAGGACTTTATGAATAAGGACCTAGCAGAAGGTAGTGTAAATATGCGGGCACACCGGTGAAGGCAGTCAAGTCCCTACAGATTGGCTTAGCTGATAGGCAGTAACTTGCATTTCTTTTTATGCAACCTAGTCCTAGTGGACAGTGAGAACAACTGATTGCTATCTCTTTTTATAGCAGCCTTTTGCAAGTTAAAGGTTATCTCCTTCCTCTCAGTTCATTTTTCTGAGTTTAAAACCCATTTGCTCCAATTTTTCTTTGTAAGTTATGATTTCTGAACCTTTTATCATTCTTAATGACCTCTTCTCCAGTTTTCATCGAGTTCATTTTTAAACTATGGTGGCCGGCAGTGGGCACAGCACTCCAGCTAGTTGTTTTTGCTCATTGGGTTGAGCAGAGCGAAGCAACAACATTCCTTGCCTTAGCTGTGATGTTGCCTGTTGGTACATCCCAGGAGAGCTGCCATTTTTGGAACTGCTTTGCATCACTAACTTGTCCGCTATAATCCCCTGATCCTTTTGGCAGTACTTCTTCCTAACCAGCTGCCCCCATCTTGATTTTATTCCCTTGGAATCTGCCTGAGGGGAGTGGCGAGTCCTGCAGGAGCCCGCAGCTCATGCGACAGTGGCTGACGAGACCTAGGTGGGGCCAGGAACCACAGCGGGAGATTTAAAGGTGCTGCAACCGACACTAGCCCTCAGTGGCTGAGGCGAGCAGCTCCAGTGCCAGCACCATCTGCAGAGGAGCAGGGGAGCGGAGAGACCCGCCAGGAGCCTGCAGCTCGGGCACCAGCGGCTGAGGAGACCTGGGCAGGGCCAGGAGCAATGGTGGCCAAGGTTCCCCCACCACCACCTATAAAAGAAACCCCTGGGGAGCACTAGTGACCAGAGCGGGCAAACGTGGCGCGGCAGTTGGCACAGGAAGGGCCCACTCCAACTCTGCCGGCTTGACCAGGGGGCAATGGTATCCACCCGGCAGAAGGCTGTGTCCTGTCTAAACACTGCACCCGCCACGACTGACACAGTTTTGGAGACAGAGCTCTGGTGGGAACTGGCTGCCGCCCCGGCGGGTGTCAGGGTGCAGGGTGTGCCCTGCTCTCAGGCCAGGGCCGGCCAGCAGCAGTGAGCACACCTGCGGGAGCTGCGCCCAGGTAGAGGAGCTCCTCCGCTTAGTAGCACAGCTCTGGGAGGAGGCAAATGCAAAGTAGCTTGCTTGCCATCGGTCTAATAAGGTAGCTCCACTATAACAGCTACACCATTTCAATTTTGAAGCTCAATGTTATCCGAGCAGTTCAGAGGATGTGCAGAGTGAGACAGGCTATGCCAGTGAATGTTGAGTTGGCATGTCCAAAAATGGATCGTAACGCAGTGGTTGGAAATTTCAGGTAGACTAATTCAGATGCATGCATTTAAGATGGGCATGTTGGGTATAAACGGAAACAATTTGCAAAGGGTTATAGTAGGTTTTTCATGGGTGCAAGTTCTGAAAATAAGATTCGGTTGTTCCCCAATCTTCCACAAGAGGTACGCTTTGATTTGAACAGGAATTAGTTCACGCAGGTTTCCTTTGGTTTCAGTTGTACAGAAGGTCACGCTAAATAACGGTAGTGGTTCCTGCTGCCTTCAGAGTCTGAGATTTTGGAGGCTGCCCCAAAACAGACTTGACAACTTGCTTACCGATTTCCTGGAGTTAAAAGCCAGTGGTAGCAGGATGTCAAGCTGCACCGAGGCTGGGCAGTGTGTACTCATAGTCAGCTCCCTGATCGTCTCTGATGCAGAGGTGAATGAATTCATAAAACACATGCACAAAAGGAGGTTGCCAAGCAACTTGGAGCCTGAAACTCCCCCGCCAAGCTCTGAAGGTAGAGAACGGGCAGCCGAGGCAATTTGTAATGTTTTCTTCTTTGCCATAGGTAACAGTAATAATACACATAATATAGGCCTGTTTAAGAAAGAAATAGCTCATTGATAATTCTGGAAAACAACAGCTGGTCCTGCCAGACTGTGTGTTTTGCCTCTGTCTTAAGATGTATCTGCTTTTGGAGCATTTAGCCAAAAGCAGGGTCAGCAAGGAGTCAGCAATGTTGGGGTGGGGGAAGATGAGGGGAGGAAAGAATTATTATATCTTAAGGCAACTGAAAGACTGACAACTAGAGGAAAAGTTTTAGGAGGGGAGTAAAGTGTCTGACATAGATTCTGCCTCAGATCAGTCTCATGTTTTCTGTGATCTCGGTATCTGATGCTTTTTACAAACGTACTTTAATATATTCATTGTGCATCACACCATATCCTGTCTTCTCTCTGGCTTTGTGTAACTGTGCAGCCTTGGGCATATCAGATGTATCCAGGGCAGGATGCAGCCGTGACATGCATGGAAGAGCTATGTGATGGTGCTTC
Source organism: Mycteria americana (assembly GCF_035582795.1). NCBI lineage: Eukaryota > Metazoa > Chordata > Aves > Ciconiiformes > Ciconiidae > Mycteria > Mycteria americana. The sequence continues at coordinate 62,961,168 of NC_134370.1, read as the reverse complement.
TGTTTACCTGTCATTTGACTCGCAAAATATCCTGTAGTGGCCACAGCTAATTAAGTCGGAAGGGAGAGTTTAGCTTTCTTGGTTTCTGTCTACTATGTCCTGGAGTAAACTTGACCCTTTGATTTGTGTAATGCTTATGATAGTTATGCTGCATTTAGGCATAAGGGAAAAAACTAATTCTGTGTCTTAATGGCCCTGGGCTTGGGGTAAAGAGAAGAGAAGAGAGGTATGCAGAAGCACAGCTAGAAAAATTCCAGTCAAGACCTGGATCTAGGTTGAATTTCTCACATGCTGTGTATATAATTCCCTTTGACTCCTTATAAAATCCTAGCCCTGTGTTGTATCAATGCCCTGTCCCTTTACAAATGGCATGGCTCAAATCTCAGCTTGAAATAATTTAGAACATCAGCCCAGGTCAGGGCATCTGGAACTGCATTTCATTTCCTTTCTGTGCTCCTCTTGATGAGGGACACTGCTGTGTTAATGGGGTTTTGTTCATTTCTTTCAGGCTGCTCTTTCCCCAACTGATGTCACGATTAGTGACATCAAAGTCACCTCTTAGTGAACCTTGGTGATGACATGACTGGAGGAGGATTCTTATAACAAGCAGGAGATTAAGCAGCAAGTTAGCAGTACTGGCAGAAAAAAGCTCTTATTTTCATGCATATATCCACAGTCAAAATGAGTGAAGAGAAGGGGAGATGGGAAGTAGGTGATACATTAATAGAATTATTACTCAAAGGGTTTTTGCTCAGAGTTTTGCAAGAGGAATCAGTGACGCTTTAATCTCTCACCTCGGGTATTGTTGGTGCCATGTTATATTCTGGGCATGTCGAAATGTAACACAGTGTAACGAGACATGATCTGTTGGATAAGGCTTTATGTAGCATGAAAAGGTTCCTCTGCTTTCTCTTTTTATTATTTACATTCCCAGAGAAGGTTATGTGTCATGTGGGCTTTGCAGAGATAAATGGCTAACCTGAGCTTTCTGGCAGCTTCCCCAGAACTCGGGGAGGATTTTGCCTAAGTGTTGGCCTGAGGATTTTGAAGGCTCAAGCTCAGTTCTGGGCCTGGAAGAAGGTATATGAGAAAACTTGTGGTTGTGTGTCCTGAAGATAGGCTTGGTAGGGCGCAGGAGGTAAGTCACAAGGGGCTCTGAAATAGCACAGAGGAAGGACAGCTGGGCAGCAGTGTGAACCAGTAAGCTCTGCTGGGTAGTACTGAGGTGGTCTGGTCAGGACGGCAGGCATGGGGGATTGGAAGTCAGGAATGAAGTGAAGCAGCTGAACTGAAGTGCAGACCTCTTGACTGGTGCCTACCAGTGGGAGTGCGGAGTATGGCTGGCCAGTGCTGCTGTCCACTACTTTCATGAGCTCTAATGTTTATCCCAGTTATCACAATAATTTCAAGGCAGATAAGTAAGTGGATATGCTGTAAAGCATAGGATTGAGTGACTTCTGCCTGCCACAGAGTTAAAACTTTTTTTCCCAGGTGTTTCAAGGGTAGCAAGTTTTATGGCCATGTCGTCAGCTCTTTGCTCTATTTGCTGCTTCATTAGTCTTCATGCTGGGTGCAGTCTGGGGGAGCGCAGCATTTGGATATGGGATTTGGCTGTGATGGCTCCTGTGAAGGGAACAGGCGGTTAACAAGCTCTGTGGTTTCCTTGCTGGTACATACCTTTGTTATGGCTCTCTTGTGGATGGGATGTCAGAGCTGCGGATGTGCTTGTCAGGAGGGGAGCTTTTAAAGGAAGCTTTAACTGCAATAGAGAGATTTCCTTGGCTGGACCTACAGGCTATGGGCCCCTCCGTTGTTGCCCACAGGGAAACAATGTAGATGATCTCTGTCTGGTCCGTGTCCCGTCCCCGTCCCCCCCCGCCCCATTTCCTGGGTTTTAAGATCTGGAAACTCCAGAAGCTTTTCTGACACTGAATCTAAGTAAGACAAGCTTGACTTTGATTAGCCTTGAGAGGAAGAACAGAACTCAGGTCTCTGCCAGTCCCATGCTGTTTGCAATTAACAGAATTATGGCAAACTTTCCTGGGTTTCTGAGATGAGAGTGCCCTTACTTAGAGGTGTGTGTTTTTCTTCTTTTTTTTTTCTTTTTTTTTTCTTTTTTTTTTTTTTCTTTTGACTGAGGAAAGAACCTGTCAATTAAGATGCTGTGCTCTCTCCCAATATACAGAAGAGATAAGAGTTATTAAAGCCGTATTCATCAATTGCAAAAGAGAACATGTTTTATTTTGCTTTGTGCTATTTACAGCTGTTGTCCGTGAGGAGTCCTCAAGAGCCTCGTTCTCAGCTACAACAGCACAGTCCCATAAGTTTAGCTCAGCAATGAGCCTGCAAAACAGCACTAAATCATGGTGATGGGAGAAAGAAGAAAATGTTTAGAAATGGCAAAATGCAGCTGATGTCTTCGTGAAAGCTAGTTTTTGCTTGTTGCTATTTTAAAGCATTACTAAGGTAGACTGTAATCACAACTAGCTGGAGCAGAGTAGAAATTGTGTACTCTAATTTTTTGGGGAAAAAAAATCAGAATGGCTGGTAGTTCTGCAGGAGCTAAAGGAATCTTTTGCAATCCATAAGTGCCTTAGGGACTTATGTATACACATTGATCAAAATATACTAACCTCACAGTAAGGTAAGGTGTAAGAATGATAAAAGACTAATATATGGCTATTGAGAAACAGAGTTCCAGTGGCTTTACTGGGCCAGAATGTGATTTCTCTGTATGAGCTCTTTGAGCTGAGAGTGCAGTTCGCTCTTCTAGTGCCCACCAACTGCTTAAGAGGAAGGTATGGAAGCGGGGAGGTGTGGAGGGGGATTGTTTCCAAATCTGAGTTCACATCCCTGAAAGACGTAGCTGAATTGCACTGTAATGCACCTATTGAGCAGAACTGTACAGAATATACAGTTAAGGAGAATTAGTGCTTATTCCTTCTTTGTGAAATGAGACATTTCATCTGTATTCTTAGCTCAGACACATCCTTTGCTTTGTTGGACAAATCACTAAACAGCTCTTTAATAACATCTGTTTTTTTCAGCATGGTCTTCTACCTCCCTGTTTCAGTTTAATTGATTAATGATTTGTAAAGCATTTGGAAACTGAAGCACAGCTTTGGGAGCTAAGGGCAAAGGCGTATAACTTGCTAATTCAGCATTTGTTTACAAGGGCACTCAGCTGATGGTTTTCTGTTTTGTTTTCTGTCCTGTCACCCCCCCCAAGCCTGTCAGTTGGGGTCCCTCAGTTCACACAAGGGAACAGAGCCTGAGCTCTGACTTGGCCTGATAGAGTGGGACAAACCTATCCTGGCATCGTTGTGCTATCCTGATAGATAATGGTTTCCACTAAAGTAAATCTGTCAGGCTGACTTGTGACAACAGCCTGAGATTGTGAATGCTCACAAAAGGATCGTTTTAAGACAGATAATTGCTTTGTCCTTTCCCTTTATTTTCTGTGCCTGGCAGGTGTCTCCCTCTGCCTTCTCCTGTTTCCTTGGCCCATCCATGGAGAATGCTCAGCACAGATGGGATCTTCAAAGAATCTGCTGTCAAACTTGGTCTTTTCTAAGCATATGTATACTGAGAGTTTTTGGAGACTTGTAACTAGACCAAATGTGGGTGCTTTTTCACAGGAACAGCAAATAACATATCTGATAACAAGGAAACTTTCTCTGTCAAGTTGTTACTTTGAAACAGGTTCAGTAGAGCTTATCAATGAAGCGTTTAGTAAGATTTTGATTTATTTTTTTTTAAAAAGCAACCCCCCGAACCCTCTTTCCTCCCCCAGATTCCCACGGCTTATGTCTCCCATACTAAGCGTATTGCTAGAAACAGCTGAACTCTTCTAGTTGCAACTTCTGAAAATCAGCTTTGCAAATCTGAGTGTGCGTCTATATTATATGAAAGTGAAAACTGTTTTTCCACCAAAAGTAACAGCCTGTCTTAGCTATGCACATTGTTATTTCTACCTTTTGTTGGATGGATATGAAATGATGGTTAGTTTTGAGTACTCTACCTCTGCAGCTTATCTGGGTAACGTATTAATGTATTTTTTTTTTAATTATATCAGTTTAACTTGATTACTTATGATTCAAATGCTACAACACAGGTTACTGCCAGTGATCAGACAGCTTGCATGTCCTTGGAGCCTTTACGGGTGGACAGATCTGCTTAGAGATTTGGAAAGTCCTCAATTGTTAATGGTGAAATACTGAAAGTGGAGCAGAGCCTTAGAAAATTAAATAATTTCTAGCTGCCTTTTAAACCTTACTGAAGTTTGATAAGATCAAACTTTCAAGAATTGCCAGAAAGTATGCTGGTGCCATTTTGAGATGCAATAATCTGCACATGCAAAATGCCCTCTAATGGTACATGTAAATATCTGTAAGGTATTATAGAATAAACAAGAAAAGGGATAGGGATGAAACTAGCACATGCTGGTTCTGAGGACCAAACCTGGAATCGACTGGCAAACAGCACCTTCAGGAAATGTCTTGACTATTTAGGGATGTATTTTCCCTCAAGTACATCTTGGGTTGTTATCTCAATTAAAAAGGAATAAAACTCACTTGCAAAGATATTATTCACAAAGAAGCCCTGTCTAGGTTCTTTTTTTTTTGCTTTATTTTACAGACAGTCGTCCTTACGTGTTTCTAATGGCCCGTGTTCACCCTGGTGAAAGCAATGCCAGTTGGGTAATGAAGGGGACCCTGGAGTTCCTTGCGAGCAGTGATCCCATTGCTGATCTTCTGCGGAAATGTTTCATTTTCAAGATTGTCCCCATGCTTAATCCCGATGGAGTCATCAATGGCAAGTGAGTTGTGACACGTATTTATACTGGGGTTTTGCTGGGTTTGACTGCAGGCTTTTACACCTGTGCACCTAGCAGGTCTTGTCTTCAGTGGTTTGGGTCAGGAGAATTCCTTTTGCCTTGTGTTTTGTTCATCCTGTTATCAATCCTGTATGGAAAACGTGCATCCGAGATATAGCCCAGTGTGCTGTCTTGCATTTGTCAGATGTACGTGATTCTCTACTGTGTGTGGCCATAAGACTTCTCAGCTGCCTAGACGACGGAGTATTAGTGGTGCCAGAGAAACCGGATCTTTCTTGCTAAATGGAGATCTATCTGTTCTGCTAGATCAGCAGACTTCACCTGCAAGACAGATATGCTTGGGAATAACTGGCTTTAATTAATGCTTTGTATAGCCTGGTGGGGGGGGAAGATGAGTAAGGATCTATTAAATTTTCACATTTTCATGGAAATATTTCTATATAGTGAAGCTCCCTCCTTCTCTCACCTCCTTTTCAATCTTCCCTCCCACATGTTTCCTAAGAGATACTGAATCTGAGCTTGGAAAATACCGATTCCTTTTTGCATTCTTTGCCTTTACACCATCCCTGCCTACCCACACTAACTTGTCTTCCCTCTCCCTGTCCATGATCGGAAAAAGTACAACTCTGCTCCAAATATGTTAACATGAAATAAATATTACTGTGCAGCCAGTGAAAGAGGAATTCCCTTTGAAGGCTTGAAGAGTGCACTAAGATAAGGTAGGCTTGCACTTTGCTGGAAAAAATCTCCAGTGTCTGTGTGGACAGTGGAGTTTGTTCGCTTCACTGGGTGTTTGCAGAGTGGCTGTAAGTTAATAACTGTCAGTCCTGGCTGTGATGCAGAGGCAGGACGTTATGATCACATCCCACTGGTAGCTGGCGAGTTGTGTGTTTTGACCTGGCCGTAAGTGCAGGTTTTGGTAACAACTGTGTCCCCTGGCTTGTTGCGGTGGAACACGTGACCAATCTCGAAGCTGAAAGATGGGCTTAGACAAGCACCGAAACACGTAGCAAAGTGTAGAGGAACAACTTTTTTTTTTAAGCTACGTTCTCCCATCTGGTTTTGGGTCAGGCTGTGTAGATTGAGTGCTGCAGAAACAGAAAAACAATCCTGAGCAACAACTGAGTTGAGTTTATTTGGTTCTAAATGAATCCAGTTCAGTTTGGGGCGAGGGGTTCAGCAGAGAGCAGCTTGGGCTTTTCTGATAGTCTCTAGTCTGTGACTATGAACAACCATAGCTTTTGTGCTGCTACACTCCCCAGGACCTGAGCGTGTCAGTAGTCTGGGAGGACTGTTCAGAGTAGCTGGATGCTGCCCCAGAGCATTCGAAGCCTCTGCTGGCACCAAATGCTTCCTTGATCCTTCCAGACAGCAGAAGCAAAAAAGAAAGGTTGTGGCTTTTTTCCCCCCTTTCTTTCTTTTTTCCTTTCACTGCACTTAGTTAAAGTTTCCAGCAGATGGAGGACTGGAGGGAATGTATGACCTTTTTTCTCCAGCTGTCAGGAGTGAGTGTAGCAGGGAAGGGGCCCTCAGGAGGGAGGACGTGGCTCTCGGTGACACCTGGGTGAAGCGTACTGCCTGAGCTCCTGTCGCGCGGGAAGGTGTTTTGCCTTCCCTGGTGCGGATGAGCTTAAACTCTAGTTAAATCTGGCGATGACTGAAAAAGTTTGGTAAGCCTTGCATGTGGGATAGGAGCAGGGGAACACAGACTTGGCTGTGGCTCTGTTACTGATCCTGAGGCGTGGGGAAGGGAGAGAACCATTCCTTTATGCTTTAATTTAAATATTTTTATCCTGTGAGGCCTCCTGTGGCCCGAGATATTCTTCTTGTTTCTTCTCATGTGCTTTTTTAGTAGATGAGTCCTCCTGCACTGAAATAAATGCTTCTGTTCTGGGCCTCAGGTTTACTGGTGGTCTGCTGGAGATAACCATGCACATCGGAGAAGGCAAATATCTTTCAGGCCCTTAATGTCTATGTGTGCACATGCAGATTTATTTGGATACTTAATGTTCCGCCTTGTCCAGGTTTAAATGCTCTAGTCAACTCCGTTATCTTTCAAGTCAGTGTTACGAGGGAAACGTTTCTGAAGAAGCTGGTTTATAGCCCATCATTGACCATAGTACTTGTAAAAAGGTACTTGCTAAATATTTTTTATGTCTCTCAAACCCATTTCACAACCCATTTCATGAAGTGACTTGTTTTCTCTGGGATTCACAATCCCATTTGTGGAAGTCCCACCGGGTATCCCCGAACAGACTGCTAGAGTGCCTGGTGTTCCATTTGCCAACATCCCAACCTGCTGTTCTTTTCTAGTTTTGTAGATGATGTTGTGCTCTCACACCTTCCCCCCATGAGAACTGGACATACTGAATGCATCAAATCCCCTATCTGGGCCAACAAGTACCTTGGCTCTGCGCTGGACACTGGGGATGTGGTAACCAGTGATCTTATCTCTTACTGTGAAACAGGATTTCTTCTGTTTCAGTGCTTCTGTTGCTTTCGTCTCAGTATCTCAATATCTATCTTTATTTAAGAAAGAGTTGGATTCTTTTTTTTGTTGGCAGTTCTTTGAATCTCCTTACTCTCCCTCCTCGCCAGCCCTGCGTGCTGGGGTGTGCGTAATGCTTCCCTGCCTGTCGCAGAGACAAATGCCAATGCATGGTTACAAAGGATTTCTTCCAGCAGCCCAGCTGTGCCCTTTCCCCAGCTGGCTGCCTGCCGCAGGCGCAGCTCGGCGGAAGAGCGCTCGTGCCGGCAGGGTACCGCGCAATCGCGCTTTGGGAGCCTTGTGCCACGACAAGACGATCGGGGCCTTGGTATTTGCTTTGGTTAATGTGATCTGAAAGTCACATGTGGAGAATGTTCCTCTAACAGAGACAGGACTGCAGTAATGCGATTATGCTCTGGCTTGGTGTGGCTGAGCTGGGAAGCAGCTCTCCACCCTCCCTTTCACTTCAGCCCGTGCTCTGAGAATCCGTTCCTATCTGTCAGCAGTGGAGAGACTTGCAGCCCTGTCACTGATGCTAAATGAAGGCGGTGGTGATGCAAGCGTGCATGTATGAGTGGGGTTGTCATCACAGAAAAATATAAATCGCTACCAAATGTTGCACCTAATTTGAATTTGTTCAATGTAGAAAGAACTGGTGAGCAACTGTATTGCTGTGTGTGGCTGAGTGTTTTGCTCCATGCTGAAGAGCAGTCAGGTGTAGGGTTTGTCAAATAATATTCAGCTGATCTGATAATGGCTATATATTTTAAATTAAATAATAGACACAGATTTTCATAAAGTTCATCTTACGCTTTCTGCCAGCCACTCGCTTTTGACCACTGCTGGTGATGGGATGCTGCCTCATATAGACCTGTGGTCTGACCTGATATGGTTATTTGTATGTTTTAAAGTTGTTTCTTTTGATATAAATTACAAGGAAAAAATAGTCTTAATCTGCAAGACCAGTAGTGTAAGTCCGTCTGAAATGACAGCCATATTAAACTACTTAACAGAAAGTGTCCTTGCAGGCTGACTTCATTTTGCATAAGTTGTTCTGTGAGAACCCAAAGTAGTAAGTGTTGTTTGGTCTTATGGCTCACCGCTGTCACTTATACCTCTATCCCCTTTTTAACTAAATCATTGTAAAATAGGAAAGGTTTAAAAGGAATTAATCTCTATTAAGTGTTGGGGAATCCATGAAGAAGAGTACCACTTTCATTAGGAAAGTGATATAAAATGCAGTGGGTGAGTGAGACACCTGTGCTTTATTCCAGGCTCTGCTACTGATGGACTATGTGACCTTAGTCATTGCCCCCTCCTTTTTGCCGAGTTTGCTTCCTTGGAGAATGAGACAATGACATACCGTAACCTTTGAGCAATTTGAAATGAAGACTGAACTATGCATATTGGGAGCATTTTCTCTTCAGTCTAGATCTACTACTATTTTCTATTAAGCTTGTTTTTAACTTGTAGAAGGTGGAAAATATTGTTCTCGGGGAAAACTCTAGATTTCCTAGGAATGGTGTGGAGTAGCCTTTGGTGAAACTTTTTCAATGGCTTTAAAAAAGAGTTCATCTGTTCCAGTGAAATCTTTGTAGCCTGAAACTAGATCTATTTTTGTAGTCGCAGTTGCGTAAAATCCCGACAACAGGGTTCAGCAACAGAATATGTAAAAAGCTTAATTATGGCGGCACAAAAAGAGGGTTTTTATAAAGAAACAGAACCGCGTTTGCTGTCCACACTGTTCCGCATAAACTCATTATCACACATTCGAGTATCGAGTTGCGCCTGCGCTCGCGCGCGCCCGTGCAGTTGCGTGCTACCTGGTGATGTGCTCTTATGCTGTCTTTTGCGTGCCTCTGCTGCGCGTTCTCCTGTCGGCAGCCCGCTCGGGCAGCTGTTCCCCAGCAGCTGCTCAGACCCGCGTGCCACCTACGCGCACGCCTGGCGCTCCCACGGGTGTGCGCGCGGTCGCAACGCGGTAGTCAACAGTTTGTGGTTTTGGCTGGACTTCTCCAGGCACTGCAGTCCTAGACAAATATTGCTATTTATTACACCTAAATTTAGGATTATTAATTATATCAGTATAACCTAATTTATAACACCATAAACAGCAGTAATAAATGATGCCAAATGCTAACACTCAATGCTTGCCAACTGTGCCTGTTTGATGAACGTTTTTTCCCCCCAGTTCCCAGAAGTATTAAATTAAAAATGATTGGCCTTGCAAGATCATTGATCAAGCAAGAAGTGGAAGCTCCTGGGGAAGTGATTTTGTTTTAAAAAATACTTCACGTGCAGACTGCTCATGGACTTTCTATGTATTTTGTATATTCAGAAATTCTCTTCCCGCTCACAAATCCCTAGCTGGCCAGTATCACAGTTCTCTGTTGAGTTCATGTCTCACTCCTGCGTTGCCATCTTCTTCCGCTTCCTTTACTCCTTTTCACGTTTCCTCTTTCTTCTCTTCTGTCTGCCCTTTTCTCACTCTCCCCTCCCTCCTACTGAATCAAAGAAGCTTTTCAATGAAAAGAACTTGATGCATTTTATAAATGAATTGAACCAATCAGTGGAGATGGGAGCTGGTGAGTCTGTTTTTTTTTTTTGGTAAAGGAAGATGAATTTTTTGGAAGCGGCATGATTTCTTCAAAGCCATAGGGTAACCATAGTAGCAGCTAGGAAGAGGAAATCCTGATTTGCATTTTGGATTATAGCCAGGGACTATTCTTTATCTGGTTTTAAAGCACCCTGTTCCCTCCTGCACCTGCCCTCCCACAACACAGGCCGAGTAAGCTTTGCTGCTGCTCAAAGGTAAGGCCGGTGACGTGCTGGGTTTCTGTCTCTCACTTGACTTTGCTACCACTTTAGGCTGTTTATTCCTTCCTGGTTTACTTATGGGGCTTTGTTCATTACCTCCTCAAATCCAGCAGAGAAAAGCTTTACCTCTTTGGAAATTACTGAAATGGAGAGGTAGAAAAATCCACTAAAATCCCTTCTAGAACAGGTTTCCTCTGCACACTCTCAAAAGTGACAAAGGGAAAAATGAGTGTGCTCCCACTTATTCTTTGGAACCTGATCCTTCGTGTTTTGAAGGACGCTCTTAAGAGGAGGAGTAGAAGCACATTTGTCTCTATGCCCAAAACATACTATTTGTATATATGGTGTTTTTTTCTCCTATATTAATGCTTACTCTCCTGCGTTGAGACATTGTGTTCTCCAGACAATAAAAGGCAGAACTGATCACGGATAAAGGAAAAAAGATAATGGTCGGTTTAAGGAGTCAGTTTATGATCCAGAACTGCATCCTCAAGGATTAAATCTTGAGGTGATGTCACACAAAGCTGTACAACTGCAGACAATCCCTCCTTTCCTCTCCCTCCTTCTCTTTATTGCTTCTCTGTGGTCAGAGGATTGAAGAGGAGTTTAATTCTCAGAATCTATCCTTGCATAACTAAATAGGTGCCGTGCACTCTGCAAACACACTCCAAAGGCTTTCTCCAGACTACCTAATCTATGATGTGTGTTTCTCTAAGGATAGTGCAGAGATGTAGGAAGGCTGGGAAAGGACTGGTTTTGAACTCTCATTCATTAATGCAGTGGGAGAGTTTGTCTTTAGGAGAGAGAGAGGTACTACAGGATTAGCATGCTGCTCTTCTTTGGCAGACGCTGTATGAATCTGTCCCCCATGTTGTCTTCAGAAGCCCTGCATCTAAATTGCCACCACTGCACTAAAAGTAGTTGGGTAGATAGATGTGGAAGCCAAGGTATACTTGGATAAAAGAGCATTTTGTAAAAGATTCAACCCTTACTCATTTATAATGGCTGTGCTCAGAGTTGCACGTTGTAAGGTGGCATATTTGTGTGTGCTAATGCTTTCCACAATACCTCAGAGGGGACAAAAATGCTAGTTCTGAGAGCATCTGTACTGGCTTGGTATGTGGCTCTGGGAAGTGCATGGGGAAAGTTAGCCCACCCTTCACAAGCAGAGCAGAAGCTTTCTCAGCTATTTGCTGCTTTGGTGCCTCAGATGTTGCTTCTGTTGGCCTCCACTAAGAGGACAGTGATGGATTTGGGAGCTTAGGGGGTAACAAATGTGGCTAGCGTGTGCACAGGATGAGATAAAATATGAGCTGCAGTATTCCTCACCTCTTATCTCTGCAAGCTGTTCCTTGGTGGAGTCAGAAGTGGGGTCTGGCCCCGTACCGTGCACTTCTCTGAGTACCTCTCAGTGCTGTGGGAGGTGCCCCAATTTCAACCCAAGGCCCTTTGCGCTGTGCGGATGTGGTAGTCCACCCTCGGCTCTCCTTCCGTGATAACCATCCGTCTGCAGTCAGCTGCACCCCAGGACTCTCCCTTCTCATGGTGCTTCCAATGCAGTTTTGTTTATTCCTTCCTTTATCAGCCGGAGCTGCTGGGCCCCCTGAGTTATTAGCTCTATTCACTCATTGTCAGTGTTTCTTCCTTTGTAAATATGCCTCCATACGTCTCTGCTCCTGAGGAATACGCTTTCTCTTCTATTTACTGCTTTTCCCAGGCCCCCACCTCCTCATTGCTCTCTCCACCCAGTGGCCCAATAACAGCCAAGGAGATAAATAAGCTACATAACTCTTCCCAGCTATTATTTTTTGTTGTTGTTGTTGTTGTTGCCCTGCATAGTAATATATATAATAACAAGGAAACAAATCTTATTACTAAAGTAATTACAATAAATAAAAAGCCGAGAGGGGAGATGAAGGAAGGGTCTGTCGGGGGAGTGATTGCAGTAGGATTTTTTTTTAAATTTAATTTACTTGAGATGTTCTCTGCCACTTTGTTGATACCCTGCTGAGGGGGGCTGTGACTAATTAGCAGCCAGCTGTTGTTCTAACACCCTCACCTAATTTATTGTGTGGCTGGGTCTCTAAAACAGGAGCCTGTGTGATATCATTGTCTATGGGACTCGGCACCAGCCTCATGTCAGTAGCTGGCTTTATTGCTTGGTGCTTTTGTTTCCCAGAAGCTGAATAGCTGAAATTTTGGGTGCTTTGCTGTCATTCCTTTTATCTTCCAGCATATCCTATGTGCTTCCAGGAGTTTGGGCCAGAGAGTACACTCGATCTATTGCATTACAACTGCTTGTCCCAGTGTCCAGCCTAATAACAGACCAACACAACTGCTAGTTTTTGACAAATTGCCCAGAGAACTGCACCACTCTGTGTGCCTTGGTAGAGAACAAAAAAGACTCAGCAGTAGAAAGTCTGGTATGGACAGGGCCTAGGGTTTGTTAAACTCTAAAGTCTGGGACCTTGTTCTCCTGCTTGCAGGTTTCTTATGAAAGTACCATATTGTTGCTTGCCGGTAGAACGGAGATTACAGTACTGTCTGTCTTCTAAATGGTCATGAAAACTAATTAGTTAATGGCCATATTAAGAACTGGAAAGATTTGATGCATTGTCCCTTGTTTCATTAGTCTTCTAGCTGCTAACTGCAAAAGCACGTGCAGTCTTTGTAAAGCTCTGAAACGGTAGAGGTACCCCATGAGTCGAGGGCATCTCCCTTGGCTCTTTCATACCCAACTGATGCTGGCGATGCCAGGGTCACCTGGGAATTTCACTACAAAAATGACTTAATTGTGGGCTCAGTGATATTACTGTCTTGGACTACTAAACACTTAAGCTTCTAGCCTTGGAAATTATTTCATTTTAGATAGGTACTGACTTGTATTTTCAAGTTAGCATGAATATTAGATAGGAACATGATGTTCCACAGGCTCAGAAAGGAATAATTTTGTTCTGCATTCATGTCTATTTTCCTGACTGACGATGGGAGTTCATAATCAGATGTGTGCACTCCTTTGAAGACATTTCCAGGAGCCAGGAGACTGGTGTACAAAGCTAGCTTTTAGTAAAGTTAATGAGATGATTGAATTATGTTGTTATTCTTGTTAGCTTGATTGTGTATCATTATCTCTTTTGTTTGTTATTATGCTTATTTGAGTCCCTTTTGTGGTATATTATTCCCATAACATTTGTGCCTGTGCTAGGCTCTTTATAGAGACAGGCAAGGAGCAGCTGCTCCCTTGTTAGGAACTGATGCATTAGTGGCACAGCCTATGCAGTAGGATTGGTGAGAACGAAAAGGATGCTGGGCTGTTGGCTCTCATGCAGCCTGATCCATCTTCTCAGCCCTGGCCACATGATGCACTTCACGGAGGTGTGAGCTTTGTAGTTACAGCTCTCCTTCAGTATTACATCCTGGAATAGGGAAAGCATCCTGCTGCAATGACTTCTACAACCACCTGATGAAGCTTTGTGGAGGATACCTCAGTATCATCAATGCAGGAATTGGAGAATTGTATTAAAAATCAGGAATGTCTCTATACCTTCTTGGAATTTGCAGGAGGTATCTGCAAACCTTGACCCAGCTGGCCACATAGGTAAACCTACACTGAGAAATATTATAATTACTGCTGAACTTGGATTTTACTTCCTACCTGATTGTGGTGGGCATCAAATACTGATATCAAAGTTGAATATTTGGGAGATGAGCTAATGTGATGAGTAAAGGGGCTGTTTTGGTCACCCATCTCAAGATCAAGTCTGCTTATCCAAGTTAATGCCTATGGGAAGCTACAGATTCAGAGCTGGAGTTGTTATTCATAGGACAGGAAAAGAGAAGTCCACAAAATCAAATTGTAAAAACTTCACTTTTATAGATGCAGTGAAGAATGTCCAGTACTTTACTGCAATATCCACACTACCTGGAAAGCTGAAATTGCCTGGGAATGAAGGTTATTGTCTCTTGTAATACACCTTCATATATTACACTGTGTAATGAATCAGGCAGTATTTCTTTTGCCCTGAAAACTGGACATCCCTGGAGTTCTAAGTGACATTTCACGTTTTATACGACCATTCAGTCCCTTTTAAGTATTAAAACACATCATTTTTTGTGAAATATGGACAGAAATTCTTTTCTAAAGCCTATGAATAAAAAAATCTGAAGCTTAGTTATGCAAGTATAAAGCTGCTTTTCCATGACTTTGCTTTAAAAAATTCTGTGTTGGATTAGCTCTGTGTTTTGTCTAATGTTGTTCTTTAACATTTTTATTTATTTCTGTATTTCTCTCTCACTTTTCCCTCCCCTCTCTTTAGAATCTGTTATTCAAATGTAACAATAAAAGCTGGCAAAGTACTGTGATAGGAGAGGAGATATATAATGGCCTTGGGTTGGAGAAGTGGACTGGCAATTGAAAATGGTGTTTGTAGAAATGGATGAAGAGGCTTATCCACAAAAATAAGCTTCATTTGAAAGCTTATGTTTTCAAAATTGCTTGTGCAGAAATGCACCTACAGAGGACCAGCTGAAGTTGAATTGTTCACCTATGCACATCATTCATATGATTGCACATGCAATTGGGGTAATTACATGGGCAAATTTTGCTCCAGTGATTTCAGCAAATTGCCACCCTAATTTATAAATCCAGCTGAATGTCCCACAGAAGCATCATGAAAATGAAAACCAGAAAATTGAGTCAATGTTGGAATGGGAAATCAAAACCTCTTCTGCAACCTCACAGGCAGCACTGCTGGGAGTCAGGAAAAAAAAAAAAGTGCAGGACAGTTTTAATGCTGCAAAGCAGCTCTGAGTCTTGCAGGGGTAGAAAAACTGAAGAGCTTTTGAAGTCATATGGCCCAGGTTTGAGATGAGGGGAGCAGAGGGTGAGATTGGCAGTGAAGAGAGCTCCAGTAATGGTGCACCTTGAGTCTATGCTTACTGCAAAACTCTGAAGTTAGTATTTGAATGCACCCTAGCTCAGTTATACCGTAACCCTGATAGGGACTCTCGGGTAACTGCGATGATATTTTACTGCATGGGAATAGTGATGATTTATGCTGTAAAATTCTATAGAAATTATGCTATGTACAGAATTGTGTAGAGCTGAGCAACTTTTCCATGGCCTTTTAGAATTGGCTTTTTGAATTTCACAAGTGGGTGCGTCCTTATGTAAAATGGTTATATGTACCATTATATCCCATAGGACTCTTCCATGTCTGCGGAAGCAGAACATAGAGAAGTGGTAGTGAACAATATAGTCCAGATCCTAATTCACCTTTTGGATTGCTTTCATTTGTCTGCAAATGACAAGGACTTAAGGCAGCATTATTAAACTAGTTGGAGAAGAGCTGCTATATTCTACTGTATATGTATCATAGAATGCAAATAGGAAAAAGGACTTATTTCTAAATATGTACACATAACAATCCATAATCAGGTCAGTATCTTCATGTGATGCTGGTTTTAGTTGGTCTTGGTTTTTTTTGCCTCTGACCCTTTTCTTAAAGCTCTCTTCCTCCTCCTGTAAAGTTACCAGGCAGTAACAAGGTGTGAGTGCGAGGATTCTTTCCATGTACATCCAATGACAGCATCTCTAGTAGTAGAGTTTCTTTCTCTGTCCCCTGTGTTCCCCCATTTTCCTCCCAAAATGTTCATAAGCTCAGCTTTTGAAGGAGAAGGAAGTATCAGTTCTCCCAGGGGACACTTGTTCCCACTGAGCACTGCCAAAGCAGAAATTTGGTTCCTAGTTCTAGCTCTGGTCCGTGGTGTCTTCTACCAGCAGTAAGAGCGATAACACTAATGAAAACTTACTTCTTGAGGAATGTTTCCTGTATTCATTGTCTGTTAGCTGATAAAAGGTCATTAACATAAAAACAAAAGGCAAAGATTAAAGAAGTGATGATTTTTGTGTCTTCCCTAGAACAGTTATGGCACATAAGAGGATGTAAAGTGCAGAGCAGCTGAACACTCATAAACTATTTTAATACCATTTAGAAATGAGAAGAAGCAGGGGAAGAGGCTTATGTAGCACTGTAGTTTATTGCACTAATCAGTCACTTCTACAGAGCACTGTCATGATTTTAAATCCTTGCTCCAGTGGCATGAAAAAAAAATTGGTGGTCTCTCGTCCAAGTCTCTAATAGATCTCGGTCTATATCGTAGAAATTTCTAGTACCGCATTTGAGCTAGCAGTGAATTCTATCTTAGATAGACATAACGTTGGGCAAAGCAGGTCTGGATTATACCTGTGATAGCAGAGCAGTAACGCAAGGTCTGAAAGTGAAGTAGAAGGAGATATGGGAGATTAAGACTAAGTTACGTTTTACTTGGATATTTTTAGGTGACAAGAATAACATTTTTGGGGTTAGGCTGAGATCTCTGGCAAGGCAGCTGACGCTTTGTGGGTTGAACCATCTGCATGGAATAGCCAAACCTTCTGCTGATTTACCTGTCTAGTGTCTCACTATAAGCACACGTAAAGGTTGAATGTGGAAATCCCAAGAGTGAAGGCAGTGGGAGAATAGTTGTTTTCCCCCCTCCAGAACATGCACGTTACACAAAGAGAGTTTTCTTTGGAATAACTTCATGTCTGGGGAATATGTTGACTGGTCTTGTGCACATGCTAGTTTTCAAGTGGAGAAGAGCTAAATGTTTTAAGTCACAGTAATTTCTGTTTCTTTCCCTGACATGCAGGTGAGGGCACCCTTGAACTGTGCAACTTCTCTATCTATCTTGAGACAGATTTGAACAGTATGTAATCCCATCCAGCACACAGTCTGTTCAAAAATCAAATAGTGTCCATATCAATGGCTTTGAGCTTTCAGACTTATAACACTAATACAGCTGGGAATGTAAATAAAAAGGAGAATATTAAGAAAAAGCCTCTGTTGCTGTAAACAGCAGAAATAATCCAAATCAAGTATATCTTTCCATTACACAGTTTCTTACCAACACAAAAGCCCAGCTCAGGGCTGTTTATTTATAATGAACTTGGCTTTGCCAGCATTCATACCTCTCCCTTTTTTAACTGGTATGTATCGGTTCTGATTGTGTGTACTGCTGACAGAAATTTGTTGTATCTTTTGTCCCAAAGGGTCTCAAAGTGCCATAACGAACTACCTCCTTTACTTTCAGGCATTGCTTACTGTACCACCTGTGGACTGGTGCAAAGTAGCTCTCTTGTAACCTCTGAATCCATTGCCTCTGAGTGCTGGCAGTTGCTGGTTTTAAGCTATTGGGCAGAAGTTGTGGCAACTAGGTCTGCAGCAGATGTTGCAAACTACAGAGCGACTTGAAATCGCTTAGGTGCAATCAAACCCCTTCTGTTTTGTGTTTTTCCCTAAGCATTTTATTAATTTTTGAGAAACACACATGGCATCTCTGAAACCATAATTTTACTTGCACAGTCTCAGATGGGGTGGTTGGTCCCTAGAGAGCGTGTACCTAGCAAGCACTAATTCTCCACAAACTAGCTGTGGTGCATGTATGATTCTGTCATTGCTAATTCTTGCTTAAACCCGATGGAAGCCTAAATAAGGAGTTTGCTTTGAGGTTTGCCAAAAACTCTGTGGTCCAAATGATACAGTATTCTATGTCTGTAAATACATATACAGTCATGGTAATAGACGCCATTTTGATCCAGATTGTCAGGATTGAAAGGATGCAGTTGTGCTTGAAAAATACATGTGCATTTGCATGCGCAATTACTCGAGTTGGGGTTTAGGCATTTAAGTGGCCATTTGTGCTCTCATTTTCGATTATAATGTTCATCCCACAGGAATGGATTTGTGCAAATCAGCAACACAAATATGCATATGTTTTGTTGCGTGCTATCCTGAAAACATGTTGCTTTACTTGGACATAAACTTGGATTGATTTATCTTTTTTCCCCTTGAAATTTCTGTTCTAATCTAAGGAATGTGAATTTCGGTGGCTGAACGGCAGTTCTTCAGCAGCATGTTTTCCTTTTCCAAACGGTTAACTCTTGTAATTGTTTCTGTAATGTAAGCTAATATTTCCAGCTAACAGTTGTTTAGGGTACTGTCATGGCAAGCCGTAATTCAACCCCGTTGCCTAGTGGTCCAAATAATGACCAAGGCTTGCCCCTAGCTGAATTATTGTTCTTTCGCTTCTTACTTTCCCTTCATACACGTAAACAAGTCTGTCTTTATGCTAAACTCTGAAATACAAAGGAAAGCAGAAGCAATATTGTTGATTCAGAGTTCCAACCTGGCAGCTTCAGGGAGAGAACTGCTTATACGGGTATGAAGGCATTTGAAGGGCTTCTTAGTGACTTGGCCCATAGGCTTCCTGGATGCTCACCAGGCTCTTATTCTGTCACATCTTTAACATCTCTACATAGAGCATCTACTGCAAATACTTAACAGAGAGGATGAAGAGGTCCAATCTGACTTGGGACTGGGAGACTATTTGGGCTGATGCTAAACAGCTGCTCAAAAACCTAAATTCAGAGTACACTGAAATTTGCAGCAAAATAAGGAACCTTTGAGTCAGCTGGTTTATGACTCAGCTTATGGAAATAACACTTGTAAAGATTGTATTTAATATACCTTCTGTGATTCTCCTTTAAGAAAGAGTAGATATCAGGAAAGGACAGTAGCAATGCAAATGCCACAGAGGTATGAAGTTTTGTCAGTAAACTTTTGTTGAGGAAGAAATGGATTTTAAGTTCCTTCATATTAATAATCCTATTAAGGGTTAGCATAATAAGGGTTTATTGATTAATTTTCAAGCTGTAATTTGCCTATGATTCTTTTGTAAGAAAATTATATTTTTATGAAATGGAAATGTACAAAGACTGCATGACAATGACCTAATGAAGTGGCAAACCGTATTTCTTAAATCACAGAATTACAGAATCGTGTAGGTTGGAAAAGACCTTTAAGATCATCAGGTCCAACCATAAACCTAACACTACCAAGACCACCACTACACCATGTCCCTAAGCACCTCATCCACACGTCTTTTAAATACCTCCAGGGATGGCGACTCAACCACTTCCCTGGGCAGCCTGTTCCAATGCTTGACAACCCTTTCAGGGAAGTAAAATTTCCTAATATCCAGTCTAAACCTCCCCTGGCACAACTTGAGGCCATTTCCTCTTGTCCTATCGCTTGTTACCTGGGAGAAGAGACCGACCCCACCTCTCTACAACCTCCTTTCAGGTAGTTGTAGGGAGCAATAAGGTCTCCCCTCAGCCTCCTTTTCTCCAGGCTAAACAACCCCAGCTCCCTCAGCCGCTCCTCATCAGACTTGTGCTCCAGACCCTTCACCAGCTTCGCTGCCCTTCTCTGGACACGCTCCAGCCCCTCAATGTCTCTCTTGTAGTGGGGGGCCCAAAACTGAACACAGTATTCGAGGTGCGGCCTCACCAGTGCCGAGTACAGGGGGACAATCACTGCCCTAGTCCTGCTGGCCACGCTATTTTTGATACAAGCCAGGATGCCATTGGCTTTCTTGGCCACCTGGGCACACTGCTGGCTCATATTCAGGCGGCTGTCAGCCAACACCCCCAGGTCCTTCTCTGCTGGGCAGCTTTCCAGCCACTCTTCCCCAAGCTTGTAGTGTTGCATGGGGTTGTGGTAGGTATTCCGGCTTACTAATTCAGGAGGTAGTAAGCAAAGAAAGAGGTGTGGGTGCTACAGGCTGCTTCTGTCTGTGCTTAGGCAGCCCAAATGTGATATTATAATCAATTAATCTGAGCCAGTACTGTGGTCAGGCTACATTCCTGCAGGCTAATGGCAAAAGAGCCTGGATGGACCATGGTTTGATTGCCATCTGTGCTAACACTCAGGAGACAGCACAGAGGCTAGTAGATTTGTGTTAGTGTAACAGAGCAGAGCTGAGGCCCAAGCAGTGGCTCCAGTCTCCTCTTGTTTGTGTTTTCAGGTGTCACCTGGGAAATGACTTGCTGAAATTTTGCATTAGGGAGTGATTTCTGATTACTTTAGGTAGCCTGACAGGAAAAGGTCACTCGTTGTTTATTGAATCAGGTGCTATTTTCTTCAGTAGACATTGTACATATGTTTGCTAGTCAAGCATGGACTATTGTAAAATCATAATGAATTATTGAATTGTAACTGTATTATTTAATGAATTGTTAATAAACTGATTCTTTCTGTTTATCTGTCTAAGGTAGGAGCCGGACACCCCAGGCGTGCCAGTGGCAACAAAAACTATGAGGGTGACAAAGGCTTGTGTTAGGGTACTGATAGTATGTAGGGGTGTTATGGGCTCAGAATCATGACGCATCATCTATCCTGCCAAAAGACATTAATTACCGGTCTTTACTTAGGTGGACAGGCCACCTTTACTTAACCTGAAAAAGGAACATGTATAATTTTATATATGTTTGATAAATAGCCCAAAGCAGGACCTGCTGGATAATCTCAAGAGTCTTTTCTGGAAACCTTAGCTCCATTTTGTACTCTTGAAGAGGCTGAAGAGATGAGATATGTCTCCATTAGGCAGCCGAGTTCAGGAGCTTATCTGCATTGCTTTAAGCTTGCTAGTTTCACATCAGCCCATTAGAGAACCTCTTTCCCAGACTGGGAAGGGGATGGGACTCTCAGTAATTCTCTAATACCTAGTGCTCATAGGCTGCCTTTTCTTTTTCCACTTCAAAATGTCACATTGGATTCCTGATAGAATTAGAGATTTTTATCTTCCTTCTCTCTGCTAGACCTTTGACTTTTTTCTGGTTTTCTTCTACACTGAAGACTTAATTTCTCACATATGTGAGACAGTGAAAATTAAACAAACAAGCTGGCAGATAGACAGAATGGTTCTTCATGTCTGGAAAGCTGCAATGAGCTGTGACTTAGGAATTACAGTGCTTCATATTCAAACTTTTCTTTTTGATGCATTGGGGTGGCACAGGAGCTGACAGTGACATATGGAGAAGGCCCTCTTAGCAGGATTGAGGCTGTTATGTGATAAATGACACAGTATGTCAAAGGACTTCTGTTATCCATCATGCCAGCTTCCTCTGAACACACTCTCACTAAAAAGAGAAGTAGCTACACAAACAGCTGGGGGATGCTGTAGGTAAGGTCAATGGTGTGTTCAAAAGAGAAAATAAGAAAGCTGGAAAGTGCATGTTGACATGGGAATTAATGAGTTTTGAGTTCAGGATTTTAAAGTCAATTTTTGTTTAAACATGTGAGATACCCCAGTTTTCCGTCTTTGTCAAGAATAAACCTTAGCTTCAACAGTCGTCTCAAAAGTCGTTCAATCAAAAGGTTTCAAAAACCCACCAACTTTTTCTCAGTTGTTCTCTAAAGAAAGGCCGTTTAGCATCAAGTTTTGGATTGAAAGCATGGTTCTGTCCCTGATACATCCCCAGGCTTTCCCTCTTTCTTCCTTTCACCTCTGTTTGGTAGTCTGAGTCTGAAATGCAGTGGAGTGAAAGTCATGATCTATGCTTTCCTGTATACATGAGAGGCCATGTATACATGTCTTTCCCATGTATACATGGGAAAGACAGGCAAACATAGTAGCCGGGTGGTACAGCTGCTGTTATAAACGTAAGGGACAGAAAATACTTTTGAGGGAAGGAACAGGGCTTTGACTCTCAGCGCACCTAATACAGGAATATCTGTTGTAGGACACTTTCTACTGTTGTTGACCATTCAGGTTAAGAAGTAATAGCCCAGGCTTTCATAGCTCTGTGCCTTCCACTGTTGGCAAGTTTGTTGGCTTTTGATCTCAAATTTCTTTTCATTCTGTCACCTTTAACTGAATAGTACTTTATTTTTTTCATTCATTTCAGATTGACCCATGCACTAGTGGCTGTTCAAGAAGAGCAAGGGATGTGTGACATAAAATAGGCACCTGTCCATTTCAGCTTCCTTTAGTACATCACTTTTTTTTTTTTTTTTTAAATCAGCTGTAATGGCTGGGGTTTTTTTTCCCCTATTTGATTAATGGGCCCTCATAGCTATGTAGTCTATAAACCTAGACAAGACAAGTAGTCTGTCTCTTTTGATCCCTGAACTCCTAAAAGCCTGATTCCGACTCTGCTTAAGTGGAGTTTATGTGCCCACATGCACAGTAGTAATTGGTGCAGAATATCAAATGTCACTACCTGACATTTCATACATAACAGTAGCATTTAAAGTAAAGGCTTTAACTTGATGATTCACCAGTGGCCAGTGTCAAATGATCTGGGACCGTCTTCATGTTGCAAGTGTCAATCAAGAAATGGATTAGTCTGGAGATAATTTAATCAGAGCCCATCAGTGAGCTGGCTTAAGAAAATCCCCTTGCTTCCAGATTATTACCGCAGCCTTATTGCATATGAGATAAGAGCATAGTCTTGGTAGAAGAGTGGCTACAACTTCTGTAGCCCCCTCTAACAAACTCATTTCTGGGAGGATGCAGTTGCAAGTCCCTTAGGTGCGTCCGTTCCGTAGTTCAGTACAGGACTTCAGGTTCCATGGCTGTTGAGCTGGAAGCTCCTGCCCAGAACAAAATTTGCTAAACACAAACCAACCAAAATATACAGATAATTCAGCCCCCTCCAACTCCCAGTGCTGCTGTGCTCTACTTTATTTGACAGTACAGCTTTTCCTTCACAAACTCTTCATGTGATGAGACACTTATTTCAGCTGTTGACCCCTATCAATGACCCCTCACTGGGAGATCAGGTGTAGAGAACCAGGCTATTATCTGCCTTCCACTCACACATTTCTAATCAAAGCAGCCAATTTTGCTAACGCCTACAGCTGAAGTCACAGTGAGGGAGACCTGGCTGAGTACAGAGAAAAGAAGTGCTTGGAATGGTGGAGCCAGGGGTAAGAAATCCTGAGGGTAAAGCTAAAAAAGAAAAGTCAAGCTGGAAGAAAAGATGAACAAGCAAAGCAGGGAGAAATTCTGAATTCCGGTTTCATCCTTAATGTAAGAAGTAATGAGAATCGGTTAGCGGAGTGAAGAAAAGCATCTCTACGCTCTCCGTGCATCTCTCCATGCTCCTTTAGCTTTCTTACTCTAATGAACATTGGTAGCACACTAGCATTGTATTCTGGTTTCAGTGTGTATGCTTAAGACAAAATAGGTTTAAAAAAAAAATTAAGTAAAATCCAAAGCAGTTCTGACAGGAGGATATCTCTTCAGGTGTTATAAAGGTTAATTTTTACTCCAGTTATGAGATCTGTTGAGTCTTTTTGTTCTCGCTGTTGAATTCTCTCTAGAATCGGAGAACGCTCAAAAATTTGAGCCCCCATGCACTCTGGGTTCAGAAGATGAGCTGGACTGCCATATGGCACCTTCTGCTTTGGTCTTCAAAAGCTATAGTCCAGGATACTAGCTATCACTGTTGTCGTTACCTATAACCAGAGAAATCTTGTTAAATAGGGCAGTAATCCTTGATGTGTCAAACACTTGTGCTGTTCCCTCCCTTGGAGCACTAGTTTCAGTTGATAACCCTGCTGCTTGCTTACTTTCCAACATGATGTAGAGGTTTCACTTTATCATATTTGAATGTTTTAACTGCACTTCAGTAACAGGCAAGTGATACCAGTATCTTATAACCTGGTAAAGCTGGTTGTCAATAGTTTACAGTTACAAACGATTGGCTGGCAGCTCAGGCTGGATACCAAGGCACTGCCTTTATCTGCCTTTGTCTTTGATTTTTTTTTTTTTTTTTTTTTTTCCTGGTTTAAAGGTCCTGTTGGCTATAATTGCTTTTTGGGACTGATAACGTTGTATTGTTAGCCCTGGATTTGAGAACAGCTGTTGTCTTCAGTTCTTGTATGTTTTACTGTCTGATTTATAATTATAGCCCATAAACTGCGTTAGTATTCTTGGTAACAAGGAGTGTACTGAAAATGAGATTCTTTTCAGTATTTGTGTCACTTTGCAGAAGACGGGGAAGGAAAAGAAACATTGTCAAATGATGAGAGCGGGCTGTTTTTCTCATCTTTCTGGGTTTTTGATGCGAGCAAGAGTTTGTCTGGCATTTTTTCCAGGATTGCAATCAGATGTTCACCCAGTGCTACTTGGATTTGCAGCATGAACTTTCAGCCAGAACCACCACACTGCAGAAGCTTCTTAGCCATAGGAGACTGATATTAGCATCTTTTCCAGTGAATGACCTGATTCCTCATTTGTAATTCTCTGCAGTAGAGCTAATGGAAGATGCTCTAAGCAAAGGCCTGGGTCTCTGTGCGTAAACAAAACAATGCTGAGACACCCCCTGAGGACCAAGTTGGGGTTTTTTCTTATGCTTTATACCTTTTCAGTTATGTGAATAGAAATGTAAATATTTTGATTGTTTTTTCTTGCTATCCCAGCATAGAGTGTTTTTTTTCTTTGCTTTACCCCCATAGGGAGTTAGATCCTAATTCCTTTTCAGTTCAGAATCTGTCTCTGTCTTTCACTTTTGCCCTTTCTTTCTCTGTGAATGTCTTTGTCTCCCCATGCAATTCTGCTTCTGTCTTTTGTTTGCCACTCTCCTGCTCTTATTACTTTAAATTTATTTTTTGTTTTGGTAATCCACTGGAATGATATAAATTTCCTCTTTAGCACGATGTGGACCAAGGAAGTTCCAACGCACCCTGTGTCATTACTGGTGGGGACCATTTAGAGAGCTCTGTTTACTGTTGTTTCCTGTTACTGGAGAGACTGTCAAAATAGTTGATTTTTGTCAGATGGGTTCAAAGAAGGATATCACAAAATACTGTAACTTAGCAAGGTCAGTTTCCACACAGCGCATAGAAAAGTTTATGTTTCTTTAGCTGTTCTCAGGTAGACAGATTATTATATAGATTTGATACCTAAGATCCTAGGAGATATTTAGGGTATTAAGAGTATTAGGAGATGTAGTACTGGTTGAAAAGGTGTGTTCCTTAGTATTAGCTATCTTCAGCATATCATATTCTGATGTGCAATATGTCTTGTTTCTCTTTCTGGCCCCTCGGTGTTGCTCTGCCTATATTCCTCAGTACTGACCTGTGGACACACTTGTGTCACTGTGGAACCCACCTGTGCTGTCATCTGAGGAAAGTCTGGCCTAGTAGTTCTCCTGCATTTGTAAAATAATTCTTCCTTTCCTATTCAACAAAATGGGCTATATCATATTCCTTAAGTAGCTTTGCTCCCTTTTGGCCTGCACTGTTACAATATTTTTCCCTATTATGTAGAACTGTTTTATATTAAACAATAGTGAGCGTTAAATGGTGTCATTATTAGCATTCAGAAATCTTTAGTGTAGCTTAAACTCACCTCAGATCTGGAGCAAGCTCAAATCCCATTAAAAAGATTCTTGGGTTTATATCTTCCAAACCATAGCTTTCATTTCTCTGGCAATTTCCCTTCATCACCAAGAAATTACAAGTGGTGCTTGTAAATTGTCTGGCTAATAATTCAGTGATTATGATGTTAACGACGTATTGTGAAAAATAGGTGATGGTGGTGGGGAAGAATTAGAAGAGAAGAGCAACTATCAACCTTGAATATGGCAGCAGATTTCTCTGTTTCTTCTCCTTGAAATTCATTTGGCTAAGTGAAGTGGGATTGGGTTTGATCACTTGTTTTAAAAAATCATGCTAGTAATAATCCATTTATCTGCGGGATACATGGAAGGGCTTCTGGATTCCATGACTTACTGTAAACATCTCTGGGGTTTCACTCTCAGTATCTGCATTTGATGCCACTCATCCCAAATAGGTAAAATGTGCCTCAGCAGGGTAGGAAAAGAACTTGAAATCATTTAAAAGCCACATTGTGTTTTTTATTTAGATAAAATTAACTAGTATATGCTTTTTTTAGTTGTGTGATATGAATAAAACATTTGTCTGTGTGGAACTGATTGTAGCATAATGTTCCTGTTGCTTCCAATAGGGATTTGGGAAGGGAGTTGCTTTTATGTACTGTCATACCTGCAGATAAAAAAAGATAGATGTCCAGTAGGGAAGAGAAAAGAAGTGTTCATATATAACTTCTGGATATTTTTTTTTAATATTCTGCCACAGGCTTGCTAGTGGGTACATTTGAGAGGCAGATCATCTCATTTACTTAGAATGATCTGTGATATATCTGTGGTTCATCCGGGTATATGAAGGTCATTGAATGATCAACCCACTAAAGATAAGGGTTCTCTTTTTTCCTCTTTTTTTTTTTTTCTTTTTTGAACAATGTTTTTCACCATTTGTAACCATTTCACCACTGCAACTTTGAACTGTAACGAAGATGTTTATAGTCGATAGAAAGAAAGCATCTTTTCTTTCATACCATACCATGTAATAGAAATTAAAAGGAAGGTAGAAAAGCATAGTAAAGAATTGACAGTTATCACATGGCAATCCTGGTCCCACAGGATAAAACCTGACATCTGTCATCATCATATTCAATTGGTGACACCAAGTGTCAATACTGAGTTCTGACTGTGCCATTATAATGGCGATGGGCGGTAAAGCAATACTTTTTTTGATCTGTTTGCTGAGGTAATCTTATGCCCAGGAACAGAAGGAATAAGAATCTTTATGACTTTGTTCTGAAGATTTTATTTTCAGGTACTCCTGTTATTAATACAAATTACCTTTTTTTAACGTGTAGCGTAATGCACCAAACGCTAACAGTGACATCTTTGGCATTAGAATCTGAGCCTATGAATGTCCTGAAAATGTGTATCCTGCTGGCTAGTCCTGCAAAACAGGAAAAGAGTGATTTGGTTAATTTTGTTTCCTCTGTTTCAGGAAATGGTAAATAGATGTCTAGATGGCCTTCTGAGTAGCGTTGTGTGAAGCATGTCTACAGCTTTTAGCTTGAAGGGCAAATTGATCAACATGGGTACCTTGGCTTATGGTTGGCTTCTGTTTTCCTACACCCCACTGTAGATTCACAATTGCTGTGCTGGAGTAAGTGAAGTTACTTTGCAGTCTGACAGTGTAACTGGAAGCATAACCCAATTGTGATGTGTAAATTGCTCCTGTTTTCTTTTTCATTCTGTGTCTTAAGAACCAGCTGTGAACTTTATCTGTCAACCAATCAGAATCTGGCAGTGAAACTTCTGGCTTAAACATCTGCTGGCAGAGGAAATGCAATTTGCATCTCTGCCAACAAGTAGCAAACACTGTATGTTAGGGTTGTGATGGCAAGGAAATTCCATTTCCTTTGGGAATAGCAAAAAGAAGATATGTACTGATGCTTCCTTGCCTTTGCAACTCTTGCTAGGACCTGATGTGTATGTGTACACACACGCTCTCTTAGAAAATATATATTTACTGTGCAAGAAACCTGGATAGGTATTCATTAAAAATGTAACCCACAATCTCATCCATAAATGCAAGGCACAGCTTCTCCAAATGTTTTATAGATATTTCCTGTATGGACATTCTGGGCTGAGTTTGAAACGTAGATAAGCGATCAGGTTAATGGAGCTGCGAAGGCATATTTGCAGTTGCAAGCAGACGGCTAAATAATAATAATAATAAATCAGTAAGTAAATAAATAAAATTCAAGCAGCTCTCTTCTCTGAATGCAATTAAGAGGCTGTGTCCATTCAATCAGCATAGTCACTTTGTATTTCCTGAAATCCTGAGAAGTGGATGTAAATAACACTTTGAGAATATAGTTGACTCAAATGTCCCTTTGCAATGATGGGAAACCTGTTTTGGAATGAACTTCAACTCAGCTCACTGAATCAGGGTACCCATGGAAGTGGTTCTTTCCTTCAAGGCTCTCGAGTTACTTTACACATATGGAAATAAAAAATATGTCTATCCATTTGTCCTAAGCTTTGTTCTTGACACTTCCTCTGCTTCAGGAGATTTTACTAACCTGTAAGAAATATGATTTGACTGAATTAATTCCTATTGTTACTTTAGTCAAGTGGCATCTCCCAAACTGCTGCTGCAGCAAGATTCCTTTTGCTTCTGAAGGGAGAGCTCATGTCAATAATAAGCACTGGGACCTTTGTTGAACCTCTACTGTCTTTAAAAGTTTTCTGTCCTGGAGATTTTTTGTGAGATACAGGTATAATTTATAGTAGAATTTGTGATGGATGCAAATTAATTTACCTTGGAACCTGTTCCAAAGCATTGCCATTGCTTCAAATAACATCCCTGCTGAGATGGTAGATGTGAATGGAAGTTGGCAAAGGGAAGAGCAAGAAAGAGGAGACCCCCTGAGGCATTCCAGTTGAAATAATGATGTAACCTGTCACTGAATTATGTGAGAAACTGTTAGGCAACTTGCTATGGACCATGACAAATCATCCCTGGAGGACCCCATAGGATGAACAGAAGTAGCTGAGAAGGAATACTGTGAAAGCCCAAAGCTGTCACTGTCCGTGAGGCTGAGTGGCTTTCTGCATGTATCTTACTGACCCTGTTAGGTGAGTAAGACCTGGTCATTATTTGTCCTCTGGAGTAAGGCAGTAGCATGAGGATTTATTAGAGCAAACAGGGATCTTGGAATAAGTGGTGACAGCAAATTAGTCACTGACTACTGACTCATCCTGTTCTGTTTGTGGGCCAACAGCAGAGATCTTTAATTTACGTTAATTCCTGCTTGTACTCTTCCTCTTGCAAAGAGAAAACTTAAACTATATATTGGAGGATCACCCTACCATGGAAAAAACCCACCTATTTCCTTTCAGTATCCATATTGGTTGTTCCTTGTGACAGACTGAAAGGCTG
This sequence comes from Mycteria americana, assembly GCF_035582795.1. Lineage (NCBI taxonomy): Eukaryota > Metazoa > Chordata > Aves > Ciconiiformes > Ciconiidae > Mycteria > Mycteria americana. The sequence goes on along the minus strand of NC_134370.1, from coordinate 62,932,367 downwards.
TCTGGGGAGAGCAGGGCTGAACTCTGATGTCCTTCTGCCAGTTCAAGATAGTGAGCTCTACCCAAAGGGTAGTAGTGCCAGTAGCAAAAGTTAGGACATCCCTGTGGCATCCTATTATGTTCTTATTGCCAGGTCAAATATCCACTTTTAGCAGTGCTGTGCCCAAATCCTCCCATTCCAGCAGCTCTTTGGTGTCCATGATAAACAGTCTGCTCATAACGACAGGGCTTGGCATTCTCTTTCCAGCTGTTGCAGCAGTAGACAATACATCTTGTATCATGTGTGCCAACAGTGTGTGATAACATTAAGACTCTTTCCAAGTGGAACTGTTCCTCGGTGCTTTACTGATAGACAGGTAAAGTGACAGACCTGTAAGAGGCAGGAAGGGAACCTGCAGCTCCTCACGTGCTCTCATCTTTATCCACAAAAAGCCTCCTAGCCTAGTTAATGTCTTTAAGTTACTTCGACATCAGCTCATAGCACAGCAGGCTATTCTAATGGAGCTTTACACTTGGAACAAATTGAAAGAAAGGAAGTATATTTGTAGAGGATGGTTGGTAGACTTTTTTGTCTTTGATGTTGTGACAGCTTTCTATTATTTTTTTTTGTTTTGTTTTAAGGCTTGCTTAATTCTTGGCATGGTGGAGAGATGGTCTTCTTCACAAAAGAATGAAATGTGAAATTCCTGAGCAGCATTGGAAACTCAAAAGGAAACACTGCAGTGGGGATATGTGCTGTGTTGGTTTGCTCTTGCCCATGAGATCCATTTTGAGTCTCAATACCTTGTTCTTCTCTACAGCGGACTATTTCAATGCTGTTTAAAATATTGTTTGCTTTTTCTGTACAACTCCTGAACTTGTTAGTCAGGAGAGACTTTGCAGCTGATGGGAGTTAGCATAAGAGATAAGTAATTAGAGGTTGAATGATATTCATCGTGAGTTCATGGAACAGATCTATTACTGGTATGAATGCGTCTAAACATCAAATGGGCTTGACTTAGGGGATCAAAGAAGGGAAAGATGAGATAGCTAGATGCCACAGGTGAAGCAAAACTATCAAATACATGATGGTTTGAATGTAGGTTAAGCACTAAGTAAGTCCTTTTAACATTGTCAATGTCTTCTGATGGAATTATCTTGGACTTATACCAGCTGAACGAGAGCCGTGCTTGTACCCTCCAGAGGGTGTATTCAGAAGTATTCACCAACATGGAGCATCTACGGTGTAACTTTAATATTGAGGAAGACATGAGTTTGTGGTTTTGGATGTAAACCACTATGCTGTTAATTCATCCTTAGCATCTGTGAACCATGCGATACAGTATTTCTTTTGGACAGAAGACACGAGAATCCTCCTCACAGGCAAATGTGAGGAAAAGGTACCATCCTAGTCTTTAATAATTGGAGAATGGCTTCCAAATGGAACCGTGAGGGGTTTATATTTTCTCTAAAATGCTTCTACTTTGAAATTCAGTGATTCTTTGGCTGTTTGAAGACTTAATGCTTAGGAGGTCACCTAATCGCCTCTCCCTGTCTGATGGTATAAAAGCAGGTTCTGTGATTTCTTCCAAGCAAGTCATATTCACCTGACTGAGCTGAGAAGTGCTAGACTGAAACAGTGCTAAGCAATTTCAACCCATTTCAACACCCGCAAAATTTGTGTTTTACTAATGTTTACACACAATTGCAGTTACTGCCTTTCTGCTAGACAGCAGCTGGGGGCTGATGGCAGGCCAGCTGCAGCCTGCCACAGCCACCGCTGGAGTGCCTGCATGTATAAAAATGATAAAACATCCAGCCCTACAGTTACCTAATTGCAGCTGGGATTTTGCAGCTGCGGAGTCACACCATGAGAAATACATTCAATGCTGCAATTCAGTGAGTGTGCTTTTCAGGCCAACAAATTTGCCTTGTGAGCTGAAGAGAAATGAGCTCTATAGACCTAATTCTTCCTTTTTCTCTTTTCCTGGTTGCAATCCCTTTTTGCTCTCTGTCGCTGGTAATTTTCAGTGCTCAGGAATAGAGATAAGCATCCTTCATGGCATCAACCTTTGAGGACCACTAAGTAATTGCTTTCCTGGCTGTGAACAGCTTGGGAAAAAAAAAGATTATGAATGTTTTGCTCTCTTTGAATCATCATTTTTCTACTTTTATCAAATGTTTACTGTGCAGTCTCAGACAAGTCATTAAACTGTTTTGTAGTTACTTTACCCATCTATACAGTGATGGCAGTAACACCTTAAAGAAGCACTTTGGGTTTAATTTAATGATAATATAATTTTTTGAAATGTCTGAGTGTTTGTTTGCAAAAAAAAATATGGTCCTATTGAAATGGAGATTTCCATTAAAAGTACATTTCCCATACTTTTCCCATACTCTGAGGGGGGGTGGGGATGATTAATTTAAAAAAAAAAAAAAAGTAGATTTTTATTTTGGACATCCAAAGATGGCAACAAGTATGCCTGATTTGGTATACTTTTTTTTGCCTGACTCACTGGAAAGTTTTAGTGATCAAATTTTCCAGCTGGCCAGAAAATCAGAATAAAAACTGTATCAGCTTTCTGGAAAATGCTGTATAATGTTTCTCTCTGACTTTTTTTTGGAGGATGTTTGTAAATGTTGTTACATTTTAACAAAAATTACAACTATTAAGCATTTTACAGCACTATATGGCAATATTAATTACCTAGTGTTATTAGAACGAAGCTGGTCAAGAATGCTAGAAAACTGGTTGAAGTTTTAGCTAGGTCCTATCCTCTAGGCACCAAGTGACTTCACTTGCTTACAAATACTCTGGAAAGATAAAAGCAACTATAAAGCTGAAAAAGCACTAATTTACCTAAATACAACCCGTGGCAACTGAAATGTGTTGCCTATATGTAGGAGGAAGACAACTTAGATCTTAAGGTCTTTCCTATGGTATTCTGTATTCCTCAGTGTTTTCACAGTCTTGGTCAAAATAATTGGCAACCTTGTGTAACCTTGGTTTGCATTGATCAGAATGGCCTACTTGAATTTGCACATTGATTTTTGTAGGGAATATTTCTGTGAGCTTATCTATATTGACTGAATGTTATGCAGCTGAGTCTTTAATTTCTCTTGGGTCTGTGAGTGGTAGGATAGCTCAAAGAACCAGGAATCCTGAAGAAATTGAAAAAGGGAAGCAGTATCGGGTATCATCACAAATATTCTAGAGGCTTGTTAGCCCTGCTGCCTTTTATTAGGATTCTAAACAAGCACCATGCTTGTTTCTCTTTCCAATCCATCTTGGAATACAGAAAATTTTATTCCTCTGTGCTTTCTTTCCATGTCATTCTACTGTGTGAGAGACTATAGGTACATCTCCACTGAAAACAATGTATTGAGGTTGCGTCTAGGGTTGTTTTCAGCAGTGACAGAATATTGTTCTTCTCTTCAGAAAACAGTTACGAAAACCTCTTGGTTCAAAGTTGGAGCTTAGCTAAGTTTCTCCTTAGAGGCAAATGTCGCGTTGCCCGCTATGATGGGCTTTGCAATACATCAGTGCTGTCATTCACCCGTTGAGTCTGAATATGTATTAACAGTTAAAATGTGTTTGCCTCTTTTATATAGATATGCAATATCTTCTTTCCTCATGAGGAGGTCAAAGAGATTTTACTATTTAGACAGAGAAAAACTGTAGCCCTCAGTCGTTGATTTCTATAAGGGTAGACAACGTGGTCTATTCTTTGGTTAGTATCTGAGTGTGCTGAGTTAGATCAGCCAGCACATATAAATTGCTTTCAATGGCACTGTGTCAGTTTTTACCCATGGGCCTTCTAAGTAGAAGAGCTATAGCTGTAAATTACCCTTCTATATGTCTTACAGTAAGTGATCGAGAGGTTGTGTTGGAGCTCTCTTCTCTTCTCCTTTTCTCCACGTCTAAATAAGGGACTCTGTCAGCCTGATACTTTGTCATCTACTTTCCTATGAAATATTTCAACTTTTGATCAGGACCTGATATTCTTAACTCACTGAAAAAGAGCAGTGCCTCTTATCTGAAAGGTTTTTAAACACTTTGCTGCTAAGATTGGATGCCGATCATTGATTTTCTTCATGGGTGTCTTCACACCCATCAATCCCAAAATATTCACAATTCGTTCTCCTTTAAGAGGTTATTCTTCTATTATACTACATTAAAAACAAGGGTGTGGAGGGGGTGGTGAGGAAAAGCTAAGGGAAAAAAGCCTCAAATGTTTGGGTAAAACACTCTATCCCTCATTCTGGAATATTGCTGATATCCTCTGATGTTTCAGGCTTCCTGATTCAATTTAAGAACAGAGTTAAAAATGAACAGTAAGGACCATAAATTAGTTGCCCCAATCCAACTTTTTTTTTTTTTTTTTTTTAGGAAGCTAGTTAACAATTTCCTGAGTTTGGAAGATGCTGAGTGCTTGCAACTCTATTGAATTTCAATAGGCAGTGATGAGAACTCCATATTTTGAAAAATCAGGTCATTTATTTCAGTATTCAAGTAACTTCACTTTACAAATCTGTTTCAAGAGGGAATTTTTTGATCGTACTAGTCTCCAATTAAAATTTGTCAATTGCTATGCAAAAACAGCTTAAATTTTTTGCTCACACAAGTATATATGAATGACTTTCATATATTTGTTCCTATCTAGTGCCCTAGTTTTTCTTTACTAGAAACTTCCAGCAAGACTGCTACAGTTAATGTGTTCGGCATGGTGTCTATTGCAAGTTTTTCAGCTCCCCTGAGATTCTGATCGCACCTCTTGGGAATCTTAAATCTCTCTATGCACCCTGAATTTTCAGTGTAGCTTTACTTAGCACTCAAATGAACTCTCTTAAACCTTTGCCCAAGTCTTGCTAGGGTTTGTGAGCTTTCTGGAGAGTTTGGTTCAATTTTTTTGATTTTACAGTAATTATATCTGTTACTGCTTTTTATATATGTATATTTTTAATTTTTTTCTGAATGTTTTGCGGAGTTCTGCAAGCCCATCAGGTTTCTCTAGTGGATACTTTATTTTAATAAGTGTGTATTGAATGCTTCGTTTAACTTTACTATTGTGAAGTGCCCAGAGACACTGTGCTTGAATGAGCAGTTACGTACTATCAGAATTAACATTCAGCTGAGGTTTGAAGGCTCATAGTGTGTGTGCATGGGGGAAAGTAAACAAATAAAAGAGAGCTTACTGCATCTAGACGTAACCCCAAACTGCTTTTCTTCTCCGTTGACTGTTTGCTCTACTTGCTGGCAGATCAGTCCCCCAAATGCCCTTCTAGCAATGCTGGAGTGGCTGTTGCCTGCTCTTTGAGCCTACACTGAAGGATGAGCTTCACGCTAGCAGAGGACTGAATTTGCTTTGCTGAGAATTGCAGGATGCAGAACTGTTATCTCTTTGTCTCCCCGCTACCGTTTATCCTAAATAATTATTGTTTGACATGCCCATCCTGACGAACAGATGCTTTATCGGTAAAACTTCATTGTCTACATGCTGGATGTGGCCTTGGTAGTAGTTGCCAGGTTTCATGCAGGGACAATTCAAATTCATCATTTGTGTGGCAGTCCTAAGACACACAGTTTCTCTGGCCTGGGCGCTGGAAGAATTCAATCTTTCTCCTCCTCTTAACCTGAGACTCTTATGGGAAGGATGTAGTAGGGGAGATGGTACACACGTTTGTGAGCAGGAGGGTCTGCAAGAGAGAGAGTGATGTTATGGGATTTTTATTTTTTTTTTTTAGTAACTGGAATGACTTATCAAACTACTTGCTATGCATCTGTTACTAGCTATTGCACAAAGTGATCTCCAGTTACTGGCAGTGATGGTATTTCTAACTCATTGATCAAGTCTTCCAAAGCCTTAATGGTCTCCCTGAATACATGAGGAATGATGCAATGTGTTAACCAGGAGAGCACAACACTGGAGAGAAGTATTATGTAGGAGTAGAACATCTATAAGGAAGATACTGTGTACTGGCAAAGAAAGAATGAAGGAATATGTGTCTGGTTAAATGGAAAGTAGCCACTTCCCTTCAAAGTCAGGTGGAGTGTCTAACAAGAAAATAAGAGAAGGGGATTTGTTTTCAGGTTTTTGTGGTGGTTTTTTTGTGGTGGTGGTGTAGTGTTGGGGTTGTTTTTTCTGTTTTCACTTGGAAGCTGCATTGCAAACAGGTCTGATCCATAAATACTGTTCATCTCCACAGAAGGGAACACTTATTGCAAAGAAAGCAAACAGTGTTTTATAGGAACTCCTGAGTCCTTGGTGGAATTCACAGGCAGAGTTAGAAATCCCATGTCAGAAAGGAGAAATATAACAAGCCTGGATTCATATGTATCATTGCTGAGTAACCTGTGAGGAAATATTACTTTATTGCAGCGAGATTATATTTGCCATGCAAGTAGCCTGTGAAGTTAGTAGAGGTCAAGTCCCATAACACTATAGCCCACTATAGTGGGAATTTCTAGTGATATTGTAGATATTAGAAGTAATATCTTCATAATCATATTGGTTTTACAACTTGGCTGTAAAAAAAAAAAAAAAAAAAAGGCGGGGGGAGATGGGGGCAAAAAAGAGGAAACCCTTCTAGCGTGAGCAGCTTACACAATCTAGTGTTACTTTCCTTAGCTAGCCTGTGCCTGCCTTGCAAAGGAAAGCAGTTGGCAAGCTATGTACTTGGTTTTGTGTTATTTTGCAAGTTATTACTCAGCATATTTCAGTTAATGCTGCTTTGTCAGAACTGTAATTTACTAATGGAGGAAGTATAGCGTGTCTTCATATATGCCAGCCTATGGCCAATTCCTCTATAAATCACATCACAGCCTCATGTACAGTGAGGTCCCTTTTTGTGCTTCTACACTGAGCTGAGCAACGTGGTGACAACATAAATCTGCCCTGTGCCAGTTCTTTTTTAGAGAAGAAAAACAGTGTCTTTTTTGAGCAATGGGAATTAATACTGAAGGATGAATGTGTGAACCTACTCAGCATTACAGGGGGACAACCAACTCTGCCCAATCTAGAGTAGTTTGTGGTTTTTTGTTGTTTTTTTTTGGTTTTTTTTTGTTTGTTTGGTTTTTTTTTTTGTTTTGTTTTGTTTTTTTTTTTTTTAAAGTTTATTATTAACCTCTCTTCAGAAAACAACAGAACAAGTTTGGCAGAAGCAAACTTCCAGCCTCCTACAGGGCTGAAAATATATGTCCTCAAAAGCATCTTATTTTGGAATACCACCACCTCATTGTCATGCAGGTGTGACTCGTAGAGGCTTATCCCTGCAGCTTGTTTTTACTGAGGAAGATGGTGATGGAGATTGGGGACGTAATGCACCTCAGCTTGGGAGGAGTGACTTCAATCTTCCTCACTTTTATCTCTTTCTTCTTCTTGGCCTCTTTCTCTCTTTTCTCCTTTTTTCTGTCTTCATCTCCAGCTGGCAGGCAGCTGTCCTGCTTTGCTGTGAGGTGTTAGCTTGCTGAAACAAGTCCAATTCCCATACAAAGCATTTGCAGACCTGAGACTGGAAAGGAACTCCAGGTTTCCAAGCAGAGTTGTCTTCTGGGATAGGGGGACAATGCCCTAATCAATGCCTAGTCCATGAATCCTGGACATTAGAAGCCGAGCAAAGCCTTTTAGATGATGTTGGACAGGGTTAGGCCAGGATGATCTAGTGATGGTCCAGGAAGGAACTGTATCTTGCAACATGTTCCTTGTACAGGGCTTGTCTCACTGGTAAAAAACAAGTACAACTTTTTTTTACTATTTACTGGCAGTAATGTTGGATTAGTCCAACTATTCTGTAATTTATTAGCAAAATATTTGGAAGAATCTGAGCTTTCTGATTAACAGCAACTCTTCTGAGAATTTTTCCTTCCATTCTAGTTACCTCCTCAGTTCCACAGGAGCAGAGGACACCAAGAAGGAGTACTGCCTCCTGGTCTATTTGGCTAAGTAAGGATCCTAGGAAAAACTAATGGAAATCTGAAGTCATTGCTGCACATTGTGGGTGGTTTTTTTGTTGTTTTTTTTTGTTGTTGTTGTTTTTTTTTTTTTTCCCTGGGCCTCTACATGCCCCTCTGCTTGTGATTCTTGCTGTTAATCTATGATGCCACACTTTGCCCTTCTGCATTATTTATTTTGGCTCAAGTTTTAGAACAATCATCTGCAAATTGCAATTCTTAGTACTCATTTATATGCAGAGATTGCACTGATTTAACTAACAGATTTTTAAATCAACTCAGTTAATTTGATGCAACCCATATGTGAGCAATTAGCTTAAGTCAGTTAAGAATCCTCTTCAACTATATGGATATAAGCCACATTTAAAGTAAGAAAGAATACAAGAATTAAAAACAGGCTAAAGGACATTAATTTAAAAGTAAAGTTAATTTGATATGCTTTCATCAGATCCCAGGTTCTATTCCTAGTTTTTCACTGATTTACTGCTTTTTCACATGAGTGGCTTCACTTCTCAATATCCCTGCATACAAAATTAGGATTTGCTGACATAGCTTGTAGGAGGATGTAAGTGAGGCTGTTTGGGAAAATTTGTTTTTCCCTCTATAGAAAGATTAAGCTTTTCTATGAATAACGGATGGTCAAAACTGGAGCCAAATCTTCCCATTTAAGAACAGTGTTTCAATTTGTAAGTGTCATTGTGGTGACATTTGGGAGTTGTTTGGCTGCCCTGTTGTCCTGGCTCCCCCAGCCAAACTACAACTCCCATGTTGCATCATAATTCTGCATATTACTGAATTGCTGTCATGGAGTCTTGATGTTGCATTAGGGGACATGTGAGACAGCCAAAGAGACCCTCTCGCAGAGAGGAATGGGTGCCTAAGAAACCTCAAATGCATGTTTTCTAACATATGCTGAGATATATCTCTTAAACGGTTCCGATGTTTCGGATGGTACAATTTGGAGTTTTGACTGAAAAGTCAAAGTTTTGAGGAGAATAGGATGTTTGGTGAGGAAAGGGCAAGGCTTCCTGCAGAGAGTAGACTCTTGTTATAGGAAACTTCTTGAGCTAAAAATTGACTATTCCATCTAAAACCAGTGACTAAAAATGCTGTTTTAAGGGTTTCTTATCAATGACATGTATTTGAAGATCCTAAGATGAGACTCTTGAGATGACCCCATCAAATGGACAATGTCAAGAAACAGAGAACCCAGTTTTTACTTGCTCCCTGAATCCTTATTTGCTCCTTCATAAAATAGTACAAAACATTATTACTTGCATTTTTCTTATAAATGACAGTGCAAAGTGTGGGCAACTGCAAGTGAATGAATTACCTGGTATTTAATAATTACTGTTATTACAAATAGAAGAAATAGAAATCTAATGAGCATCCATGATGTGGAACTGGGAGGGAGGTTAGCTTATCTGTGACAATGCTGTTAACTTGCCTTTTCAGTAGATCATGTGAACTTCTTGTCTTATTTGATTATGATATTGACAGCATTAGCTGAGGTGAAGCCGATCTCATTCTGTGTGTCTAACTGGTTTGTGACCAAATGTGACTTAATGAAATGTGTCCGCAGAGAGAAAAGGAACCCTTCTTAACAGGGGGAGCTGAGCAAGGATAGAGACACAGTTGCATGCAGAGAACAGGAAGAGCACAAACTGCATCGTTTATCTTGGGAAGCAAGGATTGTCCATTGTAACAAAATCAGTCAGATGTAGCAAGTGAAACACCGAAGGCTCATTATGCTAATTAGTATTAGTGCTCAGCTGTAGGGAGGCAAGAAGAAGCTGGCAGAGTGATACTTTAGGAAAGCGTTTGCCCGAGAGGAAGCAGCATGCATCATGGATTCATTAGTCGGTGCCAGGAGGGAAGAGTTGTACAGCAGCCACGGTCCAAAAGGAGATGAATCCTTTCAATGGCATCCTTAAATTGGTTGGCATCCAGATAGCACAAGTGTCATTCAGGAGATAAGTTTGGCATTGTGTGTGTGTGTAAGGTGCAATAAAAAAAAGAGGAGAAAGTAGTAAAAAAATTTTCTCTTAAAGGCCTAAAGATAAAATAAACTAGGCCATAAGAGTTCACAATGCAATTGAAACATCATCGCTCGGTCCTTTATGGGGATCTCTTAGGAGAAGTTGACTTTCTGGCCTTGGTTTTCATCATCTAGTTAAACAGTGCATGCCTGCCTTGGTGCTCTAATACTAACTGTGGCCTTTACTCATGATGAAAGCAGGTGTGATAGTAAGATGTGGTGCAAATGAGGCTTAAGGGCAATTAGCATTGCAGTAGGTCATAAGTGGGGAGGGGAGTGTAAATATAATTTAGGAATGAAATGCACACTTGAAGAAAAAGAGATATGGAATAGGGATTGTTGCTTCTGAACTTCCAGCTGCTTTGATTATGTTGGGAAGGCAAACTGCTCAGGCTTGAACCTGTTCTATACAGGCATTTTAGCATTCATGTTGCTTGCAGTCAGAAGGAAAGAGTGAATCATCAGAAACGAATTGTTAGCTGCAGTAATGCTGATGGGAACTGTTTCATTCATCAGTGTCTGTGTATATGCCTTGGAGCTATTCACCTGTATCTCACTGTAAACAAGGGAAAATCTAATAACTTCACCCCCTGAACAAAGGAAGAGCATCACCTTCTTCACTCCTTGGAGTAACCAGGTGAAGGGATCACCTCACTGCAGGGAAACCCTGGAGCTTGCCAAGAAGCAAAAGTGTGATGTCCCAGAGGGAGCTTTAAGTGGCCCACTTTCATGGTGGGAAAGATATTCCACCGTGAAATTAACAGTGCACTCCAGAGCACAGTAGGAAAAATACCCTGCCCTCTAATCCCCCATCTTTGATTCCAGCTGTCGAGTGCTGTAGTGCAAGTCTTGTATGTATGTCTGCTATAAAATGAAATAGATTAAATGAAGAGCTCTACAAAGAGGTCCTCAGCACTTTGTATTTTCTCTTATGCTGTTAAGACACAGAAATTTCAGAGGATGGAATAATAGTTAGCTGTCATTCTGAAGCTTCTGAAAAATATCCAAACATTTAAAATTGAGGCTGTTTTACATCACATAAATATACTGTTTCATTGGATTGCTCTCAGTGTAAAGCCTCCAATATTTACATTGTTCTAGTGATATTCTGTTTCTGGAATGATCATTGGCATCGCAGGGCAATACCATGATGCAATGCCTGGGTGGCATTGGATGAGCATCTCTGTGGAATGGACACATGATGAAAATAGTCATTATGGTTTCAGCACATGGGCTTGAACAAAGCCAGAGTCAAAGACAGAAAATAATGGTTATATTTCTGACACCTTCCTTTAAATTATGAGGGAGGGCTTTGCTGGTGCTGCTGCTTCCTCACATCACTGAATCTTGCTCTCTGAAAAGATTTAAAATCAAGAGAAATGAAGTTCCCTCCCTCTTTTTTTTTTTTTTTTTTTTCTCCAAGTTGCTCTAAGCTTTCTGAATGGCAAGACCAAAATACCTTAATGCAAATATTCCTGCTTCCATCCTAGGCAATAGTTATTTATAAAGTCCAGCATGCTATGTCTGGTTGAGGCTGCCACATGCTGCTCAACGGCGTCCTCCTGATGTTTACTCCTGTCTACTTCCTTTTATATAGATACTCTTACCCTACGGTAGTACTGCTGTCTGCTTTTAAGATGCACAGTGAATGGTGATGCTGCTCTCTACATATCAAACACAATGCATCCCTTTAGATTTTATAGTTCCCTGTGCCCCAGGTGCTGTTATTATCAGTCCTGACATCATTCATTCAATATGATGGGCCCTGTCTTTCCATTTATCTGTAATGGACAGGAGACTTTGAATCATTTTATCTTCCAAGCACAGCAACATCTTTTCTTTAAAAAGTGACTTTTCTCTCTCTCCATTTCTTGTTTTCTTCCTTGTCTAATATCTTGTGCATCATATTTATCCCCCAATCTCTTTACTCTGCACCTCCTGTTCCCTTTTGGTTTTTGGTTTTTTTTTTTGTTTGTTTGTTTGTGTTTTTTTTTTTTTTTTTTTTTTTTTTCTGTGTATCTACCTTTTTCTCTCCCTCTTCCCTCAGCCCTCCCATTTTTGTACCTGTGCAGGGCACTGATGCAGGCTTATTGCAGTCAACTAAAAGGTTCCATTGACCTTATCAAGCCTTAGGTTAAGACCAGGTAGCATCTCTCCATCCATGCACATGGCTCATGCAGAATTTAGTGCAGTTTAGTGCAGTATTTGAGGTTACCTTGCCCTCAAGGTCAAGCAGGCTTAAGAGTAAGACAACAAAGAAAACACATCTTTAGTAAAACTTAATGTCAGGCTTTGAGGTACAAGATTAAAAGCAAGGTCTTACAAGCGCAAACATTTAAAATACAATTCTATCTTAAACCGAACAAGTCTGTTCTTTAGCTACTTAACCTCTTTCTCATTAACTCCCTGTGAGGTGTCCCTGCCTTCAGAGCAAGAGTCTAATGCTTCAGTTAGAAGCATTAGAGGTAGTCACCTCCCATGGGTTCAGAAGGGGAATCTCAACCTGATCTTTCTGTCTGTGGTGTATTGACTTCAGATGCCAGGGATCCAGTTTTCATAGAGTAGTTCTACATGACTACCTGCATTTATACATCTTTAGAGCCGAGGATTGCATAGAAATAGGAATGTTCTTGGTGGCATATAATGATGATATTTGAAGCTAGCAGTTACCAACAAATTCACCTAAGGATGAATTTACTCTGCTTGGAACCAGTCATATGTGTTATCCTTTCTCCAGAGACTGGATGGCTTGAATGCTTTGGTTTTATTCATCTTACTGGACTATGTGGCACTATTGGAATACAACTAAAGGACAGACTGCTTAAGTGTTTCTTTTCTTGGGCAATAGTAAGTGCTGAACACCTTACCCTATATCATTGTGACAGTCAGTGTTTTCTGGCTATGTCTCTTTAGAAAAGTTCAGTTAGTAAGGATCAGAGGATCTCTTCTTCCACCAGCTCCGTAGTTTCTCTTCAGTCATTCTACAGATACCTACAGAAATACTACCAGGGTCTGCTTGGAGAAGGTCAAATGTGTTTGTTTCCTCTCCTTTTGCTGTGCTCTACTTGGTAGCCGTGCAAGCCTCTTGGTAGCCCAGAGACTGCTAATAGCTATCCCATAGGCTAATACACATCAAAGAATGTCCTGGCTGTATAAAGGTAGAAGAGGAGGCAGGGCTATAACAAAAGCATCAGGCTTGTGAACAAGAGAAATGCAGTTTATTTTGCATATATCTGGGTAACGCATCTGGGTTGAAGATATATAACAAATAGTAGAATTGCAGGTAATCTGTATAGAGACAGAGAGGGTGGGGTTTTCTTTACTTATTGGAATTCTTTTTGGCAAATGTTTTCATAATTTCCTTTGAGCTTCTACTAGTCCCATCCAAGGTGGCAGGTAGTCTTGCTAATGCTGCAAAGGAGAAAAGACACAAAACATTATAAAACATTTTAAGCAAATATAATAGCTTGAAACTGTGTTGTAAGAAATGCCTTTGATTTGAGCAGTGAATTTCATTAAATCCTGCCAAACATTCAAAGCCAGTCTCAGCTCTCCAATGCCATTATTTGCTATCAGCACTTGAGATCAGCTTAATATTTTACCTTCACCCTTGGTTGCAGAGCGTAATGGACAAAACCATTATCTGTGAATGTTATCGCTATTAGGAAAGAGAGAGAAGAAAGGAAGGGTTAAGGGGGAACAGGGCTGGCAGGGAGCTGGTATCTACAAAAGTAAACAGACTTTAAGAGTATGATGGGAGGAGGGAGCGGGGTGGGAAAAATCAGCCTCTCATAATTAAATTAAAGTTCTGCATCTCCTTAAGAGCTGTGGATACAAGCTGCCAGGCTGAGGGCTAATATTTAAAGGCCATTTAAATGAGCAGAGATGTTAATCGTTGAAGAGACAAAGCTGAACTTTGTCTCCCAGCTCTTGCCTACGTGCAGAGATGTTACCTTCCTTCCCTGCAGTAAATGAGAGCTTTCAAATTATTGTTTTAGAGTTGCATTACACTTACTAAACTAATACTAAGCAACCAGTAGCATCTGTGAACTACAGGGGATGGATTGGCTTGTCATAGGGTCACCTCTAAGAAAAGTCACAGTTTGTATTAGAGCAACAGAGTTGGTAAATTGTATTACGGACAGAGTGAAACCTGTCGAAAGAGCAAGGGTGGTGTAAACCGCAGAGAGGTTGGCATGCTGTGTGGAAACTCTGCTTATGTATGAGTAATGTATTGCAGTCCATGGCCACAGCAGAACCAGATTCTGCAGTAGGAAATGCCGTTGCCTTGTCACGCCATCTACTTGGCTATAACGTCTGTTAATAGAGTTGATTAGGAGTTTTTCTTACATGCTTTTCTAACAGATCGTGGGATTTCTTTATATGTTCTGAAGGAATAAGAAAATTTTTATAGAGGCTTTTAGTTTAGTCTAAGAAATAGTGGAATAAAAATTGAGCTTGGGGTTGATTTGACATTAATCTCTGTATTTACTGAATCCTTTTAGGAGTAGTTTTCAGTTGTTGTGTTTCTACTCCCCTGCATGTTTGGCTTTGTATGTTGGACTCCTCCAGTGTGTCCCAAGGCATTTTAGCAGAGGGACACATGTAGATGGTTTGAACAGGCGTAAACTAGTGTCAATCCCAACAGGAAAGGTGGGAGAAGTAGGTTGGGGTTTTTTTTGTGAGCAATGACAATGTTGAAAAAGTATTTCTGTAGGTCTGAAATAACAAGACTGTTTGTTTTTTTTTTTTTTTTTTAATTTTCCTCCTTGATGTTAAATTGAAGTATGAGAATAAAAGTCCAGCTATCATTCTTTCCCTCAGAATGGAAATTCTGTTGTTATTTTCAATTAGTTGTGCTCCCTCATATAACTGTGGTGCAGGAAGACATCACACACTTATGTCAAGGAAGTGTTTGTGTCTTATTTTTTTTACTAGTCACGCTGGGGAAAGATGAGTTTCTGAACACAACCCAATGACTCTTTATGTGGAGTTGTACCTGTAGAAAGGAAACCGTGTAAGCGCACAAGTTCTTGGCAGAAACACAGCTGCTAATTTTAGTTGAGCAGCTGTTGTCCTGAAGATCAGGAGAGGTGAGCCTAAAAGTAACTTTATCTGAAGAGCCTTTAAGAAACATAACGGAAGTTGTCATGTTTTCATGTAGAAACTTTGGCAGAAGCATCGCAGCAGCATTTGCCAACTTCCCATGTATTAGCTATTGCTAATGTTTTCCGATTGGCTGAATGAGTGACATGGGAACTATGGATTATGAGGAAAGAAGGGAATTCAGGTAACAGTGAAACTAGAGTAAACTTGGAATGGATCTTGTGATGTTGCCAGAAACCCCAAGATGGCATCAGAGACCTTGTTTTTCTACATTAAAAATGTATGAAATATTCTTAGTGACTCTTATTATTTCTTTGTCTTCCATTCTTAACTGGTTCTCCATTGTTTATACTTTTTTTTTAAAGCAGTCCTGCTTTATCACCCTTTTCTTTAAGCATCATTTGCAAGGCATTGATAATGCCAAAGATGCTACATGCAACACACCCTAGCTGCAGTGCAAGGCTCTGCCAATACAACAACAGACCACATCCCCAGGAATACATTTGTACTTTATTTTGTTCTAGGAGGCTGGAACAGCAAGGGTTGATGCAACTCCGTAGCTAGAAATTCACCCAACGCTTAGGATATTTTTTGTTTTTAAAAAATTTTTTTTTTTTTAAGCACAAGCCAGCCCAAGTTTAGAATGCCACCAGAAGCATTCTAGTGCTGAACTGGATAGTATGGAGAACATAAGGATCTGCCACAATCTCTCACGTGCTGGAGGGTTGATTCCTGAATTTTGTCAGCTCACCGCGATTTGAAGACTGTGAACCAAATTATAGCAAATCCTTTGAGGAGTGTGAGAAGGCTCTGATCTACATGCAGTCACTAACAAGGCAGATTAGTTGCATTTTGCAAAATTGTACAGTGATGTACTGCTCCATACGGTCAAGTATCCTGCACACTCTTCCGTTGATCACTGAGTCAGTTACAGAATATGTTCAAGCCAACTAAGGGAAATGTTTTCTCAGTGCAAATCTGGGATCCTTATTTAGCTTTTTATTCAGCCTTTGCAGTGAAGCTAGGTAATTGTTCTACATAATGATATAGCATGCATCAAGATCTTCTTGATGTGCTTCAGATAGCTGCATTTCTTGTGAGTGGAGAAACTTAAATGAGATATCCAGCTCATCTCATTTAAGTGCATTCATATTTCAGACTGGTCAAAGAGATTCAAGTGCCTGTCTTCAATTAGAATGAGTAGGAGTTGGATGTACTTGTTTGTGGAGGTTTTGAGAAGCCTGTGCTCTATGTAAGCTGGGTGAATTTCATAGATAGCACAGAATTTAGAACATTGCAGGAGACTTTGTTTGTAAGTAGTCTTTTGATTTGTACATACTTATGTAAAGGAAAAACTGCATTTATTTTCAGGACTTGCAACTATGTGAACCACAGAAGTAAAGGAAATGATAAAACTCGTATACTATAAGCACCTTTGAAATATAACATGGTCTATTGGTTCATTCCAGCCTGATGTTCAAACCCTTTACATCTGTGTTCTAATTGCCATTCCCTGTCCTGTGCCAGGGCTTGCCAGAATCAGAAACTTTTTGGAATCAGCTGTTGTTTTGCTAGTTTGTGATGTGTTGCTTTCTGATTTCAGCCACCGTTGTTCATTGAGTGGGGATGATCTGAACAGACAGTGGTTGACACCCAATTCCCAGCTCCATCCAACTATTTACCATGCCAAAGGTCTTCTCTATTACCTGCGCAGCATTGGCCGGGCTCCTCTGGTGAGTCTCTTCCAGGATCTTTTGTGAGTTACTATATATGGATTGCTTACTGTAGTTGCATGAACAGTCTTGTTTTAGAGCTAGAGCGATTTGGAAAGCATCATGTGCTGTTACACTTTCATCTTACAGAAGTGTTTTGAAAGTCTTAGATATTTAATACTTACTGAATCTTCTAACCAACAACTCCAAATTCCAGAATCTCTGCACACCTGGAATACAATGAGAAAATGAATTCCTTAAAGCTCTTTAATATCCTTGAAGTACTCCAACTAAGCTAAATATTATGAGTAGCTTATTGCTATCTTCATGGCAATGATAGGAGAAATTCCACAAAGATTTAGTCTGAATGGATGGTGCAAAAGCCCATGTTGGAACAACCCATGCAATTGCAAACACACAGGAAGTAGCCCTCAAAATGTCTGAACTTTCCTGCTGCTTTGGCAATGGGAAGAAAATGGCTGGTTTGGGGGGATACCAGAAATTCATGAGATGGTTCTTGTCTCAAAGCTGCAATAAGGATAGGGATGGGATCCATCCCATCTGCTCAATCTTGTTGCCCAGCAGAATGAAAAGATAGTTCTGAGACTTCAGGAGAAAAAACACAGGGAGGTTCAAATTTTAATGAACAGATGTGGATGCACAGACTGGCAGGTTGGCTGCTGATAGCTATAGTTGGGCAGGAAATGTCCAAAGACACGAAATTCCCTCTGGGTTAGATGAGAAAAAACCCAGACAAGGTGAAAATGTCTGTGAACTTCTTTAAGTGAATTCTTGCGGGAATGTGGTTTTTGGCTACGACAACAGCCCTGAAGTTAATTCTGCAGCCCGAGGAATATTGTGGAAACTCAATTCACAGTTGTGAATTTACTCACTAGTCTTTTCCTTTGGTTCAGTGCAATGTCAGATCAGTCTTGTTTTACCCTGCTATTTGCTATCTGGCCTTTTTTAATACACAACTATCCTTGTCATATCCAGGTGCATAAAGTTGAGCACGCACTCAGTGCAAGTTTTCATCATTGCTGAGTGAAGGGAGACTATTGATCCTATCATCTCCCTCACTCACAGGCTGCATGTCAGACTTGGTAAACTGATTTTTTTCTTTGCTTTGAAGAGTACATTGATTTTAGTTTATACATGCTCAAAAATGCTTTTTCCCTCCTCCAGAAGAGAGCTGGGTTTCTTCTTTTTCTCCTCCCCCCCCCCCCCCCCCCTTTTTTTTGCCTCCAAGATCCCATGGAGCCAAGTTCACTGATAGACAAATGATTTCTGTGAAGTGATTTAGTTTCATTTATTCTGGGATGCACAAGCAGTTTCTTCAAAGCAAAGAAAAGCTGCTTGAAGGAGAAAAGGAAAGAACTTTAAAGTTAACAGCCTTTCAAACCAAAGCCATTTTAATTGGTAACTTCTGTAGACAACAGCCTGCTAAAAGTGCCTTTTTATTTTTTTAATTCTCTCGTTGGCTCTGGGAACCCGAGTAAGACAAGGGACTGGATGCCCTGTGGCATTGCAGCCCTCTGCTGCATGGGATCTCCTTTCAACTGAGAGCAACGAAGTGGGGAGCGTTGGAGACCTTTTGAATGGGAGCAGCCAGGTCTGATGGGGAGAGGGAAGTTGCTCTCTGCTTGAGCATTTGCGGTGAGAAACTGCTGTGGTTTAGAAGTTATAGTTGACAGTGCAGCTGCAGCATGCAACAGGGCACCCGCAGCTTGCCCAGAGAGTCTGAGCTGCAGTGAAGAGCAGGATGCCCTTGGAGGGGACAGAAAGAACTTCCTAAGGACTGGGAGGCACTGAGCAGAGTTTGCTGCCGTTCAAAGGCATTATATCAAGGCGTTATATCAAGCTTGGAAACAAGTACCTGCTTGCAAGGATGGTAGCTCATTGTGAGGAAAAAACCCTAGGCATGTCTACCTCAAAACTCAGAGATTCAAAGTCCTCTCACAATGCCACTATGGAAAAAAAATGAGAATTTACAAAAAAAAAAAATAATTTCAAAATGTTCTGTTTTCCAACAGATTTTCTTGCTTTCCACTTTCTATTTTGCTTTTCCTTTACTTTAAAAGGTGCCTGGTTCTGTGCCTCATGAGGAGGGTTGTTTTTGAGTTAGAAAGCAGTCTTTACCTTTAGGATGACCAGTGCTGGCAAATAACTTTTAAATGGATAAAAAATTGCATGTGTGTCTTGAGTCATATCCCAGTGAGTGCAAGCCTTGGGAGTCTGACCGGTTTGTGCGTATTAGTGTCCAAGCCTTATGGAAAGGCAGGCTGGAGAAAAAGGACCGGTAGGTCCCATGTTTGCTTAGCATTTGCCCAGGCATATCATATACCAGGAAGAATTCTGTATTGGGTGCTCAAACTACAAAATATAGCTTAGCGTTGCTGGATGATGAGGCATAAGCTACCCTGTAGTGTGAAAATGAGGCAGAAGAACATCTTACAAAGAACAATTCATTATAAACATTGGGAATGACTGCAGCATCCAGCAAACTTAATTAAAATGTAGCTCTATGCAACTTGCAAATAGAATGAAATTATTTCTAGTAGCACTGACTCTGTTGTGGAAGCTGGCGACAATCTGAAAGATCCCGTGGCCTGAAACAGCAGCAATACCACAGAACCTGGCTTTGATAATCCTTTACCAATACAGAAATCTCATTCCAGACCTGTCACTAAGGACTCATCTGCAGATTTCTTGAGGTGCGGAATTATAGACCTGCTACTGATCAGGCAGCTCAGGTATCTAACTGTCTGATCATCCCTGTGTGGTTTCTGATATGTAAAGTAATATTTTAGGCAGATAATATATTGTCTTTTGTGTGTTGGTAATTCTGTAAATTGGCAGGTAATTGATACCCAATTGAGCTGGGTTCTCTGCCTTGAAATAAGACGAAAGCTATAAAATCCTCTTTGATATTCATAGGAATAAATTCTAGGTGGTACCTGTGGTTAACCTAAACTATGACTGTGTATTGCTGATAGCTTAGATGAAACACTAGCTGGAAAAATGTCGGTCATTAAGAGAACCAATAAAAGCAGCTCTTTTCAAGGAGATATTACAGGATAACTACACGTGGTTCAGACAGAGTTACTTCAAGTGCAGGGGTTGCATAAGCCCTGCAAAATATGCACACAGCCCGAGGGGGGCTGAATCTCTGGGGTCTGTGCAATATTGGCTTTTTTTCCTTTGGGAATGATGCTGGTTGTAGTTTTGCACCAATGAGCAGCTCTCGGACTGCCCTGTTTGCCCTCCTCTTTCTGCCTTTGCCAGGTGGCAAGGGTATAAGTAAAGCGGGAGCAGTTGTTGCTGGGTAGGTCAGTGTTCACGTGCTTCAGGTGTGGAAAGTGCATGCTGCAGGGACGGGGATGTGCAGACCCAGAGCCCTGCAAAGAGAGCTGGAGGTGAGTGGTGGTGCAGGAAGGAAAGTTGACAGGTCAGAAACCAAAAGAAAAGGAGCAAGCATACAGGCTATGAGATATGTATAATTAGGAGCTAATTAGGAGCAGTGAGAAGGTTCTCATGCAGGTGTGCCTTAGCCTCTCCAGTAAGTCAACCTGTTTGTCAGAGGAGTTGAAAGAATGTACATGCTCAATTCCTAGATAATTAAACTCCCTGACTTGCTGCAGCTAAACTTAGTTACTGTATAACTGGTAAATAAACATACTAGGGTAAATCTTGCCCTAACAGTTGGTGGAAGAAGCTCATCTACTCCATCTGTTTCTCCCCTCTTGTATATATATTTATGTAAGAATACGTGCATTTTTTTACCCCATATTTCTCCCCCATCTCTTTTTATCTTGATCCATAATTCTTCCCTACCTTCCTACACCCGTTCTTTTTTCTCCGACATATGCCCTGGAAAACTGTTTCAATGGAATCTTGAAGCTCCTTTCTACTCAGTGCTGAATATTGGTTTAAAATGAACCAATTCCTTCTCTTTAGAAATTCTTGTCTTTTCATTGACAGATTTCTGAATATTCCTGATAAAGACATGGAGAATATATGTAACAGCAGTGTGTATATCGACTTCATATCTCAGAGGGCACTGAGATTGATTATTCTTTAAGACTTGGGTCAATATTTACCTCTTGGGTCATTAAATCATGATTTTCATTTCTATAGGAGTCGATATCTGCCTATAAAGGCAATCAAAACTTCCGCTAAAACTGCGAATGTGCCTTGTGTCTAGTTCACATGACAGCTGACATAAGAGAGATGGATTAGATAGGCAGATAGATTAGACAGTGTGGAAAGAGATTATTTGCCATGAAGATAGGTCACGTTCTGTGTTTGGCTTCCAGGAGCTAACGCAAAGATCTGACAGCATTGTGCAAAACAGTTGCACAATTATATTTTCCTGAAAATTATGTAGCACAGGTTTTGAATTTAAAGAAGCCAAAGTGATGATTAATTGCTTGGGAAAGCATAGATTTCAAATCTCATGAGGATAAAGCTGGAGTTTAGAAGTAGAAAGAGCCTGACAAATTGCTCTGTTGTTGTATCATAAGTCACCATGAACCCTTAAGTTCCTGAGTTGCCATGGATTCTTGCACAGGTGTCATGTTTATTTCTGCTGCAGATGGAAATGCACCAGTCTTGACTCTGGATCCCTGAGATCATGTCAGATTGAATAGATAAAGCAAGATACAACTGACTAACAACGTTTGACACAGGTTATAGGCATGGCACAGTCTAAGTTCCCCTGAAGAGACCTGAAAAAAACATTAACCTCCCACTATCGTGTTATAGTGCTTATTATGAATAACCAGGAAACTTTTTCAATGTTCAAGATTTTTCCACCCCCCACTCCCTCCTCTCCCTAGGTATTCTGTGACTACCACGGACACTCCCAGAAAAAGAACGTGTTTCTTTATGGCTGCAGCATCAAGGAGACCTTGTGGCAAGCAGGCTGCATGGTTGACACAGCAGTTATCACAGAAGATGTTGGCTACAGGGTAGGTCCATTTTCTTCCTTTCTGCAGTTGCTGGCGTGTATGTGCACCTACGCAGCTAGTTAAGATAAGGCCAGCTCACAAATTTTGGAGATAGGTGCACACTTCCCATACTCCAAAGGAGTAATGGTCTGGAGAGTTTCAAAATTATGCATAACATCTTCATGCACCAGATATTAGCAAGAATGTTGTCAGTAGATGGGTCCCTATTTATTTCATTTTAGTAAGGTGCTGTGTTATAAGCTTTGGCTACAGACTAATTGGACAACCATATTTTTGTGAGTTTTATAATCTCTAAATATACATACGCTTTTGTCCCCTCACCCTATCATAATGAGAAAATAAACAGGAATTACGTAATGGTAACTGAGAAAATGGCAATGTGCTACTGTCCTACTCAGTTGAATTGCTTCATCACAAAATGCTCCTGGTCCCACTGAAAATGCCAAAGAATTCAACAGGTGTCAAACAGATCTAACATAGTGGAGTTATTTCCACAGCAAATGCTTGGTGTCATAGCTAGGGAAATTTTTCTGGAATTAGAAAGAACAAATACTAAAATCTGTTAAATAAAACAGCTTTTAAATAATAAAACAGGAAGCAGAAATAACTGCTTCCTATGAATGTGTCTTTCATCAAACTGTTCTCTGGATTTCCTGCCTGTCTTTTTTTTTTGTGTGTGTGTCTGTTTAGATGATATTTTCCTCTTAAATGACAAATTTCTGTGGAAAAAAAAGAATCTTATAAGCTCTAATTACAGTCTTAAAAAAAAAAAGTTAATGTCACAAAATATTAATTGTGGCCTTAAACTGATTATAAGAGGTATAGCTTGGTTCACTCTAACCTGAAAGAGGCTGAAAAGTCTCTTTCAGTTTACATCTCTCTCTAATCTTTACTACTTCAGCACAAACGTTAATTATCCTCCCATAAGGATGCCACATCTTCCGTGCTCATCTTATGGCATTGTACACAGCATACCAAAACTTTACTGGAAGAAAGTGCTCCAGTGTTGGTCGTGAGGGGTCCCTGTGGCAAACACTCTATTTCACAAAGAGAGCAGGACTTTCACAAAGAGAGCAGGACTACTTAGAGTCAGGACATCTTTTGCTGTGTTTGAATTCAGAGGACTTGAAAAGGCTGAGGATAGTTTGCTGTTACACAAACAGAATTCAAATGCTGCTTTCAGCATCTGGAGCCTGTCTTGAATCTGCAATGAAGAAAGCAGGAGTGAGGCTCCAAGGCTGTCCAAGAATGCTCTGTAGCCATCTATAGCCAAGAAATATTTTGTGGTTCAAATCCTCTCTTTTGCACAAAAGAGGAGACGGGTGCCTGCTGCAGTTTCTGCCTATGGGTCACCCTCTTCCTTAGGCTGATAGTCACCCCTGTCTCAGACCTGCTTCCTTGCACTATTTGCACAGGTTTCTCTCCTGCCTCCTGAGGTAGTTGGGAATTAACCTGGCCTCCATGATTGATTTTTCTCTCCAGAAGCAGGAACCAAAAACCTCAAGAAAATGTTGGTTTTGGAATGGCCTTTGCTTGATAGGTCATAGACTCAGCTGTAGCCCTTGGCAATATACAGGAGTAAGAGTCTTCAGGACCTTCTAATATTTGGTGGACTTGGGTGACTTGCACAGCGTTGGCACCGCAAAGCCCAGCCTGAAGATTTGTCCTTTTGATAGCCATTCCGGGCCCCTTTGACAGCAATCTCTGCAGGGACACCAGTAAAGAAATATAATTCCATTCTCCCCTAATGGGATTGGAGGTTTATTGACAGGGTCCTGTGTGAGGGGAGTAGCTTCCTTTGCTGTTGTACATGCTAAATCTAGCTGTGCGTAAGAAAGGGAGCACAGTCACACTGCTGCATTATCATAAAAGCATCCTTTAAAAGGGTGTGTTTTCACCCTTTCAAAATATACTATTGAAAGATAATTAATGAGAAGAATAAGTAGAGAAGAAAGAACCATTAGTGTGAAATCCAATGATTGCTGGTAAAATGAAAAGAATATAAAATTCAGATTTGCTAATGCTCCTAAATGAGTTCTGGATACAGAGACATAACTGTTACCTGCCAGTGTTTTTATTTAATTAAATGTAAAAGATTGATTACACATATAATTTCAATTGTTTTAAAAAGCTAACCTGGATTAGGGATCTGATTATTGTATTTGATAGTATATATTTACAAAAAATCTGTGTGTTGGTTCAGATAAGTGCAGAATGAAAACTATCTGAACCTTTGCATACAGTTCAACTGGATCTCATGATTGTGCTGAGGCTTATAAACATCTGAGTGATATGTGTCTGCTGCATTTTTTTAATTCCTGTTGAACCCAAATCCAGGAAACCTGGAAGCACTGCATGAAAGCATGCTGTTTTGTGATCCCCATGCAGCAAATAACACTTTGAAAGTAATCCAGAATGCTGGATGCTTAGCCTACAGCAAGCAGTCAGTTTTAAAGATTCCTCTGTTCAGTATGCCCACGGGAAAGGGAATGCTGTGGCTCTTAGTAGCACACTGGAAGTCTTGACTTAAGAGTTAGGCTTATGGTAGTCTCAGATTTAAAATGGAATCTCTTGCTTTGTTCCAGTTTTCTCCACCTCAGTTTTTTCATCTGGAAAATGGACCTTATAGATCTCTAGATCTATACCTTATAGAATTGGTAGAGTAAATTGACAGCCGTAGCCAGAATACACTGAAAAATGAAAATTACTTTTTTGTTACGGAGATGCGTACAGTTAAGCTGTTTGCGGGAAATATTGCAAAATAGTTTAGGCCAAAGATTTATCATTCACATCAAACATGTTTTAGGAAGAAACATTATTCTTTCATTTTCAATGAAACTAAATATTCTAGTACACTGCTATGAAGTAAAGCTCAACAGAACTACAATTACTCAGAATCAGTCAGTGAAACTGATTGTTATTGGAAAGTGAAATTAGCTTGTTGGCTTTCACCACCCAAACTGAATGAAATTCAAGGGTAAATGCCATTAGCAATAAGCAGGAACTCCTTCTATATGATTCCATTCAGTTCAGATGTTTAAGAAAGCTGTTGTCAAAGAAATAATGAATGTCCTCATTTTGCTTGCTCTTCTCTAGATGGATCAAATGGTCTTTTGGCATATGTTGTAGTTAGCATACCAGCACTAAAATTTACACACACACGTGCGTGTGTGTGTGTACCTGAAGGTCCGGTTTCTACATAGAGCACACCTAGTGTTTATGTATTTAGTATGTTTTTATAGAGTGTAAAACTAAGTAAGTGTTGCCTCTGCACTGATGGAAATATTTGATACTGCAGTGTATTAGGAGTGTTTATAGACTTTGTTGTTGGGAAATACGATTTCTAGAATAAGAAAATCACTCAGGGCTAAGATGTAATTTTTACTGGGTTTTCATGATTACTTTTTATTGTGATTCTCTAAATGAAGTGTATAAAACATAACATTTGGACTCAGATGAGAATATTTTGGTGTGTTTCACAATGCAAGTTAGTTAAATGTTGAGCTCTATTTTTATATAATTATGTGTGACCTTCCATGAGAATACACATTCCCTTTCTCTGGTCTATGCTAGGTTCAGACAAAACTCTTTCCATAGCTGAATGCCTTGTCAAATTGTGGATGTATGATGGGAGGAGATATAGTATAGCTGGAGAGGGGAGAATGGGAATATCAGGTACTGAACTATGACTGTAGCCTTCTCAGCAGCACAACAGGAAGGTGTAGGTTAATGTTAAAGCAGCTTGAAAACAAAACTCTCTAAATGACTTCAGCAGTCCCAAACTATAGGGTGTGAAAATGTTTGATTTTGAATGAGATATATACCAAGTGTACTGGATATTTTGCATTTTAGCCTTTGGGATGAAACAAATGTTAGAATCTGAGGATTTCACATGGGATGGACGTAATGCACTGGTTGGAGCTCTCAGTAACAGTGTCTACAGATAGATTTGATGATATACACATTAAAAAACACAGGTGTCTCTATATATGTGTGTATGGTATAAACACACACATATGTTCAATTCATTTTCTCATCACTGCTGATATTTTCTCATAGACTCTTCCTAAAATCCTGGATAAAGTGGCCCCTGCATTTGTCATGAACAGCTGCAGCTTCCTGGTGGAGAAGTCCCGGGAGTCGACAGCTCGGGTGGTGGTATGGAAGGAAATGGGTGTGTTGAGGAGCTATACTATGGAAAGCACATACTGTGGCTGCACCCATGGACTCTACAAAGTGAGTAAATCTTTTAAAGAACCCTATACCATCTTCCTCCTAATGCATATCTCATAAGCTTGGAAGGGTAAAGCGGAGGAGGTAGCCATTGTCTCAACGCTTATCGTTGTCTGCTCTCTCCAGACCCATGTAGCCCTGCTTCTGAGTTTCTCCTCATGAAATCTTTCTGTGATCCCTCGCTCGTTTACCTTCCATGCCAGGAAAGTAGAGTCCTTGCTCTGAGGTTTCATTCAACAGTGAAATAAAAAGAAACTCCAGTCTGGAGCCAAAAGCATTGAGCTGAAGAAAGGAGTGGTTTTGAGATGATACAGGGCACTTATCCTTATGAGGGTATTCACAGAGTTGTTAAAAATGTGTTGGCAGGTCATATGGACATCTTTGAGACTAGTTCTAAGGTAATTACCTTGAATACTAGTGGCACCAAGCTCTTTGGTACAGGCTAGCTACCTGAGCATTCACCTGGCTAAATTTAAGAGCCTGCACTGAGAATCCTGCATTTGGAGTTGCCTGTTTTTGACAGCCAAAGGTAGCTAATCTAAGGCTAGTTTTGACAGCTGTCCATGAGCTCCAGGTATGCCTGTGACTCTGATCTAGACAGACCTGAATTTCCCATCAAATGAGGTTCCAGTCTTGGTAGGAAGGGCTGTATTCGTACCAAATGCATCAGAGATATCAGTCTATGAGATCTCGCACTTTTTAAGTACATAGAATGAACACTGGTAATTGTATTTGAGTGATCATAATTCTCCATTCGCTCAAATGGTGAATTCTTTCTCTTGTTCCTTTCCCAAACCTGTTGCTTTCATTGAAAGGCTTCCATGTTCCACCTCGTTTCTCCCACTAGGGAGCAATCCTTATCTGTACAGCATTAATAAGCAGTTAAGGATCCTAAAAGACCCTTAAGGAAAGAGCCATTATTACAAATAACAATTAATTAATAAGACATTCAAATGATTATCTTTGGAAGCTCTATACTAATCCTTTTACCTCTCTGTAGAATGTAGTCAGGAAGTACTCAGCTGCTGTCTTAACCATGCTCTACTATACACATATCAATTCCAAGACAGGAAAAGCAGAAGAAAAAAAACAGCAGACAGTTTAAAGAAAGAGAATATAATTGCCCTGGGCATTACATCTAACACTCCCTACTCCTGAGAAGTGTTACTGTTTTTTTTAATAGGCACCACAGGTCAAGACAGCGGTTTTGAATCTTTTTTAAACAGTGGGGGAAAATCTACCTCAACTGAAGCCAATGACAAAACTCTTAGTGATCGCCATACAGAAGGATTTCACTCATTTCCTATATGACCACAGTAAGGCCTAAAAACAGTGAAACATCAGACTGTATCAATATCTAATGATTTGTTCTTCTCCTTCAGCATCTGTGAGGTCTTTAACCCAAATTTGCTTTATTTGTGCCATTAGATGCTTGAAATAGTAGGAAGAGAACTTTAAATGCCACATTCAGATGTTGCATTTAAGCACTGTGCCATCCATGGGGGCCCTGTATTATATAGCAGAGGCACCAAAAATAAGCAGAAAGACCTAATGCAGATGGTTTGGGATTCTTTTTTAAAGAAATCCTTAAAAATGTGTGAAATTATTTTCTACATTCTTTCTTGTCCTCTTTTTCATCACTGATCAGGACCACGGGCAGCCACTGAGGACAAGAGCAAGGTGACATATGAGGGCTTGTCACTGGTGACAGAATCCAATGTTCTCATGGCCCGTAAGGAAGTCTGTAAGCTGTAAAGCAGTTCTGAAATTTCCATTCTGAACACCCTGAAAAGCTGAGTCCCAGTTGGATCATTGGGTTATTTTTATGAGGTCACATATCCTTTATTTTTTTTTTTCTTTGTTTAGGATTATCATTCATCTCGCAGATGGAGGATACATAAATATTCCCATGAGGGGGCATTTCTTCATTATTTCTTCATAATGCTCATAATACAAACACTTTTTGCAGTTTCTCTGATTCAGGCAGCTTTACAGTATTTCTACTCATTTTTTCCAAGTACACTAAGTACCCAACTTGTTAGTATCAAAATGGAATATAATTTCTTATGTTGACATTTGTGCTGGAGTTCCATATAAATACATAAACTCTCTCTTTCAAATAATTGATATTAATAGGCTATTTCCTCTTCTTTTTAG
The DNA here is from genome assembly GCF_035582795.1 of Mycteria americana. Classification (NCBI taxonomy): domain Eukaryota; kingdom Metazoa; phylum Chordata; class Aves; order Ciconiiformes; family Ciconiidae; genus Mycteria; species Mycteria americana. Next base: position 62,904,222 of record NC_134370.1, on the reverse strand, counting down.
CAGTTTTTGGAGTTGGTTCTTGCTTGCTTATTCTTACAAGTGGATTATTTAGAGTATGGACTTGACAGGCTGACCTGAAGATTTCATTGCATAATACCATTTAATACTCAGCTTCCATCTATCAAGCCAAAACTACTTCATTAATATCTGGAAGCCCTCAAAATTATTCCTGTAAACTGGAAATTAATCAAATTAAGAGGTCACGTTTTTCTAGAGACTTCAACCTGAGTTCTTCACTCTTGGACCCTCAAGTTGATGCGTGTGTAAACAACAGACTGAGACTAACACTCAGGCAGGAGATGTCAGCATCCTATATTTAGAGCTTTCTGATATTTGGATTAGTAGATTTGCGTTTAACTGTGAGTAGAATCAGTTTCTTAATGGCACAGGATTGATCTCCCTGTAGGGATATATCCAGAATCTCCCCTGGACAAGCACGTCCTTATGTTTTTGATATTTTTGTATCTTGAAGTACAGTACAAAGAGCAGCTAGGATTTAAAACATCCCATTATATGCATCAGAGGCTCCCAAGTCCAGCATCATTCAGTGAATCAGTGGTCAAACTTCTAATAGAGTGCAGCAGACCTGGATCCTGGTCTTTAGCTTTTTTCCTGCTTCTAAGTGATGAAAGTAATTCATTCAAGTAGCTGTTTTGCTGGCTATGAGCACAGATACAGTGCTTGGAGGTTGCACAGAGACATCTGATAGGCATTGTGCAAAGGATTTAGGAAAAGCAAGAAAGCCTTATAGAGGCTGCAAGAGGTTAAAATATTAATTGCACAAGGCTGGTAAATGTGCCCCCTCTCACCACGGAGCAATGATGAGGAAGGGCTGAGGTAAACCAGAACCTAGTTTTTCTGATAGAGTCCAGAAAAGATGCTGCTAGAGCTTTTTCCAAGGAACCTGTATGGCCTGTCTTGGATTGAAATGTAGCCTTCATTTTTAAAACAGTTTTGTGAGTGGAAGATAAGGCAGGAATTTGGTACTATTGATATGTAAATGAGAAAGAATACTGACCCCAGCCTCGTTTAAAAGTCATTTGATTTCAAATGGAGAGGAGGCCGGAAATGAGAGGAGAAAAGAGATGGTTTGTCTCTGTCGAATCTCCCTGTCTGTGTGATCAATGGAAATGCAATAAGCTAACTACCCTTAAGGAAGCGAAACATAAAACTAAAGAAACTATTGATCTTATCTAGGGTTTTGTTCAACTAAGGAAGAAGAAAAGAAGGGGAAAAAATATCCAAACTCTCTTTCTTTTTGTCTGGATTGCCCAATTTAGTCTTAGAGGAGCAGTGTCTCTATTTAAAAGCTGCTAAAAACAAAGCAGCCAATTTCTGCAGGGAATTTCCCCTCCTGCCTCTGCCAGTTTACAGCCCTATGGTCAAAACAGAAAATTATTAAAAAAAAAAAGAAACTGCTTATAATTTCTTTTCTCATGTGAAGGCAGTCTGCATTGTTCCTTCGTTGGAGCTTTTACCCCTCCAGCTCACCGTGTGATTTTTATTGCTACCTCCCTTTTGTGGGATGTAGAGCCCCTTCTCATCTTTGGTTTTCAAACAACTGAATGCAAGGCTGTACTGTAAGAAGTTCTACTGAGTACAGGTACAATCATGGCCCCAAAAGAATCAAATCTCCAGTGACACATATTGATGTTTTTGCGAGTTTCTTGTGTGATTAATTTTTAAACTTACGTATCACTGTGCTTATACCATGTTCTATCGTGTTACACTGTTTCACCATTCTTTTTGATTCCTTGTTACCTGGCCTACTAATTAAGACCCTTCTATAGTGTATTGCACTGCGCTGTTCCATTCATTACTGCATTTATCATCCTATAAGTTAATATCTTTTGTGCCATGGTATACAGCTGAGTTCCAAACCATGTGTCTTGGTAATATAGCGAATCTCAAAAATTCAGCTTCATGCTCTGTGAGTACATGCTATGTTGGAAAAGCATTTTCCTTGGCATGTTGTGCCTGGTGGAGGAGATGTAGTACTAACGGAAATAGATTTTAGCTTCTTGCTTCGAAGGATTTATAAACAACAAGGAGTAACAAATGAGTTCTAAAATTATTGCAGATATCTTGACAGTGCCCTTTGAAGGAGATTTTACTAGTGATATGGATCCCTCTTTGAAGAAAGCCTTTGGGATAGCTGAGAAAAAAGATTTTTTTTTTTTTTCTGTCCAGTCTAATGCTTCTAAGTCAGAGGAATTGAATACCTCAAATTTTCTCAGTGGACTTGATTAGAGGGAAAAGCCATCCCTTTGCAGAGACACTGGAAGCAGAGAGATCAGCACCAAGCAGCGTGGCCATAGAGTTCATAAGACTTTCTTGATAGTCGTTAGAAATGTCTTTGTTGAACAAAAGTGGTGAGAGTTAGTCTAATTGGAAGATCTGATATTATCCATTCCCTCTCACCTGGCTAGCATGGGCTGAATTACTTAAAATGAGTGATGAACCAGTAATTTATCATGGAAGTGTGGCTGAACTAAAGCAATACACCAAGATAAAAGCCTTTCCTCTTTCTACTCCTTCAGAGGTGGACTTCTCTGGTTTGACCTGTTTCTGCCTAAATTTGCCAAATTGTTACCAATGTATGATTTGTCCCCTGAATTACAGCACTATTTCTTTATAGTTATCTGTAGGCAATGAAATATCTTCTTCATCTTCCTTATTATTGAAGATTACTTACAGAATTTCTGTGAGGAATTTTTATGTATGCTTTATTCATAAGCAGTTTATTACAGTTAATAGTCAGAAATTGAGTTGTTTTGATGAAGTTTGCAGGTCACATGATACTGCTTATGTTCTCTAGTAAGATGTATATTGTTCTTGTAATTGGAAGTCTGGTGCACAAACTTACGAATAATTTTAATTTGGCCTCTTGCCAGCATTCAGCCACCAACAAAGATGGTTTCATCAATATTCTTGCCATAAAGCATATTTGATAAGTACTTGCAGAAAGAAAAAGTAAAGAAATAGGATATATTCTATGCTTTCTGGTGTACATTTCTGGAAAATGCTTACATCATCTTTGCAAGTCTGACAGACTTTTCCTTATTTCTGGTTTCTTTTGTCCCCCAGAGCTTACACTTTTCCTAAGTATGGGTAAGTCTCAAAACCATTCAAAAGTTTCTTTTAAAAAAAAAAAAAAAATCATCCCTAAAATGTATGTGTTTAGCTGAACCTCTGTGCTCTGGGGATCTCATTCAAAAAGCAGATGCTGAGAAAAAGAATTATTTTCTTTCTGATAGTTCCTCCAGTTCTGATCCAAAGTGGCTCAAATTGGAAGCAGCTGTAACAGCAAGAAAAATATAGGAAAAAAATAGTTATCTAATAGTAATCTAAGGATTGAAGGTTCAAATTAAGCATTTTGTTTGTTCTGTTTCCTTAAGTTGTTACCCAAGGCAAAAGTTTGCATCCTATTTGCTTTATTTTCCTACTTCTTTTACTTCTGCCAGTGCCTTGCACTAATTGATTAATGATTCAATTTGTAAGATATTTTAATTGCACCTTTTAGGCTTGTGGGCCTCACTTCATAAAACTATGTAAGGGTTAATGGCATTTAGGAAGCAGGGAAAGAGGAGAGAAAGGGTTTCTGAGCAAACAAATGAGGAGAATAGTGGATGTTTGTCTTGCTTGGAGATTTGTAGATTCTGATATGAATCGCTGCAGGATTTTCCTTCATTAGGTGTTTTTTATTGGTTGGTTTGTTTGTTTTAATTATTTGATAGAATGCCAACTAAGAAATCACATACTTAACTATGCTCAGATCTGTTTGGTTCGTGCCACATTAGACAATAGGAGTTTGAAGGTGTGCTGACTTTGGTGCTCTCAGTTTTGTTTGGAAAAGCAAATCACAGAACAGGCAGAACTTTGTAGAGATTCTTTGGCCCTTATATTTCCAAGAAAATTGGAGTTTGTCAGTAGGGCTATCCTGACTGGTCTCATCTTTCTTGATGGATAAGACGACAGCTGTATTAAGGCAAGTGTGACCAAAACCACATGAGATGTAAATATCATCTCTATTCCTAAAAGTCATGGGTGTTATTGCTATTTACTAATGTTTTGTTGAAGGTACTCAATATTGTCAGATGGAAGGGCCATTTATGTGCATTTAAAAGCCAGTGAATTTTGCAAGAAGGTAATTCAGGCCTCCATGCTCTGTCTTCCCACTTCCTGATCCACTCCACAGTCAATTTAGCCTTGGTGTTTTGGAAGAGATCAATAATTGGGTAGGGTCATTTTTCTTGTCATCATTTCTGGAGAAGGCTTATTCCTTATTTGTTTGGGTTTGGGGCGGGTAGGGGAACTAGTTCGGGGTGTTTTTTTTTTTAAGTCTATATGGGACAAGACCCATTTTCTGGTACTAGTGTGACTGAAGCTTTTTGAGAACGCTCAGCCCTTCTTTCAATGTTTGCCAAATGTAGGTGTTTTATGAATGACTCTGGAAAAGCAATGGTTTCTTAATCCAAGACTGAGTTTTCTGTGGTACAAACAAACATTTTCTTAGGGTGACTGAATAATTCCTTGCCTCTTTTAAGTAGTTAGTATAGGGGTGGTTGCCTACCAAACACTGTGCACTAGTCCATTTGTTGAGGTGTCCCATGAACGCTGCCTCGAAACAGATTTTGGAAGAAGTCCTCCCTGGCACTTGCTGCAGTGGGTTTCGGCTGTCACTCAGGCCACCTGCTTTCCTGTTCCCGGGTTGAAAGATTCAAGTGTTAGGGGACAGAGGGATGTTCCATTGTGTTTGAACTCGCATGGTTACTAGAAACAGGGGAGAATGACACTTAATGGAGAAGAATGGACGCATAGCTTTCTTTAGCCTCCCTGTCCCCAAAGCACTCAGGAAGCACTAAAACCCAACACAAGAATTGTCAGGGGGCACTGTGCAACAGTATTTTAGTCTTTCTCATTATTGATGTGTACCCAAGGAATGATATATTGGAATTTTTTTTTATATATATATAACAAAAGATGATCACTCATGCTAGCTGGATCATGGATGAAGATACTAATTTAAATTGTCATGTTATATTTTGATTATTTCTCCTGAGATGTTGAGCCAGCTGTATCCCTGACTTACTAAGTTCCATGGTGTTATATCAAGGTAGATTTGGATAGTTAGCTTTGGAGAGATATTCCAGAGACCTTGACAGTCTTGGAAGGAAGGAAGGATGCATTACCAGTGCACTGGGAATAGCTTGTGAATGTGTTCCCTCTCTCTTAGACTCTGTCTGGAAGGAAACAAGAGTGCCTCTGCCAGCTCTGTTGCTGTGATAAAAGCCAGGAGAGGCACCAGATTTTATCCTTAGTCATGTACTTGTTGGTAAGTTATTCTAACTGCAGACATTTGGTTAAACAAAATGGGAAAGTCTGTACGGAAGAGCTGTCACAGTGGTGATTTTAACACACCTCAAACTGAGTTTGAGGCATCTCTAGTGGGAATGAGCCACAGGAAAGTCAGATCACAGCCTACTCCCACAGCACTAGTCTTTTAAGCTTGCTGTGTGATTCTGTTCTGAACTTTCCCACCAAGGTTAGTACTTGTGTGCCAAGGTTAGTATAATGTAGGTTGGTACTGATCTCTGGCATTTCCAGATATTTCAGTCCCAGACTTAGCTTTTGACACAGGATTTTCACACAGGAGTGATACATTTTCCAGTATGGAAATGGGAAGCCTTATTAATGCTGCCAAAATGTGTGGTTTATGATATTTAATTGCCAGAGCGACATAGTGATTAGGCTGAAATAACACGTCTTTTGGTTTGAGGCCATGTAACTTGTGTTTTCTGGTCCTGTTAGGTTATATTGAGTCAAATTAGTCAGTCCTGAGTAAGAACTCTCCACAGGCATCCCAGGGTGATGTTGCAGGCTGCCACAGAGCAGTCCTACCAGCTAAGATAACTTAGGGCTCAAAAGCGTTGTCCTCGTGCCATTTCATGTGCATGGACATTTCCCTAGTTTCTTTCTCCTTCAATGTAAAGACACCTCATCATATATCTGCAGAAACAGGAGTGCCGAAGATAACATTAGCATAAAATGGAATAGACAAAAGGCTGTAGGTAGAACATGGGATCTTAGGTCCCATTTTAGGACCTCAGAGTCATGCAAATCACACTTCTCTGTCTCCTACTTAGTCATTCAGGCCAAGAAATAGAATGCAAATCACGGCTTGGCAGAAAATATAGGTGCTATATCCTAACCCAGATTTTGTTGGTAAAAACATGTTACAAATGGAGAAAAATATGGTCCTGAACCACAAAAAAGTGAAAAATTTGCTAGCTTCTCTGCGTTTTGGAACCAATTTCAAAGTTGACACTAAGTCTGCTTCTCCAGCTCCTAAGCAGACAGCCTGGCCCAATCTGCTGCCCTTTGGCAGAAGTAGGATCTTAAATCAACTCCTTTGTCTCTCCTCATGATAGATTATTGGGTGCTGACTGGCTGTGTAACTGGAGAATAGATCCCATGCCACATGCTTAAATTATGGCACAATAAAAAATGACGATGGGTGAGATCATAATAGATCTGACTCTGCAAAGCTGGGAGGTATCCAGTTCTGTTGAGGATCAGTGCAGAATAGCAAAGCAGAGCAATCGTGTATCTCCTCCTTGGCCCACCCTTTTCCACCATCATATAATCGAAACTGTTGTTTTAGCTCTGCTGTTTACCCCTTCTGTTTCGGGCTCAGCCTTGGAGTGCTTGTTCCAACAAATCCCTGCAATCGCTTATGTGCCTTTCACTTGCTAATGACGTTAGCATTTCCGAGTTGTTAGTTCAGTTTTTATTAAACCAAGGGACACAGCAAACTCCTTGGGGCTGAGGAGTGGAAAACAGGCATCATCTTGATTCTTTCCTGTCTTGAATGCTGATATTCATCTAGATTTCTTTTTTCCCCAGTGTATTAGAAACAACTGATGTTTCTGCTTTGTTTATGGGATTTTTGTTCCCTCAGCTGCTTTTGCACTTCCCTAGATACTTGGTTGCAATCCAGTCTTTCCATATTCCAATGATGTACTCAAGAAAGGAGATCATAGGTACAGCCTTAGAGGGGTTATCAAACTGTTTCTCTACAAAGGGAATGAGCAACAAGACTACATAGAATCAGAAGTCCAAGTATCCTGTCATACCCATTTTCCAGAATTTGAGAGTGCAGGATTAGATGGAAGAATCCCAGCTTTTGACATTACAGATCTGGGAAACCTAGATGCTTGAAGCAAAAAAATCCATCTGCAATTGCATTTGAGCTTGCATGGAGAAGAGATTGCATTTTGTGAGGAAACAAGATATGAATCAATCAATGGCTGACCTCCATATTTTCACCCTGCTGACAAGATACTGTTATTGTGGCTCTATTTGAAAATGAACAAAAGCAGTGTACTCATGTGGAGACATAAACACAACAAATGCTGTCACCTTGTGACCGAGGGAGTGGGTCCTTCCATGTGCTGTAAGAAGGAACAAACTCCCCTTGTATTAAAATCAATGCTGCCATGCTCAGAAGTCAAACAGTCTTTTGTAGTGCCAGAAGGCTGAAAATGACTAGCGATTTGTGGTCAGGCTAATCTCTGAATTGTATTTATTCAGTTTATGGGTATAGCTCAGGACCTTGTTTGACTTCAGATGTGGATTTGTTAGAGCCTCAGCTACGTTCACAGTACAAAGTATTAGAGCAAACAGAAAACTACAGAAGTGAAGCAAACTAGATGCTTAAAGATTATTTTTAATTTTCTGTCATAAATGTTATAGTGGTGACACAAATCAGACAATTGCAGTCAGACACACACGTATGTGATTTTTCTGGGTGAAATGTTACTGTTCTAGTTGAAGCCCACTAAGCAATGCTGAATGGCATGACCTTGAATCCCCATGGGATTTCAGTCTGCTAAAGAAAAATCTCTTGGGAAGGATAAGGGATAGAAATGCAACATTCCTAATGAAAACCAACTGCAGTATTTCAATGGTGTCCCTTTAAAAGTCCAAATATCATTGCACATCATCCTTTCAAGTTTTCTGTGGAATTACAGCAGCTAGCTTTTTGATTTCTGATGTCTCTCTTGCTTGTTAATCTGGCCCCGTGTGGATTTATTGTACAAATCTATTTGGCAGCTGAAAATTGCCCTTTGATGAAGCTCCTAGTCTAATCATGAACTCCTCAGGCATGGAAAATAAGAACGGGGAGGTGGCAAAAGCACAGGCTAAAGGAGCCATGTTTGTCTTTCACTCTGCATGGATTTTAGAAGCATCTGAATTTCAAAGTCTTTCACACACAGGATTTTCTGCAAAGATTGATTTTGCTCCTCTTAGGATCACAACATTTGCCATGCTGGATCAGACCATTGGTCCATATAATCAGGTATCTTGCCTCATACAGAGGCTGGTTCCTCGCTGCTCAGAAGAGAACAAAACCAGCCTGTAATGCAACTGATTCAATTACACTAAGACACGGAAAGGAAATAAACCTACCAGCCTGACCTGCCTCTCCTCCACTTCATACACTTCAGCATGAGGCCTGATTATCATTATCACAACCTTGAAATAATGAGTTACATTCTCTGTGAATAATTATGGCACTTTTTCATTCCCTTCCATAATCTTTTCTCAGACAGGGCTTCCTGCAGCAGTGAATTCCACTAGTTGATGCCTATAATACGTATATGCTGTCCAACATTAAATGTAAGCTATATATTGAAATCTGAGCTCCCCTCTTTCTCTGTTCTGTCCCTTTGCTGGTTTCTGTATAAGCTGCAGTAGTTCCCAGTCTGTTTCGTCTGTCAGCTCGCTATCCATGTTCACTGCCATCCTTATGCCTCTATTATCTGCTCTCAGATGCCCTGGTCTGGTCTCCCCTAAAACCAAATTACATGGCTTATTCTTTCTCTCCAGTCTCAAAATCTGTAGATACATCCTGCTTCCAACCAGCTCTTGTCTCTTTGGTCACTTTCGTTGTTTTGTTTCCAATCCAGATTTATTTTTTCACATGTGCTAAACTCTTGTACTAATTATGTTATCTTTCCTCCTCTTTTTTCCTTTCTGTCACAAAACTTGTTTCAAATTACCCAATATACCAGGACTGACTTTTATTCCTCTGCCTTGAGTGTACTAAATTCCTTCCTCACTGACAGAGTACTGATATTTCTTTTTACTTAAATCACAATATGTGCCCTTGCCTGGTACTCTGAACATCATAAATAATACATGGATGTCTGTGGAGTGGCCATGCGGTGGGTTTTCCCTTGAGTTAGTGTCAGGTCTTCCAGCTGGAGAAGGTGGGTATTGCATGAGCCCACACCCTGGAGAACCTGCTTCTATCACACCTCCTTGAGGACAGTAGTTGTATGCCTTCTGTGTAGCACAGCTCCACAGCTCTCTCCTTGTTGTGACTTCAGACACTGGAAGGAGGTGGTAGGGGATCCCAAATCAACAGTAGTGGAGAGGCCAGCATGCCGCATTGCATGTGTATGAGATATATGCATGTTGTGGCATATGAAGCAGGACTCAGAAGTAGAAGTCTCAAGTCTGGACTGAAGACTTGACAAATATTTCGTTGTCATAGTAAGAGCAAAGGGGGCTCAGTTCTCCTGCTCTTGTCTGCCATGTCCAGACACAGCCTGGCCTGTAGCAGGGAAGGCTGCAGTTTCTGGGAAAGGTATTAGGCACTGAAAACAGAATCTTAATAACAAATTCACGGAGTTTTAATAGTCAGAAGGGACCCTTAGGTCTTCTGGTTTGACCTCTTATACATCATAAGCCTTTGGGCTTCACTCAGGAAGCTTTGTACAAAGCCCAGTCAGTTGTTTGTGTAAATAGGTTTTGTAGAAAAACATTGAGACTGGATTTGAGAACATCACATGACTGGAAATCCATCTGGTCCCCTGGTATTTTGTTCCAGGGGTCAGTAACTGTTAAATATTATTGCCTTATTCTAATTTGAATTCATCTGCCTGCTGTTTTCAGCTGCATTCTTGTTATTTTTCTCTGCTAGTTTAGAGAGACCTTTAATAACTTGCAGTTTGTTCTCTTAAAGGTACTTACACAATGCAACCAAGTCACCTTTCAACTTTTTTGATGATTAATTAAACAGGCTGAATTCTTTAATAGTTTGTCTATATCAGAACATGCAGGAAAGTGCCTCTGAATTAGCTAAAGTTGCGAGTGGAAAGTCCTGTGCTAAACCACATTAAGCTACATGTCAACACTCTGAAGCAGAATTAAGGTGGCCTTAATTAAATTTGGCTTAACTCATTTCTTAAGTAAATTAAGCCAAACTGAATTGCAAACACTTTAATTCTGAATAACAGAGCAGAAATATGTGCTTCTGTATGTGATAAACTTGTACTTGTAAAGTAAGGGTATGTTTATGCTGGATGAACTCTGAGACAGAAGTTGATATGCCTAACAGGAGAGTTTTGGATGGAATTTGGAGTTTTATGGTTTATCTTTAGGTAATACTCTATATTGCATACTGCATATGGATGATGAAGAAAAAAACTGCTGTGATCTGTCTTGGGTATGCTATGTTCTAATTTTTGTCCAAAGAAGAAATTTTTGATGTATGTGCTGCCAGATGGTGGAAGATCTACAAGTGAAGATACGTGGTCTAGAAAGAGACATTTCAGCACAGCGTACAGCCTGCAGAAATGCAGATATCGGGGACAATTCAGAAATCATTTGCATATGTGCCATAAATGGGGAAGGATCAGACACACGGAAGCTGAAGATAGTAGAAATAAAAAAAGATGTTGGTTACTCATAGCTAAGCGAAGAAAGAGAATTTGGAGACACTCAATGCTGATGTTGTGTGATATTTTTCTCTTGGATATTCGTTAAGACAGCTAGTGCAATATAGAGAACTAGAAGGATATCTTTGACGAATGCCCTTTGGTGTAAAACAAAAAACCATTGAGATATTTTCAACCAAGTAGTTGTCATAAGCGAGTCTCACTTAGGAAAACTGGACAGAGGAGTAAACAAAAGTGTAATGTGACAGCGCATTGTCTGCCTAGAGCAAAAGAATAAGATACAAAGGTAAGTTTGTATGATGCATGTTGGAAACACATGGCAGAGAAACACATGGAATGGTGCTATATCATAGGATTCTTCAAGGCTCTTGGTGAAAAGGAAAGACAAAAATCTTGGTGATTTTGTCAGCTTTTTGAAGCTCTAAATAAGACAAGGAAGGAAAGACAGAAAGATAACCATTGGTTGCATAACTGATGTGAAGCAGAAGACCTTTTTTTTTTGAGAAGTGAGTCATGTTCCAGTGGTTATGGGGATCATATGGATGAGGGACCTTAGTTCTCTTCCTCCGAAGCCCAAATCTTTCACAAAGCAAACCAAAATAATGCTGAAGGGAGGAGGGAGCAAGCTCTGTGAGAACAAATGCAGGTCAAACTCAAATAGCTTGTCATAAAGAATTTGAACCACTGTGGGGGAAAAAGTGCAGAAGGAATATATTTCTCAAATGTCTACATACTACTGCTAAGAATCTGAGTAATGAGCAATTGAAACATCTTGCTGATAAAGTATAATGTAATTTGTCGTACTGGAACCTGCTAGGAAACGTACATTTTTGAAATTTCAGAATCTGGTATATTCCCTGCTTGGGAAGGACAGAAAGGGTAGTAAGCATGCGTGGCTGGGATGGGAGGGAATGGCAGTCTGTTACATCTTCATTTACTGATAATTCAGGTCTACGTATTTACAGGTATGCTGACAAAGTCGAGGAAATGAGCCTGCTTGGCACACTGAATTAAACTAGAAAATGGGATAAGTTACCTCATAAGTACTTGTATTCAGTACACAAAAAGTAAATGTGTGGCTATGGACTTCAGTTTGGGCGAGATATACCTGAGATTTCATGCAGCAGCAGTAAATACTATTAGGTTCCAAACATTACAGACGATTATTTTCTAACACAAAAGATGTTGTATCCGGTGTAACTCTAATTTAGACTACATTATAATAGGAAAGGATGAATTAATCTTTGGTGTGGGAGTTTGTGGTTACCTAGACACCAGTGATCATGACCCAATTACATTTAATATGGGGAGAGGACAGTGTTGCTATTAACATGTGTTTGTGTATATTTTTTTCCTTAATAAGGGCTGATTTTCCAGAGCTGAGGAAATATTATAAGTAAAGCAGACCACAAGAGGAAAAAAAATATACAGAAGTATTACGAATAATACTTTTTAGAAAGGATTTTGTTACATATCCAAAAAGGCACAATTCTCTACTTGTGAGACATATTAATTGTGATTTTAAGACAATTAATTAATCTTGTCTCGCATCTCTAATTGTGAGACAAGAACTGAGGACATATTCAGTTAAAACTGATTCTGGTTTAGTAGCAAAGAGAAGGCAATAATTAGAGTGTAGAGGACAGTGAATCATAATATTGATGAAAAATCTACATGATTGATTATAGTAAGACAGATTTCTGTTATTTTAGTCTCGGTTTCTTGTTTGTTAGCACTAATTGTTTACTAGTGTTTCTGAATGTAATGAGTAAACAACAGTAGAGGTCATTTTCCTAAATGTGGCCGATGAAAATAATGTTCTGAGGGATAATAGCATAGACTTATTGTCTCTGAACAAAGAAAACAGGGAAAATAGATACCAGCCAATGTAATGTAGGACATGGATATAAGAAGCTAAAAAGTAAAAATTCATGGTAGTCAGTACTAATAACAGTAAGAAAACATTTGGTACCATAACTAGAAAATAAGTTCTAGAACATTATTATAGGAATTATTACTTTGATAACATTGTTAAACAGATATATTTATTACAGTAGTACCTTTAATTTGTTAGAGGTGTTTCTTTTTCAACCCATAATGTTGTTAATCTTTCCAAAGATGATGGCATGTTATAGTCTGGGTGTTCTCAATAATGATGATGGTAAACACTGATTATCATTCCCCTTATTGCTTCTTCCTCTGGGATTTATTATGTCACCAGACCAGGCGCAGAGGGAACATGTTGTTCCATTTCAGGACTCTTTGTATCTGCCATGGATTGGCATCTGTAAGACATATTTATTCAGTTTGTTCCCTCTGCCCCAGAAATGGGAAATCTTCCACTCTGTTGACTGCCTACTTACTCCTAGCAACTTTTTTTTGCGTTAGGGATCAGTTTTAAAGAGACCAAAGTCTTACTAGGCTGATACTAGGTCTTGCATGCACCTCCAAAGATGGTTTACCTCATTTTCTGTTGTCAACATCGTCATCATAGTCAATGCTTCCTCAGCACCTTTCACCTCAGAAGAGAAAAATATCAATATACAGTTGTGGACAGTAGGTGTTGTCTTTGCTTGAAATATCAGAAAGTTTCAATGTTCCCATTTTGCACTAGAGTGAAAACACAACCTTTTAACGTAACTTGTAAAAATTGAAAACAACTGATCTCAGAATAGATCATTACCCACTTTTGGGCTGAAGAAAACTCAGATGCCAATCTGCCTGATTCAAAGCAAGGGCTTAGATCACCAGATGGTTCTTTGTTGAACTTGTCCCAGCTTCTCATGTAAGAGTTGTTACATTTTGTGTAAATAATGAGATATTTCTTGAGCTAGAAAGAGACTAATTCTATAACTTGGTAGCAACAGCACTCGCCTAAGATGGAACAGGCCCAGTGTAAACCACTGCTCCAATTAATATTTAATTTTTCATAGGGAAGAGGGGAGCTCAACTGGAAAGGGTATCTTTCTTGTGGGGTCTGTTCAAAAATGTCTCTCGAGCTGAGCAGCTCTTCCTGAGAAAAGTCACGTCTAATCTGTTATACTCCCACAAAGAAGTTTTGTCTTAGATAAAAACCAAGTTTTCTCAAAACATTTCTAACTGAATCTCTCACAGTGTCCCACCTCTTCTTAGCTTTTGGAATAAAAGAGAAGGTTTCCTTTGGGGGTGCTGGAAATAATGACTGAACTCCAAAAGAAAATTGAATCAGAGATTCATACAAAGCAACAATGAGAAAAATTATTTTTAATGAGTTTGAGGAAGATACTGCAAATGAGTTTGAGAGAGAAGTACAGCTATGTGCAACCGGGGCTAAAAAAGCCCAGAATTTTTGTTCATTTTACAGTAGCTTATTCCTGCTGGAGATCACTTATTTATTTTATAAAATATAGTTTAAAATAGATATATGGATTTGCTTTTGCCACAGGATCAGAAGGGCAGTTTGCATTCTGGTGGAAGCTACTCTTATTTTTGTAGTCGTTCCTTTAAAAGCTGTTGGTCAGCAGATTGCAAGTGCAAAGACTTGTTCTGATTTGGAGGGGAAGTTGGTAGTTTATAAAATGATTTTATCTTGCAAGATAATTGAAAGTTGAGTGATAAGAGTATTTGGTTTGAAATGCTAACTCTACATGAAAACAGTGGAGGAGAGAAGAAATCTAGCACTTCTGAAGGTATTTACTTCGTCACTCTCTTTTTCTGTTATATTATACCTTCAATTCTATTTTTATTGCCTTCCTCATATTTTTCTTCCTAGCCTTGAGAAGTAGCAGGTTTGGATCTGTTGTCTGAGTTAGGGAGAAGGGCTGTATAACCATGTCATGATGGCCCAGAGCATAGCATATGTGCCTCACTGGTTGGCAATGATGGGGAAGAAAGGAGACAATCCTATAATACAACATAAATAAGCCTGAGTAACTTGGTACCTTGCTCACAACCTTCAGGTGTCTTGCACGCAGGTGAACAGGCACCTGAAGTCAACACTGTAGCCTATGATACTAGAAGGAACCTTTCCACCAGAGATGAAAACAGTGAATGTGCTATGTGACGGGCTCTATGTTCCCTGCAGTCTGATGGCCCATGTGGATTTTGCACTAGGCATCTGGACACCAATTTTGCAATGACCTTTTAAGAGCAGCCCTTTTGTCTTTTCTAGTGAGGGAGAATGAAATAAATGGGATCTGAAAGCAGAACTCAGGCTGGCTCCAAAAGAGCAACAGAAAGGTCACTTTTCTGATCAAGCCAGTATGTTTAGTGATTGGAAGGGCTTCTATGGGTCAAAGTATTGAAGCTTTTTCTGGGTCAAGCACAACCCTGCTAACCCTCACATACACCAAAATGACTTGAATTTCTGATCTGATTGATCAGCTCTAGGTAAATGTGTTGCATAGACTGGATACCTGCAGTAAGCCACCAAAACTACTTCTATGGATTTTGCACATTCAGTCCTCACAGATACTCACCAAATCCTTCGATTTGTGTACCCTGGAGTATGATTTGTACTAAGGCCTTGTATTAAATGTCAGCTTTGAAAATGGGCCTTGTCATGACTAATGCAAAATTCACTCCTGTGGTTAATTTAACGAGATAGATAGGCAGACATCATACATTTATTAAACAACCATAATTATATTTATATTAATGCTGGTCTCTGCCCAGGAGGGATTCAGGCCTGACATAATAGGATTTGTTCGTAATGCAGAAGTGAGATCTCTGAACATAGATACAGTGAGAAACTCAGGATTGTGAGAATGAGGCTGTGTTGTGGGCTGAGATTGAGTAGCTCTGGGATGTTCAGATGCTGATTGTGCAGGTGAGGCTGTGGGCTCTGACAAAGATACACAATTAGAGCTCATGCCAGACTTTGGGAATACTGACAGCTTTTTGGTTATTCTGGATGCTGCAAAGTTGGTTGAGACTCATTGGCTGAGGTATTGACTGCTCTCAGGTGCACTGCATTTGCATGCTCATTCACTTTAAAAGGTCAGCAAGGCACCCTGACAATTTTAAAGGCGGCCTGCTGTGCCTGAAGTGTATTTAGTTTCATGCTGTCTCTTCTGCAGGATATAGTATCAAGTTGTTTTGGTGTGATACTGATCACGTAGCACATCTTTACCTGGCCAAGATCATTGCTCAGGCTTCAGAAACAGATAAGAATTAGATTCTTATGAATCATCCTATGTACAATTATGTTATTTCAGGAAAATGGCCTGTGGTTATTGCCCTGTTCTGTTGTCTGGTTGCACTGATGTCCTGGGAATAAAGCAGAAGGTTTCTGGGACAGTGGCAGCTCTGCTCAGTTGGTTGCAGGAGGTAAGAACAGCCTCTACTGGATTCAGCAGCATCTGCCTGCTTCTTATGCTGACACAGTGCCTACCTCTCCTCCTCTGCATACTGATGTCCTGTATCTTTAGTCTGCATGTCTGTCACTGTAAACAGGGGAGAACAAAGTTGACAGTGTTGGATTGAAGGGCTGTAAGTGGTTATTGATTTCTAAGCTTCTTGCATTCCTAGAGATGGGGGTCAGGAAGGGTATGTGTTTGAGTACAGACATGAGCATGCAAGTTTGTAATGGTGTGTTAGAACCAGTGGGTAATAGGATGTACATGATTATGCTTTTCAAGTGGTTTTGTATATGCTGTAGCTAGCTGTGTGCTTGTATGCACGCTAGAGGATGCATTTGTACATTATGCTTGGAAGAAGTTGTGCATAAGGGTGTGTGTATGTGTGTGAGTGTGCATTTATCTCTGCTTATAGGCAGAACATGAAATGTGTGTAACTGACAGCAGTATTTACGGCTTGAAATATATGAGTGTATGTATCTTGTGTATAAATGTGTAATAGCACATGAGGCTACTTGTGGGTCTATACTGGGCTACGTGCAGCCAAAACACGGCTTTCCGCTGTCGTGTGACACTGTCACAGTTGCTAGTGCTGGTAGGGCGGGGAGAAGGCAGAGATGCATAACCCTGAGCCTTCCTGCTAAATCTTTCTTGCATAGCACACGTGGGAGTCTGTAGTAGCCTGTGAAGGGGAATGGGAGCTCATTTCAAAATGAAGACTGAAAAGAAAATGCACGCAGCAATGATGGAGTTCAGATTTCGTTAGCTTCTGATATCTCTGTTCACAGGAATAATTCACACTTTCTTGGTGACCTTTTAGTAAATGCAAAGCTAGGGGGGAAATCTGTCTTTCAGTTCCTTTACGCTTGTAACTAACTAGAGCGGAGGTGTGGAGTGCGGTGTATAGGATTGCAGTGAAGCCTGCTGAGGGACAGCATACTCTCAACACTGGTATTTGTGCATGTGTTGCTTGCTGTCCTGTGGGTTACCATGTGTGATGCCTTCTGAGGCCCTGTCCCATCCCTTCTTCCAGCTGAGATTGGAGCAGAAGGGTAGAGTAGCCTCCTCGTACTGTGCAGTCCAGTTCAATGATGCCTTACTGACATGAGGGGTGCCAGGGTGGTGGAAAGCAAAACAGCACAGGCAATGCCTGTCGGTACCGTTTCTTTAAGCTGATGTTACCTGCTATGTTGCAGAAAAAGGTTGAAAGGAACATACCGTATGTTCCTTGGCTTTTCTTGCCTTTGTGTAGGGTCTTCTACAGCTCTTTAGAAATGTCTTTCTCAGCATAGGCATTTTGAGAATTAAAACAACATGGATGGATTTTGTGGCAGAGGACGACAAGACAAAGCAACACCGTTGCAACTGGAGATGTGGAGTCAGATCCCATCTAAGTACCCTCGACCTGTTGATTCAGAGATACTCAGTACCCCATAGATGTATAAATGGTGACTTGTTATTCATGCCTTTGATACTAATTACAAGGGCAGACACTTGATATCAGGGTATTCAGCTACATTTTAGTGTCTGCTGTTGACTGGTGTATCATGAATGATATCTTCGGTGAGTTCATTGCTAGAAAGGAGGAGAAATCTTATCAGTATTTTCTGTGTCTCTTTGGAATAACCTTTTGTGATGCATTCTGGGAGAGAAAAAGCTCAGGTAGATTTATGAATTCATGTGAAAAGGTTCTTAAGAGGGACAGCCTGAAGAGAGATCAAGTGCATTGTGGTACAGATTTGGCTTATTATCTGCTCATGCATCCCAAGAACGAGAAGCATGTGGCTTTTCTAGGCCTGCTCAGAATACATAAGTACAGTCCAGATGGTATTTAAGGTCAGGCTGGCATTGCTGGAGATCTTGACTAGTTGAAATAAGGGATGGTAAAATTTTGGAGAGAGGCTTATTTCATGAACATTGAATAACAGATACTTTAATCCCCAAGGTGCTTCATTAAGTATCCGACTCTTTCCAGTCAATTCCACTGATTTCACTTGAGAGCGTACCGCTATGATAAACTGAATTAAATGTGAGCTCTCATAACACCTCATCCAGAATCTAAACCTTAAAGAGCTTCCAAAAAGGCAGAATCAGTAATTGAAGGCCTTCTCTTTAAGACAGCCAGAACACTCCCAAGACAACCAGAAGTGTTTTACCCATAATATTTCTGTGTCAATGCTACAGAGGCTTGACGTAACCCCAAAATAAATCTTATTTATGTATACGTACTTGCATTTAAAAGGAAAGGGAAAAAAAATAAAAAGAAAAAACCAAAGCCCTGAGATCTTTCTTTCCTCCATGGCACGTGGCACTTTTGTGTGCAACAGCACAAAATTACTTGTTACGTATAGAGAACTCAGACTATAAGATTGTATAGAATTTGCTTTCCATTTGGAGGTAAATCATCAGTAGTGTACATGGAGGGGATAACTCCACATATAACTCATGTAACCTGCCTCTGCAAACTTACTATTTGCCTATGAGTGAATGTTTTGCCCCTGTGAATGGATGTGCCCACAGCTCTTACAGACCTGGGAAGAGAAGCTGAAGGGACTGAATTAAGACTTTGTCTTTACTGATTGCACATAATCCTTAGTGGGTTTCTGACAAAGAAGAGAGGCTGCAGAGTTGGACAGAACAAAAGGGGAGGAGAGGAGATGTTCAATCACAGGTGGATTTGAATATTTTCAGTTGCTGAATATTTGTATTTCCATTCCATGGCTTAAGACTGACACCAGACTAAGGGGCTTTGGAGTGGCTTTAGGGGAACTGCGGGGGGAAATTTGTAAGCGGTGGAGCTGGGCCTGCTGAAGGTGGGATCTGTTGCATTTTCCAGGCTGAAAGTAGAATGGCAGAGACCGTAGGGTGGAGGAGCATGAGCAAGGCACAGTTAGTATCACTGAGTCACAGAAAGCATAGTGCAGCTTTATGGTTATCCATGACTATAGCCTGCATAATCCATCGCTTGCTGGCAAGCGTACTATGTTCACGTACAGACAAAGAAGTGAAAAAGAACAGGGTATATTTTTCCCAAATAATTTGCCAATCATTTTTAATTTTCATTAGGAGTCTGGAAGAGTCTGGGTAATAATACTGCTCAGCTTGGCTCTGTGTAAAAGGGCTTAATTTTTATGTTTCCATTTAGTCATTTTTATTGTGTTATTTCCTAGCTCGTTGATTAATAAATCCCTGTTATACTGAAGCAAATGCCTGGGAAATAGAAAAACAATTCTGTGCTATCCGTTTGTATTTAATGGGGGTGACAGGTATTGCTGGGTGTAATTAATTCACTTAAAAGGACCAAGATCTGCATTCTTGTGTTTTCCCATTATAACACTAATTACTAGAAATTATTAGCATGGTGTTAATAAATGCATAAAGACAGTGTGCACAATTTACAAGAGAAACAGATATGAATCTCTGTGTCTTTCCATTTAGCTACCTGCCTGTACTTTCCTGAATCACACATTAGGTGAGTGTTTGTACTGATGGGGTGTTTATGTGCAGTGAATATTTGTGAGTGCAAACTTGGAAGCGTGTTGGTGGAAGACTACGATTGAATGTTGGGTACATGCATGTGAGTGTGGGAACTAGTTCAAAACATGTTATCTCAGACCTTCAAGTGTGCATACGTGCACTGGTGTGTCTGATGAACGTATTATTTTAATTGTGTACTTATGAATGGGTACTGTTTGTTCTGTACCTGTGTCTTAGAAGTGTGTCCCTGAGCATCTGTGGTCATGTGTGTGCGTATGCACAGATGTATGAGCGTGTCTGATGAGTGCACATCAGCCCAAGCAGGAGATAACACGAAGTACAAAAATCTGCTAGAATCTCCACTTCAATCATGTTTAGCAGTCATTTTGTACTACGAAGCAGGGAATTTTCCTCTGTGAAAGAAGAGACACAAATGAAATGAGTATAAAAAGGCATCTATGGCAGTGACCATGCATGCAGCTGATTGCCAGGCTGAGACAGAGAACCTTCCATATATTCCTTTTTCTCTCACTGATCCTCACAGGTATTATCTCAACTAGTAGCAGTTAATAAAGCATTTGGGTTGGTTGGGGGTTTTTTTGTGGGTGGTTTTTTTTGGTTGGCTGGGGTTTTTTGGGGTTTATTTTGGGTTTTTGGTTTTTGTTGGTGGGGTTTTTTTTGTTTTTTTTTGTTTGTTTGTTTTTTTGGGTGGTTTTTTTTTTTTTTTTTTTTCAGAGAAATGTGCATAAGAGCTTGGCAGAAACTGGCATTTCTTGAAAGTCATGTCTAACGTTTTTTTTTCCACTGTCAGCCAGTTCCTTTCTTTAGTCTCTGAACATAAGGCTTGCCAATAAAAGTCCAGAAATAGCTTCTCTCACTAGAACTAATGTTTGCCAACAATAGCTAGGGAAGAGGAAAAGAAATCTATTTTTGTAGCTGGATTCTAACATGAGGTAACCCTGTTGGCTTTAACAAAAATTAATTTGGCCCCTAAAGTTAAAAGGTTTATTTGTTCTGGAAAGCTTTTTGACCAAATTAAAACGTAATGGTTGAGAGGTGATATGCGTTAGTTACTTATGGACAGAAAGGTGTCAGACGAGGGAGTGTAATGTAATGCAGCGAAGTTGGTCTTAATCTAGTTGTGGTTTAGGATGTTGTAACCTCTATATTGAGGAGTGTGGGAGAAAGCAGAGTATGTGCCAGTCCAGCCTCCGTCAACATCGTGGCCCTTCTTGTCTGAGATTTCCCCGACGCCAGGACTGAATGTGAAGGACTGTAGAGCTGAAGCGGAAGGGACAGGCAGGTTCAGCTCAGCTCAGCTAGTGATAGACAGCTTGAGGCACCAATTTCTCCTGTCCAAGCTACAACTTCTGCACTATTGCTCATCTCTGTTTGAGATGGACAGTTTGGAGTGCCTGTTCTGAGAAAAGAATTAAGGCCAGTGATAGCAATGGGAGAAATGGAGCTAATACCAGATGTCTCTCCTTGCCAGCCAAGACCCCATCCCGTTGCTGCTGAGCCAGGTGAGCAGGCCAGGCCTGTGAAGGATAGTCAGGTTCAACCAAGAGCCCAGGTCACCGGTCACCGAGCTGTAATAACAGCTATTCTGGTAGAAGCAGAGATCTCCCAATGTTGCTTCTGTCTGCTGCCATCCTTAAGCATCACCACTCTCTCCTGAACTCACATGGCTTTTTGGTCTCACATGGTTGTCCTGTTGCCTGAAGGTCTGTGAAGGTTTATGTCATCATCCTGAGCCTGTCCAGATTCCACCCCCATCTGTCCCTGCCGATGGGGACAGCAGGAGCTCCTTATCCACCTTGTATTCTGCCATCCAGCTGTACCTGCAGAGCTTTGAGATTCTTTGTTAGAGTGACAGTGGTGTTCAGAGGCTTGCTGGACCTCTCTGTCCTCGAGCTGGTACTCAAGAAGCTGAAGGTGAACCTGCTGTTTGACAGACATTGAGTACAGGAATCCAGGCTCCCCAGAGTATGGAGATGGGCAGCTCACCTGTCTGAGGGAAGGACTTAGTCCCAGGAGAAAGGGGAGAAGCAGGGGCTAACTGAAGATCTGACTACTGTTCTGCTCTCAGCAGCTATCTGTCGTTTTGTCTGAGTCAGTTTCATGTATTGCTGTTGTTTTATTACAAAAAGACATAAATTCTCTTTAAAACAGACTCTTTGGTTTTGGTGTGGGATTTTTTTGAAACTTAGTCTTTATTTCTTGTTAGTCTCTGATTTAAAAAAAAAAAAAAAAAAGTATGGCAGAATTCCAGATTAATAGCTTCAAACAATTTTGTTCCTAGCAGTGAGAGGTGAAGTGTGAGAGGTAAAGAGAATTGTGGGCTCTCTCCCTAGCTCTGCCAATGCCCTTGGCGAGGTGCCTTTGACTAGGTCACTCTTCCTCTGATTCAGCATCCCTGCTTGCAGTACTGTTCTTCTGTCTCCCAGAGGGTATCCTGCGATTAAGGAATGTATTTAAATGGCTTTAGTATGCAAGCCGAAAGTCACCAGGGACAAAGCTGCTACTAGGGCAGGAATAAAGGTCAGGACCTTGCTGACATAGTTGTCTTGATTAATTAATACACTAATCTCTATAACTCCTCTTCAGCAAATATAATTTTGCCTCATCCCTTGTGTTGTTCATTTGTCTGTGACTTAGCTTTGAGAGAACTAATGAAAAGACCTAGGTGGAAAATACTGCTTCTCACCATATCCCTTCCCTTCGACCAGCCCTACTGCTTGTTCCCCCCTTGGCCCTTGCTTGTCTGAGGGCTTTGCAGAAAAGTCCCTTGGCCAGTTAAAAGACTCTTCACTGGATACCAAAACAAACTTATCCCTCGATTAGGGATTTGAGAAGTGATATCCAATTACTTGAATTCCTAGGAAAACAGTGTGTGGAATTGACTGAAGGGGTGAGTTACATCTGATACTGTTTTCCTGTGGCTTTTTTCTATGGGAAAGTGTGAGGCCAATGCTAGAAAATATTCTCCTCCTCGGAGGACACTGCTAAAAGGATGCAGTTGTGCACTGCAGTGGGTTTTCTATATATATGTCTCTGATGTTTAGTTTTAAAACATTGCTAGCTTGTCAAGGGAAAAGTCTGAGTGAATGTTGGAGTGGCACAAAAGAGAAATGTCTCTTGCCGCTTTTCCCAGCTCCATTGTACAAACATCTATAGGAAACATCAGTTTTTATGAACTTACAGGGCATCGGATGCCTCTTGGAAGTAGCAGATCTGGTTGTATGTAGTGTTGTTTTTATATCTTTCTCTTCTTTTGTTTTCTACTACCAAGGTCATTTGCTGGCAAACTGGCAGCTTTGTTCCTCCGAAAGTCTGTATACTTCCCCAAACTGAAGCAGTAATCCTCCTTTTGGACAAAACACTTGGTTGTAGTAGAAATGATTGCAATGTCACAAACAGAGGATTATCATTTTCAGTGGAAATAATAAAAGCAGGTTGAAAAAGTCTCCTAAGAAAAAGGCAGCTTGTTCTTATGCAAATTTTCTCAGGTAGTAGGGCTGCAAGATGAGAAATCCTGAAAGCCTGTAATCTGGAGTCAGCATCTTCTCTGCTGATGAAAGGTTTTCCTGCTTGGCTGTGGATGGTCAGTAGGTTTTCAAAGACTTTGGAGACTTGTAGTATATTTTTACAAGGCCTGTATACTTCTCACCTGATGCTCTAGGAGGTGAAGCATTTATCAGCTGCTATGCATTTGCTTCCTGCTGGTCTCCGTCTCTGAAAAAACCAATGTGGAAATATCCACAGCAGAACAAGGGGAAACGTAAGCTGCTTTTGTGTGAGTCACATCAGTTATCCCACTTGCTAGAGATAGCTGCCTCCCCTTCACCCCAGCTCTGTCTCTCTGATCTTGTCTCCCTTTCTCTGGTGTGTTCCTTACAGTCTTCAAAGACCTGATTTCTTTTTCTCTTTCTCTCCAAAAGCACAGTAAGTGGAGATGTTAAACTGAGCCTGTGCTGGTGGAATTATATAGGGGAAAAGACTTATAGGTAGTTTGCATCCAACTGCCAGGTCTAATCGATACTCCTCCTTGGTAAGTAAGTCCGAATGTCTAAGGTCATCTGCACATGCTGCTGTTCCTCACGAACAAGCACCGCAGGTTCGTCTCTCCTCTAGTAAAGTAGAAGCTTCAGTTTTGATGTCCGTTTTTGTTTTCCTTTTAATAATAATTTTGCCAGCCAAAATTAAGGTAAAAGTATCCATCAGCCATCTTAGTGGCTGTGAGTTTTCTTTGTACCACTGGACATGTAGGCTGGCAATAAAATGAGCCTTTGAACTCTGCAGACCTCTAAACCCTGGTTAGCAGTTGATGGCAGCTGTTTCACCTGAAAGAACTTTCCTGATGTTTGGTTTCTGACTGCGGAGTCTACATTCCCAGGACTTATCTCGGGATGTCCCTCCTAACCCAGCCTCTTAATGAAATGATCAGTGACTTGCCCTTGGGCCATCTGGTAAAATCTCCCTTTGACTCAGCTTTCTCATGTATTCTTTAACTCTTTATATGGTATTATTGTATTACACGTTCATTACATGAACCTGTATTAAATCAGAGCAGACATCAAAAGAGGGACCTGCAGTACTTTTACCTGAATTACCCTTGGTGTTATCAGCCATTCTCCAGGTGGCTAGTACAGAGTATTCAAAAGAAAGAAAGAGAAAAAAGAAATGGTCAGATTTTCACTGTTGTTGCCCATTTTTCTGTTAAATGTGACAAGCGGCAAGAAGAGTCCTGTGTCAGAATGATTATGCTGACACCTGTAAGAAAACAGCCAACAAGCCCCTTGCTTGTACTCCCATCCTTCAGCTTCAAAGGGAGCAGTTACCAGGCTGGGGGAAGCCCTCTCCTATGCAGTGTCTCTTTCCTCTCTGATCTGAGCTGGGCATAGATGCTTTTTGTGCTTTCCCATGTGCCTTTGGCTTGGAAAATCAAGGACTCCTTTGTTGTTTCAGAAGTGCTAGTACA
This sequence comes from Mycteria americana, assembly GCF_035582795.1. Taxonomy (NCBI): domain Eukaryota; kingdom Metazoa; phylum Chordata; class Aves; order Ciconiiformes; family Ciconiidae; genus Mycteria; species Mycteria americana. The sequence goes on along the minus strand of NC_134370.1, from coordinate 62,879,680 downwards.
ATAAATTGTAGAATCATAGTTGCTTCCTGTCACTGGTCCTGAAGTTGTAGGGAGTGATAGGTCAGCTTTGATGGTGTTTGCTGAAGATGACCAAAGAGAATTTCTGATATGAAAAAAAGAAATTAGCCTGGGGGCAGTCATTTATAATTTAGGAAAAAAAGTCTCAGGTAGCTCTTGAGTTGTATCAGCATAAGGGGATGGACATACAGTGCATGAAAGGTTAGGGTAATGAAATTTGAGATGGGAAAGGAAGGTGCAGAGCTGTAGATGGCTCTATGTCCTTACCTCTCACCTGTGGATCTCTGTGTGAGGACTTACTTTAAGTAAGATTTTAAGGAGACCTACACACAGGGGGTCTCAGGATAATCTCTTCTGAACATGTGTACATAATTATTCCACCATGGAAGCTGGCACATGGCATGTGATGTCATCTGGGCAGGAAAACCACCACCAGGTGGAAGCTCTGCTCTGAGGCCATTGGAAGGTCTTGGAGGAAATGAGTGATTTTTGTGGAGAACAGGCTTAGACCTGGAAAAAAGAAGTATGCTTCAAGGCATGATCAAAATGTTCTGGAAGAAAATATGGGACCCTCAGGACTGGAATAGTAAGAGATTGTGTAGGCTGAGATTTGGATGCATTCTGGAGCTATTTGTGTTGCCCTGGAGCCACAAGTACATTGGTAGAGCTGGTAGGCAGCCAGGATGGGAACAGAGCAAGGCGCTGTGGGACCATGCTGGCTGGTTTGTACATGAAGACAATGCTTGCATGTTGTCGGCTGTGTTATTTTATATTTGGCTAAAGTTATAACTCACAGAATCAGATGAAGCCCAGGTTTTGTTCCTGTAGGAGTTGTAAGGAAACTAAGGAACAGAGGATTTGAGCTACTAAAAAGGAATCATTAAAAATGGCCAGCAGACTAGATAGCAGACTGTCTAAAACATGTTTAACAAGGTGGTAATTATGATTTCTCACGTTTAAAAACTTGCTCCATGGGACGAGAGAACCACCAGTAACAGAACCACAAGCACTGGAGTAGCACAGGGATGAGGAAACACAATGGCTGCAAGTGTTGATAGTGCCTTGATAACATGGTGGATTTTTTTTGAAAGAGGTGTGGGGATTGGAGGATGAAGGAGAAATGGTATATAAAGTTTCACCCATGGCTTTCAAGGGTGAACCAAGACTAATTTTCATGCAGATTGGATTGCTGGGCATCCCAGATGAGTCAGAGCTGATAAAAAGAGAGCTTCCTGCAAAAAAAGGCATGAGAAATTTTGGGAGTTATGGAGTGAGACACAAAAGGACTGTTTGTGTAGTCAAAACCTAGTTAAAAGGCTGGAAAAAATAGGTAGGATACATAAAGTGTCCTTGGGATGGAAAGAAATTGATAGTAAGCTGACTCCAGCTACCACTCTGTGAATTGGTGCTGGTCAATATTTATCATTTTAATGACTGGAAGGAAAGAAAACAGCAAGATAATAAGATTTGCTGTTTGCAGCTGATACAAACTATACAGTAAGAAGGAAGACTGAAAGACTGTGGGTACTAGAATGGAAGATGAAACATAGGCAGTGGCAGGGTAAAGCGTGTTTGAAGGAATAGTTTAAGGCATTCAGACACATGGTTGGGCTCTGAATTAGCTCTAACCATTCAGGAAAACATAAGTAGCTATTATAAAGACAGCTTGATAAAGATGTCTGTGCCATGTGCAGTAGCAGCAATAGAGAAAAAAGTGAATAAGACTGCCTGCATGTGTGAAGAAAGAGGTAGACTTGGAAGTTGTTATAATATCCCTATAGACATGAATGGTAATACTTCCTGTGGAGTACTGTGTTTGTTATGGGTCATTTCTTTTGTAAGAGATAAAGCAGTGATAAAGAGCGGTTAGAGGGAGCAGATGAGTGTGTTTAGCAGCGTGGAAAGCAGCTTCGACATGGGGAAAGCGTGAGGGATACTAGAGCTATTGAGTGATAAAGGGAAGGAATAAAGCCTTACAGTGCGGAGAGCACAACAGCGTGCAGAAGTGCGCAACGCTGAGTGCTGCGTTGGGGAGAGGCTTTGCAGCGCGGTGGATGTTTGGTGGCAGCGCAGCAGGAAGCAGGCTCACCCATCCCATCGGGTTCTCCTCTACGTAACGTTGCTGCCAGGCCCAGATACAGTTTCACTGGTCTGCTAGTCTGTAATGCACTGGCGTGGGAGCAGAACGACAGAGATAATGTGGGGCAGAGCGTTATCAGGCTGGAGCAGCTGGGGTGGTGTTTGGGTCATGCTGTGTTGGCTTCTCACTAAATCTGCTCTAGTGCCTCAATCTCTGTGTTGGTGCAACAGTGGGAGGTACCATGATCCTGGGGTCTCATGTTGCATGGGGCATAAAGAAACACTAGACTTCATGTGTCATTTTGGTCGATACATATTTTCATCACCTCTGCGATGGGAAGAATAGTATGTATTTTATTGGGGTAAGAGGGAAATGCTGTAAGGTTTCCTCCATTGCAGTTTATTGCACAGTGAGCTTTAAGATACAAACTACTTTGGAAGTTCCAAGTATTGTTACTTTAAATATTTTACTTTAAAACCACACAGAAAAATAGCAAGATGTTGTGTAGTAGTATACGAGAGCGTGAGGCCATTTCATGAAATTAAGGTGCAACAATTGATTCTTTATGTAACACATAATTAACCTGGGGATCCCCATAGTGGATGGCATTATGAAGACAACTACCTTATTAAGAATTTTTAAAGCAGGTCAGACACTTTATGAATAACTTCTGCATTTACATTAGCCAAAATAAAATTATAAATATCATAAATCCTTTTTTCCCAAGGCATGTCATGATCACCAGCCAGGATTAGAAAATTATTTCACTCCCATGGTGAAATATGGGCAAACTGGGTAAATTCATAGCTGAAAATAAGGTTTGGGTGGGCCAAGAGTCTGGTCACTTTTCTGTACACTGAAGTTATTTATACAGGCAAACTTTTAAGTGGAAGTAGAGAGGCAGGAAGAGTGATCCAGGGATTAGGCTGCCAATTTAGGACTTGCAAAATTTCAGCTTCTTGCTTTCCCAGACTGCTTTTAAGAGCTAATTCATTTGACACAGATTCTCAGACATACTTAGAGCTCCACCTCACACTTAATCTTCAGATACCTCAGGCTATAGCCTGTCTGTGACTTGTTCCAGGTTCCACAGTGTTCAGATAGCAGGAAAAAGTGCGTATGTGAGAGAAAGTCACGGGCAGACTACTGATGAATTTTCAAGGTACCGTGAGATGGGGTGATACCAGTTAACCTGTTGCAAATACTGGGAGCATGGAGAAGAAAGGTGGTTTCTTGAATAAAGCACTTGATTGTCACCAATATAAGGTAGCTTTCTTTCCTCACATTGACCCAGAATCCCTATGTGACTTTGAACAATTCCTTAGTTCTGTTCCCTGTCTGCCAAGTAGGAGGTTTAAGTATCCTGGAGCAGCATTTCTTTTCCTTTAGAAATTAGCATGTTGGGGGTGGTTGTTTGTTTTGTTTTGTGCTCCTCCTCTTCAGATGGTGCAGGCAGGCTTCTCCTCCCCAGAACTGTCCACAGTCCTTAGATCAAAACTTGAGACACGCCTGACCCCGTCACTGTGAAACAATGCAGACTCCTCTGAAGTGCTCAGTTCTGGCGTGGCATATCATTCACTCAGCCTCTTCAATTCTGTTTGAAAAGACACTGTGGGACGAGGTGAAAGATTGCTCAGTGTCTGCAGAGAGAGGGATAATCTATTGATGCTAGTCCAGGTACATCCAGAGCCTAAAAATAAGTCCCTAGCATGTTCCATGGTAATGAATGAGGCAGAAAAGCAATGTACTACTCTACTTTATTGGAAAGCAAGAATTCTGCAAAGAATAGCATCTTCCTATATGGTTTGTCTGTGCAGGGGGAAAATATCCTCATTTCTCTTTCTCTTTTTGTTCGTCTTTTGTTCCCGACATGACCACTGTTCACAATTATGGCCCACATTAAAAAAAAAAAAAGTATGGTCTGTGCCTGTGCTATTCAAGAAGCAGTCCGGCAAAGCTGGGCTTTCTGTACCACCTTCAATCTTGTACAGCAATAAAGAACAGGTATAACAGCATCCAATGGACATGGAAGCATTCCCTATCCAACTAGTATCTCTCTGTATGTGTGCAGTCTTTGGGGAGGTGGGAAGTTAAAGCCGCCCCTGTCCCCATCCTGGATAGTTTGCAATTTGTTGACATAAAACATGAGGTAGCAGTGTATGGGATAGAGTGACCAACCAAAGTAGCTAGCTGAGGTTGGCAAATGCAATGCTAGTATAATTTCTTTGGCTCTTCCAACACATGATGAGTTTGTCATATATTGAGGATGGAGTCGTTCATGGAAGCTGATTAAGGAAGGGAGAAAGGATGCTGAGGGAGGAGCAGAGGAGGAGAAGTTGTGGAGGGAGACAGCTGTGGAAATACTGGGGGGGAAAGGTATAGAGATGGGAACGTCAGACACATAGCTAGTCAGCACAGCAGAAAGAAGGAGGAAACCCTTCACACAGTAGACCTGGAGAATTTGTAATCTAAAATTGTTTTGCTGGAGAACTTGGCCACAAGTTTTTCTTCGCTAAACCTCCAGTTCTCCTATGAGCAGGTTGTTAAGGACTCTTTCTCTAGCAGATTGGAGGGAGAAGGTATTTCATCTTCCCATTCACTCCATTCCTTGAACAGTGTTGCCTATGATATACATATCTTTAACCAGGGAAAGAGTCCATTTGAATGATTAAAACAATAACCCCTTTTTTGCTTCTGTACCCAAGAAGTTTGCTCAGCCAAAACACCAGCTGAGTTCAGCAAAAGTTTTGTGAGGAGATTCAAAGCGAGCTAGGCCTTGTTTCCTCTCCATGTGGCCAAAGTACGAGACGTAATGAGGACAGACGTTCAGAACGAGGCACACCTCTCCGAGGGTGAGAAGGGGGTAGAGGTTTCTATTAGCTTTCTTCTTGTTATCATTCCTCTATATCAGCATCCATTGACCTCAACAACCCCTCCCTCTTTCTCATCCTTTTATCTTTCCTGTCCTTTTATCTTCTGTCTCTAACTCCAGCCCCCTCTCATCTTTTTTCTAGAAATTCCTGCTAGCCTATTTTTTTCTTGCATCTTCAACCTTTTTTGCTTGTTTAATCCTCTTGAAATCTTTTGGCCCAAATTCCCATCCCCTCCGCTTCATCTGTTTTGCATGCCATACCTGCTGCTTAGGGATCTCTGGGGCATAAGAAAACCTGGCTTATTCTCTACTGTCCTAGCTGTCTAAATAGCCAGTTCCCTAGCATGTGTCTGCATCCTTTCATTCACAGGGGTTGAAAGGACAGTATCCTTCAGGGCTGGCCCAAGCTAAAATTAAGGCTGCAGACACCAGGCACCAAATGTTTCGTTCAGCTCCCTGGTTTATCCTCTAGAGTCTCCAAACAGTTTCTATTAGTATTCTGAGGGAGAGCTCACTGATGGAATTAGTGAGAAACCAGACTGTCAATTTATTTATACCCAGCCTTAGGGCATAACCATTGTGCATGTGTAAAGCTATTGAGATGCAGAGAATATTCTGTAAGTGTGTATGTAGATGTACTGACTGGAAGTGAGTTTGCAGGGAAAAGCTGTTGCCCCGAGGACTGAACAGTGACCAAAAGTGGGAGAGGCCACTGAAATGGCTGTGCTGCATGCCAAAGATCCTTTTTCTCTGAGCACAGGACACAATTGATCCCTCTGAAATGTTTTGTCTACTTGTGCTTATTAGTATCTTCTAACTCTGTTTTTACCATAGCTCTAGTTACCCTTGTGAACAAATTTCTAATTTAACTTCTGGAGTCCTTCCACCTTCTTCAACAATTCAACAGTTATGAAACTATTGCTGCCTTTGGCTGCAGGAGTGTTTCAGGCATATGAATAATGAATAAGAAAGTTTTTCCATTGCACTGTCATTTAGCCTGTGAAGCGTTTTGAGGGCAAGTTCAGAGAGATTGGAAACATTTAGTTGTGGATATTTGTTTGATGCATCAGTGCTGAGTACGAATGAACTGTTTTTCCAGTATGATTTGATCAATTTTTTTTAGGAAAATTTGTATTGACAATGTTCTGGCCAAATGATAAGTCAAAGAATAGCTTTTTTCCCTGCTCCCCAGTTTCCTATTACTATCACAGTGTCAATTAAGAGATGCAGGTGAGCATCTACTGCCCCAGCTGTTACGCTAGCAATGGTTTTGGCAGAAAAGGCCAGAAATGAATTGGTCTAACTAGACTAAGAGTTAATAGACTGTCTGTTTCATTCATCTCATTGGCCGTGTTGCCTACCTCTGGAATTTGTTTCTTCCCTTGAAAAATAAATATATCCACAACTTGGACTGTTATTAGGCGTCACCTCCTCCGATGCTGTCTGTTGCAGTATGAAAATGTGAAAAGGGATTAGGAAAAGTTGTTTAGCTCCATTATTCTCTATAATAGCCAGGAAACAATTAACCTGTTATCCCTTAACATGATGCCTGCAAAAGACTGCATGATAGGGCCCATGGGACCAATGGACGTATTTGTATTGCGCGGTGGAGCGTGATGTATCAAGCTGATGCTGGTCCAGACTAGTACTTTCATGTAACAGAGAGCAGAAACTATGTGATGTGAGCTGATCGTCAAAGTACGATAGCTTTGATAACATGTTTCTGAGGCTGGACTAGTTAGGACTGATGAGTTTGTCTGCAGGTTTCTGGTACAGAGATACTGTTTCCTGCTTCAGAATTTGCTTAGATTCTGCTGGCTTGGAAGACACTGCACCATGCTCCACTGCTCACGTAGACGTGTCCAAAGGAGGAGGACAGAGCCATAAAGCATTGTGCTAGAGAGAAGGATGAGGTCACTGAGAATCCAGACTGGCAGGACACTGCGGGGAGGTGCTGTCAGGCAGAGCAGCTTCCTCCTGCGCAGCTGTGGCAAACGGACTGTATACTGTCACTACGCGTAGAGGCAACACAGCTTTGCGGCCATGGAGGTGTGCTTCCTGCCAGCATATTAACCAAACCACGGTGCACCATTTCTACTGTTCTTTTTTTCTTTCTTGCATTTCTTGTAGAGTATTTTCACAGCTCTGAGTTGTAAGCACAATCTCAAAATTTTTATAACTGTGTGTGCTGCACAGCTGCAAGGGAAATGCCTGGACACCAGGCTTCCCTTTCAGCAATGCAAGAGGGACTGCTTATTAACCACTCCACCAGCTCCTGGCATTGCTGGCAGGTGTCATCAATAACATTAGTTTGTTATGTCAGTTCTGTCAACCACTTCAGTTTAACGGTAGTCATGCTACGCACCTCCAGCTCCACCCTCTGCTGAGAGCTGAGGAAGGAGAGGGAGAGAATTATCTGAGTTAAAAAAATAAAAGTCTGTCTGTGTTTGAAGTGAATAAAGTATGTTAACAAGTAATCCTCTAGCTGAGGTTTCCAGCTGTTACTCCTGAGCTGTCTGGTATCAAAGCAATATGGGTCCATCGTACAGCAGCTAACTTCAGTGCGTGAGCAATTACTGTCTGAGGCTTCTGAGGTATATTATAGTTTTATTATTATTATTTCTTTGCTCATAGTTTCTTAAGGCCTCTTCATATCCTGAATAAAGCTCTAGGGAATCATAAAGCCACAGGCTGAGTTTTAGCACAGTCACTATTCGTATCTCCTGGATTGATAGGTATTTAGTATGTTGCCTTGATCTTGGAAGCAAGACCCTGAGATGCACCCCAGGGAAAGCCGCAAGATGTTCTTTGTATTTTTTGCCCCTGAGAAAATAACTCTCTTGCTGTGGAAATGACATATTTTTGCTCAGAAATGTCACTGCTTCTGCCTGCCGATTGTAACTCTGCCTCGGTAAAATATCTTAAGTCATTTAAAGTAAAATAATAAAACATTTAGGAATCTATGCAGAGCTGCTAAGCACTCTCATTGTTTTGCGTTAATGACCCTTGGTTCCCCTAAGCCTCTCCTTCTGTTTTCTTACTATTATTAATTATTGCTGCAGTTCATTGTACCTAGATCTTGCTTGGCAAAGCTTGTAGTAGAGGTGAATAGGATGGAGAGAAGAAATGGTGTCAGAGACTTGCCTGCTATGATAAAAATACTTAAGAAGCTGTTCTGAGAGCAGAATTCAGTTCTCCAGAGACCCTAGACCCTGCCTAGCACTGGGGCTATGTTTTCTCAGATTGTTTGTGTGCTCTTCTGGGCAGGTCCTGTGCTTATCTAGTTGGCCGGCCACTCGGTATGTGTTTGAGCTGTGTGTTATTTTCTGTTGTTCATGTTCATCATCATAATTACAGATTCGTGCTTTGCTCACAGGAGCTCAGAAACGAAGCAGAATTACATCATCTTTACTATAGAAAAACATATTTTTTATCAAGATAGGGTATTTGTAATGCCAGATGATATTTGCATATGCTGGATCTGCTAGAGATGAAGTGATGATTTTCACCCTGTCCAAGTAGTTTGTGTCCTCTAATAAAAATGCACAAAAAAAGCTTTGCAAGAGAGCTGCAGAAGTTTATGTGAGAAATCTCTTCTTTCTTCCATCCACCTGCTTGGTTTTGGCTCAGAAATAATCTTTCAGTTCTACAGAGCTGCTCACACCCAAGGATCCCGAAGCACTTTATAGATGCAACAACTTTATACGGGGTGGGGGGGGAACCAACATGAAATCAGAGTTCAGCCTCTGGCCATGGATTAGCGGAACATGTACAGGCTTCGTTACCCATAAGTTGTCCACTAACAAATATCTAGTAGAGAAGTAGAGAGTCAAGTACAAGCCATACTGACATGGAGCTCACGCCGTGCATGTGGCTAGTGCTAGGACTGCAAGTGTGGGCTCCTGAGAGTTGCTAAGGAAACAGTCTTGGAAATGGAGCTGGAGCTCTTGGCTGCAGAGATGTTTTGTGCTGCAAAAGCACATAGGGCTGATATTGGCAGAGGCAGCAATTGTTCAGCAATTGATTCAACCCCTGATGTGATAGCATTAAGGAGTACGTGTGATACGGTCACTAAATACCAAAGATGAGGGATTTTGCAGTTTCTTAGTTTCTTTTTAGTATAGCTGAGCTTTGTTTGCCTCCTGTCCTCTCACCACTTGCATGAAACTGCCATTGATTACATTGACTTACTCTTATGCAGGCCCTTGGTGTGTTCCTTCTTTGCCAGATCCTTATTTTATTTTTTTAATTAGTAAAAAAACAAACACAGGCTATTCATAATCAGGGTTCTTCCAAGCAAGAATCCACAGCTTGGAGGAGTCGTCCCTTGAAAGATGATGTTGATAATTCAAACCCTGTTTGTGCTTCTCTGTCTCTGCTTGTCTCTGCTAGAGAGACATCAGCTTTTAATAGACTGAGAAATTCCTTAGAGGTGTTTGTTATTTTGCAATTACTTTGCAATTGATTTTCTTAAAAAACAATTCATAACTTGTTAAAGATCTCTTCCCCCCTTGTCCCCTCCGCCCCAGTTTCCTTTTTTATCTTTGCCACTGCCCAGTGTTTACAATCACAGGACCTATTTTTTCCCCTTGGCTTAAGGAGATGACTCGTCTACAGAGAGAAAGAAAAAATGAGTCCTAATGATCTGTAAAAGTGGATTTACAGTCAGATCCTCCTGGAGTCTGAGTCTAATTCTTACAATGACTTCTTCTGCAAATCTAGTCGAGGCAGTTAAACTATTTGCCTCTGTTTACCCATTTGTAAAACAGAGGCTATTTTAGAATAGCTTCTGTAGACCAAGTGCTGTCAGTTAATTTACAAATGATTCTGTAGGGGAAATTTCCATATGTAGCAAACATGAATGAACCCCTAATTCAGAATAGAAGGAGGAAAGCTAAAAATTGTCCTCCTCCTGCAAAACAAGCCTGACCCTTTCCATGTACCTGTGAAATGCACACTCAGCATTGAAACTTTCTGCCTCTCTCTACCAGGGCCTGCAGCTGGGAACTCAAGAGCTGGAGGAGATGGGAAGCAAGTTTTGCCTTGGTTTGCTCATTCTGCACCTCAAATCCCTGCCCTGCAGCAAGAAGGTGATGGCTCAGGCAGCACTCCTGCTGGATCTGGAGGAGGAGATAACAGACCGGGCACAAAGGTCAGTGACAGTAGTATTCTAGAGGGTTCTCCTGTGGGAATCAAGTTGGTGGGAGTATGTTTTGAGTTTAAATCTGCAGAAGTGGACATTCTTATGGCTGAGATTTGCATCTTGGGAACTGGAGTGTGTTGAGAGTAATTGGAAATGAAGATACAATTGACTCCCAAAGAAACTACTAAAACAGTGATTCCATGCCCTGCAGCCATCCATGTGAATAAAAAAAGGTGAAAGAAAAGAACCTGATTTCTATTTTCCAGCGAATTTCCATTTTCCTATCAAAAGTGATTACTGGAGCATAGGGACGGTTTCCTGCATCAGCAGGAAACATTTTTCTGCTCATTGGCGTGTCAGGTGGTGTTCTGTCTACCTCAGATCCTCCATGGAGAGGATCTCTTACAAGGAAGACATTCTCTAAGATCTGCAGGGTAGGGAACAAATATTGTGGATTAGAAAAGGCCTTTGATAGCATGATTTAGAAACTCTAAGCCTGATTCTGCAAGGATACTCCCAGAAATTCCTCTTTTCCTCATTGAATTGAATCCTGCAGACGTTTAGAGCATAGATTTGTGACTTTTCAATGCATAGGAAGAAGTCATGATCCCACTGATTATTTAGGAAGTGCTTTTCGAAATGGCAAAATTAATTTATTTGCTTCCTACTTTCAACGGGATGTACTTAAGTGAGGTTGCCCCATTATAAATACATGGGGAATTTGACTTGGATAAGTGTCAGAGTATGGGTCTCTTCAGCTTGAATTTGTTTTGAAGCAGAAATATGTATATCCTTTCTAGGCCACTGTCACTCGTTAGTGCTATGTGCAAGCACATATGCTTGCAATAATGTTTTTCCAAGACAAATGGAGAAAGAAAAATTAGTGATGTGATATGATTTGAAGCTCCCTAATGGCTTTGTCATCAAAGAGCACTCTCAGCTTCATCAATGAAAAGCAAGTTTTTCAGTGGCAGAAATGCCCCCATAATTTATAGCAAGCTTCCAGTCTTCTCCCTGCAGGAATACTCAACCGACATTACCACCACCTGTTCCTCATGCTGAAAAACAGTCTTACAAGCTTGTTCGCAGTTTTTAATGTTTATGAGGGACAATGAAAAAAGAGGGCTAAAACGTAGAGACATTCCTTTGGATTAGCTGTGTTCACTTGTACATGTGAACATACAAATGGAGCAATTAAGGCGTATGCTAAACACCATCCATGTTGTGGACAGCCATCTGACAAATCATTGGTATATCATCAGAGAGAACTACTGAAGCCTCACTAGGCGGATGGTTTTGAGATATAAATCAAACTCTCACTTTTGAACTGGAGCTAGAAGGGCCTTTGTATGAAAATAACTTCTCGTATGGGAAGAAAAACATCAAGCTCTTATTAGCCTCAGACACTGAAAAAAAAGCCATCTGGTCACAGTAACTTAGTGAGCGTTTTCCCTGATCTTCGTAGTCTTCTGTTACTTTTTCCTTTAGTTGGTTTTATATTGATGAGAATTCATTCCATTTTCCCAATATTGTGTGGTAGTTGATCAGTACCAAAATAACAGTAAGAAGTTCTCTAATTACAAATATTTTTAAAGAAGTTAAAAATAAAAGTTCCCTTACGTTGTAAAACTCTCATATTGTTCCAAATGTGTACATGGTAGGTGAAAGTAAAGCCTTATACCCCTTCAAGTTCGCCCAGCATTAGTGAGTACCTCCGTGGCATCCAGGGATGTAATGTCACTGCTGTAAAAGGCAATGTGACAGTTACTTGTTCATTTTCACTCCACTGGGTATAATTGCAGGTTTGTGGAATTTTAGTAGCTGAGGTGCAATTTGTTACCGTTTGCAGACCAGGTAAACAGCTGAATTGTTTAATCCCGCCTAGATATGTTACATTGCAGGAGCTTGTTGCAGAAGTTTGGGGGAAGGGCGATGCAGGGACCAAAGGGTTTGCTAGCATATTCTGTTTTAAAAATAAATAATTCATGGAAAATTATTGTGCAATATATTCATTCTGATTCAGAAAATTAATACTTTGCTCCTGGGTTTCTGTGAGTCTAGCCAAGAGAATTGCATGATTTGATTTTAGTGAGAATAGGAGCCCTACTGGAACCAATGGAAGAATTCAGAATACAGAGACCACACAGATATGGGCAGGAGGGCAGCTATTTCTACACCTCTCTCTCAACTCACAGACTTTGGGGGAAAAAAAAAAAGTTTCTCCATCAAAACATTTCTCTAGAGGAAGCTGAGGGGTACCACTCAAAGTCTAATCTTACTCTGTAAAGATTAAGTCTAATCTAGCTCTTTTAGGTAGCACAAGGAGGTCACCAGAGCCTTGCAGCTTACTGCTGGTATATCACTACATCAATGGAAATTATACTCTGCTACTTCCTAGACTAGACCCATCTTTCTGGGTTTAAGGAGAATGAAATGTTTGTAGTTTAAAACTAGTTCTGTTGTTTTCTGTGGTTACCACAAAAATGCACAATATCCTTGAATGCTTTCTATACTCTCGGCTTCTGAAAGTGTGAGTAGATGTGAATGAAAATACCCAAAATTTTGTGTACCTTTGCCAAAGCGGAGTCAGACTTGGGGATCCTTCAGGTGCAACACAGGAAAAGTCTGAGCAGTTACCTTGTGCAATTTTTTCTTATATGCTTTACATAGTGAACAGCAGTGGCTTTAAACAGCTTGCAGGCTATCCCTATTCCAGAAGTCTGCACTGTCCTGGTCCCAGGAAATTATATGCGTGATAGATATTTAAGTGGGAAATAATGGCTCTGACTGTAGCTGATGTTTCCTGGCAAAAGAAAGCGTGACCCAAAGACTGTCCTGCTGACGTGTCTAGAAAAAGGTATAAATATGGGTGATTCTTACCAGAGTGATTCACCAACATCAAAAGAAAAGAATTATTATTGTTCAACCTTGATTAAAACGTGAACTTTATTTAGTTGTTAGGGTTTTGTTTTGTGGAAAGCAAGATGAAATTAAGCTGTGAGCAATGTGATGCATTGCATAGTGCTTATGTTAAATATGTCTATCTCAATCTAATGTGTTTCCTAAATATGCGTTTGAGTGCCTGTCTCTGTAGTACTCTGGGTGACAGGTCAAGCCATGGAACAAGAAGTTAATCCAGCACTGGATATAGCTAACTCCCAGATGAAATGTCCCATTGCAAAGGTACATAGATCAAAAGCTGTGGAAGCAGAGGTCTCTTCTGTTGTGAAATCCCTGCAGTTCATGTCCTGCATTTGTGTCGCTTTGCCCTGGTGTCTGGTGTGCGTGGCATTGACTTGGCATCTCAGCATCTGCCTCCGACAGCAAACATTTTCACCTGTCAAGGTTTATAACTGTATGTGTCTTTTAATTTTCCTCTTCAGGCTGTCTCTGCTCTGGGTATTTTGCAGCCTTATTCTTTCACCACTGCTGTGAAGGGGATGAAGGAGCAGGCTGGACCCTGCCTGCTTCCCTGGAATAAACTATTTGTTGTGCACTTTATATAGCTCTGTCAGAATCAGTGGTCAGTAAATTGGAGCAAGGTAATAGCTGTCAGGGAAGTGACTGGTCTAATGGAGGCATCCTGTGTGAACGGGGGATTTCTCACACCAGGTCAGGTCCATTGTGTTCAGTGTACTGTCTCCAACGAGTCAAAGAAAGGTGGAAGAAACCTTTAGCAGACCTAACTAAATACAGTTTGGTACACAGGCAAGAATTTCTTCCCATCCCCAGTTTTACAGTCTATCTTTCCCCTAAAGCGTAAACTGTAAATGGAATAATTTACAAACATGAGTGGGGTAACTGTTGGAATAAGTTCACAGCAGAGGCAGAGTAGCAAAGTAGCTGCATCTGAGAATAAGTAAAGGGGGCTGAACTTCCATCAGTGGGGCTATGCTGCTAGTAGGACAGTAGGGTATTTCCCCTAAGCCCAGGAAATCCTTGGACATCATGAAGTTGGCCTAACAGCTCTGTGTCACTGGTCCTCAACATGTCTATATGGCAGCTGTCTCACGAACATACCGAAAGGTGGAGAAAGTATAAGATGCAGTACACACATAAGATACATTACAGCTACAATGTGTGATGGTGAAGAATAGGGGTTAAATTGCTTCAGGTATTAGCTGGTCTCTTAATTAGCAATCTGTGCTCCTGGGACACTTCATATTCACTCTCACACGTATTCAGGCGTTATCACCCTCACATTCACAAGACCTACTTGGGGACCTAGTTGTTTGTGGCTTTTCTTTTCACAAGTGATATTTAGGTGTTTTTCGGCATCAACTACCCCTTTTTCCACCAGCATTCAATAGGGTTGGTCTTACGGACCACTCTGACAAGGTCAAAGGCCAAATACGTGGAGAATTTTCTGGGCTTTGCAGCCACCTTCAAAAAACCAAAGCAATGTGTCAAATGTTCATACAGGCACTTTATTCTGTCCTTTCCCAGACTTGACCTCACAAGCACGCTATTGCCGTGCCCCAGGAAGAATCACTAACTTTGTGTTTCCAGCCTCCTGCCGTGCCTTGCAGTCAACTCTGGCATTCAGAAGCTCTCTGCTGGGAAAATGGAATGCCAGCTTGTACTTTGGACATCGTGTTTTTTGATAATAGGTTTCATGCCTCATTTGCTGTAAAAGCAGTTAGGTTTTAAGTCAACACTGTCCAGGTAACTTCACATTTGTCATGACCACAAAAGAGGATGGGAAGTGACTGTTCACTTAAAGCAGGTTTTAGAGAGAGAGAAAGCGAGAGCAACTCCCCACTATAGGTATCCTCCGCTTCTTCCTCATGGTTTGAACTGATGGTACATTCCTTCATTTTATTTTTCTCTGCCCTCTCGGCTGTGCTAGGAAACGTTTTGCATACACTGCAGCAATTGTAGCCATTTGTTCATGAGACACATCTTATATGTTGAGACAGGCTTTTGCGAAGTCATTATCCATTTTCTGCTGACTCAAATATTATTCATCTCCGGTGTTTCTTCATCATTTCTTACCTTTCTTGAGCAGAGCCAAATCTTTCTCCACCCCAGATGGGAAATATGTCTAGTTCTGCTATTAATCAAAAGCAGAAAGCTTAATCACTGCTCTGGTCCTTTGTCCAGTTGTAATCTTTTCGTCTTCCATACACTGAGCAGAGTTAGATTGGTCAGTGTATGGATGGCAAATCCGGGAATTGACAAGAAGGAGTTGCAGATCATTTGGAACTGTGCTTGCTCTTCTTCTATACTGCATTGATGCCCCATCGTGATCCTGGATAGTATTGAACTGTTGGATTTCCCATCTTTTCACTATAATGCACCTTCCCCTGATTATGGCTGTGCAAGCAATTCCACTCGTCTTTTAAGCTATGTGGCAAAAATGTGATTCAGATCAAACTAATGTGAATCTGAGAAGATGAAGCAGACAAGAAAGAGGAAAGTTCAAGCAACAAAATAATGCAGATGGAGCAAAGTATGGGACGTCTTCATTTGGCACATCTTTGAATAACAGAAAGGTAGCATTATAGTTGTGTGCAGTGATGGGAAATGGCTTCCTTGCCTGGTGGTTTGGTTCTTCCTATAGTTACAGGTGAATGTGGGTGTCATTCCTTGATGTTATATTTGTTTTGATTATACAAACTGGAACTAATTTCAACTGAAGGGTTTGAGTGCAAGTCAGTGCTTCACCCTGCAAAATACCCCATCACCTCACCATCAGGATGTACCAGCAGTTGTGGCATCCAGTCCCCTGAGGCAGACTGGACAGTTGGACTCTGGGGAGTCCTCTCACACATGGATGAAGATGAAAGTGCTTTTTCATCATGTAGTGAATCTATCCCCATGGGGAAAAAATCAGCAGGAATTATTTGACTGTTTTGATTCAGACTTCTATTTGATTGAGGCTTCATTTTTCTTTAAGTAAAGATTTGGTGTATTTTTAACCTTGATCATCTGTAGACATTAAATACCTTGTGGCAGCTTTCAGAACAGGAGGTTGTTTATTGATTCTATTTTTTAGCTTAGTCACAGATTTTACTGCTGGTAAAGGAATTTGAAATTTCTACTGCATTATGAGCATCTCTGGATGTGGTATTTCTGTATTTGGATGCTGGAGAGAAGCGCTGTGGAAATGCATTTACCTAAGTAAGCCAAACTACCGTGTCACTTAGGTGGTGCAGAACATGGGGCAAAAGGAGTTTCTAATGTATTTCATATAACACTTGTGAGAATGCAGTCTAACATTAACACAATGTGACAGGTATGAGAGTAGCTGAAGCTGGGCTTTGGAGCAGTCTCATGTTGCTGTAACCATTTAGGATCAATTCAGGAAATGCCTTAACTCCTGACTGTCTTATATCACTCTCCAGTGCTCTTTCACACTGATGTTGCAAAAAAGTGATATCTTTTTGCCCCCCGCCAGGGTCTGACCTAAAGAATTGCTGCCTCTGCTATCAACAGGAAAAAAACTCAGGTTTCGAGTTTGGATCTATTACAAGCTTTAGATTTTGTTGTCGTCATATGCCTTGATAATCATGTTTTCTAAATAAGAACGTGAACCTTCTTCCACCCACCCCTTCATCCTTCTTATCCTGCACTCTTCAGCATCTCTCCATTGTTATTGCAAGAATACAAGCTCAGTGAATTCTTTGGAGGTTCAGCCAAGCAATGCAGCCTATAATGAATATATTTGGTATTCAGAAGGCTTTCATGTAGCTGTTCACAGGTGAGCCACTGTAATTCAAAAACTTTTCATTAACACTTTCTGGAGCTGTCCCTATTTTCCTCCTGTTGATTTTTATTATTATTATTATGAAATACCTTGGGAGCTGCACAGCTTCTGTTGATTGTTACCAAATGCCAGCCCTAGCTATGCCAGGCTGGGTACAATTATTCACGCTTATTTTAGAGGTAATTAATTTATCATTTAATAGCTAATAATAGTAATTTAAATAGCAGTAGAAAGGAAGGAGAGTAAAAGAGCAAATGGAAGAGAAAGAGATCATAGAAGGAACTTCAAACATGCACAAAAGCACTGCTTGCTATCCTATCTGTCTGAGGTTATTCAAATTACCATACACGTACAGATCTGACTGGACTACAGATAATGAACTTGTATATATCCAGCAGAACAAATGGGCTCTGCATTGCCCTTTCTGTGAGGCATATTGCTATAGTACTGTCTGGTATTAGACATTTTTGTATTGATTAGGAGCATGTGTTTTTCTGTGGTGCAGTCCTTTTCCCTTAAGATCTAACTTGAAATATGAAAGACACTGGGGCCCTTCACATGCTAGGATAGAAAAATAAAGCTGATTGCTATCAGGGGTTCAGAAGTGATTCCTATTTGTGAAGTGTTCCCCAAAGGAATGCATTATGAGGGATGTACACTTTCCTCTGGGGTGGCCTTTGTATAGACCAGGATAGTGCTGACACTGGAAGATAATAGCTGTGTTTTTTCTAAGGGGGTACAAAAAGATGATGGGAGGATCAGTCTGTTTAGACTGTTGGTCATCTTGAATGCAGGCAGAGGTGGGATTTCAGACTGAACATGTCACAGGTCTAGTGCTGAAGAGGCAGATTCAGAGGACTATATATAGCCTTATATAGACTATACGTATACTGCAGCAGTAGCTGAAACACTATTTGGGGCTCTGGCACAATAGCAGGAGGAGACAACTTTGTCAGTGCAACTCTACTGATGATTTCTGTTCTTTGCTTTCGCCTGTTTGACAGTATGAAGAGAGGGTATGGATGAACAAGGCGTTACTGTGGTGGGAATCCTTATGCCTTTGGGCTGGTGGGAGACATGGATAAATGATGAGGCTGTTTCAAGGATCATGGTGATTTAGTGTTTCCTTGTGTAACTTTTCCAAATGGTGTTTCTGGAGTCCCAGAAGAACTTGAGACTTCTGAAAACCAGACACCAGACAGATCTTTCAGACTGATACATGCTACGTTACCTTCTTTCAGGCAGGAGAAGCAATGGAATGAGTAAGTAGGATGGTAGTTAGGCAAAATGCACTTCCAACCCTTTAAAGAAAGCACATTTTTGTGGAAGTAGTGTATTTTGCCTCTGATGAGTTGTTCTCTTTATTGCAATTGTTACTTGAGGTGGCCTCTTATTAATTTGTCCACAGCTCCCAACAGAGCCTGTTGAGGAACATGCTCATGTAGGTGAAAATTAGACTGGTTGAGGGTCAAAACAGGCTTTGCTCTCCTGTGTGTTGGAGAGTTAATCATAGATCACAGGAACAAGAGACTTTCTGATCTAGATTACTTGGATCGAACACTTTACCATGTGGAGTTCTCGCCTCTTGGACCCTACCTAGGGGCCCAGATGTCCAAGCATCACAGAATTTAGAAGTAAATTAAAATGAATGCTAGGTATTTGTGAGACTGTATAGAGCAGAATGTCTCCCTACCCATCAGTAGTGTCAGAGCCTCATAGTCCTGCACAGCAGTGGTGGTGACAGTAGTGCAGACATTGCCACTGTCTAAAGTAGATTTCCCTTCATGGGCGAAATATAGGGATAAAAGGATCTGAATCCCCTGTAAAACCATTAGTGGGATCCAGTTTTTCACCAGGTCAGAAGTTTGTACCTGTGTAAGTTATTCAGACAATAAGAGCTAAGGAGAGCCAAATGGTTTTGATATAACGATGCTCCTAGGTACATTGCGTTCCCATCACTGCATCCTTTCTCTGCAAGGGGAACACAAGAGCAGAGATTTCTGCTTTCGAGGCAAATAGCTTATTGCAAGTCCTTTTGGTCTGGTGCCCAGCCTGCAAATGAGAGTCTGACCAGGCCTGTTGTACTGTGGTGACAGTGTACAACTGCTATCTAGGAGCACGTCTAAAAACTTAGCAAGACAAATGAGAGACTAAATGGTTAAAGGGATAGAGAAGGCAGAGAAATTCATAATTAAAGCTGTCGAGTTGCAGTAAAAGGAGCCTGGTAGGAAAGCGGGTGGGCGAGCAAAGTGTCATATTTGGAGGTGAAAGTTGGCACTTGAACAGCATTTTAAAGTACTCCAAAGCCACCTCCACTGACATCTCAGCTGTATTGTATATTCTGTCAGAGGCTCCGGCTGCTCAGTGTATTGTGGCGGTGACTCACACGCAGACCCTGCCGCTTGCTGCCATGCTAGATATTGTAAAGAGAGACATGGCAGAGGTATTGTGTGAGACATGAAATAAATATGTGCAGGTTGTTGTTTCAGGGCCCAGCACACACATGTACCAGTGTGGATGAGTACTTATGCATAGAGATACAAGTGTGAAAGCCAGTCCCTGCGGCCTCTGATAATTCATTGTATTCTCTCAGAAACCATATGGATTTATTAGGATGAATGTTGATTAGGTTGAATGTGATGTTGGCAAAAAGAACTTGTGAGAATTAGGCTGGAGCTGAGACTAGAAGGATGTGAGGGGGAAGATCCACGTGAAATTAATGCTTAGCCTTTTATTTTTTGTCTGCAGAGCAGAAATGTACTCAAGCTTAAAATCCCAGATCCAATTCCCATGAACGTGGGCAAAGTTGACTTTCAAGTACAAGATGAAGACCCGTCCCTTTTTGGCCCTGGCCAGTCTGTAGCACTTAGTAATGCAGCCCAGATAAGTGACCTACTCTAGGACAAGTCCAGGGCAGAGCACAGCACTGACTCTTTCTCAACACTGTCACAGTGCAACGTGAGAGATGTGGGACCGATTCAGTCCTGGAACAGCGCAGATGGACCTGCGATGTGCTGGAAGGACTCACTGTGCACATAGGGGTGGGGGTGTTGGTAGAGAAGTGGGAAAGGATGCTGAGATGTATTGGCAGAACTCTGTGGAAAATTGTAACTCTGAAAGAATTGGATTGGGATACAATGGCCGAAAGAAACAAAAACCCACCCCTCTTTGTTGCAAACTTTCCTTTCCCAAGGAAAGGTTATGGCTTCCTTCTGTCTGTGGGTAGATGCTGAGGGTTCAGGCAGCTACTGTCCAGACCATGAGTGCTGAGCAAAGCCAACGTGCCAGGACAAGGGCTCCTGTCGGAGCAGGAAGGAGAGGCAGACTGAGAACAGTGTAAGAGAAAAGAAGAAAAAGCATTCTCTTTGCATCTATTTGGGGATGTTCTCTCTGTATTTCCCCCTGCTCCATCTCCCATTCCTACTTCCATTTGTTCCTGTTAAAACCTGTGGTTTTTAAATGGAGGAAATGTTAATTTCTGGAAGGTCGAATTTCATTTTTAAAGTAACAGTAGTATGCTTTATGATTAGACTTTCAAATAGATTCCTAACCATTTAAAAATACATAATCAACAGCTTTATCTATGGCACATTATTCACCATTTAAATTATAATGGCTTCCTTTTAAGTGTTAACAGTTATTTACTACCTTAAATCCTATTTCAACATGAGTTAGAGTTTGAGGATTTGGACTTGGAAGGCAGAATAAGCAATAGAAGCAGCTGAATGCCAGAAAAATATTCTGCTATCAGGTCAGTATCATCAGAAATTAAGAATAAGGGGAAGAATAGAAAGCATCTGTTCTCTATCTATTTCTCTGTCTAATCTGTTTGTTCTGTCTAGTCTACTCAACAAGTTTTTACATCACGCTCTGTACTTCAGAATTGTTTCTGAAGATGCCATTTTATAGCATCCTCCAAAAAGCATCAGCATCTTATTAAAAGATAAAAGTCCAATGCAATTCAAAGAGAAAGCAAACACCCATTTCCAATAATAAAGCAGTGTTTCATCTTCCGTTGAGCTGCAGGGGGCAGCCAAGAATTTGGGTAAAGTATTGCTACCTGGATTTATCTTGTCAGGCTTTCTCTAGTATTAATACTTATTTTTTGTTCTAGCACACAACTTGTATTTTCATCTATGAATAAGTGAATCATAAGAAGAGAGGATCCGCTGTAGTGCATTAGTACAGTCAAGCGTTCTTTCTGACAGTGCTCAGCATTGGAGATTTCAAAGAGGGATGCAAGAAATTGCCATACTGGACGATTACAAAATACCCCTGCACTCTGGGGGAATGCCTTTCTGTCTTCAGACAGCGATTTATTTATACCTGGAAACACAACAATTTTTAGCCTTTCTGAATAATTATAATAACAATAATCCTATCTAATGAAATGTTCCAGTGCTCTCATTTTCTATGTAAGTGCCTAATGCTTTTTGAATCTTACATTGCTCCTGGCTGCACCCTGCTATCTCATGAGTTTTATAGATTAGCTGTGTGTTGTGCAGAAAGAGAAAGTACTTCTTTTCATCAGCTGGTCTTTCACCTTTGTAAATGCACCTTTGTCCTCTGCTGTAAAAGAGAATAATTGGGAGTGCCCAAATTGCCAGTTATTTTTGTAAACAACTATCACCTCCCTTCTCGTGCATCTGGTCATGAAAGTTACTCCATTTTTTTAGTCTTCCTATGCCTCTAACTACCACATGCTTTGGAACCCTGCTACAGTAACAGTTTTGTAATATTTTCAGTGTTATCTGTGTGCCTTGCCATTGAGGTTTAGTATTTTCAAGAAGGATGGTAGGTTCCTGGATTAATCAGCTCTATCCTCACCTGGTTTGATGTATTGGAGAAACCATTTTATCTTTAAGCAATTATCTTGGAAGATTACTGGTCACAAATGGGGTTGGTGAAGGAAACCAGAGTCTCTCATGTAAAAGTGCATGCCCAAAAGAAATCATGTCATTTTTTTGACCTTTTAGATTTCAGTGCTATGTGTCTGGCCTGAAGACAGTTCTTATTCTTACCTAAATAGCCCAGAAAGGACCAAGTATAAAAGAGACAAACAAATGGATGAGGATGTGATGCTGGCAGTTCGTGCATGGTACAGAACAGGAAGCAAAAGATGGAGGGACCCTGTAAGAGGTGGATGTGGAAGGGTAAGGGCAGGCCAAGACTTAAGGCCTCTCCCTACCTTCCTGTGCAGCTCATGGAAGTGATTCTCAATACCACAAAGAACCTGATGCCTTAGTTTCAGGAGTTTAGGATTAAACGAAGGGTTGGGTGGAAATATAAATAATGGATTAGGCTGCAAAATTGGTTTGGACACTTTGACAATGTCTCTGAGGTGTCTTTGCCCCTTTCAGGCAGGAGCAGATCGGAGACATGAGATGCAGAAACACGGCTTTTTTTTTAACTTTTCTCTCTTGCTTTTTAAAATCATACCCGCACTCTTATTGTGCAACCGTGTACTGTTCAGGATCAAAGCCTCATCTCCGAGCAGAGGAAGTCGCTGGAGAGCAAGGCCTGAAGGCTAAGCCCGCAGTGCTGCTGCTGCTGGCTGTGTACTAGTCTATTTGGGAAATCTCGTCATGCATGTCCTAGCACCTAGTGATACAGCGAAGTCAGGAGCAGTGTACTCGGTGTCCTTGCATAACTTTTGATCTTTGTTGTCTTTGCCAGCTCAGGTCCCTCTGGTGGCCACGGTCCATCAGGAGTTTACCCTCACCAGTGTCAGATGTCTGTAAGGCTCTTCTGTAATGCAACATCTACTAATTCCTTAAATTTTGCAGAAATTGAATACTCTGGCATAGGGGCTGGAATTTATCTGAGAAGGGATAATGGAGAGGATCACTTGAGGTCTCTGCCCTTTTCAGAGTATTTTTCCTCATGTGTCATTTCTGACAGAAATTTCACAGAGTGACTCTAGGTAACCAGCTATTGGGAACGAAGCAATAGAATGATGTTTAGTGAAACTTCAGAGACTATTTTCCCTGCAGGTATGACAGGAACAGCCATGAAAACAGCATACCTGTTTGCATAGAGATCTCTCCTGCCTTGTGGTGCTTTCCTGCCTTTACTGCATCCCTTGTGGGATGCTGGATTTGCGTGCTAAGAAGGCTGCTGTTAACGCAGCTTAAACATGACACCTTAAACACTGGTGCCCTTGATCCATCATTAAAAATGTCCTTGGCACACTGTGGCATCAGAAGGAAGGTTTGTGATGCTAATTGCTGGCAGCACTGTTCTACCATGGATGTTACACAGAAAGCCCCAATACCTTTTGTTTTAAGTTTTGGGGAGGGGGCTGGTTTGGTTTTGCTTCTTTTTTTTTTTTTTTTTTTTTTTAGATGTTTCCCTGAAGGGTGTATGAGAGCTTGTGAGGGTAGGAGGGTAGGTCTGTGATCCCAGGAAGGTAACCTTTCTCATCCCTGCAGGTTTTTTGGTTGTTTTTTTTTTTGTTGGGTTTTTGGTTTTTTTTTTTTTTTTTTTTTTAATGTGTAATTTGGAAAACAAACAATGTTTATTTTTATGGCGGGAACTCCATTCTAAGATTATTTTTCTTGAATGCTGAAAGAGTAATTATTACTGAATTAGGTAGAAGGGGAACAGGCCAAATGTCCTTTCCTTTCACAAGAGTGTTGAAGGTGGAGGGAGACAGAGAAGTCTGCCTATCCTCCAAACAAGACCTTCCCTTCCACACCAGGAAAATAATACTGGAGGTACATCGGGGAGCCTCAAGAGCTTCAGGAGTAGTGAAAGCCAGATCCTTGCTGTGTCTCCCTCAACAGAGATTTATATTCTCAGAGTTTGGGCCTGGGCTCTTCTCTGATCCTTTGCCCCACTGAGTGATGTTACTGTGCAGTTTGCAGCCTTGCTGGATTGTCCTCTCAGCTGGATCTGTGGCTGATGTAATCACGCAGAGTTTTCAAGTACTCTATAGCCTTTGCACCTTCTGGGTGCCCAGCCTACCTCCATCTCCTCTATAGCAGTGGCAACAAGTATGCCTGGAGAATTTCCCGACTTGTCCCCACCTTGCTTTTCTAGAAATTGCCTGTGCTTTGTAATTGCTTAGAAAATAAAGGCATGGAGGCATATGCCCTTCTTTAGTCCCCGCTGATGGGTCAGAAGTGGAGATTAATAGGATAGGAAATGTGTTTCTACTCTGCAGTCAGTAAAGGAAATTCACTGGAACTAAATTAATCATGAAACAGACACAAAGAAGAGAATAGATTAGCAGGGAATTAACTCATTAATTAGATTGATACCAAAGTTCGGAAGAGGGTTTCCTTCAAGATAACAACCAAGTTCAAAGATCAGCAAGGGTTGGTCTTGGGAGGCACACTGTTTTATTTCTGAACTCTGTCAGGTTTTATTTTAGCCCAACATTTGCCTGGTTATAATAGTATATCAAAAAAGCTGCTGGAAGGAATTCAACGGCTGGCAACGTCTAACCACAAAGTGCCCATCGATGGAAGCTGTTATCAGCCCATTCACATCCCTAAGCTCTGGTTGCTGGTGTTAACGTAAGCGTGGGAGCCCTCTCTATTGTGCCACCTTGCTATATTTAGAGCTCGATTGCAAGCCCTCCTGTGAATAGCAGCAGCTTGTTGGAGGGTGTTTTTTCCAGCATTAGGGTGAGCAGAAACCACATGCAGATTTAAGCAAGGTAAAGTGCTAAAACACTGTCCTCCATGCTGGACTTCTCAGGACCCCCAACTAGCCCTTTTGTTCAAGTTCACAGTGGCAGGGTGGGATGGAAGTAAGTTACTTGCATGTTTCTAAGGAGATGGGGTTTGTCTGCAGTCTCTTTGCCCTTCTAATGGGATGCTTCTCTTATGTGATCCCCTCTTAGGCTGGGCTGCAGCTTGGACTCAGGGTTAATTCGGGATCCAAGCAGTGGTGTTATTGTTAAAGCAAGATTTACACTGCCTGTCTTGTTCATTGCACTTTACCACAAGCTTGCTTGCTGTGCAGCTGAAATGTCTCCCTTCATGTTGCCAAGTACAGATACTCTGGTGAAGGGAGCACAGGAGGAAAGACAAGAACTCACTTAGCAGTTACCTGTTACTCTGTGCTGCAAAAAGGCCCTGCTAGCTCCCTTCAGGCTCTGTATAGCCTTTGGAGCGAGACCTGCTGCCGCCCAGATGCCAGAAGGTCCCTGTTACCGAGCTATGTGTTGTAACACATACCACACTGCTGCACCATGGAGCTGGTGATCAGCGTGTTGAGACTGGTTTTTGTTACGTGTTCTTAACAAACTAACAAATCGGGGCTAAACACTAGTTGAGAGTGAATCCAAGTGAGAAAGGCCCCCTGCTTTCTGACTTACCCTTTCCCATCTTTTGCTTTTGCTACTTCTCGGCATGAATGCAATCAATCCGTACATCTGTGCTGCCTACTTGCCACTTAGGACTTTCTGGGTAGTGAAGTTTCCACATTGTTTATTTAGAGTTAAGTGTTCTGCTGGGTCTCTTATCACTTTCTGTAAATAACAACTGTCCTCAAAATTCTTCAGGCTGATTACTGAGACTGACAATCTGTGTGTTTTGAGTTGCTGAGCCGTATTAATCCCTAATATACTCTGGTCTGTGGATGGAAAAGCTAATGCATTGAGGATGTCACAAGAGGTAAAAGCCAAAGGACTTACTCTTCTTGGACACGTGAAGTACTTTGGTTGTGACATGAATAAATCTCCCAGCAGCAACAGTACATATTTCTGCTGTGCATAAAGTGTTAGAGGAGTCTGCCTTTGAATCAAATGTGATAGAGATTTTATAGCACCACAGCTAATTCATTTCTAGAAAAGACAAGGCACACTTTATTTTTACCTACCTGTAGCTTGTCATGGTAAAGTTTATTCCACTTAATGCTGGAGTTGATGGAGGGGGAGAGGAAACACACATATACACAAAGAAAAACTATACCAAAGACCTTCAGGCCCACCAAATGGGATTCATCAACTTTATTAACTATCTAAAAGTTAAGAATGTGGCCACATCAGTTATCAAAAGCTTTCTTTACAGTCGTTGAGAGCAATTCATTCTATCTATCTTACCCACCTTTCATAGGTTCCACTTCGATTTAGTAGCAGGATAACTAACTAGGGAAAGCCATTTCACCAGAAGGTGGGGGGGAAAAAAAAAAAAAAGAGAAGAGAAGGCATAGTCTATGGCTGTAATCTGTTCTTTTTATTTTAGAGTCTTAGCCTCTTCCTGTGAGAGTGTGAAAGCTGGAAATGCATCTCCTCAAACCCTATTGAAGGACACCTACTAGCAGCCCTTGCTAAAATGCAGGTGGGAAAATGAAAGGAGATATCAGGTCCATAGATTGTATAAAATCCAATCCAGAATTTATGCTGTGGTAATTCAGTCCTGTATAATCCGCGCCAGACTGATGAAATATCAGCTTGTACTGTGGATGTGACCCAAGGCAATTGAAGACTTTACAGTGCTTTGGATCAGGACAGTTAAGAATGCAGAGTACACATTCAGTGAGCAAAACACTTCTTTGTGCTTTTAATACAGCAAAATGCTTTGTTGCTTCTTTTGTTTCCTTCCTTCAGTCACAACAAAGGAATGTTGCAAGTGGCTCCAGAGAAACGAAGCCTAGAATAGAAAAGGGATTTAGAGAGAAGAGAAGAGATTAGATGAAATTGGTAAGAAAAAGAATTCCCAGTACCAGGTTCCCAGCTCAGCCTTCTGAAGGGAAGCCCTCTGCTCCTGATCCGTTATGATTCACTTGGCAGCTCTGCCCAGAGTGGCTCTCCTTCATCTATACTGCTATAAACTAATACCCAGTGATAAGAGCCCTGCCAAGCCTGGTCGCTGCTGATGCATTGTACACAGCTTTCATTAATCTATTTGTGCCTAACAGCTCATCAATGAAAGCTCATTCTAATTCCCTTCCTTCTGATCTTCTACGGACTTTTTGTGAGGAGGAGTGAGTTGGCAAGAAAGGAGTGACCTGTAATACTCCCTAGGTTTAGCTGTAGCATGAGCAAGTTTTATTCAAGCTTTCCTTTTACACTGCACTGTTCAATCAGTGCATGTTGATATAGACTTGCACTTCATCTTCCTGTCTTTTGACTGTACAGTGATTTGCTTTTAAATATTGTTGTGTCCAGTAGTGATTGATTTTCCCGGTTTGGGTGCCAAGTGCAATCTTACCAACGCATCCCATTCCTGATATGCAGCTATTCCTACTACAGTTGCTGGAAAGTGGTGAAAGTCATTCCGCGCTGCTCTAGCAGAGTTGACCTCTTACAGTCCTGCTGCTCCTTTGCCTCTGCTCTGCCAGTTAGTACTGAAATTATTCCTGCTATGTTATCATTGTGGGGAATGAACTTTTAGCTTCATTTGTGTTTGCATAAAATCAGAGAAGTTAAGGGCTGGCAGGGATCTCCACAGGTCATCTGTTTTCCCCAGTGAGGATCAGCTTTACCTGTATCATTCCTGATGTGTTAGTCTAATCTTTTCTTAAAGAGGTCTAATAATGGAATTACCAGGCTCTCTCCAAATAATCTACTTCAGCTCCTATTACCCTTATGCTTGTGTTTTCCAGGTATCTAGGTTGAGTCCTGTCTTGCTATGGGAAGTCCTTGCCAATTATTTTTTGCCCTATCCAGCGTAGACGTAGAGAACCGATTATTTGCTTTTCAATATGTTCTCTGGACCCTTTTCAGTTGGGCCAAGTCCTCCTTGAATTGCTTTGCCCAAACTGGAAACAGAACTCTAGCGGAGATCTTAATAGTGCTGGATCAAGAGATAAAAGATTAATTTATATGTCTTGCCAGGCTACATTCTTTATACCCACCCAGTATTGTATTTGCATTTTTGTAACAGAAAAGAATGGATGGCTCATATTCAGCTTGTAAACTTCAATAATGAAAATTGTTTTTTTTTCCAGTAGAAATACTACCTTGTCATTGCTCCTCATTTGTGTGTTTGGTACCATTGATTATTCCTGTCTAATTGTAGTAACTTGCACTTGACCCTATTGAATGGCAACTGTTTTCTTCAGGCTACATCTTCAGTTTGTCAAAATGATTTTGAATTTTAATACAATCTTTGTCTGTCTTGGTTTTATCTGCAAATTGAATTAACATATTTCCTATTTCATCTAAATCTTTAATGAAAATACTGAATTGTACCAAATCTGTGACTTGAGTCCTGCAGAAGCTCATTCAACACATCTATCCATTTTGACAGTGAAACACTGAGAACTGCTTTCGGAGCACAATTTTCTAAACAGTTTATATATTCACTCTGCTGTAGTTCATCTAAACCATGCTGCTTATTTACTCTGAGACTTTGAAAAGGTTTCAAAACCTTTGCTATGCGACATCTTGTCCACTGGGTATTCCCCTGATACCATCTCACAGAGGCAAATTAGAATGGGTCATCAGAATTTGTTCCTGACAAAGCTGTGTTGACTGATACCCACTTCTTCTTTTCTCCTCAGTACTTCCAAATTGTTTCTTTGTTCTGAGGAACTGGAGTTAAGCTGACAGGTCTATCGTTTGCCGTCTTCTCCTTTTTTCTGTCTTCAAAAGATAGTTACTACATTGTGTCAGTTATCTAGTTCATCACCAATCCTTCCTAAGTTCTAAAAAAAATAATCGTTAACAGCTTTGAGATTGATTGAGTCAGTTCCTTAGACCTGCAGAAGGAATATAGCAGATTCAGCTCATTTGGAAAGATCTAAGCTATGTAACTTCTCTAACATATTCCTTTTGTATTCTAGGCCTCCTTTACTCCTTTGTTAGTTCTTAACAATGTTAATTCATCACAGCTGACCTTTTAATGAAAATTGATGCAAAATAACTCTTCTTAGCCTTATTGTCAATAGGTTTTCCTTCTCTGGAAAGTTGACTAACAATTTATGCTGCCTTTTACTACTAATAAACTTAAAGAATGATATCCTTGTCTATGTGATATTTTTGCCAGTCTCATCTCACTTTGTGCATTAATTTTTCAAGCTTTATTCCAAGCTGTTCTTTCTGTACTTTTGTACTCATTAGTATTAACCAATCTATTTTAATCCTTTTTTCAACTTACTTGGTACTTTTGCCGTACATTTGAAGTCAATTAAGACCTTGTGGTATGACCAGGTTGGTCTCTTAATACTTTGGCTATCTTTCTTTGTAATAACATAGTTTGCATTTATGCCATTTTTCTCAGGAATGTACAATTCTTCTTATGTCTCTTACAGAAATAAAATTTTAAGGATCCCCACCCACCCATCCACCTACCCCCACTGAGTTCTTTGCTGTGGAAGATTTATATAAAGCCTTGTCCACTTGATCTTACTCTTTTGCTAAGCTTTGGTGGAGCTCTTCCATGGAAGCACCTTTTGTGGTTCTGGAATTTATGTTGCCTTTCTCTTCTGATGCTGCTTGCAAGGAAAATGTGAATTCGTGCTTTAATGCTGAAGAACTGTATGTCTTGTGCTGGGTTGACAAGGTCTTTAAAAGTGAGAAAGTCTGCTAGATACCAGGGTTCATTGCCTCTGAAGGAAAAGGAGTTCCTGTTCAGAGTCAGCTTTGCCTGGGAATCATACTTGCAGTCAGGCAAAATTACAAGATGAATAAAACCACATTATTCTGTTAAAGTGTAGCTCAAACACAGATTGCAAATTCCATCACATGCTTGTCCTTAAAAAAATGACAACAAAACCTTTGCTCATTTTATCTAAAGACCTTGGCTTTATCTGTCATTCTGCAAGTTCTGCTTCCTAAGTCTCTTCATTCTTTGAACATATTGACAGGAGATTTTGGTCAATTGCAAGTATTAAAAGAAGATTGGAGGTAGATTCCGGTGTATTGACACTCCTTTAGTCTGGCTGATGCTCTATAATAACCCAGAACTGGCCTACTGAATCATCTGATGTGCTGGTTTTGGCTGGGATAGAGTTAATTTTCTTCATAGTAGCTAGGATGGGGCTATGGTTTGGATTTGTGCTGAAAACCGTGTTGATAACACAGGGATGCTTTTATTACTGCTGAGGAGTGCTTACACACAGTCAAGGCCTTTTCTGCTCCTCACCCCACCCGCGAGTGGACTGGGGGTGCACAAGGAGCTGGGAGGGGACATGGCTGGGACAGCTGACCCCAACTGCCCAAAGGGACATTCCATACCATGTGTCGTCATGTCCAGCATATAAAGCTGGGGAAGAAGAAGGAAGGGGGGATGTTTGGATTGATGGCGTTTGTCTTCCCAAGTAACCGTTACACGTGATGGAGCCCTGCTTTCCTGGAGACGGCTGAACACCTGCCTGCCCATGGGAAGCAGTGAATGAATTCCTTGCTTTGCTTTGCTTGTGTGCGTGGCTTTTGCTTTCCCTATTAAACTGCTTTTATCTCAACCCACAAGTTTTCTCCCTTTTACTCTTCCGATTCTCTCCCCCACCCCACTGTGGGGGGAGTGAGTGAGTGGCTGTGTGGGGCTTAGTTGCCAGCTGGGGTTAAACCATGACATCTGATTATACTAGCTGGATGCCTGATGACTGCAAATCCTTGGTTTACCTTGTAGAATCTGGGGGAATCCAGTAAGTTCAACAGCCTTGACACTGGTCAGTGTCAGCAAATAATTTTTTTTTTTTTTTCCTTCTGACTGAAGCATAGGTAATTCTTTTTCTCATTCATTACTGGCCATTCCTTACCTTGTGCTGGAGTGAGGGTTGTCAGCTACCCTGCTAAGCTTTTGATTATAATATCCTATTAGTTCCATGATGTAAACATTTAAAGTTTTCCTCGCATGATTTGATTGGTATTCTGCACTGCTCAGAGCCTAAACAGGACACATTCAAATGCAAGTAGTTTTATTGGCAGGTCCTCATGACTGATCCCACTGGTGATATAGGGCACCAGTATTGTCACAAGTACTCATTTGCTTACTGTCCTTAATCATCATGCAAGCACTGTCAGCAAATCTATTTCCCCCTCTAATCAGTATTTCAGAGGAAGTGCATGAATTCCTTAACATACAAATCTCTAATTCCCTTGCCTGTCCATTCTGAAAAAGCAGTATGCCTTCATATTCATATGCTACTCATGAATTATCGTCTTGTCTGCTTCCAAAGACCTTTAGCCAACTTCTTTCCTATCCGATAGTTGGGTTGTCTTTAGTAGGCTTCTTTGTCCTAGGAACTGTACATAAATGTTATGCTGAAGACATAATTACTGATGCCCCTCTCCTCCGCTTCTGGTGAAAATGGGGCTCAAGTCTAGAGCAGGACATTGCGTGTTTGGTCACTCTTTGAACACTCTCAGAACAGCTGTAGCAAGAAGATTTGACAACACTGATGGGTCAGGGAGTATCCCATGTCCACAAAACCTGTTTGCTCTCTCCAGTGAAGGCTTCTTAGCCTTCACTGTAAGAATTCTCTGGTTTAGCACACACTTCAATCAAGAAGTTTAAACTTTTAAAATTTGTTTTACAAAGACTATAGGCTTACTGGGATAGAGCAGACAGCATCTCTGGGTGTACATATGGAGGTGGGTGTGTTTAGGTGTGGGAGTGTGCATGCCTCAGTGTTTTGGAGCGTATTATTCATTTTCCCTAGGGTTTATTATCTGAAGATTGGAATTTGTAGCTCCACTCTGTTGGGTCTGTGTCTCCTCTAATTACAGCAACTTTAGCTCATACTGATTTATAGCTTGCTGAAAAGTGCATATCCCATAGGATAAAAAGCATGATGTGCAATTTTATATGTCAGGACAGACACCAATGAAAAATAAAGAGCAACCTTATCTGGGCTGGTGAGAGTATAAAGGAAGACAGAAGGAAGGTATGAGGTTAAATAAATAAACAAAACAGAGAAATTGAAAGGAAAAGGAAATATGGTAGTATATGGTGGCCATACCTGCATTTACTTTACTCCAGAGTCCTTTTGTCTTCTGGACCAGAACTGTTCATAAGAGGGCTTAGAGGACAAACTGATTGCTAAATACGATCCATGCATAGGTTTATATACTAGATTCCAAACTCCTTAATGAGAACTCTTAATTAAAACCTCAAGTTTAATCTTGCAGAGCCCTCAGCAGTTCATTGTGCTTTCGTATTTCTTAGTTCTCATCAAAGTTTTGGGAGCTAAGGCACTCAATAGCTTGGATCCTTGGTATTTACCAGTATTCACCAACTGTATTTTTGATACTACATAGCAGCTGAGTGGCAGCCACATCCCGAGAGGCGTGCAGCATCAGCTGAGCACCTCTAGTTCTCCCAGACCGCCCGTGCACAAAGTTGCCTTGTTTTCACTCAGGGTGTGAACTTAAACACGAGTATGTGCCATGTTACGTAAGCACGGCTTTATATGGGGCTCAGCTTGGCTGACATCAGTTTATGTCTTTAATTAAAGTGGCTGTATTTAAAACTGTGCAGCTGATTTCTGACATAAACCCCAAAGCTTTTGGCTGCTTCACTTCCAGAATAAAAGGAGGACAAGTGTATTTAATTTATGCTATGTGGGGTGATGTTAATTTAGCTGGAATTTTGTGACCCAGGGACTTGTTCTTTCCAGTTGTGTTCAGCACTCGTTCAGTGGAACTGCACTGCACCTGCGTTGGTAGAAAGAAGAATAGGAGCTTCCACCATTTCTAAATGCCATTGTCTACCTGGAGAGATGAGAGCTGTTCTGTGAATACAGACTTAGACTGAGGTGGACATGAGGTGAAAGGGGCTGATCCAGAGCCTACTGAATATAATATGAGTCTTTCTATTGAATTCATTGAGGTTTGCATCAGACCCTAAATGCACAGTGTGTGAGAGAATGCAGTCTTGAGCAAGGAAATTTCACTGCTTTCATTTTTTTTTTTTTTTCATTACATTTGTATCTAATCATGTTTTGTATCTTTTTTGGAGCAAAAGGCGCTCTGATGTCCTGCCTGCAATCTGGAGAATAATAATTATTTCTGAGATGATGCAGCCTTTTAGCTGAATGTTAAGAGGGAGAAGAAGATAACAGGAAAAAATGACAAATAATTTTCTTGGGATCTTATTCTTTAGACCTTCAGGGAAGTAGTAGACACGTTTGTAAGTTCAGTGTTTTTAAAGCAAAGGATAACCTTAGGAAAGACAGAGAAGAGAGAAGAAAAGAAAAAAGAGAAGAAAGGAAAAAGAAAAGAATAAGATTTTTCATATGGATTTCTGTTCTCTCCCTCATTGCTCCTCCTCTGCTCACAGTAAATTCCCTAAGGTCTAGTCACTAAGGGATAAGTTCACTAGTTCACTAAGGGATAAGGTTAGATATGAAGTATATACAAACTTAAAGTACTCTTCTTAAATTGCAAGGTCCATCATATACTCTGGGAAGACAGTTTGTTCCATTTCACAACTGATGAATGAGATCATCCACCTTGCATACACTCCAAACTAATTTCAAGGCTGAACTTTTATGTGAATCACAGAGAGCTGCATGGGGGCTTGGGACTGAGTGCAGGGACAGGAGAGGACTGCAGCTGGGAAGTGAGGCAGGACTGGAAAAAACAGGAGATAATACAGGTGAAGACTGAGTGTATTCGCAGAGTTATTTGACAGACCTAGACTAGAATTGTGGTATGTGCTCCAGGTTCAGGCTGGCACACGTTGATTATGTTTAGGCATCATCCTGTCCCTGAAAGCACAACCAGGGACTCATTCATTCTGAACCCCGTGCTATCGTTAGGGCTGTGTTCCTAGTGAGGGAACAAAGAACGGATCCAATAGTGCTGAGAAACAAGGCCTTGATTGCTGTATTGAATTACTGTGTATGTGAGAACCTGCCTTCTTTGCCCAGCACATGTATTTTTGGAGGATCTGTATGAGAACTTAGATAAACTCTGGAGCAAATGTTTTTGGAAAACCCTCGAGAATGTGACTTGGAAGTTCCTGGAGCATTTCTTTCTGTTTTTCTTTCTTTATCCCATGTCAACAACTTCCTATTTCTAATGGTTTCTTCTTCTTTTATGGTTTTGGCCTTTTCTTTTCCCTCTGTTCCAGCCACGTTATATGAAGACAAGGCTTTCTTATCTGTATTTGTAATACATACCAAAGTGGAGATTAGTTTTAAAATGCGAATAGAAAATAGTACCTGGCTCCCTCAGATAAGCCTGAGACAAAGCCAGAACAGTGCTGATCTCTATAGAGGCCTGGTTATTGCATTGACTTCTGCTTGCCTTTTACCCCTGCATTAAAATATAGTTATAGTTCAGAAAAGTGGCAGTAAAAATTACCTTGCGGGGTGTCGTATTCAATCTCTGTCAATGACGCCCAAACCCAATTTGCTCACTTTACAAATCAAAGGATGATTTTTTTCTCTCATGTAGGTACCTCTGGCAGCAGGAGGACTACCTTAGATCTTTCAGTCAAACTGGCTACTTTCTTAGCTGCTATACCAGTAGAGAATATGGAAGCAAAAACCTCTAACCAAAATTTTCTGTTCTTGTAAAGTAACTGTTTTACTTATATGAGAGTATCATGGCAGCTCCAACAAAATTCAGTGGCTTTAATTAGCTGTTTCCTTCTTCTGTACAACATGATACAAAGGAAACAGTATATGCCTTTGAGATTTTGGTGTAAAGAACTACAGCCAAAGAATATATTTCCGCTATTTTAATGCTGTTAATGTCAGCATGCCTAGTATTTATCGGCCTAGTGTCCAGGGCTTTGTGTCGTGACTATGAAGAGAAAAGACAGCTAAATACTGCAAAACATTTCCAACAAATGCGAGTTTGAATTTTTGTGTTTGGTTTGATCACATTTGCATTCCTTCTGTCTTGCTTTCTGCCAGCATCCTGGCTAGGGGTGATCTGGGACAGAGGGAGGTGGCAGAACACATTATAGAGCAGTCATGGGAAGGACATGCAGAGCTTGCGTTGGTGTGCATTGTTGATTTTGAAAGCTGAGCTTTTGAACAGAATGAAACAGAAACGAAACAGAAACATCCTCCATGACTTAAGTGCATATGGCAAAACACTGAAGAAAAATCATAGTCTTACATCCATATTTTCGCAAACAGAAAAGAGGCAAAGGTTGCAGAATAAACTATTACTCATTGTAATTTTTCTGGGTATAGAAAGAGTCATTTCAGGAGGAATAGTTTAAATGTGAAATGGTGATGGTGAGTGGCACTTGATAACAGCCTGTGTCTAATATCCTGAAAAGTGGTATATTAATGCATTGTCCCTATTTCTGAGTCACAAATTAAACTATGACGTTCTTCCTTTTCTGAGGTTTAGAAAGTGCTAAAATTATTTCCTCTATCTTAACTGGTCATAAATTTTTGTTTCAACTTTATAGAAGTATGTCCATGCCATAACTCTGATAGAAGTTTAAAAAAAACCACCAACAACAACAGAAAAACAACAACAAAAAAAAATCCCATTTTGGGATTTTGGCACAATTCAGATTCTTGAATAACAGTGATCCAAATTAAATTAGCTGAAATTGATCTGTTTCCCAATTTAGCGAAATCCCCTTTTAGTCCAATAGAGTGTTTGCATATGTAACTGCACTAAAATAACTCAGCAGATCTTTAGGCAACAGATTCAATTATGTGTTCATAACTGGACTCAACGTATCTCTTGGTAAATGCCAGGGAATGACGTCCTCTCCAATGCAGATGGGCTGGGTAGAATGAGGGTCAGGAATGTTTCTAGCCTGACCTTCAAAGGTGAAAGACTAGTGCAATTGGGAAAAGCAGACTAATGAGAAGGGACCTTCCCCTACATGCATCTGCCATCATATTTGTTAACGTCTTTTCTTTCAGCAAAGAGTTAGATTAAGAAACATTAAGAACATGTATTTTTCTAGGAAAAGACCATGCGAGGGGAAACAATTTGTTAAAGATACTCTGAATACCTCTCTGAATATGAAGTGGCAAGCGCTTGACATCTCTTAGTGTCAGCCATCCTAGAGTTTTCTTGTTCCCACCACATGGAACTTCACTAAAGAATAATCAGAGTAAACTAAAAAGCCTTTTTTCTTCTCACTGCTATTCTTTTCCACTCAAGGTGGAGGGGGAAGGGATTTGGTGCGATGAGATAACAAAATTGTGAAAACGGAAGCAAAGGCATAGAAACTGACTGCCTTCAATCCTGCACAGCATTGCCCTACTCCGACAGAGTGCTTCTCTAGCTTTGCATTTTGTTCACACTCTGAGCATATTGATGCGGATCTTTCTGTGAAATGAGGCTATAGTACCTTGGCTTCTAATTAAATTAAAGCTGCAATGCAAAATACCTTCTTTGGAGTCCTCTTAGGAGAAGCAAAAAGCAAAAAAGGAAAACATCACAGCAGTGGAGGGAAGAGAGAAATAAGGAGTCAGAAAAGGATGCCTGCAAAAGAAGTAGGGGTGAAGTCCTGCCCTTGCAGGAATATACTCTGCTTCCTGCAGTGTGCCTCCAAGTCTTGGTTCTTCCAGGCCACCAAGTGAGAAAGGACAGCTATCCATTTTCAGGGACATATCAAAATCTGATTAATCCTATAGATTATCACCTTTGAGGGCAATTTTCCAATCATGCTGGTGCTATATTTACTCATGATGGCTGAATCCAGAGAGCAGAAAAATAGTGCAGCACTCATCCACAATTTGAACCAAGCTCAATTCAGTGCCTAGGAAGCTTATTTTATGGAGGCAGTTGATATTTATTATTTCAGCGTCAAAGGTAATGAATTGGCCAAATATGTAAGTAGAATATCACCCTTTATGGAACTAGAATTTGCTCCTGTTTATATTCCACTCTGTATTAATATGTCTAAATTTCAGGACCCTGGCAACGTACCAGTTCAGTGTTTGCATATACCACCCCGTTTTGTTTCCATAAATCCATGAGTAAGGACTAGAAAGAAGCCATGTCCCTGAAGAGTGAGTGATCCAGGAGGCTGATGGGCTACAGGCAATACAGCTATCATGTAGTCTCCTTACAGCTTATGCTGTTAAGAGGTAAGGGAGAGTCTCAATAAGTTGAAATGATGTTTAGTTTTGCTTTTGGGATAGCTGCTTTATCATGCATGACAAAGACGTGAATAAATATGGAAAGTCATCCTTCCAAGTACCAGGGAACTCTTTTGTCACATAGCCTGTAAAAATGAATTATTTGGCTAACAAGAATCTGACTTATACAAGACTTAGGGAAAGAGAAAATTAACAATAAAATAAAACCAAATCTTTTTCTTTCTGCTTGAAGGTGTCATGGCTGTAAACTCTGCTTCTTTGGCCCTTCTGCAACAAGAAACAAATGTAGCCAGCATAGGGCAAAGTTGAGACTTTTGCAGTAACGCAGAGCTCCTGATTGGGGCCATGGAAGTTCTCACTGGTTTAACACTACACGTACCCCATCCTAGATCTTGTGCACAACAAAGACTGATGGAAAAATTCCACTTGTCAGAGGAAAGAAGTTGACACATTTGTGACTTTTAGTGCAGTTGCACTGGAGTGAGAGCAGGGATGGTGGAAATAGCTTTGACAAAGAAGGAGTATCAGGCAAAGTGCAGGTGACAGTGCAATTTATCACATGGCTGTGAAATGTATTAGCTGCCTATCACCCTCAGTTATGTAAAACAAAGAGAGAGAAAATTGATTAAACCATGACCTCTTCCATCTACTGGCTGTCATTTTAGTTGTTGTGACAGAGGCTAGTGTCTAGTCATTAAATGCACAGACTTCTCAGTTTCACATTTGAGCACTAGATTAATAGTTCATGTTGTGTGATTCCTTTTCCTTCTGCTTGGCTCAGTGTGTAGGGTGGAAGCTCCCCTGTGTGTACATCACCGCTCTGGAGTTTGCTGTCCACCCATCACAGAGTCATGGTGGATCCCAGTACAATGGCTCGCTCCTCTTTCTCTTTTGGCCCAGAGCCTTGTACTCTTGTAGTTGGCTCCAGATCTCTATCTGCCCCTGATAGCATAAAGGCCTGATTTCTTCTGAACAGCTTGACATCAAATCGCATAGGGAGGAGGGATGCGTTGGTGTCTTCTAACTTCCCAGTCCTAGGGGAAGATAGGAAACTATCTTCAAAAGTTTAGTTATACAAAGAATTATGGTTGCCTCTATGAGAAAAGAACTTGGAGTCGCAAATAATTTAGCACCACACTTAAGGGGAAGTTTTACAGATTTCTGTTATAGTCTCCATTTCCATTTGGTTAGTCCAGATAAGGCTTTAAAAGACATCCTTTTCCTTAGAAGCTTGATACTTCTACCTCCTATTTGCTGTTTAGGGAGATGGATAGCTGTAAAGGTAAAACAAACTTTAAAAAGGTAGCTGCTAATTATGAAAATTAATTAGTGAAGTTGCATGGGCTCTTTAATCAATATAGATAACTACCTGACCTGAGTCAGTAAATGAGCTGCAGGAAGGCTCTGTAGAGTAAGCATTGCGATATTAGTGTATTGCTTCTGTGGCAAGGATTTATGAGAGAAGCTATAAACCTTTACAGTGCAAGGGTCCACCAGACCTTTGAGAATCATTCTAGCATTTCAGTAGTCTAAGTGTACTCAGAATGAATACAAAAGGGTTGCCCTTTAGGTGTCTACGTATATCTTTATTCATCCCCATGCCAGGTTAACTGAGCGCCTAATGTAGAAGGGCAAGTCATCCATGGATTATTAATATGGATTTGCTTGGGACACCTGGATTATCAAAAGGTGCTAGAATGAGTATCTGAAGAGACAAGCTCAGTCAGCAAGGCTTGTCCTTCAGGGGTTAGGAATGAATGTAATGAATGACCATCAGGTAGTACAAAAATTATTTTCCTTAGAGGTTTGTCTTGTGATTCTGTGGTAAGTAACCTGATCTGAAAGCAACCCTCCTGTGCAGTTGCTCTTAGTATCCTTTCTCATTGGGTCAGAATAGATTTCTTGTCTTAAAGAGTGATGTTACTCTGCTATAGTAGTCAGCTGTATTCTTCAAACTTTCATACAGTGAAAGGAACACTTCTGGACTAGGCATGAAATAGCTGGGAAAGGATGACTACCCACGGTCTGGCAGAAGGCCGATGTTGAATCTCCGGTAATCTGATCCCACTGTAAAAAACCTTATTGCTCTGGTTTTGGAACATTCCTACTGTTGACTTTGCTGGGACAAGGTGTGAGAAGTAGCGTGAACATGATCCTTCCCTGGCTTGTGCTCTCAACTCTTCTCCTGAAGTATTAAGCAGGAGGAGCCTGTTCGTTTGCCTCTGGATGGTCTCAAAGATTGACGCTTCTACAGCTAGACCTGGGCTATCTGTGATTACATTTTCTACTACCTTGCATTTAAGAACTGGAGCCAGGGAGAGGAGTGAGGAATAAGTCCAGTGAAATATAAATAAAACACCAGCATGGTGAAGAATGGATCCAGCAGGCTCCCAGTGCAAAGAAATCAGTGTCAAGCTGCTCATATTTGTGCCAGCTATCAGTAGCCATGTAGGGCCTTTCTGGTAGCTAAGCAACAGAGGCCATAGAGACATCCTGGCCACACAAGCTATTTCTTTAGACTTTTTTCCTTATGGGAAAGCTGTAAGAGTGGGCAGCCAGGTATGAAGAAGCCAGCAGTGGATTTCTTCCTGTATCTCAAAGCAGCCAAAGCAGGGACTAGGATCTAGCCATGTGAATGTGAGGTACAGAGGAAGAAAAGTTCTGTGAATTCAAATGAGTC
The DNA here is from genome assembly GCF_035582795.1 of Mycteria americana. Classification (NCBI taxonomy): domain Eukaryota; kingdom Metazoa; phylum Chordata; class Aves; order Ciconiiformes; family Ciconiidae; genus Mycteria; species Mycteria americana. The sequence goes on along the minus strand of NC_134370.1, from coordinate 62,840,249 downwards.
CTGGGAACCTTACAAAAGCCCAGTATGCAATTTGGAAAGTTCACAGAACCTTTGTGTCCCTGGGAGTCCCCAGTTACTACCTAATAAATACAAGTCTCCTTATGTTGATTATAGAGTTCTGCCTGCTTTAGTTGCCTGGGTCTATTAGTCACCAAATTAAATTTTGTATAAGTAATAGTGAAGCACTTTCAGGTAGTTTTGTTCAGCAAATAATGAAGAGCAACCTGAAAATCAACTTACCTATCCATTTATTCTGTGGATAAATGCCGGAGAAAGTCATAATAGCAATAACTGAGATTTATTTAGCTCCTTTCATTCAAAAGAATCCCAGAGGGCTTTTCTCACAGCATACAAAGATTGCTCACTCCCTGCTGAAATGCAACACTTCTGGGGTGGAACACAGCAACTGCTCTACTCCATCAAGAACTACATCAAATTTGTTAACAGGTGAAGAGAGAAACAATGGTAGTATTTTATGTAGACAGTGTATAATCTTCTTAACTGGAATTTGGACAGAATCTTGGATTTTAAAAGTTTTGTGCTTGCAGGAAAGGACAGCGTTATCAAGACCGTGATTTTTTTTTTTATCTTATCCAAAAGACAGCTACTTGTTGGGCACTGGTTCAGTACAGACTAACAAGCAAGACTATCCTGTATTAATTACTAGCTCTTTACAGCATCTGGGTTTTCCTTAGAGGCCTTTCTGTCATCCAGGTTCAGACTTGCCTGGTTTATAAGAAATCATGAGATCATACTCTTAAGGAGTTGAAAGTACTGGTTTACTACTCTTAATCAAAACTGGATTTCCTTTGCCCATATTGACTTGCCAAAAACTAAATTAGGTGTATGGTGCTCAGAAGATCTCTTTGGGAGCTTGAGAAGAGATACTGTATTTTATTATTTGACATGAACACAACACAGCTGATTACAACACGTCTGCTGCTCCATGATGACCACAGTGTTGTGTTAGTGCAGGTGAGATCATATAAAATAACCTGCTGTTTAGTGAAAGAGGGAGAGAGTACCTTGCGTATACCATCAAGTGGTAATCACGCGCACATACGCAGAACACAGGAGCACGTTTCCCCACAGAACATTGCTCTTGTGTCAAACTCTCCATGTCTGTATGTTATCTACCTTAGTGGTTTTCATTACTTTCTCAGGCTGCTCTACTGCAGTAGGCTTTGCTCTACTGCAAAATAATATTAAGAAAAACACCATTCTACATATATATGCATGTCTCTACCTAGTAATTATCAGAGACAATTAAATGAAGTTGCGGCTGGCTTTCTCTTTGAGCACTAGGAGAACTCAGAGCTGATACATAGTGGAAGCTGGCAGAAAAATTTCCTTTCTAAGTGACCTTCCTAACTAATGAGCAGTTGAGGGTCACAACCACAGAACAGATAAATCAGGGGACAGTTTGAGAAAAACTAAGTAGTAAATTATGGTAGAACACAAGAACATCAATCATTCTGCTTTGGCTTTAATATCTCAACCTGTAGATCCAGGCTAGATAGAGACAAGAAAACCCAAGTGCCATATCTAAAAGCAGTAAAGCCAGCCCTTGGGCTGGCTGTGTTTGTAAGTAGAAAGCTGTAAGCATCAGGTTGTCCTCCTCATTCCACTGCACTCCTTCTTTCTTAATGCGTTGTTCTCGGGATCTCTTTTTCCTGACATATTTTAGCAGACGTATTCTAACTACATAAATGAAGCAGTGGTTTGGAGTTCTGCATCTTTCTGTAAATTAAGGGAAATGTTGATGAATCTACTGTTAATGGTTGAACAAATGTAAATGAAAGTAGGGGCCAAAGATACCACAGGCTAAATTCCTGGTACCTAAAAGAGTTAAATCAGGGCAGCACCACCTTCTTTGTCTTCAGACAAGATTCTTATTAACCAGCTTCAGAAATCAGAATACAACTGGTCCTTTGTTGTACACTGACTCTTCACCTTATCTAGCCAGCAGGGCTACTGGTGAATGTCAGTGGTATTGCTGATCATTTGGTTCCCTTAAAAAAATCTTAGCGACAATGCTGTTTGTCTTCCCCTGATGACATTTGAATGCATTATCCAGTTGCAACCAAATGTGGAAAAGGGGATAAGAGCATAAAAGTGTGTTGAAAATAGGTGTTAAAATAGAGCAGAGACACCCCTGGTCACATCCCCACTGGTGAGGGCAGGCAGAACTTGGCTGGTAAGTGTCCTGCTTGCAGCAGTGGGCTGACCGACCAGTTGGCATGCCGATATTAGTTAACCTGCAGATCGTTGTGGACTTGCTCCAGTGCTTTGGTGTTCGTGGAGGACTTTTTTGTGGAACTGGGACTGCTGCAGAGTGAGAAAGTGGCTTAGATGAATCAATAGGAACTTGGGCTTTGCTAGTCCTGCTTCTTGTGAAACTCTTTTTTAATCTTACCTATTTAGAAAATGCTACTAAAACCACTCAACAACGATCATTTATGAAACTAATAGGCTGTTCTAGGCTGAGCTCTCCCCCACATCCAATGGCTGAGGGCCAGCAACTCTTGCATTTTTCATAAAGTGCCTAAAGTACTGGCTCTTACATCTTTGTGTTCTGCTTTCGCTTTCTGTAGAAATGGGAATAATAAATCCTGGCCTCCACAGTGAGGTCTTTTGAAACTTTTTTATTTTCTCTCATGTATGTCAATATCTTGAACTGATGTATAATTTCTGATTATTTTTAGTTACTGCTAACCCAAGCTTTATGAAAGCCAGTTATCTCAAAGTGAGGAGCTTTGTATGCCTGTTGTGCAGTCTTTGCAGAGAGTTTTCTTGGGCAGAGATATGGCAAGCAGAGGAACGGGCAGGTTAACCAGGTAGTAGAAGGAACAGATTGTTTGCATGTGGGAGAGCAAAGAGAAAGATGCTGGATTAATATTATTCTTCCTCTTTACACTTGAAACTGATGTGGACTTCTTCTCCCTTACCCACTACATCTCATCCTCCTAAATCTGAGATGGTTTGGATAGTGAATGTGTTTAGTCATTCAGCATGTGTGAGAGTTTAATACCAGGAGAAATAACCCAGCTAAAGCCTTGAACATGGTTTGGTAAATCTGCCCTTTTGTTGAATATGCTGCCAGCCAGGACCCCCCCTTCTCCCTCCACAGAGATAACAGCAGAGTGCACAGTTCGTATCTGCTCAGCTCCAGCCACCTGATTTTGCTCCATGCTGTACCAATTTGGTCCGAAACTTTCCCAGGAGCTAAGTGATTAAGGACTGCTGCACTGAGATAAAGGAGGAGAAAGGGGAGAAGAAAGATCTGTTCCACAGGTAACACTTATAAGAGAAATATAAACACACATAGCGTTTCTGCTGGAGAGCCTGACTCGGCTGTCGGTGCATCTCAAACCAGGCTAGCAGAAACGTGCTGACTGCAACAAAGACCTTTAATACCCTTGTAAGGCATATACGAATGGAAGGGCAGCAGTCATTTCTGAACACAGTGTTTTCTGAAACCTCAATAAGTAATTAGCATTGTCATAGTACTTCATGGAAATTTTACGCAAGGAAGAATCTGTAATCTGGATGTCTTACAGACTTTTCTCTGTATAACCCAAGACTGCAAGAACACCTGGTTACGGGATCTTTGAGGACAGGGGAAGGCAGCACTGCATCTTCTGTAAATTCACATAGATGTACAATTTATGAAACCAATAGCATAATATTTCTTATTCAACCATGTGAAGGATATATGATGATCAAAATATTTTCTAAGGATGTGTTTGAAATCTAGGCCAGGATTTACATAGAGCCTGTTGCATTGGTTTTTGATTCAATTGATATTTGTCATCTCTGTCACGGGAGATTTTCTGGTTTACAGATTAGCACTGTGGTTTTAATGATTACTGGCAACCCTGTGCAGCATGCAGGTCTGAGAAAGCAATGCAGCCAGGTGGTTGAAAAGATGCTAGGTGTAAGTACAGACTAGCTCCAATTTGTCATTTGTCAGCTGTCTAGGCCCCATTGCGCTGTATCTAAAGAATGAAGTCAAACTATTTCTCACCATAATGGAGTAGCTATAAATGATGCCATAAATATCTAAGCAAACATGGGAATCACTAGCGCTCAGCTGTAGCTTGCATATGGGATATGACATATTGCTGTTCAGGAAAACTTAATTGAAACCATTTTCCATGAGAAAACACAGCTTTAGTAAAATGGATCTTTTTCAGGAAATCAAAGAAGTTTCCAAGAATCTGCCTAGAACAGATATTTTCTTGACACAAATTCTTTTTGAAATACTTTTTTTTTTTAAGGGAAAAAAGTTGACTTAATTTTATTTTCTATTACTTGTATTATTTTTTTCCATTTTTAATACTATTTCAGTATTAGTAATGCAGAGTATGTCATTTGTTATGAAATATCTATTTTTAGGGGAAAAAAATCACAGTAGTTGTATGTTCTAATTTGGTGAAATTCTAGAAATTTGGAGTTTTTACTAGCTCTCTTAAACCTTCAACAATTATACATGCCAAAGTAAGGCTTTCTTACCTTATTTGCCCAAGAAATTTTGCTGGTGCAAATCGTTCCCCTGTCATTTGGTATGTCACTTGTAAATAATCTGAATGGTGGGCTTGTGTCATTCCGTGTCATAACTGTTTCACCTGTCGTGTACAGATTGTAAATCCAAGAATTGCATTTTCTGGGCAACAAGGTAAAAGGCATAGAAGAGAATACAAAGCTTTTATTTATGGCGTTGCCCAAAGACTGAACTGTCAACAGGGAAATAATACTTCTTTCTTATAAACACTATTATGCTGTGAGTGAAGTCAACAAGAGTTCTGCTGTTAGCCTCAGTGGGAGCAGGACTGGATCCAGGAAAGTATATCATGCATTTCTTCATTTTACCTTTGCACGCATGGCCCGTGGATATAGAGCTGAGAAGGCTTTTGATTGACTTACACTAATGTATGTTATTTGCAGTGACTTAAATAGCTGCTTTTATTGTTATTATGATAGGCCCTGCAGACCCCAATTAAGATTTGGGGACATCATAGTTTGACAGTGTATAAATATAAAAAGAAACGTGGCTCTCTGAATTCACAATTCCCTGAAGCTGTGTGCATACTGTGCATGAAGCACAAGTCTTTTGTTGTAGAACAGTTTTGCACCTTTTATTTCAATGCATAATTATTAATGGATTTAGTATCTTCATGCAAAAGCTTCTTTGTTGCCTTCCTCGTAGAACTTTTCAGTTTTCCTTCAATGCCAAGATGACCTTTTGGTCAATGTGAATTTTTGAACTCTGGGGAAATCTGACTGTGCCCTTTCTGTTGTTTAAATCATTCTCTCTCCTCCACACATACACATTCTTTTCTCTCTTGGATTTTATTCTGCTGTAGCATATTCTCAGTGCACAAGTCGGGGAGAATGAGAGGGACAAATGCCTTTGCAATCTGAGATTTATCAAAAGCTTTTCATTCTGAAATGATGGCAGGGGAAATTGCATTATCCGTATGTCTGTCTGGGGAAGAGAAAGCAGACTGGGAAATATTTCTGCAGAATGATGGACTCTGGTGTCAGTGTCTGTTCCAAGGAAAGAAAAAAATGTGTGTATGGAGAGTTAGATGAATTAAAAAGTATATATGGGTATAGGCGACTACTTTTTGGCATCCATAATTGAGGAGATAGCTAGACCAACATTGTTTCTCCTGCTTTTGAAAATTCAAATAGATATGTTCAATTGATCTCAAGAGGGAAATCAGAAGACAAGTCTACCTCTCTTCTTATTGAATTGGTCTTCAGTTACAGCTCAATATTGATCCTATGAAATTATTACTCTCGTGTCTGGTTTAAATAGATGCAGCTCTGTGGGTTTTCATGGAATTCCCTGATTTCTCCCTGTTGAGGATCTGGCTCATTGTTGTAGTCATGGCAGCTAAAGCCCTGGCCAAGATGAAGTCATACTGGGTGTAATCCAGATACAAAGGCTTTCTCCAAGAAACTGGAAAGCTTAGAAGAAAAGTCCTCAGTTGGCACTGGGCTTCTAGTCAAATCTAAATGAGACTCAGTTTGATTCTGGAGATTTGCTTGCATGTGAATGTTGATTATTTTTTATTATACCTAAATGCAACAAAAAGGTTGATTGGTTTCTGATGATCTTATGTTTTCAGATGCTACATAGTCAAAAATCCATCTCTTTAAATGAGTTTCAGGAAATCAGAGACCAGCTCTAGGCATAGACAGCACAGCAGTTGCTTGGGACAGGAGGTTGCTGGGAAAAGCTAGCCTGGCCTCCTTGCTTGTTTTCTTTGTGTCAGCACAGGGGAAAGCTAGGCTTTCTGCAGCCAAGGAAGGGGTTGGGATGTGCCATACCCTCACATAAGCCAGTAAAAGAAACTGCTTGTCCCCTCAGTCTTCACGGCACCAGTGAGAAAAGCCAGCCTGGCTTTCCAGCCTGTGTTTTCACCAGCTCGCTCTCCCTGCTCTGCCTCTTCTCCCTCCTTTCTGTGACACCTCCTTAGGTTTGATTTTACATTAATTTCTGAGAAACCTTCCATCAGCTCTTGTCAGAAGTCCATCATACCAGTAATATACTATGGAGCTTGAATTCAAACCAACTTGATTGAAATTTACTCCACTGCAATAGCTATACAGTGACCTATGCAAACTGCATCTTTCTTTTTGCTTCTGTAAGTGGCCATCGCTGCAGTGTCTCTAAAATATTCACATAGTGAATAGTAAGATTTTCACAAAATGAATAGTAAGATTTTACTTATAACTTTTATAATATATATGAAATTTGCAGCCATTTAGGAAGGAGCTTAAATAATCCCTCTACTTTTTTTTTTCTTTTTTTTCAGTGCAGATCCAGGCTGCCATTAATGGAGTTAAAGGGGAAAAAATGAGCAGGGCAGATCAAATTATATTTTATTAAAGGAGATATCTTGCATTTCCCTCTAAAATGCCTGGCATTGATTGATGTCAGAGATAGGCTATGTATGGATTTGATCCTGTATGTCATTTCCTACGTTCCTGAGATACATTATAACTCATACCTAGATGGTTTCCAATCTAACTGCTGCCCAATCCTGCCTGCACATCTCTGCCTCTTCTCCTTCCCTGGCTCTGGCTTTTGTCTCACTCTCACAACCACTTCAGCGTGTCAGGCCAGCAGAAAGCCCACCCAACCAAAAGAAAGTGAATAGTTACCTGCCAGCTGAGTGCACTGAAATATCCGAGTGCTGCATCCACTGAGATCAGCAAAAGGACCCAGTCTAAGATGGGATCAGTCTGACTGTTTAAAATAGAGGATGCCTAACTGACTAGCTTAGATTAAGCATCTGGCTTTAAGTTGCCTAATGGTTGGCCAAGCAAATAGCATCTGAACTGCTGTAAACTCCTTGCTAATGCACTGCTAGTTCCTCCTAGAGGGTAGAAACCTGTGGCAACTCCTTTTCTACTGAGTCCATGGCGAAAATCTCCTCCTCCAGCCTGGAATCACTGGGAGATCACAGTAGTGGTTGACTGCAGCTTTTCTCCAATACCATATGAACTCGTGCAATCACACAGCATCTGCTGTGCGAAGGATATCCCACATCTGTACTCCTGCACCTCTTGGGAGCGCAGCTAACCGAAGCAGGGCTTTCTGTAGATATAGTGTACTGCCTTTACGCTTCCCTTTCTAGAACTGGGCCTACTGTTGAAAAAGACAAACTTAAAAATCATAATAAGAAATAAGGTAGATTTCCCCTATCCTCTCCACTTAATTTTTCAAGAAATGTCGTGAATCTTTTACTGGAAAGGGCCTAGCAGCAGTCATTGCTGTATTAGGGAAAATGAGGTGTAGAGCTATTTTTAAACCCACTGAAATAGCACCAGACAGATTCCATTTATAGGAACTTGTACTTGTCGTCTTCTGTGCCTTGAAAAGGATAATGATTTCTGTGAAGTAATGATCCTCTCATCACAAACAGGATCCCAAGTGCTGAACCTGGTGCCCTCCTTGATATTTCTATTAGGTTTTTTGGACTAACTTCCCTCACTTCCTTTCCCCCCACCCTTTAAGCAAAGACATTGCAATGATTTTTTTTTTTTCCTTTTCCATCCTCTTTTTTTTTTTTTTCTTCTTCATTATAAGAAAATTAGAAGCTGGGAAAAAGCCTCTTGTGGTGCTAAATTGTTACCGGCTAATAAAACTGCAGGAGCCATACATGGTGGGTTTTTTCCATAAATCAACGGTGGAGGGAATTAGGTGGCAAGAGATGGAAGGGCAATGTTTAATCAGCTCATGTAGGAAATCATTAGCTGCACACCCTCATTCCATCGCTGGCTCATTCTTCATTCCCAATGGCTGCTTTGCCACCAGACCATTAACATTTTTCAATGACTTTCTAAATGCAGTGAAAAACCACAGTAGTGGTGAAATATCAGTGGATGTTATGGAAACAAAAGGCTGAAGGATGTGCCTGTCTTTTGTTTGTTTTCTTTTTTCTTTTCCTTTCTTTATGCCTGTATGCTCTCTCTCTCTCTCTCTCTCTCTCGATTAGAAATGTACCAAGTTAAAAGACAAGTGACCTATAGCCTGGAAGGCTGTCTGTCCCCTCCACCAAATAAAAAGAGACAGAAGATTTAGTAGTAACATGAACAAGAATAAGATTTTTTTATTAGATTTACTGTATGTTCTCATTTATGGTTTTGTCGATTTCATGGCCTTTTGCACAATCTACCATTGCGATCCAATTTCTACAAAACTGATCAGAGATTAAGTTTTTCACTTAAGTGGCACCAAAAAAAAAAATTGGGTCACAATTTATTTGCTAAAAATTCAGGTCAAATGAAACTAGTGCTACTCAGTCAGCGTATCATAGCTCATAAGGGTCCCATAAGTCAACTGTGTGTCTTACTTGCAAAGGCTGAGACAAAATTTCATCTTCCACTGCCAGTTCTTTATTTGATCTGAAAGAAACTAGCTCACAGACTCGAGTGAGATGAAAACCTCACCCTTAGGAAGTCACTGTGATTTTTCTCTGGGACTGCAGTGGAGCTAGGGTTCTGCTCTGGGTTGTTAATCCGCTATCTTTTACTAGCCTTCCTTTTGCATTAACTGATATGTTTAGTGTGGTAGTTTCCTAGACACTCATATACATAGGCATGGACATTGTGTACATCTGTGGATGTCTGCTATCCATGTGATAACTTGCAGAGCTGTGATGAACTTACCTGTATTTATCACCTCATCACCTGTCCCTTGCCCACCAGTCCACAGAGGCTCTGTGTAATCCAAGCCTCTGTACAGATTCCCACAGTTGCCATGGCTTGAAAAGGAAGAGAGAGCTTTAAAAATGAGTTCCAGTGGATTTCCCAGAACTATATTTAATGCTTTTTGAATTATTTTTGGTTTTTATTATTTTTCTGTAGCTTCTGGGGTAACTGTAGAACAAGTTATCGTTCAGTAGAGTACTTTTTTATTCCTTTTATATTCATATGAGGTGATCTGCTCACATGCATATTTGCAGCTTGTAAGAAACGTTCCCATGCCAAACTCCTGTTGCTTTATAGACACAACATCTGTCACTTTGTGCCTGTAGAGTTAATCACATTAACTGGTGGTCAGCATGACTGCCTCTGGTATGGAATTTCCTATAGCAACCTCTAACAGAGGAAAGAAGTGTCTGCAAAGGTGTGAGCTATTTACTGATCAACTTGGAAGTACTGTGAGTTTCTGTGAAATAATATAGCTTTAGCTGAAGATCAAATCTTATAGTCTTGAAAGACAACAGGTCCACAGTTCTGTGTCTTACTGGAAATGTCCTTGACCAGTCTGTCCCCATGCAGAGGGACCAGTTTAATCCCTGCTCTGTGCTTCTCAAAAACTGGTAGCATCGTTAATTCAAACTGCTGGATAAGTGGATCAGCCCACATTTGACAAGAAGAGTGTATCCAGCTCCTTATCATGCATCCCTGTTGAGTTTTCTTTGCCACTTTCCCATCCTAGTCTGGACATATCAACAGGGAACGGTTTAAGGATACCTCTGCATGGAGAAGGCAGGATGCAATAAGCTATGGTGAATTTGCACTACAATGTTCTGGTGTCCCTGTGGGAGGTTATGGACTAAGTCTTTCTACCTAACATGAAGCCCGTGACAGGGCTGTGTAGGAGAATTGCTTCCTTAGCAGGCTGTCCAGTCAATGGGGGGAGAAAGGGACTTCCAGCGGACAGTTTGAATCTCAGGTGGGATTAATTGCATTCCTCTGAATGGATGTTGATATCAAAGGAATATAGGCTGAATAGTTCCATAAATAGGCTTCTAAAGCAGGGGGTGGGGTATAAATTCAAGTCCTACTTTACAAATGCTTCAAGGAAGTTTACTATGCTTTGAAAATGGAGTAGCCTACCTTACGCAAGGTGCTCCTTTAAGAAAGATACGTGGAGAGTTGATTCAAAGTACCAAGTGATAAAAATTTCCCTTGCTTCCCTATATGTGACCTAATGCCTGTAGAGAAAAGCTGGAGTAGCAACCCCTTCCTCTTGTGAGCAGCACAGATTGAGGATTCTTTCAAATGGATTCTAGCTGCTTCCCAGAAGGAAGTACGCCACTTTGAGGATAAAGTTTGACATATCTGTACAAGGCACATTTTTTCTTTTTCTCCATTTCATCTTTAGAATTCAGAGACTGTTTTATTCAAGCATTAGCCAGCACTCCATCATACTCTGACTCTTTAAAGTATAGTGTCTGCAAAACCCAATGTGAAACAAGAAACTAGGCTGATAAGTAGAGAATACACTTGAAGAAGTAACATCTTGTTTGTCAGACAGTGAAAGAAATATAGAACAGAATGATCAAAATGTGTCTGTGTGTTAGCCCTGATGCCATTTTGCTTTGGTGAAGTGAAAAGGGTTCTTTGAGCAAGAGAAGGTAATGACAGCCTACACCTGACTTTTATCAGCTGTTGCAAGAAGGGTGCTTCTGTCCTCAGGAACCTCTTGACTAATTCTCATTATCTTGGTCCTGTGCTGGAGTTGGAAGTGTGGGATTCTGGAGTACAAGTGGCCATAAAACACTGTTGCACTTTTTATTCTTCAGCAGCTGCAGTCTAGCTTTAGATTTGCCCTGACTTCTTTTTTTTTTTTTTTTTTTTTTAATCTCTCTTGAGCTGTGGGAAGCAAAACATAGCTCTTGTGCATCACGGTCTGTATTATACTCTTAGCCTTCTCCCTCTCTCTCAGGACGCCTTTATCAGATTTGTGAAAGCTTGTCTTATGGAGCAGGAAATAGAGGCCATGCTAGGAGAAACAAAAACTCTTTTTGACAAGTTCAGAATTGCTGGAGACAGCTTTGGAGGAAGATGCCAGAATCTGAAGCAAAGGCAGAAAGAGCCTTGAGGAAGTATGCGTGAGGCTGTGTGCTCCACAGGTGTAAATCTGGCTTGTGGTTTGCACAGCGATTTGACAGAGAGATTGTCCATATGCTCTGTTTTAGAGAGAAGAAGAAATCTTCTTAGAATCATAGGGATGGACAACATCAGGGCATTTGTCAATCTTCCATTCACGCTATAAATGGGAAGAGAAAATAGCATTTTGGCTCATTGTTTTTTGTTTGGAGGGAGCTCAGTTGTGTTTGACTCTCAATGAGCAGCCTCCTCTTTGTGTTATTGTATATTCACTTAGAGAGATTGTCACCTTTCCTGCTGTGACTGGCCTGGCATCGTCATATGCACGATGAGACATTTGTAAACCTGACCTGAGCGAAGAGATTGGTGCCGGAGAAGGGTTGCACGAGCAATTGTGCATAACCCTGTAGGGAAACTGGCCAGCAGTGACACAGCAGACGGTGCTCTATTGCTTCTTTTTTATTCCAACCCTTTATGGGTTCTCACCAACCCTGTGAACAAAAGGTTCATGTATGTGTTGGAAGAATGGGAAGTGATGTTAACTTTGAGAGTAGTACAAAAAAACCATTTTACAGGATTTTATTTCTTTAGCTGAAACTCTACCACATGTCAATAGATGTGTTCTTCAAAGTGTGCTGGATGGATGGGGAACTGTGAAAAGTGCAGAAAAGTTGCTGTTTATAAAATTAAAGCAATAGTGTAATCTGTAGAGAGGTGGTAGGAGAAAGAAAGTGGCTCTAGTTAGACGTGTTTTGCAATGCTAGTCCTGGTGGATATGGGGGGTCATGTGGCACAGTTCTTCCGTTGCAATTTACAGGTATCAAACAACAGGCAGACAAACCCCACGGTGTAGATTTTAATGCTGGTACGTTGAGCAAAATACAAAGGAAGAAAACATTGGTGTGTTGTGGATTTAAAAACTTCTGGTAATAAAGGCTCAGAGAGTTCCAGTCTATAGCACATACCTTAAATGAGAAAACCATAAACGTGAGAGTAAAAAGTCATTCTAAAATAAGAAGAAAGATTCAAGTGGTGTTGTAAGGAGAAATGGCTTTGCCAACTCAAATCTGGTTGGGAGAACTGGAGATGAATCTGCAAAGATCCAAATTCAGAACTATTAAGACAGAATATTAAATATTACAAAGTTTTGCTTAGCAACAGTAATCCAGACAATCAGTTTATCTGAGGAGTCAGAAGAAAGTTAAAGCAGTAATGTTCTTAATAATCGATGAAAACTAAGTGGGGTTTCATACTCTGCAACGTATAGCTCTGTATGCATTTGAAAGAGTGCAGTTTAACTGCAGATGTCAGGTCTGTGCGGCCACAGTGAGAGTCACAGTGCTGTGCATGGAAATATGGCTTGATAAAAGCAGAGAGTCTAAACCACTGAATTCTGAAGGCAGATTGACGCAGGAGTTTAGGCACGTGTTATAATGATTTCCTCTTTTAGGCCATTGCTTTTAAATTCAGCCCCCGTCATCTCTGACTAGAATGTGTTAGCTTGCAATAGCTCTTTGACCTGCTGGAGGTTAATTGGTGGTTTCAATACATCCCTCCGTACATGACAGTTCGTATCCAACTGCCCTATTTCCAGTCAGTCCTAGAGAATCTTTGTTTTTAACCTGACTTGTTTCAGTGCCCTTATTTTAGAGAGACATAAGAGCTGCCAACTGGCATCAGACCAGTGGCACATCTGGTCTTCAACTGGTGAAGAGCAGCCAGGGTCTGCTGCCATAGGGAAATGGGCAGAGAAAAGAGAGATCTCATCTCTGCAGATGAGAGATGACTCTTGCCCCTAGGTTTCCTGTGAAATGAGATTTAGACAAACATGCCAGCTACATACTGACTCTCAGTCCAGATCCAAGTGAGCGGGAGCAGAAATGGGTTGTATTTGCTGTTGTTAGTAGTTGTATTTGCAGCTTCTTAGAGTTTTAGAGTTGTGAACTGGGACCCTGCTGTGTTAGGCAATGTGCAAACTTGTAACAGAAGGGCTGTTTCTTCCCCAAGGTGCTCACAGCTTATGGATAAGGTGAAAGAGCACAGATGGGCAGGTCCAAAGAGAGGAGAAAGGAAATGATTTGCCAATACTAATCAACAAAATAGTCAGAAATTATAGCCTGTCATTTCCATATTTTCGCAGGCATCACAGCAAATGGGAATGTTAATGAGGGATTTGAAGGATGTCTGTAATATCCTTGTAAGTCTGAGGTGAGTCTCAGAGATGCTTGCTTGAAAATCCAGCAGGCGTGCAATGGATCTGGTGTTTTGTGGTGTTTGGAGAAAATAACTGACCTCTTACCCCTAAATAAGAAGTGTCTGATAGTACAAAGGCAGAAGATAGAGTGCCGTGGTATAAACGCAGAGGACTGGAAGCCATGAAGAGATGGTGCCTTTGCCACCCAAAGCACAATTACTCAGTCTTGCAAGGATGTTGGATCCTGCATTGTTGGCGTATGAACCTATAGCGGCATGTTGAGAGATGAGCATGTTGAGCAACGTATTGTTACCATTTATTTTAGATTTAAAGATGGCTATTCTGATGATTTATTATTTGGGGGGTTTTTTTCCCCTTCAGTGAGAACTTGCTGTAGGACACCCGTGGGCCATCAATATGCCATCAAAGAGCCTAATCAACATTGGTGCAGAGGATATCCCTTTCCATGGTGGCTTGTATCACGTGTGCTCCAGGACCCAAGCTGCCTGCCTGTTAATATTCAGATTCAATTGAAAGGTTGCCTCTCACTTGAAGTCTTAAGTCATTTCAAATGTTCTACTTGAGAAAAGAGAGAGGCACTGGTTTTGCACTTTATTACCTGAGCTCTGTCGGTGGAGGCATTTGAGCTTCTGTGAAAAGCCTTCTTTGCAAAGGGCCCTAGGCAGTGGAAGAAATACCCATCCTTGGTCCAGAATAGCTGGGGTTATGACTTGCTGTCAGAATGCAAGGCGCATAGCGCATCTGCTTGTGTGGACAGGAGGGGATCGCTCATATGACGACTTTTATGTTTTGCTTGGGAGGACCTATAGCCTTTTGGCTCTTGGGATATGCTGCTGTTCTATTTTTGTTTTGATAACTGGAGTCAAGGGCAACCAGGGTTTTTGTTTTGTTTTGTTTGGGGTTTGGTTTTTTTAATCAGAGAAATCCCAATAAAACTCAATAAATGAACACCAGCTGTGGGCTACGTTCTAGAAGGTCTAAAGAAGGGGAAGAGGCCATATAGAGGATTGAGATGGTTTCTGTGAACTCTAGACATTACTCAGGGCCATGGATCAGAACACTTGAGATTTGTAAGGCAGAAATCTGATATTCAACCATTTGAAACTACTGTAACTGAAAAGATTTTTCACCTTTGTTTCGGTTAGCCAAAAGTCTTTTTTTAACCCAGATTTGCCTGGGCTGGCCTTGTCTTGGAGGTCAATGCAGCTTATAAGAGCTGGATATTCCTACTACTCTAAAAAAATAAAAGGATTTAGACTCGCAAAAATCCCATTTGTTCAGGCTGATGGAGCGATGACCATGGAGCAGATTGTAATGAGTACTGAGATCTGTTGTAACTGCACTCAGCAGCATTAAAGGAAATGTTCTCCTCCCACTGGAGGTCAGCAGTGAAATGTTTTATCAGTTAAAGACAGTGGGGACATCTCTGCTGAATGTGACAAGCAGCAGGGCTTACCATTGTCCTGTCAGCTTCTGATTAAAGTGAAATTAGTTCAACCTTGGATTAACAAAATTATTTTGTCTTCCCTCTATCTCTTTTTCATTTTAAGTTTTGTTTTTTTTTTTATTTTATTCAAAGCCACATTATATCTCTTCACTAGCATGTATAATTAATTAGGAGTCTCAGGAAAGCAACCAACTCCCAAGGGAATTACTGTGAAACTGCCTGGTGTTTCCTCTGAGGCTCCCAGCCTTTCTGGTTTTTTAAGGAAGATGTTACCCCATATGAAATTATTTTCATTTTATTTTATTTTTCCTTTCTCCCCTTCATGTAATCTCTCTAGAGGCATGTTCCACTTGATGTCAGCAGGACTCGCATGATTCCAGTCACAGTGTATTTTTAGAATTTTTTTTTAATGGCACCCTTAAAATACCTGCTTGCTCCTTTTTTCTCTCCTCACATTAGTCAGCCACCTCCAGCAGCCAAGAAGTCTAGAGTTTAAAAAAAAAAAAAAATAAAGGAAATCCCTTTCAAGGGATTTTTTCAAAGGCAAAATTAAAAAAAAAAACCTAAAACTAAATCCTTACTCTAAATCTGATAGTCCTTTTTGCCCCCTTTTGTAACTGCTAGAGAATACCCTGCTGCTGAAAGGCAGGGTTTTGCTAGGCAAGGAAACTGAAGACTTTGTGCGTTCCCAAGGTTGCCACTATAGGACCAGCTTTGCAGCATGGACAGCAGGTAGGGCCAACACCTCTGCTGTGGCCCAGGCCACCGTGTGCTCCTGATCACCTCTGAGGGCCAGCTCCCACTGCAAACCAAAATTCATATTACCTGGTCTAGCAGTCAAGATATCACTGTCCTGACTGTGAAATTGCCTTGCTTTCTGGTGGGAAGGAAATGAGTCTGACTTTGTACTGTGCTGGTGGGGAAGAGAGCAAACGCTTCCAGATTCCTGGGCTGAATCAGAGAAAGACAAAGTGAGCTGGGGCAGGATGCAAAGAGCTTTATCAGTGTCCTGTGGATACTCATCGCCCCAAAGAGGATTTCAAGTGCTCGCTGAATTTGCAAATCATCGCAAAGTTTGGGGCTTTTTCCTGCTTTGCTCATGCAAACACAGATTTTTCTCTAGCAAATGTGTGATACTGTGTGTCTGCATGTGAAATAAGCTGACTCAGGGTAATCAGTGCATCTTTTTAATTGATGGCTATGGGACTCAGCCTACTCCTTGTGGCTGAAGACAGTTTTCTTTTATTCAGTGCAGTAGTTTTCCTGATGACCAGACTGTGGATATGTTTAAGGCTTGAGGTCTTTTTAGGAGGTCTGAAGCTTCCTGCTCAAGGTGTCTGACAGTAGTGAATGAAAAAAGGGACTGAGGGATTAAAAAGACAAGAATATGAACAGCAACATGACAAAGGCTGGCAGGTAGATCCTGGCAGGAAAAAAAGAAAGAGATGCTGTCAGAGTAGGTGTTGTTTGGCACTGGGATGTGGAAGCTAGTCAGAATGAAAATTGTCTCTCTCTTTAACAAGAGCTCCACCGGTAAAAACACAAAGCAAACACCTCAAAACCACCCCAAGCCCTCATCACAGCCTGGTGAGGAATTGTATTTTCAAAGTGAAAATGAAATCTTTCCCTGCCTCATGATATATTGCTAAACTAAAGGGCCTGCTGGCCCACATGTCTGAAAACTCAGAAAGCCTAAATCAGCTGTTCAGCTCTCTATCTGGGTCAGAATAGAGCCGGCATCTAAGTTAATAGGACAAACATGCTCTGCCAGTCCTAGCTGCTGTGTCCGAATGAGTTTGCTCCTAAGTAATAGAGCAGAGCCAGAAACAAGGGTCATTATGGAAATAAAAACTGCTTCTTTCCAGCCTCTGTCTCTCAGTGGCAGAAGGTGACATTCGTTTTCCTAATCCAGTTCTTGGTTTATAGTGATCCTGTATTGCAAGACATGCACACGCTAGTGGTAGCTTTGCAGGGCAGAAAATAAACAGCATAAGGAAACGCGTAAGAAAATAGCTAGTTCTCTTCAGGAAAGTGAGAGTAACAAAATACAGGCTTCCTACTTCAGGGGAATTAAAAAAGCAAATATCAGGGAATGTTCTATCAATTCCAGCTCTATTTTTCCAATTGCTGGCTGATCACTTTGAAGCAATTCAGAATGAGCCAAGCATTTTCATTGCTTAGTATTTCATGAGATTTTGTATACTATTCTGTAGTAGAACGCAAACAGGTGATTTCACACGGACCGGACTCTAGCAATTTTTCCTTCTCGCACAACGCTGGGTAGGAAGCAAGCAATGAGCCTTTAAATTACACCTCTTCAGATGTGCCCTTACGCTATGCAAAACTGTAATCAGACCTCAGTCAGTCTTAATGGCTTCAGTGCCTATGTCGGCAGTCTCCCATAATCCATCACTTCACAGTTCCCTCTCAAAAATATGTGTTTTAGGCATTCTCCAGATAACTTAACCATCTCTGCTTAGAGGAAGGAAACGCTCGTGTGACAAGATAATAACTACTCAGCAATGAGCAGTCGCTGTTATGCTAAAGCACTGAATTCTGCAGTGTCTCTGGTGAGCCTCTTGCAGTCATTAGTTACAGGCCTGTGTCTCTCTAACTGTGAAGATGGGTGAAGAGCCTGTAATGAAGAAACAAGCCATTCTCCAACTCAGGGGTGCTTTGTCCCTTTTAAGCTAAGGTTCTGACCAGCAAATCACAGCGCCCTTTTAGCAGAGATCGTCTGCTATTCTGAGAGCAACGAAGGACTGTGACACATTCACAGCATCTCTTGATGCAAATGTCTCAGATCTAGTATATGCCAGAGAGAGCACTCAAACCTGCATTTTGTCATTGAAAGCAATTTTAAATCTCAGTGTATACCAATACTAGATAAAGTTTTTATTGCTTCCAGAAGTCTGGTTGATACTGTAATTGTGGAAAAAGCAAAGGAGATATGGTTTGTCAGTACCACCGACTATGTAGACAGAGAATGAGCACTTTTCAGATTTATTAGTGTTATTTTGAGCAGATCTCTTCTCACTTTGCATTTTGTCCCATTGCCCAGTCCACACTCACAGTGCTCCCATGTTCTGCTCCCTACTCTGAGTCTGACTCTAGGAAGCTGAAAGGGGTATGGCAGTGCTTTCCCATGGCTGAACAATTAATTTGCTAGTCTACAAAATGAATTATAGGAGGTTTCATGGTTTGAAGCATTAAAGCTAAAACTGGGATCCTTGCACTTCAATATAATAATCTCAGCTGCCACCCAGGCCTACATAGATGCAAAATGATTGCTGTTGTGTAGCTCTTGGGTGGGCTGTAGGAAATTGTCTCTCATTTTCCGATTGCTTCAAGCAGACCACTGTCTGCATTCACTACTTATTGACATTTGTGGGTTTAGAGAGTAGTAGGGATGAGCTGTGTTGGGACCTAAGGCTTGATTCTCAGCTGTGCTAAATCTCTGCCCACTGGTAGCACTAGATCCTGGGGTTAGCTACAGTCTGGCCAGAGCTCCTCTCAGTCAGCTGAAGCGTACCCTGAAGGGACATTTAAGCAGGCCAGAACTGCGGGAGCACACTTTCACAGAGTCTCTGCTCCTCCCCTGTGAGCAGATCTTTACTGCAAACCTGCCTCTTGGAAAGCATCAGATGTCCTCTTTGACTCTAGGGAGAAGCTGTTCTTGTGGAGGATGGATGCTCAGAGTAGGCAAAAGTGACAACTATAAATGCCCTCTTCAAGTGCAGGAGAAATTTCAAGAGCTTTTTGCAAACAAGATTGGAAAAGGAAACTGCAGAATCAATGAGAGGTTTCAAACATTTGGCCCTGTGGGCTTTGAAAAAGAGGTGCTATCTCTGATTCTATCAGAAAACAACACAAAAAACCCTACCATCTTGTTAATTCCTTAAAGCTTTAGCTGTTTGCTGTATAAACACATATAAAAGGGTTTCTGATTAGCGGTCCACCTGTAGCAGAGGAAAGAGGAGAGGAAGCTGCTGAAAGGTATGGAGAACCTGGCACTCCAAAGAATTTTCATTGATTTCTATTGCTCCCTCAGGCTGAGGATGCTTCACACAAGGTCAGTGCAAGGGAACATCTATTGACAGCTGGAACATTTGTCTCTCCTCTGATGGTAGCCAGGATCTAGCACTGTCAGTTCAGTTGGTATTAGACTTGCTAAGTCTGTAGATCCATGTGTCATATCGTCGATGGTCATTGACTTGCAATGTCCAGTTGTTGGGTATAAATAAGGAACGTGGAGGTGGGAGGGAGTTATCAAGCTTAGTTGAGATGGACTTGAAATATCCTGCTGCAATTGCCTCAAGTCAGTACACAATAGACTCTATCAGCTATGGAAACAGAGCTGAAATTACCCCCGAGAACTCAAAGGTTATGTATTTGCGCTAATGACAGCATCCTAAACTATTCCCTCTGGCCTCATTATTGGGACTGAGAAGGCTCGTGCTGAGCTTGCCTGAACTTGGGTTAATTCAGTCAGGGGGCACTGAAGCCAGCTTCTCCAGCTGGGTGAAGCAGCAGACAGGCAGGGAGCTACAGCTGGGATACAGGATGTGCCTCCTGCTTCCTTTCATGGTTGAGCTCTTACAGCTGCATGTGAGGTGCAGACTAGAAGTAAAGTGCCATTCAGGGTGCGGGCTGACTTGGATCGGCAGTACCAGCAGGGAGGTGTTCCTGTGAGAGAGAATAGTAACCGCTAGCGTAAAAATAATAATACTATCTGACTTTTAAAAAAATTCACCCTGCCTCTCTCCAGTAGGGTGATCCCCAAAGCTGAGCTGAACAGTAATGCATTCCAAAACTGGAAGCAATCATGCCTCAAGAAATAGCTAATACCAACAGAGCAAAAACAACTGGCACAGATTGTACAGCTAAAACTGTATTTTAAAAATAAGCGCTTGCTAGAAGGTGTTTTGTTTCATGATTGAAATGTTGGGTGTTTTTCCTATTGTTTATGAAGGTGAAAGAAAGCTGTGATATTGCTGGTCAGAGGCCACAGCAATTTTCTACCTCACGGTTCTCAATGGCAACTTCTTCTAGTCCCAGGCCTCCACAGAGCTCTCCGCAGCTGTTTTTCTCCTCAATATTTGCATATTTCCAGCCATTCTCATCACAGCCTTTTCATGTAGTTCTGCTAATGCATCCAAGTCTTTGATTTATATGTTTTCCCCAGTTCTGCCCCTCTAGCAATTCTCATTTCTACTAAATCCTGGCCTGTGACATTGCCAGTTCTTTCAGTCATGAAAACTCCTTTGGGTGGAGAAAGTGAACATACAGGTCTGAAGCAAATAAAAATCCACATGGGAATACCCTAAGATTGGCAAACTTATTCCATCTATGACTCCAAAGGTAAGAGAGATGCATTAGCCTACTGTGCCACCTGGCCTCTGCTATGAATCAGATGTTTCTGTAACGATATGTAATGCACACATGCTCACGTGCCTTGAAGCTGTGGGAGCAGTGTAGGGAGGGAAAAGGGGTAGTCTCCAATATGAATGATGCTATCCTTTTTCTCCCTTTCTCCTTATGTCTTCTTATGCCAGAAACTGCTTATCCCCCAGGCTTGACTTGCCCACTTCAATAAATAAAAAATGTGCCAGGCAGTTACAACGGTGCTAATTGCTGATAGTTCTCTATTGATCCATCCATTTGGTGGCTCTGATTACAGAGTGATACTTCTATCTAATCACAGCTGTGGTAGCTAGAAAGAAGAGCCTGGGCTCAAAGCTTTGAAATGGCATAGTATTCTTGAGCTTTCCAGCCATTCTCCTGGGCCGCTGCTTTAGTGCGTGGAGGGGATTTTGTGCTCTGTTGTCAGGTGCAGGCTCTTGGGAAGGGCATGCTGGTTTGGTGAAACTCTGCTCGTGTACAGAGCAGAAACAGTGATCATGGAGAAATTGATGGCAGTCCCACCTGGGTGAAGCCTTCCATGAGCTGGACTGAAACCATGGACCTTCACTGTCCAGCTGCTTATGCACTCCTCATTGCAGTGGTTTGGCTGATCTGCTAGAGATCAGTTTGCTAAAGACCTGGAAACCCTTGAAGGGCTCTACAAGCAGCACATTGCAGCTGCTACATGGCTGCATGTTGGAGAAGCTCCTTAGCTTGCTCCAGTGGAAGATGCGGTAGCGGCTGGCATGGAAGGAGACGTACTGCATTATTTTGAAGGTGTCGTGATGAGTTATGGATATTAAAAATGACTATTTGGCTCAGGTATACTTGACTGCTTGGGCACTATCTGACATTCCAAGTGTACTCAAATGTTTCCCTACTGTTCTCTTCCTGTTGCTTTTCTCCACAGCACTGATAGGTCCCTTGGTTGCTGTTGGCCTAAGGTCTGAACAACGATGTTCTCATTTCAAACGCAGATAGGTTATGATTTGCCCTAGGGGCCTGGAATACATAACTAGAGCTGGTTGACATTAGCTGAATGGGAGAACTTGTGTTAGAAAATGGCCTTTTTAGAAAATGAACATTTTTGTTAAGCTGGAAAAGGTTATTTGCTTTTTTCCAAAATGTTTTGGGTTTTTAATTTTTTTGTGGAGGTTTTAAGCAATTCACCTAGTTCATTTCTTGTCTTTAATTTGTTTGCTTTTTAAGTGTTGCCTTGGAAATCCATCTGTGGTTAGGGTTATTTTTCTTTCTCCGTATGTTCTATCATTGGACACTTTTCTTTTTTCCTCCTGTGTGTATAAGACTATGTTGTCATTGTGCTGCTTCTTTCTCTTTTGCCCTTTCTTTTTCCTGCCATGAAAGCTCTCTCTTTTTTCCTTTCTGGTTATTTAACATTTCAACCTTTTCATATTGGCTTGGTAGACAGCTGCTGTATTTTTTTCCTTCCTCCTTTGTGTTCAGCCATTGGACTTCACTGGTCTTTGTGTCACACCTTTAGCCATTTGCCACGCCTTTCTACTTCTGGTTCTTTGAGTCACTTTCCTTTCTGAGTGTCTGATAGTGGTCACCATTCTTTTCTTATTCAAGCATTAAACTCCCCCAAGCATCAACTTTATTTTAAAATCTGTGATGAAAAAAGCGATTAAGATCCTGGGCGGGGGGGGGGGAGGAAGAAACAAAACCCAGAAATCCCAGCCTCTACTCAAAATTACAGTTATGAAAATTCACAGTTATGTTTTAAATTCTCATGGCTGTTAAATGTAGACTGCCCTGGGAGATAGAATCCCAAAGCTGACTGAGAGAAATGAAAGGCAAAGACTGAATTAACAGAATTGTTTAAAATCTCTGCAGCAAATGGAAGAAAAGAAACACCAATTTTGAAAATAAAACACCTTTTTCTTTTTTTCCTATTGATCAATAAAGGATCTTCTGTGCTTAAACTGTATTTGACTTAATGAGACACATTCAGAAGTGACTCTAACGGAATTTAATGAGTTCAGGTCTGTTAATTTCTCTGGCTTTCTCAACATATTAGTGGAGTGCATTTTAGAGTCAGGTTCTCTCCCACTTACTGCCTTGTAGCTCACACCTACTTACTGGTTTCCATTATGTTTTACCTGAATAAAACGCTAAGTTAGTGCTGATGGAGCAGTTCATGTAAGCTAAAAAGCAGCTGGAGGCAGAAACCCTTCCACTGGTCCAGCTGGTTCCGGGAAGGGATCTCTGTCTTAGGCTTCTGCTGTAGATTTGCTTCCAAATTTAGGGCCACATATTTAGGTATAGGCCCCTACAGATGTGATATAGGAAGATATTCAAATTACTGACATTCCTAATTCACAGTGGGCAGGAAAAGAGGAAAGAATGAAGGAAAGGAAGGGTAAAAAGTGCAGAGCGGAGAAACAAAGTGAGAGAGCAGTAGGAATTTCACTTCTAACACCCTGTAAATTATTCACACGTGCCAGCTGGTAATTACTTATAATGAAAGTCTATAAAGCACTTTGATATGCTCAGATGAGCAGTACTACAGAAAGTGTGTCCGCTGTTTAGATCTAAGGGATAAGACACTAGTAGAAAGGCAAGAGCTACCCATATAATTATCCTCTTGTGATATGTTGGCTCACTGGTGGTGCTGTACCTAGATGTGTTATTAAAAAACCAGATTATTTTTTCAGAGTGTGAACTTCAGAGGCAATAATCTAATGATTATTCAAGTTAAGGAGTAATATGGAGCACTGACAATTTCTGGCAGTCTTGCCAAATGTTGAATTTGAGTCCTTTCTTTCCCAAAGGGGTGATGTCATCATTATCCTTGAATCCATCTGTCCAGCTGCATGACTCAGCTGTGCATCTCTTGTGCCCATCAAACCAATGATCAAGAAATCTGTCACTTGCATTGCATTCGTCTCTGATCTCCCTGCGATGTGAGTTGTGGAATGTGCTTAATTAGATTTTTGATCTACTGATTTGTAACAAGATCCCTTAATGAAGCAATTTTCTTTGAATATCTTTGTCAGTAGCATCCTGAGCTGGACCCTTGATTGTTTGATGCTTCCCTTATATGAAGCATATCCCAGTCCCCTGCATTACCTGGCTTTGGAATGGGGCCCCATGGAAATGTGCAATGAAGTTATATCATGTTCACGGCCACGGCACATGCAATCTAAGTGACAGGTTTTTTTCTGTTTACGGTAACTTTCCAGTATAGAGCCGCAGGTTGCATTGGAACAGGTGACATTAAAACCGTTCATTCTTAATCTTTGTGAGCATCCACTTTTCCCTTCCCATCCCATGTCTTTGCATTTCTGAAGAAGTGTCTTCCTCACCTGTGCAGGGTGCTGTTGGCATCTGTTCAGGATCCGCTAGCCAGGTCAGAAAAGCTGGCTGTGGCCCTGGTGAAGTAGAAGAACCTATTACAAGATAAATTTGGTTAAAAATGTGTGCTGTATCAGATTAAGGGAAAATGTATTAGTTTAATGGGGGCTTAGCCAAATTAAGAATAGTCTTATTCTGCATAACATATAGATGCTCCTCTTGCCCTTTTTTGTATTACAAATCAAAGTCAAAGCAGAAATGCAGTGGCAGAAAAGAGAAAGAAAGAAACAAGGAAAGGAAAAAAGGAAGGGAGGAGAAAGAAAGAGACTTGATTAAAATATAGCTCTTCCTTTTATAGATATGTAAGTTAGGTCTTCTCGCAGCACCAGTTGAAAGCTGGTGACATTTGAGAGTTCAAGATAAGTGAAACACCAGTTGGAGATTAGCATCAAGGAACATTTTTTAAATAAGTGTTTCACAACGGGCCAAAGGTAGCAAAAAAAAGTCTTTCCTTCATGCATGCTTATCACTTGAGAAGGAAATAAAACTTTCATGGTTAGTGTGTCTTTATGTTTTATTCTCAAAATGACCTGTGTATTCATTGTATCACAGCTTCAAAGTGGGCTCTTTTCTCCAGCAAAGATCATGGTGGACCTTTTAAGTTTCCATCTCGGGGCAAAACTGCTCCAAGAAAAGAAAAGGTTAAAAAAAAAAAAAAAAAAAAAAAAGAAATGAGAACGTTAAAGGAGTGCTGTAGTTTTCCTATCATCAGAGATTGACTGATAAATCCCTCTGTTAGTTAAATATATATTAAAAATAAATGATAATATAAAAACTGACACAGAGGTACAGTACACGTACAGCCATTTGAAAAAGGAGATGTGTGACCCATCTCCACATGGAGGAAAGTTACGGTTTCTGTACATCTGTCATTTTAAAAGATTGACAGATTGTGCAACCCATGGGAGTAGTTCCATTGGTCTCACTGGGACTGCTTAGGTAAATAAAACATGCAGCAGCTGCGTGGCCTGACCCTAAGTGGGCTACATGTATTAAAAACTGTATAGATAGGTCACAGAAGGAGGGAAGTGTCACATGTTAAGAGACCTTATGCCATACAGCACTGACAGTTGGAATTCATCCCAAAGGACAAACCAACTGCTGGGGTAGTGCTGGGCATCAACAAGGTCAGAGAGACCTGCTGGGAGGTACCACCCGAGGACTGGGTCCCTGAAACAGTGGTCACTGTTTGGCTGATGCAAATGATTGTGTTGATCCTGCTAGGGATGCTATTTAATTAAACTGCTGGTATGCTTAGTGATGGGACATCTATGTTTGAAAGGGGCATGGGAATGGAGCTACTGTCTCCTTTCTCAGATAGCTCTTTGAGCAGGGATGCGGTAGGGTCCCATGGTCAGGATGGATACATGGAGCAGGTGTTCTGTGCCATACAGTGGTCTGCTCCCTTCTCCTGCGTGACCTCCAGCATGTCCCTAAGTCTCTTTGTTCACAGTCTGTACAATAGGGAGAAAAGCTCTTCTGTACCTTCTCAGGCTATTGTGATGATGAATATGTTACTGATTGTAATGAACTCACATACTGGAACTGTGGGAGCCATATAAGCATCTGAGATAAGTAACAAGAAGCACATAGGAAAGGGCAGTGCACTAAAGCTTTCATTGGCAGAACTGCATCTTTCACATCCTGCTGAGTTTTACCTGCTGCTGATCACAATGAACAACTTAGGCCCTGAAGCAGGAGGATTGATATTCTTTGTATTTTATTTTTAATCCAAGCTGGTAGAACGCAAAATGCTATCTTACCTCTTCTTAGTAGTGTCTAATCCTTCCTGGGCTCTGTCTGAGCTCTTTGTCCATGGAATACCATGTGGGAGTGAGTTGCACAGGTTAATTACATGCTAAATAGTGTTTCATTTTTGTCCTTTTTCAATGGGTGGCCCTTAATTGCAAATTGCCCTCCAGGTCTTGTGTTATGGGAAAGAGTAGAGAGAAAGGGAAGAAGTAATTGCCCTTCTAGACATTATCTGCAGCGCGCTCTCATATATCTACTCTCCCTCTTTTACTTTCTACCCCTCATCATCCCAAAGCTTTTCATTTCCTTCTAATGGATTACTTTCTTCCCCCTGTATAACAACGCAATCTACTTTTGCTGCCCTCCGCTGTGTCTCTTTCTGCTTGGCCTTTTTAGTGACTAAACCTGAGCACATTATTCCAGCAGAGGATGAAACCTACTTTTACACGGAACGGCAGAATGTTACCTGTATTATTGTCTCGTCTCTTTTTCACATTCTTCTATTTGGGGTTTTGTTTGGTGTTGCAATCCTCAGGAGCTGCTGTAAAATGGGAGTGATTTCTCAGGAAAGGAGAGAGATGTAGTGACATTCTGGGGCACACTGGGAAAGTGATGCCTGGATCACCAGATGTCATGGGTCTTAAGGAGACACTTTTGGTAAACTTTCAGGTGACTACAAAGACATTGGACCTCATTGGTGATCTTTGTGGCAGGATGAAATGCCTGCAGAACAGAGTCTGAATCTGGTCAGTTTATGCAAAAGATGCAAAACTCCAAAAATATGCTGACAGTTTATGGATGTTATTAAACATAGGAAAGAATTAAACTTTATCTTCTTTGGTGATTAAACAGCTCTCTAGCCTGTAGAAATAAATCCTGAAAACATTTCTGATGATAGGAGGGGATTGAAGTTTGCTGTTTCCTTTTATCAAGAAAAGCAAATGCATCTAAGAAGGACTGCATCAGACAATGCTCGTTGGGAATTGCTGATCTATGGCAGCTCCATCCCTCCTGAATGTCTGCCTGGCCTGGCCTGCTCCTAGCAGCCTGTATACAGCCAGAGGTGGCATTTCATGGAGGGCTGCCAGCAAACTTGTGAAGTATTACTATTTTTATGGATACATCTTTCAGTTTATCAGGTGAACAACCACGTAGATCTCATTCATCATGGCATACGTGACTCAGCATTACAGTTTGACGGCTCTACATCACTTCAGAAAGTCATGTGTTGATATAAACACTGTAATCCTATCATGCAGTGTTATGGTACTGTCTGATAATGGTGACTCAAACACATTGACTCCATTATGCTTCAAAGCATTTTTTCCCTGGGAGAAAAATCTAGATTGGATTTTCCTGTTCTCCTGTCTGTCCTCTCTAGCATAATTTATAAATAAGACAGTGTCATTCTTCATGAATTCCCCCCAATCCTTAGCAAAGCATATGATGAAATTTTGTGAGGATGTATAAAGATGTATTTATGACCAGTTCTTCTGCTGATGTATATCAAGACTGTATTGTATTTGTAGGACTGTGCTGTTTTATACCACTGGATTACCTTGCCTTTTGTTATTCAAACTATCCTAAATATGGACATTGTTAGCACTGTTAGCTACTTTGCTTTTCTTTGTAGCACTTAGCAATAGTGTGCGATTCTTACCCTCCACAGTTTCTGAGTAATATGAAAACTAGAAAAAAATACAAGTGATGCCATGCCCTGGAGTGATTAGAGAAACAGAGGGAGGAGAGATGTGAGGAACTAAAGCTATGTAGTCTAGAAAAGAGAGAACTTGCGGGAGGGATGATCGAAGTCTATAAACACCTTCCAGGGAATGATACAAATTGTTCAGGGAAGGGAATTATTTACTCTCTACATGTAGTAGCATAAGCAGCAATGGCTTGGATGAATGAAGGAAAAGTTTGAGGTAGTCTGAAAAGCTTTTCAGTAATGGGAATTAGGATGTTAACACTATGAAGTACTCGGCACTGGTGAGGCCGCACCTCGAATGCTGTGTTCAGTTTTGGGCCCCCCACTACAAGAGGGACATTGAGGGGCTGGAGCGTGTCCAGAGAAGGGCAACAAAGCTGGGGAAGGCTCTGGAGCACAAGTCTGATGAGGAATGGCTGAGGGAACTGGGGTGGTTTAGCCTGGAGAAAAGGAGGCTGAGGGGAGACCTTATCGCTCTCTACACCTACCTGAAAGGAGGTTATAGAGAGGTGGGGGTCGGTCTCTTCTCCCAGGTAACAAGTGATAGGATGAGAGGAAATGGCCTCAAGTTGTACCAGGGGAGGTTTAGACTGGATATTAGGAAAAATTTCTTCCCTGAAAGAGTTATCAAGCATTGGCACAGGCTGCCCAGGGCAGTGGTTGAGTCGCCATCCCTGGAGGTATTTAAAAGACATGTAGATGTGGTGCTTAGGGATATGGCTTAGGGGGGTGGACTTGATGGTCTTAAAGGTCTTTTCCAACCTAAATGATTCTATGATTCTATTCTATGAAGTGGGTATATGTACGGCATATTGTACGACACCACGTAGTGGTGTTTGAGGTGCGCTGTCTGCTGGACGGTACTGCTGATAGTCTTGAACCAGATGAATAAACTTTGGTTCTTATCTCAATTTTAAATACTAAAAACATAAAGGTGACATGGCTCTCATGCTTAATATATTTTAAAATTAACAGCTTAATAAAGAGTTCAAATATCAGTTGCTGGGCCTATCTGTAGGAACACTTTCTCTGAAAGCTTGGCTCCAGTGAAGCTCTATCAGTAGCCCATAGGCAGCTGGAGAGCTGATAAATGGCAAGATCACTTGATTTCTAAAGACAAAAGTTGATTTCTTCCTGTGATCTGAAGGCAGAAAGTTCCATTTCCCTAATGCTAATTCTGTAGGACATCTTTTTCCACCAACTCATGGTTTTTCAAGGCATATTTATTTGATTACGTTGAGCAAAAGGTTTGCAATTACAGCCATAGGAAAGCCAGTTGGAGAAGTTGATGTGTTGACCTTTAAAACACAAAGAACTTTGACATAATCCCAGCTTCCCCTCATCAAGGCAGTCAGTCTGTGCTCATTTCCAAACCATGTTTGACGTGTTATAAGCAGAACTCCTGGCCAAAACATCCATCAGGAGCAGTTCAGAGAGTGATGTTTTACAGGAGCCAGGCAGGCATTAGAGCATGACCTCAAAAGAGTAACACTCCAGTCTGGGGAGACATGAGGTCACCTTCAGCAGAAATGCAGTGCTATGAAACAAAGCATAAATCAATAAACATGGGCAAGGTCTTGAAAACAAAAGTGAAAGGCAGTGTAAACATATCCCGGTACAATCTCTGGGGGACCCAGAGGAGTGTTAGAGATTTCAGAAAGGCTGGTGAGGTCACCCGAAAGCGACAGCAGAGCTTGGAGACTCCAAAAGTGGATCTTGGCATTGGCGGTCTTCTGAATTGTTTGGTTTTCCAGGATCCTGAAACAGAGAAGCCAGGAATAGTCCAGGGTGTGTAAATGGTCTGGGAGCCCCAGACATCTGTCTCAGTGCTATAGTTTCATCCTTTAGTGCTCAGTATATACTCCCCAGCTATCTTAGAGTTATCCTGGTACCTGTCTAACCTCACAGGTCCCTTTACTGTACCCCTTATGATCTGGTTATGTGAAAAAGTTTCTGCCAAGTGAACAGGACAGTGGATTTTCAGCATAAGTGTGTCAAGATACTGCCTATGTGCACCTTCTTATCCTTGATGAACATAAGGTAGCTCATTCCACCTACTCTTGTAAAGTCAGAAAAAACGAAGGCTTGAAATAAGCTTCTGCGCAGGAAGCAAGATCAGATTAATTTTGTGGGATAGGAGGCTGTTGGGAGCTTACTTTCAGAATTCTGTTGATATTATTCAGTATACCAGGGCTAAGAATTCAGAGAGCACCTTGAAAATATCACATCTCAAGGTGGCCTGGAGGCAGCGAGTTTTCCACTCGGTAAAATGCTAGGAAGGCTATTTCTAGATGGAAATGAGTGAAACTTTTTTTTTTTTTTACCTCCCATCTGGTCTTTCAGGAAGCATTGTTGAGTCCAGAGGATGGATTGCTTAATGCATCTCTTCATTTCCTCTTGGCAAAAGAATACACTCACCCTCACTTCATGCTAAAAAACCTCACTCCTCTAAACTGTCCCTGCAGCTAGTATCCCACTTCTAAATTCCCACAATGCTCCCACAACTTAGAAGCTGCAGCCTTTAAATCAGGTTGGGTTGGGTTTTTTTCGTCGCTTGACATGGGTTAGTTGACAGGCAAGTCTCCACCCAGATCATTAGTGGCAAAATAAGTTAATAATAAGTAAATAATGGACTTATACATATTAAGAGCAAGATTTGGAAGTTGCAGCTGGCGTCCAGAATTAAAAAGGAAAAAAGGTAGAGGGAGCAAGCCAGTCCGTTAAAGCATCACATTAATTCAAGGCTGTATTTATTCACCCTTAAAGTGAGGTAGCTGGCAGAGTTGCTCGGTATGTCTCCAACAAGTTCAAAAGCATGTAAGTTTTGCAAACAGCTCATATCCTGCTTGTTTGACATAAGCTGCATTTCTGCTTGCTGCAATAAATTCTGAGACAAAGTCTACCTGCAACCACTCTCTACAGCTCTCACATATGAAGTGGGGAACAGTCTTCTGATTCAAAACACATTTTTGGAGGGAAGAATTAATTTGGATGGAGCCAAAGAGAAGGTGAAAATCCACCTTCCCTGTTCCTCTTCTACCTTCTACTTTTCTTAAGTCTTCTACTTTATGCCTTAAGCACAGAGCCAGTACTTGAGAAGGGTCTTGCAGACCATGAGATCTGCAGTTATGCCTTTTCCTTCCCAAAGTTATCAGAACTATTTTGCTGTTCAATACACAACTGCTTCAGCGAGTTAGTATTTCCAGAAACCTCGTCACTAGAGACACTGAACGCTATCCTGGGTAGCTCAATGGGAATTGGACTGCAGTCTGAAGGATGGAGCTCATGACTTAATAGGCTTTTTCTTTGCAGAGCTTCAATGGTGCTACAATTAATTAAGCTTTTCTTCTTCAGACCTCTCCAGGGGAAGAATCTGCTAGGCTAAGAGAAGCTTTCACTCATTCTCACCATATTTCTTCACAGTCCTTCTTCCCAGCAGGACAATTTTCATGTCCCCAGTTTGAACCTTCCCTGTTTGCGAAAGAGCCGCTTAGTGGTAACGTTGTTAGTTACAACACCTGCAGGGTTCACAGGAATGTTAGGTTAAATGATATCCAACCATAGGAAAGTATTACATGCTGACAAATCAGTTCTGAAAAATGAAGTAACTCCCAATTTTTATCTTTTCTGCCAGCTTTCATTCTGGTTTGGCAAAATGAAGCAGTCCCTTCCCATCATGCTTTGCACTTAATTTCCTGATCAGTTTTATATGCTACACACACTTGATGCAATATTGGCTTTTTAGACCTCTTCTCACCCTCTCTGTCACCAACCTAATTCTCTTTATCATCCTGCATGCTCTCATTCCAGTGTGACCTGACACTTTCAGCAGCTTAGCGGTAGCCTCAGTCTAACCCTTCCCTTTAGAAGTATCTTCAGAGATAGGATAGAGAGGAGTCAGCTAAGGGAAAAACATAGGCTGACAAAAGAGAGGTTGACTGCCTTTGCTGGCCTCTTTAGCTTAATCATGATGGCTTAATCTTGAAGGGATAGCAGGAGAGAAAGGAGTTGGGTGAAGGTTTCGAAGATGAAGAGCCATGGCATGAAGACCTGGCTGAGCTGTGGAGTTATCTCCAAAAACTTAGATAAAAACATTACCTTTGATTAAAGTCAGGTTTTGTTTGAATAGAAGCGAGGTTCCTTTTTCTGGTTCCCTTTGCAATGCAGTGTGTGCCATGACAACATCTGCAGCAGCTGAGAAATCAGCAGAAGGTATGGATGCTGATAGCGTCTAAACATTTCTGGAGGAGCCGCCAGTTGGCAAAGTGGCTACCCCCTTCTTTTGGGTACTAACTGCTTTGGAAACATCACAAGCAATTTTTCGCCGTTATGAAGATGAGACCAAAAGCACCTGTAGTGGAGGGGTGGGAAAGAGGAGAAAATATTAGAAACACAAGAAGTTAAAGGTGGAAGAAATGACTTTGAGTTTGGTTTGAGCGTGCTCCAATACATCGCTGACACTCAGGCTGTGAGCTTTTCCAATGCGTGGAGTTAACCATTGAGAGCTGAGGAATTAAGAATAAGAAAAAAATATGCCAATACCTTTTTTACCACTCTTTTATTGTCTAGAGAAGATTTTTGTTTTTCTCAGGTCAGTCATGGAACCACATGAATTTCTATCCAGGATGGTCCTTTTCCAGTTTACATTAGCCCTTTATTCCTACAGTCCCTTTTGTTGGCAACTCATCCAAGCACAATCTGGAAATGAGAGAATGTTGCCATCTCCATGATTAATGGTTTCCTCCATTGAATTGCAATTAGAGGTTTTAATCAGTTCATTATTCCACCTAGTTTTTTGGGTCTTGACAGTTTTGTGTGGAAACTAATTGAATTGGCTTCACCTCAAGGCTTTCCCACAAAAAAATCTTGCCTTGCCTTTGGGGATTGTGGGGGCTAATTGGCCAACTCAGATTTAATTGCCTCTTTTTCCAACCT
The DNA here is from genome assembly GCF_035582795.1 of Mycteria americana. Classification (NCBI taxonomy): domain Eukaryota; kingdom Metazoa; phylum Chordata; class Aves; order Ciconiiformes; family Ciconiidae; genus Mycteria; species Mycteria americana. The sequence goes on along the minus strand of NC_134370.1, from coordinate 62,808,056 downwards.
GGAAAAAAAAAAAAAAAGAAAAGGGTGGGGATGTTCTTATTTCCCAGTCCTTGCCAGCCAAAGATTCCTGTTTTCTATTTCACTTCCCAAACACTGTTTCCTTTTAAAGTGCAAGCTGGGTGCACTGCTAAAACTTCAACTTCAGATAACAGTTGGGAACTCATTGTTTTAGTCAAAATTATTATTACACTTTTCTCTTCCTCAGAGGGTGGTTACTCCTCAGAGACTGCAACTGTTTCTTCCCCGACTACTTTTTCTCTTAAGCTGGTCTAATGGGTTCTGTTTATAAGGAGAGGTCCAGCGACCAGGAAAATTCTTGTTTGCAGCTTCTGTTAGAATTCATCCTTCCATTTTGTTTTTCTGTGTGCCATATTATTTGAATTCAGAGATGAACAAGCAGTAAATTCCCCAAAGATGTACACTCTCAGAAAAGAATTCAAATTAGTGGATACTTAGTACTCTGCACAGCTGCCAAAAAGCTCACAATTGGACTCCGTCATACAACACAGATGTGATCCAAAAGAAATCTCGGCATCAGCTGGGGTCAGGCTGAATTGTTAACACAGTGTGAGAAGATGTGTAATCAGTAGCTGCAACAGCCCTCCCAGGTAGAACCAACCTGCTAAGCTTTCAGTCTCATGGAAGCACTGCCATTCACTTTTCTCTTCCCTTCTTTATTTTACAGTAGGTGTTTAGGTCACATGAGACAGATTTTCAGAAGCATGCTCTAAGTGTGCATTCCTCTTGCTGTATTTGCCTGGTGGGAGACTTATTGGGATCTATCTTACCCACATTGCGAACTTTAACTGAAAAGGGTGAGTTACAGAACAGCCATGGTAGAAGCCAAAAAAGGTAAAAGAGGAAAGAGCAGCTCCTAGTGATGACAATCACATGCCAAGTGGGATTTTCAGAGCCCTGAACCTTGGGCATTTGGACTTAAGAAAAGAGTTTATTTCTCATTAATCTATGGTTTTACTTGATGTGTGTGTATTTTAGAATTCAGTATCCAAGCTGGAAGTTGGAGCCAATCCTTTCTCTTTCCTGTATGCGTGCTGGATCCCTCTCTGGCAGGGCTTTCAGGTTTCTTCTTTGTCCGAGGGAGTATAATTCAGTCCCCAGCTGGGATGCTTTGGAAGGGGGTAAAGTCAGATCATGGAAAGTTGAACATGTTTTCCTACCAGTGAGGTTTGGAGATGGAGGTTTTTAAAGAAGCAAATGTATTAGGGAACCAAAGTCTGTTATCTTAGGGTTTTTCATTTTTTTAAACATTTTTTCTTTAATGAATCAAAGTGTTTCTGAACCTGCTTTTTCATCACAGCAGGAGTCACCAGCCAATATAAGTATCAGAGAAGAGGGCACAGTGGCATCCTAAGTTCCATTTTCTATTGGTGCTTTGCTGTAATTAGAAGACTTTCTGCCTTGATGGGAAAGCCATAGGCTATGAGGCCAACACAGAAATGGGGCAGAACCATACTATTCACCTCAGATTCAGGTTCCTTTTATTAAATGATAAAACCATAACTTTCCATTTCACAGCAAGAGCTTAAGGCTTCAGTCAGAAGTGAAAAGGTGCATCATGCTGGAAAGCTGATTAAAAATACATGCTGCATGTTAACAGAGCACAAATGGAATAATTTCTTTCTTAATTCTTTCAGTTATTAAGGTACATCAAAGGTACTTGCTTTTTAAATGATGGAAGAACATCCCCTCTTTTTAGTCAAGGTGATTAGTGATATTAGTATCAATAATATCAATTAGTATCAGATCCTTTTGGTATCGTTAACAGGGAATAATGTTCATCTGGAAACTCACAGTGCAGCATCCAGAAGGGAGCTTATTAAAATATGAATCTGTTCCCCTTCCCCCACAACCCTTTGGCTTAATTACCTCATTAATAATAATGCACAATCCAGAAAGTAACTTCCTCCCGGGTGCTTCCAAGATGTGTTGTGGAACTACAGACACCAGCAAGACTGAGAGATATTTATGTGCTCTGACCTCACATGGGAAGAGGGGATGTAAAAATGGGGAGCCATAGGAACGCAGCGGAGTCTGGGAAGTGCTTGTGATTGCAACCACATTTGAACACGCTTTGCAAGCAAAGAGCACTTTCTGAGCTTAAGAGAAACAAACAATAACAGTTCCTCTAATGTGCAAAAATAAAGATCTGTTGTTTAAAGAGCACACAACTGTATCTACCACCTCCTGATGCTTTTGACAGGAATCACAGAAGGAGCAGATTGGATCAGCAAAACTTCACTCAGCCCTGACAGTTTGATTGCACTGCTGTGGAGGATATGACAGATGTTGGAACAGCACGAGCAACTTAAAATGCATCAAGCACAAAGCTGGGGCTCAACCTTTCCTCCACTTAGAATGATTTGCAATCTCTGAGGGGTCAGAATGTAGGGGCGATGGTTTTACGTGTAAGGGGACGAAAGGGGGAGAAAGGGAAGATTGAGACAAGTGAGAAAAAATTGCCTCCAAATGATGAAGTGCCCAGCAATATCAGACAAGTGTGTGGAACTGGAAACATGCTGTTTGCCTTTCATGAAATTATTCAGAAATGAATCATAGCTAGGGCACAGGAGGCTTTGGAGATTCATCGAGCAAGCAGAGAACAGATAAACAGGCTTTACAGTATGTGCATATGTAAAAATAAGGAGAAGCAAAATATTCAAAGGAGACAAGGGGCTGATGTTTGGCAGCTCATTCCTTCTCCAGATATTTACCTACCTGTGGCATTGTTTTCAGATTTGCTGAGCACTCCTTGCTCTTGCTGATTTTACGTACTGTGCTCAGCATTTCTGAGAAGCAAGACAAAGTGGAAGGAAAGTATTCAAGTCATGTACCAGAAGATCTGATATACATGGTAGGCATGTGCAGGGGCATGTGCAGGGCTGATGCTTAGGCAACAGCGTTTCAGAACCAGTGCCTAGCATGCCACTGCCAGATGATGAATTTAGCCTATACGTTTAGTGAGTTCTTGCAAACCACATCAGACTGCTTTCCACATCATAAGTGAACTATTGATTTGCCTCCTATGCTTCATGGAAATCTCTTCTAGTCTCTATTGTGGGTACATATGTGAGGTCAGCAGTCGTATTTCATGCTCACCATTTGTTGTTTATCGTTTCAGCAGTGTTTATTTTAATGTGGGTAAAATGTAATCAGAAGCTCACAAAGTGAAGTAGGTGGTAGCACCAGATAGATATAAGGAGTATGCGTGCTGTGAATGCGTTAACTTCTTCCATGGTACTATGAATGCAGCACCATCCTTACCCAACACAGCTCTTCCTATTCAGGTTTCAGGCATGGGCACAAAGTGGCCAAGTAGGGAAAGAGAGTTTTTGCCAACCAGCTGGTTAGACTTATATGAAGAGAGCTTTAAACTAGATTTAGCATGGGAAGGGATGGAGTTTTGTGGAACAGAGAAGAGCCAGGTGCTTCTGATGTATTAGGAACTAACAGGGTTACTGCAATCTTAGTTTTAAAAACCCACTGTTTTCCCAAACTTTTTACACCCCTACATTCTAATGGGCTTTCTTTTCTACCGGTAGTCACAAAGATTCCCTAATCCACTGCCCTTTCCTTTCTCAGATCCCTCCTGTAGATGCATTTCCTGTGGATGGCTCCAAGACAGCAATCAAACTAGACAATATGATTTTTATAATATTATAAGCTCCTGCAATGTTTTTCCTTCTCTTTACTTTCAAGTGCATCCCAAGCAGGTGGCAGCTTTCTTGTTTCATTTATTCACAAAACGAACTCAAAAATCCAGCCCACGCCTTCCACTTAAACTATGTTGATTCCAGGTCTCCTCCTCAAGGACTGCTCAACCTGGACTCTGGATCGCCTCCTTATATCCAGATGGGACAACAAATATCCTGCAAGACTGAGCCAGCAAACCACACATCATGTTTCTCAGCAAGACCATCATTTGCTAACAGGCTGAGATTTTCAGGATAATACTGTATTGCCACTTAATATATCATCATACTGCTTTTATATTCCAGCCCAGTCCTATGCAAGCTCTTTGGGGGTAGGATTGCTCTCACTTTGCATCATGTGTAATGCAAAACACATTAAGTGTCTTTGCAGAGGAAAGCAAGCAAATACCTAAGCAAAACACAATTTCTTGCATGGTCTAGACCTTCCCTAGTTCAATGGCATGTATCCAAAATATTCAGGACACAGGATATTCAGACAGCCCTGGTGCTGAACGTTGCAGGAATATGTGGATTTAATAGTTTAGGCTCATCTCTTTCTGTATTGACCATTTTAATACCCTTCATTTATCTCTGCTCAAACATCTCGTTGGGGTGTCCCTTCTCAGCAGCATGATGCTTTGCAAAATATAGCCCCGTGTATGTAAAATTTGGGTGTCTAAACAGAGTTGGTTATGTACCCTCTTCTGTAGTTCGTGAAGAGATGAAGACACTGCTAAAAGATGATTAATCAATTAACTTAATTTACATATGGCTACAGTGTATCTATTATCTCCCTCCATTGATTTGAAGGGTAGCCACAAAATTTAGTTTAGGCTAGATGTCTAATTCTAAGTGGCTAAACTACCTGAGACTAATTCCACTTTTTCTTACAATGGTTTAGTACTTCATTTTGTACGTTGTCTCCTGGGATGGCAAGCCACAGTAGTCAGCAAATTTAAGGCCAAGAACTGGAGATAGCAATAGGATAAAAAAAAAAAGAAAGCTCAGCTAAATTTTCATAACTTTAATTCCCCTTAGGGGAACTAATTTTGACTGGAATCTGGCGTCTGGGGAGGGGACAGGTGTTTGGGGGTTCTCTTTTTTTCCTTCCAAAAGATTTTGCCCATCCCTAGAAGTCTCATGTGAATTAGAAATATTGCAAGTTTTCTGCTGTGGCTGCTTCCTTGGCTAGATATGACTGGAGTAACAAGCAGCATAACAAGTACATGATGACATATGGAAACAGCAGTACACAAATATACTCTGTGCAAGAGAATCCAAATCACAATCTTGGGCATTCATTGACTCAGCTAGGTTTGGCAAGCAGAATAGGGATTTATAAAAATAAGGTTGTGCCTTTCAATGTTTTTCAGCTGATTTTATGCTAAAAGAAACCTGAGGATTAGAGCAATGAGACACACAAGGCTAAAGTCTCTCAAATCCCTGCAGGCCTTATGATATGTATAAGGAGATAGACAGCACGTATTTCAGGGCTGGGGAAGCTATTGCACTTGATTTAAGGGTAATTAAAGTGTGTGAGTGACAGTAGAGATGACATGTGATGCGTCAGGCACCTTTTCTCCATTTCGCTTCCTGCTTGGCAAACTCATCTGCATTCTGAATGAAGGATAGTGTCTCATAGCCTTCTGCCTCTACACTCATAGGCTTTCTGTTCTGATTTCCCCGTTCCTCCTCACAGCTCTCCTCTACTCTGGGATTTCAGAGAGAATATCTAGGTTTTTCTAGTAACTAGATCCTTATTCCTTCCATAGCTAAGTCAACAACAAAATGTTTATTCCTACCAATAGTTCTTGGTCATGCTCTAGAGTGTAAAAATTACCAGTCTAGTGGGCCACTGAGAAGAAAATAGCCCCTGCACTGAAACACTTCTGTTAGCTGCTGTCTACTGCTCCAGTGCAAATGAAGGCAGAAGGGAAGGGATGCTGTAATAATTACTGGTATTTTTAATCCGCCCATGGCTCATTTTGATTCCAATAAGTCAACCAAAGGCAATGTGAGAGCAAGGATTCATTGTGAATATTCACTTTTGGAAGTGATTGAGTCTGCAATTGTGCACGCAGTACTTGCAATGCACAGCCTGGATCTGATGGCTGATGGTTGTGCGACAAGCAGGCACAGGAAGATACAGGAGGGGCTTCTCTTGCACTAACACAAGCAGTTCCATCCATGCTGCTGGACACTGGTTCCCAAGTGTTCAGAAGACTGTTGTCTAAGACTCATTTCTACAGGATCTGTCTTGGGTACCTTGTAAGGGGGTTGAAGGCCATCCATAATTGCAAATAGATGTATTTACATTAAAGTAGAAAGAGAACGCACACAGAGCTGATAATTGTTCACATTATTCCATCTGCCTAATAGCAGAACAAAATTACTGGCAGACTTCACTGCAAGTGAAAACAAAAAGCCTACGGCACTCACAGAGCCATTAAAGAAAAGGGAAGGTTTGGGCTTTGACCTGTGACAGTCATTTGCCTCCTTTGACTGCACCTCTAAGTTGAGCTGAATCAAACTGAAAGTAATCATGGATTCAATGGTATGTCTCTGTGGGCAGCAGTTCACGTACCTTAAAAAGAAGGCATTTCTTTCACTGGTTCCTGATTAAAAAGGATGTGGGGGAGCTGTGGGTGATGACAGCCTTTGGGGTTTTCACCCTTTTGATTTAGAAAACAAGAATTCAAGTTGTGGAAGGGATACCATTTAGACCAGATTTTTTATGAGTGAACAATGTTGTTGAACTAACCGATAAAAAACAGTGATTCTGGAGTAAGAGTCTGCGGGGAAAGAAACGTCCAATCCTTCCTCTGATAAATGTCACTCTAGTAGTATTGCTTTTGTCTCCTATTTCTGGAAGTAGGACTGAGGTTTTTAGGTTAAAGAAAGGTTTGGAAGGAAATTGAGAGTCACAGAGTTGGGATCTATATTCTTTGACATGACAGATCACACCAGATCAAGTTGACTACTGTCACATCAGAAAATGAAGCTTAAGATGCCTGTTCTGTTCTTTTTCACTAATACCTTCCTGTGACCAGTTATTCAGGGAGAAAATAGAAATGTCTGAAGGAGGATAGGGAGGGAGGGAGTGAATACAGCCTGTAACACAGCAGTCATGGTGAAATTGCCAGTAACCAAATAGATTTGCTTAACTACTTTTGGATAATAAGGATTTGTTTTATTATTATATTACATTGTGCCCATTATGCACTTCTGGGCACCCCACATGTACATATGGATTCTCTCCTTTGCTGTGTATCTTCGGAAGCAACATGTCTAGCATTCAGTCTCTCCTCCATCAGATGCCTTTATCCTCCTGGCAGTGATTTCCCATGATAAAAGCTTCATGGCTCACCTCCCTTGAGTAACAGAAATGTAGCAAGGGTCTCGTCTGAGGTATTTAACAGAGGGCTCAATACTTCTGGTCGAAGGAGGGGTGCTCATACGAAGCTGTAATGACTAGCTGTCAGGGAGATGCATCGTGTCCTTTCAGCAACTGAACACAAACAGATGAGGGTGACGGTGGTATTTCTCCAGTCCCTTAATTAGAGGTATGTGATAGCAGAGGCACAAATGGAGATGTTTTCCATCATCTCTGGTGAGGAGGGAGGTAGGGCAGAGAAGCTGGTTTGCTTTTGTTAGCCCCAGGCATCCTTTGCTCTGTGATATGTGTTCACCTCCTTATTTTTATCACTCTCCCTTTAGCTGTTTATTTCTTTTGTTGTTTCTCCCTGCATTCCTTTCCTTTCCTTACCGCCTTCAGATTCCTAACAGGAACATAGTTTCCATTTTAAATAACTGGAACCTCCTTTTTTTCCGTAACGGATTTCCCTGATCCAGTTGTTTAGAACTGCAGTAAACTTTAAAGATCACCTGTAGGGTTGTTTAGCTCAGTGCTGCAAATAAAGGAAACTGAGAGACAGAGTTAGAGTTAGTGAATACTCCTAAAAATCTGAAAACAGAGCTCAAGAATTGTATTGCCAGCTCTGAACTCTAACCTTGTAGGTACTGTGTAGGTAAGTGAGCTCTTTTGCTCCATGTCATGTACAACAACGCACAAGCACAAACGTGATGCAGTAAACAGAGATCTGGGACTTTAGAAAATATACTTGTATCAAAGCTGCTCTACAGAAGACAAGAAGGATAGCTTTATTTCTAGCCCAAATGTGAAGATATTTAAAAAGGGGGAAATATATACCTTTTCAAGTTCCTGTGAGAGGAAAAGAGACACCTACTTCCCTTCATTCATATCTCTGCCCCTCACAACCTTTTCCTCAGATCTAGTTTATCACAGCATCCGCTACATCTCTCTCCTCACACACAGCTTGGAAACAGAAGCATCTTTTAGCTGATTGCATGGGGGGAGTCTCAGACCTGGTGCCCCACAATATCTCCTCCTGGAAGTCCAAGGCAATGTAAAGTCCCTTGTGCTAAATTCAGAGGTTTTGGCAGGTAGACAGCAACAACAGGAGGTGGAAACAGACAGCTGTGCAGGGGAGGAAATGGTGATATAAATACATGTTTAATTGCAGTTTAATTACAATTACTTACTAGACAAAGTTTATTTAAATGCAGTGTAATTAGAGTGAGACCTTGATTTAATCACAGTCTTATCAGATACGATTACTACTATTTTCCTTCACTTCCTCCTCCTCCACCTCCTCTTACATTCCCTCTCCTGAACTTGTCCAAGGAAATTAAAAGCCAAGGCTTGAAGTAAGCAGAAGGTATCCATCTTGGAAAGTTTTCAGTTGCCTGAAAATTCAATTGCCAGGTGGCTACCAGCCCAGAATTTTCTCCCTGGAAATTGTGAAACCCCCACTCTGTCTTGGCATGCCGTTATTCTTCCTTAGCAGCTAATGATAATGGATCCTCATTAGCTGGGAATGACTTATCATGTATATAATTCATCACTGATGGCAGACCTCATAACCCATCTGCTCACAATGAGTAAATTATATAGCCCAGTCAGATGAGATGGATTGTTCTTTCTGATCTACCTTTGGAGTGTCTCCACATCCTGTTCCAATCAGTACATACTTTGTCTTCACTCCATGATCTACGTGAACGTGAGGAGAGACATTTGGGCAAAACCTCTTGAGCAGCTGACCCCCGTTCTCATCATTCACCATTTTCCCTCGTCTACTGCTGCTTCCTCCTATGCTCCTTGCCATGAGTCTGGGCATGGCACTAGCTTACTTGTTTAGGAGACAAACACCAACATCAGATATCTCCTGTGGACCTATTAATATGTTCATGGCTTGCTCCTGCCTGAAAACTTTCCCCATGCTAATTATCATAGTGCTTGGCTCTTTCATGGACGTTGCATGTTTAAAACTCTATTAAGTAGTCCCAACCAGAATAAGAAAGGGGAAGGATAGGTTTCTCTTCTGCCTTCCCATCTGAGGGCTGCCTCCTCTCACCTTTTTCCCTAAGGATTAGTCATCATGTGGCTGAAAGCCGTGCCCGAGAGCACAGTTATTCCCATCCTTCACCATGAAGAAACTGAGGCATAGACCAGTCATAGCTGGTAGTCTACGTAGACGTGGCAGACTGTGGTGGGAGGGGAAATATGCACAGCAATTTACCAAAAACACGTGGCAAACTGATGGTCAGGCTGGGATTAGAGTCTCTAAAAGAGCAGGGATTCAAATATTCCTTTTTGGTCTGCCACTTGAGTCTCTCTTCCTATTGCCTGTACATTGCTTTGAATTGAAACAAGTTTGAGTATTTCCACTTGCCTCTGTGAAATACACATCACATATCTACGTACTGATATTATTCCAAACATTTGTCAGAGAAATCTTACAACTCTCTACAAAGACACATGGGATAAATTCTGAGGTGTACCAGGCATTTTGGTGCAGAGGAGCGGTGCCCAGTCCACCAGAGTGCTGGTCCTTGCAGGCAATTCAAATTTCTACCGCTGCCTCAGCTGACAGCTAGCACTGGGGTCAAATATTTTTGCTTCCATTTAGGGATCTCGTCCCCACTCTTGGACAGTTCTGGAGAAGGTCTCCAGGGGTTCTTTTCTCTCCAGGTGAACTCTGGTTCCCCTCTGAAGTCTGTAAGCTGTTAGCAGGTTTGCTGACTTCAGTGAAAATATCATTTGCTCCTTCTATGTCAGTACCAGTTAGTTCATGTTGCCTTACTTTGCATCTGTCTCAGTCTTTTTTTCCAGCAGCTCTAAGCAAGGGAAGGAGTTAAATCTATCCATAAAACTGTAAAACTGTTCGTTAATTAATGCATATTTTATTCTGCCATTGAACCATACTGTCCCTGCCTGAAGGAAAATTATGAACTACTGGGGTCTTTGCTCAGGGAACCAAAACCCAGAGACGTGGAAGCATTTCCCTCCCTCCTTTTATGTCATAGTTTGCTCTGCTTTCTTTTTCTTTCTTTTTTTCCCCTTCCTCTCCTTTCTTTCAGATGCTCCTGACATTTTAACGGACTCTCTGATCACTTCCAGGTGACCTGAACATCTTTTGTACTGTTCTTGTCATGATTCATCCGGATGAGAAAAAAGTAGGAAGAAAAAAAGCAGGAAGAGGTTTTAGTTTTAACCGTCCTTCCTCGCCTGGCTCTGAGAACATGTCCCTCTCCATGCCATTGAGACTGGTGCTCTTGGTGGGGAGGACATCTCTCCCCATCATAGGCTTTTTAAGAGCTGAGGGTCATTGAGTCCTTCTTACCCCTGTGAAGTGGGTAAATAGGCTGTGAAACCTATTTAACCTGTTGTGCTGGGCCTTGAGTTGCAGATCGCAATAAATCACACAGAGACGAATGGATTTTTTTCCCCTGCTTTAATATTTATTTGGCAGTGAATTTTTAATAGGGAGGGACTTTCACTTGTCATCCTGAGAATGCCAAGTGGGCAAAAGAAGGGAAGGGACAAACTTAGAGGAATGGATGCAAAGCATTGGGGAAGGGAAGAGAAGAAAGATGGGAGAAGTAGAAAAAGGGAATGGAAGAGGGAAAGGGGGAGGAGAACAGGGAGGCAATAGTCACTGCAGCATCTTTATTTGAAGATTAGTTTCTCAGATAACAGCAGCTTAGTGCAGCTCCCTGCCCTCGCAGCAGTGAGCAGTTCACACACAGCAGGGAAGTGAATAAGCCTGGGAAAGGGTCTTTGACCCAAAGGTACTTGTACCCTTCCAGAGTTCATTTCTCACATCTAGCCTTTCCATCAAAACAAATAAATTAATCGGTGATTTGTGAGCCCCATTTGGCAAAAAAAGGAAACTACGGTTGTGGTCCAAAATCCATAATTGCATGCTGGTACTGTGTGTGACTGAGAGAGGGATAGAGAGTCACTACGGAGAGACAGATACCATTGACTAGATAAAGAGATAGTGTGGAGAGATACAGCAAGTGCTTCAGATAGATGACGAGTATTAGATGGAGTGGATATATAGTTAAAATTAAAGAGATGGATACTCTGAGTACACATGAGAAGATACCTTGGACAGACATACTGTGAATAGATGTTGCAGGAAGAGGGATATTGTTAGATAGACAGACACTCTGGGAAAAATGGGTAAGGCAACAAGTAATGCTGCAGCTAGGCACATAAAGATTGATTCTGTTGGCAAATAAATTCTATAAATAAATACTACAGAAAGACATTTCAGTAGCTTGCCATCTATGAATATTTGACACATGCATCTAAGAAACTGCATAGCACCTCATCCAAAATAAACGTAACCAAGCAGCTACTAGATATGTGTGCAATCATACTGTTAAAACATTTAAGAGATGTTAGCAGCAACAAAAACAGCAATTTATCACCTGATTCAAAGCTCGTTTCACCCTGATGGACACATCATTGATGGCCTGGCAACAGCATGGCAGAAAAGGCCAGGCCAGCAGGTAGACAATTAAGTGCTGAAGCAACGTTGGGTAAGTAAATGGCAAAATACAGTGTTTCGATTTCAGAACTGGAAATAGGCCACAATCTGGGTATGAGCTTCCGATCTTGTATCCATGCTTACCAAGGGACGACACATTTCAAAATCCTTTCTACCACTATGTTGTACTGGCCCAGGCCTGACCTCACGGCCTCGTCTGTCCCGCGTCGCTGTGCTAACCCCACAGCCCCCGCAGGGAGCTCCATTCCCAGCTCTCCTCAGCTGCCGCAGTGACCTCGGCGAGCAGCCCAAAGTCCTGCTACCGAGCGTGCTGCCAGCAGTGCAGAACATCCCGTTCTCCTGCCTTTGGGTAGGAGTTCTCATCTACATGGACACCTATTCCTGCTGAGGCTGTCAGGCTTACTCCTATGCCTGACACATGCTGCCCAAATTGAGAGCCTTTCCAGGGAGGCGTATCCTGTTGTGGTTCCTGTGGTCAGCAGTCCTGAGGACTGCCAGAGTCCAGGGCATCTGAGGAGTGAATGCACTTTCGTACTTTACATCTTTCCATCCTCACTGTGTTTGTCCTGTCTCGCCTCAGACCACTCCTGAGCCTTAAGAGAGCCCGTTTCCCTGCTGTGGTCTAGGCTGAGGTTTTTGGTATTCCCACTGAATGGACTTCTGTACCAGCTACTGTTTCATTCACCTCTGTAACCACCTTTCTACCCTGTGCTTTGGCAGGATCTCTCCTTTTGTTGACTGCTCAGCCCCATGGCAGGGATGCTCATTTGGGGGCTATCAGTCTCTACTTAGCATGTGTTATCACAGTGCCCTCGAAGCAGACAAGTTCCTTCTCGGGGTGCTGGTAGGCATCCTCCAGGCTACTGCTAGTGCTGCTTGTTCAGCAGAGTCGGCCTGTGCTCTGAACCCTCTGAGAGTTTGTGATGCACCTCAAAGTCCATCTGGCATGTGCCAGAGTTGGTTTGCTCAGTTCGTTTTCTCTGTGACCTGAACATGCCCGGTATGCAGGTGCAGAGCAATGGAAAGACAAGCACATTAACCTCAGCTCTTCTACAGCACCTCCTCCCCACTACAACTAATGATTTAAAACAGTCCTTATGACAACCTGTTTCATTTCAATTCTTGCTATCACAGGCATTATATTGGGTATAAGTTTTATAAATAATTTGATCTAACGCACACTTGTAAAGTCTCACAGAAAGAACTCTACAAACTGTCTTTTAGCTTGCTATGGATGTTGCCTTCAGGGCCCAAATACTAGTTTGTGGGGAGAAGAGGAGATTATATATATTTTTAATGGCTTCAAACACCAAATTAAATTTGAAATTCGCATTGAACTCTACCATCCATTTCCAGTAATGATGCTTAATGTTATCATGAGAGAATCAAGTGCTTTCCATGGTAGGTGTCAATTGAGTCTTGTTCAGGAAGTTGTCCAAGGGCTCTTGGGTATGACATGCTGGGAAAATGATTAAAACTCTATCAGGTTAAGTGAGAATAGTATTTTTGGTTTCCCCCTCTCCCCTTCATTTCAGTCTTTCCTAGCAGCCAGTTTCTATCTCCAAGGATATATCTTGTAATAATAATTGCTTGTTATCAGTGGGTATTTTCTAGTATAGCAAAGATATCTAAATCCAAAGTCTCCAATAGAGGAAATTGATAGGTCTGAGTTTAAGGAGTGTTAGGTTAATCCATCTCACAGGAGAACCTCTGTAAGAAATAAAATGTTAGGCATTTCCTGACTATAGGGAGTAGGGTGGGAGAAGGGTATGCCAAGCTTCTGAGGGGGCAGACCTTGAAAGCAGCAAGGGAATAGACAGCTCAGGAAATTTTCTTCTTCCTTGGTTGTCTCCCCGTGGACTTCTCTTGCATTGGAAATGTCTAGAGCAGCACGAGAAGGTGGAAGGAAGCATGTCTCTGAAGCTAGAGCTATTGGTTTGTGGTGCCTGGCTTTGCTTCTCTGTCATCACAGATCTTTGGACATATGATTTACCCATTTTGCTTAATGAATTCACCGTCAGCAGCTTACGTTAATATGACCCTAATTGTGTGAGTGTATTTAATTCTGGGCTTTTTTCTCCTAAACTCATAGGAGACAGTTACAGTAAATACATGTGTATTACAGAAAGGCAACCAGCAGGATCTGTGCCATCTCTCACTGAGACCTGTTGCTACTCCTAGCAGCATGTCTGAAAAAGGCTGCCTAAGGGATACCCTGGATCAGTGTACACAGCCTCTCTGACCTTGCTCTGCTGTTTCCCAAGCCCCGTGCTTTCCCAGAACTACCCGAGCAGGCACCGCTCCTCCAGCAATGCCTGCAATTTGCGCCCTGCCTTGCCATAGTGCCCGTCTGTGGACTAAGTGTGTAAGGCTGATGTGAAAAGCACCATAGGCTATTACTGCTGTTGTGATTATGATCAAACAATTGTCATTGCACAGCAATCCTTACTCACTAGCAAACTAAGAAATACTCTATTAAGAATTAAGGATCTAGGCCTTGTACCTTTGCCAAGTTTTGACACAGGGCATATTTCTTGTATCCTGTATTCCTTAAAATTGTTCCACTGGCTGTTCACTGAATTCGGAATTCTTTGCTTCCTGTTCTAAAACCAGCAAGATTTAAAGTGGTGTTCCCTGCCTCAGAAATGGCTGCAAAATTAGCGGTGAATGATGCTGTTCAGGAGTTCAGCTGCTCAGCCGGGATGTGCTGGTGCAGCTCCATGCACATCAGCAGACCTTTTCCCGATGAATCATCAGACTGCTTCCCTTGCTCTCAGAAAGCAGTATGGGGTGTTTCAGGCTGCAAAGCTTGTATGTAAAGTAAATGCATTGTTATTTAAAAGTGATTCATATTGTTGGGAAGCCCAGAAAGGTAAGCTGATTGGTGGGTAAGCAATGGAGTGTAATAGCCCTGAGAAAACTGCTGTGTAATAACAGCTTTGATTCCTTGCAGGATAAAACTGTATAATGTGGCCATCCTTCCTGTACCTTTCATGTGTACAGCACTTCATATACACTAAGCGTATTACTTTGTCATCTGGACTGATATCTGGTCTGATCCTCCTGGGCTTTGCTAGTCTGCCTGTGAAAAGTGTGAAGTTTTCAAACAAAGTTTTAGGCTTAAGGTAACATCTAAATTATAGATTTCTGAAATCGCCTTGGCAGTGTTTCTTGATAGGCTGCTTTTTGAGCTAAGCTGATAACCCATCTTGCCTCAGAGATGCTTTTTTTCTCCTTGTTACTGAATTGCCTGTATCATGCACCATTAAATCTGACACAGTTTATCTGCAGGTTGGCTGTGCAGAAAAGGAGAAAGTCCCGTGTAAGCCTGGCAAACTCAGGGTAAAGTCAGCAGCAGTCTGACTTGGCTGCACTTGCTCTACCATCCTATTACCTCCACCATTCCAAAAGTCTGGGTTCTTCAGCAGCAGCAGTGTTGTTTTTAAGGGATCGTGTGTTACTGACACTAGAAATGTTATCGCAGGGGTACCTATGTAAAGCTGGTGCAGCAAAAAGGTCTGTAGAGAAAATGATGCCATTGTGATTTGATGGAGAAGGAGGAACAGGAAAAGAGGTTCTATCACAGTGCACAGCAGTCAGGAACCCTGTATGCATTCGTGAATATAACCTTCCCAAATGCATCCCCTCTGTAAAACGTGTATGTGTATTCTAGCACTTGGATTTGTGCTGTTTGTACTGGCAAATATCATGTTTGTGGGCTTTTTCAATGCCTTGGGGGACAATTCATCAGCTAGAACACCTCACGATCTGGTCTTTTCCTGGTGTTTCAGTTCCTGGAAGACAGAA
The DNA here is from genome assembly GCF_035582795.1 of Mycteria americana. Taxonomy (NCBI): domain Eukaryota; kingdom Metazoa; phylum Chordata; class Aves; order Ciconiiformes; family Ciconiidae; genus Mycteria; species Mycteria americana. Next base: position 62,792,659 of record NC_134370.1, on the reverse strand, counting down.
TCCACTATGAGAAGAGCAGATGTCATTTTATTTTGGTGCAATAAGCAGCTTCCTGAAGCAAAGAGACAAAATGAGGAGCTAGGAAAACATAAATACAAAGGCGAATGCCAGGAAATACAAGATTTCCTGACTAATGAGGTTTTCGGGTCCAGCGGAACCAGCATGCACAAGTCCTCGGCCTTTGTTTCCTCGAGCTGGATGGCTGGCTTTTTCTGCTAGGCAGACTAGCTGGACAGCTTAAAATCAGAGGCCAGACTGGGTACAGAAAATCTGGCAGCTCGTGACAGTTTCTTTCCCATCTGAATAATCCCCCCTTCGCTTTTATGACTTCAGTTTTTTTTCAGTACTGCAAGAATTACAACATTTCTCTTTGAAATATGACCTGGCAGCTAATCCTTGGTATTACTGAGCACCTCTCTCTCCTCCTGATGTCAGCAGGAGTCCTACATCCTCATCATTCCTCCAGCTAAACTCTACATTCCTGTCTGGTAGAATCATGAACACTTACTTCTTTCCCTAATGGATCTGGAAACTTGCTATTTTCTTTACTTGAAGTCTTGGTTTGCTGAGAGGAGGTTTTGGACCAGACCCACCAAGGTTATTAAGCACCTGTTTTCTTACTGCTTTCAGTAGAGAGAAAGGCACTTACATAGAAGAGGCAATTAAACAGCTTTGCACCCTCATTCAGACTACACAGGTGATGGAAGGCTTCAGACACACCCTGGCTCTGCCACCTTGCCATAAGCTTGCTGGCCAGGTAGAGTGATGGAGCCTGCTGTGTCCATGTTATTAGGGAATTGAGGCAAAGAGAGAAAAGCAGTTTGCTCAAAGTGACTGCGAGCCCACCAAGTGTAGAACCCATATCTTTCAAACACAAGTGTTTTAACCTCATGATTCAATTTTCCCTTGATGCACAGCCTGACATATCTTTTCAGTCACTTACTCTGCACACAAGAACTGACCTTTTATCATTTTTGGTTGTAAATCAGAGTGATGTTAAATGCTCAGGGTGGTTCTCTATGAAGTGATTGTTTCACTGCTCTGCAAGCTGTGCTCTAATTTGCCCCATCCATCCAAATACATGTCTTATTTTGATTAAATGAATACTTTTGTCAGTTTATGTTGCTTCAGCTTTCACTCAGAATATGCTTGCTTCTGTGATGTGTTGATATTCGTTTAAGAATTTTAGTGGTGTCATGGTTTAAGCCCAGCCGGCTACTAAGCCCCACACAGCCACTCACTCACTCCCCCCACAGTGGGGTGGGGGAGAGAATCGGAAGAGTAGAAGTGAGAAAACTCATGGGTTGAGATAAAAGCAGTTTAATAGGTAAAGCAAAAGCCACACACACAAGCAAAGCAAAACAAGGAATTCATTCACTGCTTCCCATGGGCAGGCAGGTGTTCAGCCATCTCCAGGAAAGCAGGGCTCCATCACGTGTAACGGTTACTTGGGAAGACAAACGCCATCACTCCAAATGTCCCCCCCCCTTCTTCTTCTTCCCCAGCTTTATATGCTGGACATGACGTCATATGGTATGGAATGTCCCTTTGGTCAGCTGGGGTCAGCTGTCCCAGCCGTGTCCCCTCCCAGCTCCTTGTGCACCCCCAGCCCACTCGCGGGTGGGGTGGGGTGAGGAGCAGAAAAGGCCTTGACTGTGTGTAAGCACTGCTCAGCAGGAACGAAAGCATCCCTGTGCTATCAATGTGGTTTCCAGCACAAATCCAAACCATAGCCCCATCCTAGCTACTGTGAAGAAAATTTACTCTATCCCAGCCAAAACCAGCACAAGGGGGAATTTATCTATACATATATAAATATACACACACATATTCACATACAGAAAAAGTAAGAAAATGTAATTGCAGCTTTCATGTAAAACACATAGGACATTTTGGCAGGCATTTGAAAATTGATTTTTATAAAATATTCAGGAAATATTCATGTTAACAGCGATTTTAAAAATTGTTCCCTGCTGGGAATTGATAGATGCTACAAGCTACAAACGGATTAATTTGAAAACAGCATCTCACTTTTATACAGGTGAAACATTATTAAATACCTACAACAGGAACACAGAAAAGTATTAGGAGGTATACTGTACAACAAACAGCAATGGCAACTTTTATATGTGCTTTACTATGTTCTTTTTGTAAGGCGATGCTATCTTCTTAGATCAGAGCAAACGGCTGTTGTTTTTTCTCTGTCCTCTGTTTACTGGGAGTCGTATGTTCCTGGCTGGTAGGGCCTTCTGGCATGAAGCATCCCTTTAAACCCTGTTTGAATTCTGAAGCAGAATGAAGGTGGTACCTCATGGTTGTGCCAGCCCTCCGTGCCTACTGTTTTTCTTGTGTGTTAAACCAGTAAAATTCATCCTTGCAATTCCTGACAGACAAATTTTAGGAGGCAGGGAGAGCATAATGAAATATTTGCTATTCTTCATGAAACATCTGGCAGAGCTTTGGCAAGATCAAGGAATTAGCAAGAGTTGCCACTTATATGCTGTAGCTGACATTTTTTGTTGTCCTTAATGGAGTCCAAAGCATATGCAAATCAGCTGTGTAATGAGTGAGGTTAAGCAAGGTTTTGGATTTGGTTCCATATGGTGTTAAAACCATAATTGATCAGAATGTTTTGAAATATATTGAACACGAGTGTTCAGATTTGTTTTATCTGAATCTCATTATGTCTGAGAAAAGATTTAGGATGAGGGCAGAGGCTGAAGTTTTAACCTGGCTCTGTTATCGGTTATCTATGATCACACATACTTCATCAGATGTTTCTGCTATAAACCTCACTTTAATTTGCTTTAAAGGCAAGATAGATTTCTTTGACCTTACCTTCTCTGCCTTTTATTCTTATGGGTACACGCACACACAGTCTCTCTCTCTCTCTCTCTCTCCCTCCCTCCCCCCCCAATTATGGTATTGACTAAACACACTTATGTGCAGGAAAGGATGAGAGAACAGAAGTTATGTATTAGTCTCAGAACTTTTTACACTACAGGAAGTTTCTCTGATCAGTTATGATGAACATCCCTGGAATGAGATGCATAACTTTTAGGGGGATTTTGATTTTGCAGATTTGTGTTTGATTCATTTCAAGAAACCTGTGATAACATAGGACCTTGTAGAGATGAAGTTACTTTGAGAGGTGGCCATGTTGACTGATGTCTATCAGCTGGAACCTCTTAGGCTTCAGTGCTTTGCCATCATGTTGGCCTTAAATTAAATTGTTTCAGCATGCTCCAGAAACTGTTTTCTGTGACCCTTAAGCTGAGATTTGCCTGAAGGCTTTCCTTAAAAGCAGAATCTAGTGGTAAACCAGCTGTTGAACCCCTACGTGGTTCCATACCCTCTCCCCTCTCTGGACACTCCAGAACCAGAATAATTCTTTTTACCGGAGCTCAATACTGTTAGTCCCGGTCATTGTTTAACCATGTGAAGACACGTGACTGTGAAAGAAAAAAGAGCTATGCAGAAGGGTTTCTAAAACAGTCATTCCTTACTTAAAAGGTACAAGAATGAGTCAGGTTCATGTGGAATAGGAATGCGTCTATATTTCCCTACCAAGAATCCAAGTTCTTAACTTTTGCCACAGAGTCTTGCTTTTAGCTTCTAGTTTAAGCTCTCAAATAGCTGATGATAACACTTTATGTTTTAGACAACCATTTCTGCCTGCCTGCTGACTGTCCTAATATATCTCAAGTCCTACCCAGATGGTCTAAGTCCCCCTTCAGGTGACCTGCTGCTTTGTCAACACTCACCTGAAGACTAGAGTCAAAGAACTGGTTTGCCCTGGTCAGTAGCCCGCTCTTTCCCTGAGGTTGCTTCCAGTTGAATGCAATAGCATCAAGGTTCAGTGATCGTCTATTGTTATCTCTCAGCTAGCTATAGGAGTATCTCCCAAGACCTCCTATGTTTTGTAATGAAAATTGTGCTCTGAATACAGAGTAAACCACGTAGTTGTGGGGATGAGTAGGTGTGTGGGTGTCTGAGTGTATGCGTATATACATATATGTGTATCTATTATTTATCTATCTATAACGAAAGACAGATAAGGGATGGTGATCTACTTTGTGTTCTTGTATATACGTATTTACATATATACACGCATGTACACATCTATCATAGATAGATTCTCTGAAACCTCAGAGTGGTTATCAGCTAAAAATAGATTTTCAAGAAGAAAAACTAGCAACCAAGAGGTTGCCTTCTCCTCCAAGGGGTATAACAGTTGATATTTAGTCATTTACAGCAGTTGTTAGTTAAGTCAGGTAGTTAGATATCTATCTGTCATCTGGTGTGCAAGCAAATATTTGCATGCATGGTTGTCTGACCTAAAAAATACCCTGTACATAAACCAGATATGTAACTAAAACACAGTCTAGACATATCTTAGCCATCTTAAAACATTTTGCTTTCAAAATCCCCAAATCCTTTAAGTTGCTCAGAGAGAACTAAGGGATATAAACATATGGAACTTGGACTTTTGAAATTAAATATATAGAACCAATTACAAAACTTGGATGAAGTCAGTGGAATTATATGAAACAGCACCAAGGGGGAACAAGAACCCAGGAGAATCTGCATGCCTTGACATTATTTATCCTGAGCAGTACAAATTTTCAGCATCTAAGCCAAAATCTTTCCACATTTCTTTCCCCCCTACAGTGCCAATGTCTCAATTACTGGAAGCACCCAAAAGCAATTACAAAGATTCCAATAATCTTCCTGTATTACTGTGGCTGGACTGCTAAGTATCATCAATAACATGATGATCATTTTCAGAAGAAATTGCTTGAAGTAGAGACACTGTGAGAAAAGCTCCCAAACACTTTCAAAATCATCTTTTCAGCAACTCTTACATTATTCAGTGTCCTAATGAGTTCCGGTAGTCTTAGTAAATACCTTCCCATACAGGGGAACTTGACTGCTCATATTTCTCAGGAAGCTTAAGCTGTAGAAAGCCAAAACGTTACCTGGTTTGGAAGCATTTCTTTTGTTTTGCAAACTCAGAGTGAAATCCAAGCCACTGACAGTGCTGCCTGGTAGATGGATATTATGCCATCTATTTTATGTCACCCATCTTTTATTTCCTGTGTTTATCTGGGGTCTGGACCAACTGTCATAGCTCCATTTCGTGGCTGACTTGTATCTGTTCAAGTCAGTGGCTTTTATTAATGCTTACAAGCCTACAGCTATAAGGATGCTAAAGATGCAATGTTAGTGCTGTACTGATATATAGATTGCTTATCCATTAGTAAGAAATTAATGATTGTTCATAAGACCGAATTCACAGCCTTTGGCTTCTCACCAGCTTTTCCATCCTGCAAGTCTAAAGACCAGCCCATGTGAATTTTATTGCTTAGCATTAGAAACATGCCTGGATTTGAACTGAGATAACTGGAATCCAGGAATGTCATGTAATGTCAAGCTAGTACCCTTCAAATGGGAGAAAGATGCCTGCTTGTCCTCTGTACAAACTCGTCTTTCACAGAAGGATCAAAGCTGTACCAATGACGTGATGTAATTCAATTAAATGCAGTTCTTCATAGTCGTACAAGGCTTTTCAATTTCCTAACCATGTGAAATGAGAGGTGTGTACTCAACACCTCCTCTGCTCTTACAGCAGTCATCAGCCATCTTCTCACCAATAAGGAGAATGGAAACAGTCATTCCTGGGAAGACTAAGAGAGCTTCTGCTAGATGCAAGTAAAATGCTGTCCAGGGCTAAATTGCTGCAAGCCTGAATGAACATTAGGGGACAGTATTGGCCAGGAGTCAGCCTGTTTCTTGCTCTTCATGCTCTCCCTTTATTTACAAGTTGTCTTCCCTTCTCTCTAAATGATAAAGCCCCATTTGTTGCTTACTTATCTAACTGGTGCACCAGACATCCATTTTTAATCTGGGCAAATCAATTATAAATATTACAGCCTACAATTACCCTGGGAACTCCTGAAAAACTAATTAGTACGAGTCTTAGCAATGAATTACACCTTTCTCTTGGCTATTTGCAGCAGGAAGAAGAAAAAAAACAACAACCTACAGTCAAAAGGAGACCAAACATCTCTTAGCCATAGCAAACAGAATTCAAAGCAGTGTTTAATTATGTTCATATTGTTCGTGAAAGGATGGGCCACAGTGGGCTGAAAGCCAGGGCACCTGGCAATGCCTAGGGCTTAGCACACATTTTCTCAGGAGATGTTGTAAGATGTAAAAGTCCTTGGCAAAGAGCCTTTGGAAAGGGAAATCTTATGGGACCCTACAAAGTTCATATTATTGTTTACTGTGTAGCAACAAAGGAGGTGAATGCAATAGTTCTTCAAGCTGGAGCCATCTTACATCAGTGCATAGCTGATTCCCTCCCTTAGCAAGGTCAGAGACTAACTAGAGCCTTGTCTGGCTTTTGTCAGGCAGGAGGGGAAACCAGGCTGCTGTCTGGGGAGCTCCTGAATTGCAGAGATCAAATTGGAAAGTCATTACAAGGTGTGCACCACACCTTGTAGCAAGTGAATCAAGACACCAAAAGCAGACTAAAGCCCTTCTTCATTGGCATCTTGTTGCTGTAGTGTATTTCTTACAGGTGTAATTACCTAAAAGCATCATAGTAGTTTCATTTATGTCCTAAATTACTATTTTATGAAGCTATTAAAGGCAGAATTGTACTCTAGAATAACTGCAAATGCATCTGTTTAAGATTAATTTTAAATTCAATACAAGACTTCAGAAGCAGTGTTCCTGTAAAATACTTTTAATAAAACATATGGATTCCTCAAAAGCAAAACTGTGCAGGACCACACACCCTTTTCAATTTGGTGACGTAGGTGGAATTTTAATGTCAAAAAAAAGAAAGGCAAGGCGATCCCAGAGAAGGGAGCATATCTTTATATGATAAAGATATGCAGAGAAGGCAGCATATCTTTAAAAAGCTGCAGGACACTTTACTTACCAGCATGTGTATGACTGTTCATACAATTGGTAAAACTTTGTTGGAAAAGAAAGAGAGATTGCCCTTCCGTGCACGTGATAACTGTGGTCAGGGAACTTTCTGGGGTTTCCAATCCCTGCTTGAGTGGAGAAAAAGCGCACCCTTCTTTCAGGTGAATGCTGTAATTGCTGAGAACTTGGCCTGTTTAGGTCAGACATAAATCTTTTTTCTGTTTTCTCACAGGGAAATGTCTCATATCTTGAAAAATTTCAAGAAAGCCATTTCCTGCCTTATTTAGTCTATGAACTGTATCAGAGACGTGCTTGGCTCCTTATACGCAGCCATATCCCTGCATTGGGCAGCTTCCAAAGGATTGGGATATATGATGATGGACAGAAGGTTTAGGGAAAGGAGAAAATAGGGTTACAGACAGGGTGATTATGTAGCTACTGGGATGTTATTTTTCACTGCAGAGAGAAGATGAAGACATGTTTGCTTGTTGGTTCATAAATTCTTCACAGGGCATCACTGATATGTCTATGATGAGCGGTGGTCCCCAGACTTAGCTTTTTCCTCCTTTTTGTGTGAAGCATTTAACCACTCACTTCCTAGCTTTGCTCTGGCAAGACTGCAGCAAATTTCACAAGAGTGAGAGGGTCAACATGGAAAAAAAAGTAAATGCTCCATTTCCTTCTCTAACGCACTGCAATGCGAGGCCTGTCAAGTGAAGGTCAAGCAACAACCCTGAACAATAGTCACAGATTCCCTAAGAGGGACAGTTGTCAGTGCCGGCTCTTTCCAGCAGAAAAAATAAAACACATTCTATTTTGAGCCAGTCAGTAGAACATAGAGAGTGAGTGACCTGCCACACAAGCAAAATACGAGTGAAAAATCCCAAGAAATTACTTAGGACATCTCCAGTTTTTCTCCATGCCCTGGAAGTGTATACACAAGTGAAGGAGAATTATGTGTGGAAGAGAGATCATCAGTCATCCCCATGATCAGCATGTAGCTGTAGTTTATCAACCACAACTATAGACTGTCTTGTCTTATGTGCAGTTCAGCAGGACAGCTGACTTGCAAGGTTTCTGTGCAGCTGTGATCTAACAGGTAGGCTGACTTAGAATTGAGGGGTTTGCAGGAAGCACCTGAAAGAAGTGTTTTTCAGTCATACCAGAAAGCTCCAGTTATGCTGACATGTAAGGAGGGACTTGGCTCCCTTCTCCTTCTCCTGATGTTAAGCCAGCAAAAAACCAGAATCATTCTACAGGGTACCAAAGCTTGCTTGCTTTCCAAAACCAAGCAAACAAACAAACACACCCACATACAAAAGAACTAATTAAGATCAAGTCATATCTCAATAAATATGCAAATTAAAAATCAAAACAAAGAAATTCTATTTATCACATCATAAAGTTGCAAATTGCTGTTGTGGCTCCCATCGGCTGGAATAGATGAGGGCTACGAGGCTGTAGGTTTTGAATTAGTAGATCAACCAACATGCGTACGTGTTTTATTGTGATAGCTGGGGGACTGTTGGCTGTAGATATATTACCAGCCTTCCCTCCCCCTCTTCTGTACTGTGTTCACACTCAGTGGTATTCATAGACTATATTTGCCTTGGAGTTCTCTAATATAATGTCATTGGTTTTCCTCATTGTTTACTGTCTGTAAGACAATATCATTATTCTTTGATATGAGGGACTCTTTCATGTCCCCTGGGGTTTTTCTCTTTGTTTTTTTTGGGGGGGGGGAATTCTTTTTCCGCTTTTAAAAACCAGATTAAAAAAATAAACAAACAAAAATACCAAGTACCTGCCCCTAACAAAAAACCCCACAAGTCTGTGTTGGAAAAGAAAGGCAGGCACACATTCTGCAATGGTATGCAATAGTCTAGATGTTGGCATTTCTGCTCATTACCATGTTTCACCATTTGCGTTCTCTCGTAAAGGAGCTGGTCTTTGATGTGGAGAAGCAGCATGTAATGACTTTGGGAGCTTCGTTAGTGGGACTCTAGCTGGCTCCCCAGTGTGCCACATGCTGCTACCTCTCCTATTTCAGATGAACCTCTAACCTGCTGGTTTGAACTAGCCCATTTGTATTGCTTTGTTATGTGTTTTACATCTTCCCACAGCAGAAAGTGAATTATTGGGATGGAAGATTCCACATAGCAGAGAGACGTAGCTGGTTTGTTGAGTTTGGTAGTGTAATAAAGAGCCTTTCAACTTTTAAGTCACCAGTGTGATTACAGTCTGCATTGGCAGCAAGACGAAGTTGGTACCATCTATTCACTGTTTGGTGGCTCATTATGTGATTTGTGGTCGTGGCATTGATCCAGTGGGTATCAGTCCATATTGGAGAAACCACTACTCAAGTCAGTGCTAACTGGCTTGCTCATTCACTGTCACAGCAAAGGAGCAAAGGGCAGAACAAACTAGGAAGAAAGTCTTCTTTCCTGACCTCTAAACTTGGTCTAGGCACATCCTCACTGGTGTGAAACCTCTCCCTGCAATATATCTGCCTAAGTATTGATTTGTCATGGTCTTGGTGTTTTGTGTAATATGTACATAGGTAACATGACAGCAACCGTCTTGGAAGGGAGAGCTTTTAAAGTCAATTATAAAGGTTTTATGCATAAATACTTGCTTCATAAAGACTGTCCCTTCAGTCTTCAATGTAAGGAAATGGCAGGTTTGTGTTTTTCTTTTTCATTCTCTGATTGTTGTCTTCCAGATTTCCCTTCCATAGTAAAGTGCTTTTGTGCTAGAAGTCATTTTCCCCTTTTTGTCAGAAATCCAGTCCTAAAAACATTTAAGTTATCAAAAAATTCAGAAGATCCTCTGTTATTTGGTTTCCCAGCTTTAAGTAATAATAGGGATTTTTTTTTTTTTTTTAAATTGTTATCCTGTTAATGCAAATATTTGACCTTCAGTTCCTAGGTTGCAAACTGAATTGTGCCATCTGTAAAATATCAGTGATTTGGGTGGCAGCTATGCTCTGTCCCAACGGCATTAGCAGCTCCTCCCAAACATACAAGTGCAATATTGAAAGTAGATACGCTTTGGTTCTTTTTGATCACAAAGCCACAAGAGCAGAGCTTGTAAATGAAAAATCTAGTTCCCCTGAGTTTAGTCAGCTTTGAACATTATCATAGGTACTTGGTATCATGGTAATTCATGCCATGCCTGCATATGAAAAAAAAAAAAAAAAAAAAAAAAAGAAGAAATCAAACCCACTGGTCAGACTCAGTAGAGACCACTGCTTGCTGTTGTTTGTGCTGGGAGGATTGTCCTGGTTTGTTTATTTTGTTTCATGTCATATACTCAATTTCAGTATGAGTTCTTCCTGACCCAGATTTCTGAGCAGACTGAAGTGGAGCCAGAAACTGTAAAAGTGCATAATTATTCTTTTATTTATTTTTTAAGCTGTACAGCTCTATTTAGCTTTCAGAGAATCCTTTATACCCAGCCTTTGAAGTAAACTAAGCCAGAGATCAGCCAGAGAAGGAGAAGTGGGTTGACACTGCTTGTTTCGGCTTGCAGAGTAGTCTGTATACAGTTAAGATCTGGAGTCTCAAAGCTAGGAAAATCTTACGCCTTTTTTGGAGTGCAGAAGAGAGAAGGGATCAATACATCCAAAAGCAATACTTTATACCTTTGGTATGTTCTGAAACCTCAGATGCTGGCACTGCTGTGAAACAGCTGAGAGCTGGAAGATTATTCTGGGTACTGACATGTAAATGAGCAGACCACACATTAAAGCTGTGTATGCTCCATCTGCCAAGCCATTCATTCTTCCCAACTTGGGACAAATTAGAAACTCTGGCCCAGTGGCAGAAGATTATTATTCCTTTCCCAGTCCCCCAAAGCAATACATTCCCCTGCTTTGAGTCTGATTGAAAACATTGACCTGGAGGTGAAAAACACAGTATCTGTCCCCCTGATTCATCCAGACTCTGACCCAGGCAGCATTGAAACCACAAGCTTCTTTCTGGTCTCAAAAAATTACCCAGCTGCCCTCCTGGGCTAAGGGCCAAATGGGAACTAGGCAGCTAGGTAGGAGAAAAACCCTGTCCCCCAGAGCCATCTAGTCTAGTGGTTACAACTCTGCCATAAGTATTGCATGAGGCTAACCTAATACAACATGTATTGAAAGTGGACATGTAAAGAAAGCCTATGACCATTCCTGGAAGTAAATGGCAGGAGGCTAAGGTGGTGTAACCTACCCTTCTGAGAGCCAGACGACATAGATGTGACATTTGCTTAGAGTCTCTCCTCAGCCACTTAGACTTGCCTCTGAATTTGGCCCTTCCTTGGGAAAAGTCATGCTGTCAAAGCCTTTTCATGCTCCTTCCAAAACACAAGCACTCCTGGTATTTCTGCCCTCCTTGGAGCCAGCGTGCTCAAAGACCCAAGAACCTCCGTATTTTGTTTGCGCTGTCTCTTGTTAGCAGTGCTCAGAGCTTGCACAGAACAGGAGGAAAAGATGCCAAAGCACTTCAACCACCTGGATTAATTAGGTCTTACGCTACATGTGGAACTACAGTGAGGTGGATGATGATTAAACCAGCAACCTTCTGGAAACTGAATACCTCCTCCTCTACTATATTTCAGCTTCTATAACCTTGTAAGTGCCTCAAGGCAAGAATGGTGTTGTCTGTATATAAAGCACTCAGTTTCTGTATAAGCAATAGCAACAATAGTGATAACAATAATAATTTCTCCTGTGAGGTAGGGAAGTATCACTCTTCATTTTACAGATGGTGAAACAGACACAAAGACATACAGGATCTTGCTTAGTGCCACCTCATGCCTTATTAGCAGAGCCAGGATTGAACCCAGGAAACACATTTCTCTGTTACTTGCCTAAGAGAACACACCCTTCTTTGATGACGACCAGTCTCTCTTCTGATTTTTCTGCAGAAGCTGCAGCAACAGCAGCCTGGAGACTGATGATGAACCTCCTTGCGTGGAAGAAATTGATTATAATGCTGACAGTTGCTCTGATGGTGAAGAGGACTTCTCAGAGCTAGACCAAGAGATCCAGGAGTGCCTTTCATGGGTTGAAGGAGAGACAGAAGATGAGGGATTGAACACGGGACAGACATGCAGCTCCAAAGCTCTCAGGGGGGTCTACATTTCCGGCCAACCAGCATCCAACAGTACGGCTCTCCCTCTGTGTTCAACAGCACTTGGGGGGTGCAGTGGGTTCGAGAGCAGCCCTGCGTGAACAAGGCTTTGACTTGCAGAGCAGTAAGCAAATGGGTTACTGCTCATGCTTGCCTGTTTGCCAGCTTTCGCATCCTTCCCAGATGTGTTGCTCTAGTTCTGAATAGAAAGTTGACTGTATGTTTGTGTAATCTGTATACATACATATATTGAGAATGACTCCTTATGCTTTGTACGCCAGGCAGAGCGAGGGGCCGCTGGCCCAGATGGTACCATGTGAGAACATCATCCATTCCTGAACATAACCCTCAGTTTCACAGCTGCCCTCTAGTATGTGGTTTCATACAGATTGACCTGAGGAATGGTCTTCTGAGACTAAGGAACCAGAGGTGATTCTCCTTTTCCTACTTTAGGCTCTTATTATGGGAAGCAGCCTTTGCCTGGAAGAGTGACAGTTACTGATGCCTTTGGCCAGAGCTCTTCATTGCCATTCATTTCTCTCGAGCTATAGAGAAATTGCCAGTCAGCAATTAAGTACCACAGGGCCACTCATGCACCCTCCCCCCCGCACAGTGGGATGGGGGAGAGGAATTGGAAGAGCAAAAGTAAGAAAAGTCATGGGTTGAGATAAGAACAGTTTAATAATTGGAACAAAATAATAATAATAATAATAATAATAATAAATTGTAATGAGAAGGAAAACAACAAGAGAGTGAGAGAGGAACAAAATGCGGGGGGGGGGGGAAGTGATACAACTGGTCACCACCCACTGACCGACGCCCTGCCAGTCCCTGAGCAGTGACCACTACCCCCAGCCAACTCCCCCCAGTTTCTATACTGAGCATGACGTCATATGGTATGGAATAGCCCTTTGGTCAGTTTAGATCAACTATCCTGGCTGTGCCCCCTCCCAGCTTCTTGTGCGCCCAGCAGAGCATGGGAAGCTGTGAAGTCCTTGACCAGTGTAAACATCACTTAGCAACAACCAAAACATCAGCGTGTTATCAATATTATTCTCATACTAAAATCCAAACCACAGCACTATACCAGCTGCTAGGAAGAAAATTAACTCTATCCCAGCCGAAACCAGGACAAGCATGCATCTGATTTCTGTCTGATCAGAATTTTTACACTGTTCTCAACAGGTTGGGTCAGGCTGTGTATGCTTCTGAGCTGGTCGTATCTCAGCAACAGTGTGGGAAATCCAATGTGCCATAGTAAGGAAGGCACCAGTGACTGTACAGAGCGGTCCCCTGGAAACCTGGGCTAAGTTCACCTCTTTGCTGCACTGGAATGAAGTAGTCCAGTGTAATCTCAGTTGAGTCACTTCGTGCTTGAACTGATGGGCCCAAGTGTAGAATTTGTTTCACAGATGCTGTGAAATTATATTTTCTCTGTGAGACATCCTTCTAGCTAAGAGAGTACAGGTACAACAGTTCATCCTGGGGAACTAGAGCTCCTATTTAAAGCTATTGGGAGGGAGAGGGATTTGGGGCATTTTAAGGAGAAAAACATGTTCTCTTGAGGTAGCCAGGGGTCCCCCAATATTCTGTCAATAGATTAGCGATGGTGACAATATCCAAGATTGAATTTAGCCCAAGCATCAGCCCTGTGACTGATTATTCTTTGTTAGTTTTATTATGATACCACTGAGGAAACCTAGTTCATGGAACAGGACCCCAATGTGCCACACAGTAATATAATAGAAGACATTACTGGCAGGTTATATATAGGACATGTTCTAGCAGTGACTCCCATAATGCGGTCAGAACAGCTTCTCCTTTGATCCCCAAATGGAAAAAAATTAGATTTCTTCTAAAGTTGCCTGCAAACACAGATCCTGATTCCTGAGAATCCAACACAGACTGAGAACCCACGCATGTGCCTGACATCCCTAAAGTGTGAAGCCCACATCACCACATCTCACACCTCATATTGCCTGAACTTCTCATGTGTCTTGGACTCTGCTGCTGCAAATGGGGAATTGCCCTGAACCCAAATGGAACTAACTGCACGATGCAAGAGGCTCCCAACTCTGGCACTACTTTATGAGGCTCAAGGAGAAGGATGAATGTATAGTGTGTTATAGCATCGCAGCCTATAAGGCCTCCATTAGTAGTGATTATTATTATTAATATTGATGCATGACTAAAAGCACCGTGTCATCCTCTCATCTTTATGCTGTTTGTGGAGAGAATTCCTGGTGCCGAATAAGGTTTTCCCTGATGCATTTCTTGAACACCTTTCCCCAGAGTGCCTGGACATATTTTCCAGCAGGAGCTTGCTCTTTGGAGAAATAGCTTCTTCCTGTCCTGCTGGTTTTTCAGTATCCAGGTGTTTTAAAGTCTTCACCAGCATATAAGAGTTATCTGTGTCTCTAGCTCGCTCTTTATGATGCTGCTCAAAAGACAGGCAGCTTGGGTTCTTAGAAGCTGAGCTGCTTAGACCAAACTAATTCATCAGGTATGGTGTGTGTTCCCTGTACAGATGTCCTGTTCTACTTGCGTTAGCGTGCAGCTTGTTGCACACAATACTGAATTTTCATAAAAGGTTGGCTCACAGGAATGGACACAAAAGAGGTAAAACAGGTGTTCCCATTATAATAGTTTGTATAACATTGCTTCAAAGCTTATTAATAAAAAATGATATATATGCATAGTTAAGTCAAAATCCAACATTCGCATGCAGGACAAAAAACTGTGCTAGGTCAGGCCTGCAGCATACATAGGCCATGCTGTAAGATCTTCAGCATTCAGCACATCCCCAGGACACAGGGCAAAAAATACCATTGTACATATATGTGTCTGCAGATGTGCATGTATACATCCAGAGCTGCTTTTCTCTCCCATGCTGCATTCTGTACCAACGCCCTGCCACAACAATAACGGAACGATGCTTACCAAGGCTTGCCAATGGTACACCTTATTGCAAAGGAAAAGAGAAATCTTCTTAAATCAGCATTTTTCTTAATGACACCAATATTTTGGCTATAAATACTGTAGGCCAGTCTAAGCCTTCTAGCTGTTTCATCTGAATTTCCTAAGCTAAGGAGAATTCAGTTCAGTGGGAAAACTCTGCCCTAGTTGTGATTCATTGAATCAATAGACTGCAGAAGAGCTGTCCTAATATAATAAAAGTGGAGCTGTAGCTTCCATACATCGTTGGAGCCAAATGTATATGAGCAGTACCACTGTTTCATAGATCCTTGTGCTAGGAGCTGCAGGAGGTTAGAGGGATGGCTAAGGCCCTCAGCGTGTATTCAGTGTCTGGGATCCAAGTGCAGCAGCCGAGCTGGGATCAGTGTCCGTGCACATCAACCACACCTGCATAAATGCTGCTGTGCAATATGAAAAGCCTGGCCAAGTCTTCTCCCTGGCAGCTTCTCATGTTTGTGCCAAACAACTTGTCAGCAAGTGGTGAGGATGCTGCAGAAGGCAATGACCAGGCGAAGCCCCCAGCCCAAGGGTGCTCAGCCTGCTGCTGAGATGATGGGAGCAGAGGAACTACAGCAAGAGGGCTGGGTGACCAATCAGTCGGGAATAGCACCTGGAAACCTCCAGCAGAAGCAGTTTTGTGGGCTGCCTCATTTCTTCCAGGAACTTCTATGGGGAACAGATGCTCTTCTTCTTTTGACAGACCTCTAGAGGTCAGGAGAAGGCCTCCATTGTGCACTGCTCTCTCCATGCTATTAAAATTCTCCCTGAGTCATGGTAATTAAGCAGAACTAGGCTGAGCACAGAGGAACGGAAGTGCATTGACTTTAATAAAACAGAGTGTAAAACAACTTTAGATTAACTCCAGCCTTGTTTATTCTTGCACACTTGTAATTCTGGTTTGGTATTTCCCCAGTGAATGGAGCCGCTGTCCCCTGCGCTAAGGCACGTCACCTCACTTCAGCCTGCTAAGTGCTGAGCAGTGAGGCCAGTGCCTTTTCTTGCTGTCGCTAGCTAATCCCAAAGAATTTGGAAACAGCCGATGGAAAAAAGGAGGGAGGAGAGGGAAGTCGCCCTGCTCCCCACCGTTGCCATTCCTCAAGAGTCAGCAAGGCTGTCAGGTTGAGACGCAAGCCAAATATTTCTATAATGGCCAGAAGAGACGGTGTCCTAAAGGCACTCGCATAGTCCCCGCTGCTAAAGCAGTTTTGGGCTCCTGCCAGGCACATTAACTTTTTTTACTGATGCCTTTTGTCTCACTGGCTCTCTCAGCAGCTGTGAATAGCTCCGCTCTCCTTCCTCCCCCCCTAGCTTACATGACATGGGTAGGAGATGCAGCGCTGAGCAGCACTCACACTGCACCCTCTGTCTCAGGCTCTTGCCGGCTCTCAGGCCCGCCTGGCCACAATAGCCCCTTCCTATCAGAGATGATCCTAAGGATGCCTTGGAAGCCTCTAGTGAAATACATGCGTGTGTAAACCTCTGGGCTAAAAATAAATAATTAAACAATAAAAATAAAAATAATCAAGTCAGCAAACTAAAGGAAGAACGAAATCTAATTAGTTTTATCTGCTGTTTGTTATGAGGCTGTCAGAGCGCTCTGTCCCCTGGTTTTACAGCACTCTGGAATATAACAGTGACGATAATAATAATAAACAACAACCGTGCACTGGGTTGTTTTTGAAGCAAGCAGGAAGCAGATTAAGGAGGGGAAAAGGCAGCAGCCCCTCTCCCCTGCTGCTTTTCTCCTCCTACCAAAAAGCAGAGATGCAGGTGATAGCTCCATCTCCTCTCTTATCTGTCCTTGGACAAGATCCACTGCCCCTGTCCATCACTTTGTGAGACACAAAGCACGAGTGGGCAACTGTTTGGCAGCCAATTCAGGACACTCAGATTGTATTTCTTGCTCTGCCACAGATCTCTTATGTGCTCTTCACCAAGTTGTTCATCCTCATCTCCCAGCCTCAGTTCTGATGTGAGGTATAAATAAGGCTTTGATTCCTCACAGCAAATACAGTAAGGTGTGAGTGAAAGTAGATGTGTGTTTTGGGGAAAGGAGGGGAGAAAATAGGGAAGTAAAACTACCCAGGTGTTTGCTCTGTACTGATTTCAGCTGTTGCCAGTTGAGAAGGCAGCTGGAATTATTCTGTGCAGGAGTGTGGTGGTAGTTGCCATCACTACTTTCCACTTCAATGATGTGCGGTGATGGTGATGGTTCGTTAGGCGGTTCTTCTTTGAGCTGTGCTGGATAATTTTAAAAGTCTCTCCTTGCAGGTTGTTATCAGCCTATCCTGTCCCATGGCCTGGTCCTCACAGCGTGGAAATTTTTACACCTGTTTTAGGGAGATCAGGATTTAACCCTGTGTTTGAAAACTCTTGTATGGTTTTCCAGGCACAGGTCTGGACACAAGGCTCCAGCTGGAGATAATATGCAAACGCTTGGAGAACTAAAAACTCTGTACACGTAATTGCATTGGGAAAAGATGAAGGAGAAGGCTAAAGAAAGAAGAAATAAATCAGAGGAGAGGAAGGAGGGGACTCAGTGCAGGGAGAGGGATGAAGAGAGCAGATGGGAATAGGAGTAGGGGGCACTTGGGGGAGACACAGGCAGAGAAATGGGAGAATTGTTCCTATTTGTGCATCCTCTTCCGTCCCCAGATAATGTGTTAGTATTAACGCTATCAAGAAACAACCCTCTCTACTGTAGAATAAATCTGCCACTGTATTCCCCACTTCATAAACGGCAGCCAAGTCTGTATCCTCAGCGCTGCATTGTGTGTTCAGCGCTGTGTTTTGTGAGTGCTTTTCATGATGGTTAAGCCTGTATCATTTCTGGCCTTAGGTTTCCTCTCCAAGGACTGACATCCTCAGATGGGTCCTGGAAGATCCATGGCATATTTTTGTCAATGCAGCGGTTTGAGGCTACTTTCCCCATCTTTTCTTTGCTCTGCTTCTTTTATTTCACTTTTAAAAAGTGGAAGGGAGAGAAATGAAGGAGGTGAACGGAGAGAGCGAGAGAAAGGAGAAGGCAAAAAGAAGTGCCCTGCTCTGAGTCTAGCAAGATCTCCAGCAAGAGATGAGGCAGCTATTTTGGCATCAGGGGCTTTTTTTGCTTTTAAGCTGCTTGTAGCTCGTGCAGGGACCAGCAAGAGGAGAAGACAAATCTACCACCAAAAGCAATCATCCACTGGATGTCCTGGCAATAACTCCAGTCCCAGTAAACTCCTGTAGCCTTTGGCTAACAGAGCTCTGGGCACTGAGGGCTGGCTCCTCAGCAGCTGATGTAATTGCAATCACAACCCTGTTTCTTGCCCCCTTGCTCCTAAACACCTGACTGAAGGGTTTTCCTGAATGGTTTCAGGTGTATGCTCTGGCAGCTCATGCACAGACCTGCAAGGGTTTCCTGCCTTTGCCTCAGCATTTCCATAAAAAGTTATTTAGCCTTTCTGTGCTTGTTTCCCCACCTATGAAGTGGGGTTATTATTTATTTTCAGTGAAAGGGGTCACAATGAGGCTTAAATCACCAGTATTTACAACACAATTTGATATCCTTAGAGAAGGCAAATAGGAGGGATTAATTGCTGCTTCCATCGTATATCTGCCATCGCTGAAATAAAAATGCTGCCCATCACTGTGATCATTGCTAACTTCTTTCCAGGGGCAGTTGTGTTTCCTTTGGTC
Organism: Mycteria americana; assembly: GCF_035582795.1. NCBI lineage: Eukaryota > Metazoa > Chordata > Aves > Ciconiiformes > Ciconiidae > Mycteria > Mycteria americana. The sequence continues at coordinate 62,773,949 of NC_134370.1, read as the reverse complement.
TCTGTGGAAGGTCGCACGGGTGGGCCAGCCAAATCCTCGAGGTGAAAGCACGGGCAGCGTCGATAAAAAGGCTTTGGATTTTTTGACAGTGCAGTGGTCTTCCAAGAACCAGGCAGCATGCTGGTTAGTGAGTTGGGAAAATGGGAAATTTAATAGAGGTGAAAATGAGACGCTTGGGAGAACAATGGAGCAGTCTGGTAAACATCTGAAATGTCTCTGCCCAAGTGCTAGGAGTATAAGGGCTAAACAGGAAGAATATAAAGCCTTAGTACGTATACCAAGCTATGAGTTAATCGGCTTCCCAGACACATGGAAAACAGAAAGTAGGAAAAGCAGAGGAAGGATTAATTGGCTGTGAAACATGAGGGAATTGGTAGGCTGGGTCAAGGAAAGAGGAATACAGACCTGCAAGCACTGACTTAGAGATTAGAGCACAGGTATAATGACAAGATCTCCTAAGGCAGGGAGAAGAATAGAAGAAAAGTGAAACACTAAAGGTGTGTGAGGACCTCATTAATGCCTTGAAATAAGAAATTGTTTAAAAAAGTTGAAGCAGCAGCAGATGACTAGGAATGAGAACAGAATGATACCAAAGCATGTGTGGATGAAATCAGAAAGGTCCTGGCATAGAATGAGCTAGAGGTGGCTAGGAACACACAAGGGAAGAAAAAGAAATCCTATAAATACGCTAGAAGGAGTGAAAGTGTGCACTACGTACTACAGAAGGAGAGCACATGCAGAGGGTTGGAATCGTCATTGCCTTTTTAACTCCACTTATCACCAAAACAGTTGCTACTAGATATATATATAACAGAAGTCATACTGATTCGGGGATGGGAATAGGCCAGAACAAAGGGGTGTAAATTAAAGAATCCTTACACTGAATAAGTGAGTTCAAACTGTTGGACCTGAGGGACTTCCCCTGCAGGTTGTCCAAGGAAAGCAGTTTGTGAACAGTTAGGAATGGACTTCAAGAGCTTCTCCTATATTGAGAGGGTTCTGCAGACTAGAGAAGGGCAAGTAGATTATTTGCTTGTGAAGATGGAAAAAGGAAGAGCCATGAAATTTAAGTCAGCCAGCTAAGCTGAGTGACTCCAGAGAAACCTCGACAAATTATGAAACAAACAGTTCATTAGCAGCTGTAGAATAAGAAGGTGGTAAAAGACAATCAACGTGGATTCGTCAAGCTGATCTAATTTCCTTCTTTTATTGGCTAATTGGCTTAGAGGATAAGGCAGAAGTAACATATGCCTTTAGGAGAGCTTTCAGTACTTTCTGATATTACATCTTTGTAAGGAACTAAAGAAATATAGTTTCTATGAAATCATTGTAAGGTAGGTGCACACTAGCTGAGAAATTACTCCTGAAGGTCAGGTTTCATCTCCACAAACGTTAGCCTTCTAGAAGTTAGGCATCTAGTCTAAATGATTCTATACAGAGTAAATGTAGAGAGACAGACACCTCCAGAGGGTCTACATCCCCTCCTAAGATATGTGGAAAGGATCCTTTGCTGAGATATTTCCTTGCCTCATTAACTTCTGAGTGAAGCTAAACAACCAGCTCAGACAGGACACCTAGCTTTAAACCCACCCCAAAAAGGTATCCCACAGTCACACTTGCAGGGCATTATTTTGCTTAAATAACTGGGACAATACCATGGAAAATCCATTTATTTTTTTCAGAAAATCCAAAATCTTTTTGTCGAAACTCAGTTCCCTGTTCACACACCTCTATTTATGTCAACACACCTGCCACCCTCACCTCCAGCCTCTCCTGCGCAGGGCTCTGCTTCAGAGCTCCCCCCATCCAGCTCTGTTACCCCATCCTCTGCTCTGCCAGTCTCACTCCTCCAGAGCCGAGCACGCTAAATACCAGTGACCTGAGGGGCTACATCCCAGATGAAACCGGGATCAGAGCACACGCTGTCACTGGCGGCTGGCACCCAGGTAGATGCCAAGAGCCCTGGAGCAGGGAGCGCACACTGAAGCCACTATGCCAGATGGCCTGACTGCTCTCAGTTGCAAGAGCTGCTTTGTACTTTTTAGCTTTACTGATGCGGAGAGAACATTTTGAACTGTCTAAGCCTTATAACCTTGTATCATTGGCACACGAACAGCAGCAGCACACTGTTGAACACAATAACAAGAGGGAAAGAGCTGTGGAATTAAATAAGAATTTAAATCTTAGGGTTTGCAGCTCAGAGCAAGAGGCTTTAGCTGTGTTATTTCCAGGAATTGGTTGAGTCACGTTTGAGAATAATGAATAAGATTAATTCCTTCGTGACTATGGCTGAATAAATTATTTGCCAATAATTTTATCTATGATTTGATCAGTTCTAGCTGCTTTTTCTAATGTGTATGATGCAGGAATGTTAGCTGTATTCTGGATATGTGTGCCGGGTATGCAGCTCCAGTCCTTGGCATCTAGTAGTGAATTTATTCCCCAAAGACAATTTTCAACAAGATTTACCCCAGAGCAACCTAATGCAGGATTTGATCTGTCATATTCAGAATGATTCATTTTTCACCTCATCAAGTAAGAAGAGAGGAGATGGAAAGAGAGAGGGAAAGTTATTTCACTGTTCACAACAAACCATTGTCTTCAAAGTCTGAGCTGCCACAGAGCGGTACGCGGCAGCCCACCGAGGGACACGACAAATGTTGCTTGGCAACTCCACGCCATTGATGGGAAGCGCTCGGCAGGCTGAGCATCGCAGAGGGACGAGACAGAGACTGAGACAGTGGCACACCAGGATGCTCGCTCCTGTCTGGCCCTGTTAGAAATGACACCGCTCATGCCCCAGTAACTGTTGTAGACGCCGGCCAACAAAGTCTTTTCTGTTGGGTGGGAAAGTAATTGCAGGGCATAAATGGTGAAGTGTCCCCTGCCCGCTCCCCAGGAACAAAGGGTCTTTGGAGCTATTAATATCCTGAAGGTCACTGAATTCTTCCCAGCGTAGCTAGCTGTGAGCAGACCTTAAATGGCTCAGAGGCACTGCTGTTTGGTTAAACACCTACAGGGATCCGGAAAAAGCCTGTTGTCCTTTGCAGCATTGCACAGCTACCGTGCCACCTTGTCGGAAGTATCAAGCCTTGGGGTGTTGGTGTTGTAGCCCTGGTAGTCTGAGGATGCCAGAGAAACCAAGTTTGCAACAAGAGGACAGTTGTCAAAACTGGCAAGCAGAGTTTTCAGGCACAGTATTCCTTCATCAGGTTTTGTCAGATTTGAATAGATATTTGTCAGACATTGGAAGATTATAAATTAAATGAAACAAGATTGACCACACAGAGGAAATCCCATGTGGCTTGTGTGCTAGCACGCTTTGCCCAACGCCTAGATCTTTTCAGCAGCTAGCAAGTCCAGAATACACTCCTCTTTGTGCGACTACATGTAGAGCACTATTAGGATTATCAGGCCCAACGCTGGCATGAGGACCAAGAGATACTTAGCAAGCTTAATAGGGAGTTTAGCCAAAATGGGATTTGGGGTGCAAGAGAATATTCTGTTTGAAGCTAGAAGTTCTGCTTCCCTCAGTATAATTGTGGGGAGAATAAAGTGCTCATTTTTCTCTGACTTCATGCAGTATTAGATTGGCCCTTTCTTCTCAGAGAGACCTAAAATTTTGCAGGAAGAAGGGATGTTTGCACAGAGCTGGCTTTTCCTAACTACCTACAATTGCAACAATCCAAGAGGGTTTTTTATGGAAAGTGCCCGCATTGTAGTAATGCTGCAGGTGTTATCAAAAATCACTACATGCCTTTGAAAGCCCTGAACGACCTGTGTAGATAACACATGCGAAATATCCCCTGTTGTTCTGCATTAGAGTTTTTGAGTGGCATACTGTCTTGGATGTTTTTAAGTAAAATAGGCTAACAGTTTTTAATGTGTATTAAAAATTTCATTTCTTCTTTTTCAAGCTGTTTTCTACATTTTACCACCTGCAGGAATATACCTCTTTTTGGAAGGGCTGCTTAAATATTTTTTCCTCCAGCTTATGGCTCTTCACCCAAGCATGATGTCTCCTCATTGCCTTGCTCCCTAAACACAGGCCTTGGTAGGTTGAGAAGTTTAATCCAAGTGTGATTGCTTCTGGCCTTCATTTTTTTGTGCCATTATGGAAATTTCACAGAATCACAGGCTATTGCTGCTCGTGGCTGCATGTGGCACTGCCTTAAAAAACTTATGAAAAATTTCAGCTTCTGACTACAAATAAATACTCTATCTTTTGTCTTCCTTTTATGTAAATAAGTCAGTTTCATAAATTATTATATCTTTCTCTGTTGTTTTTTTCTTAATTGAGGCTTTGCCTTTGTAAACCCTTTTCCTTTTTTCACTGTCTCGTCTCTTACACTAATTGAAACAATTACATGCTGTTTCCTGAGGACAGTTTCTTCATCCTGTGACACACTCAGCCTTATTCTGCTCTTCCTCACTCAGGTTTTGTGTTGCTCAAGTTCCTCTCCCTTCTTCCATTTTCCCCCTTCCTTCGCAAAGATGTGCTGGGGAACAAAGACCCCTACACCCGTATCCCAGCAAAAGCCTTGGTTTGTCCTCCACCCAACCTTCTTGTGAAGACCACCTGCCCCACCGGCTGCAGGTGGGCATTTGGTCCTGCCTCGGCAGTGGAGACAAGGACTTCTTCACTGCATGAAGGGGAGGGATTACAGAGAAGCATCTTTCTTAGGCCTTTGAGGAGGTCCCACTTACCCTCTCTAGCCTTGCCGTCACACACAAATATGTATATATCTATGCATCTGAGTTACTCTATATATCGGTAGTCCTGACATCTCTGCTTGAATCTACCCAGGTAGGTGCCACTTTCTGTCCCAGTGCCCTGTGATTGCCTACCTGCTGCCTTCTGGTGCTGATTCAGCTGACTTCGGGTTTCAGGTTAACATCCTACATGCAATGTTCATACACAGATCAGCCAGAGGAAGCTGGGATTTAGATTTCAGTCATGTTTCTAATTCCTTTGGTTTCCTGTAGCTTTCAGTCTTCTCCCGCAGAGACATTTCTCCTGAAGCACCTACTCAGTCAGCTTTCCTTTTGCCGATGTTCACAGGCAGTGCAGAAACAAGGCGGCCAAGGAAACCCTGGCTTCTATTTGCCAGCCGGCCATGCCGACACCTCTGGGGGTAGGGGGCATAACCAGGCCTGCTCCTGCACAGCAGAGTTATAATACCTTTTCAAAAAAATAATTGCCTTTGATTAAAATGTAAGGGCCCCATCTTCGTTTTGTTGTTGTTATTAATGAGGGCTGCAGGCTACAGGCCTTTGAAGTGTTTCCTTTTGGCTCATCTCCCTGTTCGTTCGTTTCCCTTATTTTTTCCTTTTTTTTTTTTTTTAATTTTAATTCTCACAATTATCTGCCCTTTCCAGCTCAGAGTGAGATTTGTTAATTTTCACATGCTTGCAAAAACCTGGTTGGCACGCTCCAGCTACCTGGCAGCCTCTAAATGGGCAGCCAGTCACAGGAGCAGGCAAGCAGGCAGCACATCTCTCTCATTAGCTGCCTTGGCCCCTGCTTAGCCGCTCCGGAGGGGAAGAGGAGGGAATTGTACAGTTACTCATCCCCTCTGCAGAAGTGTCACTCAGCAAGGCATGAATGAATAGACTGCTGTGTTTAATTAAGGATACCCGTAACTATTTTATTTGTGATCTCAGGCCCTTATAGGCTGATGGACTCCTTTACATCACCTAACCTTGAGGGTAGTATTTTGTGTCCCAGTCTATGAGTGGAATAACAGGACACCAGGCTGAACCTTAATGGCCTCTCGGGTATTTCCATTTGTATTACCACCACAGCTGATTGCTAGCTTGGGTTTGCCCAGAAAGGAAATAGTAAGCTTTGAAATTTATTTCTCTCTCCTCAGCTCAGAGGCTCAGAGCTGTGGTCTGGGCAATGGAAATGACTGGGATTTTCATCTCTCGGTTGCAGAGGGCTTCTCAAAGGTTGAGCAAAGGTGTAAAATGGCTGAGTGACTTGAGCGAGGTGATGCTACAAATCAATTTGAGACCTAGGAGAAAACTCAGCTCCCCTGGCTCAAAGCCCAGGGCCCACTGGACAATATTGAGCACTTTCCTGTAGGCTATCCTTTGTAGATGTCATGCAGAGGACATAAATTTCATTACACCCATGGAACCACCTGCCTTGACCTTTGTCATCCTTAATCCCTAGTTTGTTCTCCCATAAAAGCACATGTGAATGCTTATAAGCAGCTTCTCTTTATCTGTCTCATGAAAGGCTGCCTGCATGAGGTTTCTGAGGTCTTTAAGGAGGAAGAGGTTGCTCCAGATAAGGGCAGCCTCTTAGCTAAGGTGCTTGCCCCAGTTACAGGTATAAATCTGACTTGAACACTGCAGTACTGGGCCAGCTAAACTGCTTAGGGAGGGAAAACCAAACCAAATAAAAATAAAATTGTGGAGTCAAACTAAGGATTAACAGCAACTTCACTTATGTTTTGGGGGTTGGAGTTCTTTAGACATCCCCCACCTCCAAATGTCAAGGGATATTACCCCTTGATCTGCATTGACTTATGATACCAGAGCATCTAAATATTGTACCTTTCTGGACTCATGCTTCACTGTGGGGATGTAGAGACAGTGGAGTGCTACAATCACTTATTCCTGCCTTATCCAGGGACTGTCTATATCATGCTGCCATTCTCTTCCATGCTTCCATTCCCCTTTTCCTCTCAAGCACAGGCATGATCTTCCTTTCAGGCACATGCTTTCTCCTAAGCATCATTTTAAAATTCTCCCCTTTCTGTTGTTCAGGCTGGAAGTTCCTTTTACATTTTGTTTTTCCATAGGAAAAACCTACTAATTGGGGGAACTGATTTTAAAGTGATTGAAATGAATCCTCAAGCCTTAGATCTTCTCATGCCTCCAGCAAGAACACATCAGAGAGCTCCAAAAATGTCCAGTGATGCATCTCCAGACTCCCTTTTGTACTATGTTTGTCTTAGAACTGAAAGGTGAGCTCCCCCATGTACAAATATGTGTGGCAATGCTTTAATTGCTGCTGTGTACTCACAGAGGAGAAGCTCATACAGATTCCTGCTAATGGAAATGTTGGAGCCCAGCTGGGTCTGGTTTCTGGGACACAGATATCAGCAGAGAAAAGGATGGGACAGTGGAGGCTGTGGCAGCTCACCGAGTCCAGGAGGGGACTTGATGCACACAAAGGTCTCTGCTGCCTCGGGCAGAGCAACTCCAAATTCATCCATATTATTAAATTATTGTGGTTTAATAAGTCACCGTGTGCCACGGAGCAAAGATAACTGATAGCAACCATTATCCCCAGGTTGTGTCAAATGTGAGATAGGATGGGTGAAGCTGAAACCTCTTCTACTGACATCTAGTAACTTCTATAGCCGTGGTAATTTGATCATGTGTCCCTAGCTTCAAAGGGAGACAAAGCAGATGAGACATGAACTGTATGTATCTGACTGGATGCATTTTAATCCCAGACAGCCTCCTGCTCAAACCTATGTGCCATCGCTGAGCTAGGTGCTGCTGCCCCTGGGGTGAATGGCGCGAGCAATCATGTTAAAAATCTGCCTGGCCTCAGCAAAGCCCTTTGGGACTCCTGGATTTTTCTTCATTGGACCTGTATCTTTTTCTTCCAGAATGAGACGATGATGAACGTGACACTTTGGTTGCCATGGGAACACAGCGTGAGGTTTGTGTTAGCCGTGCTCCTTCCCGCAAGCAAGCGCTGCTGGCTCTAGAGATGGGTGTGAGCAGCGCTGACGGCATCCGTCCAAGGTCTTGCCCACATGCTCTCCCAGGGAGCCTGGGTCTGGGAGTGGGGGGTTGGCCCCATTTATGTTACGAGAGGAAGATCTGAAGGGACAAGTCACTGTAAAGTAGGAAGATGTGTCTGACAGTTTGGAGGGAAATTGATAAGTCGTGGTTGAAACTTCTGCTGCAAAATCTTGCTGAAGATCATAACGGGGGTCCACAGGGACCTAGAGACTAAGAGACTGTCCCCCCCATCACCATGGGGAATAGCTGAAAGTTTTTAGTGTTGGGGGATAAAATGGAGTCCTGAGTTCCCCTTGTAACTCTGCTACTGGGGCTGCTCTAGCATCACAGGGAAAGTGGCAGGGACCACAGCATTTCTACCACACCCCTTCTTCCTGCAGTTTTTTATATATTCCTTACCCCTCCATCCCTTTAGACATGTTCATGTTCAGTTACTGACATCCATGCTCTCCCCTCTCCTGTCCACCCTTAGGGCTTTCCTGAGCCTCAGCTTGGAAATAATCAGGAAGCACTTTCGTGCTGTTACAAAGCCATTTGGAGCTTTCAGAAAGACAATTTGGGAGGGAGTCCTCATTGTCACTGCTATTTTTCTGCTTTCACAGACCTCCCTTTAAATCCTCACCTAATATCATTTTATCATGGGAAGAAATATGTTTGTAAAGATCTTACAGAAGTAGGTTTTACTGAAGCAAAGGGAGGGGGTGAGACTGCAACCCTGTTTAGGAGACAGGTGAAAGCCATTGTCAATCTGTCTCACTAACGTGCGGATTTGAATGGGTATCAGAAAGGGTGGGAGCTCCCCAGGAAGAGATAAAAGGAGGCCCAGTTAAGGGTGTCTGAGATGATGCTGGAGGGAAGAAAGGGGGTGGTGAAGAAGGAGGCTGTGGCATAGGCAATACAGATACTCTTAGGGACTACAAGAAAGAGTGAAAAATACCACCCAGGGAATCTAGCCAGGTGGTTATAAACTATGATAAAATAGGATTTAGAGGAACAGCTTGCAGCATGGTAAGTGTTAGTCTCTAAGACCTGTCAGAAGTTTGGTAGAGAGTAGCAAGAACAGCAGAAATAGATTAGGAATGTGAAGCTTGTTGCTAGAAAAGAAAATGTCTTTTCTGTCTGTCATAAATCTTTGCCTCTTCACCACTTTAGCTGCTTCCTGCATTCCCTAAGCAGGCTTAGTGTTCATACATGGCCAGAGGGTTTCAGTTTGAGCTCCAAATAATAATAATAAATTCCATAAAGTGATTCCATGTGGAGAGTGGAGATAATAGTGCCTTATGCTTACACAGTAGGGTCCATGACACTTTGGGTCAGGCAGACTGAAGAGCAGTTTCTCACCTGCTGTTGGAACGCAGCTTGCTCTGGGGTGACACATTGCACCTGCTCTGCAGTGACTGCACTAGGAGTATGGCGAGGGAAAAACTTCTCTGGCTGAAGCTGTTGAGTGAAGGCTAGGTAGAGAAAGGAAATGTAATTCTCCACACTGGATTTTAGCCAGGATGCTGAAGTTAAACGTCTGGTTAATTAATAAAAAGAGATGCAACAGCACTATACTCCCTACAGCCATGCTGGGACACTGGAACCTGTGGTGTTTCCTGAGGATGAGCCTGGCTCTTCCATTATGACTGGATTCCAGACATCCCAAGACTTTGTCTGAAAGTGGCTCAGCTGAATCTTGAACAGTAGCTGCTGCTTTTCCTGATGAGTCAAAAACCAGCCTGCCTCTACAGCGGACTCAGTGCTGCGCTCAGACCAAGGTACGTCATTATGTTTCATCCGGCGTAAGGAGAGCAAGAGCTGCGTAATAGCTCTGCTGAGCTCTCTCATCCTTTCTGTTAGCAGGAGGATCATATTTTTAGGAAGAGCAGAGAGAAGACTGTATCTGTTATCACCTCTTTCCCTGTGTTTGACTTGGGATGTCTCATGCTTGTTTCCACGTGTAAAGGTGCAGAGCAGCTGCTCTGTCCTAGGGCTGGCTCGTAAACAAGGAGCTCTGGGACTTGGTTCTTACAGATGATAAGAATCTACTTGTTGGGCAGCCAACTCTGTTGGGGTGGGAGGACCTTGTGATGGGTCTCCAGTGTAATTTCTGGTGGGAATTATATTATTAAGAGCCTCTTTTACTTAGAGATTTTGGCTTACTGGAAACAATGGCTGGCTTTGGATTTCAGTGCCTGTAATACTGGAAATCCTGGAAAACCTCCTCTCTGCCTCTACCACCTCTGTCCCTCAAAGATGAAGTTCTCCCTTTGTCTGTGCTTTCCCCTACCAAAATGGGATAGTCCTTGTACAGAGGCTTTCAGAGCTGCTGTTCCAAGTGTGAATGGCCATGCTTAGCAATGTGTTGGTTTTCTGCAGGGAGAGAGGGAAATGTGTCTCTTCCCTTATGGTACTATTGTCCAGTTGGGCTGATCCACCACACAAACTGCCGTGACCTCTGGCTGCCCGTTTTGCACCCCTGTTTCAGTTGGTTGTTAGAGGAACATAGTCATCAGCTTGAAATCTCACTTTGGTCAAATACTCTCTTTTTATTTCCTCCTACAAAAGTACACTGTTATTAGAATTAGCTTTGCTTGCCAAACAGATGAGCATCACACAGTTTACAGAGAGTTCCCTGCCACAGGCATGGGAGTTTATCCTATGTCCCAGTCCTCTGATAGGGACATGGAGCACCCTGAAAACACAAGCTGAGGCTGTGGCTTCCCATCAAACTTTGTAAATCAAACCCAGTTTAAAGAGAAGGGCCTTGACATGCTTCCTGTATCCAGACTTGTGGGAATTCTTTTTGCCTGGTTTACACAAGATTGCCCAAGGGAGAGGTTTAACACTGGAGATGCATCTCTTAAGGAAGGACTCAAAGCATTTTATTGAGTTACCTTGGACCCGTGCCACCTTCTCAGGCAAAACAGCTGAGTGCTGCGGACAGGGGGCTGAGTGACACAACTCCAGGAAGACAAAAATAGAGGTCTGCCCCTCATGTATTGGCAGGAGGAGGCACTGTTCATCTGTGCCTCTAAATCAATTGAGCTCCATAGCCTGGCTGGAATCCAGCTGGACTAGGTCTAGAATGTAACCTTCAATTACATGCCCTTGGAGGTGATCTCTTGACTGCCTTGTCTTTCTACTTGTTCACAGATGGGTGTTCTGATGTGGAGCAGGAGGGGGCTTGTAATGATGCACTGGGGGGATGTCTATGCTGGTGGCTGGTGTCCTCCATGTCTGAAAGTGGAAGGAAAGTAAGTTTTTTGTTTTCCTGAATGAGGAGTTGGCTACATTTAGTTCCTGACTTTTCCAGGTGCTAAAGTGAGCACTGGTGTGCTTTGCATCAGAAACTAAGTTGCGGGATGAACCACATTCTCCCGTCTCCTTTCACCCTGGTTAAGCTGAAGGATGGTTAACTTGGGTTAAGATGGAGGAATATGATGCCTTTGTCCTCCCTCTTGATCTTGCAGGCTTTGACAACCATCTTTTTGAATGCTTAACAGACCCAATGCTTTCTGCTTCCCAGGGACCATCTGGCTGGAGTATATCTGGTTAGATAAAGTCCTGTAGCTCTACCAAGTTCAGGGTCATTAAATTATTCCAAACCTTCCTCTTGTGGTTTCAATTGGATACAACAATTACCTTCACTTCCTGTCTGAAGCTCTGTAATTGAAGTGTTTGTGGGACACCTGTTGTCCACTGAGGCTCCTGTTGGTCTCCCAGCATCAAGGCACAACTCTTTCCCTTAGTTCTGCATGCATCAAAGCACTCACGCAGCCCTCCCATATGTCTTGTATACTGAGTTTTCTACCTCTGAGAAAACCTCCGCACCCCCAGTGTGGGGGATGTGGATATATATCACTTTCATGGGGACTTTAGTTCATCTAGCCTTCAGTTGAATTTCTGCTTTGTGAGGTTTTGGGTTTTTTTTTTTTTCCTTTTCTGATTCCATCCCTTTGCTCCTAATCCCACCACCTGGTATAGCTCATACTGCAGAATCTCTCTCCCTCCTCAGTGTATACGCCCTTCAAATATTTGTAGACATTTATCACCTCCCCCCTTAGTCATCCCTCTGCCAAACCAGACATATTTAGTTCTTCTAATCTTTCCTTGCGAGCGAGTCCTTCCAGCACTCATAATTCATTTCTCCTTGCTCTTCTTTGAATACTTTCCAGTTTGTCAGCACTTAAAAAATTTCTTATTTAGGGTGTTTTAATATGTGCAGGACAAAAAAAATGGAGAAGAGAAACTTCCTGAAAAGAGAAGGGTTTTTTTGGCTCCAAGCCACTGGGAATAGATAAGAGTGGGTAGATTTGGGAATTCCTGCTGCAAGTTCTAGGTGGGTGTCTGGAACACAGAAGAATTGTTCCCTCTGCTCTTCTGAGTTTTTCTATTCCTCACCCCTGACATCTGTAACAAAAAATATCAGCTAATATTTTTTCTGTGTTTGTTTCTCCAGTTCTTCTCTTAACGAGACAGACTCCTAAGTGTCACAGGCTTAGCATTCCATTCCCTGTCTCCCTCTCAGGCTAAAGGCTCTGTCTATGAGTGATTTTTCTAGTGGGCTGTGGGATGCAAGTGCTTCAGAGATAGTGGCTCCATCTTATCGGTGCTGAATCTCTGTTTCTCAGCTTTGTTCTTCTCAAATACTGGTAGGCATGGTGCCAAAGGATCAGCAGGGAGCAGCCAGCTCCTTTTTATCTTAGGAAGATTTTTCCCTTCTGGCCATTTGTTTCTGCTGTGTCCAAGCTGTATAAGAAGGAATGTAATTTAAAATGGGTCCTGTTTCTAGGATCCCGGATGGACTTTTTTCTTTCAAATAACCAAGTCAAATTCTTTAGATAGAACCTTGTTAATTAAAGCTATACCCCAGAGGGATGGCCTAGAGATGCTGTTCAGTCTCCACCTCTCATACTGAAATCCACGGTGGTTTTTGAGGCATTCCTGGTATCTCACACTGATGGTAATTTGTGCTGTCTGAGATTACATGATGTGAGCAGAATTGAAAGGAATGACAAGGAGCAGTAAGTGTTTCTTCACTCGTTAACTACAGCAAGGTCTGCAGCTTCACTGTCTGCATTAAGAGCTTTTTAAATATTCCCCATCACCACCTAGTGACCTGCAAGGGAGCAGCAGTTTATCTAGCCAAGAGATGCTGTCAAGTGTACTAGTCTGAGATGGGTATCAGTATCAAAATGCTTCCAAAACCAGAACAAAGCCAGTTGCAAACTTGCACTCTCTGGCATACCTTTACGTGATGCAATCTAGATTTCCACTGCAAATGCTAAAACAATGTGTTTTTCACCTAGGATGAATGAAAAGGTTCTGCTTTCCTTCCTTATATACTGCTATGTTCTATCTTCCCACCCAGACTGGATACTTATCAAACATCTGTCTTCTGTTTTGATTGTGTCCTGAAAACATTGAGTTTAAGTAGAAATGTGAAACTAGCTCTGCTGACTGGGCAGGAAATGTTTCTCTGCTGTAGTGTGAAGGCTATTTGGATCTATTAAGCCAAGCTACAAAAAGGAATGGAAAGAAAGGGCAAACAAAAGCAGGGTCGGTTGGATAGGGGAATGTATTTCATTTTTTGCATCCAACCCATGTCAGTCTGTGCCACCGGCTGATGCCATTATATCATCATAAAATGTAGAAACAAGGAACCCAAAACTTATTGAGTGAAGAGCAAAAGCTGCTATTGCTTTGACAATGGATTGACTTTCCCAGCTGTCTGTTGAAGCAGCCTTGGAGAGTCATGCTGAAGAGTGCATTACAGATATACACACTGGATATTAAAAAAGAGAGAGAATGCATTTACTGTCACTTGCAGGTTGCCTTTCACCCTTCTAGTTGTCATAGCATTCAGAAGCATTAAACAATGGGTCTTTGTCTACAGAAAGAAAAATACTGCCTCTATCACAAGCTTAGGCAGGAGCGGCAAAATCATTCTGAAAAATGCCTAGAAAGAGAAGCAGTAGGCATTTTCACCAGCCTAGCCTCAGATACTTGTTATGGGGCCTGATTCTTGAAACAGCACCGTGTCATCTAGTTTAGCACCTTCGAACTGTTTACTAGCATCATCATCCCAGCAGTAGGCTGGGCTGGCCGTCTGCTGTCTTTGTTGCTGCTGCAAATAAGCTTGTCTTTCCCAAAGGAATCAGCAGCCTAGCTGGCTTCGGTTTGTCATGTTAGCCTACTGCCATTCACATTTAGAAAGAGGGGTGGGGGGGGTTCTGTTTGTGTTTTTACTTAGAAGAATATGCAGTTGCTTAAGATCCATTTGGCTGACAAAGTGTTTTACAAACAAACTGTACGTGGGAATCACTTTGTTCACTGCAGAAATGCAAAACAACAATTTTTATTGCGGAATTTCAAGAGGCAGATGAGATATGGTTCAGCACAGCATGACTTTAAGTATTCAGCTGAATAGAGGTGGGATTACTACCATATTTAAAGCAAAGCATACATTGAAATGCTTTGAACTGAGGCTTATTCTGTGCAAATATTTGACAAGTGGCCTCTCATTTAAGTACAAATAAAAGTATTGAAGCTTGCACCATTTCTAGCTATTGGCACAAGAAAATTGTTTCTTAACAAGCATCCATGAAGTTTCATGGTTATGTCTCCCTGTCATGAGTTCCCTTGTTATCTCACCTGCCCCATTGACTGTTACAAATAAAAAAGTCTGTGGGAATTTTATTTACCCAATCCTTCTTTGACTATGTGTTCTGAACGTCTGATCTTTAGTGATTATTAATTTTAATGTCTTTTTCTTTGAAATCAGCTCTGTATCAGTTAAAGTTCTCTGAACTTAAATAACTGATACAAGGGAAGATCAGGTTTTTCGCTACTCCTGTTCCCAAGGTGTTCCTGAGCAGAGATGTTCAACCCCTGGCCTCATTTCCATTCATTGTAATGGAGTGATAACAAAACGCATGGCCGACTTCTCTAATTAGTCTTGTGTTCCTCAAGGTCTTTTGCTGTTGCCTGCTATTCTCTCTTATAGCAATATATTCTCTCTTAATACCAACAAAGCTTTCTGGGCTTTGTTGGTATTTCCCTAAACACCCCTAATAGTTCTCCCCCTCTTCCAAATTATCTCTTTGGGCATGAACTGATATATGGCAAACACCAAGCAATGCAATATTCATCATTAATTGATCATGATCTTTCCTGGTTTTGTTGTTGCTGTTGGGTTTTATTTTAATTCCTGCTCTGTTTAGGGGAAATTGTTTAATTTTATTTAATACCCTAACTTTTAAATTTTTATTAAGCTAAAATGCAGATGTATATTCAGTGTAGCTTTCCTGAGCTTGTTTTCTTGTCTATTGTTCATCTTGCTTTAATTAAAATAGGACAAGCATAGAAAAGAAATTAGAACAAGAAAAAAGACGAGCTGTTGGTTGTCCCACAGTTCCTACCAGCAGGAAATGGTAGGGGACAGGGATTTCCTCTTTAAATGCAATATATCGTTCTTCTGCTCTCCAATAAGCATTAATGAGAGGCAAAGAAGAAAAAGGACCCAGTGTCTGTAGATGATGGAAAGCTGAAGCTCTTCTCCTCGCACCATGAATCAGCCTCCTAGGAGATACTGTCTCAGACCAGGTTTGTTCAAGGGAAGGCTTATTATGTGGAATTGTGTCAAATGGTGAGGAGTGGTATAAAGAGATAATCAGAGTTCTCCAGCACTAATTACCTGTGCTCTATAGAAATCCCTAGCTCCATTCAGATCCTTTTTTAAAGGAAAATCTCAGAGGAAACAAATGAAGTCTAGTTCTGCAAGTGCCAATTGAGATGGCAGAGAACAGGGAAGTCATGGATTAAAGTGATCAGTTTTCTGAGGCCTACCATATTATTTGACTTGATTCTTCCCACCCTCTCTTCTTTTCACATTCATGCATTGAAACATAACAAGAAATCTCTACATTTCTTATGCCTCCTTTAGTCCAAAATCTCTAGGCACTTCACAAATATTAACTGATAAAATTTCACAGCTATCTATCCATCTGTCTAATCTCAAAGGTTTCCCATCACAATTTAGAGGGATGCCAATGAACAGTTTTCAGCAAAACCAAATCTTTCCATCTATTAGCAAATGACTGAAGGACTCATAACTTAACATTGATAGGAAGTCAGGACAACAGCTGTCAGAAAAAGAGTAATTGCTATTAGACCAATGTCCAATGATAAGATTTAGGATCAAGATTGTTAGCATTTTGCAGTCAAAGGCACTTAAATTTGCAAATAATCGCATTTGTAATGTATTCTTGCAACTTTGGAGGAAGATGATGAGGAAATCCTGGGGGCAAAGTAGTGAGACCCTGAAAGAGAACATTCTGGAACAGTAAGTCTGAAGAAAATTTTCCTACCCAGCAGGAGGGAAAGATAAAAGCAATTTGAATCAGTGTGAATCTTTACATCAGAAATATCACTTGGGTGCCTGTTTGTATTTGAGGATTCTCTACCACTGTAGTTGAATATACTACCCAACTGTGTTTGAGTACTTTGTGTGTGTATCTCTATTTAAGTGAGCACAGGTAAGAGACAGGTCTTGCCACTTTGATTCATGCCACCAATAGCTTCAACCAGAGTACTCCAGGAGTGCAGTACTACTCAGCACAGTTAGGGTGGTACAGCCCATTCCTGTATTTATGGAGAAGTCTTAATGCTCTGTAGAAAATCTCTGTCATCAGGGACTCCTGCATGGATCTGTCAGTGGTTTTGCTTCTGTGCAGCAATATGAAAAGCAGCATGGGAGGTTAGCAACCAGGTTCATCTCATACTCAATGTCATCCCTTGGTGTAGAGTGAATCAAGGGACTTCCCTTGTGGAAGGAACTAGGAGGACAGTAGTTCTCTGTTCCAAGGCTTGACTGTCTCCATTTTCAATTCATGTCATTGACTGTTAAGTATTGTTTACCACAAAACCTGAATTAGTGCAGTTTTACTATGCTCCATAACTTTCGTGACATTGTCAACCAGGAGACGGATCTAATCCATGGATGCTAGCACATTATTTTGCTTTTCAGTCTGACTTTTGTCTTAACCCTGGAAGTTATATTTAAGCATGTGACTCTCCCAAGAGGGCCTGGTATAAACACTATTAATATGTAGTCAGATCCAGCTCTTTAGAAATATATTGATGAAGACTGATCCAATAGCACTGAAGTAACACCATTGACTGCTGAACTTTGCTTCTCTGCTCTTTGTCCTTAAATTCCCTACAACTTGAAAGTACATTGCATTCAACACCTACCAGCCAAAATCCTCGTCACCAAGGCATATTCAAACATCTGCCAAAGGTCATGAGGTAAATGAGGACTCATCCCAAAAATACCAAGGTAAAGCATTAAAAAGGATCGAGAGTTCATTGAGTAAATCTGAAAAATAATTTGCATTTCAAATCTCCGGCAAGCAGCTGTGTAATTTCTGCCTGTAGATTCACCACTGTAATGTTCATTATCTGATTATCACTACCTACAACCTTCCTAGTGCTAATGCACATTGTCTTCCTGACTCTTGAATTAGTGAAATGTGTCTGACATTGAATTTGCAAGTAATTGCCATGGCTCCCCTCAATGAAGCATCTCTCAGGACACTCTTGGAAATTAAATGTTCCTTCTCAAGCCATTATTTGCTTACTCCATCCGTATCTTATTAAATAATTATCAAGTAAAAATGTGTAATTTGAAATATGCATGTCATGTTTAGGAAATGAAAGAACCAGGGATGACAAGATTCTCAGTGGATTAATACCAGCAAACCATTTCCTTTCCTTCTCTCAAATAGGCCATCTCCCAGGTCCCTACTAGGACCTAACCAGAATCAGCCATCGATCTTTGCGTGTGATCCCATTCAATGATCTTTGCGTGTGATCCCATTCAATGATCTTTGCGTGTGATCCCATTCAATGCTACTTTGAGGTTTCCATCTTGAGTGCCTTCCAACTCCCACAGAAGAAACAAGGGGCTAACTGATGCCTTTTGAGTCTTCTGAGTCTTGACTGAAGATTGGATTTGCATTATATCAGGAAGTGTGGTTCACAGTGGTAAATTTAAGCCCTGTGGATGGCATTTGTAAGTACAAAACATTTCCAATATTTAAAATATCTTGTACTCTATAAAGCTTGATCCCACTAAAATTCTCAATGTTTACAATGAACTGTAAATATTTATAGCAGTGTGACTATAGTGAGGTTACTGGAGATTTACACAACCATAAGCAAAATCATAGTCTGGTTCATTGTCCTTTCACTAAAGGATTTTATAAGGTAGGGATCAAACCTGAAGATCTTTATTCAGCGGTAACTAAACCAGACAAATTAGAAATCCTCCTACTGAAGTTCGATTTTGGCACAAGGTTAATATGAAATATATTAATTTTCTGGTTAAAATAAATGCCCTTGTTTTTTATTCATAATGAGTAGTTTGCTTTAGCTTCAGTTCATTCTCCTTCCTCAGAGCTCAATGGCACTTTGACGGCTCAGCCTTCATTTTAATAGTCATAGCTTGAAGAAATTGAATATGACTAAGGAAGAAATAGAGGTCTCTGTTTCTCATGTAATCTCTGCTTGGGAAGGGCTATGGCTGATGTTAAACATGCGCTTCCTAAAGTAGGAATTTTTTTTTATTCTCTGGCAAGTCTATTTTCTTTCTTCTCTAGAAATAAACACTTATTTGTATAAGCCAAAACAAATCCTGTTTCATATCTTATCAGTGTTTGCAAATGCTAGAAAACAGATTTCCAGCTGTCACTTCCATGTTTGCTTTGTTTTCCTTCAACCAAAACCTCCCTTGGTTTGTTTGGTTGCTTATAGAAGTGCTTGTTTCTAGTAAAGAAGTTATTTTGTCTGCTTGGATTCTGATACGTACAAAGGCAAAGGTTGCTGCTATCTGCAGAAGCAACTGAGAAACAGAAGTGCGTTAATGTAGTGGCATGGCCTGCCTCCATGGGAAACACTCAGTTACATTCAACAAGAAAGTATGTCATCTTCCATGTTTCTATTCTTTTTTTCATTGGGGGAAAAAAAAAGCCATGGAAAGTGTAAATGGGAAACTTGATCTTTATTCCAACTGGCATTATTTCTTACAAGAGCAAGGAAAAAGCTTTTTTCTTAGTTTACTGTTGGCTGTTTCTTTAATGTGATTTGCTTTTATTTTGTTTTTTTTTCTGTTTTTCACACCTACTCATGTTGTGAGAGTTGTTCCTCTGTGGCTGTACTGTTGTAGCATCCGGAGTGAATTTTTATTTGTGTCTTACAGCTGGTGGTTTCATGTGGTGTAAAAGGTTAGTAAACAGATGCTTCAATCAAATGATTTTGGAATTTCCATGTTCATATGTGGGCATCTGTTATTTACATCAGCAAAGTAAGGGCCCTCATGGTCATTAGTAGGTTTTGGCAATAAACTGAAGGGTGGATGGTACACAGAGCCATTTCTGCCACCACTGCACTGGGAAAGCAAGTCGCAAGATGCAGGATCATTGGCTAACACAATGAGAGATGCATATCACTGGGTGGTTCATGTTGGACAAATTTCTTGCTTGCTGAAGCCATTCTATTGTTTATCTACAAAGAAAACTACAACAGGTGTAAGTTACTTAAGAGATTATGTGCATACTCATATATCATATTTCCCTTCACTGTGGCTGTTTAGCAAGTAAAAACTTGGATTCACCTCTCTTCTAGGAGTACATATGTCTATATATACATGCAAGTGTGTGTAGGTATAGAGAGGGGGGAAAAAAGACCTAGAAATCAAAGCATATAAACATTTACCTTCTAAAACAAACTATCACTTCCTTCAGGGGATATGAAGTATATTCATTTAGTGGAACAGTTTGTTTTTGAAGTAGTCAGTGGGAGAATCCACTGTGAAAGACTAGTCCTCATTAGTGTGAGGAGGAAGAGAATCCCCAATGGAACGAATGGAGACACTGACTCAAAATTCATGTGTAGCTTTAGTGCCAGAGCTGGGAATGACATCAGGCATCCAATTTCCATCCAGGTGACCCGTCCACCACAGAACCTGATCTCTTCATGGTCTGTAGTATGGCAGTGAATAAGGAAGCATTTGTCCGAGTTAGTAAATGACAGGAGGAAAATGTATTTGTTCTTGTACACCATGGAGTGATCTATTGTTTGTAAGCAGACTGTAACTGAAGAGCTGTAGAACAGCATTTCTGGCTTTGTGCTTCACTTAATCATGGAACAGAGCAGACCCCGAGGCTCTGTGCAAATTTTAGGACCCATGAAAACTGAACAGTAAGTGAACGTAAATTAACAGGTCCTCTCAGGGATTAAAAAGACAGGCTCATTATTTTGTTTTTCATTTTGCTAAGAGGGCCAGTTTCCAGAAAGAATTCTAATAAAATTATAGCTCTATCTGAGGCAATTTGCTACCAGTTGCAATACCTCTGATAGGCCTCCAAATGTTAGGGAGCATCGTCCAGTCTTGAGCACAATGAGCTCCAGGGATCACACCATGAATCTATCATCCTTGGGTCTTTTGCTAAGAACATTAATCTAGCTAGTATAGCCCATAAAGAAGGTGGAGCGTAGAAAGGGAGGGGAAGGTTTCCTATATGTTTGATATACTACATACTTCAGAAAATGTATTGAACATCTGTGTACAATATATGTGGCAATAGAAAAAGCTTTTTCAGAATATTTCAAAACTGGCCATTTTCCATGTTACTTTAAATATATAGTATGTGCTTGTATGTTTGACACAACATTCTGAATATGTTGTCCTATATTCAAAGTATAATGAGTAAGATTCATCACAAGGAAAGCAACATTTTCCATGTTAGCAATGCTAATGAATAAAATATATGACATTCTTGCATTGCTTGCTATTATTATTTGCTTTTTGCAGTTTAACTAGCAAGCAGAATTATTTCTTACTGAATTTTTGTGTTTGCAGCTAAGGTTCCTGGGCTATCTAATAGCTGTTTGGAGACCAATCTTGAAAGAGCTAGAATATTGCTCTGGCTCACAATGGGCAGGTGTTTATGCTAACAACTCTGTAACAGTAATGCAATCAACTTGACTGGTTTGTGCAATATTTTTTCACTGGAGTTAGCTGCAGGTCAAGGGTGTAAGACAGTGGATTGTTCTGCATTAGCAAATAGTATGAACCATAGAACAAAACAGTTGTTGCTGAGGATTCTGTGTCCACGCTGTATACATTTCAAGAGGTTTCCCTTAGGTAGCTCTAGTCTGGCCTTACAGACTGAATACTCATTAGCAGTCAAAGCATTTAAATGCTCCTGGAGCATATCATCAAGTTAAGTGTCATCCAAAAGGAATCTGGTTAACACACCCAAAAGAAATCTAGCTAAGATCACTCCACGATGCGAGTCAGAACACAGTAAGTGGGAACAATCGGGAGATGCTCTTTAACAGCACAGTCCGATGCAAAATAAAACACGAATGCAGGTGGATCAAATGTCAAAAAGGAGAATTGTTTCACTGATGATTTAATGAGGAAAAAGATTACTACTGCTACCTTAAAATTAGTCAGCTGCATTGACTGGTGGGCAGGGAAGTGGAGTGTGCTGACTGTTTGTCTATTCTGTTTGATTACTGAGAGCACTTCTGTTTTGACGCTTACTATTGCTTGTGTTTTCCTCTTCCTTTTTTGTGTGGACAAGGGGATGTTCCCAAAAGCAGGGTGATCAATTAAATATGCCCCAGTTACAGTAAATGCGAACAGGTTCTTTGTTTAATTATTGCCAGGTCAGTTTAAATATTGCAAGCACTTTTTCAACTGGGTGGACACAATGGGAGGTAATGGTTCTTTGCAACAATTGTCCTAATGAAGGATGATGAGTTTCATTCAGGGTAGTGGAATTTGGTGTGGGCATTAGGGTCTCTGCCAGCACATCCTATTACAGGATCAGGACCCTCGACAATAAAAGGTTCACATTCTTGGAACTAATGTCTATAATGGGAATAACAGAAGTGGAGATAATAATAATGTGTTACCTCGACCACAGGAGTGCATTGAAGGATTAATTGAATAATGGACCAAATCAATCTCTGATGTAACTGTGCTGATCTGACCATCATGATTCTGCCTTCATGTTAATAAAACACATGAAAAAATAATCTTTATAATTCTCATTTTGCTATTATTATTAATGATTGTCTTACAAAACCAGAATGCAATTTGGAAGTCTGGTTTGCTTCAGATAAAAGTCTGAAGTCTTAGTTGGAAGCTTCCCCAAATTTTTGTCTAAAATGCTGATTAGCAACCTCAAGGGAATGAGCTTCCTTGCAAGATTTCAACACTGCTGCTTAGTTTGGGGCAAGGCAGAAACCGTGTAAGAAAAAGACTTGCCTAAGGATTTTCTCTGTATCTGGTTTCAGCTAAAATGTAGTACAGGGAACGTAACAAAAGTGTGTTTTCTACAGCAATCGTGTAAATGTCTTCTAAGCATATACTATCATCTTTACTCCTATTGAATTGTGCCCAAATCCATACAGTTTCTCATTTCTCTTTAATTACTCACAGAAACACATTAGTTTTATACCTAATACTAAGAGAAACTGGCTTTAGGAATAACCTAGTCAAGTAATGGTGTATTTGCTACCTCTTTAACGTGTGGCAATGTCAGGAATAGCTGGCTGACATTTGATGACTCTTCTAGGGATATGAGAAGACAGGCAAATTCTGGCCTTTTTGAATCTACAAAGTTGTATTTTGGAGCTGGAGAGCAGTTTAAGCTTGCTTGCTATTTTCTTATTTTTGTTTGGGGTACCTCACTGCTTTTCTGTAGACTTCTGCAGAATTGCTGCTTTTCATCTTAGGTTGTCATCATTCAAGCCCTACTGACACATTTTTAAATGCACGGGCCTGAGGTGTTAATGCACTGCAATCTGTCCATTGGCAGAAAGAGGAGAATAAAAACAAAGGCAGAAATCGCAGAGTATTGTTGCAGGGAATGGATGATGACTGCTGAGGGCCACAGAAAGTTTCACTTGGAAGATTTTTGCAGCAGAGGCTGATAGGGGTTAGAAAAGTGAATGTTGCTGGCACTGTCTCCCTGTGGTTTCTTGTAACACTTAGAGGTGAAAGTGCTGAGAAAATTATATATTATCTGTTGCTTAAACATCTTCTGAAAGAAGAACAAAACCTTATTTCCTCCAGAGCTCCACTGCCTATCACTGACTTTTGCTTTAATTGGATGGGCAAAAGAAAACATGGCCAGTGTGCCTTGTGTGAAGCTGGTGAATCGGGGAAGCAGCCGCACAATGAGGGTGTCTGACAGTGAGGACGGATATGCTCTGGAGGTGACAAATTAAAGTGTTTTAATCCAATTTATCCAGAAACCATCTGCTAAACCAAGGTTGGCAAGGTCACATCTGTTCACATTGTCTCCATCTATGCCTGACCTAGAGTTGACCCTCAATTTTATAGGCAAAATGAAAGAGAGGAGAGGAGGAGCTGGGGCAGGGGAAAGGGGACCAGTTCTATGATTGGAAACAGCAAGTGAAAGGAAGGTAAATTCTCTGTTTCCCCAGCTATGTCCAATCATTGAAGACCTGTAATGGAAACTTTATCAGCTGTCAGTTCAGAACAACTGCAGTAAATAGTCTCGAAGTCTCCATGGGATGTTCAGAGGAACAAACAATAACAACCAACACTCTTCTTTGAGCCTTCCCCGTCGCAAGGCGGGTGGTGGGGGATGGGAAGATGCAGTTAAATTCTTACTCTCGCTGCCCAACAAACAAGGTCACTAAGAAATAGTGTGAAAATGACAATTGCACACTGGGAATGTTGTCTTTGTTTGAAGCAGGCTTCTCCTGCAGAGACTACTCGATGTCAAATCCAGGTCTTGCACAACCCTACACACCTTAGTAACAGTCTGATGGCCATGCTTCCCAGCTTCTTGTATGTTAACATATAGGAATGTCTAAATTCAAGCTTTATTAGCAAAGCCTTTCTCAAAAGAGTTGGACTGAAACTTGGCATGCAAATATCTGTGTGCAAGAGCAGTGACTTTTTTTTTACACATTTCCCTGACCACTGGGGATTTCCAATGCCTTTTTGCACTCTTCCTGCTGGAAACAGTGACATTCCTTAAACCACAGTATTATGGGCTGCTAGTACTGCTATGTGGGCAAGAGACTTCAGCAATCAGGAAACTGGAAGAAACTGCCAGATTATTTAAGAGAAAAAGATCACTGGGCTGGGCTAACTACAGGAAGGGGACCTCAACATGAATAAGCTGAAAGCTAACAGAGGGGTGGGATCCCCTGAGCATGCACATTTCAGCTTTGAAGGCATTGTTGAAACTAGTGAATGTGAGCCTTGGTTAAATTGGCTCAGTTGAAGCCATTTTCCATGAGTTCTACCCCCAGTAACAGAGCTGTGATTGTTATATGAGAGAGTAAATATGCTGGCTGTCTCACACCTTCATTGCCCAAGGACTGAAGACCAAGGACGTGGAGGGAGCTACTCTTGAGTGGCTCGCTAATGTAGCAACAGCCCCTATTTGGTGTCTTGAGTAGGAATGCTTGAAATGCAAGCTCAGCAACATATTTTGCCCAGTCCTCCAAGTCTTTGTGTACCCTATACTCACAATCTGTATGACTCCCTCTAAACACAAGTTTCATGATCTCTGCCCATCTACTAGGTATTCAAGCTGAGGAAAGCCAACTGCATGAAGGAACTCTCTTCCAGCAGCTCCCTGACCCTGATAACCCAGGGATTCCTGCTTGAGCATTTCTGCTAGTGACTCTAGGAGGTGGTGGTACTTGGAGGAAGGACACATCTCTTAAGCTTATTAGAGCTTCAGGAATTTTAAACCAGGCCTTCCCATAGAAAAACCTCATACAGATGCAAATTCAGAAAAACTGATGTAAGTAATTTACCTGCCTGTTACTACACACTTGTTATTACACAGTCTGGAAGTCATGGGTATTTCAAACCCAAGCATGCTACAGTAATTTACTCTGTGTCCTTACCCCCTGGCCTGAGCAGAACGGCTGTGCATGTGTCTTCCATATGTGAGACTGCTCTGTATAATGCTTAAATCAAATAGGAGCAAGCAGAAATTATATGCATGTACCAACACCACATTAACATGATTTAAGCCATTATGCATGATCCATAAGCCCCTGAGCATGTTATCCTCATTTAAAATTTCTGCCTACCTGTTACAATTACAAGGGCTTCTCTAGAACATTAGCTCCTTAGGTTGCATTTTATCAATTTGTACAGTGTGTATTTACAGAAAGCACAGTATTAAAAGTTTCTCTAAATATTTTGCTGCTCATTTTAATGCCTAAGGTCAGTCTACCAAGGCACTTCCTCTGTGCCTGCATATATATGTATACATTTAACACGTTGATTCAGAGAATTCCTAGCTATTTCAGGCTCCGCAGGTCAAGAAGCTGCCCTGAAAGACCAAATTCCTGTTAGACATATGCAGCTTGGTTGCTGTACTTGGCTCAACAGCTGTTGCTTGTTGGTTTTGCTCAAGGCTGAAAGCAGGCTGGGCTGCGCAGGGTCATTGCCCTGGACAGAAATGAGGTGAATCCCATCACCTGCTTGTTGCTGGCAGGGTGTGGTGACAGCAGGGTCTTGCGTAGTGATCATCCAGTCTTAACGCTGGAGAAGACAGAAACTTTGGCCATGGAGGCCATGATGTTGATCCTGTGGTACATGGTGCATGGAGCAGACATGTTAGAAAAAATCATGCGTTGTTGCAGATTAAAGGTGAAGCTCATGAGTTTATTTTTCTAGAGATGAAATTCTGGAAGGGGAGAACATCACTGGCAGAGATCAGCAGAAATTATTTTCTTGCATTATTACTTTAGCTTTCTAGCAGGTCAGAGTTTTGCTTTCTATGGCTAACCATTACATTCCCAGCTTATTCTCTCTTTCAATGTCCTGCCAATATAAGTGGTGGGTGAATTATAAGTAGAGCATTTAATTGCCATAGAAGGTGTGCTCTTAGTCCTATGTATGCCACACACTTCCACCACGACCTCTGTCAAATCATTGAGTTTCTTGAGACTCTGTATTTAGGCTGCTAAGTTGTTTGGGTTTTTTGTGAGTTACTGAGTGTCTGTTTAATGTGAACATGCCTAGGTCTTAAAATTAAGGGGAACTCATCTCAAATAGGGCCTTCAGGCACAACTGTTACATACATCAATAATAGATATGTATTTTTACAAGCAGTATGGCCATTAAAGGTTTATTACATGCCAACAATGTATCAATGACTATAACTAACTGTTTATAAGGCAGTGAAAAGCCCCAGGATATTTTGGATTTGGCTTTGAGCCCTAGTTTGCCTCTACCAAAAAAAGAAAAAGAACAGGAAAGGAAATCAGCAGCCTGAGCAAGATGAACCAGACAATTTTGTTTTATCCACTGACTGAGAGTCAGAAGATGGTGGTGTTGCCAGAGCAGTTGCTACCTCTATGTTAGCAATTGTTTATGGTGTATAGTGGTGTTATTAATTCATTGTTGCATTCATGAGGGTTTAACAGCACAGCAGTGCCAGTGTAGGATGCTATAAAAGATCTCCAGGGCCCTGTGAAAGAACAGGGGTAGGCAGCAGTGTTAGTGTTGTTAGGAAGGATAAAACAATTGTTCTTCCCTGGGTCTCCCCAGAGGACTCCAGCAGGGACACAGCCAGCCAGTAACAAATTTTAAAAGGCTTCTTTAAACACTCGATATATTCATAAGTCCGCACGCACTAACGCAGTTAGGAAGTCTCATATGATCAATGCAATGTGTGTGCAGATGGTGACAGTAAACATACAGGAGAGCTGTGGAAAAAGATTAAATAAATGTTATCAATGTGATTCCAGTGATAATGGGAAATGAGACAAAAAAAATTATTACAAAGAAACAGTGATGTGAAATCATTTGGGGAGGGGAGTGATTACAATGGAAACAGCACTAATTTAGAGAGCTAATTATCAAATAGGTTTCACACCATCCAGAAAGCAACCTGGAAGCTATTAGCAACACACCCTGTGGTTTTGCTCAAGTAAGGGGATTAATGGCACTAGCTCCATAAAGGCAACAGCAGTAATGAATCTCCAGTCCTTAAACAGTAATGATCTCCATGACAGATATTTCAGAGAACCACACCGTCAATCCTCCTATGACCATCTTTTGCTTCATTTCTAAAATTGTCTTGGAGAAAAAATTGAGATCTCCTTTGCAGCTCCATATGTAGCTTTTCCCTGTCTGTGGCCAAATGAGAAAATGTTTTATGGATAGTTTTGATGGATCCAAGACCTCTTGTCATGGGAATGAGGTAATGCTGCCTTGCAGTTCTGTGTGAAGCAATGTTTTGGAGCACAGACCAATCCTTTCCTGACAGGGACTGGGCACAAATGCCCTGTCCCTGTTGCAGAATATTTCATAGATTCCAGGGTTTTCCCTTCTTCTCACAATATTGTAGGAGGCGTTATATTGACCTGGTTTTAGCTTGTCTGTGGCTTGCAAGGCACTGGGCGATCCACAGGGTGAGCATGGAAATGTCTGTAGGAGGTTCTGCCCCTCCAAGGCTGGCCATGGTGAAGAAGCGGGTGCTGCTCTGGCCTGGCCGTCCCTCCCCATGGTTGAAATGAGCCTTCTGGGCTGTCCGTCTCGCACTTTCACCAGCACTAAATTCACTTAAAAGAAAACTTTGCTAAATATACGATGTGTGGGTGTGGGTGCCATTCATGATAAACAGAGTCTGATTCAATCTGCTTTGAATTACATTTGCTTATGATTACCTGAACAGACCTTGTTTATGCTGGCTTTCCCAGTCTGTTATTGGCAGATGTCTCTGGATATACGAGTTTCCTTTCCAGTTAAATCTGTGTTTAAATTTTACAAATAAACTTTTCAGAGATCTAGTTACTTACTGTTCTTGTTCCTGCTATCAAAGTGTGTTGCTCTTCCTTTTTAATGTACTCCTACCCCCTTTGGTATCCGCTTTCTGCAGCGCCAGTTTTCAAACCAACCTTTTAAACCCAAGCTGACTTGTGTGGTTGGAAACAGGCTCATGGGAGCAAAACAGAGTCAGTGAATAGTTTAATCCACAATGAACCTTCTTGTCACATTTTTGGGTGATTTAGAGGAAAACGTTTTGGTGGAAAAAGACTGTGTTGTTTGTAGTTGTAATAGTCTGAGGATCTAGATAAGACATTTATTAGACAAACTGATACAGCTGAAGAACAGAGACACAAGTGTCAGACTGGAGAGCTAAGTATAATTTGAGAAATCATCAGAGTTTTGTTAGAGAGATGAGTAATACCATCTCTGTGGGAAAATGCAGTTGGCAGAATAGAGAGTGTTAGTAGAGGAAGAGAAAGGTGAAGAGGTAATTATCTCCTAGGAGAATGGCACAGACACACACGCTCAGCTTGGGCAGCCTGGGAAGGGAGAGAGAATATCATGCACCGTAAAACCAATACGACAACTGGTATTTTGGGGTTCTGGAGTATATAAAGAACTTCTCTCTCTAAGGAAAACACCACCAAAAAAAAAAAGCTAAAACCCATGCCAAAAGAAAAGTGCTAAACAGGGCTTTTACCTGAAGAGGATGCTCTTCTAGGGAAGGAGATTGCATTTTTAAAGAGACACCTAAATGCTGTGAAAGGAATGGTTTGGACTGATGAAGAAAGCTGCCTGTGACTGTCATGTACCGTGTTACACTGCAACCCATGTGGAAACTCATTGAGCAATTGCAAGCAGAAAGAGATCTTGTCTTGCTTTTAAAAAGCCATTCTTCTTGATCCCAAAATTAAGTCGGTCAGGAAAAGGCCAGAAAACTATCTTATACACCCACAGACTGTCCTCAGCTCAGCAGTGCTACTTAATGACATTTTCAGCATTTCAAGCTCTATTATCCTATGTGGAAGAACAGCTCTGTGCCTCAAATCTCAGTTTAGGACATGAGAACTAGATTTAAGTCTTTCTCTTTCCAGGCTTCCTGTCTAGCTTTTGGATGGGATTCGTTCTTCTCTCATTTTAGCTGTCAGATCTAAGCTCTGAGGTGGGTGGGATGAATCTCTCTCTGGAGAGCCTGATCTCTGGCTGTTGACAACAGGAGGAGCTTGCAGGAAAAAAAAATCAGCCTGGTTTTAGAGCTTTTATTTAGCTAGATAGATGAGAGCAATCCCAGCCTTCATCAACTGTCTAAATTTATTTTTCTTAATTCCTTTTTGTTCCTTAGAAAGGAAGTGCAATACAGGACTTCCTTATGGTAAAGAAATAAATGCATTGAAGTTTACAGTGTAGCAAGATGCTATCCTAAGCTGTGCACCATATGTAACTTAGGAAGATGGATTTTTGTTTGTGGCGTGAGTGGTTCAGTTGCAGAATGATTTCTCTTTTCAATGCAATATTTTAAATCCCTTTTGCTGCTGTTGCTGCTAGTCACAAAAGCACAAAATCTTACACTGAAAATGATGCAGAAATCATTCCCCTTTCCCCCCTCTCTCTTAATTGTTATGTTCACACTTTAGATGAAGTGTCTGAGTGGAAGGTTTAATTTAGATTTAATAGGATAATTATTGCATGACAAATTAATGCCAAACAATTATTAAGTACATCTCTACTGAGGCTTCTGGAGTTTGTAATAGGATAGCTATCAGCTACCTGGTGGTTCAACTTCAAGAATTCTGCTCCTAATAATCACAGCATTTATTTAACATACAATTTAAATACTGATTTAGGTATAGCATTGTCAGAAAATTACTCAATTCTCCTGACACCTAAAAGATGGTAGTGCCAAATTTTTAGCTGGTAGCTCTTGGGTGGCCCTAAGGGAGGAAGATGCAAGTATTGCTGGTATTATCACTGTTGCCTGCACTACATCTTTGGAAACAATGATTAAATCCCCAGGCCTTCACTTGTGCATGCCAGATCATCTGCAGTCAACAGCATTACCCCAGGGTAAAACTGATTGCACAGACTGAGGAATTGGGTCCCGGTTTGCTAATTATGGTCTTTGTTTGACTAGGCATGCAATTAATTTGGGGTGCTGCAAGGTATTTTTTAAAGCAAAATGCTTGGAGCTGTGAGAAATTAATTTAATGCTGAGGGTCAATTTCTATCTGTGCTTGTATTTAAACTACTCCCTGCAAGCTTTCCGATAGAGGCAGAAATGGACAGGATGTCCATGGGTGTCCTGGGTGTTGGAGTCCTGGTGCCCTGCTCTGGCAGGCTGTGTCTGCTACAGTTACTGCAAACGAATAGTAGTAGTGTCCTCTCCCTTCTGCTGAGGATGAGAAGACAAAGACTGTTATCCTTCTCATGGGCACGGACCACCTCCTTCCTGGGTGGAAGAAGAAATCCCTGTTCACATGGAGTGAACCAAATGAGTCATCCTGGGAGGGTCATAGCTGCTCTGATGTACCTAATACAGGTATTTATAGCAGATCAAACACTGGTTACTGACAGTAATGTCTTATAAAAACACTACCAGAGGAGATGGGGCTGGTGGAGACTGTAGAAATGGCAGGCATTCTCTGCTGGTCTCATGCTAAAAATTCATTCCATGCTTGATCTAAACTGTGCCATAACTTCTTGACCTTCAAAACATGCTGCAAAGCTCTTGATTTTGGGGTTGGGTTTTGTTGGGTGTTTTTTTTTTTTTTTTTTTGCTTTTTTCCCAGAGGATTGGGACAGGGTGAATGACAGGAGGATAGTTTTGTTTGCGGGTGTGATGCTAATTCTGTGGCTGGAAAGCTTAGCTGGTTATCAACAGTCTGGATAGTGAAGCTGACTGCCAGCCTGTCATTACATTTCGATTAGTGTTTTTAAAGACAGCTCCAAAAAAAAGTGCCCAGAGCTGCTATTTATTTATTTACAATGGACTTGCATTTGTAAAGGAATAAATAACATGCCTTCTCATGAGCTGAGAAAGGGAGCTCATTGCAAGACACCCAGGGTGAGTACAAGTGCAAGACATTGGACCAAAATTACCTCTCCCCCTGCAAAGTAAAATGAATATATTGCTCTATGTCTTTGTCTGCATGTGTATGTGTGTAAAAGATTTGCAAGGAACCAAAACAAAAGGTTGCCATGAGGACTTGCCCCTTTGCCTGCCTGCTGCCACTGGCTGTTACTGGCTGTTACAGCTTCATTTAAAAATGGCAAGACAGCATCTCCTCTCCCTGTCACGCGGTATGGCTTGTCCCATCTTGGAAGGCAGCCAGCTTCTGATATGGCACTTGAGGCTGATCAGATATTTGGAATAAATACCCCGATAGAAGCTTGAACTCTTGCTTTTGGGATGGGGGCAACATTTGCCTTCCCCAGGGCTGCTTGGCATACCCGTAGGACATGAACTAGATTTGAACTTGGCTCTTTGCAGATTAATCTGTCCCTATAAAGATTCCTTTTCAGACCCCACTGTTTATGACAGAAGATTGTTCCTCCCTTTCTCCTTCCTCCTCACCCCTCTCCCAGGCTTCAAATCTTATTGCTGTGCCATCTAGTTTAATTTAACCCACAGCAATTAATGTCCTTGACTGGCAGTGTTTAAACAGCAAACAATTTCATCCTGTAAATGGTAGTTTGCTGCCTGGAATACGAACAGATCTTTAACAATTACATCAGACTACATTTCCCCATGGCAGTTGTAAATAAAACACTTGCTATATTCTGATACTACATGTAGCAAAATCTACCTGTGACATAAATATCATTCGTGCGATCGTTTGAGAAATTGCCAAAATGGAGTTCTCCGGTGTCTGATGCTTGGCTTTTATGTTCCTGTGCCTGGTTTTGCTTCTTCAGCACAGTGTAGCGTGGTGATGGAGTTCGACTCCTCACCCCTCATTGCCAAGAAGGTGTTGGTCATGGGAAAACTGAGCTGCTGGGAGGGACATGCATATGACAGGTGCTGCAGATTTCCCCTACTTTGAGCATCCCCACCACGTGGAAATTGTACGCAGGTTATTATTATTTTGCTTGCTGCTTAGGTCCCTGCCCTGAGAAGATGATGAGGAGAAAGGTCAGTGTTAGCTTTCAGTCTTTGGTTTCTCAGCAGAGGTCCCCAGTCCAGGGGCTAAGAGCATTGCTGCTGCTTAGGGTTTTTGTTTTGAGCACCTATCTGAGGTTGTGCTGGGTTGTGCTCACTAGCATCACTTGAATCACAGCAGTGATCATGCTGTAGCAACCTTCAGATATAATCAACCACAGCCTGGTTTGAACTAGCATTTCCATTTATCTTATTGTACCTGTAACTCCCAAGCTTTTTCCCTCCAGGAACTTCTAGGAATGAATCTTTAAAAACTCATAGCACCTTGCTTTCAAATGTTAATCTTCCAGCTAAAGCAAAGATGGGGAAAAGGCTGATTTAGAAGAATGGGGCCCCAGCTGCTTCAGCAGGATGAAGGGACTGAGAGGCCCTTACAGAAGGTGCTGTTCTGGGGAAAAGTGACAGAAGAACCAGTAGTGTTTCCCGATGTCTCTCAAAGCACAGGATCTGAGTCCCAAGACTGTAAATGCAATTGAGGAATACTAATTATCAGCCCCAAGCAAATGAACCTGTTTAGTATGGGGCTGTGCTTTCCTCTGAGAAAACCCTTGAGAAATGCTGATGCCTTCAGAAGCTTGATTTCAGTAAAAAGTCAAGGCTGAAGCTATCAGAGAGAGGTTGCCTGAAGTTCATGCGTAGGGGATTTTAGGACATGGAGTCTCCATTATCCAGATTAACAGTTAACATTTTCCTACATCAGATTAAAATGTATAGGCTCATTTATTATTTATTATCTTACTCGTCTGATATTTCAACTGCTGCCACATCTGATAAGCATAGCATAGCCTCCCAGGGGGCTTTTATCATAGAAGCAGATGATACACATATTGCTGTAGATAGATAGGAAGGCAGATGAATAACCTTTCATAGTCTGTCTTTCAGGATGGTGAAACTATGGCTGAAAGGGTATAGGGTAGTCTCCGGGTAGTCTCCTCAACAGAAAAAGGTGCACTTTCTATCCTTTGATGCCACCTTTTACTACTGCTTGAAACAAAGTAGACATGAAAGGAAAATGTTTTAACACTCCGTAAAATCTTTAGCATATTTTCAAACTAACTGATCATCTGAAATCAGAAAGCAGAGTTACTTTTTTTTAAGAAATGCACAGATAAAGTAAAGCTTCTGTTTTGAAGTCATACCATGTGTTTGTAGCATGTTCAAAATACAAAGCCACGCTGCAGAATTAAAAAAGAGAAATACCAATGTCTTATCAATAGAAGGTTGCTTTAAAAATATTTAGGATACCCTTTCTGTGACACATATGGCCAAACATATTTTTACACTCCTTTATTCACTCCCTATGTATTCACATATTCACAGAAATCTACACTCACCCACGCATACTTATAAAAATGACTGGAAAGCCATTTCCCTTAGGGTACTGAATAGCCAGTAAGTTACAGGGTCTTGTGTACTGCTGTTTATTTCTTGACAAATTGTCATATTGAAATTGCTAAGCTTTTTTTTTAATCTATGTGGACCAAACACATTGCATTGCATTCTTAGAAATCATTTAAAAATTGTAAATTTGAAGCATCCAGACTTCTGCTGAGAGGGTTACACGGCATTATACGAGCAAGCCAGGGAGATCCTGTGCTTGTGACAATTTCTTAATTCAAATGCTAGAGGGGCCAAGCCTGGCTAATGCTTTACTTGACTGAATACTCACAAGGAGGGTAGAATTGACAGTAAAACTCTCCAACACAGACTTTGCTATGAAGAGCAGATAAAAAAGCATGCATGGGAGTAGAGACGCGGCTTTGGCAAATGAACTTTCAGTGCTTAGCCTCATTTTTATATGGTTATAAATAATTAACACTGCAGAACAGTGACAACACTGCAAAAGCCAGTCAAAGCATTTTCTTTTCCAAAATGTCAGGTGGATTAAAAAATAAAAAGGGAGAAAAGCAGCATTAAGGCAACACTTCTGGGTTCTTACAAATAGATTGAAGAGGAAGGGGGCCATTTTGGTATAGAGTTTCCAGCAGCTCTGCCTAAACTGGGATGCGTGCATGAATGCCAGTGAAATCAGCATAGATCTGCATGTTTAACAGGGAAGCATTTTGATTTAGGGTTTTCCTGGGCAGGGACAGGGTTTGGGCCATGCATGTTTCCCTGGGTAGGGGTGGCAGGGCTGAGCATCAAGGCTGTGCTGCTCTGGCTGCGCCGTGCCCGTTCCTCGGCTTTTCACGGCACAGCCTGGCTCTGCAGCAATGCAATGTTCCTCCACGGCCGTGCCACAGCGGGAAGCCACCGTTTTGCCAGTCCTAAAAGCTGCTGAACTTTGAAACCTGGCAGCACATACCGGGTCACGGTGCCAGAAGCTCAACAGCTTAATGCCTCTCCACATCACTGAACACCATCATTCCTGTCCTAATTATGACCTAGTCATTGTACAGAGAAAGAAAGCAGAGTCAGACACAGTCCAGTTGTAATCCCTTAACTGCTGCTCAAATGAGCTGTCCTTATACCGTCTAGTGTTGCCAGATTACGGTAGGCAGGCAAAAGCCAGGGAAAATTATCAATCTCTACGCACCCTACAGAAAAGTACTGCATGTTTAGATCCCCCATGAGAGATCTCGGCTCACTCAAAATGGATTAGGCCCAGGAAAGGGGACAGGCCAGTCTTTTGATGTGCTCCTCTTCTGCTATAACCCATAGGTTTATAAGCTCCAGCGATATGCGTGGGATGGTATGGGGGGGACAGCTGATGCTCATGCTGTCTCAGAGTGTGCTAGCACAGGAAAGATGCAGTATAGTACCAGGGCTTTCAGGGAAAGCCTGCCAGCACGTTGGCTCATCAGCACCCGAGACCTGAGTGTAATCACTGAGGGACAACTTAAATGGTGACCTCCATAGCGGTGCTGATGTGACAGGCTTTTACAGCCTCCTTGGAGTGAGTGAAAGTAAAGCCTTTCTAAGAAAAGTGGAGCAGGGCATGGTTTTTTATACCCGAGAACATCACATCTTATATTTTCTTTGTGAGCATGAACATTTCTACCCTCCAGAAAGTACTTTCTCTCTCCCAGACTCCCTTAGCTCACATGATAGTTGGCAAAATGGGTTAAGGATCCTAAATTTCTCTGACAGTTAAAATACAAGAACCTGAATAATTTATGCAGCTCCACCCTAAGTTAAGAGACAAACATCAGCCAGTGCACAGCAGCCACTGAGTTCCTTGAAATACTACCTCAGCTTTAGGTGTTAGGTTTATTTTATTCAAGAAACATGGGAAGAGAAGAAGAGGCATATGAGCAAGCATACCTGAAATATCTTCTAATCAAAGCCGACATGAGCTGAAATAATAATGAATTCCAGCACCTGTGTTAGATGCATTAGTCCTGTGTGTGCCTAAGGTGTTCTGCACACACCAAACCCCTGTTAAAGCTCTTCAGTCCATGCTCCCGTACCGGAAGAATCAAAACCTTCATTGTACCTTTCAAATTACTCCCCAGTGTGATCTTAAATATTAATCTGCTTCAGGTTATTAATCACCTGGAAGGCAAGAAATCTATTTAGGCCATGCAATAGAACAGGGACTGTCTTTTGTCATCTGTGACAGAGGTGGGATAACATGTCTTGGAGTGGTGGCAGTGGGCCTAAGGCAATCATCTCGCACCGTATCTCCTTTGCACCTTTCTGCCTGCAGCAAGAGCACTTCTGAAGGTGCTGTGTGTGTTGCCTGGGATGGAATAGCTAGGGGCAGAAACAGGGCCAGAGTCAGCAGGAAGGAGTACGTTTCCGATTTTGCTTCTAGGGAACAGGGAAAAACCCTGTCAGGCCAGCAGCAAGGTGAGCCTCAGAAACCCTTGTGTGAGCCTGCTTTCCCCTTTGCACTGCTGCAATGGTTTACAAGCCACAGTCATGTCAGACATGGGATACGCTCACATCATATTCTACGTGCAGCATCCCTGGAACTCTTAAAGATTAAAAATGTAGCAAACTATAAATATTTGAAATCCCCTGGAGCTGGCATATGTACTGTCTTTAAGCAGACCTTTTTGATCTGGTATCTGTTTTTTATGTAACAGCAACACGCCTCTCGCAAGGTACTCTTTTTTTTTTTTTTTTTTTTTTTTTCCTTCTCTGACAGAAAGTTTCACATTGCTCTGTCACAGCAGCAACAGAGCATCACAAATCCCTCTGCCCAGCTGCACAGGCTGGAGGTGAGACTGCAGCCTCTCCTGACCCCCTCGCTGCCTCTTTCTGCTTTTCTTCTTGTCTGGGTTTTGCTCAAGTGTGTGGTGATCTGATGGCATGAAGGACTGCTAAGTAGTGGGGTTACTTTCTGCATCTGACCAGGAACAGGTCTAAAATGGGGACACTTCTTTTTGTTAAGCACTCAGGAGACGTAGGACAGCATGTGTTATCTGCAGTGCAAGATAAGGACTGGATTCTACCATGCTGATCTGCTCCGAGCTAGAGACGGTGACTCCTGGGCCGCTGAGCTAGTCTGCTCCTAGATCCTAATGAAGAATGTGGGAATCTCTTCCCTTGAACAGTGTTTAACCCAAGGGATTCTGGTGGGTTTGTGGTGGGAGAGGCAGTGCTTAAATCTGCCATTCATCAGATTAATGGAGACTGGCAGTACACGTTGCAGTGTTACTCAAAGCACTGTTTGAGCTTAAGTTGTTCTTGAACAGCCTGGGAAGACCGGCAAATGTTTCACTGCAGGGTGGACAGACATTTACTTGAATTTTCTCTGACTAACACTGGGAATGTGATCAGGCTTTCTCCTATGTTCTGTGCATCTGCTCTAATAAGCACTCTCCTGTCTGTCAAAGAGAAGAGCCAGGAACAGCACCAAAAGAAATTCCCACTTGCATCCAAATGAGTGTTGCTGGGGGGAAGGAAGAACATATTCCTTCCCTTGACTTACAATGAGGGGGAAGAAACAAATCAGAGTTTTGCAGTGAAGTAATACAATTTTTATCAGCACAGGATTCCTTCAGTCACCCTGTGTGACTACATCCGACGTTACCCCAGGGTGTTCTCCCTCGGGAACTGAATTCTGCATACTTTGTTCTGCAAGGTGTCTCTCTGGAGCTGGAGATCGGCAGCTGTAGTAATCCTCATTAGCAGACTCATTAGCCTCGGATATGGATCACCCTGTAGGGGGAGACAGTGGTTCTCCCTGGTAAAACACCTTATGTGATCAAAGACAGGGAGTGTCTCACCCTCTTTTCCTTACAGTTAAGCTGAAATGCAATTATGTTCTTCCTGAGGCCAGGGAATAGATAGATAATAGCAAGCACTGACTTTCCCCTGATGAACTTCTTTTCCAAGAAGTTTTTCAGAAGGATTTCCCCACCCAACTTTGCTTCAGTGATGCTGCAGACACATCTCTTCAGGGCATAATTCAGGGCATCTCATAGTTTGATGCTTCCTCAGTCTATTGCTGTTTTTAGCCTGGTTTCCCAAGAAGTTAAGAATCCATAATTGCATGCTCCCTCACCTTTTGTCTGTCAGTCCCTCAGTCTTCCTCTAATGATCTCTGAATTAATTGACCAATTTTAGCCATTCTGGACAGAAGAAATCGCATTCCTTTGAGTAGGCTAGGCAAATGAGTCAGATTTGCATGTTCCTGCTAAAGGAGGATTGCCGTGAATATTACCTGTCCTGCGTTGGTCCAGATGGCTGGTTAGCATACGCACAGGACTGACGTAGCCACAACATGGGTTTTTTCTTGTCTTATACAAGTGACATAGAAAATAATTGTGGGCGGCGAGAGAAGACTTCATGGCTGAGATAGATAGGATTATGTGTGAGGGGCAATCATGAGTGAGAACTGGACTTCTTAAGGCCAGCAGAGATATAGGACACTGATCCACTGGAAAAGGAGTTTTATTTGTTTCCAAGCTCAACTGCACTGTTGATGGTGGTAGAAAGGATTTCTGCTGTTAAAAGATGTCCTAAGGACATTGTTCAATGTCACGTTGAGCACCAAAGACATCAGAGGTACTCCCCATTTAACTCTCCCTTGGAAGAACCTGGCTAGGAAAAAGATCTCCACTTCTCATCACCAGCTCAGCTCCCTCGGAGGCTTATCTAAATTGCATGTCCTATAATTCCCAAACTTTTCTTGTAGACAGCTATTGAGAAGATCTTCAAGTGTCTCCTGTTTGGCCATGTACAGCCCTGCACTTTACTTGCATTGCTAACAGAGATGGCTCTCATCTGCAGACCAGCAAATTGTGTTGACCTGCTCACCAATGAGAAATTAATTCCCTTTCTTGTCTCTCCTTAGAAAGCTAGAGATGTGCCTTCAACTATATCCTCTGTTCAACTTGCACTTTTTTTTAACCTTCTAATAGCTTTGTAATCAAGATCCAATTTTGGCTCAGGGCTTATTTGAAGTTGCAAACCTCTTTGAGTGTGTTGAGAAGTTGTGGTACTTCAAGGGGACAAGTGTTGCTGTTTCTTTGGCCTTTTGAAGTACTGCTAATAGAAGAGCTATCTGAGTCCATCACACACAGGGAGTTAATTGAAAACCTGGCTGTCTGCTATTGACCATTATGACAGGCTGAATAGCGTTGCATTCAGCCAGAGCATCCTGAGCCCTCCCTTACTGCTTCTTACCCCCATCAGTTTGGATTTCCAAGATAGCAATTGGAGGGAAGACAAAATTTTCATGTCTCTGGGCAACAAATACAATATTCATTTCGCATAGATTTATTATGCGTCTGCAAAACGTACCGCTCCTACATTCACTATATAACAAAGCTGGCCAGTATTGATGGTGCCTTGCTGTACTATGCACGGGTGATAGTCACTGGGAGCAGTATTGCCAGATGTACTGGCAGAAAACCAATCACTCTCTGTAAGTGGCCAAATGCTCTGACTTGCACGCTGCATTGCAGTGTGTTGATGTTGTTGAGTAACCACAAGATGTTCCACTGTAACGGCATCAGCAGCCGTTGTGTCCCAGGTGACCGGGAGCTGCTTAAATCAGGGCATTGAAATTCTATATTGTGGTTCATAACAATGAACTTTATTGATCCTGTCTACACTGAGGACCTGATCTGGCGAAGCATCTGAGCATGTGCATTGCTCTGAGGCAGCAAGTGTGTACTTTCTTTGCTTTGCTCCGATTTGAAATGAAAAGTACATTCTGAAATCTCAGTTATTTGTGTAGAAGGGGAATCGCATTCCCCTTGGAGTGCCAATTGCAGCAACATCATGTCAGTGTGATACAGCATCAATATATCCCAAGGGAAGGGACTTGAGCCAGGCAAACCGGCTCTGCACTGAAACAATTGAGGAGTGCCTGCACAATCTGTTGCAACGTTTCAGTCGAAGGGAGGTGGGAGTGGGGAAGAAGCCAGCTTCCCACTGGTGGGTGAGGATACTCAGCTACGGGTGATCATTTCTGATCTGCAGGGACATGCTGATTATGCTGGAGGCAACTCCATGACTGTCCCAGTTCAACTAGATTGTCAGTTGTATCCAACGAACGTGATTTTCGCCAGGCTCTGAGCGTGATACAGTTGAAAATGGGATTGGCAGTGTCCTGAACCTCTTCCCCACCTCCATACACAGCAGTGTGGGTCATCAGAACCCCCCATTAATTTATTCTAATTTACAGCTCTTTGGGGGGTAGTTGTGGATCGTTTTGGAGCACACGGCAAGCCAGGAACCTTTCCTGTGAGTGTGAGAAAATACTCAATTTACAGCGGTGTGGGATATTTATAAGGCTGCATGTAGCTTTTGAATGTTACTTCAGTGGACATTTTAATTAGGCTAAATCTGTCTGGGAACCTTGTGCTGAGACACTCCTGTCACTGCAGGTTAGGGTCTCTGCCATTAACCACAGCTGGGAAAGGAAGAAATACACCGTTAAGAAAACCTGTTCATTTTAGGAAAAGAGTATTTGAAAAAAACTGAGAGGTGAGAGGGGTGGGCAGACACATCAAACCTTCCTGCGTGTCTAGTGGCACAGCCCAACCTAATGCATCACTGGGCAAATAGCTTTGTGCTGGCATTAACTACAGAAGGGGCTGTGCTTTGGTGATCTCTAATCTGAAGTGTCACAGAACACAGCAACATCCGTAACATCGACAAGTGCATTTTGCTCTGCTTTTATCCCAGGCTGCATTTTGAATTGCAATTTTGTGTTACAGGGATCCATGTGTTGTGTTGTGACCACTCCACGTGTAGGCTTTCGAGCTCTAATTTGAAGCTGTCGCTTTCCCTGGCTCCTATTCCACTCGTTGTCACACCTGCTTTGATGTATTAAGCCATCACTTGTTGTGTGCGTGCTTTTTAATCCTTTTAATTCCTTTGATTGCTGGATGTTGAAAGACAAAAGGAATAAATAACTGGAACAAAGATGGAAATGTGTGCTTGGAGCGGGTTTTCCTCCTCCTCAAGTCAAGGTTGTTTTGCTTTTACTTACAGAATTATTCCAGTTCACTTAATCATCTTTTTGAATGGGAGATGCACAAAAGGTGGGATTGTCTTAAGTGAGGTTCAGCAGTTGAGGTGTTCAGGGAGCCGGCTAGACTCTTGCTTGCCTTTAAGCTTCTTAATTTACTTGGTAATTAAAAAAATTTCAAAGCACTCCCCCCAAAAATCAAATCAGGGTTTTTGCCTTTATATCCAGGGGAAAGCTGGTTTTCCTTTGGTGAAGGAAACCAGTCTGGGCAGCTATCGCTTTGAATACTGACTAGAGACACTGTCTCATCCAAATGTCAGACACATTCAAGAGCCAACATTATTTTAATCAGTCACCTCTGCTTCCTCTTCCCTCTCAATCACAGCCCCAGCAGGTCCCTGTGATCCTTTGCTGCCTTACCTTCCCTGACTCCCTTTCTCTCCGCTCCTTCCCCTTCTAAATCCTTCATCGCCTGCCTCAGCAGGTCACCTCTCTCAGACCCTTGCCATTGATCCATTCATATCATCCTACATCTTTTTCCAAGTCAGGCATACCGGTCCCTGTGGGGCATCATAAAGCGGAAGCCTATGAGACAGCTGAAACAAGACCTTGAAGATATTTGGGATGTTCATGCAGAGTTCATTAGGCTCATTGTCCTCCTGATCCTTTGAGCAAGGCTGTCACTGATTTCCCTGGGCCCTTTTTGATAATGGCCCAGCCAGGAAAGCAAAACAGCCTCTGGTCTCCTATCCCTCCTACCGCCCTCCATACATCTCCAGACCGATGGCACTGAGGGGCTCCAGCTGGGAGGTGACTGTGCTCTGCCACTTGCACTCATAAACCTTTACAGAGACCTTCTGGCTAACCCGGGATGGAATTACGTGGCATAATTGAAAGGAATTTCTTATCTGCCATACAGACTGATGAGGGGTCTGGGACCCGAATAGGCCCAAAACTCAGAAGATAAGTCAAGAGTAGCTTTCTCATCCCAGGAGTCCTGTTGGTTAGCAAGATTTACTGTTTGCTGTTAAGAATCTGAAGTCAATCATCGTCATACAATAACACATTGATAATGAAGTACTTGTGGCCCGCATATGGTTTGGGCTGGTTTTGCCCCTTTTCCCATCTGCAAAGCCCCGGGTACCCTCAGCAGGGTCACGTACACTGCTGCAGCTCCCTGCATTTCTGTCCTGAGAATGGAAAGGGATTATTTTTGTATGCTTTCAAACGTGTGAACATTTCTAATTTTCTTGCCTGCTCCTGGGGCCTTAGCTTTGTTAACAATTTGGAAATGAAGCTGTGCCTTACGAACAAGCTTTTCACAAAAAAAGCATTCAAGCAATCAGCGCAGAGCAGCCAAAGTCCTGTAACTTCAGAGTAACTATGTAGCCTTGTTCATTTTCTCGATTTAATGACACTGCCTCCCCTGCCCACCTCATATGCTTACTTCAGTGGGAACAGTCAAGTGGGAGTTCCAAAATTCAAATTATGTTGGATATGTCCCTTTGTTCATTTTGGAGAGAGGTATAAAAGGCCAGGCTGTGAAATATTAAGACTGCATTTTTGTCATACTTAGGAATGTACTTGTTACCTCATGTCTTAATCTGTTGCTCTACTTAGTGCCCACCTATAAAAAGGATCATAGTACATCACAGCAGTAAGATAGAAGAGGGAATCCATTTTCTATCCTGTGCTTTGAGATGGGTAAGTGTCAGACCATCGCTTGAAGAGGAAGGGTTGTGATTCAAGACCCCAGGGAGCTCAGGGGTAGCATGGTCTAGGAGATGCTTCCAGCTCCTCCCAGGAGCAGCAATGACCTCCCATTTTTGCATGTGACTTTCCTGGATCACTGTTTGCAATGAATACTGGACGCAGCAGCACCTTTAAGACACTGGCAGAGCAGGATATTTCCTTCTTGTGGAACAACATCTCTCAGCTGTGCTGGGATCAGACTTCAAATTGGGCCATGTGTCAGCACCTCCTGCTGCAGGGCGTTTATGAGCAGCTGAAACATCAACTCCAAACATCTCCAAGGCAAACATCGGACTGGCTTCTGCACATGCACCAAACTGAATCCCTCTATCTTCTTTTCCTTTCATAAAAATACCAAGGGGATGTCAGAGGACCGCGTAGACGTGCAACAGAAAGTCCTGTCGTTCTATTCGGCCATCGAAACTAGCTTGTAACAAGACACACGACGACAAATGCGTCCTAGCTGTGGAGCACTGTCTGGTGTGGTGCTGGCAGAAAAAAAGGGCCTTGTACCTCAGCCCATCAGCTTAAAGTTGCTTTGATCCTACCTTATAACTGTGCTGTGCACAAACGATGACAGTCATGAAATATCATAACCTTTAGACCTTTAGAGAAATAGAACTTCAGATCTTTCATTAAAGAGGCATGTTGGGTCCTGCTAGGAGAAGGACGGAATTTATCAACCAGGGAGGACAGACAAAAACCCTTACTGGAACATTGTATTAAGAACAATAAACATACACACATCAACTAGAAGTTCCCTTAATAAAAGATCATTAAGAATGATGTCTTTCTCACTTCTCTGACAGACTAGTACTCCACCATTTTTTGATGTAAGAACTTTTGCAGCCTTTGTTCTAAATGTCGCATGGGGAAGAAAGAATTGTGTTCTGTGTGAGGCAACTGAACAATTTCCATTTGCCACTGGAAAGGTGACAAATACTTTTCTGAAGAGCAATTCATTAGGAGGAAAAGTCACAATTGTTGGTTCCATCCCCAAAGTAATTTCCATCAATGCCACATGCATCCTCTTACCCCACCTTGTCACAACACTGCAGTGTGGCTTTGCATAGCAAATATAAGGAGAGTGCCCAGGAGGTTAAAACTGAAGTCCTTTCAGGTGAGATTGCAATCTAGTCTTCCAGCTGGTCTCAGTCCTGCTCCTGCAGAAATATCCCAACCATCCCTCCAATCCAACCTGGTGCAAGCAGTGAGAATCAATATTAGTTTTCTAAATTCGCATGCACACACTCAAAAACTATTTTTGCAGTTTATTCTTAACTTGAGCTAGGATCCTTCTCAGGTACGTGCACAACCCAGAATGCTTCTAGATAAGCCCATCTCCCTGATTCTTGTGGTATTTTTGCCTTTCTCATGCTGGTATTTTTCTTCAGCCAAAAGGTACAAGTAATGCAAGGTATCAGCCTTGTTCCTGCAAGGGAGTCAATAGCCTGGATGTCAGGCATGGAGAGCTGGTCCCTGTATGGTTCTATAGGTTAAGTTTGACTCTAAGGGTAAATATTTAATGTTTTGGGTTTGCTTAGTGATAATTTAATAGGCAAATGACAACACCAGAGAAATAACAACATCTTTGATATTAGAAAGAGTTGTTGCACTCTGTTTAGTAAAGACATAAACATTTTTAATTAATAAAGTGTTCTTCAAAAATGCATTATTTACTGGTTTGAATAGTAATGAGAAAACAATTTATCTTATTTAATGAACCATTTTAAAACATTTTTGACAGAGAGAGCAACAGACTGTTCCCTTTGGCATTTTTTTTCTCCTCCTGTTGATACTCAATTGCATGTAAAAACAAATGCAATAGTATGATGAAACAGTGTAAGACTAAGGCTGTAGAGCTCTTTCCAGAATTTGGGCCATGAAGTCAGGTTTAGCCCACCTCAGTATCAACTGCTATTACTAGCTTTGCATACTTTATGCATCTGGGGAATGCCTTAGTACATCCCAGACCAGGCTCTATCAAAATGTATTACCGGAGAAATAAGAACAGTTGCCATTGTTGAAATGTCACCTCTTGGTAACCTCGGTTTATTCAGGGAACAAAATGATCTCTGAGTACAAATCTGGCCTGGTAGTCTCCGGAGAAATCCCTCCATAAGACTATTTAAAGGTTATCTGTAATTTGGCTGGAAAATAGAGTCAAAGCTGTTAACATGACTCTGTCATTGTACAATCCCAGAAAGTTCAATGTGTTTTTGAGTTGTCAAGTACAGAGATTTTGGCCTGCTTAGAGCTATGGCAAATACTCCTGAGGATTCATGCCAGAATTTAGAAATATATTGATCAGGATGAGTAAAAGGAAAAGAATAAAAACACAACATGAAGCATCCTGAAACTAAAATGCAAAGATCAAGCATCAAAATATAATCAAAACTTATCAAAGACCTTTTCTGACACTAAGAATACATTAATTAGTGTATGTTAATTCTATCAAGTGTTCCTTCACAGTGGGGAGGAAAAGGTTAGACTGTTGCTGAATTTGGACTCATTATTGGACTTACATGTCTTGTTTTTGACAAAATACGTGTATGTGAAGTGGAACAAAACTGAGCCAGTAAAATGGGGAAAATGTGGCTTTTCTTCATGCTTGCAAAATAGTCAGCAGCCAGTCAGTCGCAGCTGAGTGTTCAGATGAGTACAGGAGAGCCATGGGGACTGTCTCCCTTGCCCGGACACCTGGGCTGATGTTTTGTTCAGATTTGTCTAATGCATCTTTCCTTCTCATCTTCTACATGATGGGTTTGCTCATCCTGGTCATGATGGGATGTGTGGGACAGGTCATCTAAGGGAAAGATAAAGGGAAAAACTAGGCAGAAAACATGAACAGGATGAGGTACGTGAGGAGGGAAGAGCAGAGCAGACCCACATGTGTGAGGCTGGGAGATTCTTGTTTCTCCACAGTGACCAGCTAATGAGTGAATGGAAC
The DNA here is from genome assembly GCF_035582795.1 of Mycteria americana. Classification (NCBI taxonomy): domain Eukaryota; kingdom Metazoa; phylum Chordata; class Aves; order Ciconiiformes; family Ciconiidae; genus Mycteria; species Mycteria americana. The sequence continues at coordinate 62,729,110 of NC_134370.1, read as the reverse complement.
TTTGAAAAGGAGATTATAGAAAAGACAGAGCCAAACTCTTCTCAGAGGTGCACAATAAATGGACAAGAGCCAGTGTGTATGAGTTGCGGCAAAGGAATTTCTGACTGTATATGAGATAAAAAAAAATTGATGTGAGTGTTTTGAAGTACTGAAACAGGGGCCCAGAGAGGTGTGGCTCTCCATCCTTGGGGCTTTCAAGATTTGACTACAAAAGACCTTGAGCAGCTTGATCTTGCTTTGAAGTTAGCTCTGCAAGCAGTTGTACTAGGTGACCTCCAGAGGTCCCTTCCAACCTAAATTATTCTATAATTCTAAGAAAATGAGGCTTATGTTTTATGAATAAGCACTGTAAGGTACTGTAAATAAACACAACAATGGAATGAAAAGTTTGTTTTTTTTTTTTTTTTTTTAAATAAGCATTTCTTTTCCCTTGCCAAGATTTGGGTACAAGATTTCCTTAGCAATAGCAGAATGTGTTTTTTTGGCAGGGAAGGGGTGGTGCAAAAGTACTGTTCCAGCACAGTGTAGGTGCTTGGACCATCAGCAGGTGCAGTGTGAAAAGACAGATCTCTGAACCCTAAGTTTGGCAGGTTTAAGTTTAGAAAAAAAAATAATAAGAGGAAAAAGAAAAGAAAACCATCTGTACCTCAAGCTCTGCTGAAGCAGAATTTGGAGTTAAGCAATGAAAGAAAATTATCTTTGAAACAGTCACCTGAGCTTTTTCTTTTCAGTTGAATGTTGCCAAGGACTAAGAATAATGCTATACCAAATGTTCTTGCAAAAATGGAGAAAATAGCTGTGGTCGAGCACTGTAAAGCACCTGACCAGCATTTCAAATGCACCTTCTTTTCCTTCCTCCTTTGGTCAGCAGTCTCTAGGAAATGCGAAACAATCACTTTCGTGTTGGTTTCCCCAGTGGGCAGCCTTGCCTGTAAGCAATTTGTCATTTAGCACAGTTAAATGAGAGATCATGTTTTTGTTTTTTTCCCTGTTACCCAAGCTGTGATCCTGCTGCTGTTGCAGCAGTGAATGTTCTGCTCTCCCTTTCCTCTCTGTACCTGCCAAACACGCACAGAAACACTAGATCTGTCTGGCTGCAAGTAACGGCGTGGAGTCCTGCTGTAGTTTACAGCATGAAATAACCAGGGAATAATCAAGCCCTGGGAACAGCTCCAACATCAGCTGAGCTGAAGAAAATAATGGGAGACAAGGAAAATGGCGTGAAGCTAAGCCCAGCAGCACTGTTGCTCTGGAGTCTATACTGTCTACGACTACGTCTCCTCTGAAATAGCCTCTTCCTCTCTTCCATAGGGTGGGGGGGAATCTCACCAGCCCTTCTCCCTCAGGAAGGGCTGCCTAGTGCTGTGAGTTGGCTGCATAAGGAATGATTAGGCTGGATGTGCAACTGAGGGATGGCTTCTCTGAGCCTCTCAGGAGAAGTAAACAAGAAAACGGAGTAGATCCCCTAAATTTGGGATAGTCCCTCCAGTGATGGCTGGAACCAAGAAATAACTGCCAAGGTCTTGCTGGTGGCTTTTGTCTGGGATGAGATGGGAAGGCGACTGATGAATATTTTCCCTTGACATGTGGTGCAGGAGAGGCTCTGCATGTGGGGATAATAGAGCGTACCAGAGGCAGTTCCATATAGCACAGGGGCCTGAATTAGTCCTGGAAATATGTATACATATCTCTAAAGCTGTGTGGTCCTAATCTCCTGTGCAAAAGGATTATTGTCACTGTGGAGGTCTACCTGCAGACAGATACTCCAGCTCTTTATCAGCTGCTTTAGACAAATCATAAGCCCGTTCTACTTATTTTCTCTTTCTGTCACCATATGCCTGCAAATGTACAATAAATAAACAAATAGAAAAAGAATATGGCTGTTAGTCAAAAGAAAGCATCAAGGAGGTGAGAACATCTCTCTCCAGAACGACTAGTGCCTGGAAAATGAGCCTTGAGGGGAAAAAAATGAAGGGAAGCCATGGAAATGAACAACAGGAGAATGCTACAAAACGCTGTTGCTTCTCAGTAGAATTTTACCCATCAGCTTTGACATAAGTACCATATTCCGGCTGTAAAACATAATTAGAGCAGTGAATCAGAAAGGAGCTGTCCATCGAATAGCACAGTGTGTTCTCAGCCAAGGAGAGGGATGTGAAACTCATGCAAATAAGGCTGAGTTCCCTGCTTCCTCCTTAGGAAACCGAGTGTGACACAATCAGCAAAAACCGTTTGCAGCAAACTGCAAATTTCACATGTTCTTTGAAGCCAGAATTCTCCTGTGAGCTCTGCATTAAGTCGAGCAAGCTGACTCCCTCCATCAGCTCCTACTCTTGGAGCTCCCCTTGCAAAGTGCAAGTGTTCCACAGCACTGCTCCTCGGCTCTTTTGTGGGGAAAGCAATGGCCAAACCCAACAGATTTGGATGTGAGCTCAAAGCCTGGCTGGTGTTCTAGGACGTGGCAGAGCAAGTCTTCCAGCTCAGTGGTGTGGGTTCTTCTGACGTTCACCAGGTTTGATCCAATAATCCATCATTTTATCAACTATGCTGGCTCTGTGCACAGAGGACTCAAAAGCTGGGTCATTTAAAGGGCCCTTTCAGAAAAAGCAGGCTCCCTCCTTTTTTGACTCCTTCAGGGTTTCGTTTGTGCATTTTTCATGCATATCAAAGGCACGGGATTACCCCTGGAGTTGCAGGGTATACTCAGCCTAGGTGCAGCACACAATTAGCAGTTTCCCTATATACTTCCATCTGCTGCCTCTTACCGTGGCAAGCCCTGAACAGTAGCCTCAGATCAGGCTCCTGTTGTCCTACAAGCGCAAAATAAGAAAGAAGAACTATGACAAGGCAGGCCAAGGGTGATCTGTTTGCCAGGAGCTGGTTGTTCAGTCAGTTCTCTGAGGGATCCATGCAACCGTTTTGCAGTGGTTCTGAACAATTGCAACTTTGATAGCACTGGAGCTTGGCATGGAAACTACAGTTAATTAAGATGCCTTCTCCCTTTGGGTGTCCTGTAGCCCCTTCAGATACCATTCAGCTTCTTCACCCTCTTTTAGGGAGGGTACTACAAACATGTTCCTTCCTCAGGTAACTTCCTGATCCAAGAGCAGGTGACCACCTTGGAACCACAATGACAGGATGCGTTCCAGTGCTATTCCTATTGCTTTTTCTCTTCTGGGGATGATTTCTTCTTCAGTCATAGCAGGGATGGTATCAATTTTGCAATTCACAATGCTGCATCTTAAAAGTTGACCTGCTGTTCTACAGCCTTGTAGTCTATGTCTATACCAGTATGTGCTATAATGTTATTTAGTTATTTAATGCTATATTCCTGATCCTTAGCATTGCCTTTGTGTTGTGTCACACTCTACTTGTCTGGACCTACCAAATCTGTTCTCCAGGCTGGGAAGTTTAGACCAAGCTGTGGGGTACGCACAGCTTATGCCCAAACACTGCCCCTACAGCCAATTTGCACACAAATGGCTCAAGTCACATTCTTCTGCAAGCCAAGCCTTCATTTGATTCTAGTTATTGGGAACAGAGCAGCCCTCGCTGTAAGTCCAAGTGCATTATGCATCCAACTAAACAGACTGAACCTTATAATGGCTTTTGACTGCTTAATGTTGCGTTGATTTTGGAGGCACAGGAGCAATGCAAGTAACAGACAATGAACGCTGAATAGGTGGAATTTCACTGCTTGCACATTCCCTACAACTAGGACTTTTTCCCTGAGGAGTTTCTGGAATCCAACAAAAAATGCTTATCCTGGTTAATATTTGAAATGAAACACACCCTCCCTGCCCCAGAATCTGTGACGAGGAACATCTCCTGCCCAGTGGCCAAGCTCACAGGAATGTTTGTCCCCAAGGAATCCAGTGTCCCTTTCATTCGTGCAAGAGAAAATTAATTGTGTGCTAAATGCAAAATTCATCTTAGAGAAGCGCAGCTGGTAGCAATGGCCTTTTCAAATGCATTCAGCTCTCCAAAGGCAGCTGATTCAGAACTACACATGCTGGTTGCTATCTTGTACTGGGAGGATCTGTACTCTAACTCAGTTGTGAAGCCCATTTTTCCCTTAGATACTTACAGAGTGTGTGGGCAGCACCTAGCTGTGGTGTATAACAAGCAGGACTTGTCTATCAGCTTCATGTTGTTTTGGCAGCCCAGAAAGGATAATTCTTTGATATGGAACAGCCAAGGCTTTGCTGACAGGTGATAACCTAGCTGGGCTGGGCACTTGTGCAAAACTCTTGCACACTTCAGCCATACCTCATCAGACGCTTTGTCTTCAAGTTTCCTAGCTCAGGGATTAAATTTTCCTCTTGAAAGTAAACATCCCCCTTACATAAATGTTGGAAAGTAACTGACATTTTGAGACAAAAAACAGATATCTGAACATAGGTGTGGCATTTTAGCTCCCCAAGAGTAGCAGAGACTGGCAGATATATCCAAGACCCAGTAGAGACCTTTGACATTTTGAAACCATTAGCTGAAGGCCAGGGAGCACATCCTACAGGTGTCTGAAGGCATTTTGGACATGATTTTTTGCAGCTGTATCTTTCCCTTTCAACCTCATGTGCCTTCCCAGAAGGTACTGGGGTCCCTGTGAAAGGTCTTTTTGACTTCATCTCCACTAACTTGCTTCACCCAAGAAGTTGAAATGGCAAGCGCAAAATGGCAGTACAAGTAATAAATAGCATCAGATCTTTGTGAAGGACCCAAATCTTTGAGGATCTTCAATAGCTATTAACATCAATGTCAATATGAGTTGGTAAGCACCAGAGAGAGGCAAAAAGCCCTCTGCCAGACCAAACACAAGTCTTGGAGAGATACCACTGAAAGTAACAGGAATCACTGCTGGGCTCCATGTGCCCAGGACCACCTCCCAAAGCCTCTGTCTTTGCCTGAACCGAGTTCCTTGTAAAGAACACATTTCAACAAGTGAACTTTCTTGTGCTTTGATCATGCATCTATCTTTTGCTTGTGGTGGCTTCCTTCTTTCTGTGGAGTTAGAGATCCCGCATTGCCCTGTCTTTCCCAAGTCACTTTTACTCTCTGCTCCGACTCTGTAGGACATGGTGGCTGACCAGCAGCAATACTAGATTCCTGTTGTGTTGACCTTCCAGGTTCATTTCGTAGTGTCAAATTCCTGGGCTCCAGTTAACAGCCAGTTGTTAGAGCACGTAATGATGAGTTGCTCTTTCCACCCTTCTGTTTCAATCTAATGAATGCAGGAAGATTGTCCTAACCAAGTGGAACATCACTGAGCCTCACCAGGTGAATGAATTGAAGAAATTAACACATTTCTAGGTTTTAGCATCAAATGTATCATTTCAGTGTAATGGCATCCCTGCTATTAACTTAGAAAGAGAAGAGGGACCTGCTGGGAATCATTTTTCCATTTTCATTTTAATCAAGAAATCAGTAAATTAATATTAGCTCTATGAAAGCAGCACAGCCTTTTTGTTTTCCCTGGTGAATATTTATTCAAGTTTTTAAACAAGTTCTCATCATTCACTTATGTTTCCACAAATTTTAAGTTTTAGTGCCAGTAAGATTCAATTAGAGCTTATAGCAGTGTTGCTTGAATGCCAGCTCATGAAAATCTGGTACAGTAGTCAGAAATGTCCTGATCCAATTTATGTTGGGAAGTAAAGAAACCTCAACTGTCTTATCAAAACAGACAAAACTGAAATAGAGATGTAATAAAGCAAAATCCAGCCAACAAGAAAGGTGGAATTCCTTCATCAATTTGTTTTGTTGTTTGTTTGGGGCTTTTTTTTTTTTCAAAAAACAAAACAAAACCTCAGTCAATAGGGAGACATGAAGCACTTTCAAATAATTCTTTTTTTCTTTTTTTTTTTTTTTTTTGCTACCATAATAATTACAGAAAGTCCCTCTCATCCTCTTATGCATGCAGCTGTGTGGGTCAAGACTTTTCCATCCTCTGGCAACAGAGAGTCAGTATTCAAAGACACCAAGGCTTTATACAGCCAGAAGCTAGAAAAGAGCAAAAAGGTGAAGCAGCTTTTCCAAGGCTGGGCAGTAAAGCCAGGAACAATGTGTGGGTCTCCTGAGTGTTAGTGGAGAGTATAAGTCACTGGATGAGTCTTTCATTGCAAAGACAACGCTAATTGATAATATTGTTCTGTTTGCAGAGCAAAACACTACGTCTCTTCTGCTATTTTGACTTCTGTAGCTCAGCAGCACTGTGGTACCCGAATACCACATGGCTTTCTGAGAATAGCGCTGCCTTGGAGAAAAGCGTCTGTTGAGGGACCTTCCCCAGAAAAGTCCCCCTTCCCCTGTGAAATCCAGTTGTTTAATGTTTGGGGCTTTTTTGTTTTTTGAAGTTATTTTTTTTTGACTGTGATCCCTTTAGTGATTCTCTTTGCATCTGAAATGCTCTTGCTGTGTGGCAATGCCCATGCTGCTCGCTACCCAGAGCCTCAGTCAGCATGCTTTCTGGCTATCTCTGCTCCCTCTGACATCTGCCTTCATCCCAGTTTCTGGGATTATTATTTCTTCCTGTTTGAGGATTAAACAACAAAAATAAATATCTCCCTAGAACACAAATGCTGTGGTTGAAACTTGGGTCATGCATCTTACCTGCTCACCTGCAAAGAGGAAAAAAGAGGAGGTAAAGGGGGAGAAGTGTGCTTAAAGCTTGTGATGTATTAGTTAGTACATATACGGTTTCTACTGCTCAAGATCAAGTCAGTACTACCTAATACATTCCACGCCCTCCCCCAGCCAGAAGCTAAGCTCTTGGCTTGGATGAGGCAGTTTGTGTAGCAAAGCAGAAGCTGCAGTTGCGTCTCCAGCAAGGTAATGAGGATTCAGTGCCATGTTACTGCTTCTTTATTTTCCTTTTGAATTACGATAGCATAAATTGACTGCTGTGATTGAGCTGAAAATCAACCCTCCCATCCTTGTGCCCTCTTCCCACTCCCTGAGTGCCCTGCCTCTCCCTTCCAAGATACATAACTAATAGGCAATGACAATTCCTAAGAGACCATCCATAAAGCTCAGTCCTTTGTATGACACAATCTTTGCAGGTGGCTAGTGTCAGCCAACGGGTAGATCATGCACGACAAACATGCAAGGTCGGATCCATCTCTTTCTTCACGATCTTACAGACCACATGCCTGAAGATACATGGAGCACAAGGCATGCTGAGAAACACAGCTGCATGAAACTGAGGCCAGAAAGACATTGCATTTGAATGGAGATGTAATAGACTGAGCTATCTGTCCCACTTGTAGTTCATTTTGGCATTCATTAATGTAGATGCACTCTGCTGAGATCTATGGAGCTTAATCGGTTACCCAGTCAGCCCTACTGATGCACCATGTCTGCATCAGTGATTTTTTCCCCCTGGTAGCAGAAGCATCTCCACTTACAGTATTTTTATGTAGCCTGTCTAGGTGGTTTTCTAGTCTATCTATTAGTAAATATGATTAATAACTATAATGATCAAGCTGAAGGTCACTAGTCAAGCTCTGTCATGCTGAAGGGAGAGGAAGGAAAGACACCTGCATGTGTGGACAGGTCAAGCAGAATCCTGCTGGAGAAAAAGGGCTCTCAGAAGCTGGAAGACAGGCAGAGTTTTGAAAAGAGCAAGAAGACGACAGTTCAGATCTTTTGATTTCAGAATTAAAACTGGGACCATGGGAATTGAACTGGGCTCTCAGCACGTGCTTCACAGTCTGCCGGCAATCTCTACCTTTGCCTGTGATGTGAAAATATGGATAGTGAGTGAATCTTGATAATTCCCAACTCACCTCATCAGATTATTTCATCACCTGAATGAGACGTGACAAGTGGAAGGTAGAACAGGAAGGCCATGGCTCATTTGCCTTTTCCAGAGCTGTAGAAATGGTGATGAGGATATCCTGCATTGGCAGAGTTTGCGGTGTATCCCAATGGGCAGGGAATTCACCTGGGAGATAGGAAACATCTGTTTTATTCCTAGTTTTTCTTCATCTGCTGGATGACTTCATGTGATGAGAGGTTTGGCTGCCTTTTGTCTCTGTCCTTGAGGATCCTTTGTATGATGTTAGAAGAAAAGAGGAGCATAGATGAAACAGGCTTTACCACTGCAGATGCTGAGGCCACAGGATCTTCTGGTCACTGTGACAGCTCGGGCCTTTGCCATCTTGCTTGGGGAGAACAAATTCACTGCAATGAGAAAGCTCCAGGTAACAGTGCTGTCTCCAGCAGCTTTGCCAAACTGCTGGCAGCTGTGCAATCAGACAGCTGGGCTTGTTCTTTTCTCTTGTCTTTCTTTTTTTCTTTCCCCTACCTTATTTCTTCTTCCTCCTTCCCCTCATCTTTGTCTTGCCTTGTTAAAAAAAAAAAAAAAAGAAAAGAAAGATTTAACCAACTAAGACTGTACCTCTGCGATAACACTGAACAAAAGGCAGCTGAAAGCAATGTGTTAAACATCCAGCAGTGATATGATTTTGCCCAGTTTCTGAGAGGTTAAGGTGACCAAGAATTCACCTGCCCTTTTCCAGCGCTGAGGTCTCACTATTTGCTATCTTTCTTGCTCTTTTCTCTTTCGTTGTGTTTCCTCATGTGGTTATCTTGTTTTGTTTTTAAGGAAAAAACCTTGGTTCCAAAATCAAGGGCAAGAACACAAGTTTCACAATACTTTTTTTCCTTTTCCCATAAAGGACAGCTAATACCATCTTTCATTCTATCTCAAAGACTGTCTGAAGGGGTCATCTTATGCAACTGAAGTTGTTGCTAAAGAAATAGGCAATGAGGGATCTTGTAAAATGAAAGCTTTACATAATTTTCTACACTACAAAGACTTTTAGCTGAGATTTCTTCCCTTTTTTGCATATTTAATGAATGAATTAAGTGATTTTTAATTGTGATTGCTTGCCACTGGAGCTTCTCATTGCTTACTAAAGTCTCTATAAGAAAACAAAACAAAAGCCTTTGAACTTCATTTAAGAATTTTTAGTATTTTACTTGCTTTGGACCTGTTATTAACTTTGATCTTTTGTGCCCATTTATTCCATCAAAATTAGCATAACCATTTCCTACCAGTAAAATAAAATCATAATTGTCCCTTTCTACTATTTTTGCTACTATAGAAGTGAAGTACAGGGCTCTATTTTCATCTTTTACCTTCCAAGGCCTTTGTAGTACAATTATAAAATTAGATTTTTGTCCCATAAAATGATTCAAGTCTTTCAAAAGTATTTCTGTCCCACATTTTTGGAGGAAAAATCATGTCTCAATATGTTTTTTGAGACAAAATCTGAAAGAAATCTTTTGTTTAGATACTTTGGAAATTTTTGTTAGTCTGAAACGTCTTTTCTTATTCACAAAGATTATTTATTTTTTACCCTTACTAACTCACTAGCTAAGTAAGGAAAACCAAGGCTTTCTGTCAAAAAAAAACCCAAACCAAAAGAAACAAACAAACAAAAAAACCCAAAAAACCCCTCATGTGCAAAAGATCTTCAGAAATTTTTTGAACAAAGAAATTAATTGAAACTAATCCTTTTCCTGAGAATTTTTTTTTCTTATACAGCTCATTTTTTTAAAGGAGACAGTAAATGATCTTCAAAAAAATTATTTACCAGCTCTAAATCTAAGTGTTAAGCATACAAAAACTGGGAAGAAGGATGGACTTTCAGTCTGGTGCCTTCTATAACAGACTCATTTAAAAGTAAAAACTAGAAAGAGATGCAAAGATAGGCCTCAAATCCGACCTAAATTCTTTTCCTGGCAGGGAAATAAACCAGGTAGCTTAATCGGTCTTTCCTGTTTTGACCATATTTTGTAGCGCTGCCTTTGAATTGGCAGATTGTGCCAGGTGTTTCGTACTCATCTGGGGTGAGATGTTGCAGGGATTTAATACACCGTATGACTGCATCCTGCAGCACTCTGAGATGCACCTTTACCGTGGCAACTGAAGGAGGAAATTTGCAGTGAAGCATGACGTGCCAGTTGTGTGATACTGATGCCACATCTGTATATCACAATAACTTGCCTAGTATGGTGAAGGATGCCCCATGTGCTTTGTTGTGAGGTAGGATGGACACCCGCCTGCAAAATTCAAAGCTCCTCAGTTAATTTATCTGACAAAAACTGAGGAAGGCAGTCCTGCTTTTAGCTCTGGAAAAAAGTAGATGCATAACAATGCTCTCACAAAGCTCAGGTACCCTCTCCAATATGAGGATGGACTCTGTTGATGTCCATGTGCCTGCTGTTCACATGCTCTGCTTGTTTTACTTGCGAGGGGCAAATGGCTTGAGTTCCTGCAGCAAATCCAATATTCTGGGCAGACTGTGCATGAGCAGAAACCCTTTGACATCTATGCAGTGAGCCCTGGGCTCGTTGCGTGTGCTCTCCAGAGTTCCCCAGTGTAGGCTGGTCCCTGCTGTAGCATGCTTCGGCAGCACGTACCAGGCTTTCAATCTCAGACTCTCAGAAACAGACCCATCTTCAAAATCTATAATGCAATTCACAGAGTCAATTTTTCATCTAGTGTTCCATGTCTGGGGCGAGCCAAGTTTTTAAGAGTTGCAGTCTGGGGTTTTTTTGCCTTTCTCTTTTGTTTGGTTTTGGGGTTTTTTTTCCCTTTTCTCTCTCAGACAATTAATGTGAGTCATTGACTGGTTTTTCTGCTTCTCTGCTGATTTGATTGGCTTTGTAAGGCCAAAATGAAGCCAGTCCCTTGTGGAAGTATTTGAAGGCCTTTGCTAATTCAATTAACTCTAAACTAAATTCTTTGTGGGAGGAAGTTAGTGAAAACTGGCAGGCGGGGAAGGAATTCCGCTCTCTTAAGCTTCAATTTGCAATGCCACTGCACTGACCCATTCCACAAACATCCCCGAGAACAGCAGAGTCCAAGAGAGATGCAAGGTTTATTTCTGAGACCAGTAAGGGACTATTTAGCTGTTTGAGGCATAGGACTAGAAGGGACCGTTTCGAGTCATCGAGTCCTGTTCTTTCCGTCAGAGGCAAGCATACAGTAGATATGTGTCTAAGAAATATTTGTAAAATGGCTACTCTACCTGCCATCAAAGAACATGTCCCACTGCCCTCTGCCCCATATCAGTGACCTGGAGTGAAAGATGAAAAATACCCCACAGCTATTCTTCACAAGAGAAGACAGCAGCAGGGACAGAGGATGTCTACCATGTCCTAGATTTTCCAGTAGTAGTGTGTCTGTTACATAAAACTTCTAGGTGAGCCGATGAGGCAGACCACGCAGCACATCAGAAGGGACAGGAAAGCATAGCTGACACGAGGGAAAAATTCCTCCTAGTCTCACACAAAGCAAAATAACCAAAACTATGCATCTGGCAAAATAGCCGGTCTCCCTTCAGACCAGAGAACAAGCCTCAGTCCTCCCCATGGAGCTCCGTATTTGTCTGCACAGAAGTACATGACTGGTCTGGTATGTTACTCAATTCAGCAGTGGATGAAGAAACTGAGCAGAAAGATCTGGATGTCATCATTCGGTTTCCAGAAGGAAAACACTCATTTAAAACTTTCATTCCCTCTCTGGTTGAAGGAAGTTGAGGGGCTCTGCAGCAGCCTCGGGCTGGGGCACTGCCTGCCACTTTCACGCTGTTTACTGAACCGAGGAAATGGGCAGCACGGGGAAATGTTCCCAGATCAGATGACCCATTTTACTTGAGTTGAATTGAAACAATTTGCATTTCATTTTTAGCTTTGGTTTAACCTTTAAAAGAAAAATCTGTCAGCTTCCAAAATGGGACCTCAAAAGGTTTTGTTTAAAAGAAAAGCAGAAATGAAGCACTGAGAATGTCCTAGATTTCTTCATACCACCTCTCCAGAAAAAGCTGTTTTCCATTCCCCATGGATTCACAGAGTTTGGGTGATGACACACTGTTCACAGAATCCTGTTTTGCCCACTTTGAGCAATATTGTTATGAGCACCAAGTGCTGAAGAGTCACTGCCTGGCAATGCAATGAGCTCCTGTCCCTCCTCTCCAGCTGAACCTGTCACATCTACCAATGCAGGGAGTTCAAAGCATCATCTCTTTGGTTTAAATCACTCCCTTCAAACTGATGCATACTCTCCGAATCCCTAGGAAGCCTTTTCTATCCAAGTTTACTTTCCATGTGGTTCTGCCATCAGTCAACCCAGAGAGATCTGAGTTTCAGCCAAAATCATTCATGAAGGGACAGTAAAAGCACTAGTGGATTAAAAGATGCCACGCTGTTATTGTTGTTTTAAATCTGATGTCTTTATGAAAGGAAAACATTTCCAGGGATGGGTTTGTAGTGTTAATGAAGATCTGAGACAAGTGAACAGAAGAAGGAAGGTGGGAGGAAGGTTTTGAAAACACTTTGGGGGGGGGGGGGAGAAGTCAGCACCAAATGGCAGTTAAAATGAGAGTGCAATGATTTGAGAAAAGATACTCAGCTGCTTTCCTCTCTCCTTGCTCTGCCTTTCTTCCCTGATAAACATATGGATGGTAGAGTTGAAACAGATTTAGAGTAGAAATGCAAATGAGGTTTACATGAGGCAGCATCTTGTCCATCGTTGCTGGAGGAACCTGGATCTCTCCCAGGTTCCCAGGCAGCGGTTTGCTAAGGTACAGCAGGAGCAGCAGGTGCCTCCAGGCTTCACAAGCATGGACCATCCGCTCACACAGCGAGGGTTTTGCTGTGCCAGGTGGAGTGGATTAGGAAGTGGAGAAAAATGGGCCTGATCCAAACTTGTGCTCGTTGTGCTTGGGATTCTAAATGGCTTAGTAGCCCTTGAGGATATCTGTCTGCCCACACGTTGTGCTCAGCATCTCACAGAAAAAGAGTAAGGTTGGCTAAAGCTTTGACATTGCTCCATTAGCCTGCGCCTTGCCTTTACTTGGACAGTCTGCCACACAAGCCAGGCATCCAAAATATATGTCAAAGAGGCTTCTTGCTATGTTACTCCACACCTAAAAACTTCTCCTGCATAAATTTCAGTAGAATAATTGTAGTGTCTGAGGATTTTTAATAGTCTGAATGGCATCTTCCTGAAATCTGTGTGCAAGCTCAAGTTCCCCTCACTTAATGTTAAATGTCTAACTGGGGCAGACAGTCCCAAATACACAAAAGAGGGAGGAGAGACTGCCCTGTTGTCACCATACTGTGTGATATGGGAGTGGGAATTGCACTGATGAGCAGTAATAGGTGGCCAAAAGCTATCCCTTCCCAACCCTTGTAAATCCATGGCAGTGTCTAGGTGAAGTACCCAGTCGAGGTGCTTAACTACCCTGGACTAACTCGTTGACAGATACCAGCACCTCCAGAAGGCAGCAGAATAAATCGCTCCCTGGAGGTCTTTCCACTAACTATACAGGAGGTTACAGTTAGCGGTTAAATTTGGTTGACTTGGATAAATCTGGGCTAATCTTCACTCACAACCTGCTCTTGGCAACATCTCTTCCTTTCCAGGATGCCATACACACCTTCCCAATGGTCCCATGTCCACACTTTTGAGTGAAGGAGAGAGCAAAAAATGGGTGGGAAAGGAATAAGTTTGGACAACTGAAAGCTTTTCTTTTAAGGGCTTGAAAGCGGTCACATAAGACTGACTTTGTTCCCCTAGGTTGGAAATGTTGTGAGCTGGTATTTGGCACAATGCTCTCTTCTCAGTGACTAAATATCTCATTAGTTTGGGATGTGGGATGTGAGGGGGATGGCTGTTGTCAAAATGAAACATTATGAAACAGGTAGATCTCAGGATGAGCGCTTAAAACTTCCATGTAACTTCTCGGCATTTCTTCTTAACTCTCAGAAGGACTAGATTTAATGATACACTTATCCATTGTGTGCTTGACCTCATATCTGGTCTCCCCAGGATAGCCCAAAAAAATCAATAGCAAGATTTTAATCATCTCTAATAAGTTCATGGAAGAGAATCATTTACCAGGGCCCCTCTGTTGTATGCATTTGCACCGTGGTTCCAATTGATTATTTGTGCCAATTATTAACTATGAATCAGGATTGGAGGGAAAATAATCTGTACTTTGTCGACTTTGTTCTTTCTGAGATTTTCAGATGATAACATCAGCAGCCCTTTCTGCCCCTTATCCTTCTATTGCACCATTTAATTGCTATGTTTCCCTCCTAAATTATCTGTGGTGAATTTTTTTTTCTACTTCTCATAAAGTGAAGCAAAAACCTACAGTAGTTGGAGGAAACAAAAGGTCCCTTATTAATTATGACTCCAAGCAACTTCAACCCAGACTTGGGGGCTAGAAAGTACCTTGGATGATTTGTGCATACATTAGAAGCAGCTTTCATACACAGCCATGCACTTCTGAAGTAATCAATTTAAAAACAAAACCTTAAAAAAACCCACAGTGTTATACAACTCTGGGAATTATTAAGTAAAAAAGGCCCATCTGGGCTCTACTGAAAGCTAGCAATTAGCTTGCACTGCAAGAAGTGGAAGGCAGACAAGTAGTAACACCTCAGTGGTTCTCTTTGCTGTTTCACTGCTACTGGGTCCATCAGAAAGATGTCATCGCCATGACAGTTACAAAAAAATCAAACCCTTTCTGAGAAATCGCACACTTAGCTCTTCAGCTGCGTGCTTAGCTGAGACCAAGCTTGGTAGAAGTGGTGCGTGGTTAATTAAATCTTACTTTCTTCCTTTTATACGGTAATTACACCAATTATAAGTCAGATCCTAATGTTTTGCAAGGGCGGGGGGGGGGGGGGGTCTGAGAGCTCAACTCCTTGAGACTGACTTTATGAGAAAGAGGTATAAGGTGGAAGAGTTGACTTTGTTTCAGGGTGCTCCATGGCTGCAAATTGCAAAGAAACCTTCTCTAGTGGGTTTCCAGCGTACAGAAGGTGTACACTCGAGCAGAAAGGGAAATCAGACGGTTGGTACACAAAGTGTGTCTGTTAATGGCCTTGCACCTCCAGGCTGTGGAAGGCAAACCTAGAACTGGCTCCTGCAAATCTTTTGCATGTAAGAACCCTTGGGACCTAGTGGCAGCCTCTGTCCTGTGCAGGTCTCCTAAAAAGCTATAGTTTAGGGAGGAGATAATAATAACAAATGATGCTAATAATAAGCCTTAGCTCCGCTGCTCCTGGGAGCATTCGGGAGGCAGCAAAGCATGCTCAGCCCATGGAAGAATTACTGAGAGTCTGTAAGGTAAAAGTCACACAGTAATCTCATTCCTCCTACGACTGTTCTGGCAAATGTGAAAAAGGCGCTTTTACTACCCTCCACAAGGAACTCCACCTTTTGCTGAAATGAAAAAAAAGTACTGCTTGGGCAAGGGATTAGGCCACTGCCAGTTTTCCTAAGTTGACAGCACTATTGAAATAGAAGAAAAATGTATTTCTCATACCCCCCGGTTTCCTATGGTCTTGCTTTGGAGCTTTATCTGGCAGTCCCACCACAGGCAAGTGGGACTCCTTCCCCACTGCTCCCCCAGGTCAGTTAGCTAAACACTCTTCACCAAATGACAAACAGACTGTGCGAAAGCGGAGGCTGGACATTACTGTTTCTCGGTAAGCAGAGTATTTCCAGCTAACTCGAAAATAGGAGCTATTGTGCCAGACTTCAGACCCTGACCATGCTTAGAAACACAGGCTGTACCTCTGAGAGCTTCCAGGTACCAGCAGTGATGTGACCATTTGGAGCCATGAGGGATGGTGATTCCAGACCAGCAGAGAGAGCTCTTGATATACACTTATGGCCGAGGACATTGTGAAAGCACATCACAACCATTTCCATGGCAACTGGCTTTGATGGACTTCAGGCCAGTAGGAAACTAAAGAATAAGTTGACTTAGGGCAGGGAAAGAAAAACTGTGGTTATAAATATTGTGTAAGTGCAAGTGGGCCATTTATCTGTGCTGGGTGCATGTGGGGAGGTATTCACACATGTGAGGGTAATAAGGTGGAACTTAACCTAAGCCACCACCCAGGATATTCATCTCAGTCAGGACCCAGCCCTTGCCTGCTGCCAAACATGTGGGGCTTTATTTTCATTGGTGGCTGCTGCTTCACTGCTTCTATCACCTTAGGAAAATAAGCAATTAAAATCTGAAAAAAAAGACTGTATGGCAGGGGTTTCCTACCTTAGCATGGCCTTGGATTCTTCTGTGAGTATTGGCCCTTGGGAGATCAACAGGACAACTCTGTGTAGTGACAAGCTTTGGAGAGTACAGATCAGGGATGCACTGTCAATGGGCTTGCAAAAAAACAAGCCCCAAATAAAATGGCTTTATGAATCTGTGGCAAAACCTATGTACTAGCAGTGCACATCCATGCAAAGAGTGTGGACCAGGCACTGGGAGAGGATTGTATTAATTTATTTTCCTGTGAACGTTACATTCAAGAGGGAGAAGCAGTGCCACATGGCAAACAAGCATGGATTAAGCACAGCTTCTCTTCCGTTCCTGAAGACAGCTCTGGGTGTATTGGTGATTTAAGGCTAATTGGAGAGGGCTTGTGGTGGTCCCATCAGAGGAAGAGGAACGATGCAATTGGTCCTGCTGAGCAGAGTCGAATGCTTCCAGCTTTTGGGTTATGCTCCAAGAGACGGGATGCTTGGCCAGGATTAGTAGTTGTAGTGCGAGCATCAGGGAGCAAAGACAAACAGGGAAGCTTATTCCTCAAAGAAAGTGAGTTTCTCACATGCAGCTTTTGAAAAACAGCTGTTCAGGATGGAGCAGAGCCCAGACAAGCTTTGTTCTTGCCTTGCCTCCTCCATCGAGATCAGCCTAAACCCCAAAGCTCCAGCATGAACATGCTGAGCCCTGCACCACAGTGTGCCAAATCTGGATGCACACACTGACTTGGAGGCTTAGAGTTATCCTCTGGTGTGAAGGAATAGGTGTTTTTCTATCTAGTAATTCAGGAATGAAAAAGTAGGCCAGAGGCACGGAGCCTGTGACCCCTTACAGCACCGTGAATGCCTGGTTTTCATCAGACAGGACCTACGCTACCGACACGGGCTTGTTGGAGGCTCTTTCTGTCGGGGCTCATTAGCACCACTAAATCACAGCCATAACCCTGCCGCTCTCCTTCTCATGCTGTCACCTCTGACTCAGGATTTATCATTCCCATCCCCACCCCTTTCTGTTTGGCATTCTGGAGTTATTTATTTATATGAGGAGAGACAATTGCAGTGTTTCACGGGTGGTTGCAGTGGAATGCTAAACAGGCAGGACCGGGTCCCGCAGGTACTGCGGGATGTGGAGTTGATTTGGCCGATTCTACGTGACTAATATTAAATATCACCATATGGAGCCGAAGTCTTCCCCAGGAGTTTATCACTAATTCATCTAAGGGTGACTTTTGTTGTCAGTGTTAAAGTAACACTGGGCTTTTCTTTCTTTTTTCTGTGTTGCTACACTGTCTTCTTTTTTCTTTTTTTTTTTTTCCAATTTCTGTGAACTACTCAAGACAAACAGAAATATTAATTAAACTGTTAAAAAAATAAGTCTGCAGAAAGGTTATTCTTGCACCTGGATGTGTGAATGGAAAGTGTGTAATTTGGTCATGGGGGGAAAATAGCTCACTTCCCACCCTTCTCTTGTGAAATCAGTTGCTTAGCTATGAACCCTTATTCTTAGCAGAGATGGAGAATTTATTCTCTGTAAACAGTATCATCTATCAACTGATTTTTTATTTTTTCTCTTGTTTGCAAAGGTATTTCATGAGTTCATATTTGCCAGCTGGACTATTTAGCTGGCAGTTTTATGGGAATGAATTCAAGCCGTCAACACATGGAGAAAGTTGTTCACCTTGGCCCTTCACTGCTTATAAACAATTACTGGATTCCCAAAGTTGTGTACACATGCTTCAGATCCCTGATCAAATGACTGGAGTGCCTGACCAGTTATAATTAACCAAAGCTCTTCCTCAGGTCAGGATCCCCTGGTGTGCATGGAAATAAAGGTTACCCCCCTGCCACTCATAGGAACGAGTGTCTCTTCCCAATGAGCTCCTTCTTTTGCTCCCTCCCCAAACCAACCACCCTTAGTGCTATTTCTTTCCGGAATCCCATTGTGCTGGATACTGTGCAAACACAGAAGCAGAACTGATCCCTGAGTGCTTACAGCCAAAGCATGTTTTTAATGCATCTGATTAGTCTTTTAAACCAAGAGCTGCCTCCTGCTTGAAAACTTGTAGATGCTTCTGCTTTCTCTGTTGCCCTCCCAGAGACATTTTTGTTTTCTGATGTCCAGCCCCGGATCCCTTCTTCTGTCTTGCCCATTCCCCAGGCTTTTCTCCACTGTGGGAGATGCTCTTGCCAAAGCACCCTCCCTTTTTGAGGAAATCCCCTCTCTGAGCATTGGAGCGGCAGCTCAGGGTTGGGAATTACAGCCAGGGTGAGCGGCTCCACTCGATGCTTTTTCCTCTCGATTGCTGCATAGCGTGAGAGTGATGAGGGGAAGATTGATGTAGTGGCGAGCACAGTTCAGGTTGCACGCCGCTTGCTCCCTGAGAGCCCATTAAAGGGAAGATTTAGATGCAGCGGTGGTTGTTGGGATGACTGGAGAGTTAATTCCACGTGGAGGACAATTAACAGTTCCTAGTGAAGCAGAACCTGCTGCACAGTGCATGCTGTCATGCACAGGGTTTCTTTCCCTGCCCTTCAGAGGCTTTTACCTCACCCGAGCCACCTTCTCCCTCACTGCCTTCTGCAAAACAAGGAGGTAAATGTCAGTCAGGGAAATGTGCCTGATGCTGTGCAGCCCATTAGATCTGAGTGTCTGCTCCAGCCCTGCATGCAAGATTGCTAATGCTTTGCACTGAATAAAGGCAGGTTATTTTTAGGTGGGTGCTCCTTGTCCACCATCTAACTGTCCGTGGAGAAAAGATGTGAGGGGAAATGGATTCAACGGGCCAAGGCAAGAAAAAAATGGAAAATGAGAAATACAGCAGCCCAAAGCAGATCCTCCTTTAGCTGTGTTCTTTTTCACCATCATGGATAAGGCTTTTTTGCTCCAGTGCTCAGATGCCATATAAAGAAGCATTGAGCCATCCAAGCCTGGCCACTGTCATGCCATGAAATAAAAAGGTGGTTACACATACAGATATTCAGTATCATCGGCTTCCAAGCGATGGTCTTTAAAGACTCATTCAATTATGTTTCACACACTTTCACCCCAGTATCAGCATTGCAGGCAGAGTTGAGATCACTTATCACCTTTACTTTTCCTACCTGAATGTAAAATTACTTTTTTTTTTTCCCCAGTAGAATAATTCTGAACCAGGCTTTGCAAGATTTGGTTTGGGGGCTAATTGCAGTGTCTTTCAAAAAGTTTTCACCTGTCCTTTACCCACATGATGCAATTTAAACTCTGCTTTAACTTCGTTTTTGTCTAGGAATGTTTTTCAATTTCTTTTCTGTTTTCCCTTAACTATCAGAAATGTCATACAAGACTGGTAAAGAAACCCAAGGAGACTATTATTAGATAATAGTGCTACAGATTAGCAGTCATATAGAATCTGCCTTAGATTGTATTTTTTAAAATTCATTTTAAAGGTAGATTTTCATATTGAATTTCAGTCTTTGTAAGTCTACAAATTTACTACTGAAACCAAAAACCTCTTTTAATGTGTCATATTGTAAGAACTTGCTTGATTTGGTCATCTTTTGTGGGCACATCTAGTCCATAGACTTTGCAGGTTGTGAACCACTGCTCTGACATACCAGCCAGCAAACACCAACAGCTGGCACTTACTACTTGATTTGCATTGACAGAGCTGCCAAAACATACC
The DNA here is from genome assembly GCF_035582795.1 of Mycteria americana. Taxonomy (NCBI): domain Eukaryota; kingdom Metazoa; phylum Chordata; class Aves; order Ciconiiformes; family Ciconiidae; genus Mycteria; species Mycteria americana. The sequence continues at coordinate 62,709,370 of NC_134370.1, read as the reverse complement.
AGCGAACCTGCCCCAACATTCACAGTTTCCCTGTTTGCTCAAAACTGGATTTCCCTTGGTTGTGGCCCAGAAGAAAGTTGGTAACCTCTGTACACAAACTTGGATACAGTGATCAACTTAATTTATTTAAATATAACCACGCTGCAAGTTCTTGATTTACCTGGGTTTGTATTTGCACTCCTTTCAAATCATTTGGGGCAAAGAAGAAATTGCCTCAGATGCTACTCTTCTTTGAAGGGACTGAATTTATGATTAATTTTATTTCATAAACAAATTAATTGATTTACTCATACATCTTCAAAAACTTCATTGCATACTCAAAGAATAAGAGTTATCATTTTGGAGATGACAAGCTGTGTTCTTCATATGTCTTTAAGAAACTAAATCCTGCTTAGGCACAGAGGACAGTGGTGGACTTGTGATTTTTTGTCTGAGAATACGATGACATGATCAAAAATGACTGAGTTTCTATGGTTTAATGAATTTCTTCCCCTTAGCTGCTTGGTTACTACTTGACATCTGTGATAACCTATTTCCGAGTATGTGATCCCACTTTTTGTACTGGGCAATGTTTTGGACCCATCCAACTACACACTAGCTAGCCAAATAGCTGCATAACCCTTACATTGTTACTCTCATCTCTTAAGATCTCTAACTCCTATACCACTATTTTTGTGATGTTTATCTCTTTTCTACCTGAAGATACACTGTGGTTAGTCCATACTTATGGATGGTCCACTCGTGGGAGTATATTTCTATAAAATTTAATGTTACAGAATTTATGTCCTTCTATTGCGATTTACCTCATCTTCTAAGATGCTTTATTATAAACAGTCATAATTATGATTAATAGTAAAGCAGCAAACTAATTCCAAAAAGTCTGGAAATTAAACTGTCAGCCTCCAGTTTGTTCAAACATTACCCAAACCATGTTTGCCTTAAGATGTCCAATAGCAGTTCTGCACATAAGAGACATTGTCTTATTTCACTGACATTTAGGTTATTCTTGAGACCATTTTTTTCTCTCCTTGTGACTAGGGTTAATATTCAACTGAAATGTTCTGTTGCTTAGGAACCATCTCACAATGCTGAATTCATTAATGCTTTTTCCAGTTTGCTCCCAGGAACCTTGTTAGATAGTGTTTCCCACTTTTATCCTAATTAACAGGTACCTAGCAAAAAAAAAAGAAAATAAAATGTACTTCAGTAGAGAGCATTTCCGCTTATCCTTTGCTAGTGTTTTTCCTTCAGCCTGTAAAGAAACTGCAAGCTCCTAGAATTAGGACCTCAAGCTCCTAATTCTTCTTCAGTAAATTACAATATCCTTTGAGCAAAGCAAATATAATTCTCAGATTGGTCCTGACGTTGCTGACTATCAGGATGACTGGGTGGGATCTTCCCCTGGGCACTGGGTGAGTTCAGCAGCTGATTTCAATCCAGGCTAGTGTTTCACCCAGTGTCAATGGTTTTTTGTCAGCGCTGCACAAAGTAAATGGGATGGCAGGCTGGGGCTTGTGACCCTGAGCATGGCACAGTGATCTGCCAGAAAGGCTGCGTGGTGGCATGCACAGAGCTAGCGGGCTGTAGAAACCCAGCAGTCGTCCATGGCTCACACCCAGGGGAGAAGCGGCATGTCTGAAAGTTGGCCAAATGGTCCCATCCTTTTCTCTGCTTAGCAGAGCTCCTCCTGAGCAGCTCTGAAGTTATCCATACGGGTCTCATCTCCTGCCACATAGACATCTTTTAGGTGTTTCTCACTGCAGGGTGCTTATCATGTGGTTCCACTTTTCCTCTGCTCATGGGTGCCTGAAAGCCAAAGGGGAGCACGGTCAAGTGTTTGTGTTAAGAAATTGGGTATTCTTGAACCAAGTTGCAATCACAATTGCATCAACAGGCAAAGCAGGACAAACTCTATCAATGCCATTAAACCGCCTGCATATTGTGAGCAAAGAATGAGAGCTCTGAATTCTTTGTGATGAGGAGGAGACTCTGTTTTCAATAGGCTTATTTCTTTAAGTTTTGCTGATCAAGGTTTTCTTTGGCCTGTGCTGACCCTGCAGCAGTATTTGCCCCAGTGGTATACCAAGACTCAATGGCTGGGAAAGGATAAACTATTAATCTCCTTGATTTTTTCCCCACAATCCTTTAACTTAACTTCAGAAGCAAGAATCTTTTCTGATTCAAAAAGGGGGGTGGAGGGGAGTACGGATAACTTAAAATGTATGTGTTGATTGCTGCTGCTCCTCCCACTCCCATTCTGTATGCGGAGTGCAGAAATGCCAAGGCAAAGGTGTTTCCATGGTGTTTACCACTTAGACCTCTACAGTCAATATCCCGCCCTGATAATAGCAAAGAGCATGTTAGCATGTGATTTTCAGCCCAGATCTGCAAACTCAAAAGCACTGAGAATATTAGCCAAGGACCTGAATAAAGAAGTGAATTTCTGGATGCTTGTGCAAGCCTCCCAAGCCCCCAAGATACCAATGTCTCCACACTGATGATAAAGAGCCTTGCTTTTTCCATGTTGAGTGTTCAGGCAGAACTGTTGATGTCACAAACATTTTATTTTGCCAGCCCTGATTTGATTTACCAATATTTAGCAGCCAGACACAGAATTAAGAGATCTTAAGTGGTCAGGTCCTATTAACAATTTGTCTTTGACGTTGCCCTGTTAATTGCTTTGTTCTGCTTTAAGGTGCTGATTCAAATTCTTTTAAAATTCTGTTAAATAAGGAAGACGGTATGCTGCCTGTTTTGTAAAAGCTGACAGCAGTGTTCAGGTAAAATAAAGACAAATTCAAGGAAGTTATTTACATCCAAAACTGAACTGGAGCCAGTTTTAGCAAATCATTCACCTTAGTTATTTTAATGGCAATCTGAATAAAACAGTAAAACTGAAATGACATCAGACAGGTTTTTTCTGATGGGGTTGAATTTTTTTAATGAAAGGGGGTTTGATTTGTTTTGTTTCTTAAATAGTAAATACAGTTTGGACAATTTAGTCCAGACATTTCATTAATGTAGGTCAATTCAGTCAGTTGTTTTAGCTCAAGAAAGTGAACATTCTGGAGAAAAAAAGAAAGGTACAATTATTTTGGGATATATTTAAAAAAAAACAAAAGCTGAAAGAAATTGTGGTTTTAGTTCACCAAAAATCTTTCTATTGAACCACTGCAATTTGCAAGTTTACCTTTTGTTTGTTGAGAACGTTTTTTAAAATATGTACTTTGGATTACCCTGAAATCAATCTCTTTTCTGATCTTCCAGAACTGCAACCAAACAAACAAAAAAAATCACTTATTCATGCACCTCTGCTCATGAGGGAGTCTATCTCTGAAAGCTTTCCAGCACACTTTCACAGATGATAGAACTTCAGATTGCTCTGATAGGATTCAGAGAGATGTCCAGACAGCTAGATCTTTACCTGTACTTTCTGAGGTTCACTACCAGTAACATTTCTCACTAGATATCCTTTTCACTGAGTTAACATGCTCAAAGTTATGATTGGCAAGCACAAAAAAAAAAAAAGCTTACAGGTGGAATATGTTTAATATTTTGCTTCATGCCTCTTTCCATGTCCTCCAAACATGGTTTGCAAATGAGAGAGACAGGAAAGACAGGAGTAAGTAGCAGCTATATGAATTTGTATCTATCTGCCCAAAAGAACACTTATATTCCCAGTTTCAAAAAATGGTCAGCAGGTAAGATGATGGGTGACCGTGCTCTAACTTTGCTTGGACTGCAGGAGACAGCTCAGAACTATCAGGCACCAGGCTCTAAAGACAACCCCAGTCTCATTGCAACCAGCAGGTAAAACATGCCCTGTACTTCTGCTGCTTTTCTCATCTGAGGGAAATGAGAAGACGGACAAAAGTGTGACAGGAGAGATGGACAGAAAGAATGAGAGCAAATCCACTCCTTGGCATGGAAGGAGGGGATATGAGCATGTCTGACTAAGCCGTCTCTAGTGGATGGAGGCTAGGAAACACTGGCATGGAGCTACTTCCATGTGTGACTCATATTAAAAGTCATCATTAAATGAAGTGTGGCTGACTTGTGCGGTTCATGTGGAAAGTCACTATTTAGGTGAAGTGGAAGATGAAACCTGAGGGATTAAATGCCAGTTTTTTCAAGGGCCCTCCCTGACTCTCCAGCTTGCTGAAGACATTTCTGAGTGAGCAGCACTGAGAGCCGCATGAGAAAGGCTGGTCCTGTGAGTTGGCCAGGCCTGTTTTGCAGAACAGCTAAACACTGTTTGAGCACTTGTACAGGGAAGAAAGACAGTCTACAGGGAAAGAAGCTGATTTTGTGGCTTAAGTGTTGCAATAGGCCCCAGGAGATGCAGATTTAAGACCAATTTCTATTGCAGACTCACTAAAGAGGTGTGAGTTAGTTGCTTGCCTCAGCAGCCTATCTGTAACACTGGAAGAATAATACTTCCTATTACTCCTTTCCTGTCTTATTTAGATCATATTCCCTCCTGGGGAGGAAATATATCTCAGTTGGTAGTGATATAATGCCGAAATCAAGGAGCCCTAGTCACAAGTTATGCCTCTACACATTCATAGTATTGCATTCTTCTATGTCATCCTCTACTTCTTTTACAACATCACCCTTGCCAGCATGAGGGGCTCACAGTGCTTGGGACTGAGCTAGCAAAGTCAGGAGATGATCCAGTTTGGATCCAGTCTCTCCTTTGTCCTTCCAGGATTGCCACCTGATTTTCAGAGTTTCTGCCTACCTCTGGATGGTGATGGGAGCCTGTCTGGAAATGAGTGCCTAGGACAGCCTGCTGGTCTGATGAGAGGTATGTAAAAAACAATTGTTGTCACGTTGCCACCTCTGAGGTTCTGCTCCTTTTCTTGAGATTGTAATAAACAAGTCTAAATTATTTGCCAATGTCAGGCTTTTTTTTTAACAGAATGTGACAGAGGAAGGAAAGTAAGAGGTATCTTTTCTTCACTGTGATAAGACCAGTGTACCATGACTCAGATGATTACCTATGATCGTTCATACTTATTCCTGGTACAAAACTTCATGCTGCCTCAGTGGCATGCCAAGATGATGGGCATCAACGCTGAAGGGTGAGGAGGTCCCATGGGAAAGTTAGAGGCAATCTCTCCCGATGAGGGGATGCACGTCGCGCTCCCTAGGTGACTGAACTCCTCCACACCCACCCCAAAGAGAGAATTATGCTCTTCTCTGCACAGATAACTAATAGGTTATTCCTGACTTTTATTTCAGAATTAAAAGTACAAGCCCATATAAAGTCTCCTTGAAAAAGTGAGCAGTGCTTCATTTGACATTGCTGGCAGGTATTTGGATTGCTGCAGCAGCACTGCTCCAGCCGAGAGACTATCGAGTGATTCATGCCTGTCCCTCTATTTATGGCGTTGGGGGATCCGCTGACCCAGCTCACATGTGAGCTGCAGAGCTCAGGAAACAGCCTTACACTTTCTAGGCACAAGCCATTGTGGGCAAGAGCAAAAAGGCAGTGGCAGAAGGTCCGAGGAACCCTAAAGGTGGTGCCGTGTTTGGATGGGCCCTTCTTCAGTATTCAATTTTCCCCCGTACAATCAATCCTCAAGTTCTCACTTTGTTTAAAAACTGCACTAAAGAGAAAGAAACAGCTTGAAGAGAGACTACAGAGCCAGAACTGGGTCTAGGTGACAGAAGAAAGCCACCTCCCTGTAATGCAAATGCTCGGTTTCTGACGATATTGCACAGGGCACGGAGCTCATGGCCTCACTAATCCACAGCAAGCAAGTCCTTCAGCAAATTCCCCGTCTTGGGCTCCTTAGGAATCCTGCTGCTTGCTCACCTTCTCCCCCCGCAGCCCAGGTAGGTCCTGCCCTGGCTGGAGGGATGGTTTCTCCAAAGGCAGACGTATGGCCAGGCAGATCCATAGCTGACCACAAACAGATAGACAGTGACTGGCGACCCACTCCCTGAAAAACAAATTAGAGAAGCATAATCAGCAGGTGTTTGCTGGAGCTGCTACATAATGAGGGGACTGAATGCATGCAGCACACGCAATCCGTGTCTGCGAGCTGCTATACAGACCTATCCAGCCATCTGCAGATGTGATACTCACCAGATCAAAACAAAAGTGCTTTGCAGTATTTTCGGAACCCAGAGACTTGAGCCCTGTGCTAAACCTGCAGCTTGTTGCATTTTATCTATTTTGAAGGCTAGCAGCAGATTTGACCACAACACTGGTTTTCCCATTTAAATCAGACATACAGTTCACTAGTGTTACAGAAGAGAGACATGTATTTTCAGTTCCTGACAGAGCCCCTTACTTTGCCATTGACTCTCTCTGCTGACAGTGAAATTCAGGGAAGGGTTGTGGTTGCGCTGCTGGAGGTTGGGGATGCAAGCAGAATGGTGTTAGGGAAATTGCTTGTTTTCTTTTAAGTCCTCTCTGAGTGTTTTGGAGCTGTTTGGGTGTGAGCTGTGGTACCGGAGCACAGTGACTGCTGAGCCAGGCCAAGTGAATTGTCCCGTGCCAAGCTCCACCTCTGAATACCCTTGCTCTGGTCCATCTCTAATAATAATTGCTGTTGTGCGTCTGGTGTTTGTGGCCCTGTGGCGACAGGTGAAATAACAGGAAGACTTAGTATGCACACTGTGCCTTACGTACACGAGTGATTAATTTGGCCATCCACAACTCAGAACAATAATCCTGTCCCAAACACAGCAATCAAAAAATGGGTTATCAAAAAATAAGGCTACAGAAATTGCATTGTGGGAGAAAATACATCAATAAAGGGAGCATTTGGACTCAGGGCTTCAGTCCCATAACACGAATACCCATGGAAAAAACCTTTTCTTATAAATAAGGTGAGGAATTTTTAATTACTGGTCGATTCATTTGTGTTATTCCACTCAGACAGGACTTAAAAGAAAACAAGCAATTTCCCTAACCTCATTCTGTTTGCGTCCCCAACCTCCAGCAGCGCAACCACAACCCTTCCCTGAATTTCACTGTCAGCAGAGAGAGTCAATGGCAAAGTAAGGGGCTCTGTCAGGAACTGAAAATACATGTCTCTCTTCTGTAACACTAGTGAACTGTATGTCTGATTTAAATGGGAAAACCAGTGTTGTGGTCAAATCTGCTGCTAGCCTTCAAAATAGATAAAATGCAACAAGCTGCAGGTTTAGCACAGGGCTCAAGTCTCTGGGTTCCGAAAATACTGCAAAGCACTTTTGTTTTGGTCTGGTGAGTATCACATCTGCAGATGGCTGGATAGGTCTGTATAGCAAATACATCAATAAAGGGAGCATTTGGACTCAGGGCTTCAGTCCCATAATACGAGTACCCATGGAAAAAAACTTTTTTTATAAATAAGGTGAGGAATTTTTAATTACTGGTTGATTCATTCGTGTTATTCCATTAGGAAGAACCTAAAGACACACAGACACACACACACAGAGGGACCCACACATTGGGTCTGGCACACACGCTTCCTTGCATTTCCATTAGCAGTTTCTAGCCAGTCCTCTTCATTGCCATTTGCACAGCACATTGCCTCACCCAAACCCATATGATAAGTCCTTGTGATTAAATATTCCCCAGGCTTTCCATTTATACCTCGTGCTATAGATCTGCTGGACATTAGTGTGTGTATACATAGACATATATATTCGATTTATGGAAACTATAATGACCTTCAACGAGATAATATCACCTGTCCCCAGAGTGTTAATCTTCATTTCCTACAGCCACTTTCTCTTAAATCTGACTAAAGGATACTGGGTCTGGCAGGAGAACAACAGTGGCCTTCTCCTGCTCTGAGATAACAGGAGTGGAGCCCAGAAAGCAAGAACGATGCCAACAAGCCAAAGAATCCCATATAAATTACACAGCCATCGTCAAGATTTCATGGAAGCTAATCCTATTTGTGTTTTGCTCTGTGTTTCTCCGTAGCCAGGCTCCTGCCGTAATTACACCTGGAACCTTTTCTTTCTTAAGCTGCTTTTTTAGCGTTCAGGCACAAGGTCATGCTGCAGAGCAGTTAACCAAGCAGTGGCTTGAGATTTTAAGTGTAAAAGGTCTCATTTTTTCCTGTACATGAGTGCACTGGAATTATTATTTGAATGGATTTGAACGCAATACAATATCATGGCTGAGTGTTCTGATAAGACTGAAAAGAAATATTTTCAGAATATTTTGGTTCATTGAAAAAAAAATGTTTTAACTTGTTGTCCTGGTTCATGATTAAAGTAACCAGAGAAACCTTGTCCTTCCCCACAAGATGGAAATCCCATTTTCTGATGAGCCCAGGGGACAATTTCCTGTCCCCAGGACACCGGGTGGACAAGAGCAGCATTCCTGGCACGTGGCAGCCCTGTGTTTCTCTGCGATGAACACCCGCTCATTAGAGCACAAATCGGGACACCCGTAGTCTGTTCCCAGATGCACTCTTGGCTTATTAAATCCCCTCTGCACCTTAGTGACACCAGATGGACAGTGCCTTAGTGAAAGCTTGTCTTAGGGTAATAACAGTCTTGACATATTTATGGAATAAGGTGTGAAACATGTTTTTAATTCCCGACTGGAAAGGTGTTATTTAAGCACATTAATGCTTGCATATTTTTATGTATGTTAAATAGGGGGGCAATAAAAAGGAATCTCATTGATCCCACAAATAATTTATCATCAGAAATAAGAGAACCCAAGAGTTTCTCATGTTAGTATTCTTGATTATAAAATAAACAACACTTTTATTGAGTAGCCATGCCTGTTCCCCAGTGTCTGAAGATACATTACTTACAGCACTCCAGTCTCACCATGAAGCCAGTCAGTCAGCAGTGTTAATCTTTCTTCTCCTCAGGTCACCGCAGAACACTTCAGCTGCTTTTTTTTCCTTCTTTTTCTTTTGCATTGTTTATAAACCTGCCAACATCTGAAGAAGGGACTTGTGTTTGTCCCAAAGATCACGTATTACACAACTCATTTGCTGGTTCAGTTACAGATACTACAGGCTGTCTTGCCTTCACTTTGCACACTGGAACCACTTTGCTTTTGTAATTGAACCAGGCTCGTCCCCACATGTGTGGGGAGACTTGTTAGGCACTGTATCTGTCCGATCATGCTCAAGCGGTACAGAAATAAATCAAGATGTGTGGAAAAGAGGTTTGGGTTATATGGAACTGGCCAGATCCCAGGACCCCATTTTGTTCTGGGATTTCCACACCCTGCAAGTGTTCCAAGGGTGATGTTCAGTAGGAAAAAAGGGAGCTTGGGAACACCTTCTTTGTCTTTCACAAAAATTGGTGTGGACAAAATGAGATAATGGGCCGTGCCGAGTTTCCTAAAGAGCTGATTTTGAAAAAAAAAAGAAAATCCCCCATGGAGCTTCTGAATCAGAGCAGGGCACACAGCCATTGAAGCGTTTAGTCGTGGTTAGTCTTTTCAGCCTGGTGTACAGCAATGCACGTGGGGACAATTGTCATGAAACACCAGAATGAGTTGCTGATGGATACAGGATGAAAGACCCAGAGTGGATAAGGAGCTTAACACAAGCCTGGGAAGGTTTTCTGGCCTTTATGCTACCTCAGGGACAAGTGCTAAACCTAAGGAGGACTGAGAAAAGAAAAGAGGAAAGAGGGAAGGTGGTGTACAACGGCTTCAAAGTGCAAGAAAAGATGAGACTGGCCCTTTCTCAAGAGCTTAGAAGCAAAATTGGCTTCCTGGAGAGAGAACATAAGAAATCTGGCAACCTAAATATATTTAAAGGGCTTACAGCTCTCCAGGGAAAATTTTGAGGCTATTGAAGTGGAAAAAAACCATTTGCTAAGATTAAACAGGCTTTTTTCCTCAGAAAAAAAAAATAAAAAACTGACAAAGCAGACAAATGTTTGGCAGGAGACTCAGAAAAGAAAAAAAAAAAAACCACAACCTGGCAATAACAACAACATGATGTGGGAAATCTGGGTAGGGGAGAGGTCCAGCCTGCTTCCCCTTTGTCTTCCACAAAGGCTGTAAGGGGAAAGTGAGATATTAGTCCATGTAGAGTTTCCTAAAGAGCCAGTTTTGCACAAAGAAAAAAAACTTCTTGAAAAACCAGAAGAGAGCCTTTCCAAGCAAAAATTTGAAAATTTAAGGCCAATGAGAACCCTTGCAGAGTTAATGTTGAACAGGCCTTAACACCTGGTGCGTGATAGGGAATGACGATTGCTGCTTGACCTTGGGCTTGAGCCTAATGTCGAGAACAGGCATGGTCACAGTGAGTGGCTCGTGATGAAATGGCAGGTGCTGAATGATTTTGGCTAATTTGATCGCTCATTTTGAAGAAATTGGCTGTGAAAATGTTAGTGTGAAACAGTGCCCGTTCAGGGCCCCTATCCCTCCATCCCTGAAGCAAGGCACGTGCTGTCGAGATGAATCTATTCATCTTGGGTTCTCAGCATCTCCGTCCTTGCAGCCCACAGAAAGCTGGACGGCACAATGCGTGACATCTCAGATCTTACTGCGGCAGCAAGTCATTGACCTGGGATTGGAGCATTGCCACAGGGAGGAGTGGCAGGGAGGGAGCAAAGTTCCTATTGAAACAGTCCATAAATCTTGGTGATATTTGTGAAGTGGATGGCAGATCATGAAGAACATCTATGTACTTACAGTGAGGTAAAGGTGAAAACCCTCCACTCACGTCAGTGCAATTATACTACTGAATCCAAAGGAATAATCAGGCTTATGGGAGAAATGTCCTTGCATTTCCATGGCCAGCTAGGTGTGAAGGGCCCTAGTAGGTCAGTATTAACCTGCCTTGTTAGTACTGTGAGCCAGGATGTCAAGCTTATCAGCCCTTCCTTCCCACAAGTATGCAAGATGGATATAGGTTCTCATAGAGTATATTCCCCTAAGATCAATGACCTGGTTAAGGCTAATTACCACACACTCTCACTCTAAATTAAAAAGGACCTTAGTAACCAAAAGCCCTGTATGATTAAGTGGCTCCAAAGATTAACTGCGATAAGAGTGGTATGGTGCTTCCAGGTTTCCACAGTGCTATATATTTGTCACTCTCTGGACCCACTGCATGGACCTTGGAGCTCTGTTTTAAAAGGTCTGCAAAGTGAATTAGCGGTCATTTATCAGTTGGGAGTGGACAAACCAAAGAATGCTTTTAAGCACCAGCTTTGTCTGAGCAGCAGAAGTTTGACCCCTGGGGTGTTGGCTAGGCTAGTGAGCCTGGTGCTCTTCCATCAGCATCCACCTTGCACCTATTGCCCTGGCTGTCACCCATGCACTGATCCCAGGGCAGCCTTCAGGAGATTTTTCTCCAGACTTGACTTCATGTGAATGCTGAAGGCACTGATGGCTCCTGGTTTATCCACTGATCAGGTGCAGAGTACAGCACCAGTGAGACACTCCACTGCCTATCTTTGTGCTTTGGTCCTGGCTTATACGAGAAGTTTTCCGCCCCTACAGGTGCTCCTATGCAAGGGGTGAAAGGAAGCGACCTCGGAGAAGCAAGGCTGACAGCTATCAGAAATGGTTTCCGTACAGTCTCTACAACAGGGAAGAGAACAGCCTAAGAACAACCCTCCAGTCTCAGAGCAAACGTCCAGCTGGAGCAGAATAGTCCATGGCTAGTAGTGGGTGCTTAGAAATGAATATAAGAAAGAGAAAAAGCAGAGAAAGAAAATTCCCTGCCAACATCCCTCCTCATTTTTCAGTAATCTGCAGCTTAAAGAGTCCACGATTGGAGCTTGGATCCACTTCACTGTGTTTAATAAGCCCTTGATGTACTTTTCTTCCATGAATTTGTCTAATTGCTTTTTGAACCTATTTATTCTTTGGGCAATGAGCTCTACGGTTTGATTATGCTTTCTGTGTGAAAAAGGACTTCCTTTTGTTTGTTTAAATCTATGGCCTGATCGGTTTATTCGGTGCCTCTTGTTTCTGCCTTACAAGAAACAGTGAATAATTGTTTGCAGTCACTTCCTCCACTCCATTTATGATTTTATATAACCATACATACACCCCTCACTCGTTTATTTTCCAAGTTGATGAGCCCTAGCCTTTTGATTTCTGTGTACAGGACCTGCTCCGTACCCATCTGGTCATACTTGCCAGACATCTCTGTGCCCCTTCTATTTCTACAGAATTTTTGCCTGAGAGGGCGCAACCAGAACAATCAATCAGGATGTGAGCCATTTTAGCAGTATAATGAAGGTTTTCTTTTGTTCTCTAGATCTTTCCTAATTATTACTAACATACTCTATATGCCTCTCTGACCTGTGTTGAGCACTGAACTGATTTTTTCAGAGAAATTCATAGTGATTCCAAGATACCTCCTGAGAGACACTAGCTAATTTGGAACCTGTTTCTATGTATTTACAATTAAAATTTGTTTTCCTCATGTGCATCACTTTATTATCAACACAGAACATCTTCTGGTCTGGAAGGGTTGTTACCATTCACTTTGTAAAAAAATATTCTAAAAGTTGTTTTACTAGCATTTCAAACAGAGAATGCTTCAGATTCATCCCTCTTAAACTACTGACCTCCTCCCTGGTGAACTCTGATAAAGGAATTTATTACACTTTTCCACTATAACCTTTTCTTCCTTGAGCACCCATTACACCCTAATCATGAACTGCCAGTGTAAAATATCTGACGTGTTTCTTGTTTCTGATGTGCTTGAATTGTTACTTCAATTGCCTTTTGAGAATTGTTTCTGCAAATCTTTTTTGCCTTGCCATATGATAAATTTTACATTGAACTTGGCCAAGTTTGCTCTTCTCTGTTTTCCTCTTTTTGGCCCAATTTCTGCTCTTCAGTGGATGTCTTCTACTTTAAGTATATTTTTTTAAATCTGCAGCTGAACCAAACATAACCCTTTTCCCTGTATTCACTCCTTCTGCAATTTTTGATGCTATAAATTTTAGTGAGCATCAAATGTGATCTTTTCCATAATTTTCATGCCACAGAAAAAGTTTTTACCCTCTTAGCTGTTGATTTTCTGCCTCATTTTTTATGAAGTTAGCTTTCCTCAAGATAAATGCTAATGCTACTGAAGTGAAGGGTTTGTTTATTTGTTTCTCAGTCCTACAAGACTGTTGAATTGAATTAAATTGTGCTCGTTATTACAGACTGATTCTTAAATAGTTGTGTCTGAAATCCAGTACTGGGTCAGGACTGGATGAGGAGTTGTTTTTCCTTCTGCAGGATCTCAGAACTGTGTATCCAGCCTTTCTATATTCATCAGGCTCAATACATAGACATGTATTAACAGGGACTGCAGAATTATGCCTGACTGGGACATGATTTCTTTTCAGGATAAAACAGCTCATGTGTTAAATAACTGGCTTAGCATACAGGCAGTCTGAGATCTTCTTTGGGGTGTTTTTTGTCACTTTTGTTTATTTGTTTATTAATAATTCACAAGACTAGGTTTCCGGAAGTAGATACATATATTATGTATCTCCATGCTGTGTTCCTCCCACAGTTCACATGGAAGAGAACAGATTTTCAGTGTGCTAATGCCCAGCTTTTTCCAAAAATAGATGTCGTAGCATTTCTTAAGACACTCAGAAAATCACTACCACTTCTGAGTGTCTGTAGTTACATTGTCCATGTCTTTCCTTTCTGGTTTCCTCAAGAATTTCCCACAGCTCTGCCACTCTATAAATGGTATTTAAAAAATCCTCAAATGTACAAAGCTTGTGTCATCTATACCAGCATTTCCTAAAAGTTGGCTCAACTATCTGATGCAATAAATATTGCTTAGAACATCCAAGACTATAAATCACTAGGAGAATAGCCTGAACCCAGTAGCAAATTATCACAGGCAAACTTTCAAATCTGTAGAGACTTACATATTTTACTTGAGCTCAAACTCAAATGTTTAATATGTGAGCCCTGTACATGGGATCAGCTGGGAAGCAGGACCTTTCTCTGTAACCCTTTAATAAATTCATTCCTTTATTTTTAGTAGCATCTTTAACTGCCAACAGTTATCTGTCATGTCTGGCCTGTCTGGTCTTCTTCACTGTCGTATCAGAGCACTCATATTAAATAATATACTGGCATCATGTTTTTGTAAGAGGATTTTGATAAGCAATAAAGGGAGAGTCTGATAGCACTGCCATGAAACTCCTACAAGGAGAGCTGAATCTGCCCATTATGTACCAGAATTAGCTCTGCCAGCATGTTTCCAAGAACAGCTGCTCTTGATGGCTATCCCACCCTACATTTCTGTAGCATTTAGCAAAAGGCCCTTCCCTCTGCACTGTAGCACTACCTGCTATTCAGGTGATGAGTCCTCACACAGGCACCCAGCAGCACTGCCCACCGTTGTACTCCTGCTATCTCCTGTTCATAAAGTGCCAAGCAAGAAAAATGGTGGGGTATTTCATGCTATTGACAAATGGCGACAGGATTCAGATGGCTGAGCTCATTTCCACTGTAGCCTTGAGCAGGTTTGAACCTCCATCTCCGGTACTGAGAGCTTTAGCATATCATCTGCTACCCTTTGCTACCTGCTCCAAGGTCAGACCTACTAAAGAAAGGATCTGCATTAATTGTCATGGAAAAAAGGGGATTTCAAGGTAACTGTCAAGAAATTAAAAGGCTGGAAACACAGAGCAAATAAATTAGACTACTTTCGCCTACCCACTTAATGTTTCTAAACTGCCCATGTGCTAGAGAAGGGTTGCCGGGCTGTGCTTTACCCATCCCTGGACTCTGAAAGGCCAGGGGGAGAGGTATACAGAAGCACACAAAAACATAATTGTTTTTAATTTTCTCTTTTCAAGTGAAATTTTATGATCAGGATGCAGGGTGATCTGCAAGACAAGTTGGCAGAGGTTTTGGGCCAAACATAATTTGGGATCGCTGCCACAGAAATGCTGGAACCAGACAGAGAAATAAAAATGCTCTGCGTGCAGGTTGAAAACTAAGTACAATGTTTGTTATTCTGGCTGTCTTAGTCTGGCAAGATGCTGGGATAATAAGAGGTGGGTAAGCATTGTTTCTGCTATTGATACAGCGTGATTACTTTTTCTTATAATGTGTCTCTTTAGAGAAGACATATAAAATTGACAAAGGCAATCTATGCATTCCCAGCAAAGGTCTGCAAAATTATGGGCTTCAATCTAAAAGGTGGCGTAGCAGAAATGCAGTGGGATCAGCTCTAGCAGGGACTTATAATTTCCCACCAGCTGAATTCTGATGGTAATGAGTGAGTAGGACAGGCAGAGGGACGCAATGCCTAGGAGGAGAGAGGTGCTATTTATGCACAAATACATTAATAATCAACAATGATGAGAAATGAAACAGAAAACTCACATGGCAGTTTAATAGGATTTTGGTAACTTCTGATATACTTACGAAGTTCTGCATGAATCCGACAAGGACTCCAACAAATTCCTTTTCCCGTTTTAATGGAGGTTAAACAGATTTAAGCAAATCTTAGGGCAGATTTATTAAATATTATGTAGATTTTTACAAACCCACTGGAGATTCAATAACAGTTATTTTTGAGTTAGCAAATCTTTCATTGTGCTTGTTAGAGATCTTGGTAGATTAAACAAGGAGCCAGGTCTAGCAAATGTTGAAATTTAATATTTAGAGTCAGACTGAATAAACCATGGGCGGATTTTGCAATGACGTGTTCAAGATTTAACAAATATTGTCTCATCTCAAGAAAATAAATGTTAAATAAGGATGAAGCTAATAAGGTTCAGCAAGACAAGAGCTCCATTTACAAATCTTTTATGTATTTAATAAATACATTTATTAAATGAAGTGCAGTACTCATTGGAGATTGTATCGATGTAAGAAATTCATCTCCGGTACGACTTAGTCAGACTAATTCCCCATTTATTAAATGTTCTTGAGATTTAGAGAGTCCACATCAAGCTTAATGTGCATCTGGGAGGCTCTGTAAAGCATTCATAAGAAATGGCAGCCAGTGGCAGCCTTGGGTTAGGAAGTATCTTCCTCTTTTTTGCTTATGCTTCACCCCAGCAAAGGGACATCTGAAGGAAGGAAGAGAAAGTCACTTTTAAAGGAAAGTGTTTCTAATACTAAAGTTGTGTGTAAGAGAAACCTCTGGAGGTAGTCATGGGGGAAAGTGGAGCTCATATCCAGAAGCAGGGGGGAAGATGAAGTGAATGAGGTTGTGGTAGCTGTAAGATTGTACAGATTTGGCACACTGGAACAGACACCAGCCAGTATCTGCGACACTGAATATTCAGCATTTTCAGTATCAGGGAAGTAGACTGCAGTAGGCTTAGCCACAGTGCAGGTGGAATAGCAGGGCAAACATCTGTTAGTCATTTGTCTTTCTTTTGCTTTACCTGTGATTTCTGTTCCTGGCCAGCTCAGCTCTTGGCCGCCTTGCTGAGGCCAACAGAGAGGCGATGAGTTGTTCTGGTCATTTTAAGTGTGGATGCCTGTCCCCTGGGAGCTGGAGCGAGGCTCTCAGGTTGTGCCTGGGGCCCCTGGAGAGCTGCTAGATGGTCTCAGGGCTCAGCTGCTGCTGATCTGCAGTATGTTGTGCTAAGTACAGCTCCCTGAAGGACACGCATAAATTAGAGCTACAGTCCCACTGATGACCCTGAGCGTGGTTTGGTGACTCAAAATTCACACCACCTGATGTCACCATGCCCTTCCCAATGGCATTGCAGCAGCATGCTCACTGTTCCTAGAGCATTAACGCTTCCGTGAACTCCTGCTGCACCCGGTGCCCTCAAAGACTGGCTACATGAACATACTAATATTTGGGGTGTGACTTGATAGGCCTGGAACAAATGTATTTGACTTATTTTCACATCTAGCAAATGTCCTTTAGAGTAAAATTTTTAGCAATGATGTTTGCGAGGTGAAAATCTTGAATTCCACTTGGCATAGGTAGTTCAAAAGATAGTGTAAATTAAATGTGGAAGAGAACCAACAGTACAAAACGACATCATTTGCAGTCAGCTCCCTGCACTGGGACATTCCAGGTTTCTTGGAGACTAGAGGGGATGACTTCATAGCTTGACAGTGGCATCATCCTTTTCATAAATGGCTTAAATGGAACAATGATGCAAGTCCATTTCACTTGGATTTCCCTTGCCTGTGCCCGTATCAAGCCTCAGCACGCATGCAGCGAGTCTCGCCACTTCCCAGTCCTGCACAGCGTCTGTCTTGTCTTGCAGAGGAGGTGCTGTTCCTGAGTATTTCACAAGAGGGTGTTTCTGGCAGAGTGTGTCGAATCCTTGCTGCCTGCAGCCCATCTTGAGAGAGTCTTCGACCATCTCTTACAGAGGGGGACAAAGCAAGGAGACCTCAAAAGGCAGGGAATGCACATACAAACAGGACTATTTACCGCTGTCTGCTGCAGTTTCAGAGCAGATCAGCTAAACAGATTTCCCAACAGCAGAAAAAACATCTCTCAGAGGAGATAATAATCGTAATTGAAATCAGAAAACCTTCAAGTATCTTTGTGCGTACAGTAATAGCACGACATTTAGAATCACAGTGGGATTAATAATGGGGAGCACCGTTCTGCCACTTGTAGTCTGTTTTGTTCAGGGCTGGGGGGATGAGCTGCACTGCCATTGGGGTGGTCCCCAGGGATGGTTTCTGCCAGGCTTCTCCTCCAGACCCATGCTGGGGGTGAAGGTGGAGTGGCATCTGGTTTGCCATTCAGTGGAGGAATGACTAGAGACCACACTGCAACCCCTGGCGTGGCGGAAACGAAGCTATTTAGCATTCTGCCACAAGGGGAGAAAAGGAAAAGCGCAAGAAAGCTGAGCTAAGATTCAGCTCACACCAAGCTTTGCAGGAACAATTATAAAATGCAAATACTGTGGACACTTCCTTAACAACGCAAATCTATCCATTACCTGCCTCTGTTCTTTTATCAAGCATTTATTTAAAGAGAAAATTCTTGTCTATTTTTTTTCCCCCTCCCACGCTCTATGATAATACAAGTTGTCCATCAGATTCCTCATTGTATGACCACGCCAAAGTAAGCTGACTCCTAAATGCTTATTGTGTCACATCAGATAACTATGATAACACTGCTGGGCATCTCCTTGTGTTGAGCAGCATCTTACAGCATGAAGCTTAATGGCAGGTGAGAACTCCTCATTTTACAGTGGGAACAGAGAGAAAAACCACACTTTTTGCCAGAGCAACTCCTACATATTGGCAGGGAGCCACCAACCGGATTAACCCACACCCATTCAACAAGCAAGCAAAATGTGCTAAAGAAACAACCGTTGCTCGAGATGGTCACTTTTATTTCTAAACCAACCTTGCCCTGGGTCTATATCAGCTCTGACTACAGCATCCCCTGCTGATGATCCCTTGTCTCTTGGCCACGGTCCAAGGGCAGCTCAGTCCCATCCAGTTCAGAGCCTGAGATAGTGAAAAAAAGCTCAGGTTACCAAGATGGCAAGGAATTATTAAAAAACAGGCAAGAGCCCTGAATACTAGAAAAAAGCAGTATACAGCTGCAAAAAGTCTCTCCTCCCCAACCCAGACAGCTGGTTTTTCTTCTCGCCGTTAAACCTGCTTCATTCATCACAGTTCGGACAAGCTTGAGACCGCGACCGTCCTGCTGTAAAAGCTGGGACTCCCTTTACCGAGCCGGAGGAGACGGTTCTTTCACTGTTTCCCGGAAGATGGCTATGCCAGGCGGTTACGCAGCAGGTATCAGCAGTGACGCGTAAAAGCAGACAAGTGTGTCTCAGTATCCCCTGCCTGCTGGCCCCTGTCTTTCTCTGCTATTTACATGATGTGCAAATTATCAGAATATTTTGCTGCCTTTAACAGGACTTTGAAAGTAGATCATCCAAAATTAAGGTAACTTTTCTCCCTTTCTGATTAGCTTTGAGCTGCTTCCATATCTCAGGGGTGGGAAATAAAATTTGAATGAGGTTGAACGTTTATTAGGAAATTTTCTTTAAGATGCTGTTACATTCTTGCTTCTAAGATCTATTTCCTTGCAGCAATCAGTTTTAAGAGTCTCTATTTATTTCAGGTGACAGGTCCAGTGGAGTGAGACATGGGTAAATCTGAGGCTTAAAGTTAGAATAAAAGAGAAATCGAATGGAATTGGGTTTTACACTCCGCCTTTCACACTGGGCACATTGTTATTCACATTTATCACCATCTATAAAAGATGCAAGAAAAAGAGGAAAAAAGCAGGAAATGAAATGCCGAAAAAATAACTGTCTTTAAATGATGAGCAGCTGAAGAAAGCCAGAGAATTCAGACTAAAAAGGACACCCTGAGATAAGGCCCTGAATGTTGGATTTGTTAAAGGGAGAGAGGAGCTGGACGACATAAAGTGTGATGTGGGAATTTAGAAAACTGTTCACAGTAAGAACTCAGCTAATTCCTAACTCTCTTAATCTGCAGACCCAATTATCTTCACCCCATCAAAAAGTCCTCCACAACAAGCAAAAAAAACCCAGAAAACAACCCACCGTAACATTTCCTTCGCTTTTCTTGCCAGTGTTTAATAGCAGAATGCTCTGCTGAGATTTCCCAGCACTAAGAATCCATTACTTTTAACTCAATATGCCACAGTACTTTTATGAGTATGCTAACTAGCACTGTAAATAATTGAAAATAAGTGATACTTGTTAAAATAAATGAACAAAGTGTATTTTGTAATGCAGTAACTTTGATTTTTTTATTGTGTTTGATTGCTAATTTGCAGAATTCTGCACTCCCAAATACATCTCTTAGTCATTAGTGGAACTTGTTCTGATCTGCTTCATGAATAGAAATGACTGCATGGTTTCGATATCAATAAAATAGGGGATTGCATGGCTATGGAATATGTCAGTTAAAGAAGAGGAAGGGACAGGAGTTGCTGTTGTTATGTCGTTTAGGAATTTATCCTGCTTGTTCCTCATCCTCCTGAAAATGGAGAGCTTTGCAAGTGGGGGCAACAGGAGAAAGAGGGGCTTGCAAAAACTTAGTGTCAGAGATATTTCTTCCACATGGGGTACAAATTTGGTTTAAACTCAAATCTCTCTGGTTTTATTTTTGGTGGTAGGGGTGGAATGGAAGAACCATGCCATGAGTTCAATTTTTCTGAAGAAAGGAGATTTTTGAAGGAGGCAGCAGGCCAAGCTGTTCCTTCCCTGTGTCAGTGAACATCCCTGTGTCAGTGAACACCACCACTGTCATTTCAAGAGATGCAAGGGTGAATGGCATCAGCCTGGTCTCATGATCCAAGGTGGCCAAAAGATAACAAACAATATCAAGCAAATTATACTAGGAACCATGTTATGGCTGCACCAGTAACTACCCCAGAGCCTGAGAAACCACCGGGCATCCTGACCCAGCAGTGCACTGCACAAGCAGGCACCACGCTACAATCAGCAGCTCCTTGCTGGGGTAAAGGATTGGTATATATTGACTCAGTTGCTTAACCAGGGTGCTTTTTTTGTGCGTGCATTTACATCCAATGTCCATTGCTACCCACTTTGTATATGCTCATGTCTTCCTTCTGTTTCAAAACGTGCTCGTTATTTTAGAGCCTTATCCAGTACTGCTGATATCAAACAGGAATGTTTCCTCTCCTATACAGTTATGGACATCACATTTGGAAGGCACTTCAGCAGAGCAGCAGATCCATTTCCCTGCCCCAGGGCAGGATGAACTGTCCTCATGTCATCCCTGATAGATGTTTGTCCCATTTAAAGACTACCAGAGACAGGGACTCTACTGTATTCCTGGTGCTCTGCTCTCTTCATCACTTGAAAGCTTTTCCTGATATCTATTCTGAGTCTTTCCTACTGCAATTTATTCCAATTTCTACTTACTGTACTAACTCTGAAAGTGGAGGACAGATTATAGCCTTTCTAAGTGCCTTTTTAATGTTATTCAAAACTTAAGTTCCCCACTGGATTTACTCTTCTCTCAGCTGAACGATCCCAGGCTGTTCAGTCTTTGCTTGCAGGTCATGTTTCGGAGACATTTGATCTTCCTGCTTTCCTTTGGTCTCTCTCCAATCGCTCTGCCAGTCCCTTGAAGCGTGCATTAAAACCTTACGCCAATTGCCTAGGAAAGCCTCCAACACACCAGGTTTTGTTGCTGCTTAAAAGAGAACAAAGTCCTATCTCATGGCCTAAGATTTCTACTACAGGCTTCCACATTTCAGGCAAGCAGGTACAAGAAACAGTCTCTACAGCACTCGGTCTGGCCACCTTCAATTGCTCACCGTTCAGTCAGAATAAAAGTTGGCTACACTCAGTCAAGCCAAATTCCCAACTAGCATGAGCAGAAGATGTTATTAAGGACTCCAGGATTTGACCCTGTGTCCTAGATCATGTGAGTGACCTCAAGATGTACCAGAAAACAGTCTATTAGCTAAACTGTCTCCTCTGCGTTTTTTAATAAAGGACTGTTTCAAAGTGAAAGAAGTCTAGCAGCGTGTCAAATATTTTTTTTCCCTAAGTATGAATTTCTATGAGCCATATGGAAAGGAAGGGGTGGGGCACCAAATTTCCATATAAAGCCTCTTCGCCGCAATAACAAGGACTCAAAATTCCCTTTGCAGGCAGAATCTAAAAGGTTAAACATGCCAGTGGAGCTGCCATTGTCACCCCCCCAGTTTCCCCCCAAAACAGCTCATTTTTTTGACAAAGCCAATTATCTGAAAATGACAGGAAATGATTAGTCATGTTAATTAAAAATAATTTCTTTCCCACTCCTAAAAAGGTCAGATCATCAGCTGTATGGAAAATTGAGCCTTCATGCACTTTCATTTGATTTCCCATTCAAAGTCTAATTAGTTACAATTTGTTGTTAAAAAAGATCTTTTTTTTGATAAAGTCCATGTTTTTTATCCTCTCCCTAGTCATTATCAGGTTGATATTATTATTGTACTGTATGTGTATACGATTTCAGCCCAGAAAATAATGAACAAAAGCACACCCAGAGAGGTGTGTTTGGAGACTGTTTCTGTGCACGGTGCCTCTGCGGCGTCCTCCAGCCTAAGAGGTTTCTCCAGCTGGAGCTACACCAAAGAAGCTTTGTGTGGTTCAGCAACTGGGAGAAATCAGGTCCTTTCGGACACTCAGCAGCTTGTCCCTGTTGTCAACTTCTTGAGAAGTTAGAAGATGAAGATGATACTACAAAACAGAGTTCATCCTCCAGAAAACCAAATGGGGAGAACAACATTTTGGAGGAAATTAAGGTTCTTATCCTAATTCTCATTAAGTTTTCCATGTGCCACTGTTGATAAAGAATATCTTTATGCAGTATTGGGTAGAGTTCAGCCAGGTTTTGAGACTATTGCCTGGTGGCTGCCTGCTGCCCTGACATAGCACTTCCAGCCCCTCCTGTTATTTCTCAGTGTCTTGTCTTGGTGACAAGAGCCGCATGGCTCCAACAGGCTTTTGCTTGAACATTTGCTCAGTCAGGAGAAGTCAAAGTGCATCATCCGCAGGCGGCTTGCTCGTCGTTAGATTTTCGTATTCCTCCAACACTAACAATCTCACTGGCAAACGCGAGTGCTGGTTATTTTAACTAAGTGGTGCAGAGGGTTCAGCCTTCAGGCGAGGAAAATTGGCAGTCCCATCCCCATCCCAACTGGGTGATCATTACTAGCGATTGTCACTGTGCCTGAGGACACTAGGCTGGGAGCCCCATGCCTCATCATGCTACAGCTGTACAGGCATATATAAACAGCCTTATATTATGGGCACAGAGGGAAAAGACAGGGTGAAACCAATGAATGAGTGGGGGAAGAGGGAAAGTGCAAAGACTTGTGGGCATCTCTAACCAACAAGAACTTGAACAACACAAGGCGCTTGCACCAAAGGCCTCACAGTCAGAAGGTTTCCTTACGTTATCTCTAACTATGCTTACTTCCAAAGAAAAGGTTTGGAAATACCATTAGGGCTGTCCCTGCTGTTGTGTTTCAACGCTCCTGAATGCAGACCCAAGGGAAGAGAAAGAATGGATAAAGCAGCAGCGGAGAAGGTTCATTTTAATTTCTCGGGTAGAGGAGGCAGGGAATTTCCTGCGCTGACCAACCAGCTCTGCCATTTTTGCATTCAGTCCGTATCCTTACTCACCCCACACTGGGTGAGCTAACTGGGGGCTTCGGCTCCTGCATGCAAGACACTGGACCTGGCTGTTCCCATAATTTCTGTGTTAAAAAGAGATGTGTCCAGTGAAAAACACATGTTCTTCTGTCTTCCATGGAGAGCTTTCTTAAGGTCTTTCTCACTTTTTTTCCCCTATTCCTTTCAAGGAAAATAAGTGACATGACTGGCAACATATACATGGAAAATAACGCTGAAAAATGAGCACTCGCAATTTGTTTATTTACAAGCTCTACACAGAGAGACAACGCTGCTAGGAGTGAACATTTACAACATTCAGCTGTAAAATATTGAGACACTCTCTAGTCTCATAGAGACTACCTGACAGCCTGCAAGTGATAAATATCTTTTTTTGGAAACTCCTCAATAGGAGAATTGATTAATTTAAAGATTTCCAGTCTCAGCTTGGCTCATACTGGAACCAGTGCTCTGTCTCTTTCCAGTCGCCTTGAGGTAGCTCACTCCCAATGAAAATTGCTTTTTCTTTTAATGAGAATTTGTGCTTCCACATCTCCTCCCACCTCCTGTGGGTGCAGCAATCCTGGGGAACAAATAGGAGTGTTATTACTGAAAATAACAGCTTAGAAGAGTTTCAGACTAACTCCCAGTGTCTTAATAGAGCCCGTCAACATGGAAAGACCATTGAGTAGCACAAGTCAAATGAGAAACCACTTAGCAGTGCAGCAGTGTGGGAGATTAAAATGCCTCTTTGCAGAATATAAAGGTCAGTGAGGCAGTAAACTCTTTAAAGGGGAAGACAATACATTTCACACACGAAGGACCAAGCCTGGAAAGATATGTGTCAGCCATGTGTGTCAATAATCTCTTCTAAAGGAAAATGTATTTATAGATACCATATGGGGACTTAACAGCATGCAAAGGCAACATGTTGTGGTTTAACCCCAGTCGGCAAATAAGCACCACACAGCCGCTCACTCATCCTCCCCCCCCCGCCCCCAGTGGGAAGGGGGAGAGAGTCGGGAAAAAAAGGTAAAACCCATTGGGCTGAGATAAAGACAGTTTAACAGGACAGCAAAGGAAAATAAAATAATAATAATGATAAAAGAATATACAAAACAAGTGATGCACAATGCAATTGCTCGTGACCCGCTGACTGATGCCCAGCCCGTCCTCAGGCCACGATCGCTGCCCCCTGGCTGACTCCCCCCACTTTATATACAGAGCATGGTGTCATATGGTGTGGAATAGCCCTCTGGCCAGCTGGGGTCCTGGCTGTGTCCCCTCCCAGTTTCTTGCTGGCAGGACATGAGAAGCTGAAAAGTCCTTGACCAGTGTAAGCACTGCTTAGCAACAACTAAACCATCAGTGTGGTATCAACGTTATTGTCATACTGAATCCAAAACACAGCACTGTACTAGCTACTAGGAAGAAAATAACTCTATCGCAGCCGAAACCAGGACACAACGCCAGCCCTGTGGCAAGCCAAAAACCTCTGAGACAGAGAGTTATGCCTGTTTTTCTGCACCCTGCTATAAACCCCTGCTGATGCCTGAGAGAGCAGCTCATGCCAAGAGACACCAACCCATCCCGCCCCACTCTCATTTCCACTGCTCTCTGCCATCCAGGCTTAGCCACCTAATGGGATTGCCCATTGAACAGGCACACAACCACGCGTGTGTACGCTAATATCCATCCTAAAGGCTTTTAAATTGCACTTGTCAACCAGATATTTGAATGAATCTGTGCGGCCAGCAAGCGGCAATGGCCTCTTCACACTGTACAAGTCCACGAGGCTTAGTTAATTAGAGTGCTGTCGAGCTCACCTCAGCCCAAAGACCTCCCTCTCCTGCGCATTGGTGCTACCTTTCTGTTCTATCCAATTGGCAAAAAATAATGGCAAAAAGCACAAAAGGAGCATTAAGGAGTTAGTTTTGATGTTGCGCCAGGCAGTGGTAGCACGTGAATGAGTCCGCCAAGGAGTGGAGGAGTGTGCTGAGCGCACCTGATGTACTCACAAATAGAAACACGGAGGCAAAGAGAGGTTGAGAGTATTTTGTAGAGGTGAATTCTCCTCTCCTTTGTGACCTGTGAATCCAAAAGGATACTACTAGTGAACACAGAAAGTTGTAGCAGAATCTATCCTCCTGCCTCTGTTTTCTAGGCCCATTTCCTCTGCATATTATTGATGATAATAATAATAACAATAATAATACCCAGCTCTTAAAGCTTTTCCAGAAAAAGCTAATGTCTCTGAGCCTGCTGCCAGCAGGGGATCTGGAACAGCTTACTATGAGAAAATGCTGATTCTGGAAATCTGAATGTTTCAGGGGACAGTATCAATTTCATCTGACTTTTATTTAACATTCTGCTTGGGTAAGGTTGAAGCACTTTGTTTCAGCCTCATCACGTTGGCTCTCATATGAATTATATTATACACCAATAAACGTTGCAATGAGGCAATTTGCAAAAGCAGTTTGGGGAAGGGAAACTTCATTTCATGAGAAATTTCAAAATGCCAGGGTCCTTTTTCAGAAATTGCTCAGTCTTTTCTGAAATTTCTCTGCGATGGAAAGAACAGAAACTGTGATGTTTGGGGAGCACCAGCTCGATAAAGACAGTGATTTTGAGAGTAAACTTGCCTATTTTAAAGACCACAGGAAAAAAAATAGTCTGAAGCTCCTGCGAAATACAGGGATCAACTTTCCAGAGGACAGCTATGTCTGTGATAGTGTTTTTCATGATCTTTTTCAAGAGCCCAACAGACTTCTAGAACTGGCTGAAAGGTTTCTCAGCGGCGTGGGCAGGACTGAGCACTGCCACCCCATGGACAGGGCGCTGGGACACCCGAAGGAGCACAGAGGAGGCAGCATGCTCGGAAATGATGCCCAGAGCCGGGCTCTGGATCTCTCTCAGCATGAGAGACACAGTCGTACAAGCTTCCCGGAGCTGCACAGTTGGGAAAGCAAACCAAGGGCACTTTGCTGCCCAGAAAACTCTATGTCAACACCTAGCATTGTCCCCAAGGGTACTGCCATCAGGACACTATTACTAACTCAATGCATACAGGCTTACATCTATACCACTGACCTGCTCTGCATCCCTTAACGAATCGCTTCATCTCTGCCTTCTAACCACCTTCCCCTGGTTTTGTCCAATTTATCTCTTCCTGAGGGCAAGAACTCCAGGTGGCTCTTTAGTGTCTAACACAACCTTGGTTAGCGCTTCTAGGCAGGAATGTGTTACAGATAATAAACTTCAGCGCTTGGATGATGAAAATAGCCTGGAGTCTTTATTCAACATTACACTCAACATGAGCATATATGAGATCGGATCTTGCATTATCTTGATCTTTGCAATGGATGTTGTGGCACTAGGAACTGAGTGAAAACCATAAAAGTAAGATATGAAATGCTGCTGCCTGTCTCCATCCAATCTTTGATTTGGATGTTAAACCACGTGAAGACTGCACACTCATTGTAAATACATTAGGGAGACAAAACAAAAACATCTCGAGGAAATGGTAAATCAGAAAAAGGCTTCTGAATTTTTTAATAACGCATGCTCTGTTTGAAGGCTTTGCTGAGGATCTTGTTTATAATCCTGCTGCAAATAAAGTACTCCAAAATAAAAGCTGTTTGGTCTTTTCAAGCTAACAGCCCTTTGTTCACAGCACATTAGTGGAACAATTTTTAAATAATGACTTAATTCTTTTTTTTCTCTTGAAAGATGCTTTTTTGCAGTCAGAGGCTGGTTCTTTATTTTCCCAGTCTGCACTCTGATTCATTAGTACTAGTTGCATCCAACTTGTAGAGGTTTATTTGTTCAGCTGGAAATGGGACATTAACATTTTAAGAGAATGATGCATGCTTTTAGAGATAATAGTCTCTCTGCCCTATTCTGCTCATGCTCTCTTAGAAAGTGCAGAATGCCACATTCTCTCCCTCCAAAATGACGAGTTTATTATAAACAGTTTATCACTTGGGGCATGATTTTCTATTTTTCTTTTTTTTTTTCCCCCACTTTTTTTCTAATAAAAACACTTAAAATTTTCTGCATGCATTTACTGGGCTGAAAAGTTGGAGAATGGCAGTACTATTCAGACTCAAGAAAAAGGCAGGCAGGTCATGAGCCTTATCATCCCACCCATGGAGCCTTTCTAAAGGCAAGCCAGGGTCCCTCTGCCACTCCTGCCTGCGCACTTTGACCATGGTCTTGAAGCAGTCACTTATGGCCAGGTCTGATACCCCATACCTGAATGTCAGCAGTCAGTGTATCTCTGGGACACCAGAGTAGGAGTTAAGCATCTACGATACTGCCCCGTTGAGGGAAGAACGAAGTCCTGCATTACATGCAAAATATTCCATTGAAAGGGTGTTAATGCTGTAAAATCGAGTGCTTGTAAATTAAGCCGTGCCATAATTACAATTTCCTACACAGTCTGGAAATATAAACAATGTGCTTCTTATTCCACGTGCTTCGTATTGTCTCTGTTTGTAACTTGGCTAAAAGAGGGTAGGTGAGATATAGGGAAAACCTTACATTTCTGATACAGGATGATCTCCTCACCAGATTACATTCTGCCCCTGTTGCAGAGTATGTATACTACAGAATTTTTCCATAAAAATTGCTACTAGAATTCTTTAACTTCAGTAAAGCAAAGAATTTCTACCACTTCAGATACTAGTAAATGTAGTAAATGATGCAAAAAGTGAAAGTTAAGGGAAAAAAAAAAGGGGCAAAATAAAAAAGGCAAACTCGTCTGGCATGAAATCAGGCACCTATACGGTTTGCATTAAGCCATGCCATAAGCCAATAGCTTATGAGACTATTGCACTACTTGCCTGTGCCTTTTTGGCTTAAATATTTACCAAAATATAAGTATTTCTTCCTCCTTTAGTTGTCTCTCAGGAATACATCTTCATTTTGCCTCCAGCTGCAGCCCAGACAGCGCTCAAACCTTGGAAATCTGCTGGCAGTGGCAAATGCACATCTCCTTCCCCCCAACCTGCGCTGTGGTCGTGCTAACCCAAGACAAGCTGCACGGTCCAAGATGCTTGCTGCCATCTTCCAGGCACTGGCTTTCCCTCCTCCAGCTTTGCAATCTCAAATACATGGTTACATCTGCCAGAGTTAATTTTTGCAGCACCTTGAGCCATCTGATACCAGGCATTGCAAGAGGGGAAGCAGGGGACTGTGACCGAATAGTCAGAGCTGGTAAAACATGGGGCAATTTAGGTCTGAGAATTGAGCCTGTGATTGGGGTTGAGAGACGTTGGGGTTGGGAGCTCCACTCCCTGAGCTGCGTCATGAGCTTGCACGTACCTGGGTAAACCACACATTTTTCTGTGACATCTTTCCCTTAGCACTTAGGTCATGGGGTAGTATCCACCTGGCTTTGAAATCCACTGGAAAAATGTTGCTCTGTTTCCTGACATAATGGCCATGGCACATATTGACTATTCTGTGGCTGTACTTCACGTCCAGAAGTCACAGCTGACCATATTTTAAAATAAAAGGCTATGATGAGGGTTGTACTCTAGGTTTGAGAATTATTTGGAATAGGAGGAGGAGCGTGGCATCATTTGTGTGAGTAAATGTAGTATTAAAATATGTGTTTATTGAGAGTGGTTAAACAGCAAACTAAATTGAATGCACCAGCTACCTGGCAACAAAGGGACATTGAAGGTACACAGGGACCAGATTTGTCAGACTGGACAGATTCAGGCAGAGTAACAAGAATAAAAATGTGATTCTCACGAATTTCCTGGCTTTTATCAGCTTGTGTCATGCCTAGTCCTAGTATTAACTGCATCTACATTTGTATCTGTTATCATCTGTTTGGGTGACTGAGACTAGCAATTAATAATAACAGCAACAGCAATAATGCTGCTTTCTGAGCTGAAAAATATCTGACACTGATTAAACTGCAAATCTAAATAATTGATATTAATTACATGAAGTTTTTAGCAATAATCTGCACAAAAGAACACTGAAATTAGAGGATTAGAAACCAGAGATAATGCTCAGCAGCTGGTCCAGAAGCATTATGCAGACACGTAAGTGACGTGAACCCAAGGACTGTGATTCATAGAGCTCTTCATCTTCCTTTACCCATGTTAAACCAGCATTTGCTGAAGTAAGATGTCCAGGCTGGCAGAAAAGGGATTACTTGGTCCATGACATGTTAAAAATAAAATAATTTTAACCTTCTGCCTTTGAACGAGCAAGCATTCCTGGAAGATTCACAGTAAAAAGGTCTTATTTTATTATTTTGGACCCTCCTTTCCATTCCCAATCTGCAGTCTCAGGACAATGTATCGAACACCATCACACGGAGATGTGACCAGTGAATCCAGATGTCATGGACGTAGCTTGGATCTCAAAATCAACAACATTTTTTTAATATTTATCTTCCCTGGAAAGACAGTGACTTATGCTAAAGCTGCAGCAGTGGGAACCTGGTGGATAGATGTCAGACACCAGCTGAGCATCTGGCCCCCTATTGTATTTTAAATGGTACACATTTATAATTGTAAAGCAGACCGACAAGCGATACTGTCTAACATCACCATCACTAATAGCTCTAATAGCTCATGTATCCGCAGCCTGCTTCATCCTGTCCCATCTCAAAGCAATTTTGAGACAATGGGCCCAGTTCTTCTCAGATAGATATAAATGAGATGTATAGAAAATGCACAATTCCCTCCACAACAATAAAATTACGTTGATCCCCCTTCCAGTCAGAGCCACCAGCCACCTAGCTATACCCCAGAGAGGCAAATTCCATATAGAAATCTGGGGGAATTTTTCCATTTCTTTTTAACTTGTTACTCTCACCTTAGCAAATGTTTCAACACATTTATTTTTTTTTTATTTTAGTGGTGGAGTCTTTTTAAGGAAAAAATGCTGAAATGTGCGAATATGCAGCACAAGCCTATGCAAATCCATCATCTGCTAAGCCTTCCTAGCGAGGGTGCGGTTCCCCCCTTGAAGACAGCATCAAGCACCGCCTTTCTTGTAGGGAAGGTCCCAGGGTGCAGGCAGTATTAGCACATCTTTTCCAAATACCTGCTAAGGCAGCCTTAGCACTTACGATTTTGAAAGCCATATTATAGCTTATAAAGGGAGGCGTGCACACTTTCGGTTTGCCGGCTCTTAAAAAGCCTGTGCTCTGCCAGCATCCAGCTTGGTATCTGCATGTGCTCTTCTAGAGGGATACATCAGTGCATCCCTTTCTCCTTGGGCTGTGAATGATGGGACGCTGGAATTGGCCTCCTCCCAGCAAAGCAGAGGCCTAGAAATGCTGCTCTGGAAAGGAAAGGGAGGAAAGAGAAATGGGGCTGAAGTAATAAGGACTGGGAACCCATGATATGACATGTTTTGGCTCTTTCCAAACTTAATGCAGTTTTTATATGTAGACATAAAAGAGCACATTTTCTGACTCCCCTCAAATAATTACCTGATAAACCCCCACTTTTGGAGTTGGTCCGAGCCATCCATTACACTGCTGCCATGAACTTTATTTCATACCACACCAGGGAGGAGACAGAGCAGTTGGAGTGCTCAGACATTACATGTAATAACTGGTCATAAAAATCAATGTAAAATTTAATGCAAAAGGTCTGTGGGCACCCAACCATTGGAATCCAGTGATAAGGCAGATGGAGAGCAGCACTATGCTTTCCAGCAAGTAGTATATTTTCTTTAATGTTCCTGAATTATATGTAATATCGTTGCTGTTTTGTCCATCTACATACTAGTTAAATGTGCTGCAGCCACGATATTTATGTCTCCGGGTGGTTTTTGGTTGCAGTTTCCTGGACACACGGTGTGTTTTGTATTCTGGATGGATCACATCACAGGACCTAGGAGGGAGAGAAGAAATGTCTTTCTGCTGTTTTCTCTGGTGCTCCCTGATTGATAAGCAGCTAGTAGTCCTGCTGTGCCCTACTCTTCATGGAGGGACTGGGAACAAAGTTGTTGTGAACCATGTGTGCCTGACCTAGATAGTCCTAAAGAGCAAAGGTTGCATTTACATGCAAGCTCAATGTCATGGGTATCACTCAGATGGTCTTCAATGAAGTTTTGGTGCTCAGATGAATAATTTTATTTTAAGTAACAGTTCTTGTCAGCCAGAGGATCCTTCTCAGCTCACTGGCTGCTTCACAACATGCAGGGAGAAGGGGGGGAAATGGAGCCTTGGACCCACCTGAAATATTAGAAAAGAAAAATAATAGAAAAGACTAGAGAGTCACTGACCTTTGCTTCCAGCCTCACATGAACAGGCAATGGGATGCTGAAGTCCCAGCAAAGGGACACGTCTCTTCAGTTCCTATCTGTCCTTATCACTCAGCATACAACTTTTCACATGCATTCCCACAGGAATGAAGAAAGGAAGAATGAGATTGTTTGGTTATATTTATTTTAGCATGCACAGGTGTTCTGATATTAAGAACTGAGACCAGAGAGATAGCTGATGCTCTGATGTATCTCTACAGGCAAAGAAGCAGGAGTCCTACTTTGGTTGTAATGCTAAGAATTACATAGTTCCTAACCATTTTAGCAACGGTCTTACTTTAAACATCAGTAACCTGTAGAATGAGTCACTCTATTAGCTTCCTTTTAGATATACAGCTGCAGTGGCTGTGCATGAAGTGTATTAAGTCTGGGGCATTTTCTCTTAGTTCTGGGAGCTGCTATTGATTTTACCCTGATAGATACTTGGCTCCAACACATGACAAAAAATCATTTAAAAGAGAAAGAGAAAAGAATTCTTAACTTCTCACATTTGTGATTCAAAATGTCCTTGTTTGGATGTCACAGCAAAACTCCAAGGAAAAAACAATGTCCAGAAGGATGGGGGTCATTGCAGACAGACTGGAAGAAGCTGAAACAGGATTTTGTGAAGCCATTTTACAGTGCAGCTAAAGTGCTCTGAAGTATTTATTAAAGCAAAAAAATATGCCATTCTGTACTGTTTAAGTTTATTATAGAACTTGTATTAGAAGAGTAATTGCCTCTGGATGAGCATATGGCTTCGTCTGCTGGTAAAAAAGAGTATTTCCATAGGCTAATGATTTCTGTATAAGAACTGGACTGCAGTGATTCAGAGAATGCAATAGCTGAATTTTCAGGCATAATCAGAAAGTGATTAGATAAAAGTCTGCCTCATATGGAAATGTGAGATGCACAACAGCATTTGCTCTTGGATGCAGCACATGAGGGTGTGCCACATCTATTAATACATATATGTATCAATGTCACCTGTGCACATATTTGTTAATGGAGAGCACCTTTCCTGCAGGTGTAAATGCCTACCAGGCTTTGCCCACAGTACCCAAGCAAAATGATAAATTCTGCACCTTGGAAAATATACCCATATGCCCACCTCAGTACATCCTGCTGTTGCTGCTTGTAAAAAAACCAGTTCAGTAAGTTCCACCTTGCTGTAATAATGTTTTGCACTCTGAGATGGGTTGAGGCCTCTTTGAAGATACCCCTGAAATCATGAGAGCAGTTCAGATCACCTCATTTGACTGATGTAGGGCTCAGCAGAGATATTTGATATTCTCACAAACACTCGTTCCATCAACTGGAAATGTTTGGGACTTTGGGGTGCCAGGATTGTTTATATTGAATCAAGCTGCCATGGTTCTGTATAAAAGATAACATGGTTCCCTTCCTTGCTTCACAATTTACAACAGGCAAGGAATTGGTTAAGTTGGTGGGAAGTCAGCTGAGTGGTAATGGAGAAATGGATAAAGGCAAACATCTGGTGTAAGTGGTATTGAAACTCCCTTCTGAGGTGTTTTAAACATGATTTAACAAATGGAGACATGGAGCCTGGAGCTGTCTAGCAGAATAAGCAAATGATATCCCCATTTCACAGAAGGGTAAACTCACTCTTGGAGGGGCTGACTGGGCTGCTGGTTATTACATAGTAAGATAGTAGTAGAGCTAGAGAATTGTGTGGAGAGCAACCTACAACCTCATCGAAGGCCTCCCTGGATGGAACAGCAGAGAGGGAGGAAGAGAACAGCAAGGAGAAGCAGCAGAGGGATGGTAAAGAAAGTGAAGTACCATCTAACTTCCTAAATTGTGCTTGGCACTCAGGCACTTTGCTAGGTGTCATGGCTACCTCGAGAACACTGTGTGACAAGTACATCAGGGTCACTGCCTTGGAAGAGGCTGAAGTGATGAAAACTCGCTGGAGGGCTGCAGATAGAGGGAAGCGCTGGGAAGGAAGCCAGCACCTCAGGCACTGGAAAGCTGGAGGCTGTCCAAGTGACGCGGACGGTGAGAGCCAGCGGGTGTCCTGTTCATGGGGCTATTTGTCACACTAAACTAGATTATCAGAAAATAAAAGTCCAGCCTACATGTTTATAAATCCTTCCACATCCCAGCCACAGGGCTCTGGATGTGATGTGCGGGTAGCTGGCAATGAGCTTTCTGATTCGTGAAAAACAGGGTTCTAGACATTCCCCATCCAGAGAAGGGAAAGTAGTTTGGGGGTTGAACTCTCCTTGCGGCTGAGCTCTCCCTCCCTCGCTTTTCTCAGCCAAGCAGTGTTCCTCATCTTGTTGGCTGCAGTGTTGCACATACATGAACTGAGAACCTGCAGTAGTCAGGGTTGTTCATCTCTGCCATTGAGCCTTCCTCCCACTGCAGGCACTGCCACACATGTAAGCAAATCATCATTGCTATTATCAGCTACCGTTGTTAGTATTAAGAACAGTTTTAAACAGGCTGCACAGAATATAATAATCTCAATTGGCACTGAATTTGAAGTTTCCAGTGTTAAATCGGCATAGAAACACCCAGTTCAGTTTTAGATTCTGTTTTCATCTGCACAGTGAAAATCTGAAGTTGGTATGGAGGGAGCCAGGTAATTCTCACAGTCTCGTGCTCTGGAGTTACTTCTGTGAGCCTAAGACCCTCACCTGAGGATGTCCTTCTGCAGACATCTCCAGGGAGCACTCTAAGGACCCAAAGCAGAGACAACCCTGCAAGGCCAAGCCATCTTTGTGGCTGTGGTTCTGCTTCTCAGATAAAACAAGGACTGGGAGAAAAAATATAGGCATGGCCAAGAAACAACAGAAAAATTCTCATAAGTCAGGGCAAAACACTGGTTGCTTCTGGGTGGTGGCTCTGCTCTTGTTCCTGTGCCCCACCAACTGCCTCTTGCACCTGCTGAAAACCAACTAAAACTTAAATTTTGCATAACATCCAACTTAGTTCTGCCAGACCTCTCCGCATGGGAAGTGACGGGCTGGTGTGAGCAGAGGGACTGCACATCTTGAGTAATGAACTCGATTCATTACTCTGCAGTACAGCCACTGGAGTCACACGGGGATAGAAAACACAGCGATGAATCAGGCCCAGCATTTTCTGCAAATTTAGACTGCTGTCTGGTTGGCAAATAGCTCTGAAACCAGTCCCAGTGCTGTGTAAGTAGCTTCATTACTCTTAAGTGCTATATTTACTCAATAATTTGGACCGATCATTTTCAGGTTCGTTAGTCCCAATTGTTCACTTTTCATGCGGTTTGATTGGTTTCTCAAACCACGTGGTTTTGGTTTTTCTCCAAAGCTGAGAGTAATGGGTAGGAAAGTGCTAATAACAAACAATGCACCTTCTGGAAAGTTGGTTTGTTTGTTCTTTTTTAACAGAATAATGACCCAAACAAAAGCTTATTAAGCTCTAGGGGTTTGGGAACATCATCTGGATGCACTGGAGCTCTCTGAGTATTTGGGGAAAGCAAAACTAGAAACCCAAATTAAACTGAAGATAATTCATTCTCTCAGGATCACTTCAGATTCTATTTGGCAGTCTTGAACCTTGACCCTCAGCTGCGCTTGATAAATGTGGATGCAAATTACTCCTGAGGCTGTGCTCTTGTCCTCTAGGCTAGCGGTCCTCTTCTGCAGATAGCCTGATTTCAGGGTAGCTGTACCTACACAGATGCCATGGCGTGGCTTGGGTTCATCTGAGCCCACGTGTCCTGGGCATCAGAAGCAGTCGCTGATCTCCCTGTTAGACAAACTTGCCCTTCAAAGCTAGCCAAGAACAAAACCATGCCAAGACTTGCAATTTTACAATATGATGTTAAAACCTGCATTCTCGACCACTGTTTCTCCAGCTAGCTCCTTAGAGGATCATTCACCCAATTTGCTTCTTCGTTTACTCCTCTGTCCACTCTCCTCATCACCCCTTTGCCTCACTCATTCGTTTCTCTCCATTGGGACTGTTCTTCCATTCTATTTTTGCTTTAGGTCTAGCACCTAAATGATAAAAAATGGCATGCAGCAAAATAAGTGCTTTATCCAGAGCCTAGAGGATGGTTAAAGTCTAAATGAAAACAATTTGTAATAAAAGCTAAAAATCTACTGCCATTTTAAAAAAGTTGAAACAAATGATCTCCATAAATCATGCTAAGATTTATTAAGGATTTTCAAGCCACATGTATTGCTTAATTACAGAACAATAATATGCAAGGAAAATGCTGATGATAACTTTTCAAAATATATTCTTGAATGTCACACCAGACTTCTTGGGGGTAGTTTCAATCACCTGTGTATTTCTGTACAATGAAGAGGAGATAAAAATCAGCCATGTGGTTAAGGGAAATAGTTCGCAGCACAAACTGCAGGTTAAAATAATGTATTGAACCAATAACACAATATCATGAGCGTACCAATATTAGAACCATTAGCTTCGCAGACTAAGCATTGGCAAGTCAGAGATTTTAAAGCCTTGAAAGGGACTATAGAGCTGATTGTCCGTATAATCCTGGCCAGAGATACTACACAGACATCTGTGTATAAAGTCCACCTTATTCACACCCTGCAGCAGGAGACACCTAAGGGTCGCTGAAGAGGGCAAGTAGTTCAGAGTAGGGGAAGCAGAGGTGGGACTCACAGTGAGCTCCCAATGAAGGTACAAAGAGTTTAAGGCCTTCTGTTTCAAAAGCCAGAGCCTGGTTTGTAAAGGCAGGCAAAGTCTGCCAGTAATGAGGAAGCCTTAATATCCCTACCATGAGCAGCAATGACTGAGGATGCTGTAGCAACTTGTATGCGTTTTATCTGGGGAGAGGTTGTGTATTCATACAAAGCCTCACAAAGGTGAGTCAAGCAGGCTGTTCTCTCAAAGCAATGGTATAACCTTTGTCCTCAGTGCAAATGCAGTTGGCTGGGGAGTTTCATCGCTTTGACTGCAGATGTCTTGCTTGTTTAGGGTTGGTTTGGGGTGTTTTTTCTTAAGTTGCTTTTCTGCCTGCTACATCTGGGTTTGGAGCTTGGGAAAGGCTCATAGTATAACCAGACTTATTTTCTTTAAGACATCAACACAAGTTTTTTACCCAGTGTTATGGTGGGTTATAGTATTGGACAGAGACTGTTGAAAGCTTGCATTGCAAAGGACTATATTATGCCTGAGCTGGCAAGAGGACTTCCATTTTCAGGAGTGCTAGACTAAATTGAACTTCTCCCAATCCCAAGTCCTCCTGAAATGAGGAAAGAAATAAACAAATTAGCTAATGTGATGATTTATCTTGTAGCATTTGGAATTTGCCGCCTTGAGCAAGCAAATTCATCAGCCAAATCTCAGTGGTGAATGGTAAGGCTTAAGGGTTGCTACAAATCTTGTGCTTCAGCACACCCAGAATGAACCTTCAGGCTTCCAACCCTCTATGAAATAATCCCAGAAAAGCCAGCTGGCCTGTCAGAGGCTGTGCAGATAACACTGAAATACATGATATTAATGAAGTAGTGGAACGGTCACAAATAGTACAGATCATTGTAAAAATAAGCAGCAAGGAACTGATCCATTGCATTACAGTTGTTGTGAAAGTAGCTGGATTTCACTCCTACCCTTTAATTTCTTCATCTTAATCACGGTCTGTCAAGGTTTCCATCCCAGATATGAAGCAGAGGAAGTCTGGAGAGCCACCTCCACTACCTGATGTAATGGTGTAACGCAGCCCTGCAGTAGCAGCTGTGAAAACCAGAACAAAGCCAGACAAATCCGATAACACAAGTTTGTACAGCCTGGAGTGTCTGGAAGAATCAGCTCCACAGACCAGACAAAGAGGCAGAGAAGTGAAGTTTTAGGTTCTCACTTTGGCTTGCAACACTGCAAAGCAAACTATCCTCAAGTCCTCTGGAGCGACTTTCTGTGCTACAATTATCCAGCTCTTTGTGTCTGAAACAGGATTAGTGCACATGAACCTGGCAAGGTTCAGAGAAGCATTCAAAGTTCTGTCATTCAAGACTTCAAAATATGATTCTGTAATTGCCAGAAACCAGCTAGCACCTTCCTCCAGAAGCAGGGCAAACTAACCTCCATATCCTGCTTTACTTGCATGTTGGGTGAATTTGCTCCATCCAACATCCCTCCCCACTCCTTTCCAGCTGCAGAAAACATGCTTCATATCCCACTCCAGTCCCAGGGACCTGGAATTGCATTGCAGGAGTTCATCTCAGAAGCTGGCCTAATTTGGGTTTATTTATTTGTCACAGAGATACACCAAGGCACTTAATCTCAGTTAGTCCTTAGCACAAACAAGTTTTCACAGAAAATGTTGGCTAGTGGCACCTGCTGTGCTCAAGGCTATAGCCCTGAGGATTACCTCTCTCATATGGCCCTCTTATTTCAAAATGACACCTAGCTGATAGAAAACCACCATTTCTCCTCCCACTCCCAGAGCACCATGAGCCCATGCAGAACTGTTCAAGTGCCCGGTGGTCCCTGGGCAGTCAGAGGGCACTGCTTTCCCAGGCGGGCACACCTGAGATGGTACCCGGTGCCACCGGAGCAATGCACTCACAGCACAGTCCTGCAGGGACTGGGGTGGCTTTTGCCAACACTAGCCCAGTAAGAGTCACTCCTTCCCACACCTTGAGGTCTTCTGCTTGGCCTCTGAGCCAAAAGTGAAATCAGCTCCTCTCATGACCCCCACAAAATTGCCTCCCAGTGCAGCCCTAGCATTGTTTTCCCTTACTTCATTCTACTAGGTTCACTTCCAAACCCGGACTCCTGGCTTGTGGCATTATGGATAGTTTGATGAAGGCAAGGGAGAACCCAGATGGAATGGTACCTGTTCACGGTAGTAAAATGGGTAGAAAATTATCAGAAGGAAGAAAAGATTGAAATGAAGCTTCCAATGATGCAGTTTCCATGGCAACTACCCTTCCACCTACAGTTTTAATCCACTTTTTCAGGCAGCCATTCCAGGAAGTGCAGGGAACCACACAACAGCTGCACATATCCTATTTCTAACACATCTCCTGATTAAAATAATTATTCCGTATATAGAAATTGCCCTGAATGGCAGTGGTTGAAGGTTTTGGATAGCCTGGGGGAGGTGTTTTCTCACAGCACTAGATGCTTTCTGAAGTAACACATGTGGAGGCAAATCCTAGCATTTGCTGGAGGTAGAATGAAGGAAGCACATCCCAGAGCTATTGCAATGGGATATGCCCCGTTGTCCCTACAGGACATATGCCACTATGTCCTGTGTATGGCACCCTGTCATGGATGTATTCAAAGGTAGTCTTGTCAGTGCCAGAGTCTCTAAGCCGCAGGTTGCTGAGACCTTATTTTATCAGAAGTAGCAGAGACCAGGTTTAAAGCTAGAGCACATGACTTGCTGTCACACTCCACGTTCAACCTTTGTAAAGATCTACGACAGCCCAAGAGACAGCCTTACGTTCAAATCGTCATCTTAGGAGTGCTAACTGATGAAGTATTTTGTACATGAATCATCTCTGTAATCCTAGTGGGACCACATGATGATAGCAACACTTTGATTCTCTGTGGGGATTATGTGGACTGAAATCAGAAGACAGGGGATCACCTTTGTAGTCCTGAGGATGTTATTCCCCATTGTCATTATTGTTATTGTTATCTCTACTGTAGTTTCTAAAGGCCCTTGCAAAGATAGGTGTTCCCTTCTGCTAAATAACATGACAGGATGAGACAGAGACTATATCTAAGAGCTTGTAACTTACACCAACATGGCAGAAAAAGAATAGAAGGAAAGTAAAATTCTTGACAAGTGGAGAGCTAAGGAATAGGGAGATTAAATGGTTTTCCTAAGGTCACACACTGAGTTTGTGGCCAGAGCTTAGTGCAGATCCCTGGAGTCCCACCCAGGTCTTTTATCAGCATGATGGCTCTTCCTTTCCTGCTCTCCCAGGCTGTCAGTCTCATTTCTCCTATAGAAATATTGAGATAGCTCTGGCAGATGCATTACCTGAAGAGGAAAATGTCTGAGATTATCCTTTCTTCATCCCAAGGAGTGCCAGGGGGAATCTACATTTCTACACAGTAACTATGTTAACCACTTAACTCCAAAGGAAGTAGAGAGCAGGAAGATATTAGTGTGGGAATGATCAAGTAAATAAAAGAACATTTCTCCCCAATAAACCTCAGTTCTCTGGGAAATATTTTTAAAGGCTACAAAGTTAAATTACAAAGTCTGCCAGAACAGGTAATGACTATACTTAAGGGAGAGGCAATTGTCCTAGAAAACTTTATGCACTGTGGTTACAGTGCTGGAAACAAGAATTTAGCCAATACAGGGGGATCTCTAAGTAACAGCATCTCCACCAAGGACTTCAGGACAAACTCTGGTACTTCTTAGCATTTAGTATCTAAACAGTAAGGCCTAGATTATCAGTTCTTGACTTTTTTGGCTTAGCACCTACTCACACAGGTAGTTCTAGTGTCTTCAAGAGGGACTGAGTGATCATTGGTGAGGAAGGGCTGAAAAATCTGACTCTAAAATCTAGTTGAATGATGTTGAAAAGTAATGTTAATAGACATAAAACATCTCCCTTTCTCCAAGATCATTTAGGTTGATACTCAGTGTTTAGTGATAGTGGATATTAGAACAACTGCATGTTTTCAGCAGAGTTGGTCCATGTTCAGGAGACTTCCTGGCTTCACATGGATGAGCAAGGATGTGTGAGGAGTGTCAGATTTGGATGAAATGACTACTGAGCAAGAAGAAGCTGGTGGGTAGGGGATGCCAGAGATGGAATGGTGGCTATTGTAGGGTCATAGATAAAGGAAATTTTGAGTTCATTTTTGTTTAGCAGCAGTTCAGCTGTGTCTGAGACAGAGGTGTGCAGGACGACTGTTGGGTGAACGTGACTCCATGGAGTGTTATTTGCCAAGTACGACGCACAGAGAAAGAAAACTTATCTTGCACTTTCCAGTGTCCCCATTTCATAAATATGATACATTAATATTCATTATACCACATGCATTATCATTTTAGAAGGAGATTACTGGGGATTCACTATTTTCTCTCCATCATATTTTCCAATTAGGATCCCCTCTTTTGCAAATAATAAGCTTTTTGTTGCCAGAGGCTTTGCAGCAAAGTTCCAGTCAGGGCTTTGGAGCTCTGCTCAGCCTCCATTTAAGAAAGAAGTGCAAATTGAAGAACAATTACATTTTTTAATGACAGGTTAATCTTGCTGTACTAAATATGATTAGAGAATAGCCTGGCTAGTGTCAGAGACTACAACAGCTTTTAGGAGTTGCTCCCAAAAAACTCCAGGAGCGTGGGAAAGGATGAATCCTTACAAATGCACCACTGAGTCAATGGGGGTTACTGAGACAAACTGACAGAGACTTTGGGGTCCTTGGGGGATGGACAAGGGGGTAAGAGAAGAGTGGAGCAGCAAAGAAAAGGGGTAGCTTGAGTCTGTTCCCCACACCATGAACAAGTCTTTTGGCTCTGTGGTTTGCTCACATGAACAAAAACATTCAAG
The DNA here is from genome assembly GCF_035582795.1 of Mycteria americana. Lineage (NCBI taxonomy): Eukaryota > Metazoa > Chordata > Aves > Ciconiiformes > Ciconiidae > Mycteria > Mycteria americana. Next base: position 62,668,553 of record NC_134370.1, on the reverse strand, counting down.
CCTGTTCTCCTTTAGCACTAGCCAGAAAGGTGATTGCGGATGGATTTGATGTACACTGCTGACCTGTGCCAGGCAGAGGAAGACCAAGACATCAATTTTTGGGAGTTGCCTCAGGTTCCTCTGTACCTGAAGTCCTTCCCTTAGGCTCCTTTGTGCAGAAGAGGAGGACCCAAGCACTGTCCTTCTTCAAAGGGGGAAGACATGATGAGGAGATACGCAATGCTCTCAGATGCTTAAACGTCAGAAGCCTGGACACTAGATAATGCTGGAGATAAACACTGAGATCCCACTCTAAGGCCACTGTGTGGCTACGTATGCAGCCAGCAAAGCATCACACTACTCAAGAATGCATTACAAGCAAAGGGAAAGAGGAAAGAATGGAAACGCTATTCAAAATATACAGGAATGCCAGCAAACCCTTTCCCTTCCTGGTCCCCCACTGCCAGTCTGTCCAGTCACCACAAGACTTTTTGCCTTATTCATGTGTGGTAGGAAGAGGTGTCTCCAGGTGAACCTGCCCTATAGCTTTGAGGGCAAGCAGGCACTTGATGCCTACAGCCCTTCATGCCCATGCAGACCAGATGCAAAGCGCTCCAATCTCATTGACTGTAATTAGCTGGGCTCTAGATTTCTCCATCAATTACCACAAATTTGTAAAGGAAAACAAAACAAAACAAAACAAATCCCACAAAAAAAACCCACAAACCAAAACACAAGAAATACAAATTTACAGTTAGCCCTTTGAGAGGCCAACTATTCCCCACACACACATACACCTGCTAGTAAAACAGCCCTTTAAAGTTGTTGGTGTTGTCAGTTACAAGAGCAGCATTTAACATTTAATGGTTGGTTTTGGTCAGAGCTGTTACTTTTCATTGTTTGCTAGATTTGTTCCTTAAATTTGCTTGGCTCTGTGCCATGCATTTCCTCTAGTTTTGCTTTATATTGTGCTTGGGGTTGAAGGACTTTTTTGTCCCCCTTTGAAGACATATTATTTAATGATTTTCATTTTTCTTGCCCAGTGCATTGTCTTGTCATGTCTGATATTTACCTAGAGGGCACAGATGTCCCCTTACAAGGCCTCTAAAAGTGCTAACTTGTTCTCAGTCTTCTCCTAGTGTAAAGTTACCAATCACAAGGATCCCAGAGAAAGTTGTTGGGTTAATTAGATTGAGCAGAAGACTTCAGAAAAAATGATACCTGGTCTGCCACTCCTGTCCTGTAGCTCTTATAGAGAGCAGAGATACAAAGAAGATGACTCAAATAAGAGTTTTGCCTCTACTTATTTTCCATTATAATAGGCTGGATTAGTTGTTCAACTAAAACAAATGCAAGGCAAGGAAATCTTGCTGTACGTCTTGACCTTTTTTATAAATTGGCACTCATTCCTGTGAATTGACCCGTTATTTGCCAAGTCTGTTTTAACCAAAAATTCAGTGATAGGTTTTCACAAATGTTTGCCAGAGACCCTCTGCAATTCAGAGTTTGTGACCAGTCATCAAAGCCACATGGTCCTGTTGTCCCCAAGGTCCTTATTCCTGATGTGGGTGATCAAAATCTTTATGGCAAGATTTTAAAGGTGGGCAAGGTGATCTACTTGTTAGGGTTCATTTCCAGCTGAGAACGTGCACAACATATTTCCCCAGCACAGTGCTGCAGTGGGCACCCAGAGAACTCACTCTGCAGACACTGAGGCCACAAACTTCACCTTTCCATATATTGAGTGTCTTTCCTCTACATAGCCAGGTATTTCCTCAGCTAAACAGTATTGACCTATAGGTTTTTTAGTTCAATTTCTGCTCCTATTACATGTTTCCTGGCATGTTTATAGTCCTTCTAATTAATTATTTGTAATTGCCTGTGTTTTCCTCCCTTTTTTTGTGCCTTTATTTCTTGTTTCTCTCCCAGCCTTGGTAACAAGATGTTGCATCTCTTGAAGCTACAAGGGTAAAAGCTTATTAATAAATAATTAAGTGGCGAGGCTCCGGCAGTGTGGAGTCACATCTTGTCATCACATGGCTGTAGTCTCCATGGCGACTCACTGGTGTGGACTGAAATGATCTCTTTGGGAGGAGGCAAGAGGAGGTTATGCAGGGCAAAAATATGTGAAGTTAAATTATATTTTTAAAAATGGAAGGCACCGTTACACTGGCTAGTTACCTAAACAATCTGGAAAGATGGAAACCTCCTATTAGCCCCATTCCACCAGCATCCCTCACTTCTGTCTGCCAGCGCCCCGTGTTTCTGTGCTGGTCCAGAGCCTCCAGCATTGAGGCTTTTCCACCCTATAGATGTTCCTCTCTGCCAAGTAGCATTTTCCCTGTACCCAGTGCCCCTCCGACCTTCCCGATCTGCAGCAGTCCTGCCACCGAACTGTGCAGCCTCAGTTCTGATGATGACAGTGACTGATCTCTGAGAACAGTGAGCATTGAATAGCTTGTCATGTGTCACCAAATTAAATCTTAAGGCCTGGAGTCCAGAGGTTCCCACTTCTCTGCTGCTCTGTGTTCTCATTCCCTACCACAATAATATGTTGCCTTTCCCCTGGCATCGCCCTGCAACCTACATTTGTGCAAGATTCACACCTGCTCCTCATGAGAGCCAGATTTTGAGAAGCTTTTGCTGTGCTTTTCTCCTTTTCTGGCAATACTCGGAGGCAGTTTCATGTGCTGGCACATGAAGTAGCCCTTCTATTTTTTCCCATCGCATAATCCACCTCTAAGTATAGCAAACACGTTTCGTGCCCATTCAAAGCAGTAGTTTTCAAATGAAAAGTAGGTAGCTCAGCAGTTCCAGCATCTGTAAAAGTATGTCCTTGTGCAGCAGCACGATCTGAAACCCCCTTAGCCTGTTATCAGCTTTCCATGTGCATTAGCAGCTACACTATTCACAAGCATCCTGATCAATGTATTTCAGCCAATATAGTTTTCCCAACCCCCCACCTCTCCAATAATGTTTCATGGGAACACGAGAAATTTTAACCTCCTTGTAATGCCAAGGATGTAAATCACACTAATTGTCTCCCAGATTTCAGAAACATCCTGGGCTTTCATTTCCTCTGCAAACTTCTGGAGCATTTACATTAACTTTTGGCAGGTAAATGTCGTGGTTTAGCCCCAGCCGGCAGCTAAGCACCACGCAGCCGCTTGCTCACTTCCCCCCCCGCGGTGGGATGGGGGAGAGAATCGAAAGAGCAAAAGTAAGAAAACTCGTGGGTTGAGATAAGAACAGTTTAATAATTGGAACAAAATAATAGTAATAATAATAATAATGAATTATAATGAGAGGGGAAAAAAAAAACAATGAGAGAGAGAAAGGAACAAAACCCAAGGGAGGGGGAAAAAAGGGAAAAAATATATTAAAAAAAAAAAATACAACCGCTCACCACCCGCCGACCGACGCCCAGCCAGTCCCCGAGCAGTGATCGCTACCCCCCGGCCAACTCCCCCCAGTTTATATACTGGACATGACATCATATGGTATGGAATAGCCCTCTGGTCAGTTTGGATCAACTGAACTGGCTGTGCCCCCTCCCATTTCTTGGGCACCTGGCAGAGCATGGGGAGCTGAAGGGGGGGAAAATCCTTGGCCAATGTAAACACCGCTTAGCGACAGCCAAAACATCAGCGTGTTATCAATATTATTCTCATACTAAAATCCAAAGCACAGCACTATACCGGCTACTAGGAAGAAAATTAACTCTATCCCAGCCGAAACCAGGACAGGTAGGGGGCCCAAACCATCCATCGCATAAAACTGCATTGAAAACACATCACGTTAGGAGTCATCACAGGCAGATAGGTCTCTGCTCTGAGGGAATGAAGGTTTTGATATCACGGCTCCCTTCTCCTTGCGGGAAGACACGATGTATAAGCCAAGGAACCTCGCTCTTTCCAAACCACTGCCAGGGACCACTGTTTGCTGACTGCTCAGTGTCCACAGCCCCACGTGGAAGCAATGCCCAGTGGCAAGACTATCAGCTTCATGTTACTACCAGTTTTCTTTAAGCTTCTGGGATGGGATCTGCTTGACAAAGGGTGGTTCTGGCCTTGCAGAGCTGAAATCTGCTGCAAATTGGATCTTCATTAAGCGTACAGCCTTAAGTTCAGCCTGGGAATGGTCCGTTCCTTTTTCTTACCACCAAGTTTCTGGGAAAGAGTGTGAAATAGAAAGATCTCTCCCATCCCTCTTCATTGGCCTGTTTTCCCCCTTTTCTTTTATGGTAGAATCTAAGAAGGAGGTGAAAGATGGTTTGAGTGAGGTTATCACAGGCATAAAACAATGCTTCAAGGAGTTTCAGAACTGTTTTCATGCTGTTCTCCTGTAGCCACTGCACGGGTTTTCAGAAATTGTTTCCCTGCCCTTTTCACCTTCACACTCCTCTCCTCCCAACACACTGAGGCCAGAGCAGAAGAGGAAATTGGATTAATAATTTTTTTCTTCAGCAATCTGGCATCCTGTCTTTGCTTCCACACTTTTGATATTCACCAGCACCAGTGGAAAAAAAGCAAGCAATCTGAAATTCAGGGCTTGTTAGGTAAAACAAAGAATAACTATGTCAATTATGCTGATTCGGAGGATAAATGTTTGCCCTTTTTTTTTTTTTCCCTAAGACTGCCTATGGATTCTAACACTGACTTGGGATTTAAAATAGTTCATCTATTTTTAAGTGATGTTGGCAACCTAATTTTGACTCAATAGTTCCATGATGCTGAAGGAAAAAGAGAAAAAGAATAATTGCAAAACACAAAATAAGCAGAAATGGTTTCAGTGAGGTGTTATGACCACCCCCATGAGCTGTTTTCTTGCTGTGTTGCACATGACAGAAAATCAGAAAGTCAGTCTGTCTATTAACAAATGGGAAGCTGACCAAACCAGTTTCATCAGACTGCAGTAAAAATAGAGATCATGGGAAAAATAAACTTAGTTGATTAGAATTATTTCCATCTTGACAAAAAGACTTCATGAATGATACAGGGAAGGCTTCCTGATAAAGAAATTGAAAATTCAAATTCAAATTCTTTGAACAGGGGAAGTTAAACAGAATCCCACAGGTGGTGTCACGGACTGCCAGTGAACGAATGGCCTTTGGATCTGCTCCCAGGGCAATCCCTGAGAAGGTACTCCAGCTCTCCCCTGAACCATAATCTGGTCTCTCTGTATGCTGCTGCTTGCTTTTGGAGTAAATTGCAAACCTGCACAAGGAGTTGAATCAACAAATTACTGCCTGTGCATGTGTGTTCATTAGAAAAAAACATGTTGATTACTTGGCAGCCTGGCATTTCATAATATCACATAGGGTTTTGAGAGATGAACAGCTACAGCAAACCCTCTGTGGAAACCAATATCTCCACCTGTGGGAAATGCAAAGATAACAGGCAATTGTGACTAAAAATGCAGTTACTACGAGAGAAAGAGATTCACTTTCCTCCATGTGCATAGAAATAATGAAAAGATGTTCTCATCCTAAGCCAAGAAGGCCTGAAGCTGGGTTTTATTCTGCACTTAGAACCAGTAATAATCTCTTTCACCTATTATGCATCTCTCCCCCAAAAATGTGTTTTTCTCCATCTCACCTAGAAGGTTCTCCACTTCTAGGCAATTATTTTATCAGATGCAGAGAAATAAGATAGAGAAAGCAAATATTTGACTTTGAGCATTTAAAGTTCCTGTTCTCTCTCTTTTTTTCTTTCTGTCTTCCAAGACCAGATTTCTATTGCAACATGAGCGTGGACAAGACAGAGCTTTCCAAGTTTAAAACAAACCATCCTACGTTTTAACCACAAGCAAAATTTAAAAGAAGCACAAGACCACCCAGAGCAGAAAATAAGGAAGGCACATCCTGCACATTGTGGGATGGACGGAGCTGGTAAAACCCTACATAAACCTCAGCAAAATACCTTGTCTGTCACACTGCATTTGCTGTTGTGTCCCTTTACCTGGCAGCTGACTGCTCTTACTTTACATAGAGAAGCTCAACCTCCTGTAAGAGGATAAATGTTCTGATTTTCCCAACCAGAGACCAAAATATTCACATGCGGGACCCACACGCATGGAGTAAGCTGGAAGGTAGTGGAGCTTCAGGAGCTATGTGCAATGATTGCTGCTCTGCTGGGCTCCTCTGCTGCAGGATGAGGGGCTGCCTCTCAAAAAGAAGTCATGGAATATAGATCTGCTTGTGACCCACACGCAACTGAAGAGCCACAGTGTGGCCACTTTAACCGGACAGTTTCTCCTGTGTATTACCTATTTGACTTCAACCTTTCACTAGTAGCTCCAAACCCCTGGCCTGCATTTTGGTTCATTTACAGAAAATCCAAATTAACTTCTGCATCACCAAATGTCCATTTGCACTCGGCGTTTGGAATTGCAAAAGGTATCCTTTGGAAACAAGCCCAGACCACAGAGACGATTCAAAGAAGCAGCAGGAAGAGGAGTCAAATTTCAGGATTATGTGCTATTTGGGGTTTGTGACCATGCAAAGCATGTATATAAATCCCAAAGTTTTGCAGTCAGACCCCTGTAGATGGATTCTCTGCACCATAGCATTTTCAATGGTTTAGAGGGAAATCACACAAGAACGAGGAGCCATCTTCATGGCCTTGGGTCCAGCACAGAAGCCCGAGGGCTCTCTTGCATTATCTTTTTGCTGCAACTCCTCCGAGTTCAACATGCTGACCTCCAAATACAGCATGCTGGCCTTCTGTCTGCAAGTCAGCGTACAATGTTGACCTCCCGTGACTGTTCTGTGAGTGGGGTCAGCTAAGGAACACCTCCTTAAGGTTAAGTGGATAGGGGCCCATGATTTGGCAGAAGGGACAAGGACTCAGTGCAGCACACGCATTCTTGTCACACAGACTGTTGCTCCTGCACAAGAGACAGAGAGTGCTTCAGCACCCCTGAAAAGCCTTTTTGTTAAGAAGAAAATGGCTTAAGAATTGAAACTGTTGCCCGAATCTGTCACTGACTCAAATAGAGAATGAAATTATTGAAAAATAGGTTATTTCTTTCATCTGAGTCTTTCAGTGTGAGGCTGAGCTCCACCAGAGGTGAGGAGCATCACCAGTGTGTGAATCAGCTGGCAGGTGGGATCAGCTCCCCAAGGTTTCCTCTGGCTGCTTTCAGGGTCAGCAATGGCCACAGCAGAGAGAACAGCGAGACTGGATCATGGCAGGTGAATTAAAAGAAGAACCGACTTTCCAGTCTATTTTTAAGATATTATATTAGCTTGGGTAGTAGGTACAGCTCAGCAAAACCCCGTGACCACCTTTGGTGGGCTGTGAATAACAGATTATCGTCATTTTACAACAGCTACAAATCATGGCTGTGCCATTACATCTAGTGGGAAAACACAGCTGCTTTCTGAGCAAATAACGGTCCATTGATAGGCAGCTCTCTGACTTAGGAGAGGTTTGATAGTGTATAAAGCCTTTCAGCAAGGAAACCGCTGTAAATCTTGCCCAGGCAGGGTGAAGTATCTGAAGAAATACTTATACCTCACTGATCACCGAGCCTTAGATTTGTGATAAGACAGAAATCATTGCCATCTGATCCGCTAGCCTGCGAGATATGAATCAGAGAGTCTGTGCCCTGTCCAGAGTTGACAAGACGTATCAACATAACAAAAAACATCATCAGTCTGACACCTCTGCTGGCAGCCTAAGGAGAAAACGGAAAGGGTGATGAAGTCCAGGCTGCCCTCTGGTTCCTCCGGGGCAAAGCTGAACCTTGCCAGCAAGGTGGGGAAATCCCTGGTAATGATACTCTGTTGAACTAGAGGTCTTTAATGAAAATGCAAAAAAAAAAACCCAAAAACCAAATTATATACGTACCTGATTATAGCAGTATCATCCCCATCGGATAAGTGCTTTGCACAAAATCAGGCACGGTGCTTCTGCCTTTTGTTCCATCAGCCCCAGCTAGTGGGGTTATAAAGTTTGAGTGAAGAAACACCAGTTTTATACTCTCAATAAAAAATGCAGAACAACCTTCCCAAGACAAGATCTTTAAGTACAGGACAACTTTCAGTTCACCTTTCACACCTGAAACAGTACATGCAACTTTACAAAGCAAACACAGCCCTTTCTGGTGTGTTTTGAAATTAATTGTCATCCACACTTAAACATATTGCATGGTACTACATTTCCCTGGAGCCCCTGATGTTGTTACTATCCTTCCAGACACAGCCGCCTCCCAAATTACAGTTATTCTGACCTTATACACACTTAGACACAGAAACGCCTTTAAGACAATGTTTTATCTTGGAGGTGCTGCACATTCATACACGCACACATATGCACAAAATTATTTCAGCCTTTTAAGTAATCCTTGCTCGGCTGTCTTTTAAAATGCCTCTTTCGTCTTTCTGTAACCAAGGGCTTTAATATTCAAATGTTCATGAGCACCAGCTTTATTAAAATTAGGGCTTGGGGAAATGGTTTCAAAAAGGAGAAACGAATATTACCCAACCATTTAAAAGATGCTAATTAATGGAGTTCTAAAGCCCAGGGAGGCCATTTGACAGAGCAGAGATTCTTCTACTAGACAGATTTGTAACTTAGCGGTTCGAGTGGCAGAGGCGGAAATAAGAGACGAGTAAAATAAAATGCAAGTAGGTTAAGAAGAACAATCCTCCAGGTGTTACGAGGACTCCAGAGTTTAGTTTTGTGCCAGCGATTTGAGTTGTCTGCCTACAAGCTCTATGCATGAAAATTTTTCCCTGGCCCTGACACAAAAAGGGGTTTGTGTCTCTTCCCTGCTGGATCTGCCCTGTGTTGGGAACAAGAAAGCGTAACCCACACGGCGTTCAGCCACGGCCAGCCGAGAGCGACAGCTGCCAGCTGAGATTGTGCGGCAGGAGTCACCGGGGAATTTATTTTAAGATAAATCTAATCTCAAGGGTACATGGGCATATCCATACACATGTGCACAAGGAAAGAGCCTTGCACTGAGAGTAGCAGAGACACACCAGAATGGTCAGACCTTTCCACGTAGGCTTTTTTATGATTATTTCACCTGAGTGTGTAAAATCAGGGGAACCTCAGCAGCCCCCCACCATCATACTCCCCTAGATCTTGCCTGTCACTTTAGTGTCACTTCTATTCAGCAGAATAACTGAATTCATATTTATATCTGTACCACTGATAGGTACTAGTGTCCTAATTTTTTCTCTCTGTCTCCTGCTCCCCCCTCCTTTCCTGTTCTTCTCTCTGTACACAGATATAACCCTGGGTCAAGAACTGAAAATATTCCACGGCCGAGAGGAATAGATTCTTTTGGTGGGCCTACGTACATACATATCTACTCCAGCTCTGTAGCAGAAAAGACATCTCTGCAGTCTGACAGTCATTTGTAGCTGGAATTTCAGTCAGCGGATCTTTTTTACTGATGCAGTTCTTGCCAGGTCAGTTGCTATAAAAAACCCAGGGTGGACTGGTGATTTGGAACCCATGATCCAGGAAGGAAACTGAGAAAGGAAAGGTAGCAAGAGGGATGGATGTTGGGATAAACCTCCTACCCCAGCACCCAGGGTGTCTTGGGAAGAAGGAGCCCTGCATCCTAGAAGCTCGACTGCCCTCCACAGCCATTGCTGAACTGAGTGATGAATTTTACAGGAAGAGTTTGCTGACCCTGTTCTGCTGTATTTAATCCATCACTAGGACTTCAGAGCTCCAGGATATGCCAATGCAGCAAGTAAATGAGGGAAGTTACCTATATTCTGTTTCTTCCAGGTGGGAGCTCTGTCCTTGTCCTCCTTGCCTACTTCTTTTCTCCCATGAACCTGCTTGCTGAGCCAGGCAGGTCACGGTGCATGTGGCTGTCCCCCACCTCCTGGTAATTGTGTTACAGTAGTGACAGGAGGTGCTGCAGAGAGCAGCACCTTCGTATGCCATTCACCAGGCAGCTTTAGAAGAAAAAGGCAATTTATCATCCAGATATAATCCCAGCCTGGAGAAAATAATAGGAAGGAAGAGGACAAATGAGGGAATCAATATGAAGCCAACCATAACCTCAACCAACTAGACATTCACATGCATGCCTGCCTTGTTCTTTCATTTGCTATTCTATAAATAATACAGAGCACAAATATCAGCCCTCGCCCTCCCAGTTCCATCATCTTCCCATTGCCAGATGGCAGTTTAAGTGCCATCCCCCAACCCGTATTACCTCAGTGCAATCTGTTTGCATTACATTAGTCTGCACAGGGGGTGCCTTTCCCTGATCACCCTTGGCTAAAGAATCCCCTTTGGCTGATGTGGTAAAAGCTTGAGATATTTGAAGCAAGAATATCTGAGGGTTTGGATAAAACATCAGGTCATGGAGGCTTAATATGTTATTGCACATCAGCAGAGCGAACTTACCTGTCCATACATATGCTCTTTGCCTGGAGCTAATGCAAAATAATATGATGTAGCTTCACTTTGTTTCACTGTCAGCTAAGTTAAATTGCATTATTATATCTTTGTCACAAGCCAAGAACGTGTGCCCAGACTGCTACCTCAGCTCTTCTGATGTTTGGTAACTTGTTAAGTTGCTTTCGCTTGATCATGTGTCAGAGCCTGGAGTCCTTCACAGCTGTCATGAAGTCCTTGGGAGTCCTGGTTTTGTTACCCTGGGATGTATTCTTATTTGCAAGGACTTGTGGCTGCATATAGCACAGATTTACATGGGGTGTGACAGATTGGATGCTTTTTATTGATCAGGAAAACCAGTGTACACCTCCGAAGAGATGAGCACTTTCTGATTCAAGCCCTTTCAAGTCCTTTTACAGGAATTAAAAATAAAAAAAATAAAAGCTGAAAAGGGATTTTAAAGAAGAAAAAGGTTCTGTCAAATCTCCAATATCTGCAAAGCTATAAATAGAGAGATACTTTTTAAGTTCATGGAACTTCATCGTTTTCAGAGAGCTATTGGGAGGAACAGCATGAAAAAATGGTGTCTGTTTCTCTAGTAAATTATAGATTGACCCTCCTAAATGAAGACAGTCAGCAAGAATGATATGATCCGAGACAGAAAAACAGCAAAAATTCAGAGTTTATATAGATTTATCTTTTTAACTTATGTCTCAACTCCAGCAGCCTGCCATAAAGAAAATGAAATGCAAACTGGAAACACAGGCTTGTTCTAATAAATACAGGGGGAAGAATAAAACTAACAAATATATTCGTTTCCCTACTAATCCCTCTTCATTATAGGACATAGCTGTTTTGCTTAATGGTCACAAATGAATCCAATATGAACTCCAACAAAGGGAGGTTTCTTTTCTGTTGGTAGATTAAATAATTTGTAAAAATATTTCAAGTGCAGTCAGCATCAACAAAGTCAAATAAAACCTCTGTCTCACACAAGCAAAAATTTACCATAGTGAGTATCTTTCTATGACAACTGGTAAGAGGTAATTTTTCCCTGGAGCCAACTTCCATTGGATCAGTAATGCTCCAGTCTATAGCAGAGAGAGTTTGCATTAGGATCTGTGTACCAGCGTGCATAATAATGAATCACACCCTACATTGATTTAGTAAACCAATAGGTTTTATTAACTCAACAATGAGATTAAAATGGATTAAAACAGGAGAGGGGCTCTATCATTGCACTAGTAATTTACCCCTGATTCTACAGCAAGTGCAATTCACTTCGGTTTTAATACCTGATTAGACTCCTCTCAGTACTGCTGAAATGTTTTCTCCAGGGGGAAATGTGTAGCGGATATAGGCAAATCCTATACCCACATGTAACTAAAGAGAGGGCAAGCAAACAAGCCAACTTTAATCAGAGTTGCGACTTTTCAGTGTTATCCCAGACAAAGAAGTCAATGATTTTTCTTGGCAGGGAGTTCTGAAGCCTCCTGTGCTAAAACACATAGAAAAGGCCCTCAGGACCGCAAGGAAAGCATTGACTCAGCCCTGATGGTCGGTATACCTGCATTGCCCTTCTCACCCTGATAGCCAGCGCCCGCAGTGCGGCAGAGGTAGTTGGGTTGCAAGCTGGCTTTAAACCGCGTAGCTCTGGCAGTGCCACAGTACCGAGCAGCAGCACAGAGCTGTAAGATCTGCCTGAGAATAAAGTAAATTAGGTCAAGCAGAGCTGCATTGCTACTGGTACCCAAGTGGGCAGTTTTAAAGCCATGAATACTTCTCCACTCTGTTATCTCTAGCTGAGATTTGTGCCTGACCCATTAGTTTCAGCACATTCAGGATGCTACACCACCTTTCTGCAGGACTTCTTTGGGAGTCCTTTGGTGCAAACCAGTGGTTTTCAACCCAAGGATACCTGGAGGTCTGTGGGTTATTTCTGAAAGATTTGCAGTGAGGGGCTATAAATCTTGCAAAACTGTAAAGCTATTGGTTGTAGGCTCAGAATTGCTGGATAGGGCTTACACATGGAAAGCAAGTAGGTTTTAGAGGCCAGCAAATTGAAAAAGGTTGAAAAACACTTGCATACAACTTGTCCTACAGTCTAGGGAGAGTCTAGGAGAGCTTCCCATTTTGCCTGGCTGAACCATCTACCCAAATGCTCTTTGGACTCAAAATGGATCTTAATGGAGATTCCTGTTACTGCCCAGGTGGCTTTGAGCCCAGCCCAGTAAAGGCCAGTTTTGTAAAGATTGGCCTATGGAGTATGGAAGCATAGAAGACAGGGCTGGAGGAGACCCCAAGGAAGTATCTGGTCCTCCTCCTGAGCCAGGAAAACTAACATAATGTGTATTTAATTGCTTTAGTATGGTTCTTGTACAAATTGTGTATAATCGTCAAGTTATGCCGTACATATGCAATAAAATTAAGCAAATATTCAATGCTTCTTCACAGATAAAGCTAAAATAAATCTAACTTTCCCTTCCTGAGTTAATCCACCATGAACAACTCAATCAATAACCATCCTTCTAAGCCATCATCCACCCACCTCACTCCTTCCCACCTCCTCCTGTTTTCTGGGAGAGGTTTGATTTAAATTGCCAATAACTATCCTCACAATCACCGTAATTAGGACGTTCATTATTATTGCTATTTTTTATTAGATGACTAAAGGAAATGCTTTTTCTCTCTGTAGGAATTTGCAAGATTTTGAAATTATTTTCCTCGTTCTGGATTCATCAGTGTTTGTGAACCAATAATCTGAAAAAGTACAGATCAGATCAATGCACAATTCATTTAGATACCTTGAAAATATTTCATTTAGATGGTGGTGAGCTTTCTGAAATAAAAACATAATTAAGCTGGCTGTTGAAAATGAGGAAATAGGATGGTTTTGTCATTTAAAAAAAAATATGGTTTCTTCAAATGGGGAAATTCATTTAAACTGAGGTCCTCTACAGTTTGTATTGACCTACTGACATTCGCCAACAGAAAGAACATTTAATCTGAAAATTGTCAGCTTGCCATTTACTATTAAAAGTTTATATAACACATATGAAGTTGCATAAAAAGTTATTGGTGGTGTTCTCAAAAGGAAGAAGAATGGCCTGAAGGAGTTAGGCACAATCAGGGATTTAGAGCCTGAAACTTCCTACATATTTTTTATACCATCTCAGCCTTCAGGTCATACAGAAATTACCTCTAATTCTGCAGGTCTAAGAGAGCTTTCCAGAGCTCTCAGAATTTTACTCCAGGATATATAAATTTATTTTTGTACAATTACTAAATAATCACCAAACCCTTATCCATCCTTTTAACAATTGAGAATGAATCTTATCTTATTACCTTTACCCCAGTTTTGTCAGTTTTAGTCAAATGCTGTTCATCTCAGATATTTCAAATCCAGCCTCTCAAGCAAGGGCAGCTGATACAGACTTGACTTGTCACGGAGTTCAATCTGTGAACTTGGCAATTGCATGAGCAAGTGACTCATGCCTCAGTTCGTGTTTGTCTCTTAGCTCAGACACATTCGTCTTGAGAAGAGCTGTGGAAATAATTGTTTTTCAGGGGTTGGTAGCAATTCTGACTGTATAAGAATACTATAAATCACATTCAAAACCTGATGCCAGCTTCCTTTACTATCCTGCTTTAAAAAGATTACATCTAAAGAGCTTTTCTGCTCATTTCTGGCATCTTGAACTTCTCTGACCCCTTTTCTTTGTCTCTTCGCCCTAAAACCTTGAAGCATGTAAGGTCTTTACGCCATTAACCGTCATTCTTCCATGAATGCCCCATCTGTGTTACCTTTGCCTGGTCTAGCTCCAGCCAGATGATTTTGTCTGTGTAAAGCAGTGATGCTGAGGCTCAGCAGGTCATTACTGTGAGTCTCAGCAACAGTAGCAGCTCTGGGAGGAGAGCCTGCAGACCACTTGTTTAACCACCCATAGAGGTATTTAGTGATGGCTGCAGCAGCAGCTCCAAGAGGCAGCAAAAAGTCTATTATGAGTATTTATGAGCCCTGGAGACTTAAGGATGCCTGTGGCAAATTGCCTCAGTTCCTGCCCTTGTAAAAAGGGGGTGATCCACTAAACTCCACCATAGAAAGAGGGTGGCAATCAGCTAATATGTTCTGCTGGAGGCACTGGGGACTGTCACTACAACATGACTGGCTCCATCATGTAACGGAGACGGGCAGGGTGCAGCAAGCTCCCTGTGACTGTGAGAAATCCAGTAGCACCTAGGACATCTCCTTGCCTGATAAAGGAAGGAGTGGGACTGAAAATAGTATAATGCCATGAAAAGCTATGTAACTCAGACAGACATAAAAAGAAACTCATAAAGTATGGTTCCCAAAGAAATGACATAAGCTGAGAAAAGGAAAAGTACGTGGAACTCCAGCCTGACCATTTCCCTACCCTGGTACCCTGCTGCCATGTTAACATGGGCATTTGACATAGCACTCTCTGGGAGCATTTGCCTAAGGTGAAGAACAACTAGATTATTTCCAATGTACCATCTATTTCTCCTTAAGCCATCTGAATTGTCCTCTGTTGAATAAAAAAGCCCAATCATATAAAAAAAGCCTTTAACCCTGCTGCAAGCAATAGGAGGAAAGGGGAATATTTCTGAACATACCCACAAAGTTTGCGGGAACAGCCTGGGGAAAATCAGTCCAACAAATATCTGGTTCATAGCTAGGTTCTCCAGATGGCATCAATATATCATGAAGAGTCAAAGAGAGCCTTTCTGAATGCAAATTACTATTCACATTTTACCTAATTTATGCAAATTAGCTCATTCAGTCTTCCACCTAATCCTCTTTGGAGTTACTCCAAGGTTTGAAAGGAAAGATATTCTTCTTGTAAAATATATATAATCCATATTAATTGCTTCTGATGGAGATGAGTGGGATGGACAGCTATTCCAGCAGTTAATACTTTAATCACTTCACCTCAGCAGCAGCCCTGCCTCAGGTGAACAGACCCTGAATATCTGTCCCCATTGCTAACGTAAACCGTAAATGGCTGCATATCTGGATGCTCTCAGTGCGGGCTGTCAGGCAGGCAGATTTCAGGAAGGAACTGATCGGCATTGAGCAGGGTTGAGGAGAGAGCTGGTATGTGGGCAGATCCGATGATAGGCAGCAGCCCAAGTCATCTTGGCTACCCAAGCCGGGAAGAAGGCTGCAGGAAGGGGATGAGGCTCAGTGATGGAGCTGCATGGATTGCCCCTGGGATGCTGGGATTTGCACGGGGATGAGGTGACAGAGCTGTGAGGGGGGGCCAGACTGAATCATGATGAGAGAGGCTGACATGCACCTTCTCACCCCTCAGCAGAGTGGCAGCGATGGCAGAGGAGAGAGGAAGGGGTCAGCACAGCCTCTCTATCAGGCTAAGCCAGAGGCATGGGAATACACTGGGACCCATCTGATCGATGGACTCCAACTCCTGAGCCCAGCCAGCATCAGCAAGAGGCACTGGTGGGCTCCAACACCTTTCCCCACTCCATCCTGAACCAGGAGAAGAGGATTTGTAGAAGAATGAATGGACAAAGCAGAAGACAATTGAGTTAGGAAGTCTCTCAAAATTATCCACATATTAAGAAGCGATTAAAATATGTTTGCGCATATTGACTTCAGTCTGTCCTTGGTTTAATGTTTGTGCATTATCTTTAAGCACACACTGGTACATATGGATTTCTTATCCCTATCCCTTGTGTCTGGATGGCTGTGATCAGATACAGAGATAAAATACAAAGACTTTAATTCTGAAATCAATGAATTAGAGATTTAAGACATTGATATTTCATCATTTATCTCTGTAGAGAGAAAAGATTAATATGCAAGCAGTAAAATGTACTGTGCCACTTTGTTGCACCTGACAGACCTCAGAATAAGTCACTCACAGATTGGATTTTGTCAGGATCAGCTGAGAGCTCGTGGCAACCTGTTACACCTGTACCAAAACCCATCCAAATCCGAGTGGCTGAAACATATGTTAGGTGCAACAGGTGAGAATTGGGCCTGGATTAGATGTACTTTACTCATATCAACAAAGCCTGTAATATGCTTGGCTCAACAGTGGACCTGCATCAAATTACACAGTCCTTTTGCATTATCTGCTTCCCAGACCAAGGCAAGGGTATTGGCCGATGTTTTTCAACAGACATTTTTTCTGTATAGCACTGTCAGTAATTGCCAATCAGGAAAACCTCTCTCAAACATTTTGAATTGACATTTCAAATAATACTTTTTTTTGTAAGGTCTGCAGGAAGACTCTGAAACAATTGGTGACTTTAAAGAAATATATATTTTTTTTCTCCTCTGTAGGGAAGACATGGGGGTTTCGGACAACTCCTGGGGACAGGTATATCACTGCACTGCACTCTGGAGCTGTATTTATATAAGCTGACTGATGTCACTGGCTACTTTTCAGAGGGATCCATAAGGTTACAAAGTGCAAGAAAGTGGGAAGAACCTTCTTGGCCCTCCAGCTACATATAATGGTGATTTTTTTTATAATGTAAGTAATACTACAGCAGAGTACATTACAGTAATTTCCAGGTTATATCACCTGAAATGGAGCTTTGATCACAATAGGTTGATCACTTTGATGTAAAAAATGGGTATAGAGTATATAATTTGTATAAAACCTCAGAAAGTTGACTTTGCTTGTTCAGACCTCCTCCTCAGCAAGGTGATTACTTATGGGTGTCCAGGGACAAATCCCACACTTTTTAGCACAAGCTGTTACTCATTGCAGATACGTACAGGAGCTCAGCAAATCATTCACAAACAGAGCTTGGTCAGTCAGAGCAAGCCCCACTCTTAAACTGCTTGGAGAGCACCTCTCATCAAATTAGCTTTAAGGCGACTTAAAAAGCAGCCTTGAAAGGAAGATGCTTAAATTGATCTTCATCCGTTTCTAAACTGATTTACTTGAATCAATACAACTTTTGACTGCCGCCAAGCCACACTTCTTTAAAAGCTGTGGACCCGTCCACAAACCAGATCTCAGCACCTCCCCTTTCCAGGGTTTAGGACTCCGTCCAACAAATCACTTAAGCTTGGGCTTAACTTTAAGTACATGAATACCTCATTAACATCAAGGAGATTACATTAACTAAAGAATACGTGTAAAGTGCTTTGCTGGATTGGGGCCGTAGATACTGCAGTCATCGTTGCTAGGTAAAAATATAAGCCAGACAAAGTGTTTCGGCAAGAGGATAGTATGATCTTGAGAATTACTCAACAACGGCAAACTGTGAGAGCAGGAAGATGATTGACTGATTATTTTTCCAATTCATGGGAACCCATGGGAGCACCTAAATCAACTCCTTCTGAATGCTGCTGGGTGACTTCAGACCAGCGATTAGAGCTGAGTGAAATGTTTTGATTGAGAATAAATTAATTCAAAAGTACTGTTTTGGCTAAATGGAAGTCTTTTCCTGACCTATTTTGATTTCCTCTAATTTTCCATTTCTGAAGAAAAATCCCAAATGAAATTTTTTAAGCTTAATGGATGTTTTTAGTCTAATGTGTATTTCTTTTTTTTTTTTTTTTTTTTTTTTTGTGGGAAAAGAATCCTACTTAAATGAAAACATTGTAGCAAAAAATCCAAACAGAAGAACACATGCTTTCATTTTTAGCTATATCCCACTAGGAAAAAAAGATTTAAAAAAAAATGTGCTTTTTAATTGAAAGATTTGAGTATTTTTTTTCTCTTGGGAAATATAATTACATTTTTTTTTTAAAAAAAAAAGACTTTGTTTTAAATGTGGCAAGTTTTCATCAAGGAAAAAAAAAAAAGAAATTGAGTGAAATGAAGGACAAAATGCCTCTGTTTTGCATCTACACAAAATAAACTTTTTTATTCCCCACTAGCTCTCACAGTTATGTAAAGCCATTGAACTGGGAACTCTCACCTTCAAAGGACTGCAAGGAGACAACAATTTGCAAATGAAGGGTTTCTTCCTGTCCCATATCGAAAGGGAGTTTTTTTCATAGATTCAAACAGTTTTATGATCAAACATTTCTTTCTTTCAAAATCACAGGATAACCAGTTCCTGTTATCAGGGCATGATTATATTTTATTTTACAAAGAAATAAGAAAATAATGTATAGGCTACCATCACTGCAAGCATGTCTTAGGGAGACACTTTCTTTTCAAGCACTATTTTCCAAAAATGTCAATGAACCAAACAATGGTCTTACCTCACAGTGTTCCCATTTTAAGACGGACTGTAGCAACATTTCCCTCACATGCCTTGTGCTCACATTCATGTAAGAAGTCACTGCTCATGGTGACACTGTCATTTCCTACAGATGGAGCTCATCCTCACCCCAGTGACCTTGCTTAGCTCCAAGTACCCCAGCACTATTCAGTCAACCACAGTTCTATCTTGTTGCCTATAATTGAATCATATTGATTTTTAATGAGTTTAATTGATTGTGATTGTCTCAGGGGCTGCACTGACAGCTTTTGTCAGAGGCTTGATTGTGTTGTAGAGTTGGAGGGCACATAAGGGGTTAATGAAAGGCTACACAACTTAATTGGGAAACTGGAAAACCAAAGGGAGACCTAGAATGAATACCTGTAGAAGAAGCCAATGATGAATAAAGGCAAACAATTTATTTGACTTGAAACAGGTTATAAAGGACAATAATTGTTTTAAATAGAAAGCTGTTGAATTATAATTGGAAGTAATTGAAACTCACTGAAATATTGAATAAAACATTAGATATTTTAAATGGTGTTGTCTTTATAATTATCTTTGGAAATAATTGCAGTGAAGCCCATGAACTGTTTTGAGAGGAAGAGAGTCACCCAGGGCCCATTGTCTTCTGCAGTCATTATGCGGAGTGCTTAATGGGGAGGTATTTATAAATAAGTACCAGCATTTGTTTCTGATCTGGCATTTCATGAGTGAATGCCAGTCCTACTAAGGGTGAGAAAGGCAGGTAAGCAAGGAGCAAGAAGAAAGCATCTGCTATTTTCAGAGCCATTCCTTTAGACATTAGTCAAGAAGATTCTCCTCCCTGGAAGTCTTCCTGCCTTGTATATTGGATTTGAAGGTTTAAAGACACATTTTCATGGGTGTGCATTATCATTCTGAAATGTTTTTCTGAATGTTTTCAGGACAGCATGTACACATTGTCCTTTTTCAACTAGCAGAGCTGCTTGAAAACAAGGAACACTTTTCAGCAAAAAAATAGTGTTCATTCGTCACAGCACTCAAAGGTTGTCACATCAACATATGTATCTATTTTTGGTTCGGTGTCAAAAGTTGTAACTGCCTTAAATTGCTAGCTTCAAATACAGTTGTTTCGCAGCAGAATTCATGGAAGACATGTTACACAACTTCTCAGCTCTGACCTGAACCTCTGCCCAGGTATGGCTATGTACTGTCCTCTCTGGAGGGGGAAGGTTTGAATAATTATTTTGTGGCAGACTATGGCTTTATGATGTGTGACATCCTGCCAGAGTTTCAGGGCGATTAATCTAATTATTACACTGGGCTTGATGAATTTTGAGACAGCAACCATGATAGGAGCAAAGCACCGTTTCACCTACAGAAACATCTCTACAGATTCTAACCAGCTCATACAGGAAAATTAGTTTGTCAAGTTCTCCTCCTAATTGCCATGGGTCAAATCTTCCCAACCGGACACAAAGCAGGCAAGGAATTGAATTGCAATGATTTCAAGTTATTTTTGGTCTCATCTTCCCTCCCCTTGGTATAGAACTGGATATTAGATATTCATCTATTAATGCTGCATTTCCTATGGACTAAACTGAGGAAAAAGAAGGAGTATCATTGAAACATCAGTTGAGGAAAACTGCTGAAATGGAGTGGCAGATGAAGAGGATCTGAATGATGGCTTTATCTATAAGGAGAAAAAGAGAAGGGTGAATATTGGACGTGTACAGAGGAAAAAAGGCAGCTGAGCTTCAAGAGGCTAACATAAGCTATAGCAGTCTGCTAATATTCCTGAAGGATCTGTTAACAACAGGATGATTTCTTCCCAGATGATCATCTGTTCTGTCTTAGACTAATATCTATCGAAGTCATATGCTGGGCATCTGGCTTCTTTGTGCTTCTTCTCTTGAAGGACAGATTAGAAGGGGGATTTTGCTTTCTAATACCACTTATAAAACTTTCATGGTCTACATGAGCAGAGGCAGCAAATAAGAGTCAGCTGAAGGGAAAAGGATTGATCCTTGATCCTACGATACCCTGGGCCATGCCTGTGCTCCACTGCATGGTGTGAGAGGAGCTGAGCAGACTGCTGGTGAAGGTGTGGGGATGGTTGGGCATAGCTGGACAACTCCAGGTGCCCTGTTAGGGTGCAGTGACATGTCAGAGTTACTGGTTGTGAGCTTGAACTCGGTGCGCTGCAAAACACTCTTACACAATACCTCCTAGGGTGGTCAAATGCTGAGGTGAGGGCCAGCAGATTTCCTTTCTGTTACAAGCTCTTCCACTGATGTGCCCGTGCAATTTTCACAGCTCTGTGTCTCTCTTCCCACAATCCCGCCTTGACTATTTAGTCTAGGGCATGTCGCGCTCTCATTCTTAGTAACAAACACCTACATTCACATGATGTGATGGCTTCTTTAAAAGAAGAAGTATACTTTCCTCATCATTGGAGCTCTTGCACTGTGACAGAAAAATAACAGCAAGTGGGCAATGAGTTGATACCATTTCTTTGGATCTGCAGTGATTCTGCAGTGAAAGGTCTGTGATTTATCTTCCTTGGGAGACTGGGAGGCAAGGATTGGAGTCTGATGCAAGAAGCACTTGCTGGCACAAGTGATGCAAAACTGGTGCAAGGATCTGACTGTAACTGGGGAAGCTGGGACATCATGGCTGATCATTATGGTGCAATTTCCAAACTCCTCCAAGCTTGTCTTTGTTCTTTTTTTGAGTGTGAAGTGCCATGTGATGCATCTATCTGGAGATTGTGCAGGGTGAATGGGGGGAGCATGCAAATGTAAATTACAAGCACTAGTAGGAAAGGAAAGAAGCACTTGCTCAAGATGTCTAGACACCACAAAGAGCAATTAGCCAGGCTTAAAATTCTGCCAGCAAGTATACACGGCAGGAAACACAAACATAAGGAGAGCAAGAGCCACCAGGCTTCGCTTGGCTCCTGCCACTTCATCAGGGCTAATTAAAGTGTTCTTCCCTGAGTCCTTAAAGAGATTGACTATGACAGCAAACAATTTCAAGTGAGATGCACTAGTTGAAAGTGAGGGGGGGAAAAAGCAACAGGGAGATAGCAATCTGCATTGTCAATTCCCATCCTGATCTGCTCAGTGGAAAACATTCAAAGCTAGGTGAAGCAAGGCCAAAGACGAGGTAAACGGATGCTCTCAAGTTAGTTTTTGTTGCCATATCATTTGCCACATCTGAGGTGGAAAGGTCTCAACTGGCTGCAGGGTCCTAGCCAAGCTCGTCACGCACGTGTCACTGCTCAAACACCCTGGAGTTTTACAGCCACCTGATGCAATCATGAATTGTATTTGCCACACGTTCCTCAGCAAGTCTGGATGTAAGAAGGTGCATGTATGCATGCACTGTGGCAGGCAAGTGAGGTGGTAGCAATGCTTTTAAGTAAGCACGTGCACTGAGGCACTGAAGGTGGAGGCTTCTTCTCAAGTTATTTTCATTTCCCTGTCCCTCTTTCCATCATTTCCATAACGAAGTTGCCCCGTCTCCCAGCGCTTTGGGAGAAGGATCACAGGACAGTGGTGATTTGGAAGTTACAGTTGCGATCATGTCATGAAATATGATATACAGTTCCAGGTGCATAAAAAAGGCAAATAATTTTTGCATGACAATCCTACACTTTCTGAAGTTTCAACTTTGTAGCCAAAAAATGTAAATGTGCATGCGTATAATATAGATACATCAAAACTAAAGTCACAGGTTGGGCCAAACTCAGGTTGGCAGCTTCCCTTTAAACAGTTTTATGGATCATTAAGTACCCCACAGGAGGCTGACTACACCAACTACATTTTATTGATAGTCGAGAGTTTCTAGCCTGAAACAAAACAATTATTCATGTTAACTAGAAGCTGGAATAAACTGCCCCAGACCAATGTCCCCTCAGAAGACATGCAGACTCAAAATCCGGTCTCAGATTTATAACTTGATGTCTTTTTCTGTTCACTCAGGATTATAATATCCTGGTGCATGCTTTCTTTAAACAGGTTAGCACAACTGTTTTCCTGGGAAAGTATTTGGCAGGCAAACAGACAGGATTTTTCACATATGCTCCAATAAAATGTCAGCATATTCATATAAATAATACATATTCCTCTAACAAAATCAATGAAAATGAGCTTATCTTACCAGCAGAGCCAGCCTTCACGGTCCTGTGTGTCACAGTTTCACATGACGTTCTACATTCAGGGGCAAGGTGAATGGTGCGAGGTAGTTCTATTTACTGCCTTCCATCTCAGATAACTAATACACCAGTGAAACTTTGGAGGTTCATTGCTACAAATTCCCAAGAAGCCCTTTAAGTATCACAAATGCTTTCAAGGGAAACAAATATGAGCTAGTGTACATAAAAAGTGTTAATTCACTCAGTACTTAGCTCATCACTGAACGCTTCACCATCTCCCACAGGTCCCACCTCCCTTAGGCTGCTGGGCAATCCTATTTATCCCTAGTTCACATGATGAAGGACCAACGGTTTTCCAAAGAGCCTATTATCCTCAGTCAATACGAGCTCCCCAGAAAACTCCAGCCTTTTGGATGCGGAAACAAACTGGAAAATCTGTCTTTAAGTGCTGCAGTGGGAGCTAAGCTCTTCTGAATGTGGTTCTCATATGCATGACTTCTCACAGTCCTGTGAGACTTGACCAGTATTGCACAGGAAAGCAAGGTAGCTCCCCAGCAGAGGAGGTAGCTGAACCTGGGTCTGCCAAAATCATGAGCTGATCATTAGACCAGCAGATGACCAAATCATTTTAACACTCACTGCAGCAGCAGCTCATTTTCAAAATCTGATCTTGTCATGCAGCCAATGCTAATCTGCTACCACCAAAATGAAAACTGTCATCCAGCCCTAAAAGTTCACTTATTGCTTGCAGTTTGTTGTTCCAACAAAATTTGGGTGGGATTTATTGCATCACTACCACATTCCTCACAAACCCAGGGCAAAATCAGAAAAAATCCTGGACAGGTAGGTTAAACATACACAAAGCTCCCCTCAGCTCAGCCATATCTTAATATTTATCTCTTGGTATGGAAGTCTTCACGTAAAGAAGCTAAATCTGGGAAGCTTCTGAAGTAATAAATCAGTTATGAAATGGGAACCTCCATTACAGGCTGTCTACTTAATTATTTGACAAGTTAATTAATCTCCTATGCAACTGCAGAACTGCTGTTTCCTTGGTGGAAACAAACTTTGGCAGATCCCGTAGGTCTTGGCACTATAGTATCAGTAAGACTCTAGAAAGTTATGGGTAATAGACACCAAGTGAGGTCAAACTGCCTCCATAGGAGTAACTGGAATTGCTTATCGCCTGAAGGTGTTTATGTTGCTAATTATTTTGCTGCAGCTGATTATGGTTTGCCTGTTTAGTTGCGGCTAAGTTTTCAAGAGTTGCCTTTATTCCCCTCAGAAAGATATCTAATCATGATAGGACAGGACAGAGCCTCCTGCCTCGTTAAAACAATGGCATTGTCTGCCTCTCCTCAACAGACAACACAATTACAGCTGACACAATAATTGATACTGAAGTTTTCCAGTGAGAAAGATGGACACACATTATTATTCCATCAGCCTTGTTCCACATGGTGTCTTGTGTCTCTGGTTTTTCCTGCTGTGGCAGCAAATCGACTGAAGCACACCAAACAGTCTGCTTGCCTTCCCAAGGGTACCCCGTGATGGAGTGAGGGCATCTTACAGGGCATGAGGAGAAAGGTGAGCCCAGAGAAAAGATCACTCGGTGTGCATTGAAGCCAAACTTACTTGCACCACCTTCTTTGCCTGCTTGTGCCTCCATTACATAGCATTCATATTTCAAAGAAAACATGAGAATGTCCAACATCTACCTATTTCACATGCATAGCATTACACTGAGCAACTGTTTGACCATTAGCAGCAACTGTTCCTCATTCATACCCAATTCTATCTGAGTTTAAACACAGACTCCAATGAGATATCTGCCAGGTCTGTAAGTACATGGAAACCCCAATGTGAGTGAGATACGTATCTATTGGACAACTTTCCAGTCACCTAATCTAAGCTTCAGTTTTGCCCAATTTATAATAACGTTTGGCACCTGTTTATGTGTATTTACTACATTTCATGTGTTTCATAATCTCTACATCCAAATAATGGAGTCAAGCTTAGTCCAAATCCTCATCTGCTGTTTTATATCTCTTCTTAAAAACAATTTCTGTTCATATCTAAATGATGCCTGATTTCTACCTGTCCACTGCTTTTCCCAATAGCTGAGCAGAAAATTGTTCCCTTCAGTTAATGACAATAATACGATTAGTCTACAAATATAATCGCATATTCTGTTTAAAAAAAAAATAAAGCCACTAAAATACAGTGTTTGGCACAGCTGTATTATTCTTGTAATGAATAATCACTAAAGATATTATTGGGGATGCAGTTACCATGCAGCAATGTGAATAAAATGTTTTAGATGGAAAATTGTACTTCAAGAAAATGTATGCAACAGTACAAATGTATTACTGCCCATTAATATGTATTAATTCAATGAAAAATGCCTGACTGAGCTGGTTTACATAGATTAGGATGGCAGGCAGTGAAAGGAAGCACTTGGACTTGGTTAAATGGGCTGTGAAGATAGGAGGAACTCTAATCCAAAGCATAGAAGTGAACCACCAAAATAGGCTGTCCAGTTACGCTGGTGTGGTTTGTTCCTTCTCTCATTCATATCAGTGTTTTTATTATGATGAAGAATCAGCATTCAGTGCTCCTGATGCATTAGCTCTACTCAGTCCTACTGAATCTGTATTTAAAAGCTTTCTATTTAAAAATAATAAAAATGAGACAATTCTCCCCAAGGTAGCTACTTAGCAGGAATCATCTCATTTGCTTTAGTGTCTCCAGGATGCAGAATCTGAGCTCCTGACATGTTTGTCATTGTCAAGACAAGCTTATCTGTGCCTAAAATACCCAAGTAACTCACTCATTACGCTAAGTTCCACGCACGACATGCAGGGTTTGTTCCAGCTCCCCAAACTGCACCAAGTGGGGTATTCCCACAGCCTTGAGGGAGAGCTTTCATTGAGACACGTCAGTGTTTCAAATTATGCCAAATGCACACTTCTGTCCAGGCATGGTTAGTTACACATATAAAAAAACAACAATTTCGCTCTCCCTTCTGGCTAACAATCTTGTTATGAGACAAACTATTACGGTAGTCATATGCTTAGTATAAGATACAATTTTCCCTGAGTTTATTTAAAAACACACAGTACAATTCACAAAATAATCCACCAATTTGGACGCGCGCTCAGCCCTACCACCTGCACAAAGTCCCGCTTTTGGTGTGGGGCTGGCTGACACCTTCACTCTCCTCTGACTGTGCAAGAAGGGAGGTAATGTTGGAGAAGGTTTAGGTGAGGAAAGGCAGAATACTCACTCCACAGGTAGCCATGGTTGGAGGACAAGGTGGCCTAGTGTAGATCGAGTCACCAGGGATGGGGTGTGAGGAAGGAAGAAGAACCAAAGGAATTTGGGTGTCTCTGGACTCAGGATTACTGGAGAACCCATAAACACCAGATGTTTGAAGGCAAAATATGCACATGGTGGGTTTTGAGGACACAAGGATGTATCCTGCCGTGCACATGTATTTTTTTATACTGCTTATTATCAGGCTACACGTGAGTTACTACCAGGAATATCCCTTGGAGGTTTTTATTAGCAAAGTAAGAAACATCCCAAACAAAAACAGAACTCCTCTGTGAAAGGCCCATGCTCAAAGCAGGATCAGATCAGCACTGGGCAAGAACCTAGAAGCAAAACTCTGGTGCACCAGTTCTTTAAGGGACAAAGTTACAACAGCTCTAAGGCTCAATTTAGAGATCTTTGTTACAGTGATAATAATATTTGTCCCAACAGACACCTATTGTTCTTCCATGTTCTGGATAAAGGTTTAGGATGAGAGATGTGTTGGTGACCTACAAATTGGGGCTGAGCACATTGAAGCTGGCCTGCTATCCTCATGTAATACCTGTGTGTCTCCAGGAACTTTAGTGGAGTCTTTCCTCCAAAAGACAAGGATTTATACCAGTTTGAGACCAACGTCAGGCCTTTGTGACAGCAATCAGAACAGGTCAATCTCGTGCATGCATGATAGCTACTAATTCTGCACAGACAAGGTTGGTGAAGTCAAAAAATATGAAACAGCCCTGCCTTGGAACAGCACCATGTGTGATCTTCATTTAACCCATTTTGTATGTAAATTCCTCCAGATATGACCAGTAAAAGATCTGATATTTCAGCAGCCTTTATTTGCATAAACTAACCTAATTTTGATACTCAGAACTTGTTCCATGGCACTTCCATATTTGGGCATCAGGATATAAGCATGCCTGAAAGATAGAAAGACAAAAAGGAGGGCCTTACGTTTAGAAAAAGATCTTTATATATGACCTTGCCAGGTCACAAAGGTTATCCAAACCAGTGAAAAATGATATTATAAATGACTACAAAAGATTTACTATCTTCTTTGCCCAAACAACCTCATAAATTGTATGTCTAATCCCCAGTCTTGCCCACATCCTCATCCAATTTCATCTGCCTTACTTAAAACTTAGTAACCTCTCAACAAACGCAGCTGACCAATGTGAGAGCAAAGAGTGGGGTCCCTGTAGGATGTCAAATCCCTTCCCTCCAATAAAATCCAATGGGATCTTTAATGACCACTTCTTATCTAGGAATTTTTGAAATGATGGAGCTTGGATCATTCTTTCTGCCTATGTTTTTATGCACATGGTTGCAGGGTTCTAGTGACATTCTAATAAGTGTATTGAATTTTGAGCTATTCAAGGGCTTTTGTATATTATTTATGAGAATGGATTGATTTGTCTCTCATGTGAAGGCATATATGTAAAATTGAGTTTTGTTGTGGTTGTTTCTTCGCTCAATGTCTCTGATATGATCATGGCTTCATAACAATTTCAATATATTATTGCCAGAGGTATTATAAAATAGAGAGACATTATCCTTCATGTCATAATTCTTCCTCTGCTGAATAAACTCAAAAGCTTTTTGTTTGTTTGTTTGTTTATTGATCCTTACTTTGGAACATAGTAAATTAAGTGAATGCTGTTAAACAAGAGGCCAAATTCCCTTGTAGTTTCACAAAAATGGACTTCAATTAGCTATGCTTCTATGACTATGCTATGATGCTATTCATAGGCAGGTTATGACATTGTCAACAAATCAGTGAAACTTAAGCTCCTATTATTATCATCTTGAGCTAAAAAATATTGATTTCTTGTGCATACGCCTTGTTCCCTACATAATGTTATCTTCAGCCAATGTAGTCAGAAATAGTGGTGACATGAAACACCTGCAAGTTACATTGGCATTGTAAGACAGGTCAGTCTCAAAATAAGTCTGGGAAATGGACAGAAGGAAAAAAAGCAGAAAAAAATGGCTCTTCGAGATGTCCTAATTTCTGCCATGCCATTGTTCCAGCTGTGCAGCAAGGGGATATTTGTAACCCACTGTCTGACACGTCCTCAAAGCCAGAGTCTCTCATGGCCAAAATTAAATACTTATGGACACACAAGGAGATTGTTTCCTTCTGCTGTTATTTCACTGTAGAAAATATTAACAGGGAATTATCATCCACTGGCTCTTTCAATAAGAGAATGGGGGGGTTATCAAATAAATTTAGTTGATGGCAAGTTCAAAACATACATCAGGAGATTACTCTGCACACAATACATTGTTGAACTCCTTGTCGTGGGATGCTGTGGATGCTAAATCTTTATATGGGTTCAAAAAGTGGCTGGATAAATAAGGAGAGAAAATTCTCTAAGAGATTATTAAATATAAGGGTATCGCGTCTAGTTCAGGAAGTCCCTCACCTGCAAGCTGTCTTTCAGAATGAAAGGTGCTCTGACACTATTCACAGCCAATTTGCTGCTAATGGCCAAGTTTAAGGAGTGCTTGATAGAAATAACATCTCAGCTAATCTTTAAATGACTTCTAAGTTCCTAATAGCAGGGCCTGTGAGTAGAGAAGTTTACGCCTTCCCTGATGAAAGGCTGAAGTTGCTCCAAAATGCAGCTGTGTTGACATTACAGCAGCGTCTTGATCTGTTGATGTATATAGCAGGGACAGAGCCCTACAGGGCTGTGCAATGTATAATCGCTGTCACAGTCGTGCTGTTTGTAAGCTCTCAGCAGACCATCCTGATTTAACTCTACGTGGTTTTACTCTTTTTTTGCATTTACACTGCTCACTCTGCATTATCCTCGTGTCTTCTAAATGGATTCCCAGTCCAGGGTGTTGAATTGATGTTTTTTGGATTAGTATAGAGGGTGAATCCCCTGACTGTACCCTATATAGTCATCCCTATGTATCTTGCTGATGCCAATCTCACCTCTTGTCCCCTATCACTCAAAAAAGATGCCCTTTAAAGTTTTTTATCCTATTTTGAAATATTTTGTTGCTATTCAAAGATTATCCCTTTGTCTTGTCTTTTTTTCTTCTTCAACTAATGGCTAAACATCTGCATCAGCATGCAACTTCGGAGCACCCTGCTGCTGTTCTCAAAACCGAAACAAACGAAATCAATTTGCTTGTAAACCCCTGCTTCCCTGCCTCCAGCCTGCTAAACTGTTCATGCCCATCATGTCAATCTGTTTTTCCAATGCAGAGATCACTCTATCAGTGCCAACTAACCCACTACAAGCTAAGGCTGCAGGCTGTGCCTAGGGAAGAAAAAATAATGTCTCTGACCTCATCAGCTAACTACATTTTATTGGAGCAACGCAATTTAGATTGACCACTGAGGTCTGGATGAAAGGCAAGGTCATTTTAAAAGGTGAATAATACATCCCTGTCATTGGGGTGCAGGATTTACCTCTGGAATCCATATTAAAGGGAATCTCACGGCTATCAGGGAGTTGTGAATATTCTATTTCAGTCTGAGCTCAATGTACCTAACTGCAATGCCAAAATATGTGCTAGAAATCTACTTGAACTGGTAAGATATGAGACACTGAGAATGAACACAAATAATTCTAAGTGAAGGCACCAGCAGGGGACTGATAGAATGTATAACCAGGAGACTGGCTGTTTGTTTCCTTATTCATACTGTTTTATGATTTCATTTCTCTGTGCTGATTAAAAAGGGACTGAAAAACAGTGCCAGAGACTGAATATTTTGGGCATGTGCTGTTCAAGCCTCCCCAAAAAAGCTCTGCCACAACCAATCCTTTCCATCTTTAAACGAGCAGGCTTTTCAAAAACCATTTCTCCTAACAGACGTTCATTATTCTGGTGGGATGAGATCACCCTCTGAAATCTAAGATGAATGTGTTTATGAACATCTTTTACCAACAAGTATCTCCTTGTACCAGCCTTGTCCTTTAGGTTAAAGTGCTTTTGCCCTCTCCTGGTGTTTACAGCACTACATAGTTATCTCAGTCTTCAAGCCGAGTCTTCCTAGTTCTTCTGGTAGGACTAGATCCCCATTCTCTCAGTCACATTGTCCTGTTCCACTTTGAATCCACCCCTCTTGACCATCGGTTACAGATCAGGAGATCTGACCTTGCACAATAGCATCAGTATTTTTCTGCTTCAAGGAGTATTACACCAGCTGCTGTACTCAAACCCCACATTGACTTTTTAACTGTGACATCACATTGGTGGGTCACGGCTATCTTGTCATCAATTGTTACACCTATGTTTTTCTCCTTTTATGTCATTTCCAGGTGACAGATCCACAGATCATAGTAAAAAATAATGTTACTGTTACCTAAATACATGACATAGCAGTCTAGACTAGTACCTCCCATCCTGTTTCTGTTATTCCAACTCTCAAAATCATCTAACTCTTCTGTAAGAGTTAGATGCAACCCTTTTGCCATTTGCAATGTTTTTCAGGTTTTTACTCACAGGTACAAATGTTATACGCACTTTTTATACACAGAGTATTCATAAAAGTTAAAGCCAGATTGGACACCAGGAAGCCCCTTTAGGACTCCCTTTACTACCCTTCTTCCCACCTGATGCTTTTCCCTTTAAAACCTATTGTTGTTTCCCCTTCAGCTGTTTCCTTGTTTGCCTTACAGTTCCTGTGCTAAACCCAACAAAACTAATAATTTCTCATGCAGCACCGTATCGAATGCTTTACTGAAATCCAGATAGATTAGATCTACTGCATTTCCTTTGTCTAGAAAATCAATTATCTTATCAAAGATTGAGTTAGTCTGGCACTCTCTGTGTCTTTGGTAAATCTATCTAACATTTTATCCCATTTTTCGTTTACTTCCATGTCTCTAATTATTCTCTCCTTAAGAATTTACTCTAAAGCCTCGGTGTAGTCATCTCTATTTGTGATCCAAGTGGCTTTGACCTTGGTTTGCAGGGACCCTAGACAATGTTGTTCATTGTTCGGATTCAAGATTTAGATGCAAATGCCTGTACAGATCATGGTGTGCGCTCAGAAGTATCTGTGTACGGGGAGTGTAACAGGAGAACTAGACCAATGAAGGGCTAAAACCATCAGGAATTCAGGAAGATGACAATAAAGCATCATAATCCTTGCCCTAATTTTACGCTCTTTTTAGACCCATTCCGAGACAGCTGTCCCTGTGCAGCTATTTTAATGGTCTTCTGATGTAGATGTTCTGTGTTTACCCTGCTTCCACCAAAGTGTGCATTGCACTAACAGAAGAGGGTCTTAGAGGGTGAAGGTTCTGGCACAAATAAGCATCTGCAAATCTACTGAGACCGACTGAGTTATGTCCTTTCATCTGTTCTGTCTTTGGTGTCTTGTCCAAGTCCCAAAGGGAAATTCAGGTGTGACAAAAGGATCTTCTGCACCATTGCTTGATATTTTGCTAGCCACTTCACATCCTTCAGAAGAACAGGACCAGTAATTGGTTTTGCTGGGGGAACACCTCAGAGATAAATATGGTTCTTTTCTTTTTCTCTTGTCGCTCTTTTCTGTCCCATGAAATATACTATCCTTGTCCTACTGAAGCTGCTATAAATGAAAGTCTGTCAGTGCTGCCATTATAAGCCCTATTTTTAAACAGTTTATCATTCAAAGGCAAAGATTCATTTTCTCTCCTCACCACAGCTGATGCTGGGTGAAAAAGGTCAAGTACAGGCTACTGTCTAAAATATAGTTCCTCTGAATTTTTAAACGTAACCATAAGCATTGTTGAGCAGAGGTGGGCCAACAAGACTCCGATATAAAGAGACAACAGCATTTCACCCTATGAAGCCAGGTGCAATGCTGGAGTGGAAACCTGAGTCTAAAATAATGAATATTGTAATTATCTTTTATCCTGCAAAAGTCTTAACTGGATTCCCACAGTCAGTCTCCTTCAGAGTTTGGGAGATACATGAACCAGATCTGGTTTTGTAATCTGTGCTCATAGAAAAAGAAATTACCTCAGCTCTTTCTAAAGCAGGCAGAAATAGCAGAATTTCCAGGAACCACAGAGAGACAAAGAGCAGAACACAGTGTCAATAACTCCACATAAATTTAAACCTCTGCATAAGCTTTTGGATTCTATCTGGATGAACAGGGAAGAGACAGCGATCCAGGAACGAAAGAGAGAAATTTGACCTGCATCGTAGATGGATGATCTGTTAGTAGAAGAATAAATGTAGGATAGTCCAATGGCAGTTAACCTCCCTGTGTCCGGATTTCTCATCCATAAAATGATAACAATGATACTTGCCTTTGTGAAGTACTTTGAGATCTGTGGTGGAAAAGTGATGTATAAAGACAGACATTGTTATTTCAAAGGGACAGAGAATAGCAGGTGTCATAGATCTGGAATTACACAATAGAAAAATATTACAGGGAGAACAGCGGGAGTTAGCAGTACCCTATAGTTGTAGCTTTAATAATATTGGTGGCTTTCCTACTCAAGTGCAATACTTCAGGTAAATACTCCATTGCTCAGTTATCACAGTGGGGATGAGAAACAGTTTATTTTGCTGGAGGGGCATAATTGGAGCCAAAAAAAAAAATCTGGTGTGGAACAATTAGCAAATTTACTAATTCTATGCAGTTTCCTAGAGGAATTCCCAAACACTCTTGTTCAGTTGGACGATTCACCGATATTCTCAGCCATCAGTGACTTTCTATAACACCAACACAAGTTGCCCTTTGGGGAAAACACTTTTCCTTCCTCAAAAAATCTACACATTTCCCTGTTGAGGATGGCACCTTTCATTTGATTCCTCATCAGGCTGAGTATTTGTACCAATATCTACCTCTCACACATCACTCCCAGCCTGTCCCAGGATACAGTCTCGGGGTAGCCACAGCCCCACCCTTACTGGACCCTGTTGCTTCCAGGGGTCATGCCTGACTTTGCACAATGCCTCCTTTCATCTTCCTCAGCTCCAGCCCAATGCTTACTGAGTGGAATACAGTGGAGCAGACTAACGTCCACCGTGAAGGGATGTGGGGAATATGCAATCACATAGCCTGGATGCTTGGCAGCTCCATGTGCGACAGGAGAGGAAAATCAAAGCGAAAAGTGCATGCATCGGAGGGACAGCAGCCGGGGCCCTTTGATTAGTCTATACAGAGTATGCCTGGAAAAAATCAGAGGGGACTCTTGTCCCAGCAGTGGCCCTAAGGTCAGGCCACAGCTCCCACCAGCACCAACCCCAAGCAGAACACATCGCTCATGCATCAGCCGAGCAAAGCTTGTGGAAGCTGCCAGGCTGATAGCCCCATGTACAAACACACCTCCCTGTACACTGCATAGGGGAGGAAAAATCAGTGCAATGTATTCAGGGCAATGATGTAAGTCCAGAATAACTTCACCAATGGTAACGCACAGTCTTCTTTATATCCCTGACCTCATGGCTCAAAAAGCATTTCAGATGTTTAGACATCTAAAACTAGGCAAAGATTTCAACCTCCTAAGCTCTTGAGTTCATCCACAAAGAGATAAATTATCTCCTGTATCAAACGTATTCAGAGAGGGCTAGAGGAAAGAGTTTAGCAACCCTGCTTTGTCGCAGGCTGTTCTCCAGTGCAGAAGGGAGAAACCCAGGGAAAGACAGAGAGAAGGCAAAGGAGGGGCATGCACACAGGCACACCCCTCGCCTGCCCAAGGTGAGCTGCCGTCTCTGCTGGTCACCTGCTGTCCTGCCGACTGCAACGCGGGACCCCAGCCGGCAAATTGCCACCTAGCGTGTGCACAATCACGGGCATTTCAAGTAGCTTTCCAAATCCCTGTCTGGATAATGATGGAGCAGGCGTGTCAGGCCAGGCCGTCCAGCTGAGCTAAATACACATCTGATGAATGGTGTTGAGGACGATGAGGCAGCTGAGAAAAGCAGTTCTGCCGGCGTTGCTCGATTGCCTGCGGATCGGCCGGCTCGCATCAGGCAGCGGCTCCTTCCCTCCATGCGCTCTCAAATCCCAACCCAGGCAAGGCAATGTGAGGTGTCCGTGATGATGCATGAGTTACAGGATACCGAGAGACTGGCTTTTTTTCTGTGCATACCCATAGATTAGTTGAAGTATCCATCTCCGGGCTTTTCTCAGCCATACCCACCTGCTGGTGTGTTACACCCCCAGAAAAAGGTTTGCTGCTGACCGATGGCCAGTGGTGTTCTCTCCAGCCTGCAGACTGGGAGGTCACCATCTGCCATGGCTTTCTAACTCATCCCCAGTGACCCTCTGCAAAACCCATGCGGCTCCTCCATTTGCACAATTGTACTAGTCTGGAAACCACTATTTCCCCTGCTCCCTTCTTTCACTCATATTTTGCATAAGGAAGAAAGAAACACTTAGGATAAAATACAAAACATACCCATAAAATTCGTATCGCTCCCTTCAGGCCCTTCTCCCCAGACCGAAACTAAATATAGCAAAAGCCAGTCTGCTGGTTGGAACAAATACAAATAACTTAAAGAAAGGTATGATAAATCAAGCCCAGGTTGCTCTCATATTGCGGTCTGGATGAGGTGACTATCTTCCGTCTATGATGGCACTAGCAGGACATTTTTATGTACCAAATTACAAGGGATTCGTGATCACTGAACAGAGACATTACTGTAAAGCCCAGGGGTGACTTGCTGAAACTTTAGCTAAAACAGCTCTGCACTGTGTCCAAGAAACAGCTGCCTGATCTCTTGCATTTGTGGAATCATTTTTAGATCAGAAAGACATTTTGGGATTATTTTCTTTCAGTGGGCAATGCAGATTTGGTAACAGCAACTTTTTGCAAATTTATGTTTGCTTCACTGAATCTTTCTCAGAGGCTGGAGGGGGAATTTAAAACTTCTTTTTGACATTGAATTTGTTATTCGAATCTAAATGTTTCATTTTGCCACTTTCAAACAAGATATTTTGATCTTTACTTTGTAAATTTATTTTGGTTAGAAATCACCTTCCATTTTATTTTGAAAGGTGTGCTCAAAACCCAGCTGTTACCTTTTATAAAGGGACGAAAGAAATGTTTTGCTCAAACCAAGATGCTCTTTTTTTCCCTTTACTTTCAGCTTGAAAATAACTGGTCAAAAACAACACAGAAAAGAAGTGTTCTTGCTAGTGAACCGAAAATTCAATTACCTGAAAAGCTCTTATTCTCATTTCTGTATAAGGTCTTGTCTGCAGAGGGAGGTGAGTGTGCAGTGCACTCCAGTACACATTTACAACCCAACCTTTTGCATAAAACCTCCCCCAGATGGATGCCCTTCACTGAGGACAAAGTTAGACCATTAGAAGATAAGTTTTCCTGATCAAAGGCAGAATGAAGCCTGGATTCAACCCACCTCCCTAAGGTCTGAATTGCCATTTAGACGTACCTGTTTCTCTTCATTGGGTACCCAGGGATTCTGCGCCAACCTAATGCCAACTCAGACACCTTGGTGAAGAAGCTAGAAAGGAGGAATCCTGGCCTTTGGTGCCCATTAAGAATGTCCCCCCCAGGCTTGGGTGACTGCATGACTTCATTTTGGCCCAATTATTAAAGCACCAGTGACCCTAAAAGAAACAAACAAAAAAATCGGCAGATTTTTGCACTACACCCTTCCCATGAGGGAGGCTGCCTCAGGAAAGCTATGGAAATCTAGAGTATAGTTTCTCATGAACTCATCCTCTGACACTTCTACCAAACTTGGAGGGATACAGAATGTAGAGAAGGTTCAAACAAATATCCATACGGCCAAGCCTTTATCTGGGTTGGGCATGGACTCCCTCTGTTGCAGCAGGCTGAGAATAGCCTCTTAGGAAGATGCCCCTGACTCAAAGGCTGCTATCAGGACCAAGGTAATTCTGTGAGCCCAAATAATGATCCTAGACTTGCCGTTGGGGTCTGAGTAGCATCTTCTGCAGTAGAAAAAAATGTAATATTGCACCTCAGATTTTAAGAGTCCCAGAAAATGTTTTTTTTTAAATTTCTTAATCCATTTCACAGGCCAAACAGTTCCTGTTTGTGCCTGAAACCTTCCTGCCTCTGACTCATCTCCTTTCATGCTCCACCTTGTCCATGAGATGAAACCTTAGAACCATCAACTCCTGTCATCCAGAATGCAGTCTGACAGTGACTACAAAACCTCCCTGGGGAGACTGTGAGTGC
The DNA here is from genome assembly GCF_035582795.1 of Mycteria americana. NCBI lineage: Eukaryota > Metazoa > Chordata > Aves > Ciconiiformes > Ciconiidae > Mycteria > Mycteria americana. Next base: position 62,632,398 of record NC_134370.1, on the reverse strand, counting down.
AAGCAGCTGCTAAAGCCGCACATACGGGACTGTGTGGCAGTCCACAGATCTGGCCTGCACACTGTCGGCATATCACCCTTTCAAACACACAAGCAATGCTCTTTTGTTGGCCTGGCTGATGCACCACCAGTGCCCCTCTGTAGCAGAGCTCAGTGCGTGGGGGAATGCAGGGAAGCAACAGCAGAGCTGCTTTGCTCCTGTACACCACCCTATCCAGATTCTGTTTTCCTATCAAGAGCAGAGTCTGCAGGAGGCAAGACTGGAGACCCTTCTGTGAGGTGTTATGCTGCTGCATGGTCCCCATCAGGCTCAGATGTCAGCAAGCCACAAGGGATCGGCACTTTTGCTACTGTGATAGGAGTGTGACCTTTGTTTCTCCAGTAGCTCAATCTGCTTTATCCAGAGAAATCACAGCAAGTGCACTGTGCCAAGTCCTGATCCCACTGAAGTCAGTGACACAGCTCCAGTTGACCTCAGTGGGACCAGGATTTAAGTAGCACCATGTAATTCCTATAGGCTTCTTGTGCAGTTTATGAAACATATGTGCTCTCTCTCTCTGCACGCTTATTTGACTTTCACACTCTTGATGGAAATGTGTCTTTATAAATTTACAAATAGCGCAGCAGCTGTGTGTTTATATAACCTCATCTGAGGGCCACATGTATTCTCACCCTTGTGCTATTAATATTTATACTGTCACAACCACATACACACAAATACCTCACACAAGTACACATGCATGCTGTGGAACAATAAGGAAAATAGATTAAAAACCCTTCTGAGTCAGTCATGCCTTTAAAAAAATCCATGGAAAGGCAGATCTATGTTCTTGAAAGACATTATGAAGGAACTTTTCGCTAGATCCTGGTGACTTCGTGCAAACTTCGATGCTTTTGCACCTTTAGTTTCTGCACAGCAACTCCTCTCCCTGATTTGAAGTGACCTGAGACCAAAACGTTTTGCAGAGCAAAGTCAGATATTTCAGCCAGTCGGGAGACAGGCAATTTATAGGGCAGTCAAGACTTCCAGCACTGCAAGCTAGTGATGGCAGGGCAAGCAACTCCAGCTGCTGCTGCTGCTCCCCAGCCAGTGTAACAAGCGTTGTTCAGAAGGCCACAATGGAGCTGTGTAACAGCTCTTGATGAAAATTACTTTTTTTTTTTTTTAGTAAAAATGCAGAATCAGGGTGCTTTAGTCAATCTGCAAATTACTCAACTTGCTTCAAATGCAAACAGGAAAAAAACTGCAAAACATACAGCCTACATGTTTTATTTTGACAACTGGGATGAAACATTTTGATTTCCTCATGCTGAAAAGCTTTGCATTCTTGAATTTGCCTCCATTTAATTTTCTCTGTTCCAAAAGATGAAAACTATTTGTCCCCTCCTAAATATTAATTATTTTTTAACTTTCTGCTTTGCTAGAGAAATTGGTTTAAATGATCATTTAAGGTTGCAATCTCTCCTCTTCCTTCCCTCCACACTGATTTTCCAGCTCAGTCAATGACCCAGCTCCCTGTAAGAAGCCCAGTCCAGCCTTTTTTTCAAAGGTCCTGAGACCAAAAAGCAAACACGTGAGGGTGTGAGTAGGACAGACTTTGTGCACCCATTTGCACAGTATACACAAGGCAGAGAGCAAACAGCCTCGCTAAGTCTCTTCCTTTCCTTTTACAAGGAAACTTTGCTGTGAGACCACATGGCTGTTCGGATGCCAGCAAGTTCCCTGCAGATGGAGAGAGCAAATAAAAATGTGCATATTTACATTATACATGCAGATTAGATAGTGTGCATTCCTCACAGCCTGTCCCTGAAACACCCTCCAAAAGGAGTGTGGGGGAGAATGCAAAGAAGTTGAGTCCAACTCTGTTCTCTTATTGTCTCACTCCCACACTCCTGCTTTTAAACAATATGTACCCCTGGCTGATTAACCCTTTCTAGTGCCATGCATTATGGATAAAACTCTCAGTGCTTGGCAATCTCTACCTTAATGCAAAAAGTGGAAATATTTGCTTTCAGAGCACTGCTAAATTCAACAGTCAGCAGAAGTATCTGCAGGATGGCAGTGATAATGACAGGAAAATTAATTATTGCATTTCTTAACCTTTGCATTATCTGGTGAAAGAAGAGAGTGGGGGTGTGGGTACATGTGTGTGCGTGTAAGGGGTTACCCTGGCACAGAGCTAAAGCATTGAAATGGTGAGCTGAAGCCCTGTTGTATTTACAAAGAGCTTTTGCAACCAGGCTGACTTCCACAGACCATCTCATCCCTGAAGCTCTCTCTCCAAACATCCCTCCTCAGCACCCACAAGCCCAGTCCCTCTCATAGCCGGTTTCAGCCTCTCCTTGTTTGCTTCCCTCCGGTACCCGTCCCTCCTCCAGCATCACCTCCCTGTGCCATCTGAGGGAGCTCCTAGGGCTCTGCAATGTCCTCCTGAGCACAAGTGACCCTTCCCATGGAAGCCCTACTGTGAGCTCAGTTTTGGGAGAAGTGGGTTCTGGTGGGAGTAAGGAGCAAGCCGGCAATGGGCCACTCAAACTCTGCTCCTGGGGAAAGTCAAATATAGCTTCTTTGAAAGCAGTAGGAGTACAGAAAGAAGAGCAGTATCAGACCCACCTCTCCCCATACTGTGCTGGATGATGTTTGGTCTCAGAAGCTCTTGCCTTCTGCTGAGCCAGGTCCTGGATACCTGCCTGTGGACTAGGCTGCTCAGCCCCATCTGCAGCGAGACCACCAAGATAAGAACTTGGGCCCACAGTGAAACCATTAGCTTGCTCCAGTTGTCCTCTTTTTAAAAGGCCTGGAGCCAGACCTCTGCAGATGCAAAAAAATTCTGCAAGCAAAGAAGTCTGGGATCATGCTTCACTGACAGAGCCAGGGTAGCAAGAGCTTCTGGGCCATCAGAGCGCGTTGCTTGGGCCATGAGGAATCACCCTGCTGGGCACACATGCTCTCGCACTCATCCGTATTTTCTCTCCCACTGCAGCACTCATGTCTGCCCTCCCAAATGAGGTTCCTCAGGGCATTTGTTCTTCTGGCTCTTCACTGAGAGAGCAACACCCTCGCTCACACATGCTCCCCTCGCCCTCCCACGCAGCTCAGCATCGCAGCTCTCTATTAGGAAGTTATGCCCCATTTCTCTCCAGAAAATCCTTGCCAGGTTCTGCCAGCTGCCACCTCACTGACAGATGTTCTGCTCAGGCACACTCTATCATTTTTACATAGTGGCAGCCTGGTTAAATATTTCACGCCTCGTTCCAAACTTTTAGTGCTCCCAGTCGGAGGGAATGGTGTAGCCAAGTCCAGCCTGGGCCATGCATGACTTCGGGGCGCTGACCCCTGAACTCTTCGTGGTCTTCCCTTGCAGGTGGGTCACAAGACTGTGCTTGGAAAGAAGCTTTCCTTCGAAGTGAGGGTGACTCAAGCCTTTTGAGCTGCAAGGAAAACTGCCTGCGCAGTACCAGCTGCAGGAAATAGCTTGGCTGAATATAAGATATGGAGGAATGAGAGATTCATGGCATCTCCCAGGCAAACAAGTAAATTATACTTTTTGATATATTTTTAAAGGTGCAGTTTTCCAATTTATATCCATGAAGTATAAATGCCTTTGACTTTTTCCATATAGAGAAATCAACAGAAAAGCAAGAGGTTATTAAGCATTGCAGAGGGGATAGGCGAGGTGAATGGCAAAAACCTGAGTGGCGGATTCTGGGATGGAGCACAAAGGGTGGCAGGATTTCTTGGGGTACTGTGGGTTTTAGAGTCTTTAGTATAAGACATATAAGACGCCTTCTCAGCTCCTTCTGCCAGGTTTTATAATGTTCTTACTGCTGTGATAGCAACGATAGCAGAGCAAATGAAATACGGCTTAAAATCATAAGGAAGCTAAAACAATTTCCCTGTTTCGCGTTGCACATTTATAGTCTCTTCTTCAAAGACCTTGCACATAGCTATTTTATTCTGTTCTAAATTGGCTTTCACACCACTTTCACCAGCATGATAGCTGGGTGCTTCCAGTATTACACCAAGGAATGTGACTAATATCTCTTACAGGTAGTTTGTGACGGCTCTTCTTTCTCATAAAGGATATTACAGGCTGGACCAACGTAGCTGTTTCTGACACTGATTAGCTCACATGGCTGTGTGAAATTAAAGTTGTAGTTAAAAAAAAAAAAGCCTGTTTAAGGTCCCAAATCAATGCCTAAATATATATGTGCAGACTTAAAATTAGGAAATTGCTTTTGCATTTTTAAAGAAGCTGTTTGAACATCCAGTCTTCATTCACTTAGCATAAACAATATTTCCCATTCAGAGCTTTGCAGCCCAGTTTACTTTAGTGTTACATCAATTTTATTTTTAGGCACTGTACCTCTCTGGAAGGTCAATGCCAGTCCTGTTGTGTTCTTCTAAGGTGCAGTGTATCAGTTCCCAGAATGGCAAGCACAGAGTTAAACAATTAGTCCATTGCTGTCCTAGAATATAGGAAAATGTAATGATGACCCCAGATTTTACCGCAGAAAGGGAGCCCCCGATGCACTGCCTAAATGAGGCTGACAGATCACCACATTTACAGCATCTTAAATGCAGGTCTGGAGTAATTTTGTTTAAAATTGGAGAAAAATAGTAAAGTCAATGTGGCACAAAGTATCACACAAGTGTTGTGAATAAAAGCTTCAAAGGGTACTAAAGTGTCATTGATTACCTTCGAGAGGATCTTTAAGATCTCAAGTCCAAGATAAAGAGCTTACATATGCACTGTAATGTTAAACCATCATCTCTACATTTCTAATAATCACCTCTTCTCCAGTAGATGAATCCAGCCATTAGCATCCTGTCAGGGGGTTCTCACCAAAGACGCACAAGGAAACCACAGCAAGTTCGATTCTTGTTAAGTTCAACAGTATTATGCCCTTCAAAAGCCACCAATGGTCACCTCTGCTTTGGCAGCTAAGATTTTAGGAGGGATTAACATGCCTGTTCTTAACGATGGCTTAATATCTTGCATATCTGGAAAGCCAGTCGGAATTCAGAGGTGGCAAAGGAAGCCTCATCACCTTTCTCTATATTTTTATTGTATCTCATACCATGGCTTGTTTTATAGAAATAGAATCTAAAAAACTAAGATAATATACTTTTGGGGAACGGAGAGGAGGAGAAAATTACATGTTTGGTTGATAATGATAACAAGATTGCCGTATGAAGCATTTGAATAGATACTGTCATTTTGAGGAGGAATTTAGAACAATGCAGGATGAGCGTGGCATGGGTGAGCTGGATTTAAACCTGAAACAGTGCAAAATGGAGACAGGGAATGAAAAGGGAAATCACTCAGCGTGTTTGCATGTGTAACCTCTAAGGACTGATATTTCTAGCTCTCTTGGAAAGCAGTGACCCCCAGAAACACAGGTGCATGAGTGATTTCAGGCTGGAACATGCGTTCAGTGTCCTCTAAGGTAACGGGCTGAAGACAAAGAGAAGGGAAAGAAGGAAAAGCAAGCTGCTATTAACTACAGGCAGGTATCCATACTTGGAAAGCTGTGCCATGTGCTGGTCTTCACAGTTCAAGAAAGCTGTTGGCAAACAAAAGGTGCTTCAGAAAAAAAGCCACAGTAATTGTTTCAAAGACAAGAGATGTCACCTTAGACTTAAATCTCCACCCGGGTACCTTACGAAAGACCAGCTGATCGGCTGACTTGGACACAATTTGGAAACGCTTACATGAGGAACATTGTGGCAATAAGCTCAGCCTGGAAGACAGAAACAGCCAATTACAGTGGCTTGAAATAAGAGCTAGACAATGCATTTTAGTGCATTTAGCATAAAGCATCCTTTCATCATTACTGCTTACCTCATCCTTCTTCAGTAGTACCTTTGTTGTTGTTTCAACCCTTGAGCAGTTTCCCTCATTTGTTTTGGCACTTTGGGCTCGTCCTAAGCCTGCTGAGTGATGACGTTCCCTGAGTTGTTTTTCAGGGGAGTGGAGTGAGAGGGGATGACAGCAAGGCATGTTCTAGGAGCACCATCCTCTGCTTGCAAGGCTCCCATGAGCATTTTTAGGGTCAGACTACCTTCTGAGGAAGGAAGCCGTCACCAGAGCCCCACTCTCTCCACCTGTGTGGCCAGTACCTCTCTGCTGTTAACACACAGGCTGCATGCACTCAGACAGGGAGCAGCTTGTGTTTGCAGGGACCTCCAAGGAGAACAGCCTGGAAATGTCAGAACTCCTTTCCTTTACAGGCCTGCTCTTGGGAAGCGCGGGAAGAAGCTCAGTCCAGCCAGACTGCGGTAAGGAGGGTGTTGTCATGCAGAAAATCTTGGCAGAAGCCTTCAACTGCTGAACCCTCTCCCAGCACCACACAACCAACCCAGCCAAGTGAGCGACAGCTACTAACAGGCCATCTCCCAGCCTGGCCCAGATCCGACTCGCTGTCTGAGCCAATGCTCGCTATCGCTGTGTTGCTTTACCTAGATGGAGCCGGACAGGTGGCATTGGCAAGAAACCAAGGAAAAGCAGTTCATTCCTGGGGAGTATTCTTCCATCTGAGATGGCACGTGATAGGAGATGTGGTGTGTATTGGCAGCAAGATCAGATGTGCCTTATAACAGTTTCCAAAGCTTTGGAACTAGCTCAGAGACTTGAAATTCAGAGGAATTTGGTTAACTTGTTCTGTTTTGTCTGAATAGCACTTTTTTTTTGCATGTGGCTTCTGGCTTCAGCTCCTGTTGGGAGCGCTGAAATTCCATCACAAAAGATGCATCATCACTTAGCTTTTTATTATAGTCTTTCAGCACTACATGACTGCTAGTGAATCTCCAGCCATGCTGGAAATGGGAAAAAACAACCAACAGCTCTTTAGATAATGCAAAAAGACCACGTCTTTCTGCCAACAGTCACCCCCATTTGCATTTCCCCTCTCCTCCAGCAACTGATGTTACCACAAAATGGGATTAACTGGAGGTCCCCTTTACCTTCAGGAAGATTACTTGCAGTGGGAGGTATTTTTCAGAGTGAGTGACAGCACTGTGGTGGGAGGAAGAGAGATCCCTTGAGGGGTCTCTAATACCCCTCCTTGCATTTCCCATTCCTTAATAATCTCTCCTCTGCAGGCCTGTCCTACCCAACCCTGCTTAGCTAGTAATTGCTGAAGGAATCAAAATACAAGGTATGGCAGCTGCAGGCATCCAGTGGAAAAAATCCCCGCATGCACATGCACAAGTCTAAAAGAGAGAGAGAAGGAGAGAAAGCATATTAAAGGAAAGACAACATTTGCAGGAGGCTGGTGTGTCCTTGACCAAAGGAGACATCAAAGACAGCTTCAGTGATTTACTTTTTGACAGGCTGGCATCTCTGTGATTCACGGAGCTAATCAATTAGGTGATACATTCCCCCTCCCTGCCACCCCTTTATTTTTAACAGCTTCTTGCCAAGAGTGGAAATGCTCCACAACTGAATGGGTACCGACATCCAGACTAAGCTGCAAGAGATGACAAATACCAACCCAGTGGGTCTGAAAGGGGGTCAGGACACTGCTAAAGTGTATTTGTCACAGGGGCAAGGGCAGTTTAGCCCCCATTGGCAGTGGATGCCACATATTCCTGGGTCGTACGACACAGTTGATGTTGCACAGTTGCACAGCCCCTCCATGTAATTGGACTTAGGTCTATCCCTGCCTCACTCCTTCTGTGCCATATGCAGGCTTTAGAAGCCATCCAGCACTTCAGTCCTTCAGCTGTATGCAAACAGAGCCTTGGCCTTCAGAAGCGCACTTCCCTCTGAACATGTATATCTACTCCTACAGGCAGTAATAGTGACCCTTTCCTAAACTGAAAGTGACTCTTTGTAATTCCTCCCTGCTACATTCAGGCGCACATATACGTGCACACAAATAAGAGATGCACACAAAAATGTACAGGCACTTCAGGCACCCACATGCACACATGATCTATTGATCATGTGCATATTGATGCTCACTTGCCTGATTCATGCTTTATGCATTGTACGCATGCAAGCACTCACCCTTATTTCACACACTCTGTGGCATGTATGCACCAACCCCAATATATGCACCGACTTTCTGCCAGTGGCTGCTCTGATGACTGCTGATGGGGAAAAAATTAGTAAAGAGCAGGATTCTCATTGTCTGCTTCGTCTAACTCATTCCAGGTGGGATGCAGGAAAGCAGAGCATGGTTTTACATCCTGAACCAACAGCAGCTGCAATAACAAACCCTTCAGAACTGTTCAGTTTTGAATCCTTGACATCTAATGATCAAAAATAAAACACAGCAATCCTGGATTTTCCAAACGCTGCATCGAGGGACAGCGCACTCCTCTTCATGTGAAAACATGATGTTGGCTGTCCTATTGCAAAATGAGAGACACTGTCATAGCAGAGCAATTCTTCGTGAGGAGCAAGTCCCAGGAGGCACAGAGGCTGGGAAATGCACCACAACAGGCTTCTGGGACTGAGAGCTGCAGCTGGCCAATTACTGCGGAAAGCAGCCTGCATTTAATGTTTGTGCTTCCTCTCTCCTAATGAGAAGCTACAGAAATCTGGCCACAGTTTAGTACAGTCAGGGAGATGAGAGCAGTTGTTGGGGTTCAGGGAATAAACCTCTCCACGCATGGGATTTTCTGATGCCCATGGTCATCCCAGGACAGAAATCTTCTCAGGGACACACATAGGGACTAAACTATTTTGAGTCATAGCCAGAGTCTGAATGAGCCAGTCAGCACTGGGATGCTAAGCCAGCCATATCAGTATTTGCAGTGTTTAAAATTTCATTTAAGATAATATCAGAAATCTCTAGTCTTTATGGCTGCAAGACTTATCTTCTAAACATGGCCACTGCAGTGCTCCTCACATGAATACGTTTATGCACAGCTCAAAGCAGCAGGCATGAGTCTGAGCAGGTACAAAGCAGAAGGAGAAAGCAAAAGCACTGCCCTGATGTAAATCCAGGTTCAGAAAAGAGACCTAGTTACTCCTGAAAGAATGGGCATTTTTCCCTACTTGTCTCAACACCAATGACCTGTCCTGGTGCTTGATGGGAACTATTTCAGAGTCACTCCTGGTGAATGTTTCACTACTGATCTTTCTAGGAGAAACACAATGCCAACAAAGATGAGATGACAGTATTGTGCACCAGCAGGGCACCATCAGAGAAAGATTTGTTGAGAAGGTGGGAACTCACACAGGTTTTACCCCTGCTTCTTAGCATCACGAGATATAACATAATTGTGTGGTGAAGAAATCCTCCCCTCTGGGTTCAGACTGGAGATCTTTCACTCTGGCACACTGGGTTCAGAGAATGTCAGCAAAAAAAATGACAGTCTTACCCTGTTCTCTCCCCCTCAAAGCACAGACTGCCTTGAGCATCCTGGGGCGCACCCGGCTGAGCCCTGGCTCCTGGCTCTCTCTTGCTGCTCAGAAGAGTCTCCTCAGAGACATTGTTGAATATTCTCTGATTTGATCTGGATGAAATCTCTCATCAGATCCTGCTGCTCGTCATGGCAAAATACCCACAGGCAACAGAGTCCAATTTTTACCCGTTCAGCTTCAGGCATAAATTTGCAGTTTTCAAAGTGGAAACAGCATCAGATGGCAGAGCGAAGGGGAAAAAAAAAAAGTCCTTCACCAGCTGTGAAAACTGCCCTTTTAATTTTCATGAAAAGATATGAGACAAGAACAAAAGAAATGTTCTGCTGGATGTTTCATTCCTCATTGGTGTTGTCAACAGAGAGCGTTTCCTCTCACCATTCAACTCTTAGATGTCATTAGCTGCTGGATCTCTTTTCAGCTTCCCTCCTTTCCCCTTGGTGAAAATTACACCCTTCTAGATATCACCTCTTGAATTCACATTTGATTGGGGGCCGGGGGGGGGGGGGGGGGGGGCAAGTTTTATCTGTTCTACCTATGACATGAAAATGGTTGTTTCCTCTTCTCCTACCCAGGTTTCTCTGTTGAGGTAAATCCTCTACCTGTTGTTGTTACTCCACTTTGAGGTCTTACTTCAGATGTTAGTCTTTCTGTTTTACATCTACACTGTATCTCATTAAAACTGTGCATCAGTCCAGATTCCTCCTCATTACAACAGGCAGAACTTATGGGAACACAGTTATAATGAGGGCAAAGACTATGGCTCAAAATCAACTTCTAATAGCTCATTAGCAAAAAAGACGAGTCAGACACCGCTGTTGTTTCCTCATTCCTTTTAAAGATCTGAGAACCATCCCCTTCCCAGCCCATGGAGGTTAGCAATGTTTAGTCTTCAAAATCAAGGCAAAACCATCTTCTTCACTGAGGACTGTCTCACAGCCTTAGAAGTGTCCTGGACTCCTGTGTCCTGTACTAATATCTGCAGATTTTCATGAGTCATTTAATGTGGTTGCTCAGTGCTCTTTTATCACCTTCTCCCTACTCCTACTACACCTGGGAAGCACGGGCAACCCAACTGCTGATGCTCTTTCCTCCCCTACTTCAAGGTGAATCCAGTCCTGCCTGATGTTGTCTCTCTGATATTCTGCTTCTGCTCACTCATAGTAGCTTGGGTTTTTATGTCAACCTGACCCAAATCTGGAGGACAGGTACAATTCCAAATATTTTCCAGAATCTTGGTGGTAGGATTCTAGTCTGGGCTGGTGATGTATTGCACACATGGAGAATGTTAGAGTTTCACTTTTTTGTACGAAAATACACAAAAACAGAGGGAGGTGTTGAAGCTTGCAAATAAGCTTTAAAAGAGCCCACCTTGTCTTTTGTCTTTTTCTCCTTCTGGGTAACATCCAGCAGGAGCTGCTATATACTTAGAAGTGTTATCAAGAGCTACGCGTTCTTTCAACTGTAAAGGAGCAGAGCTAAAGCCATTGCCTAGGCTTTACCCTGTCCTTACTCAGGCAAGGTGGCTAAACACTATGTAAAAACTGTGAAAACCAAGCAAGGACCTTAGAATTTATGCGCTCATATTGTTCCATTGCTGGGACATCTCTCAGGATGAAGTAATTTACATTGTAAAATATCACTGCACTAAAAAGCTTAGGAGGAGCTTCATTGCATTGACAGCCTGGCTCATGTATTCTTATTAGCTACTCACAGTACCTATCTGAGAAAAAGACTATCATCAGTGATATTTAATGCTGAACTTTTGGCTCCATTCAGTGCAGGCTCAAAACGTAACATTTTGACAGTCTCACAAGATGCTTTGTCTCCTTTTAAGAGAGAGCTGACACAAAGGGTGCCTCTTCTGAATGGGTGATGTCTGGCCTTCAAAGGACTGAAGAGTGATGATGCCACAACTCGAGAGTGCCCCATCCTTGGGAAGAGTGTGGCTGGTGTCATCTAGCAGGCTCAAAGTCCTGCGCTGCAGCCGCAGGGCAATTAGGGAGCTGCTTGATTCGGGGCCCTGCGTGTGGCTGACAGTGCTGCCCAGCTGAGATAGGAAGGTATCACCTCCCCTGGAGGAAAATGTTCCTCAGTCAGAAGTAGGAACACAACTATATTTGAAAGCATTTTATTTTTAGCTTATCATTCATAATTTTGCTTGTGTACGTCATGGTGACTCATGCTTTGTTCCTCCTTCCTCGAGCGGGTGTTTGCGGAGACAACGTGATTCTTTGTTTAATGCATGGTCTCTCTATTTGAGGGCTTGTTGTTGCAGTGAGGTTTGGCAGTAGCAAGGGCTGCTTCTCAACCAAACACTTTTTTTCTGTGAGAGTTTGGATACATGTCTTCTTTTTTTTCCCTGAGAAATGTGTTTTTGGTAAAATGCAGATGTGGTAAATGCATATGCATTGGTCACATCCGTCTGAAAGAGAAAAGGCCTCCGAATGGAAAAGGAGCTATTAACACAATGGAGAAGAGACCATCCCATGCATCAAATCCTGTTCCTCACATCACTGCCAACCCCTTAACAGATGTTCACTCCAGATGATTCCTGAGAACATCTGTGCCATATCCTCTACCTGCTGCAAGCCACAAAACACCTCCCTGCAAGACCTCGCAATAAACTTCAGACCCTGTGTAGAAAAGACAAAACCTTCAAAACTGCAGTGTATTACAGAGAAAAATGGGAGAGATCAAAGGCAAAGAAAGAAGCAAACAGCTCCTAATAGTTACCTCATGCTCTCTACATGCACTGGTACTGACTTTTCCTAATGTAAAGCCATGGCACTGTGCTAACAACTAGCGCTTTTTGTTACCCTGAAGCTCACAGCTCACCTAAGCTTTCTCTGATCCCTCCAGTGAGCCATTAGAGCACCAACTGTTGTGAGGTTGTTTTAGCAACAATTTGAAAAGTGATTTTTTATGAGCTGTTTATTACCTTCTCAGATTTATTATGTTCCATTCAGACCGATTATGTGAAATAAAAAAAAATCTCTAACAAAAACATGAACTAAAACAAACAAACAAAATTATTCATCCTTTTTCCTTTTTTCTTTCCCCTACACTTATAGAATAAATGTCAGAATGAATTTAAGTCAACATTGTCAAAGGCAATCATTGCTCTTGAATATTTCAAACTTTGAGTATTTAAATGAAGGTTCTTGTGAGTGAATTTAGTTGCAGGAGGTGATTTGTGGAATCATTCCTAGTGACTGTAAGGTGATTAGCTGCTTCTTCCTCTCTTAGGAAACTGTGTGTCTCTGGCTGGACATGTAGAAGAGGATATACCTTACAGAGCAAAACATTTTCAAACTTTCAAACATTTTCAGAGTTTCATGGTGCTGATGGGAACCTCTCCACAGTCCAGACCTGAAGCACTGCCAGGTGTTGCACCAAACAGAGGTTGTGGGAAGGATTTCCTCTCCAAGAATATAGGGCTATGCAAACTAACATCAAACCAATCTGGTCAGAAGCATCTCAGCTTGATGGCAAAGGGGAGTTCTTCTGTCAACAGCACTAATCTCTGTGGTTGCACTTTGGATAAAAGCTGGTCTGTTTACAAATTAGGGGTTTTTTTCCCATTTACCCTGTATTTTCCTTTAATGGTCCCAGTTGGAGATCAAAACCACAAATTTTCAGCCAGTTTCCAGTTTTTGCTGTGCTTTGGGAGTTCAGGCAAATACATATGCAAAGCAGGTAACTGGCCAGCCAGTCCCCCAACATGGCTGCAACAAGCCCAGCACCCCTCCATCCTGGCCTCAGCAACAAGGGAGTTATCCCACTCCCCTTGAGGCCAGTAGGAGCCAGTCTACTGATTGTAAAAAAAGCTCTGGGAATTGCAAGATGATGCCCTAGGAAATCCAGTGAGACTGAAAAGTTGGACACCTGGCTGAACGTTTTCATTTTCCCCTGACAGTTACTGAGATGAAAGCCCAGGAGGATTCTCTGACAATTATGGCGTATGATGGGAATCTGGTTCCTGCGCAGCGATGAACAGAGCTCATACAAGCAGCCTCCTGCAGTGAGGAGGTAGCGAGTCTTTGTAGGAGTAAATATATCCCCTGGCTGCGTGAGGCACCAGCGTGTCCCTGACACATCACTCCTCGTGGTTTTTTTTCCTTTTTTCTGCTCTGTCCATTGACCGAAGAGGCCACAGAGAACGAACTCTCCTTCAGCCCTAAAAAATGGAATCTCTCAAGTCTAGCTGTGGCATCGAGATAGAAATAAAGATCTTCAGTCTCCATAGTAATTAATACCCATCCATCAGCTTTAAAATCACCTGTGTATAATAAATGCAAGAAGCTAAACATCTTGCTGCTGAGCTTCTACTAGTTGTCATCCAGGCAAGACAATTTATGACACCTTTCCCGAGTATCCTGTTGAGGGCTCGTACATGTAGTTCCTCTAAAGGCCAGATGCAGCCTGGAGAATATAAGAATTCAGAGATTTGCCCTGCTGCCTTGTTACCCTGCATGATCATTTCTGATAAGTGTTCTTGTTTAATCATTTCCCTGCATAAAACCCAGGGTTCTCTTGTGTTTGTCTGTATCATATTAATATAGGTCCATTTGGGAGGATGCTGGGGGTGGAAATGATTTGACCGAGGTTAAGTAACAATTGTACAAAATTGTTTTGACATTATGTTAATGTCTGCTCGTGTATTATCCCCAATTTAAAGTTAATCACCAAAATTACCGCTGCAGTTCCCAAAATCTAATGAAATAAGATTTGTTGAGGTGTGAATAATACAGAAATTGAGAAGCGCAGTCACTATAAAAAAAAAAAAAAGAAATAAACTGCTAGCTTTAACTCTCTGAGTGCTCATATAAACTGAGGTGAGTTCACAAATTATATCAGACCTTTAACACTTCGAAATCATGCCAGTGACTGAGCGGGATCTGCAGCAAAATGTCCTTCTTGTGTGTGCACAAGGCTCAGCGCAGCGGGGTCCCCCTCCATGTCTCAGCTGCCGGGGCACGGCCAGACGTTTCAAGCTAATAAATATGAATTGGTGCTTTAACAGTCAGTGGGTTTGATCATGACTTGGCTGTGCTAGGATGAACATACCTGATCTGGGAAGATAAAGACAGACCACCACTATCATGGAAAAGCATTTGAAAAAAGTGATTAACATAAATTCAAATAAAAAAGCTGTGGGTAAATGCTAGTGCAAGGAACCAAAAGAGGTGGAGGAGTCTGTTTGCCTCGCGTGTTACACCTGAAGGAATACGGAGAAAATGGAGGAGGAAGGAGGAGGAAACATCAGTGCTGCATTTGACCCAAGAGCCCAATCCACAGCCCACTGTTAGCTGATTGAAAAAAAACAAATTCAGAAAGTTTTTTCAAAAGTCAGCTGAATTCTTTCCCACTCAGAAACTTGGTACCGGAAGAATTCAAACTGAAGGATGTCACAGTATATGCTACTGGGAAGAGGATTTTAATACCTGTTTCTGTAGAAACTGGAAAATGGGAAATGATGTTGGATTTGAACCAGTGCTTCAACCACAGCAAGAAAATACACAGCAGTTAGGCCTGGGAAAGGGCATCCAAACAGCACACCTAAAGACTTGTTTCACTTATGCGATTGGGGTATAACGGAAAGGGTGGGAGAGCTGCTAGGCTGCAGGCTTGGCTGAGAAGGAAGGAAGTCAGGTTTGAACGAGGCTGGGTGACTCCCAGTGAGTTTGCAGGGAGAGTGATGCTCTCTGCTTCGTCTGTGCCAGTTCAGGTGCAGGAAGCAGGCACAGAAAGTAGGAAACAAGTAACCTGTGGCTGTGGCAATGGTGCACAAAGCAAAACACGTGCATCCAGCTGCCCAAAGAAAAGAAGAGAAAGAGAAATGACAAGGACGCAAGAAAGGATGGAGAAGAAATCAAGCTCCGACAATTGCAGCAGCTTTCCTTCAGAATTGCCCCAGGCATAACTAAAAGTTGCCATGAATTACAGAACTAGTAACATGTTCTCATGTCCAGACCAAATTACAAGAAAGATAATAATGACCCACTTGAGGTGCTTATGCAATCAATACTAGAAGCGGCCACAGATGATCCATTTGTTGATCCTCACTTCACACTCCAAACTGGCTGTCTTACTGGGTGAGGCAGTAAGGACCATATTTTTGATAGAAAATTCAAATTTTCACATGCAAAGTGAAACAGTCTGCATTTACATCTAGTCTTCCTGAGGCTGGGTATGCAAAGATACAGTCAGCCACAACCCAACCTGTTCAGGCACAGTAATTGCAGCCAGTTTTGTGAATAACAAGTGCAATTTCAAGTGTGGAAACAAGCTTGAAAGAGGCTGAAGACCTGATCCTCTGTATGCCTCAAAAAGCTACAGAATAGCTGCATTGTTGGCTTTAATAATTTCCCCATGGATATTTTATATCCCCTCTAAAGTGGTTCCACAAAATCCTGTTTTCAGCTTCTTCGCCTACCAATATCTCTAAAATTACCCTTGTTCTTCTGGCCACTTTGGTGTTGGGACTTTTTCTGTGACATCCAAACGAGGATGTTTTGATTCGCAGAGGTGAAGAGTTAAAGATGTTTTTCTCTTGAATTTTTAAATGATTTTTTTATAGTATGATGGAGCTAAATATCTATCAGGACAAAATTGATAGCAGCTCCCAGAAATAAGAGAAAATGGCCCAGGAATAACATACTCCATGTGTGGACTCTAGCTGTATTTCAAAAGGAAAACTAATAGACTGGATTATTCCATAACTTATTGGAGTTTGAAATAAATCCATTGCTACAATGGTTAGGAAGGAGGTAAATTTTAGAAGTGCCGGTGAAACAGGAATCCTTCTTCCCTGAACTTTCAAGTTCGGGCTTAAAAATCTGTGGCCTTCGTAGACTTTGTTTAATCTTTCTTGCTTTATGAGTACCATGAGAAAATTGAAATAGGGAACATGTCTTCTTCTGGTTAAAATGGCATTAATGCCAAGCTATGTGTGACAATGTCACCCTCTTGTAGCTAGGAAAATAACTGCAAGTGTAAGCTTAGTAGCACAACCACCTAGGGTCACATCAGACTGCCTGCAGTCAGTCCAGATGTTGGAACCCAAATAGTCCCAGGCTGGGTTAATACTGGGCTGGGAGTGCAAGAGGGGATTGCAAGCTCCGAATGCACAAGCTGAGAGCTGTGGTCACAAATGCAAAATAAATACTAAACCACAGAACAACAAACCAATTAAAAAAAAAAAAATCTTTGGATCCCATTGCTGTTACCGCTCTGGCAGTAGGCAGGGATCAAAGGAAAGAAGCCCATAGTGCCTAGTAGAGATTGTGAATTAGCTAAGGGACTGGCTGTGTTGGAGGAAGCAGCTTCAGCAAAATAAAAGTCAAAACTATTCTGGTGACCTTAATCCAAACATGAGACCACAAGCAGACATCAGGAGTAGTCTAGTAGATTTATTATTTAAACTCCCCTCATTTTCCGCATCGCACCATAACTATCCCAATGCAACTGAATACGTTTCATGGGCTGATACCTGACTCCACTGGGGAAGAGCTAGGCTCTTCCAAACTGAACTACTAGTCCAGTTAAGTCTTTCTGTTGCATGATCTCTTGGAATAACTTCCATTTCTAATATGTTTTTTTTAACATAGAGTTTTCTAAACTCATCCAAATCAAAATGCTCACCGGTTCTTAGCAATTGCTAATTAGACAAGATTTAATACCTTGGGAACCCTTTGCTTTATCTTTGATATGACCATTCTGCTTTTAATTGGAGAAGGCTTCATGGACAGACTGGTGACTGCTCAGCCATAATTTTTTATCCTCCTCTGATTAACAACCGCAGCACCATCTGCATTAACAAGAGTTCAAAGTTCATTGGCACTTTTGTTTTCTTGCAGAGGCTTCTGGGAGGTTACGAAGAAACTTAGCATTTCTGTAAGGCTATGTTACGATAGTATCCAACATACACAAGATTATTTAATTCATTCAATTTATTTAGTATACTTATAACTAGAATTACAAGCTCCACATTCTATCTACAGTTGATTGCTTTTAAAGATTGTCAACAGCCAGTTACAGCATCTGTCTGAGCAATCCCAAACTTCTCATGACTTCAGGGACAAAAGGCCTGTTCCAGCTTTACCTTCACTCTAGCTGAGCAACCAGCCCTTAGGCTGTGTGGGTGAGTTTGGCTGGCCTCTTCCCACAGAAAACAAATCATCTGCAAACTGGAACTCAGGCCAGCCTTGCTGAACGGTTTGCAAAATGCTCACTTAGCCTGAAGCTGGGATTTGTGTTGTCTGAGACAAATTTCAAGAGAAGCTGCAAGGGTTTCTAGTGTTGGGTGGATGCCAGGCAGGTTATGGAAGTTATGAGCAAGTGTTGAGGCCTGTTTCAGACCCAGTTTTCAGATATGCGTGCTTAGCAAAGTAGAAGCCCTGAGAACTGAAATTACAGCTCTCACTGCTTTTTCCTCTGGGATCTGGCTGTCAACTGGGGCCCATTTGCACATAACCTCAGGTTCGCAGATACCTCCTAGACTTCTGAGACAGAAGTCATTTCATTTTAGCTTGTGATGATGATGTTTTAGAAACCACAAGGAGAAACTCCTGCTCACAGGTCTCCTTAGCCATCTCTCCAAGTTGCTTTCCAAGCTTTATGGCTTCTCCAGAGACACTGGGCTGCTTTACAAATAGTTTCCATCAGCAGCCAGCCTGAGAGCTGCCTGAACCACTGTCCAGTCCCTGCACACAAGGATTAAATGGTGCATTAAAGCTCTGGACTCCAACGCGTGTGCTCTGCCCAAGCACTGCAATGCCCTCTTGGGTTCTGTTCTCTCTTCTCTACGCTGTCCTGGGCCCTACTTGAAGTTGCTTATGTTCTGTCTGCAGGGTCAAGGTCCTTCTGAATCTGAAATCATAAGGCATTGAGCAACTTAAAACCATGGAAACACACCAGCCAGGGGAATTTACAGGTTCAGCCCCTACCCAATGAGCCAGAGGCTTTGCGGCAGAGACTGGTAAGTTGGATGGAAGAAGGCAGCTTGGAAACATTATTAGTCTTAAGGTGAATCCTGCTTTGTGTCATTTGCCTAGTACTCTGCTCAGGGGAAAAAACAGATTATTCCCGATATAAATCTAGGATCAACAGTAAAAAACTCTTCATGTTGGATCTATTAATCCATTTTCCCTTGGTCCTCTTGCTCCAGGCTTTCTAAACAAGAGAGCTGTGTTGCTTGGCTGGCTGTGAGGGAAAGAGGTTAATACTGAAGATTACACAAGGTTCTGCAATTAGACAATTTCTTTGTAGCATAACGTAGGCGCCAAGATGACCTCAGAGGCCTTTTTTGCTGTTGCAGAAACATATTGGACAAGTTTTCTCAGCAGCTGTGCATTAGTGTTCCATATTAAATGGGCTGATTATAAATTACAACAGCTACCCTAGGATCTTCCCATCACTTTGGATTTCTTCACGGCAACTTTATTTCTTTCCTTCTTTTTCCTTGCCTCCAAGGGCTGCTTTGCAAATATGTGCCATCCGGTGGGAAAGCAGATGGGGGGATAATAAAAGTTATGTTTTATGGATTCATATGAAGATTGTTCTGTCCTTTTTCCTCAAAGAAAAGGACTTGCCTCATATTTCTTTTCAGGAAAAGAAGTTTCAGGCTAGCAGTGTGGGACTGACAGCCATGGGAAAGACAGAGGTGTGCATGGACCACAGTATCTGAAGATAGAGAGGAGAGATTTTTCAGAGCTCATGATACAGGTGGATTTTTATTATTATTGTCTTGTTGCACCTTAGGCTTTTTATTTATGTTCTGGTTAATCCATCCCACCTGTACTATCTCCCTCCACACAACAGCAAGTTCAATATATGGTGTGTTTCTGCTTGCTGAAGTGAAGAGCTCATGGAATAAATTTGGGGAGAAGGGGCTACTTACAGCCCTCTTGGCTGCCTGGGAGAGGGTACACAGCTGCTCGGCTGAGTGCAGGGACTTCCAGACTAGCAAAGTCACCCAGCTGCTGGGCATCAGTTCATCACTCGCCTCAATTTCCTCTGCACACTGAAAAGACCCATGCAGGAGGGTCTGTGTTTTAGAGTTGCAGGGGTTAGGAGAGGGGGGATTTTTGATTGCGTTTTTTTGGTAGATTTTTCCCCAAACTCTAGCTGACTTTATCTGTAAGATGTGTTGCTGGCTTTGATCCCCTTTAAATAACTGTTTCTTCTGTGTTGCCTGTGATGTTTTTCTTTGTCTTTAGTGTTATTTCTGGGGGAAGTTATGTGTGAGGGCTGTTGGTCTGGTGTGAGCAACTAGCAACAGCTACATTCTGATTAGATACATTTATTTTTTCGATTGCTTTCTGGGAATAGCTGGTGTGTCTATGCTTTCCTAACTGAGGTGTGATTTTTCACTGAGAAGCAGATGCTCTTTGTCATGGACGAAAAGGAGCACAAGCTCCTCTTCAGCTGTGTTGTTGTACCCATGTCCTGTAATCAATGGGTCTTGTCCCCACTTGCAATGTGATCCCCAAAAATTTTTGAGTGGCATCATTTCATGCAAGAATTTATGGCTCTATTTGGTCTCTTAACTACCTATTATGAACTCTTAGAAGTGGTCTGTGGATCCCAGGGGTCCTTAAGTGGCAGATTGAAAACATGGTTTGCAACTGTTTGTGAGCTAAGCTCAGAGCCTAAGCATTTTGGCTGACTTCTGAGCTCTGTCTCTTTCTCTTTCTCTTTTCTTCCCTTAACCCCAATGCATGCATCCATCTCAAGAGACCTGGAGACTCCCAGCCTAATTTTAAGCAGCTAAACCAAACTGAATGTTTTTACAATGGTGTTGCAGGCTTTTTGGAGCCTGAAACACGGCAGGAGGTTTAGGCTAATACAAACCAAAAGCACATTTGCTAACCTGGCCTTCATGCTTAATGTGAGCAAAAGAGCTGTTAGGATGAGGTCAGTGGCACATAGCACCTCTGAGTTGGCTGAGATGTGAGGGCATGAAAGCAGCCACCTGATCTTAGGGACAGGCATGGGAGTGGGGCTCTCCAAGCAGAAAAACACTGAAAAGCCAAACTGCTCAGGCTGAGACTGATGATGAACCGGTATATTTTACAGCTGCTGTGTATCTGTTACATGTATTCTGCTCTAAAGCTGGCATACTGCATAGACGGTAGGAGTAGCTTGTTCACAGTTCAGGGGAAAATATACAACAATACCAAACGTTAAGAAGCTTTCTAGACCAGTGGAGAAAGGGATGTAACAAGATCCAGTGTCTGTGTTTGGCTAACATTGATTTCCAGTTGGGAAATGAGGTGGATGTTTCTGACAATGGTATGATGAACCCCTGGAGCAGTTGCCTAAGGGGATGCAGCAAGCTCTCTGTAACTTAAATCCAATACATCAAGTTCAGATTGCTTTTCTGAAGGAGGCAATCCAGCTCAACTAGAAGTTCTTGAGCCCAGTAAAGGACCACTGGGTGAATTTTTACATCCACAGGTAAGTGGGAGGTCAGATTAGATGATCATAATAGTCTTTTTTACCTTCAGAGTTGAAATCCTTGAGTAGTATGTACTTTATAAAAGTGAAATCAAAAAGATGAGAAAGGTCTTAAAGCCAAATATTGCCTGCCAAACCCAATCATCAGGACTGCAGTTCAAAGTGATGTGTCCTTGTTGGGCCAGAAGCATTTGACCACTGATTATGGCAAAGAATGTAAGGGCTAGGAGAAGTGAGAGGGCTGCAAGAAAAGGGTTTCCAAGTGCAGGAAACCCACACTTTCCCCGTGTAAAGAAAAGACTGTAGAGAAATACGAATTGCCTTAGGCTAAGCTAACATTTGCATTTCAGAAGAGGACCTCCCAGAAGGGTGCAGGACCCAGTGTGTTCATGGTGTGGCTGCAGGGAACAGAAGAAGCACAAGCTGCAAGAAAACAACAAGGGTGGCTCTGAGCATGAGCAGGGATGAAATGGGAGATGGGCAGCTAGTGCCAAAATTACAATGTGTCTCAAAGCCCCTGCTTCTTCTCCTACCACAGCAGCCACCATGCAGGGGGGCATGAGACGGGTAATGTCACACCTTCAGTGTTTCCCTGCAATCCCTTGTAATACAGCGAGAAGAGCCCTTGCTTCCCAGTGCAGAAAGGAGGGAGCTGGCAGCTCCATTAATGAGTGTTTGCAGCCAAGCCTGTCTTGTATCCGATGCACTGCATGCGTACAGGTTATGAATAATTTCTTCCCTAAGAAATGATCCCAGGTTAAAAATAGCCTCTGCATTTAGCTGCTTGCTGCCTCCTTCCTGCTTGCTGAGGCCGGAGATCTGTTGAAGTGCTGGCAGTCATTTTTAATGTGGAAATGTTTAGAAGCCAAAATTGTCTGGCATCTCTTGCCAATATGGGGAGCTCCAGGGACAGCTGTAGGGCAGACAGTGGAGTCTGGTTTTCTCCTTACCCTGGTCTGGAAGGGGAGGGTAAGAAGTTCACTCTGGAGACAACTTCTCCGTTGGCCATTCCAGCCTTGACCCTCTGCTGAGGCTGTTAACAAAGGGCCAATTAACACTAGGTAGTTTTGTAATGTGGTACTTGGTGTTGGATTCAGATAAGATATTTTAAAGCTGCTACACAGACAAACTGAGCTTGATACTCTGCCTGGTATATGGGACAGCCCCCTGTGTATGACACCAGTTCTGTGTTACTGTCTATGGTGAATTTGTAAAACAAGGCATGTGTTTGGAGGGTATATGGCAACGCTTTCACTTGTCTGTCCCTCCTCCTCTTCTGTGGGATTATATCTGCAAGGAGTGTACAAAGCTGGGAGGGTTGCAAGTTTAGGACCTAAATTATGCTGATGCTTTCTCATTAATTCTCAGCTCGGGGCTTGTAGGAGTTTGTCACCATATGAGAAGCAGGGGTACAGAAAGCTGGTAACACACAAGGATTCCCTCATCACCTGCTGACCTCAAGGACTGAGTAACAGCCTAGAATGGCACTGTAAGTAATGATACGTTCTTGCAGTTTGCAATGAAATAATGGGGATTAAACCCAAAGGCATGATTACAACTATGCAGCTCACACTGTGCTGAAGAGGATGAAAACAATCAGGTATTTACTTACTGAACTGTTAATGCAGTGGTTTTTACTCCGACTAATCAAAGCCCTTGGGGTGGGTGAGGTTTGGCAGATCTTGCCTGAAGAAGAGGTGGAGACTTCTGGTGTCTGTGCTTGGAAGGAAAAAAGGAAAGGAGAATGCAGGAATATAAAACACCTCAGATACCAAAAACTCTGTGAGCAATGTCCTGTTTATGAGTTTTTGGCATACAGATCCCCACACAGACAAGATCAATCACTGATGGATGGTGCTAGGAGGGTGAGAAATTTGATTTACACTGGCTCCAGAAGGGCCTGAGCTACGTGCCAGTTACTGAGACAGTTTAATTGGAGCCTGAAAGGAACTGAGAAGCTGTGACACTCCATCCATATTATCAAGGCCATGACCACATGATAAGGCAGGAGTTGTGTCACCAAGTAAACCCTTTCCTTTTCCCCCAGCACTTTGAAAAGATGTCATGGTTGTCTTGGTTTTGGACCTTTTGAGCCTGAAGTCTGTCCCTGGCCCAGTGCAAACCTGAATGGCTCCCTGCTCATCAAATGCAGCTATGGCTTTTCTGTGGTGGCATCCTGGAGCATCCTTTCTGTGGGTGCTCTCAAGCCCTGTCACTTCTTCCCTTCCTCAGCTGCCAGAGCAGTGTGTGCCCTCAGGTCTCACTTAGCCTTTCTCCCTTGTTTTGTGGCTACACCTTGTCTGCTCCCAGCCTCAGAGATTCATGATAAAAAAAAAAATGATCCCATTTTCAGAAATCACAAGGTTCTGTGTCTTCCACTTAATTATTGTTTTATTTTAATAAGCAATTATGTTTTGAAGGCACCTCAAGGCTCCAGGCGTTAACCACTTATCACCTGCTGAGTGATTTAAAACTAGTGAAGCACATCCCATTTGCAGGTTGGAATAAGGCCTGAATCCTATCAGCAAACAAATGAGTTCAGAAATACTGCATGTTTGTAACTCATTGCTTAAGGTTTCATCTCCTAGTCCTCTGACAGGGGCCAGTTATGTGCTGGAGGGGCTGGAGGGGTGTCTGTTCCCTTGCTGTTCTGATTGCAACAGAAGCAAAGGGCTCATTAGAGGCTGTGAAAGAGAGAAGAGTATCTGTTGGCTGTTCCGTACTATTTACTTTGCCAAGTATCTTCCATAAGTCTCTCCCCACTGCAGACCAGAAAACCCTAGCTGCTAAATCAACCTATAGCTCAGGTATCCCTTGTGCAAGGGATGCAAATCACCTCCAGGGTGATACTGTTGCAGGGGCAGGAAGCCAGTGAGTCTCAGCTCTAGAACTGATATGGAAAATATATACAGTCCCACAGAGCTGAGATACTAGATTAGTTATTGGTTTGTCTTCAGGACTTGTTATTCCCTACCAAGAGGCAATTTGCTGAGCCTGCTCCAAGAGAATGAAACTCACTGGCTGTAGCAATTTGCAGGAATAAACCCTGAGCATTTCATAGATTGCAGGGTGCTCTGAGCACCGGCACCTTGGAGAACAGAGACCTGGGTTATCAAATGCTGGCTGGCTTTCTCCTGGAGCTTTTATGGCCTAATGGTTTGTTTTTTGTCCTCTCACATCTCCTTGACTTCCAGGTGGCACAGTTGGAAGCCCATTTGAAAACATAAACCCATTACATCTTCTCTATTTTTATGTCATGCATTAAAAATACGACACAGCAGCCAGGCCTGCATTGAACTCCTCAGTTGGAAGGCTGAGCAGCCCAGCTCATGTGTGCCGTAGAGCGTTATTATTGACATTATCCACAGTGTTAGTCAGCATGTGTGCCATATGCTCCAAGGTGTATACCCTCAATGTATTGACTGAGTCATTTTATGTTTTCCATATGGGGTCTGTCCTCGAGGTTCCACACAGACTCTGAGGCATTGGGATAATAATGAGAAAGATAATAAGCATAATAAGAGAACAAGAGGGCTGAACCTTGCAGGGAGCCCCTGAGCAGCCCCTTCTTAGCTCATTTCTTCCTCTTGAGTTTGGAGATAGGGAGGGAAGGAGACATGGGAATGAGGTGAGGTGAAAGGAAGGGTGGTGTCCTTACTGCAGGGAACTGTTTCCTTCCCACTTGCTGCCTTATGTGTCCTTTGGGGGTAGTAAACTTGAAAGAGTCCTTTTCCATGCTGATGATGCTTACTTAAAACTGTAGTTGCTCTGAATTAAGTAGGGGGTAGAAGTCCCTGGTGAAGTGTACTGTTGCCCACAAACATGTGACCTGAGCTGTTTTGCTGTTGTTCCAAAGCTCCAAGCTCTTGGCCCATGTAGGTAATGCCTCCTGGCCACTTTCTTCTCCACGCTGCCCATTTTTCCAGACAGAAATGAAGACAGCAGCTTTCTTTTTGGAGAAACACAGCCATTTCTAAGCAACAGCCAGCCTGAATTACATGTCAGAGCAGTCCTTGTCATGTTCCCACCTGTGCATCATCAGAATGGGACCAATAAAAAGCCCCGTTTCTCTTTATTTCCTTGTGATTTTACCTTCTCTGTCCATTTGACCTTCCATTGTCACCCTCTATTTCTTTCTGGCCCTATGTCTGCTGTGATTTAAAGACCGATGGTTCCAGCATATCTCTCAACATAGAGAGCAGGACACACAGAAGAGTCTGTGCATCAGCACCCAGAAATGTGGCGTTTGCAGGGGCTGTTCCAGCTCTCCTTCCCCATGCAAGGCCTGGGTAGTACTTGCTCTGTGCCTGTCTCATCCCATTCCAGCCTCAGGCTCTCTGGAGCCAGCTGGGCTAGGATGCCTCAGGTCTTTTCCACAGCCCTTTTGGTGTTCTCAGCATGGATTTGGGGCACAGCTCAGCAATGTTTACTTGTCGCATCCCCACCAGGCTGAGGACAGCAATGCTAATACTGCAACAAATTTAGCAGAGCTCAGTGATAGGATTTGACCCAAATTGGAGTGGGAAAAAGAAGCAGCTCTGTAAAAATTGAAATTCCTCTGGGTAATAAATTCTATTAGAAGCAAATAAATAAAAAAGCCAGGTATGAGAGGGGCACATTCTGATTTTTCTCTTGTCTTAGTGTGATTTGAACATAATTTGATGGGGCTCAGCTAAGCAAGCAATGCAGAGACCCTGAGGAATGGGGCTATGTTTGCTGAGAAGTCAACATCATGCTTCCACAGCGGCAGGAGAAGAGGTGTGAATGAGATTGCATAGAATCAGATCCCTTTCTCCCTGTTGGAAGCTTAAAGAGATTGGAAATGCACTTGAAACCAAATAGACATAGCTGGACTTGCAGATTGTGTGGGCATCTTGATTTTTCTTGCCCTTCCCAAGGGCAGAGCTCAATGAAAAGAGCAGTGAAGATGCCTTGGGACTGACTTGTGAAGATAGGACTGGGCTCTAAACCAGTGTGAAGACCTGCTAGGGGAGATGGTTTGGGGTAAAATGAAGGTAAGAAAATAGTGGACAAACTCAGTTAAAGTTGAGAAGTACCAAGAGTTTCTTGGATGAAGATATCCAGCTGCTTGTTATCAATACTTAGCATGTAAACTATCAATATTTATGTACACATGTCTGCTTGATGTAGGGTCTATGCATTCCCTCCAGTCTAGTTATTTTGGTTCCCTGCAACTAGAAAGCAAGGTTTCTTTGAAACAAGACATTTTTCAGACAGCTGAAGGGACTCCCTTGCTGCCCAGCACTCAGGGCGAGAGTGAAATATTTGCAATTCAATTGGACGTGCTTTTAGGGCTGCATTAAGGAGCAGCAACCACTGTCTAAGTGTGGAGCAATTATATAGATGTCAGTTTATGCTTGAAGAGCCTGAACTTGCACATGTAAGCTAGACAGAGATACAGGGCTTGGCCTGACTAGTGATGGCAAAAGATGCATGTCTGAGTTGCACCACAGCACAGTCTGGAGGCTGTTGAAGGATGTGACCCTTTAGAGTTGTAAAATGCAGATATTGGAACTGGAGGTGAATATTCATGAGTTACTATGATGGTGAATCCTTCCTCCTTGTACTTGTCCTATGGAGGCAATATAAATAGATTTCCTAGAACATTTCCTCAAGTGGTTTGTTTTTTTTTTTGTTGCTGTTGAAGTGAGGTGATGTTTTTCATACCTAGTCTTGGTGGATGTGCCTGAGGCAGTGCTGAAACATAAGTTCTCCAGCTCATCTGTCCCCATTGTTTCTCTACAAGGCTTGGGCTGGGAGATGAGCAACTACTCAGTAATGTATCCAAGCCACAGGGGAATGGCTGGTGAAACAGGAGGGACACCTTGACAGAAGAGCCATTTGAAGGAATATTAATTATCATGCAGCTAGTTCTGGACAATTGAATTTCAACTCCAGATGTTCCCATTCTAAGTGCTCTAGTAAAATGCTTAATTGATGACTATCTTGTGAGGTCTGTGTGTGTGTGATAAAACACAAGACTGCTGAGCTAGAGGGATTGTCTGTCGATAACAACACAGTGCAGTGAGTGTTTCTTCACCTTTTTAAACTTAGGCTTTTTTATCATAAGGAAACCAGGCCAGGCTTCAAAAATGCTCTTTAATTTATAATCTTTCCTGTAGTGTCATGGTGTTGATTAAAGTCACTGAAGGCCCAACTATACATGGATGAAATGAAATAAAGACACATCTGTGTGTGCCTGAAAGGCCTCTGAGTCTTGTTTAATGAGGGACTGTAGATTTAAGGCCTTCTTGATTTCTACATGACTATATAACAAGTGCAAGGACGGGGTGGGAGATTTAAGAGGAAATAGGCTGTTGGGATAAAATGAAATCAACCTGAGCTTTTGCCCCAGGCTGTAATTGAACCAGAGCTGAAGTTCAAATAAGAAATTATCCCCCCGCCCCGCCCCCAGCCCTTTTGCTCCAACCAAGCTCAGAAATGTCAAACAAGTATAAGGCTGTTCTAGCTGACATCTTTGGGGGGGTGGGCTCTAAGCACCACAAGGTAAGGTAAGATGTATAACAGGTAAAGTGACATTTTGCAATGAGATTATAAAGTCCCAGAGATTTGACTTTTATTCCTGCAGCTGGATGGGAAGAGGTTTTTGTTGCAGACCAGATCCAGCTTCTGGTGAAAATCACAGATGTCTTTTCATTTAAGTTCAGGGGAAGCTGGCATAACCCTGATGGAGATGGTGCTCACAAAAAGATTCTTTTTGTGGTGATTAGTAGACTCAACATGAGTTGATCCAATGTTGTTTCTCACTGGGGCAAACACACTGATTTCAACGGAAACATCCCTGGCTTTTAGGTCTCATTCTTTTTCCATACTACAAAAGCTAAACTGAAAGTAGTAGAGGAAGAAAATTAATTCCATGCTTCTGAAAATATGAATGCCTTTGCTAAAAGTATGGAAGGTACTTAATGGACAAGAATTCTATACAAAACAGCCATATTGCTAGGTAATACCAGTGTGTTGTGCTGAGAGAGCAATTTTATGTTTTATTTTGCCTTTCCTCTACAGAGTTCCAGGGCATGAAATTCTGTTGTGTTTAAAAACTGCTGTGAAGACCTCAGTGCTGCCCATGACCATTGGAAAAGGACAGATTTAACAAGGAAAAGGGATCTGAATCTGATTTGCTGAAATACCCAAATACTTATTCCTTGGTGCTTGGTTATGCTGAATGCTTTTGTTCCAGCCAGGGTTGCTCATCTGTGAGCAACAAACTGATGGCATAAGTCTCTGCACACAACTTTCATGCTTCTCCATCTGTGGCTTAAGAAGGTTCACAGCCCACTTAATTTGCAGGCACTGCCTGGATATGCCAGCCTCTGCCATCACTGATGTGTATGGAAACAGGTAAATGAAGGTGAAAAGCCAATTTGAGGGCAGCTGTAGAGACTTAATAGTTCTAATATGCAGAAATTTAGAGGTAATTAATTTGTTCTTTTAAAAAGTAGCATCTATTTTTAGCTCTCAAAGGGGGTTGTTTTCTAGGGATTAGTGACAGGCTGTGCTGCCAAGGTGTGTAGGCTGATTTTGGAGAAGCATCCAGCCAGCTTTCATGGAGGCTGATGTCTTGCAGGCTCCTGAGAGCACACTGGCAACGGGAGACTTCCTATTGGACTTGGGCTGTAAAAACTATAGCTGAACTGTTCCTTTTTACAGACAGTCTTAATCCATCCAGCTCAAAGGGAGCAGCAACTCTGGAGGAATCCAAGATGTCTTGGCTTCCCTTCTCGATGACAAACTGAGTATGCTTCCTTCTGAGAGCACCACTGCAGACAAGGCAGGGCATCCTGGCATCAGGGCTTATGGGACAGTGGCTATTTACGTACAAAACATAAGGAAGGAAGGTGGGATTTTTTTCATCTGCATACAGCTACCTGAGTCCATTTCAAATACCATTGATCCTCAGCAGAAATTGTAACCTCATAGGCCGTGAACCCACTGGCAAGAGTTACGGTCTGTCATGGCTCACACGCGACTAGAATCCAAATGCCCAGCATGTCACCAACTCAGATTTGGGCATCAAATCTGAGCCTCTGGCAGGGAGATGTCAAATCTTGGGCTGAACCTCTTCTGGTTTGTTAGTTCCTGAGCTCAAAATGACAGACTGTTCCTGCAGCTAACAAACTGCTGCTCCAAGAGAAGAGATCAGTGGGAGCAGTTGGGCATTGATGAGCAAAGGCTGAGAATCTCCTCCATGATGTTTAGGGCTTTGTGATAATAATTAGATCTTAAAATGTGTCAGTTCTGCATGAGACAAATCATAGGCGTAGGCCAGGAGCATGTTTCCATGGGAGTGTGAGTGTATGTGCGTCTGTTATTTGCGCAAGAGCTAGCTAATGCAGCTGTGACCCTGCATAGCCGTATCTCAGTTTGTAGGCTATAGGAGTTGGATAGAAATGATAAGAGAAGGAGGGACTCTTTCTACCTCCTAATTTCCACTGCCTTCACCACTTCTGACTTTCATAAAACCTTCCCCCACAGAGCTGCAGCTAGCATTGCTGCTGTAAAAGCAGTGAGGAGCACAGCTAGGGTACAGGGGTATTCAAATAACAGCTTTCCTTTCCCGTCAGAAAAGCCGTTGGCTATAAATTGCCATTTGAGTGTTTTGAGAGAACAAAAATGTTATGTCTGTATTGTTTCTGTTTCTGCCACTTCTCTTGTCTCAAAAGTTTTCATGCTCTGAGGAGGGAGGAGGCTGTTCCTTCTAGGGAAGAGGACATGCTGAGGTGACCAGGGATGACCATAGAAGCAGGGAAAGGAGGGATGATCACATAATGTGGACTTGCTGGTCTGAACCATCGTTGTGTGCTGAAGTCATGCTTTCTCTGTGCATCTATGCCATCCAGGGGCACCATGGCAAGCAACCTCAGCTGGTCATATCTGGCTTCTGCAGACCAGAAATGGCTGGGGAAACTTCCCCTGCTCGTCATCTCCACCTTCTCAGGACTGAATCAATCAAGAGGGTGAAGAGGAGGATTTGCTGACATCTTTGGTTCTTTCCAGGATCTATGGCAAAAAATTGCATCTTGCTTTCAAGACAACTGTAACTTTACCTTCTAAACTCTTCTCTCTTTTCCCCTCCTGTCTTCTCAATGTTCTCTATGTGGAGTATCCAAAATCTTTTCAGTTGTTGCTCCTTTCTTTTCTTTTATGGTTGGTGAGAGCTGGCTCAGGTTCCTTTTCCTGTCCCTTTGGGTTTAGATCCTGGCTAGGTGTTTGTGAAAAAACTCCTGCATCCCATTGGGAAACCTTTTCCTTTAGGATTTGGTGTAGGAGCTTTTTGAAGATCTGGACGTTAATTCTGTACTCTGCTCCTCTGAACGTGACTGCTGCCATCTGCCAAACGGGTGGGATCATGCAGGGTCTGTTGCTGTTGGTTTGAGAGCAACTTTGCCATCCTTTGGCCTGTCTCTTTTGAAGAGGTTGACATGACTACCGATCTTTATCCCTCTTTTCTAAGCCCTTAATTTCAGGCCAACCTTTCAAAGGGAAGAGCAGTATACTGCTCTTGCACAGCCCCTGATCCACCAGCATGACCTCATTGAGAATTAGGTCAAAGCTAATGCAAATAGGTGAAACCTTGCAGAGCAGAGAATACCCAGGGGGACTCCAGACTCAGAGAGCAAGCACTTTGTCACCATATTAAATCAAATCCACAACACAGCTAGTTTATGGTAGTATGCAAGCTGCAGAGGCTTTGGAGGATGGGGGAGCAAGGTGAGAAGGGATCTGAGGAGCTATCCATTTTATTTGAATGCAGTAAGTATATTTTTCCACCCCTGTAAAGAAAGACAGAATGCATATAGCTATGGAGCCTGAGGTTGCTGAATTTCAAATGGATTTGAATGCCACCCTCATAACTGTAGCTTGAGAACTCATCAGGCCTCATAACAGAAGCAAACATGTTGATAGTCAATGCTGGAGAAGTCAACTGAGCAAATGAGCATCCCACAGAAACAATGGTTGTTACTTACCTGACCACTGCCACGGCAGTGCCAGAACCACCACTTCCACTTTGAAGTGTAGTCCATGATGTGTGGAAGGAACCTACCAAGCCAGAGAGGGGGAGATGTTTCCTTTCAGCGCCTTGGCTGGATTGCAAAGCAGATAATTTTGTTCTGTCATGCAAAGTTCCCTCTTCATTTCTTTTATCTGTGAGGGGTACTGCCTTCTCTTCTTCTGGCATGCCAACTGCTTGGGGAGCTGTGCTGGTCTCTACTGACCATCAGTTTCTAATATTGGAGAGGGCTGCATTTCAAGGATGAAACCAAGTAATTCCTCTGTCAGCTTGTTGTGAGATGTCTCTGGCTAAAAGCCTGGGAAACAATTTTCTTGTGACCTAGTGTCTGATGATAGTGGACTGTTTTATGCTGCCGCAGTCTCCCCCACATGCTTGGCTTTGATAAAGCTCAGCTGAGAGAGAAAAAAAACTGCTGATATACTTTGCTGCTGCTGGCAAAGGCCAGAGCCCTGCATGGGCCCCCCAAAGAGGGACAAGAATCTAGCTGTTGAGATTGAGCCTGATTTAATTCTTCTTATAAAGCATCTTGGCAGCTGTCTAGATCTGACAGGTTGATAATAAGACTTTCCCTCAATGCAAAAGGGAAAGTAATTTACATTGGCTTCACACCTCTGGCAAGCAGGAAAGATCCTGCCCTACGTTAGCGTGAATGGGGAGCAGACGTGAGAATGAGAGCAGGCAGCACCAGGGGGAAAGGAGGAAGGCTTGCTCCGTGCTTGAGCAAGCACAAGAAAATGCCATTTGGAAAATGCCGACGGGTGAGAGAGCTGGGCTTGGAATCAGCATTCTGTTCATGGCAGCGCTTCAGAGCAGCTTTCCAGCCAAATCCTGAAGGATCACTCTCTTACAAGAAGCAGCAGTGCTACCTGATTTCATTTTGTTCCATTTAGCCCAGCACTTCTGCTGATATGCTGCTTGCTCTCCCTTGTTACAGGCACACGAGCACCAGCACCAAGCTGCCCTAAGATGTTGGTTTTTATCATTTGTTGATAAACAGCTGATAGCCTCTAGGCAAGGACCGTGGCTCTCATTGTGCAGTGAAGGCCTCTCCAAGAGGTACAAGAATGCAATTGCCCAGCCTCTAACTCCCCCACTACCTGAGCAGACACAGCCATCCCCAAGAGGACTGACAAGCCAAATCCAAATCTTAACCTGTGTTATGTTAGCTTTAAACCTACTGTCAAGCTAGTTCTGGTTCTGAGTTTAGTGCCCTTTGTAAGGTGAGCACTCAGCAGCTTTCTGTTGGTCTCATCACCTCCAAAAAGAACGACTTGAGGAAACTTCTCCATGCTTTGTACACGGGCTGTTCTGCACATATACCTCAGTGCAGTGCCAAGGGAGGTAACAGTCCTGGGATGTGCTTTGAAATCCTCAGGTGAAAGCATGCCAGG
Organism: Mycteria americana; assembly: GCF_035582795.1. Taxonomy (NCBI): domain Eukaryota; kingdom Metazoa; phylum Chordata; class Aves; order Ciconiiformes; family Ciconiidae; genus Mycteria; species Mycteria americana. Next base: position 62,600,111 of record NC_134370.1, on the reverse strand, counting down.
ACAGTGCCATGTCTTTCAGGGAAATGCAAGTTTGAAGGTTTTGCTCTTCACAGCCCACTGGATTTAAAGACCCCTGCCCTTCCTGCCAAAATTGAGCTGTCAGGTGGCAGGGGGACAACTGGAATTATGTCAAAACAAACAAAAGTGGGTGGGTGGTGGGTGGTGGAAGCATTTAGTTTGCTTGTTCCCTGACTGCTGGGATGATGAAGAGGATTTGTTCTGCTAAAAGGCACTGGCTGGGGCACAGGGCTCTTTCTCTTGGATTGCCTTCTGTCACAGAGATGTTTTTTGGAGACGTGGTTCTTGAGCATACTCAGTCAGGGACAGTGCAGACTGGGAGACTCCCAAGAGCTTTGCAATGCCCTGGCCAACCTTTGTAGAGGTGGGAAGGAGGACACTTGGGTGCAGAGAGCTACTGAAGGCTGCTAGGAAGCAAAGCAGAAGAGGACCTTGTGCTGCAGGGACACAATGACCAGAAGGTAAGGTTTTTCTGACTCCTTATTTAATCTGTTCTTAAGAGACCTGTGTCAAAGTTTATGTTGGTGTATTCCAGCTTTGGATAGTGTCATGTGGCTGCTTCAAGGAAAGTGGAGGTCCCACCTCAAGGTTGTGGCTGACTTTAGGGTGTTGGCAGCAGTGAGTAGGGTCATAGAGTAGGGAGGAAGTGTCATGTGGTGGACAGGAAGATTTAGGTCATTGGAGAAGAGATCTGAAAGGCAGATCTTGTGGAATATCATTAGATGATGCTGTGGTAGAAGATTGCTCAGCAGAAGGTATGTGATCCCTTTTGGGGAAAGTAGTCTCTAAAAATCAAGACTATGAGAACTTTACCTGAATGTTAGTTGGAAGAGCAACATAACTAGGTGTGGAGATTGCATCCATATCCTAGCTGAGCTGTGCTGGAGGGCAATGTGCTTCTGCAGTGGGTACATCATCACCTTGTTGTCTGGAGGTCTTAAACATCGCCTGTCATTGTGGCCGGTAAATATGGACCTTGCTAGAAAGGCTCAGCTTTTACAACAGTCTTTACAAATGAGAGATCTTGCCTGAAAGCAAAAGAGATGAAATTAAGACAAAGCACTCCTCTTAGGCAGGCAAAGCAGAATACACAAACACAAAACAGGGAATACGCAATGAGGCAGCAGTACAGCAGGAGAGGACCAGGGTTGTGCTGGTTCACAAGTAGAATATGAATCAACCCCATGATGCTGCTACAAAACAACTCATTGTATCCAATACTGTATTAACAAGAGTGCTCTTTGCCAGATATGCGAGGCAATTATTACAACCTGCTTGGGGCTGGCAGAGCTTCAGCCAAGTGTGGGTGTCCAGAACTGAAGTGAAATTTTGTCTACCCCATTAAGAAATTTGGAGAGAGAGTCCAGAGTGAAGGGAAAAAAAAAAAAAAACAAAACCCAAAACAAGTGAATGATAAGAGGTTAGGCAAACAAGTCCTGCGAACAATGATTGAAGGCACTGCATTTTGTTCATTTTAGGAGAGAAATGATGGAAATGGAATGTAGTAAGGCTTCCTACACATAAATAGTACTTATAAAAAGGCTGGTGATGAGCTGTTTTCCATGGTCACTGGTGTAAGAAAAAGAAAGTACTTGAATTTATAATGAAGATGATTTAAGATGTCTATTAGTAAAACCCTTCTAATCCCTAGAGGGGTAAAACACTGAAGCAGGCTGTCTAGGAAAGATGTGGCATTCCCTTAGTGAATTTTAGGAATGGGCTAGACAAACAACTATTAGGACAAATAGTTATTTAAGTATATTTGATCCTGCCTCTGATGATCCCATGAAATGCTTTTCTGCCATACATATCTATAATTAAGCACAATGTAGAAACACAGCCTCTTCCTTGAGGAGTTAAAAACCCATCTATAATTAGATAAAGTCTTTATCTTTCAATGGTAAAACTAGGTTAAACGTGCCTTACGTGACAGCTCTGTTAATATGTCATTGTGGACCAAGCATCAGGAGAAAAGGGAACTCTTTAAACTAAAGAACAGCACTGGTATAACAACATGAGCATAAAACTGGCCAGGCATAAATTAGGCAGGAAATTGAAAGAAAGTCTTGAACTGTCAGAATAGTGATGTTCTGAAACAGCCTTTCATAATGGGAATGCTGGGGGCAAAAATCAGAACTTGTTTTTAAAATGGAGCTTGCTAAATTAATTCAAAGGATTATAAAGAACTTCTGCCTGTCATAGAGGAGTCCAGGACTAGGAGATCCCTTTTGTTGCTGGATTTTAGGAGCTGAGGGGAAGAGAAGTATTTTTATGCCAGTGGGACTGTGTTCTGCTCTTTATTGACACAAATGTACCTCTTTCATCCCTGTGCTTTTTCATGCAAGAGGCAGTTACTGATATTCCTTTTAAGATCTGAAGGTCACATCTCTGTTTATTGCATAATTGCACCCAGGTGAAGGAAGGAAATCCAAGTTTGGGAAGACCTTCTTGAAGGGGACTGCAAATCCTCAGGTGCTGGCTGTCCTCTTGACTTTTCCAAGGCTGCAAACACTTTGTGCTGATTGGAGTGAGTGTCGTTTGGGGTTAATGCAAGCAGCTGGGAGAACTGCCTCAGGGAAGAGCTGAGCCACTGTGGTCTGCTAAACTGGAGCCGAACCTCATGTCCCAGGCGGTCACTACTTGGCAGCTCTAGTGGGGCAAGGTGAGGTGTTGAAGTGGCGCAAGAAACTGCTGCAAAGCAACACAGTGTGCCAAACATAGCTAATAGGACAGCACAGGCTCTGTGCCAGAAGAGGAACTTAATTTCTTTGCTGACAAATGAAACAAAGATGTGATTAGAAGTGCCACGCTTTGGAGGTATGAACAATTTCCCTATAATCAATCATCCAAACCAAATTGTTTTCATTTCTTTGCAATATTTAGCAGCCATTTGATGGCAGACAATATGAGCTGGATTTTGTTTTTCACCCGTTTCTTACACTGATGTGATTTGTGGGCTTTGGCAGTGGGATGTTGGGGCAAAGGAAGGCTGAACTGGGCTTCTGTGTTCAAAAAAACTTGGCAAAGAGCAAGTCTGTGATTATCAGCTAATCATTCAGACATAGACGTTGTTTGTCTGCTCTTATTAGGTCTGTAAAGTATCTGGCTGTGCAAAGCTGACAGTGAAACACCTACAGGAGAGGATGTCAGAAGCAAGAGGGAAAGAGTGTGGAGGTGGTAAGGTAGAGCAGAGTTTGATAACAGCCCCTGGCTCCTCCGGTAATTGCAAGAAAGGTGAGACTGATATTATTAGACCTATCAGCTCTCCTGGGTATTCCCGGAAGAATGAAGCTATTGATGTGGTTAGAGAAAGTGAAGGGAGGGCTAGGTAGAGCAGGAGGGCTGGTTCCTATGTCCTGGGCTGAACCATATTGAACAATTCCCTTTCTTTTCCTAGGGGGAATTGTATGTCTGAGATCTCAAGGGAACCATTTTACTTTCCCTTGGACAAAGTGTGTGATATGGGAGAGGAAGGAGGAGTTAGTGGGAAGCATACGTTAAGGTGACTCCAGTGACTGGTTTGTTTTCTAACATGGATTCTGCAGCTCAGACCTTTTTCCAGCATTTGCTGCTACTGGGTCAGGCTGAGGGAGAACTGCTTGGTGCAACTATAATAAAAGGGAAAGTTGTGGGGAGATATAGCAAGAATGATGTCTACTACAAAGGGTGTGCTTTTCATCCCTTTTAAGTCTGATGACTTTGGCCCCATTTCAAGTTGTGCCCAAAGAGCCTATTTGCACCACACAAGTCAGCTAGACCCTGATTTATAGAAGGGCATCCTACAAGTGCCAAGTAACACCCCATGTCCTTAGATGAGACAGGAGGGACTTTTCCTTCAGGAAAGCTGAGCAGGACATTCTCATGCATTAAATTCAAAGCTGCCTTTAAGCTCCTTTGTACTAGGGTATGTCTCTGCAGTCGGCATCCCACTTTGTAGACGAGATGTAGATCTCCTTGTGTGTGACTTGTGATGCAGCAAATGTCCTGAAACCTCCTGCTAATGGAACCTGTCCCACTCTGTGGTGCTCCCCAAGGGATGCTTAGACTGGGATTGTGTGGTCCCATGGCAGGGAACTGGTAGGTGACACTGGAAAGTCTCCACTCAGCACATCCCAGAACTGCCCAATTTTGTTGCCCATCAGGACACAATGCAAGAGCTGTCTTTTAAAGAGAACTTTAGGAGGGACAGAATTGGAGATCAATATAAGGATTCATTTCTGCTCTGACTCAAAGGCTTGAATATTGGTTTAAATATCATTGGTGTGTTTCAGTTTTCATTTAGGTGGCTTTCTAACAGTTACTGGCACTGTGGCATGCGTGGGAGTGGGGGGGGCTGGGTTTGCTGCTTGTTGTCAAATCTGAACAAATACAAGGCTGGAAGCCTGTGCAGTTAACACTGGGAATCACAAAGGCATCAGGACCTCCTAGCATGTATAGGTAAACAAGAAAGGCATGTTGATTATATCACTGGCACAGCAGATTAGCTGTAAGTACACACTCACCTCTCTATGGCTCAGCTTCTTGTACAAAAAATAGGGATCATGATGTTTTTCCTCCTGCGTTTGTCTGTCTTGCCCGTTTGGCTGGTTGGTCGTGGAACACGGAGTATTTCTCATTGAGTATTTGTACAGTGCTTTCTACAACAGGCCCCTGATCACAGCAGGGGGCTTTCAAGTGCTGCTGCATTAGAGCAAGCACAGGGATGTCTGAACCCTGGTGGAGGCAGCAGCCTGTGTAGCACTAACGAAGGTTATAGATTAGACATGTACTTGTCAGACTGTAATGTAGTCGAATTTCACTGCAGCAAATGCTGCTTGTAACAAACCACATTTTACAGACATCCCAACAGTAAGAAACACTATTTTTTACATTGCTAATTAGTTCTTGATAGGGCAAACACTGACATGAAGTTGAATGGATACAAAGATCTTTGTTTTCCTGCTTTTCCCGAGGTGTGCTGTATTTACCCCTAAGGGTACATCTTCCCTTCTCATTCATGTCTTTATTTTCTTTTTAAAGTGCCATTTAAATGTTGAGCAGTACCAAGCCTCGAAGTACAGGGTATTTATGGACAATTCAAATTGAGTGTTTTTCCTCATTATTCTGAGGTGGTGAATTGCCCTCTCCTTTTATAGTGACTATCAGGATATAATGAAAATTTAGTCGGGCCTCTTGATGGCCACTTTGTGCAATACCAAAGGTCTTTATCTCTTCTTTGCTTCCTCCATCCTCTTTCTCCTGATCTTTAGAAAAGAATAAATCCACCTCCTGATCATGATGGTTGATGTTTCTAAGTTCATTTAATTAAGCATGTTTTCCCTCCATTTTCCTCAGCCCCAACTTACCACTTGTCTCTGAGGTCAGATTTGATGGAAGCAGAAGAAGATTCAAACTTCAGAATTTATTCAGGTGAGACCAACAGAAGATAGTGGCTCTTCAGAAAACAGCTTATTTGCTTGGGGAGGAGTTGGAGGGCAGGAGGAAGAGCAAAAGCCCTTTAATTCAGTTAAGTAGAAGAAAAGTCAGTCTTCCACAGGCAGACAAGGGATGAAACTAGCTAAATACTTAAATAATGTTTGAGGTAAGACAATGTGTTTGCCCACCGTTTAAACTCTGAGTACTGCTCTATTTGAGAAGTTAAATAAAATATAAAGTTTCCCTTGAACTCTGTCCTTTTCCTCAAACTGTCCTCCATATGCCGTTACTTAATGGCTCCAACCAAGAATCTGTCTCAGTTCCTGCCCTCAAAGCCATGGCTGCCCTAGTGATGAGGGCCAGTGTGGGGGAATACTCTGCAGTAGTCATGAAAGGAACCTTTCACTTGTGTCTGAGCTACTGGTAATGGCTGGCACTTGGGTGGAGGTAACAAATGAAGAAACAGCTTTGCTGGGCTGGTGGAACAAGCCATGCTGTTTATGCTTTTACTATCAAACTTTTTGTAGGATTGCACAGTCAACAGGTCTTTAGCATCACTGGGATGTGGAGAGGTTTAACCTGTTCTTTGGCTTAGATTTCACTGATGTCCTCTTGCCTCAGTTCAGAGTTTACCTTCTTTTCTGGGAAGCATGCGCTAGGGACTTCTACGGTTGGACTCGATGATCTTAAAGGTCTTTTCCAACCTATACGATTCTGTGACTAGGAATGGGGTGGGTTTTTTGCTGTGTCTTGTCACTACTGGTGGCACATAGCAGCTGCTTCACGAGGGTTATTAACATCCAGAATAAAACCCTCTGTGCTGCAGCAACTCTTGAACCAGAAGAGGAAATGTGGTAGCAAAATATTCCTTATTGTGTCTTTTGTTCTTTCTGCTCCCGTGTTGTCCTCCGTGCTTGGCTGCTCTTTGCTGGCAAAAGTACAGCAGTACTTAAATACTGTACTCGGGTCAGCCTGATGGCCTCTGACTTCACTTGAATAGGGATAGACTGGCAAGAAGTGAAATCAGCATGTGCTGTACACTTATCTGCATGTTTGTGTGCGCTCAGGGAGGCTTGGTGTACATGTAAGCAGACTGAAATTACCAGCTTTGCTCTTTTCCATCTCCTCTCCTTTTCCAGTGATCAAACCTTAGCGACCACCAGAGCCAACGCACAAATATAGGTCCTTGAAATTCACCTCCCTTAGGTGAAGGGGCAAAAAATTCCACCAGTTCCTGCTGGCAGAGTCATTAAAACCTGCTTTGATGAGCTTTCAGCAGCTAGAGAAACTCATCCTAAGATGCTCTGCGAGGAAACCTTCAAGTTACAATGGCTGCCACAGTCTGAGCAGCTTTACCTCCTGGTGTGAGCCCGTGATTACACGGCACTGATGGAAGGCTTAGTCATAGCAGCAGGTCTCCAGGAAACCTTGTGTGGGGGAATGTTGCCTTGAGGCAGCAGATAGCGTTATCAAAAGCCTACCAGGGACATATGCAAAAAATGGGAGTTTAATTGCCAGATTTCCCCTTTATCTTAGTATAATTAACAAGCTGGTGTCTCTGCAGCTCTAGTTGAAGGGAACGCTCAGAAATGTGTTATGGATGCGTTAAGGAACATGGGAGTTGTGTTACTGTGGCAGTGTTTCTGAAGTCCTAGTGGGTCCTTTCACACAATTGTCAGATATCTCAAACATTACTGAAGAATGATCCTTTCTTATAAAATGTGCAAATGAAATACAAGTCTTGCTATCAACCTTCATGGGTTACACTCCTCTCTCCTCCAGTCCTTGGCATGCAATGTGGCTTAGTTGACCATTCACTTGCAGCAAGAAATAGGCACTAACTTTTCAGATGAGAGGTGGACCGATATTCCCTCGTAGTTGAGGCTAGCAGCTATCTGTGAATGGTGACTCACAAACTAATCGGACATACATCCACACAAGTAATTTCAGCAGACTGGTCACAGCGTGATATACAATGAATGGGATGACTCAACACTGCCGTCTTGCAGTGTTGCATACGAACTACCCAGGAGGTGACACCTGGCAGTACCAAAAGGTGAAGACTTGAGTTAAAATTTCCATTATGACTCAGCTTAGCGTCTTGTAAAAACCCACCGGGTCTGACAACTTGTGCCTTGCGTCTGGCGATCACAAAAGTCTGCTTGGTTTGTGACTAAAGAAGCATTTTACTGCAAGAGCTGGGTTCTACCTCTTCCCTGTTCATACATCCCTGCTTTGCAGACAAGATGACGTGTTTAGTCACAGCAATGAGCAGCAGAGCTCTGGAGTGTGAAAGCAAGCTTGGCTGAGCTTGGGTGCGAGTCAAGTTCAAGTGGAACTTATCTCAGGAAGGGACTGGCAATGTTTTTGAAGGCAATACACTCCCAGGACTTCTGAAGCCTTATCAGGGATCTGGCTGTTTTATCTATAATGGCTTTTCATAAGGGATGCAGAATGCTCCAGTATGTTACTCATGCATCGAGTATGTACAAATCATCCTGGTTCATGGAGCGATAGGTGGAATTGCAAAACTGCACTTAATGACTGAGTGACAGCCATCTGCAGTACGTGCTTTCAATGTGATATTATGAAGGATAATTTTTCTCCTGCCTGTGAAGCCGAAAGAAACCCAGGGGAGAGGATCTCTTGGGTTTATTTGCTTTGCTTTTAATTGATTTTGGAGATTAAAGCCTGAGTGAAAGTATTGGCTTGAAAGCCCTGGGTACTGAGAGCTTCTGCTTTTGTCGGAGGATGTGCACGGGAAGCATATTGTCAGTCTGTCTGGGCCCTGACCAGAGGCTGTCAGGATGGTGTTGGTTAGTCCAAGTGATGTTGTTATGGGGGATGTGACGTTGTTTTTACAAGCTCAATGGACTATAGAAGCAAAGTGCTTGAGCTGTAAAGCAATGAAGACCAGAAAGACTTCATAGGCTTTGAATCTGTCCTTCACAACCAGATGCAGACAGAACAGGGACCCTGCTGTCCTGGAGCTAGTTGTAACTTAGGCTGCAACCTCGTCTCTGCTGTCTTAGAGAGGATCTGATTTTGGGGGGAAGCAGAAACCATTCTTGTGGCAGGTGCAACCCTGGCGTGTCTGTCCCTTTAGCATTCGCCCATCTGAATGCTAGGGTGAACACACTGATGGCTTTAAAAACACATGTGGTGGCTGAGTAAGCCAGGTCTCCTCTTGCCTCTCAAAAAAACTCCGTGGAGAACTCGGTGTCCCCTCTGCCCCAGCAAGCAGTACCTGCCCAATACTTTAACAGCCCTGTTCTGGAAGTGATGGGATCTTAGCAACACTGGTGTACGTTCAGCTGTGAAATACAGGCACAGGGATAAAGCTCCATCCTGACACCAGACCTTGTTCTGGCTCTCAGGGTACAGTGGGATTTTGGAAGAGCTCCAGCCCTAACCTGAACCCCAGCCACAACTGCAGCAGTGGTCTGCTGATGCAGGTGGGGGGAACTTCCCACACCATATCTCAAGACATTTTGGGGCAGGGTCTCATAACTGAAGCTTGCTTACTAGAGAATTGGTCTCTCATCTGCATTTTATTGTTATTAGGGAGGTTTGTTTTTTTTTTTTTTAATACTTTGAAAACTGGCTAGTTGTTTACATGCCCAACTTACTTGACATCTTGTATCATCTTGACATCATGTATCATTGTATCAGGGGAGGTTTAGACTGGATATTAGGAAATTTTTCTTCACCGAGAGGGTTATCAAGCATTGGCACAGGCTGCCCAGGGAAGTGGTTGAGTTGCCATCCCTGGAGGTATTTAAAGGACGTTTGGATGAGGTGCTTAGGGACATGGTGTAGTGGTGGACTTGGCAGTGTTAGGTTTATGGTTGGACTCGATGATCTTAAAGGTCTTTTCCAACCTATATGATTCTGTGATTCTGTGATAAATCCTACCTCAGCCTACCATGTATTTAATAAATAAATAATGCAGCTATCCTGCTAGACAGCTGACTTCCTACACCCCTGCCCTCTGCAAACACACACGCAAAATGCTTTGTTTCCTGCTCTGTTGAGGATTTTTTTTTTTTTAAAAAACAGGAGGTTGGACAACAACAAAACCAAAGTGTTTATCCTTTGCAAATTGTTCCTAAAACTTTCCCTCGACCTGTCCTGACTCCATTCCTAATCTGCCTGTTTCTCTACCAGCTTCTTTGGGCGCTTAAAAATTATTGCCACCAATTATAACACCTTTTGAGGGCTTTCTCATAACCTTTAAAGTGTTGCCTGGAACAGCATGACCAAAACTTCCCCGTGAGGGCATGAATTGGCTGTTGGGCTCTTTTCCTGGGCAAACTGGACTCTGGCTTTGCTTTCAGTTTAATGACATTTCTACTCACACATGAACTCCATGTTTCTGTGCCTTCCTCCAGCTGCAGCTTGCAAAAGCGAATGTCTGCATCTGCACACTTTGAGCTCTGTTTAGACACTGAGATAAAGTGTCTTAAAGATCAGAGGGGCTGGGCCTTTGTAGCTCTGATTAAGATGTATCCCACGGCAGGGAGCTTTCCTGGGCATTGAGTACGGAGGGGCTGGGAATCCTTGATTGACCAGTGCTTAGCAATACCATGGAAATATCAAGCCGGAGGGCTACGAGTGAACCCGTCTGTCATAATAATAGGACAATTTCCCCAGCAATGGGTGTTTTCTCTGTATTGTGCTATGGCCTAGAGCTGGTCTGGAAAGGATCCAGGATCATAGCAGCCAGCAGGTGAGACTGGAGTCTGCTAGCTGATGTGTGCTGTTTAGAGTTGCTTAGAGTAAGATTAGGGTCTGGCACAGAGAAGAGAGGGGAATCTTTATTACTGTGCTGATGATTTGTTATAGGCTATCTGGCAATTTGCTCCAGGCCTGAGAAAAGCCAATAGCCTGTTTCATTCAGGTCTTCATTCTGTGTTTCCTGTCCAAGGAAGGTGAGGGCACAGCTGCAGAGCATGCCCTGCAAATGACTGTCAGACTCATGACCTGTATGAATAGGTAGCTCCTTGTGAGGACAGTGATTCATGCTCTCTCATCCTGCTCTTGCTCAGTTGTGCTTGCTGACCTCTTAAGACACACCGGGGCTAGGTGTCAGTGAAAGTGATGTGGAAATAGCCAGGTTTGTCGAGCATTTCACTGGGTGCAGCAGTTTTGTAGAGCCTGACTTTGCCAAGCAGAAAACCTGAGTGCCTCCATCAGCCTGTAGTAAGCTGTGCTGCCTTGAATGTTCTTTCCTTCTGCATTCCCTGCTCTGTGCCTCCTTTGGATCATCATGATCCATGTGGTTTTCCCTGCTAGCCATTCCCTCCAAATCTCTCTCCCCCATATGCCTCCTTCAGCACATGCCTGGTAGGTCACACAAGGTGAGTGGCGGAGGCTTCCGTGATGAGCAAGACACCAGGGTGACTCCAGGGCAGAAGAAATAGCCTTAAATGATATTGCTGCTGGGAGCTTACCACTGGGTTGGCTGTAATGACCTTCATTTTATTTCAGAAGGGCTGTGTGATGCTCTCACTCAAGAATTTTCTGAGTCAAAGAGAAAGAGGGGGAAAAAAAATAAGATAATTTTCTTTGTGATGCATGACCATTGCTCTGCAGGCAAGAAAGCATGTTGTCTCACTGGTGTCTGCTCCTGCCATACTGGGAAAAGGCTCAGTACAAGATCCTGGTTCACAGAATCACAGAATTGTATAGGTTGGAAAAGACCTTTTAAGATCAACGAGTCCAACCGTAAACCTAACACTACCCAGTCCGCCACTCAACCCTGTCCATAAGCACCTCATCCAAACGTCTTTTAAATACTTCCAGGGATGGCGACTCAACCACTTCCCTGGGCAGCCTGTTCCAATGCTTGATAACCCTTTCAGGGAAGTAAAATTTCCTAATATCCAGTCTAAACCTCCCCTGGTGCAACTTGAGGCCATTTCCTCTCGTCTTATCACTTGTTACCTGGGAGAAGAGACCGACCCCCACCTCTCTACAACCTCCTTTCAGGTAGGTGTAGAGAGCAATAAGCTCCCCCATGTGCTTGCACAAGGCCTTAAAACCACAGAGGTCTATTCCCTGAGCTGCTGACAGGTCAAGCATTCAGTCTGATGGTTGTGCTGTTAATCTGAGATGCCAAGGGGCATGCAAGCACAATCCTTTCTTGATGCATGACAGTTCCAGCCTGTGTAGCTGTCAGGGGTTTTGATTAGGCTAATTTCTCTGGGAATCTGGAAAAATCTCTGGGTGCTTCTGTATTTTTCTGAAGGCCCTCTGGAAAGCCATATGCATAATTAGCAAAAGCGCACGTGTGGATGCAAATGGAAATCTTGTGCTTGCAGAACTGCTGATTGCATGCTTGTAAGCAGACATGCTCACCAGTGGTCTAAACACAATCTAGCAACATGTAGCCCTTTCCACGTTGAATTCATTCTCAGCTGCTCCCATGTAATACGTTTCTCTGCATATCTCTCAGCTGTGACACTGCTGCTGTTTTGGTGGATTGCTTCTTGTAATCTTTCTTCTCTTTTTTTTAAACGGTAAACTTGTTCCTGATATAATTACTGTGATAAAGTTCTGTGGCATGACGGATCATCCTTAACAGCACTGTTGCTCTTGACTTCAGACAAGAGGATATTTTATTTCAAACTTTTGTGGAAAGTGTGGTAAACAGTTGTGGTGGGTTGACCCTGGCTGGATGCCAGGTGCCCACCAAAGCTGCTCTATCACTTCCCTCCTCATCTGGACAGGGGAGAAAAAAATATAATGAAGATATAGGGTCAAGATAAGGACAGGGAGACATCACTCACCAATTACTGTTACGGGCAAAACAGACTTGACTTGGGGAAATTAGTTTATTGCCAATCAAGTCAGAGTAGGGTAATGAGAAATAAAAACTAAATTTTAAAATACCTTCCCCCCATCCCTACCTTCTTCCCGGGCTTAACTTTACTCCCAATTTTCTCTCCCTCCTCCCTGCCTCAGCAGTGGAGGGGGATGGGGAGTGGGGATTGCAGTCGGTTCATCACACGTTGTCTCTGCCGCTCCTTCCTCCTCAGGGGGAGGACTCCTCACACTCTTCCCCTGCTCAAGCGTGGGGTCCCTCCCACAGGAGACAGTCCTCCATGAACTTCTCCAACATGAGTCCTTCCCACAGGCTACAGTTCTTCATTAATGACTCCAGCGTGGGTCCCTTCCACGCGGTGCAGTCCTTCAGGAACAGACTGCTCCAGCGTGGGTCCCCCACAGGGTTGAAAGTCCTGCCAGAAAACCTGCTCCAGCGTGGGCTCCTCTCTCCACGGGTCCACAGGTCCTGCCAGGATTCTGCTCCAGCACAGGCTTCCCATGGGGTCACAGCCTCCTCCGAGCATCCACCTGCTCCAGCGTGGGGTCCTCCATGGGCTGCAGTGTATATCTGCTCCACCATGGACCTCCATGCACTATGGGGGGACAGCCTGCCTCACCGTGGGCTTCACCATGGGCTGCAGGGGAATCTCTGGCCGGTGCCTGGAGCACCTCCTACCCCTCCTTCTTCACTGACCTGGGTGTCTGCAGGGTTGTTCCTCTCACATATTCTCACTCCTCTTTCCAGCTGCAATGTGCAGGGTTTTTTTCCCCCCTTCCTAAATATGTTATCACAGAGGTGCTACCACCATTGCTGATGGGCTCGGCCTTGGCCAGCAGTGGGACCCTCTTGGAGCCAGCTGGCATTGGCTCTGTCAGACATAGGGAAAGCTTCTTTTGTAGCCCCCCCTGCTATCAAAACCTTGCCATGCAAACCCAATACAACGGTAAACAGGTTTGTTTTCCCCAGCACCATCTTCCTCTGCTTTATGTCTGGCGGAGAAGATGGTCCCTGCATTCATCTTCCACAGCACCGAGGTTCCCTTGGGACTTCTCTGCAGCCTAGAACAATACTAATGCAGTACTGAGAGGTGGACAACATCTTCTGTAGGATACTGGACTAGATGATCATTGTAGGTCCCTTCCAACTGAAAATATTCTATGAGTTAGGTGTCACCCTAGTCCTCCCAGGCATATGCCCACCGTGCTGATGACCATCTCTCCTGTCGGTGCTCCCACTGAGGGTGTCACTGTCTGTGGGTTGGACTCCGCAGGGCAACCTCCACTCAACCCTGAAAAGCAGTGACTCTAGGATGAAAAGGGTAATACTGTTGTGAGGTTTTTTTCCTGCTATAAGCAGAGGACAACAAATTGCAATCCAAATACACTTGCTGATCAAAATGCAGAAGGAGAGTCTTGTATGTAGTCATTGCCTGAATCCTGTTTGTCCAAGTGTGGAAAGGCCTAATAACCGTATGATTCAATGAATTTCTGAGTAAGGGGGGGAGGTAGAAAAACAGGTTTTGGGTCAGTCTGGCAGCTTCTCTCTTTTTACAATAGTCTGTGACCTAGCTTGTCTTTTGCTATTTAAAAAAACCCGAACAGCTACTTACTCTCTGAAACTCATTTTTACTATTTGTTTTCACAGTCTCACTTGACAACTAAAAGCTGTAGCAATTGCAGCTTTCCAGGCTCCATTGTACTGCATGTTGTATGCCGTGGTGCCTCAGAACAATTTACAATAAATAGAGGGATCCATGGGAAAGAGGGATAAAAACAGATGAGTTGTCAGCATGATATAGGAGGAGGGAGTTTCCTAGGTTTCTGAAGGAACTTCATTGCAGTGAACTCCCAAACAAAGGGGAAAGATAACATGAGAAAACAGCAAATAGTGACAACCTCGTGATGCATTAGGGATTTACCCACTTGAAGGAAGCATTTGGCAGATGTCAGGTTGTCTGGGGAGTTAGTGGGGTCCGCAAGGATTATGCCGCTTTGCATCTGCATGGCATGGTGTAAGAGAGGTTTGGGTGCATGCATGTGAGATATAGGACTGTAGGTCGTTTTGGGGTCAGGAGAAGAGCTTTCAGTGCCTTCCCTGTGACTCTACAAGCTGCACAGAATTGCTTTTCTCTTTCATGCCAAGTCCTTTCTTGGTCTACAAAATGGGTGTAGTCCCAGGTATATATCTCTTCTGCCTGGGGAGAGGTCGATTCTTGCTCTGCAAATGTGGCTACATGCTCTCCTCCACCACCTTGTGGGAGTGTTAATGCCACCTTGCTGTGGACATTTAGAAGCCTGGGCTGCCTGTGAAGCCCAGGGAGCCTCCGGAGGCCAATTTCCATTAATTTGGTCCTTTGCAATCTTAAGGACTGACCTTGGTAACTCCTACAAACCCACCTGCAGCAGGACGAGTCAGGGAGCCCTCTGGTTGTATTTCTTCGGTGACGTGGCTCTTCAGAGCTCAAGGACAGTAATTTAATGTAATGTCCAAACCCCAAACCAGTCTGCAAATCCCAGTGCTGTGAACAGGAAGCTTCAGAAGAGCTGCTTCCCTCATCTTATCTCTCACAGACAGTTACTGTGTTCTTGATGTAATTATAGTGATAAAACAATGTGACATAACTGCTGGCTTCTATCATGGTATCACTGCTGTTGACTTAAGTGACAGGGTAATAATTTTATAAGAGACCTTTTATTTTTCTTTCCCTGGCAGCCACTGGCAGTGTTTAAGCATAGGAGCCAATATCTCTGATAAAGTGCATTATGCACGTTCCATGAGTCCTAAAACTTTTTATCGGTTTTATTTATGCACTTCTCTTCCAGGTGAAATTTCCATTTGTTCCCACAGCATCCAGGCAGTGGTTGTCCCCAGCTAGCACAGGGACTGGTGTTTGCACAGTGGGATTGGAGCCACAGCAGCAGCAGTCAGTCATGCTCGATGGTTGGGAGAGGAGAGAGAGAAAAAGGCCTTTTTCTGCACAATCCCCTCACTTTTCAGTTGGTGCATTGCGGATATGCCAATCCCCCTACTCAGCTGGAGGAGGTGTCCTTGGGATGGCTCCTATGAGAGAGCCTGGTTAAAAATGAGCCACATGAAGAGGATTAGAGTGGACTCAGACATCTTCCTTTTTTAATATATCAAAGCCCTGACAGAGTACATATCTGTTGCTTCAACTTAGCTGGGAAGATGCAGCCCAGAGGCAGACTGTGGGGGAAAACTTTCAGGCCAATGGGAATCTAATCATATATATTTATGTCCCCGAACTCCCTTGTCTTGGCTGTATGTTTATTGATGTAGATACACAGGCGTGCAGAGCCTTGCTGATCTATGCTGTTGTCTAATGCTGTCAACCAAATCTCACTGTGAAGCACAGGCCATTGGGTACGGAGGGACACGTGGTACTTCTGGTCCATCTTGCAGACATCCACACTGACTGAAAATACTGACGAGTGCAAAGCATAGATCTTCACAGTGCCTCACGACATATGGAAAAAGTGCTGTTCTTCTCCATAAATATTTCCAGGTGATATAACAGGGCTGTGCACAAAGTGGGGCCCGGGGGCTCCTTCCAGGAGCACTCTTGGGATCAGATTAGCTGGTAGATCTTGCTGGATGTTGCTGATATTTCCTTACCCAGCTAGCCTGGGTATGAAGATGCCTATGGGGGATCCCTGCGACTGTGCTGCACAGATTTTAGTTCCCTGTCCATTTTGGCTGGACAAGCCTCGATGTGTAATGCTGAAAGCTGGAGGGGGAGATGGCCTCATAAGCTCTGTTTCACTGTGTGCAAAATCGGTTGTGCGAAACAGAGTAAAAATACATTTTGTTTACCTGTACAGAGTTGTCAGGGAGGATGATGAACTCAAGCAATCTAGTTATAGGTAGATCTTGGATCTTCAGATTATTTTTCTGACTTCCTTACTTTTTTGTTCATTACAAGACATGAGAATGTCTGGAAGAAGTGATGTTTGCATTTGGTGACAATCAAATAGAGGAAGGAATCATCCAAGAATATTAATGGGCAGCGAACCTTATAGAGTTTATAGTTTGAGCTTGTCAAAATGGCTCTGTGAGGAGTTTTGACAATCTGCAGGTTTTGAACAGGAAGAATTTTTCATTGCTTTAAACCATCCCAGAGCATTCATATGAGGAATATGTTTTTTTATTTGGATAGTTCAGAATTTTCTGGGGTTTGTTTCTCCATCCAAGCAGCAAAGGAGGAGGGAAAAACCTCAAACTTAGTGTAAAATCATTTTTCTGCCTTTTGTTTCTCTCAGAAAACTATACCAACAAGGTGGGGTGGGTGGACAGCTCTCTGGAGAGGCACGATGGGGTTTAAAAATTTCTACTAGCTTTAAAAGCCGTGGTTGGAGGTAAGCCCATGGAAGGTGAGACCATCATGATGTCTTTCCCAGAATGAACAACTGGAACTGATGTGTTTGCAGAATTGTACGAGAAATCCAAAAGCAATTTTACAATAATGCTCTTCCTCTCTTGCACTGAGAAACTGCCTTCCCCATGTTTTATCATCATCTTTAGGGGAAAAGGGAGGTCTCTGACTGATGCGGGGGTGCTGGTAGCTGTACCCCATTGCCCTGTGCCGCTGTGGAGGCTTTTCTTGCCGGTAGTGTGCCGGGGGAGCGGGAGTTGCTCTCTGCCTGTGTTTCTTCATGCTGCTCGTTTGTGATACAGTCCCCTATGGCAGCCCCTAATGACAGGCTGAGAAGTTGAAACAGGCACCAGGGGTAAAAGAGGGATGTAACTGCTGTTTTAATGCTTCTTTTGTAGTCTTTTCCATCTGTATTGAAGGTGTCTGTTTAATACCAAGTGATGACTGCCCTGACTGTCACTCTCTGGGAGATATTGTGTTTAGGTGCCCTCCTGGGCTTTTCAGGCAATCAAATGGTGGCATATGGCCATGATAAATGAATGCCTTTAAAAATTCTCTGTGTTGCTGTTGAAGTGCTGGTCCTGCTGGACGCGCGACCCATCACACAGCGGAGCGGGGAGAGCTTTTCACCTAGCACTGTCATTCTTGCAGCCAGCAGCTTTTGTGTGACTCAGAGCTGTGGTAGAGCCCCAGACAATGGCGAAAGGGATGTTTTAATAATAACCCTTTCCGCAATCAACCCGCTGCTGACAGGAGCCACCAGAAAGGGCCCTGGGGCTTAGGGCTGGAAAAGGACCAGGCTTGTCTGGATCTTGGTTGCACGGCAAGTGCTGCTCATTGGAAATGATGCTTGGCTGGGAATGGAAGAAGCTGGGGAATGACGAAGAGGGGCAGATCTGGACTTGGGATGAATTAATGTCGATCACGTGGGTGAGAGGGTACCGGACTTCTTGTCCAGTTACCCAAACGGGCCAGCAAAAAATGAGATTGGGCCTTTCCTTGCACTGAGTTTAGCCCTTGCCATTGATAAGGAGGCAGTGGGATCATTCCCAAACCTTGGGCCTGTTAACAAGCATGGGATAAATCTTCATTTATCTCAGAATAGTGTCTCATGATGCCAAGAGCCTGGTGGGATAAGTCAGAGCTAAAAGCAGGGCTTTAGTTATTCCTGAGTGCACTTGCCACAGCTGTTACCACCATGTAGGTGATGGACACAGGCACTTAATGCAGCCTGGTGTGGGGGCCCAGCTGTGTATTCGACTCTGGGCAATTACTCTTCTTGCTTTGTCCCTGGCCCACAAGCAAAAATATCCCATTTTTCCCTACCCTGCCATAGCTATTAGGCAACTGGTAAAGAAATTGGCTGCAGTTCTGAATGTCTAAAGGGTGAAAAATAGCTCTTGAGAAGCGAGCAAGCTCTAAGGTGAGAGATGCTATCTTGCCAGGGTTCAAACACACCAGCGAAGAGGGAGCTGGCGGCCTTTGGCCAGCCTACGCGATGCTCCCCGCATGCACAATGCAAGGCAGCCCGTGGTTGCGCTGGGGAGAGCAGGGTAGCAGGAAGAAGATGGATGAGATTCCTGTTTCATTATTAATATAACCATAAAATATCTTACAAATAATATCATGTGTAGACATTTTCATAACTAGTGCTGAGACCTAAGAGAAACACAGCTTGTGTGAGCAAGTAGGTGCTGCTAAGCATGGGGATGCCTGGCTGGTGGGACAGGGGATAGACGGATGGAGGCTTTGCGTCTGTTGTGCAAAGGAGACACATTAGGTGGGGATCAGCTTGGGGAGATGTGGGTTAAGATGCTGGACCACACCAAGTGCACACGGGAAGGCTCCTGCTTCCGCCTGGATTTTCTTTGTTCAGCACCTCACCTGTTTTCTTCTCCCTTCACTTCATCTCTCCTTCTCATTTCCTCCTCCTCGGATTAGTTATCCCTGCAGCTCCCCTAGACTCTCCCCTCCCATCCTCTCCCATCATGAAGATCTGTACAAGAAAGGCGTAGAGCCCTGCAGGGATTTCTGTGCCGTTTTCATCTTTTTTAGACCCTCAGTTCACCTAGGAGATGGGCTGCGGAAAGGACAGGTCTCCAGCAGTGCTTTCTTCTCTAGGCAGTGATGAATCTCCTCTTGCTCCATTTCCTCTTCCCAAAGCACAGATCAGCTTCAGGGCCAACCTTTCTACTGCTGTGTATGTGATAGTTTTTAGAGTAAACCTCAACCATGTGAGTGTGTTTAATGGCTTATTGCAGCACCTGAAAAGGGATCCCATGCCTTCATCTTGTCTTCTCCTTCAAAAGTAATTCCGTTAGTATGGTTCTGCTGCTGGGTGGGGGTGTATGGTTCCGCAGGGGAGCTGAGCGGTGCTAGCCTGCGTATTAGTTGTATTATATATTGCAGGCACACCTACGAGGCTATGCAGCCTGCAGGGATTACATACTTCAAAAAAAGTGAAATTAATTTTGATTTCAAAATAACATTTTGTTAAGTGGAAATGGAAAAGTTTTGCTTCCTTCTTTTGAGGCAGATTTCAGATTTTGGGGGAAGGGAGGAGAGAGGAGGGAGTGATGGAGTCAATCCTCTGTTTCAGCTAGTCCAAAGTAATATCTCATTCTTATAAATATTTCAGCAGTTCTCAGTCACTCTGAGAGCATTATGCTTTGGCCAGGTAGTCCAGATTTATAAGGGATGTAACATCAATTAATTCGCAGCCACAGTCATCTATATTATGTCACCTACTCAATCACAGGCACAGGAGAGCTGCTGACCCAGGGCTCCAGAATCTTCTTTCCAGGGCAAGCAACAAGTCACTTCTAAATCTTTCAAACCTCTTTCCCTTTCCTGTTGGTTTGGGGTTTAACTTCTCATCTGACAGCCCTTTGCTGTTCTGTGAGATCTCATTTTAGTTTGTGGTAAGTTAAGTCCATGATGCCGAAAGAAATGCAGTGTCTGTTCCGGTGCTTTTCATCAATTCTCTTTTTAAAGATAAATGAAATAAAATAAAGATCAGCCTCTCTGTAGAACCGGTTTTGGTAGGTAGGTAATAGGTGGAGGAGTTCAGCTCCTCTGTCCTTGGGTGAGATGGTGGTGTCTGGGAGCCTGGCAGAGGGTCCTTTGAAAAGGATATGGTTGATGAGTACATGTTCTTGGAAGACTGGCATGTGTCCTGCCAGAGAGAGCCCAAAACAAGGAGCGCTGCATTGTGAACTGGCCCAGGTCTTCAAGTGAGTCTTCAGCACTGTGAAGCATTGTCATTTCAGTGCTCCTTCGGGACTAGGAGTAGACCTGGGATGCTTGCTCAAAGCCATAAACATGAGAGCTAGCATGTGTTGAGGGGCATGTTCTTAGATGCAGATCTTCACATGTTCAAAAGAGGTGGACTCTTCAAAAGAGGCTGGACTGCTCTGTGTCTGTCCATGCATGAACACAAGACGAGACATTTGTTTTAGTAGGTGTTTTGTTGGGTTTTTTTGACTGGTGGATCAGCTGTTCCCAGTATCCCCAGGAAAAGGCAGGCAGGATGGAGTCATCCTACAGCAGAGACCTGTCTGCAGACCACCACATGATCTTAGGCTGCACTCTGAAATACTGCAGGGCAGTGCGTTTTATTTGCTTTCTCCTGCATTAAATGCAGGAGTGTCTTTGGCTGAAGGATGCCTCCCAGAGATAATTCCAAGTGTCTTCTAAGTTTTAATTTGAAGGCATAAAAAAAAAAAAAAAAAGAGAACCTGTCCTTTCTTCCTATTCCTCCTTATTGCAAATGTATGCTTAATTTCCCATTTGGGTTCACCTGGCTTTATCTTTCAGCTGCTGTTCGTTCTCGCTATGCATTTTGTTGTGTGAGCAGAAACCTCTCTAGTATTTGAGGTCTTTGCTGCTGGAAGTTGCTAAGTTGCTATTCCCCACAACTATCTTTTCTGATAACATGAACTGAGCTCGTCTCCCTCGTAGCAAGGCGTTTTCCCCACTGCATCTGGTGGTTTTTGTAATTCTCTCCAGCACCATCTCTAAGTGCTTCTTAGCAACCTTTGAAAAATGTATTTGTGAAAGCTGTTATCAGCACACTCGCATCGGTCTCACTCGTGCAGTCTGAAGTTACAAGCCACCTTCTCCATCTCTTTGCATGTGACTAAAGACTGTATTAGACACTACTGACTATATTCTTCTCTGGGAGCTCAGTCAGTTACTTCTTTATTAGGAAATAACTCCTCTTTTTCGTGTGTGTGTGCATTGCTTTCTTTTCTTGTTCTCACTGCACAGAGACTCCCTCACTTCCCTGCAGCTTTCCACCCACAGCTGGCAGGTAGATCTGTCCTGCTTTGTTTGTTCTCTGATGCATACCTCTGTGTTTGCCTCTATTAAGGTGTTTGGTTTGTGCAGGTCCAGCATACCAGGAGGTCTGCAAAGCTCTGTGGGACCTCCTGCTGAATTGCTGTATGCTGCTCCACCAGCTTTTGTGTTGCCTGCAAATCTTAGTGGCAGGGATTTTATGCTGCCTTCCTGAACAGCACTGGAAAGGCTGACTGGCATCGGGTAATACCAGCCCCCCTGGAACCCTCCTGAAACCGGCATTTTTGGATGCTAATTTCCCCACACTTCCATCTGTTCAGTTTTATGATTTCAGCTCTTTGATTCATTCCCTTCTCCTTTCTCAGTCCAAGGTTGGTGACTACTTCATAGCAATTGTGGAGAAAACAAGAAGTGGGGTTAGAAGGGCTGGGTAATGAGGGGGATAAATGGGGAACGGGGAAAATGCCGGGTTTGCAGGTACCAGGCACAAATCCGTGTGTGTGTATGTGTACGTATTACAATGCAGTGCAGAAAAACCTGAAGTCTTCTTTAGCACAGCCTGTAATCCTATTAGAAGGATTACTCTGTTGTCCTAGGCTATCTGATCATGGTAAGAACTCATTTAGGTCAGCTGTTTAGGAAATTTACACACACAAGAAAAAAAAAATTAAATAAGCCTCTTGCTCTATTTCACAGGGATCGACAAGCTCCTTTCAGACTTCCTCTGTGCTACTGATTACGTCCCTGCTCTTGTAGTTTCTCTGCATCCCTCTTAAACCCTCATGTAAATGACTTGCTTTCAGGTTTTTACTTCTAACGGCAGATGTTGGATAGACGGCGTGGTAGCTATACCCCAGGTATTTCCAGACCTTGAAAGGATTAGAATTTTGAATAGTAAAGTACTTTGGTATTTTCTCTCCCTCTGTGCGTTTGTGCACATTATAACTTTGAGAGTAAGGGTATGGGCAGGCCTGATTTGTGGGTAGAACTTAATGAAAGCTAAATCTGGTTTGGCAGGGCCCCAATCAGTTTAATCCCTGGTCTGCTGATTATCAGCAATGTTATAATTTAATTTGAAGCCTCTGTATTTAGAAGGTCAGTGAAGCACTCCCATGCTTTCTTTTATGGAGAGAGAAAGGAGGGTGGCCGTCGGTTCAAGTGCCTGTCTGCCTCGGTGCTCCAGCAAAGCCAGGTTGTTAAACAGAGGAGCGCTTAAAACAAGCAACCAAACAAAGCAGCTGGACACAGAAACATAATTATACAGTCAGGTAGGAGGCCCTTCATGCTAGGAAAAGCGTAGTGGGAGCCTTCACCTCCAGAACTGGAATAAAGCCATGGCCGTCCTGAGCTTCATGTTGTATTTCACAGCCCCCACCCAAATCTTTGCTGCATTGCTGGGAGGGAGGTGTGTATCAAAATCTCACCTTTTGCTGCCAAAACACAGCCCACTCATGAGGGACTCTGCTCTGGTTAACAACCAGAGGCAGGGCTGAGTCTACGACAGGCAGCTGAGCTGTTTCTTTCCATCCAGTTGAGTTGTTTCTTTCTATCCAGAAAGAAATGTTGTCAATGCACACAAAAAGGTGTGAATCCCTGTTTTTACACAGCATTTTGGAACATTAAGCTCTCCATCATCAGAAGAATCTGCCTCCAGTCTAACAGGGCTTTAAGTAGATCTATGCTTTTGTATCTGTCCAGGAGCTCCACGTGTCTGGCAGCCCAGTGTGGATCATGTCTACCCAAGCTGCTGCACACACTGTAATCCCAGCCATTTCTGCAGGAAGCAACCAGATCAACTGTGCAACATGTGTTTGTGAGGTGGGGACCCTTCCAGAAAGCATCCATGCTACCGTGGACTGAACAGCTGGTCTGGTGTATACAGGCTACGTCTGTAGCAACCCCTCTCCTCCTCAAGCACCTTGCCTCTCTTGCCAGTGCATGGATCTCATTGAGAGTGATTTGGGGTTTTACCCAAAGTCTTCTCCTCCTCTTCTCCCATGCTTGAATCTGAGCAGCAGCCAGGTTGAGATTTTGTCAAGGTTGCTCGTCTCTTATACTGGCCTAGGACTTTGGGGTAGAAGAGTGCTTGGTAAGGTGAAGGGAAGTGAAAGGCTTCTGTGAGCATGGAAGTGAAGGTGCTGATGTGCATGGATAGGCTTCCTTCATTGGGAGATGTCAGATTATGGTGGCAGGTGTTTCTCATTTGTATTGACAAGCAGGGCCCTTCTGGAGGGCCCTTAAGGCATGTTGTTGGTACGCAGAATTTGCAGGGGGAGGGGTGTCCTCCTCCATCCCACTACCTATTTTCTTTGGCAGTTGTTAAGGCTTGTGGACTGTTGGATATCTGGGAGATTCTTACACCATCCTTGGTCTTGCTTTTCCTTCCAAGCTAAGATAGCAATCTCCTTTCATCCTTTCCTTCACTTCCCCACCTGGGTCTCTTTTGCTGGATTTATTCTGGTTCTAGGGTGCGTTACGTTAGATGATCCTTGTTAATTCATGCCCAGCCAACACTTCTTTTTTTTAGCTAACCGGACTGCTTGCTTTAAGAGTGGAGGTTTTTACTGCCAGATACCTGCTCCATCCTCTGTGTTTCCAGTGGAGTGCTGGTGACATCCAGTGTCTAGTTTGGCTTATCACTGGCACACGTGTGTGTCCTATGCTGATATCCCCAGGGGATGCTATAGATCTAAAGACTTGTTTTCCCCCTCAGCTAGTCTGCATTTGAATGAGGAATCACGCACCATGTCGGAGGTGTTTGTGACATCTGTAATTCACACATGAAGAAAAAGGAACCTTTGAGGCCAGAGCTCCTAGGAAAAGCTGCCTTTAAAAGGAGAGGTAACTGTGTACAAAGAGAAATGAGAACTGAGAAACAAATCACAGCTTCCATTGGAGATAATGAGAATCTCAGATAGTAACACAATGTGCAACTTACTGAGGCCAGAGCGGTCCTGTCTCTCTGTTCCCCAGAGGGAGGCTTAGCAGTTTGTAATACTCGCAGGGTCACTGCTTCCTTTCCCTCTCTGAAAGCAACGCTGGCCCTGCAGGAAAAAGGCTGGAAAAAGGTGTAGAAGAAATGCCAAGGGCCAGCGGCACAGGTGGCTCTCCGCTTGCTGCTTTGTTGCTGCCTGGGGAGCACGCAGAGGGACTCTGTTTTCACAGGCTGGCAGGGAAGGAGGCAAGTCCCCATAGCCCAGATGCTGAGCTCTCAGTTGGGACTCACACTGGCAAGAAGGACTTTCCTGAAGCACTGATGGTGGGAGGTGTGATAAAAGCCTGCCCCAAGTACTCCAGAGGTGCAGCACAGGCTAAAGGCAATATCTACCCTCATCCCCACTTTCCACCCCATTTAGTGAACTGGGGCAAATGTAGGCTGTGCCTCTAAGGTTTCCTCCCATGGAGATTCCTGAAGCTGTAGAGTCGTTCCCTGAGAGAGTAAATAGAAGCCCTGGTTGCTTGGGTCATTAAACACAGGACAAAGCACAGGGGAGCAATCACTTACTGGTGGGCTAGGAGAGAGAGCAAATGGACCTTTCCATCCCTAGACGCTGTGATTTTCTTCACTCCTCATTTCATTTATGAGATCCAGCCCTGAATGTAGTTGCTGCTCCCACAGCTTTGTGCCCAACCTTGGGGGCAGAACATGCTGCTGCTCTCGTTCCCAGCATCCTCTCTCCCATTTCACACATCCTATTAGAAAGTAGTCCCCCAGCAGGGCTTGAGAGTCCCAGTTTGGTGTGGGTGCAAGAAACCTCTGAAAGTCAGGTTTATACTTCAGCATTTTACAGATATCTGAACTGCAAACGGTGGCACTAGACTTTAAAGAAACAGAACTTTGCTGCATGTTAATGAACTTGGGATGGACTGTGTTTCTCTTTGCTTTGAAGAAAACTTGAGATGAAGGCAAGTGTTTTGATCCCTGAGGGGATGAAGGGGCCCTGGACTGAGCTGCCAAAACCACTTGCTGCAGGACCTATTCTGTAACTTCACCTCCCAGGTGGTCCTGTTCTCCCTGACCCCTTCTGGTGCAAGAAGTGCAGAGGAGTAATATGTTAGCCTGCCCAAGGCCAGAGGCAGCTGACTCCCAGCAGGATGGTTTCCCTGTCATCTAGCTCTGATGATCTTAGTTTATACTGTTTGTTTTCTTTAATTGAATATTTTATAAATTAACATGATTTCTGCATAGTGTTTATCTTTCTCTCTGTGAGCCTTTATGGCTGAGATAGCCTGGAGTAGGCTAATTAAAACACTGAACCATGACTGCGTCCCTAGCCAAAGACTAAGAAGACCATATAATGTATGTGATGTTGATACAGATCTGGGAGCTGGCGAAGCAGAGCACCAGAGGATCTGTTTGTGCCCATCAGTCTTACTTAAGAAGCCTTTTCTATTCATTGCTGTTGAGGCCTGTCTCTTCTCTGCCTTAAGTGGATGCTAAGATTAGGAGCCTCTGGGTGAACATCATCCTCCCAGATACCGGTGCTGCCAACGATGCAGTCAGGTACTTCTGCAGACTGGAAAGCTCCCAGAATGCAGAGGCAAAGCTGCACACCGTTACTGCCTGGAAGGACTTTTCCTCTGCACTTTATTGGTGAGCACTGCCTTGAGAAGCAGCTGAAGTTGTCTTCCCTGCCCCTTAAGATGGGTAGCCGTAAATGGCATGTTCATGCTTATCTCACTAACCAGAGACAAGGCTGAACTGTAGCTTTTCTAACCCTACGTGCATTGAGGAACCAGGGAGACAGCTGCCACCGCGGGAGCCGGAGGTGTAGGAGTTAAGTCTCCTGTGTTCAGCTCCGAGGCAGTCTTAAGGGGACTTTTCAGAAGGCTGCCTCCTTCCTTTACAGGCCTTTTTTCACTATTGTTCTTTCAAGATAAAGAACTTGGCTCTGTAAAGGAGTAAGCCAAGCACTGTTTTATTGCTACCAGCTGAATAGTAAAAAGCCAAGCATAACGCATTTGCTGTTGTGCAGTGGTTAAAATCCAGCTCGGTACTTTGCATTCCAAGACATTCTGCCTCATCTTTTTTCATAGATTCCCTAGCAAGCAGTAAAAATATCTTGCAAACGACTTACGCCCAACCACAAAAGCCCCCATGTAAATATGCTGGTGCTCAATTACAGAGGGGAAGCAATTGCACAACAGCAGCTATAGGAATCTTTGTTTAATTTAAATGAGGTAATCGTCTTCTGCATCTGTAAAGGTACTCTAATGTTAACCTCAGACTGCAGGCTGGTTACCTTGCACAAACAAATTCAGATCATAGCCGGGCTGGTGCTAATGCCTTAGGTCTTAACTGAGCAAAAGCTGCCTCTGGGCATGGTCTTTTCAAATGTTTGTGGTTACAGCCTGTGCTTGTATATACCTGCAAGTATCTGGCTCCTTGACTGCGTAACCAGACACAGGGTTCAGAGTAGCTGGGTGTCAAAGCTCGTTTGAGGAATTAGTCCTCCTCTTTCACATTTGTGGTCATCTTTACCTCAGCAGCCCATGTTCCTGTGCTGAACCTTGTCATTTTGGCAGCAAGCACCTTCCTCTGTAGGACAGCAAGGCATGCTCTATATTTACACCTGCACTGAGAGGATGGACAAACTGGAGGCCTGGAGGAGGCTGGAGGCAGAAGCTCTGCAGGGAAGCAAGGAGACACTGCTGGGACAAATGTCCTGAGCCTAATTCCTGCAAAGCTGTAGGCTCAGAATGAGAGGCCAGCCAGAGCTGTGATGGATGAATGGTTCCCAGTGAATTAGGGTAGTGGGAGCTGCTCTGTTTAAACTCATTCCTTCCCCTCCAGTGTCCTTAAGGTCTCTCCTGAAGACCCTTAACATAGAATGATGGGTACAAATCCTTTCTCTCACATTACCCTCTCTTCTCATTTGGCTTAATTTCCAGTACAGATCTGGCTCCCCATTCTATTTTCCATTTACCAGGAGTGACTATAAGTGAATCTCCTTGTAAGATCAGCAAATCCACTTTCCTACTTGTCCTTTCCCTCAACCATTTCTGTATCATGGTTTGAGCTGAACTTTTATTACTTCTGACAGCTAGGGTTGTGGTCTCTGCAGAACGGCTTCCCCAACCCCTGTAAGCTCTCTGCCAAGATTAGTTAGCTGTTCTCAGATTTAACAGCCTCCAGTTCCAGACACGGATCTTCAGTATTCCTGGCCCAACACTCATTCCTGCCATAGCTCACCATGTCAGCACCAGGAGCAACCTAACAGTGCTCTCATTGTCTCAATTTGACCCCACTCTGCCTTTAAAAACCAACAAAGCAGTAATCTTCTAAGATGCCACCGATGCTGCCACCCATGAGTGAGGCTAATGGTAGGAAAATAAGATCACCAGGCTGGTTTCTGTCATTTTTTCCCACGTGAGGGACTTGAAGTGCATTTGTAGTTTTATAATTCATGTAAAACAAAGAGGAAGAGCTTGGAAGTGTGGCTCTAAACAGGGAAACAGCAGTTCGGCTCCTCGCAGTCTGAACCCAGCAAGATGCATTTCTGATTGTCATTCTTCTTGCAGGGATTCTGAGAGCCAGCAGGACAGGGCTTACGGGGCTAGCTCCCTTCTCTGCTTGGAGCGGAGGTAGTCAAGATGTCCCCGTGGGGTGTATGGAGATGACAACTGCTGAACCCTTCAGACCATATTCCACCCCAAGGTTTTGCCTGTAGCTGCAGCAAGTAAGGGTTAAAGCTGTTGGTGAGATCCCAGGCTCTTCGGTGTTCGCCGCTTCCTTATGCAGACGGGGAAAGTTTTGGCAATCTTGCTGTGGTGCTGTCATTAGCATACATTCGTTTCAAATTAATTAAAAGCGAAGATGAGATTCCCAAACTCATTTAACTTCCTAAGCTTTGTTCTCCAGGGATTGATAGTGGAAAAACAGCTGGGGACCCAACGTGTCCTTTAGAAGGGGATGAAATGCAGTTAATCCTGGTTATATCAAAGGGAGCGGAAATGAAAAGTAAATTCCCATTTGAAAAGAGGTTTTTTTTCCCTCGTGCATTTCCCCCACTCTGTTTTTCCATACAAGAACTTTCTTGTCCAGGAAGGTTGGAAGATATTTGTAGCCCTGATTGTTTAAATATTAATCTGTACTTCTAAGATTTGTTTGTGTGCGTGAAAGAGAGACAAGTGCAATGGAAATCTTACAAATGTACTTTCTATCTGCTGGATAGAGCTGTTTCAGAGTGTGCAGTGATGTTAGTCAAAGCCAGAGATGTTATGTGCTTTGACAGGACTAGTCTATTACAGGTTTCAGAAGTACTAACCTGCAGCAGCCCCACAATATTAGATGGGGTGTGTGGTGCCTGAGTTTGCCTAAAATCCATTCATTACTGTTCCTAACCTGGAAAAATCCCCTTCCTGAGCTGAAAGTCTTTGCAGAATTGATATCTGTGTTACATACGGGAGGGTGTTTCATCCGTAAAGAGAGGAAGCAGAGGTCAGGCTGAGAGGGTGGGCTCCTGAGGTGCCGATTCTGAAGAAAGAGGTGTAGGCACACTTTACTCTGCAAGTGAAATGTGTGAGTTGAGAGTTATGTAAATCTAGAGTAAAACTCTGTTCTTTCCCTCTCCAAATAACCCTCCATGTAGCTGGTTAGTATTTTGAAGCAATTTTGCTCTCTGATGATTTGGTGAGGCAAGCTGCTGAAACAAAACAGAAGGGAATTGCAGAATAGTTAATATTGCAGAGCAGCACAGGAGTCACGCATCGTCTTTAGTTTTTGGGTCTCAGTCCTCACTCAAGGCAGTTAACCCTCATCCAGCCAGGGAAGAGTTGCAGTATCTGTGAACTAGCTGTTCACTCATGCACTGGCACTGAATATGGAGGGCACGTAATAAACTACTTGCAAACAAGCTCCAGTCCAAGAAGGTAAAAATTCATAAACAGGATGGTGAAAACATTTGAATAATGAATAAATAGGAGAGAGACAACAATTTACGTTAAGGAGGAGCAAGCACATTTTTTTCACTACACACTTATTCATCTTCCCTTAATTGGCATTTTCCACTAAGGCAGAATATGAGGCTGAAGAGCCAAAGCCCACGGACCTGAGATTTGGGATGTCCCGGTGGCAGTGGTTTTGGGGGCAGGCAGTTGAACTAAGTCCAGCAGAGCAAGAGGGTGTTGCTCTGGCAGCATTGGTCTGGTACCGTAGGATGTGATGGAGCTGCACAGAAGCTCTGTATGAGGAAGTTTTCATAGCACCTGCCCACGGCCTGCTCAGCTACATCCCACAGAAATCTCACTTTCACACATAGCTTTTGCAGGTCTACAGTTCTTCTAGGTAGACATGAATGATGGAGGGACCGAGCATTTCCTCAGAGAGCAGCGAGTTAATTAATGGCTCCAAAGCACATTACTATAGCAATGAGCTGAGGTATTAGAAATCACTTCCAACCACTGACTGAAGGTCATAGCTATGTGCCATGGACCTCGCATATATGCATACAGTTTTCCCCATCTTCAGTGAACATGGTACATCCTTAGCTGAAATTGGAATTCAGACCTTTAAAACAAGTGGGCATAGAAACCACACTCCTGAAGTGTTTGAAATAAACCCTGCAGCTACTGCATGTCTGAGCTGTGCATCTAAATAGGTTCTGGTGAGGTCTCTAGGGCTTTGGAGAAGCCTTTCCAAATGAATATGAGTCATACGCCACTTAATCATTTAGATACTGATGAAGATTGTTTGTTTGTGAGTTCTCCTCCTTTTTCTGTAAATTGAGTTGGCTTTTTTGGGAACGGCAAGTGTTGGCTTTGCTGTGAGATGTAACCGGTCTGCAGCTGCTTGTTAAAACCAAGCTGTTCTTCCTTGTATCCGTACCATTGAGAATCACTGGTAAGCATTGCTTCCTGCAATGGAAGTGCCTTGCATTTAAGACAAGAATTCATGAGGTGTAGGAAGACTGAGAGGGGAGAGGAAAGGGAAGGGAAATGTAGAGAGGAAGCATGGCCTAATTTTGGCTGGTAAATGGATTTATGCATCTGTTTGAATGAGAGCATAAATTTGCTGATCAGACTCACTATTTCACTAGTTTAACTGCATCATCCTCCTGCTCAGCTGTTGCGTGTTGCTGAGGGAGTTGGGGAGGTTTACAGGCATTACATGTCCTTTCAATATTTGTGTTTCATTCTGCCCATTTATGATATTTTCCTTGGAAATAAAGTTATTTCCATTGTGTAGGCTTTTGCTTTTGCCTTGTCTGTTTAACAAACATTAATTTTATACTCTTTCTGAATCCTGTGGAGAATGGCAGTCCACCTAAAATCTGAGGTGACTTGAAAATTGCGTTAATGAGCAGTTGCCTTCCTTTTACCTATGCAGCTAGAACTTCCAGACAATTTCTTGAGACAAAATATATCACGGTGCCTGATGCTACTTAATCCAAATAAAAGTAGACTCCTTTTGAAAAGCTAAAGGGGGTTTGGAAGCATTTCTGAAATGTAAGAAGGAATAGATCAAACTAAAATCTAGATTTCTGGATGGGGTAAGCTGAAATGGGAACATGCTGGAGAAGGGGAGGGCAAAGAAGCAGTGCCAAAAGGCAGTGGGTTCAGCTCAAAAACTGGCAGCTGGTCTCCTTCCAGAGGCTTCTCCAGAAGGTAGGACTGCAGGGGAATAAGAAATACAGCAGCCACACTGCAATTAGAAGGAGCCCTGCGAACCTGCTGGAGGCTCCAGTGGAT
The DNA here is from genome assembly GCF_035582795.1 of Mycteria americana. Taxonomy (NCBI): domain Eukaryota; kingdom Metazoa; phylum Chordata; class Aves; order Ciconiiformes; family Ciconiidae; genus Mycteria; species Mycteria americana. The sequence continues at coordinate 62,569,470 of NC_134370.1, read as the reverse complement.
GATGTGCATCATGTGTCTCGGTTGTCATCTCTTGTGACTAAGGTTTGCCATACGGAGGTTTTCATCTCTTGGGATGAAACTGCCTGCACTTTTAGACCTTCAGGACCTTCTGTACCTTTTATCTGTGATTTGATTCCATCTCATCTTTCTAGCAGCCTTTGATTTCCTAAGTGAATTAAAGTTCCAAATGTCATATATCTGAGGATTGGCATAAAAAGGGGTTTAAAAGGACTTCTTTTGGAGCAGTAGGAACCACATGCATCCAGCATTGAACAGCCCCCAGATGTTGCAGCTTCATTTAATTGCTGAAATCAGAGATGTTGGGAATGGATTTCATCTGAAAGTCTGATCTCCTAAACTAAAAGGCATAGGACAACATTTGCTCATCCCCTGGAGATGCTGCCAGAAGTCTGTCTCTGATTAGAAATGTTAATGGAGTATTAACATAAGCCACGCCAGCAAGGGAAACTGTAGAACACATTACCATCAGGAGAGCCAGCTGTGTAAAGGCGTGTAAAGATGATGATAAATGTAGTTTGTGGCTTGGGGAGCCGGCTGCTGAACTGCTCCATCCTCTGATCCAGAAGGAGCGGAGTGGGGATGGACACGCCAGCCTGCTGTTCTCCGTGCCATCGTACCAAAGAAGGATGGAGCAGTGAAAGAGTAGAACAGATGTTACCTTCATAGCAACAGGGAGATGAAGGGGACTTCCCAGCTGAGTCAAGACTTTTGCTGTCACAGGCTGAATACTTTTGGCTCAGCTCCATCTTTCAGCTGTTTAGGATCTTGCCTTTTGCAACCTCTGTGGAAGGTTGATCTGAGGTCTAAATATCATGATGGCTCTGATTTCCACTCTAAGCATCTCCAGAGATACTTTGTACTAGTTGTTCTTGTTTTGTACAGTTTTTTTCCCCTTGACTCAGGGTCTGTGAATAGTCTGGTCTGAGAGTGAGGTTCAGAGATATTGTAAAGCTACTCATTTCCTTCCTTGCCTTGGATACTTCATAGTCAAATATTTGCCATACAAGTCCTACAAATCCTCACACACTTGCCCCACCACATCCCTCATGGTGCCATTATTGCCAGCTGACAGAAGTTTGTCTCTCTAAGTTTGTGCTTGAAATTCAGAGCCTTCAAGTGGGCAAACTCAGTACCTCAGCTCCTTCATTTATAAATTGTGGGGCTTTCTGGCTCTGCCATGTGAAGAGAGCAGTGAGCTCTAGATCAGTCATACACAGAACACTGGAGCAAAATGCTTGTGCTTTAATGTGACAGGACCAACAGGCACTTTGCAAGACAGTGCTAAATCCTACTGACACGAGCTTGTTTGCATAGTTTCCTGATGGAGCTACACATTTCACCCGTTGACCTTTTTGACATTTTCCTGGTTTCCCTCCTGCAGGAGCACTTCAGCAGTAAAGTGCCATACTCTGCTGAACAAACTTGGCATCTCGTCAAGCTGACTTATTTGGTATGTATTTACACTTGTAGACTTTAGTACTCTCCTGACAATTGAGCTTCCTTCCTGCCTACATAAATATGATTTCATTATTAGCTTTGTTTAGTTGTTGTTCCGCATCTGTGTGCGTTCCTTTCCAAAGCTGCCAAAGAGAATTGCAGGTGTTGATCTCGATTTGTGCCTAAAGCATCCTGAACTCTCTACCCCACCTGCCAACTCTGATAATGAGCAGCACTCTTGACCACCTACTTAAAAGAAACCATAAAAACTCACCCCAATAATTTTTTTACATTGAGGAGCCCATAATTTCTATTAGAGCTACAGCCTGTGTTTTTGTTTGGTTATACTTAGAAAAAAGTGTTCCGTTTGTCTCAAAGCTACTTTTCTGCCTTTTTCTTCTTGTACGTAGACCTGTGATGTTTACTCAATACACAATCTAAGCCAGAGAAGTTGCCTTTGCACAAAGGGTCCCAAAGTATGTGGGACTGATCTTGTTTAAGTTCTTGTGAAGTGCAGGGGAAGGTGCTATGAGCATGGTCTGAACTGGAAATAAAGATCTTATTCCCACTATAAATGCTGTCTATTTGAGCAGGTCAGATGGAAGATCTCATACGATTGCTTATAAGGTTGTATTGGCCCTCCAAGGGTGTTAGCAACCTCAGGTCCCATTGACAGTAGCGGATGCCCATGTTGATCAGGCTGAGTGGGTGCAGGTGATGACTTCCAAAATGCTTCCTAGGGTGACAGGCTAACTTCCACTTCAGGGAAAATGAAGAGCCAGTGGTTGGATCTCCACTTTCTTTTGCACTCTAGGCACTGCTTTGGCTCTTCCTGGTACAGGTACTGCAAGGTCTGACAGGAGCTGGCTTTGGCACTTCAACAAAGAGGCAGGTGAGCTGCACACACACAACCTTCCACAATTCTATGTTAAACCAGCTGCTGTGCCTTTGGAAAGGAAGGAGGCAGTTTCTGCACAACTTCTGGATGATTCCTGTTCACTGGAAACTAACCACAAGACTCTTGTATGTCCCTACATCCCTTTTTCATCCAGGAAACCTCTTCTGGTTGGAAAGGGTATATTTGTATGTCCTGGATTGAGGATGCACCGAAGATGTGCTAATGCCAGTGGTCTGTACATGCATTATTTTCTGTGCATCTCACAGCCCATGTACCTGTAGTTCTCTCCAGGGAATCTCAGAGTCAAAGGAGAGCTGTAGGGAGGATGGCATTCACCACATGTTCAGCCTTTCATGGGCAAAAATACTGCAGATGATTGTCACTTTGATAGACTATTCTAGATCTCCTTGCAAGCGTTTCCAATTTTCTTGCAGAGGAAAAATTTTCCTGCACATTTCTTGGAATTCATTTCTACTTCGAGTCCTAGAACTATGTTTGAATCAAAGCATTTCTGCCAGAAAAAAACCCACAAATCTCACTTTACTAGGCTGGGACCTGGCTCTGTAGTGGGTGGAGAAGCTGCTGGAATAAGGGTAGATTTGTTTTTCTCCTGGGTGGGGGCCGACAGGAAAGGTTTCATGAGATAGAGGAGAGCCGAAGAAAGAAAGTGAAACCAAGCAGTCAATTTGCTAGCTGCAATCTTTGATCTGTGGCTGTCTGCAAACAGAATCGCGGCTCTGTGATTACATGTACATGCTCATTATGTGTTGTACTCTCCAAGAAGGCGTTGTACATACAGCACAATGTATTCTGCTTCCTTCTGCCCAAATATCTTTTTTCATCTATATTGCATTAAGACCTTGAGGCCTATCATCGGGGAGGGAAAAAATACAATTTTCTTATTGTACAATGCATTTCATTCCCAGCTGCTGTATTAAATTTATTCCTATTTGAAGTGGTGTCTGTGAGTATAAATCATTTAAGTTTATATGTTTTTGTTGCTGTGGCAACTGTTTGACTAATTGAATTCCAAAGTGTCTCTCTCTATTTCAAAGCTATGATAAAGGGCACACATATTCTTAGCAGCAGGAGACTGAAATGAGGTGGGGGGGACAGGCAGCCCTGTCAAAATGACATGTCCTCAATCTTCTGTGCACAGGCGTAGCAGTGGCACCTTTGGCAATTGGTGGTGAGGAGGGCAAGGGCTGTGGAGGAGCCACAACTACCTGTAAGATCTCCCTGTGAGCACCATACTCGGAAATGCTGTTCATGCCCTTAGCAGGATGGAGAAGGCATGGAAAGACTGACTGAGGCACTGGGAAGGTCATGTTTTACCTCTGTGTCTGTTTTCCCTATCATTCATCAGTTCTCAGTGGACCTGAAGTGCTAGAGTACTTCGTGGTTATAAACAAGCCCAAGTTATAATAAACCCCATCTTCTTTCCATAGGGACTTTGTATGAGCTCTTGGGGCTTGTCTACTAGCTGGGATCATGCATGTGTTCCTAAGGGATTTCTTTCCCTGTCAGTTTTTAGCAGGAAAAGGCTCTTCAGAGCTATGGCAGAGGGCTAGGGAATACTGGGGTGTCCTGAATATCCCCTGGGGGACTTGCAGGGACAATTTCTACCCTGCTCTGTAACATTTTTTTCCAGCTGCAAAGTAGAGGTAGATGTTCTCCTAGACTGAGCCAGGAGGACAGAAACATTAAAACTTAACTCTTTGCAAGGGAGTTTGTCCCGGGAGGATGGAAGGAGCAATTCCTTTGCAGGCAGAAATTTCCAGGCAGGAACCGGCCTGCCTGTGCTATTCCCAGCTTGTTCTGGCCACTTCTGTTAGCCTAGAGAGGGCTCCTTTTTTTGTGTTAATTATGTAGGTGTTTATTACGGCCACAAAATGTTAATAGACAGCCTAATGGAAATCATGCTGGCTAATGAGAAGCTCCTGAATACCTGCTGCTTTTCTCTGGGAATAACAGCAGCCACAATTCAACAGGAAATAATTTCCCCCGCTCCCGCCCTGTGCTTTTACCTTGTGATTACATTGTGCTGTTAAACTTTCTTCTGGTGCTCTCTGCAACCCGGGGGAAGGCCAGGACCTCTCCCTTCCCTCCACCCAGAGGGGATGTGGGGGGTCTGCTTGCCTTTCCCTCTTTCTAAAGGGTAATCTGTGAAGGGTTTTATGGAGCTTGAAAAGGTTACTGTGCGTGCCTGAGCCGATTCAGGGTGGCTGTGGCAGGAATTAAGTACAGGGAGCCCTGAGCAGATCCAGTCCTTCCTTTGCCCACCTTCCCATGGGGGATGCTGTCCAGTCTGGGGCATGTGCCTGTAGACTGACAGCCCAGTTGTAGGCAGCCTCAGCTGCTGTTTATTTTGGTGTGTTTTTATTCCCAGCCCATTAGATGCTCTATCAGCCACTGCATGCTCATGTAATCGCCTCATCTCAGATAGGCAAAGACAAATTGCAACAGGTACTGGGAGGGGCCAGAACAAGGTGAGTCCTAGGGAACTTGGTCAAATTGTGAGGGGTTTTTCTCTTCTTTACTGTATTTTTAATGAATTTCCAAAGGTCTCTATCACATAAATGCCTTAAATCAATAATAAAAGGGAACCCTGTCCATCAGGCTGGCTGGCCAGAGCTAATGTGGCTAAAATGCAAATCATCAGCTTCTGGTTTATTATTCTGATGTAGAGAAAGGAAAAGGAGCTGTGTTTGATGAGGTGTGAGGGTGCAGCCTGGTTTTGGGGCTCAGAAAGCAGCAGGAATTAATAGCTAATGCAGCATTTATGGGGAGAAGAGCAGGCTCCTCTTGAACAAGAGCAAGAGTAGGTAGATGAGTGGTGGGTTGGAGTAGTGGGGTATAGGTGTATGCACTGAGCTGGGAGGGGTATCACACTGGGAGGCTGTTGGTGAGAAGGTGGTTGTGTGCTGGATTGGGGTTGGGATGTGTAGACTCCTGGGGGAAAGGGTGGGTTTGGCGATGACCAAGAGCACATAGGGAGGTAGGTACACTTGTGTGTGCACCTGCTGGAGGAGAGCACACACCTCTAATTTCCATGGGGGAGCAAAGGTCTCTGTTAGCAAAAAAATAAAAAACAAAACCAACCCAACAAACAAAAAAAGAAATAAAAGCCCAAAGTCGGGAGGCAAAATCCATTGGAGATATTGGAAAGCTGCATAGTTGAAGCTGTGAATGAAATAGGAGACTCTGTTCACCAGGCAATATGGGAACTCCCAGCTGGGACCAAGTTTCACAATTTTTTCCCTGTGGGCAGAAATTTTATGCTTCTGCCTTTGCCTGCCAAAAATAATAATTAAAAAAAAAAAAAAAGTGGTCTTACTGCTGCAGAAAGAGCCAAACATTTCCCTCGTGGGCTGTCTTAGTGAACAGTTGTGAAAACACCAGATTTCATTGTAAAGGTGGGATTTCTCAGTGGTGAGGAGCTGCAAATGAGGTACGTTGCAGGGCCCGTATAGAGTTGCTGGTAGGAACTCAACACCGGGCTCTTGGAAGCGTTTCAGAAGAGGCTTTCAGGAAACAGCAGAAAAGCAGTTCAAAAGGTTGGCTCTCAGTAATACATAATGCTGTAAAAATAGCATCTGAGCATTTTCTGTTACCTGGGCACTGGTACCCGGATCCTGTCGAGTGATTTCTCTGGCATCCGTTCTCCCTGCCTTGACTTTAACGGGTTGTGCAGATTATTTTATGACCAATAAATATCCAGGCAGACACTGTGAAATTCCAATCAGAAAAATTTACAACATTAAGGCAGATATTGTATAGCAGGATATAAATAAATAGAAATTGTCAGTCAAATTCCTGGCAGCTAGAGTCTGGTGTCAGTTGCAGTAAATTAACTGTTACTTCACAAATCACCTTTATGGTTTTGCCCAGTAAGTGTATCTGTGCAAAGGCTTTTTTTCAACTTGCAATAGTAAATAGCCTCTGGTCCCTGTGATTTCAGCATGAAGCCTGTGTCAAGAGTCAAGGTGAAGCGAGTGACAGCAGTGGATTTTGCCATAATCCTGAGTCTTGTTCCCAGCCCCAAGATTTACTTGGGGGAGTTGAGTTTAGGTGCTTGTGCTGGTTTTGGCTGGGATAGAGTTAATTTTCTTCACAGTAGCTAGTATGGGGCTATGTTTTGGATTTGTGCTGAAAACCGTGTTGATAACACACTGATTTTAGGTGTTGCTAAGTAATGTTTACGCTGGTCAAGGACTTTTCAGCTTCCCATGCTCCTCCAGGCACACAAGAAGCTGGGAGGGGGCACAGCCAGGACAGCTGACCCCAACTGGCCAAAGGGCTATTCCATACCATATGACGTCATGCTCGGTGTATAAAGCTGGGGAAGAAGAAGGAAGGGGGGACATTTGGGGTGATGGCGTTTGTCTTCCCAAGTAACCATTACGCGTGATGGAGCCCTGCTTTCCTGGAGATGGCTGAACACCTGCCTGACCATGGGAAGCAGTGAATGAATTCCTTGTTTTGCTTTGCTTGTGTGCGTGGCTTTTGCTTTACCTGTTAAACTGTCTTTATCTCAAGCCACGAGTTTTCTCACTTTTACTCTTGTGATTCTCTCCCCCATCCCACTGTGGGGGGAGTGAGAGAGCAGCTGTGTGGGGCTTAGTTGCCAGCTGGGGTTGAACCACGACAGTGCTGAGCAATCCAGGCAACAACAAAGCAACACCACAACAGGAAAGTGACTGGATCCTTTTAAGTCAAGGAGAGCTTTCTGCACTGTGGGAGGGTTGCTTGATGTAATGATGTGGAGACCCACTGACAGAGGGGAGGAGCAGCATGGAATCCTGTTGTCTCTACCAGGATGAAGTGAGCTATGGTTTGTGTAGGCTGTACCTGGGGGTCGGTGGGAAGAATGAATCAGGTCAATAGTAAGACCCTCATGTACTGCAGTTGGGACAACATTTCACCTACAGATCATTACCTTTCATTAACAACCGTTACACTTGCTGGCCTGACCAGCAATACACAAGTCCTAAAGCATCATCTGGAGGTTCCTGCACTGTTGGGATAGCTGGAAACTGCATTAATTTTCAGCATAGACTTTTATGAATTAAAGCCAAATGTTCAGCGTGGAACAAAAAGGAGAGGAGGACCTGCTAGTGGTAGTTTTGTACTTTATTTGAGAAGAGAGAGCTACATAAACTATGTCAGGAGGGTACAGGTCTACACACAGTTTCATCAATCAATAAATGGCGTTGTTAACATAACACTGAGGATATGATACTTTGAAGAAGACATAGACACATGACCAAGGAATATTTACAGCTCTAACATACAATATATTTATATTTGAGAGAGAGAGATTCATGTGCATCTGTGCACACAGATACCACTGCGTACATGTGGTGCACACACGCGCACAGGTAAATAGGTATAAAAGGCTTTAAAAAAAAACTTACATAATTCAAGAAATGAGTCTGCCTTTCATTTGCAGCAACTGACTATTTTCAAGGTGGAAATGGTTCTAGTTTGTGGTGGTCTGGAGTGGAGGTTTCGGTTTGAAATCTCTGTTCTCCAACAGTCGTTGGCTGAACCTGAAGCAGGTTTCTGGTGTGTGGTACGCTGTGGTGGGGTGGTGACGGAGGGATGTGTGAGGTGAATGAAAGGGAGGGCAGTGGAGTTATGGGGAAGAGGGGACACACAGCCTCTGGGGCTGGGGTAGTAACAGAGATGAAAAAAATGACCTTTGGTGATGCCATTAAATCATCCTTTATACTAAACATAAATTATCGACACAGTCTTAAAAAAATAATTTTCTGTTTCATTTCAAGGCTGGAGAGAGAGGAAGGGACAAAGTGGGGCAGGAAGGAAGGGAAGGTCTGGGGAGGGTAAATACCTCAGCACTTTAAAAGGTCCCTTGACCTCACTGCAAATCCTTTATTTAAAAAGCCTTCTTGTAAGTCTGATTAACACTGTATCAGTCGTCCCCTTCCAGGGTAGCAGCGTGCTCGATGCACATGATGTAGCAGGTAGGGGAGAAGCAGGGACCCTACTTTGGCCAATACCCAGATCAGGGTTCCTCATCCTCTTGAGTTGGAGCCAGTGGAGGTGGAATGGGCAGGCAGAGATCGCAACCACCTCGCTCTTGCCAGGTTCTCCCTTAAGGGGTAACCTGGGTTGTTCCCAGCAGGGGAAAATGGTGAGTTTTGATTTGGAGAAGGGGAGACTGCAGGATGGAAAAGGTTGAGAACCGGCAATTCAGTTGCAAAATGGCAAATAGGATTCAAAATATGCAAAAGAAGCCCCAAACTAAGCAAACACGTGGATTGGTCCATGCAGTAAAAAAAGTCTGCCAAAAAAAATCAATTCAGCAAACATCACCAGAGGATTTGTTTTCTGCTCATGCAGACTTTCAGTGACATTAACTGAGGTTAAAATAAGCTGATTTAAATAATAGTAACAACAAAAACACCATCAAAATGTCTTTCCTCTGAGATGTAGCCCCATCCTCCTCCCAGTGCCAGCTCGCCTGCCAGAGTGAGCTGTGGACCAGCACCTTCTGGGGGCCCTGCCTGCCTGCATCTTGAAGGGCAGTTGAGCAAGGAGTAGGAGTAATTTCCTGGAAGTTAAGCCTACCCTTGCAGTTTTCTGGAGGGTGGGTGTTTCTCCTTGTGGCAGGAATGCCAGCATGGGAAACCACAGTGGTTTCTCTGCCTAGGCCATCGCACTGCCACACAAGCCACTCACGGACAATACTGCTTCCACACAGATGTCTTGCAGAAATCACCAGAAGCAAGTGCACAATGCAGCCCCTAAACAGCATCCCAAACACAGCCTGAAGGCACCAAGACAGCCTTCACCCAAGAAGATTGTGTATCCTCAACCTTTGCCTGGGGAAACCTTGCCTCCTTGCCTGATCCAGAAGAGGCAGAGGGAGCTGTAACACTCACTGAAAGCTAAATCAACGTCAATCATTTTCCTGCACCAAAATCCTACGTTTCTATTGAAATAAGTTATGTAAAATAGCACTTCGTTAAGACAAGGTGGGGGAGGAGGAGGTAATTTAGTGTATTTATTTATTTATTTTTGTTCTGCTTTAAGCCTATCTATACAAAGCTCTCATGCAAGAAATTGCCTCCCAGTTTAGCTGAAAATTTAAAGGACACTTCTGGAAAAGAAAAAAAAAAAAAAAGGCAATTCTCCTTCACACAGGGAATTGGCTGGATGTGGGCACTCAGCAGGGGAGTAAGGGGAACTAAAACAATCTAGCCTGCTTATACTGAAACCAGAGCTATCAGAGAGCAGAATAGATGCAGAGAAAATTATGGTATTTGTAAGAGTTTGAAGCAGAGAAGGTGGGCTTGGGAGAAGCCCAGCAAGGCTGAAGGTTTGGAGAAACCTTCAGGACTCATTTAGGTGGTCACACATCATTTTGTAGTAACTTCTTCCTCACATCCATAGTTCTTCCCCAACCAGGGCTTTCTTCTGCCTCGCCATGGCTCACATCTGACTTTCACTACCCTCACGATCGCTAACCCTTCACTGGGAATTAAGTCCTTGCCCATTTCCTTCCTTTGCCTGTGTCCCAGTAGGCTTCCTTGCTCCCTTCCCTTAGCACCATTTGCTCTCTGAGCTCCTTATTAAATCATCTTTGCCACCGCCTGCAAGCTCATCCTTTTCAACTTCCAGATGGCCCTAAGCATCACAAATCTGGCCTCGATTCCTCATTTTCAGTACTGCCACTTGCAAGTTTTGAGGTCCTGTGTCTCAGGCACTTCCCAGTCCTCACTGTCTCTGAGCTCCAGTCCAAATGTCCCATAGTAGTAACTGCCAATCACAGCTGGGGAGTTCGTGGGAGCTGGGATACAGAGGAAACTGCTTCTAGGAAGCAGCATGGGGGGGTATAGCCCAACTTTCTGGCCCACTTTTCTGGCTTTTATTCCTCACTGTTTTTCAGGGATGGAATGGGCCTGCATGCTCCTGCCCAGTAACTTCTTACCACTATTATGAGGGTCAGATGTTCAGCTCTAATTTGAGGGTATATCCTCCTCAGTGTCATCCAGAAAAACAAGTGGGATGAAATCCCAGGTATGCAGGCTGAGCAAGCTGGATACTGAATTACCCACCTTTTTTTGTATGTGAGTTATGACTGCTTCTCCATTTGGAGCCTTCCCTGTTGATGCCTGCTTTTCCCTGCATGGCTCTTCATCTTTGGCTGACTCTTCTGACAACTCTCCATTACACAGTAATGTGGCTTTTTTACAGATTTATGTCAAAATAACTTTCAGGGGCCACACTGTCATTTATATGCCCCTTACTTGGAATTTTTCAAGAGATTTGTCTGTTTACCCTTTACCAACAGTAATTTAGTTGATGGCCAAAGCTGAATCACATGATTCTGCCAATAAAATAAATACTCTTTTTCTAAAGGCTAGCAGTATAATATCTCTTCATTTGTCAAACTGTCCCAATAGATGAGAAGATAGGAACCTTCCACAGTCCAAATTAGAGACAGAGCCTTCATAGGTGGAACACCAATGCAGGAAGAAGTGGGGCAGAGTTTAATTCTGGAGGAAAAACAGTTCTCTCCAGTGTTGGATTGATTGTTTTGCGTTTTAAACCATTGCACCGCTCTCACTTGAAAACAAGACACCAGCTAATGATTTCACACTAGAAAAAAGGATGGGAGAAAAGAATGAAGGGTGAGACAGCCGTGCCCTGACCGGTGTGGGCATGAGGTCCCCTGTTCCTTCAACAGCGGAGTTCCTTCTTCAAAAGCGGAGCTCCTTCGGAAGCGGGGGAAGGAAGCGGGCGGGAACACAGGGGCGGAAGCGGCGCGGCGGGCGGTGCCGCTGTCCGCGGTGCTGATCCGCAGGGACGCGGCTCCCGGCCCCTGTCGGACCGCTAAAATCTCCAGCCTACTCGGGGCTTTTTTATTATTAATCTTGGGGAATGAACTGGTTTATCCTCATTGTGAACACTGCTTGCACCAAATAGGGGTTATATTAAAAAAAAAAAAAGGGGGGGGGGGGGGCAAACCAGACTCGTGCTGGGCTACAAAGCTGTGGTATCATCCAGCAGGATCTAGTCTCTCTCTTCCTCTCCCAAATCTGCCTCTTACCTTAATTTCGGTTTTCAAGAAAGCCATAAGCCAGGATTTGTTCTGTATTAGCAGAAGAAGGAGAAAAAGGAAATTAAAAGTGAGAGGAGGTTTGTAGGGTAGAGAGCTGCTCCTGGCCTGATGGCCAATGTTCTTGGTTGCCAGGGTGAATGTTCTGAGTTTTCTCATGTACAGCAGTGGATTTTCCTGTATTATAAACCAACCAATGTCTTTTCTGATATAATGTTTGGGTTTTTTCTTGTAGCATTTCTCTTTCTCTCTTCTGCCGTTCTGTTCCTAACATCACAGTGATCTTCAGTGCCTCTCAGTATCCACAGCCTTTACTGACTTCAGATAAAGTTGTGGGTGTTCAACCCCTTCAGGGTTTAGCCTGGTGTTGCACAAGAAGGTTTAGTTACACAGGAACAACAATTCAGTCCCTTGCTGATTATTTCTATTGTCTCAATCTAGCTACATAAGAATGAGGCTGGACTCGAACAGATCACAGCTGGAATCAATCCCAACCATCTCTCCAGCAATCAGAACAACCTGCTGGGAGCTGAGTAACAGCTGAATTCTTAGTGAGTGAAATTACAGGCATAAAAACAAAGTCAAATAGACTCCTTGTGCTCATTCAACATTTCAAGGCATATTTATAGGTACTGCTGCATGGCATCTTAAATATCTGAGTTTAAAAAGAAACTGGATCACTCCTGCTGGGGAAAATAATTTTTCTGTTCTGTCACTGTCACTATCTTTGCCCCTGATGAAAAAGGGGGAGAAAGACACTGAATTACAAACCCATTCAGCCCCTGCCATCTCTTCTTTGGGCTGTTTGGATACCCCTGAGATGGATCTGTGAAGATAAGGAGATCTGAAGGCCATTCCTCAGAACCGGAGTAGGAACAAGAGAGCTGGGCAGGAAGCTGCTCATGAAAAGCTGGAGGTTTCTTGCTGTATGCAGCTGGGAAGGGCCTAGTAGGTGAACAGATGACCTTGCAGTCTAGGTCCTAGTTGAGTCCCTTCCTTAGACTGCTCCACTGTATCCCTCTTACCCTGCTCCCAAGTCTTGTTGTCACTGGAAGGAAAAGCTGAAAAGAAATCTTACCACTGATGAAAATCCCTACATAAGGGAGATAATTCCACCCTATTTTTTTCCACTTTTACTTTCAAGAAGAGAGAAGACTTGGGAAGAGAATTTTTTAGACTTTAAGATTTTAAAAAGGACAATATTCTTCCAAAAGTTTCACAGGAAAATTGAACAATGGACCAGCATTCATTATAGAGAGGTGAGGCATAAAGCATATGGCTGCGAAGGCCAGTGCTCTTTGATGGTCTGGGAGAAAAAGCACTGAGCAGCTAATAGTATTTGCCTTGGGAACAGTAGTCAGTGTGCCTTGGGTGGGGAGCAGTGTAGGAAACAAGCTAAATCAGCACACTTGCCATTGATCCAGGACTGGAAGAAGCTAAAACTCCTCTATTGCATGCCTGAGGCTCAAGTGCTGTGTAATCTCTGTGGCATAGGTATCTAGGAACCATTGTGGATAGCAGATGGCTGCTGAATGGTGAAAGCAGATGACTGAGATTCTGGGCAGTGCAAAACCAGAAGACCTCAAATCCTGATCACAAAAGTCAGTTTTTGAGATTAAATCAAACCAGCCACCTGAGCAGAAGGGTGTCACACAGCATTGCACAAAACCAACATACTACCAGATGTGGGAGGGCTCTTGTAAAAAGCTCCACCTCCCTTCCCCCGCAACAGACATACACTCACACGGCCACATACAGCAAAAAATGTCAAGGTTATGTGTTTCCTGAAATACAGTTGGCTGAATAAATACACTTACAGAGAACTCTTTGTAAAGCAATAGCAGAATGAGTAACAGTGCATCGCTACCATGGGAAATAAAACGAAAAGTAACCCAACTGCAATTCAGCCAGAATCATTCCAAACCCCAAAGGTTGGCCTCTTTTTTTTTCTTTAATGTGTCTGACATTTTATGGCATCAATAATGCAAACAAAGAGGAAATCATATTTGCAGAACACTAATGCACGGATGTCTAAAGCGAAATACAATACTGATTACTTTTTAAATGAAGCCACCAGGTTTTGATGTGCTGTGGTGGTTAAATTGGTCCATCAAATTCCTTCCAAAGCAAATTCCAATCCAAAGCAACAGCTTGACCTTCTCTATAACCTTGGGTAGCCTTTTCAGCTGTATTCTGACTGGGGATAGTAAATGTTAGTTGGAAGAAATCTTCCTGATGGGCTTGATTACAGAAATGCCAGGGGCACACAACTCCATCTGAAGATGAGGGGTAGTATGGGCACGTCCCCTCCTCATAGGCTATCCAAAGCCTTTGACAAATATAACAGTAACCCTACTACAAAGAGCTGTGGGTGGGTGTGCCCTGAAAGAGATTTCTGGAAGTACTATTGAGATTTTGCCCTTAGGGTTAGTGGCTAACCTGTTCGGCATCTGATATCTTGTCTCTTGCCTAGAACCTCCTGCAGATGACTGCAGAGCAAAGTCTGAGTACGAAAATAAGTGTATGAACAAGAAGGTGTGGCAAAAACACACAAACAAACCTTCCCTTCCTCTTCTGTTTTTTTTTAGATGTTAGTGTTTATTTCACAAAGTGCATCTCAGAGATGCATCTTGAGAACCACAGACAGGATTGTCTCTACCCACACAAGAGTGAAGAAGCTGTTCTGCTCCTGCCTGGGAAATCTTGCTGCTCGACCTACTCTTACAGCAAAAGACAAAAGGGCTTGGGGTCTGGCCTATACTTTCAGCTTAACAGTGGGAGCATTCAGTTCAGGAGTCAAGAGACTTCTTTTGCAATGTCCTCTGACTTGCACTGAATGAACTGTGTGAACTTCTTTAATTCATGCAGTTTTGGTTTGGTAGACAGAGTTAATAGTGTGCCTGTGGCTGGTGGGTAGGATTGGATGCTGTCGTCTCACATCACCTGGGAGTTTGTTTGCCATTTAGTCCTGGATCACGTCTGATCAGAGTATTGTGGGGGGGAGGGTTGTATGTGTTGGAGTTAATCAGTGCAAGCAGCTAATTGCCACTGGTTAACTAGTGCCTTTTAATTAGGATTGTGTTGCTGGGTGGATACATGAAAGGAGCTGTTTGTCACTGACAAAAAATGTCAGCCTTGTGATGTAAACCTCTTTGGGGAATTAAAAAAAATATATAGGCTGGAGCTACTGTCACTTTAGCATGGCAGAAAATCAGTTTCAGCAGAACTGGCCTGGATGAGGTTAGAGTCACGCTCTGCTGGGGTCAAAAATGATAGCGGCTGCTCCCTGACCCTTTCTCCTGTGCAGAAGGGTGGGACACTATGGGCTTCAGCTGGGATTTACAGGAGATACCCCACATGCATTACAATGAGCTTTGCTGTAAAATTCACTGCACAGAGGTTAATCTAGATGTCAACACTGCCTGACAGCAGTGAAATTACTCCAGGGCAGTGCTCCTTCTGAAGTCTTAATATAACAGTCAATTCCATCCTGCCTGCAGGAAATGAAAGTTTTCTGCTTTGTGTGCGGAATCATTCGGCGCCAATTTTCTCACTGTTTGAAGTCCAAACTGTTTGTGGTCTTGGGATTCACCTCACATTAAGACATTCGCTTCATTTAGAAACTCTGCTAGTCAAGTCCTGAGAACTGCAAGGACAGGAGCCGCGCAGGGAGAAAAAGAAGAGGGCAGGGGAGAGAAATCTTATCTCACCCACCACATCGAAATCAAACAGCTTCACCAGCCTTCTGTGCTATGAAAAGGGAGTGAATGCAGAAACTCAGCTATCTAAGTATCAAGGAGCAAAGATTGGGGAGGTTAGAAGCCAGCAGAGAGCGAGAGAAAGTGTGCAAGAAGGCATTCGGGCCTCCTAGAGCTGTGATTTTCTTTAGAGGTATTTCAGTCCTTCCCTGCTGGGACCTTGTCCTAAGAAGCCAGTAGTTCAGCAGTTAAACACTCCCTCAGAACAACTGCTCAAGTTTTCAGCTGTAGGATCAGTCGCTTGTGCTGGGCGGGAGATCAGTTCCCATAGAGGACTCCTGACGGTGTGAGGAAGTGATGGTTATATTTGTTGTGCCTCCTTTCCCCTTGGAGAGATGCTAAAATTGTGGGAGGAGGGACCAATGGTCATTCCTTTAGTCTCACAGATTGGGTCTGTGAGAAACTCAATCCAACAAGATGAAACCAACCTATCAGCTCACTTAGCTCAGCACCTGAAGAAAGCTGTAAGATTGTGTCCTTCTTTCTCTTCGGTCTCTTATCTCTTTCCTCGGTTCAGTTTTTCAAAGTTGCAAGCAATGGAACACCTATCACATCTTTTGGGGAGCAGTTTCATGGCTCAGTAGTGTACTGGAAAGCAATAAGAGGCACAGGAGAGACGGAATGCTCCTGCATTCCTCTTGGAGCAGCGACAGTTATGACACTGCCAGCCAGAACGGATGTTTTGAAAACATCTACTTTCTCCAGGCTTGAAACACAATATCCGTGATTGCAGGGAGAGCAGCAAAGGGAAAAGATTTCTTAGGACTTAGCAGCTACTTAAAGAAACATTTAATGCATATTGATGTAAGAGATGCCTCGGGGCGGGGGTGGGGAAGGCACCTTAGAGTTAAGCAAGTTTGTCCATTCTTGGAAAGCAGTGCTGAGAGGGGAATTTTCTCTTTTTCTGGTTTTGGTATTCATCTGGAGACAGCACTGTTATGCCAAGGCTCCATGACCCTACCATCCATCAGAAAGCCACTGCATCTGAATGGAAAATAAGCCTTTTGGGTTGTGTCAAAGCATGCCCATGCCTGCTGAGTCTCATAGCAGAGGAGCCCTGTTGATGCCCATAGCCTTCCAGCTATCAGAGGAGCACTACGGCATGGTATCACAACCAGGACCCCATTTATTCAGCTTGTTTATCCTTACCACTGCCTTACAACCAGATAACACACCTACAGCTCTTACAAAACCATGGGATACGAGCCATGGCTGTAGTGGTTCAGCTGATTCCTGGCCAGATCAGGAAGCAAAGATGGACATATGATGCGCCAAAAATTCAGCTACTTGCATTGCCTTTTCATTAACCATTGGGAGTCACAGTTGGGCAACGGATGTAGACACTCCCTGGGGGGATCGGAGGGAAATGAGAAAGATTTAACAAAACTTTTTAAGATGACATTGCTGAACAAAATACTGCCTCCACACAGACTGGCACATGAATGCCTGCTGATCAAGCGTGCAGAACTACTTCTGGTTTTGTGGGCTTGTGGTGACCCAGGTCTGCATTCTTCAACCATATCCTGAGATCAGGGAAACTCAAAGAGCATTTGAGTTCTGGGAAATAAGAGCCTTTTACATGAAAGGAAACAGCTCATGTAGTATTATACTTCTGTCTCTGGCCCTGAAAAAACATAACTTTTTCAGGCCTTCCTTTAGCTGTATTTTCTTATAGAAAAAAAAAAAATCACAAAAAAGCACAAACCCTAGCAATTTTGTTTTCCACCTGGATAAATGGTCCCTTGCTTTTATTGGTTTCTGTCTCCTTTTTAAACCAGTATTTGCCCAGCATTATAGCTAACTTTTCCTGGAGCTCTAGTATGTTGCTATTTTCTTTTGTTTTTTGCTTGTATCCACTGTGCTACTTAAAATTCTACGCCACACTCCCGAAACCAGTCTCGATTTCCCAACCCAAGATACTCACTTGCCTTCTAAAACCAGCCTTTCCCTTTCCTTGGCTTTTTTATTTCCCCACATATTTTCTCACCTTGTTCCACCCACTCCTGGGGACAAGCAGACAGCTCAAAGCTAACGATGTCTCTCAAGCAAGCAGCCTCTCTAAAGGCATTCCAGATTTTTCACATTTGTCTGTGCAGCACATGTTCCCAGAGTCATCTATCTGCAATTCAACACCCTGTAGTCCCAAGGACAGGTCTGAAATGAGGCAGCCCAGGCTCTTTTTCACCCCCAAAATACATGCATTGAGGGACATTTATAAAGACCAGATGGGTAAGCTTTGTGGGAGACAAGGTGGACTTTCAGTCTGGCAGATCGTTGCATGTCTTCCCTTAGCTACATTTCAGCTTTCATCTTACAACCTGACAGACTGGGGTGGAAGGAAAAGTAATGGCTGGAGAAGACAAGAGAGGTCACTGATGAGCCCCTAAGGCTGGAGCCACCTTTACTGCCCACAGTTTGCAGCCCTGGCATGCGATTGCCATCTGTACCATGCACCAAAATAGCACCTTCACCTCCAAGAAGGCATCATTTCAGTGACACCCTTGGGTGACTGAGTTGGTGCTAACAATTTTAATTTTTAGGGAGCAGGATGCAGCTGGGACAGGGAAGACCCCATGGCCCTTTCTCAGCAGTGCTCAGACCAGCATTCCTCCCAGCTTCCTTTCACAAGCTCCTTGAGAAAACTGCAGGTGAAAGAGGCTGGTTGGTGGGAACATCTGCCTGGGCATGCTGGGGATTAGGCCTGGCTTGCCCTAGAGCTGGCTGAGACCTGTTGGTGTTCCTAGGCAGCAGGGATAGCTCTCTCCTCTTAGTAGAGGCAGGGCAATGATAAGTATCTGTCCTGGAAATGGAGAAGGAGCATGAACTCATTTCTCTTTGCCTCCAAACAGTCCCCACACAGATTTATGGCACTCACTGAGGTTTTCCCCACAAACTTGCTCTTCCTCCTCCCCTCACACACAGTGGGGTGGTGGCAGGGCCACCCCAGAGCCCCTCTTCCTACAGGGAAGAGCACTATCACCCATGCTGATGGGCAGCTCCGCTTCTGGTCCACGGAAGGTGCTTCTGGAAATGAGGTCTCAGGATGTTCACCAGGAACTCAGCGCAGCTGCTTTAGTTCTTCCCCTCCAAAATTGCCATGCCAAAAAGGGATGTAGCAGTTTCCATCATGTCTTCGAACACAAAACAACCTCCTCCTCCCCCCCAACAAGCCTCCATCCAGCACCGACAGGCCAAGGGGCATAAAGCAGCAAAGCAGCCGGGGAGTCGTCATGCCGCAGAACTGCAGCTTATCCTGCTCTTCCGAGCAATTGTTCACAATTAACATTGACAAAAGCACCTTTTTCCGAGGCAGTCACTGCACTTGGTGGGGCTAACAGTAAAGCAGTCAGACAGCCTGAACCTTGGTCTCGGCCACTTCACATCTTCTAGGGACCCATCTCCTTGCCTCTCATAGACCACTTATTCCTAACCATGCGGCACCAAGGCTCAGCGTCATGCTCAGCTTCCGAGCTCTCCTCGCTGTCGTGACCATACAAAGAGGTGGCAAAAAGGACAGGGTGGTGGTGCTGGGGAGGAGAGGAAGAAGGAAAGAAGGAAGGAAAGGATGATGTAGCTGCTGTGCAGAATGGTGACAGGGGAATCTCATCGACCATGGGAACAGTGTCTGTAAGTGATTTGATAGTGTAAAGGCCCATGACATTGGCCAAAAGAGAAATGAGAGCATGAGGGCGAGAGAGAGGGGTGGACAAAATGGGGGCCTTCCACAATCTGGTGCAGTGCCTGGGAGCCACAAGAGCAAGAAGCCATTTGGAGTAAGAGACAGGCAGTCCCAGGGAAGGGTTTCCCTTTGGAGACACTGGGCTGTTAACAGCCATTGCTTGTTCTCTCCTTGTAACAGGGTCTCCTGTCCTTTTAGCCAAAGTAGTCTGCATACAAAGGGAACCAGGCCAGGGCTAGCAATCTTTCAACCAATCTTTTTCACTTCCAAAGGCAGACCTAAGTAGGCAGATGAGGAAAACTACATGTCCTCTCCCAAAGGAGCAAGATCCTGCTATTGAGGGGTGGCATGGTACGCTGTTCCTGTGTGCAGACTCCTGGTGCTGGTCCACACCCTTGTCCCTGACTATGCCATCTTTGGTGTCCATGCTGTGAGCTGCTGGTGCCTGTTCAGCGGCAGTCTGTCCAGCCTCCGTTGGCATGAGCCTGTCCCACTAGCCCAGATCTCTCTAACACACAGAGGAAGTTTACATCCTTACTTCCACATGGTTACTGCCACCCATCATCTCCCACCCCAAGCTTGCACTGCTGTTTACACAAGCACAGAATAAACCCACAGCCACTGCTGCCATCACAAACCTCCTTGTAGCAGTGTCCCCTTCCCCTGTCTGAAACCATAAGCCACGTCATGCCAGAGCCATGGGTGGGAGGTAGAGATTGGCAAGAGACAAGGAGGATGAGGAGAGGATGCAAAATCTTCCCCTTTCAGCAACTGGCCGCAACCAGGTCTCAGTCAGAGTCACCCATCTCCCCTTGCATCCTGGCCATGAATACTACTCTGGCCATGGGGAAGGAGCCAAGACCCTTTCCCCATCTCCTCTTCCTCCATCTGCATTCCCTTCCAGGCAAGCTCCACGTCCGAGCAGGCTATTTTTGTGCTGGCGGTTGTTGCCTTCTCAAAATTGCCTTGACAATGCCTGTGGTGCCCACTCCCTGCCTCCTGAGAGCAGCTGCCAAGCTGAGGTTCCCCCTCATCCTCCATTAGCCACACGAAAAAAAGACCCAGAAAGGTTTCGTATTCTAAGCCCGGTCTTGACCGATGGGATTCAGCGTCTGACTCAGCCTTTCCCCAGGTCAGGATTATTTCCTGCTCAAGGGAGATGGGCTATAGGGAGGATGCTTCTGTCTCTCCCTTGCTGTCCCCACCACCCCCTGTCTCTGCCTGTCAGGCCTTCATCCTCATTGAGATGCAAGGCTGGCTGCTGCGGCCATCCGCTGAGCCGTCTGCTCCTGAAGGCACCTTCCCCTCCTTCCCCCCCTTCTCCCGGGGCTGCCTGTGGAGCTATTCTTCAGCCTCTGCGTTTCACAACAGCTCAAAGGCAGATGCATCAATCCTTTCAGGGGATGGGGACGTGAGGAGAATGGCAAGGGGGTTGCAGGCAGGTGTTGGGAGGTTCCCAGCCATCTCGCAAGCCTTGTCCCCCTCCCTGTCCCCTGCTGGCTTGTGCCTGAGGCTTGGACTGAGGCATGGGGCAGGGATGGGGAAGGAAAGAGGATGGGGAGGAAGAGCGCTGGGATATGCTGACCCCATAGGCATGCCCAGCCAGGATGCAGGCACACTCCCAGCTGTCTGCATGCTGCAGCCTTTCCCCCATGTGGGGAGCAGGGATCCAACCCTGCCTGCTGAAGGTTTACACCAGGGACCAATTTGACCCTGGTGCAGACAGCTGAGGGAGGGGGAACAACCCCATGGCCACTAGCAAATGTGAAGGGTGGGGAGAAAGAGGAGGGGTGGGGATGGGGGTTTGTTCCTCCCAGAGTTGCCACCTGCACTGGGCGCCCTGGACCAAGGGCACTCCTGTCTCACACGCTGAAATGGGCTGGGGATGATTCAGGACCAGGTCTCCAGGATCCCCCCTCGACTCCCTCGCCCCTTTGGTCCTGCTGCTCTCCCAGCCCTTGCAGCAGCCGGCGTGGGACAGGAGGGAGGTCTGGGTCCGACCGGCTCGCTGTCTGCGGGAGGGCAGCTGGTTCCTGGTGTGTGTTTTACCCGTAGGTGCCACAATCCTTTGACTGTGTGTTTGAAAGCCTTGAGTCTATACATTTAAGAATCAGCAAATTAGAAAATTGTCCTGAAATGTTGGAGGGAGGAAAAAGGCAGGAAGGCAGAGAGGGATGGGGAAGGACTTGGAGGGAGGGAGGGGAGGGGTTGGTAAAAGAGAGTTCATCCAGGGGCACTGCCCTGGCTTTGCGCCCATCACCTGCGGGCTGGGAAAGAGGGAGGGAGGCAAGGACGAAAAGGGAGGACTGATTTCACACATTCAGTGCATATCATACAACCAGGGCAAGGCTTTCCTCCCAGGGCTCCTACCCGGGATGCCATCGCTGCCTTAGCCAGTCTAGAACCCTGCCCAGCAGCCCGAACCATACTCACAGCAGGGTTACAATTCACTGCTTCATTGCTCGGGGGAAAGATACCTTCTCCTTTCTTTCTTTTTTTTTTTTTTTTAATTATATATATCTTTTAAAGTACTTTTTTCTCCCTTTTTTGATTTTTTTTTTTAAAGTCTTATTTTCTGTAACAGCAGCTTCTTTCTGTATTGGTGTGGAAGTTATATATAGAGAGATATCTATAAATATATATAAGCCAAACTGCCTTACAGGTTATTGTTTTGTGGGATTTTTGTTGGTTTGCTTTTTGTTTTGTTTTTTTTTTCAGTGTTGTATGTGTAGCAGGCACTTGAGTTTATATGAAGATGTTTGCTTGGGAGCTGAGGGGCAAAGGACTTGGGAGGGGGAGAGGGAAGGAAGGACGGAAGGAAGGAGAGGGACTTTTGACAAGTGGCCACTGCTAGCCAAGGATGTCCAGGTAGATTGGTGTGGCCTTGCCCAGAGCATGAAGGATCTTGTAGATCTCCTTGATGTTGAGCCGTTGCTGGGGTTCTCTCTGCCAGCAGCCCAACATGATGTCGTAAACCTCCTTGGGGCAGACTCGAGGCCTTTCCAAAACTCGGCCTTGGGTAATGCACTCAATGACCTGAAAGAAAGAAAGGAGACATTGAACACCAGTCGGGCAGCTCCTGGAGGATGTCCTGTCCCAGCTACTTCTTGGCTGATGTGGTACTGTTTAGTGAATGGGAGCGCTGAGAAGCCAAGAGGTCTGCAGGTCCTCAGCACTCACCTGTTTGTGTGTTGTTAATGATAATTTTACAGTGAAAAGTTTGTCTCCAGCTGCAGTCTCACAGTTCCCAAAAACCTTCCCCATTTGACACCTGCCTACCCCAATGCACTCTCCAAACAGGTCACAAGCAAATGAAACGGTTTTAATTTATGATGTCAGTTTTTCCTGCTAATTGAAGAGGGAAAAAAAGCCTTAAATTCCCCAAACTAAAGCTATACTTTGCACAGCTGAAATGATATTTTTCTTCCCTGAAAATCAAGAGTCCTTTCCATTGCAAAGCCCAGGAGAGCTCTACAAGGGAGACTTCAGAGCATCTTTTCCTACCTCCATCTCCAAGGGCAGCATTGCCTCATTTTAACACAGAAAAGCAGCTGAAAGAATGAAATTTCATCTCAAATCACATCTGTGATGGAGAAAAAAATCTGCAGTGCTAACACTCTGTTCTGGGTCAGGTCGGTGCTGCTAATGAGAGAAATGTGAGCTCTTGGATAGCATTAAAGTCTCTTCAGAGCGATGCCATTGGAAAGGACTCCCCTAAGCGTCTGTTTGTGTTTTGTTCACTGGAGGAATGGATGCGAAGGGAAGGGAGGTATGATTTGTCAGAGAGCTGCTATTACTATCTGGCCTCCTTGGTTGGAGTTGATGAGTCCCAGCATTGCAGTGTGCAAGTGACCTGCCATGCTCTGCAGATAAACACAGATCCCAAGCAGTGTGTTGAGGGAAGCCACCCAGCAAGGGGTGTTTGCAATTTATCATTTATGAATAGTAATGGGCTGCCACACAGCTCAACGGATACTTATCGCTTTGCTGTTTGCATATAAATACAGAGGGGAGAGATTAGGACCTGCTGAAAGCAGGGCGAGGAAGATGCAGCATGCAGAGAAGCCCGCTTTGCCATAAAGCTTCTGGCAGTGGTGACTTGTGGGACGAGGTGAGTTATGGTTTCTGACAGGACATCGTGGACATGCACAGGAGCCCTGTGCTGAGCCCTTTCTCTACAGGGCTAAGGAAGTTAATGGACTGGCTGAGGCTTTCAGATGAGGTGGTGCCCTGCCTCATTCCTCTGCTCAGGCAGGGTCTCTTCCAGCCTTGAAAAAACCTGCTAAAAATGCTCTGGGGGTATGAGGCCATGTGGATGCCACAGGAGGGAGCAGGCATCCCAGCCTTGCTAATGCCCACGCCCAGCAGCGGCGATGCTTGACCAGCATGGTGATTGCTCATGGTCCAGTCCTGGCAGCCTGGAGCTTGGCACAGACTCCGTTAACCTGCCTCTCCACGGGGCTCTGCAGCTGCGGCCAGGCTGCCACTGAGACTTGCCCTGACACCTCACCATCCAGGAGCTGGTGGAGGTGTCAGTCCTCTGCAATCAGCCTGGTTCTGCCCACCTCTCCACAAATTGTGAAAAATGAGCCAGATGAGAGTTAATGTGGCTCCCTCCCACTAGGATAGTGTGGTCTGGGGTGGGAGTCCTCAGCTCTCAGAAAGAAGTGGATACAGCCATAGGAAAGGAAAGGAAAAGATTTTTCCACGGATGGCAGGAAAGCCAATACAGCTGTATCTGTGCAGATTTTAACCAGCCCTCCTCCCTCAAGGTTAGGGGTGACTATTCTCAGTCCTACTGCCCTGCAAAGAAAAACGAGGCAGCTATGGGGATAGCTGAGCTGTCATATTCTAGCGTGCCTATCACCCATGTACAAGCTACATGTGCTCATTTATGTGTGTTTGTATTTACCCTCCCAGGGAAATGCAAGAGCAGCTCATTAAATAGCGTGACAAATAACTTCTGTCGCTGTCGATTCCATTGTTTGTGCCTCTAAAATGTTTGCGTGTGCTACTTTGGGATATACAGTCAGGCCCCATTGAGCACACGAATGGGCAAGTATTAGAGCTGTAAAGCAACACCTTGGATTTGCCATCTCTGCAACTCATTTAATTAAGGGATCTGTATCCAGAAAGCAGAAAATGCACATTTCTCATTACAAAAGGTGAAATTTCTGAAATCCATTAGATACACAGTAGGATAAAAATGTGCAAGGTTCCCACACACTGCTATGTCAATGCATCTTGTTCCTCTTCTATAATACCCCCTGCTATTCTGAGCAAAAATCTTCCAATGCATTTCTGCTGATGTGCCTCAAATCTCAGCTCTGACACTCTGCTAATCCCAGCCAGCCTTCCCTCAACATTTTTGCAGTACAGCCCTATACTGATGGGCTGCAACTTTTGCTATTCAAAGAAATAACAAGGACGAACCAGCTCCTTTGGTCCCACCATCAATGAACTGGGGCAAACCAAATAATAGATATCCCTATGGGAAAAAGCCCCACAGAAATGTGCCACATGCTATATAACAGGCTTCAAACACTTTCTCATAAACTGAAGACTGCCGTAAGAGCCTCAGTTATAAAGTAAGGAGAAAGAGCGCAGAGGAAATGCAGGGCATGACAATAACTTAGATCCCAGCAGTAATTTGGGTATCCTCAGTTCTGGCAGCACCCCAAGAGTTTATCATCAGATGTGGCTGTTATGGAGGTATGTCAGGAACCTAGAAGGGAGAGACTGAGGATGAGCCAGTACATGGCTTTGCAGAGCCCTTTGATTCCTGCATGCCTTAGTTTCCCCAGCTCTTAAACAGAGATAATGACACTTCTGTCATGGTGAAGCCATGGGAGTGCCAAGGAGCCGACCATCTATGTACGAACTGCTTTGCAAGCAATCTGGAGAGGAGAGACGATAAAAAGTACAGTTTCCAGCTGAGGTGTCTCAGCGCTGTTGTACCTCTGTGTTTGAGAGCTGAAACCAGGGCTGCTTCCCATATGTGAAGATCTCCCAGAGGATCACCCCGAAGCTCCAGACGTCACTCTCTGTTGTGAACTTCCTGTACATGATGCTCTCCGGAGGCATCCAGCGGATAGGCAGCATGGTGTGTCCTCCAACCTGGGTGAGGGCAAAGGCACAAGGAAATCTGAGTGATGAGAGCCCTGAGGAAGGGGTCAGCCCTGATGTGACATGGACAAACTCAGGACCTCCCCGTGAGCTATATCAATGAGGAGCTGTTCAAAAAAGCTGGGCTGGCTATTGCCTCCCCGACCGCCCATGGGCTTACCCACCAATCCCACCTGGTTAACATGATGGATAGGGAGTGAAATGTATCAAGATAAATGATGTCCTCTCCTCCCAAAATGGGCTTGTAAAGAAATCAAATGACAAAATGCCAAGAGCATGCTCCAACCCTACAGTCTGATGAACCAGGAGGCAAGGCAAGAGACGGTGTTCAGCAAAGTACTGCACTGAGTTTTGCAGGGCCTCAGTGCTCTGAGGCACCCACCAGAAATATAGCGTGAGGTTTGTCCCTCTTTGGTAAGGTTTTCTAAAAGCCATGCACAGGCATCTGCACATCACCTAATTGCATGAAAGATTTTGTGCTCATAAAACTGTGCTACAGGCATTTTCAAAGAGTGCTTTGAATATGTAAATGACTGCAGGAATGCACTGCAAAAAGGCTATCTGTTTGTAAAGAACAGGCTCTTACAGGCAGGGATATGCCCAGCATTTAATGGAGGCAGGAAAGCCAGCCCCTTTGGAGAGTTTGGAAATTGAAAAGCCCATGGGTGAAGTCCCCTTAGGGTATGTCAAGCCAGGGAAAGGCACTTTCTCATTTAGTGTCTACCTTCTCCAGGGCACACGAATCCAGCAGGTATGCAGCAGGTTTGCAGGGTACATGCAAACAGTTTGAAAGCAGATGGATTTACCTTCAGATTCACTAGAGATTTCTGAACAAGTGTCTCTGAGCAGGACAAGTTTGTCTCTGTTCTGACCTTCTACATAAGAAGCACCATCTGTGGGGAAATAGCTAATTGATAATGCCAGCCGGTGCTGGAAGCAATATGGCTGCAAGTCTCCAGCACTCGTTTCTGCTGATGGTAAAGTGTCTGAGGTTTTAGTGGTGATGAGAAAGAGTGCTTTTTTGGTACTGCTTGGAAGACTGCTTGTCTCATTACGGACACCAAAAAAGCAAGTGCTAATAACTTTGTAGCACTGCAACTGAATCAAACAGAAGTCTCTCTGGTCCTATGACAGATCAGGGGATAAGGTATCTGGTATCTAGGTTTCCAGCATATGTATGGCTATTCAAAATAATGAGATTGTTGCACTTGCTTGGATGAAAATGTTTCTTGTACAAACAAAAGGTCTCCTCCAAGCTGCCAGTTTTCCCAAGCTGCCACAGGTTTCTTTGCCTGATTAAAGCAGAACTAGCGTGGGGAAGGGTCAGTACAGAGACACACTGCAGTGCTTGGAAGCAAGAGGGACAGTGCTGGGGAGGTGTGTTGGAGTAGGGTGTGAAATGGGTATGATGCTTAGCAGGCTTTCTGCACTGAGGGTGCGAGTCAGACTTCTCTGGGGTTTGACAGAATTTGGACCTGGGCTTGCAGTGTTGTACTCAGAGGTCTCTAAACCAGCCCTTTTTCTAACTCTGAAACAGCCTCTTCCTACAAAAAAAGAGAAGGGATTTTAAAGGTCTTAGGAACATCTTTCTTTCCTAAGTGCAGAGGTGCTCAGAACTGCGATGCATGAAGATAAAAAGCTCATTGCAGCTTTACACCTCCTATTTAGAAATGACTTGGCTGGTGTGTTCTCAGCTTGCTGCTCTGAACTCCCAAGAATGTTCTCCTGTAATGGAAATGGAAATATGCTATTCTTTGTTTGTTCCTTTGAAACCCTGGCTGCAATTTTAGCTTTCCTGCATCCCCAGCTTTTACAAGTTGCTTTCCTTTCTTGTGAAGGGCTCTGAGGAAATGTTATTGACAGAACAGGACATACATCAAACTTGATTGTTGCAAAAACTGGTTTGTGCTAATGCTTATTTTGTTCTCCTTTAAGTAACACTAATTATTCAGTTTTCCAGTGATCTCAAAATGATTACTTATTGCAAAGCTCTCTACATTTGCAATATCCTGAATCTTGCAGGATCATTTGAGATTACAGGTAGTACAATGTATTGAGCACACTTAACTCCCTTTTGAACAGGTCTTAGGGCAGTTCAGAAGCTATGAACCAGGTCCTCAGCTTACACAAACAGTATTACAGCAGGTTTGCTTGAATGGGAGGGCCCTGATTTACACCACTTGAGAGTCTGGACCTGAAAGCAGAACAGAGAGGACAGTAGTCCCATCTCAGTTCTAATAAGCTAAAATAAATGAGGTCTTTGATCTCCTCTAGACACATCCTGGTGAAGGACTGCCAGTCAAGTAACATACGCAGTCAATGGTTGTCCCAAGAATGTGACAACACAGTCTTGGCTTAGCTCATATGGTAGAGTCCAGGGACTGCCAAAGCATTCCTCTCAGCCCTGTATGTCATGTAAGACATACCTTTTCCTAAAAATTAATCCAGTAATAATTAATAAACTAATTTTGGGGGGAACCCCCCCCAAGCAACACCCAGAAACCTGTGGATCCCAAAATATGGCTCAGCTATGCTCATGGATAATGACATATTCTTTGCAGAGGTATTCTTTGCATCTCAAACAAGGTGCCACATTTTTGAGAGGAAATGTTAAGTCTTGCACTTACTAGCTAGCTATAAGCAGATCCAGCATCAATTAAACTGTACCATAAACCCACTCTAATGTCTAGCTTAGCACATAAGGCTGACTATTACATTTTAAAGCATCACCTTTGACTATCCCGTGCCGCTCCTCTTGCAAACTGATTAGGATTAAAATTCCCATTTAACAGATGAGAAAACAGATGCAGGAAGGCAGGGAAAGGCCCTGCTCTGAAGCCGTATAGTAAGTGAACAGTAAGTTGAGTCTTCCTGGTCTGCAGTCAGCTGTGCCCTGTTATTTGCTGGTGTAGCAAAATTATTTAGAGCTGAGCACAGAGGGATTGTGCTACTGATGCCATAGGAAACAGAGTGTGTCCAGGGTGACAAAAATCCTTTGCATAACATGTAGTGACTGTGATCTGTGTTATGCCAGCATAGACTTGCATGTGATTCCAACGGCTACATACTTCTTTTACAGGACCAGCTGTTGCCAAAAGCTTAAAAGCAAAATTATGCTATTAAATCAGGCCAAAAAAAAAGGATGCTGTTTTTTTTCTTTTGCAAAGCCAGTTTACATGGCACGTCCTTGGCTCTAGAAAGAATTGTTATCGTGTCTTTAGAGTGAAGCTGAAAGTTTGCTTCAGCCAAGCCCCTGTTTGCTCAGAGCTGGGCCTGGCAGGTTTTAGAAATAAGTGACCATGCAGGACTGATGCTTGTCAGAAACATGCTACTTCTGAGTCTTTTCTAAACAGTCATGTCATCTTCCCACCCCACGTTCCTCTATTCCCTTTGGGAGCCAGGGATGGGGGAGCCCAGCCATCACGCAGGTTCATCTTCTAAAGGCCCCTAAGGGTGATATGTCCTCAAACAGTGGCATTGCAACATCTCCCCTGGAGACACTCCACAACTTGGAAGAGCACTTTGCTTTCAAGCAAATAAGGCAAGTAAATCCTCTTCTGTTCCTCCCTTTAAAGCCTATGATACTACCAAGCTTGCCCTTTCTCCTTGTTATTTTAATGCTTCATAGACCTGCAGACGGACCTCTTTATCCCATTGCCATGGCTGTCTAGCTTTGCTTGACATTTTTAGCTCTCTAACTTTCTCTCCCTAGATCAACTCCCCATACCCACGTTGACATGTTATTCCCATTGCTTTGCTTTTTCAGTTTGCAGTACTATCCTGGTAATAAATAGAGCAATCAGTGCATATCCTCTGAGCAGCCAAAGTTTCCTTCTTCTGTCTCCATTTCAAGATCGCAGTATCACCTACTCATTTCCATCCCTTTCTAATGGATACTCCCAAGTGCATGACCTGGCCTACAGCCACATGTTTCTGATACTCCAGGGCACCTGGCCTCTGCTCTGAAGCCTCATTACACATCCAAGTCCATAGACTTGCAAGATAACTAGCCACTCCCTTTGAGAAGCTTATTGCTGTATTAGATAGGAACCTCAGGGAGCTGGGGGAGGCTCATGAAAGGCCAGCATTAATGGCCATTAGGGAGAGAGATAATTACTTAATGCTAGTACAGCACTTTGACGATGTAAAGCTATATAAGTGCTACGTACAAGTAGTATTATAAGGCTCGAGGTTTGCTACCGAGGAAAGCTGGTGTCTGGGGAAAAAATTCTCCTTGTCCCAGCTTTCTGAATGACATCCAGCTGATTAGGAAGGGAAAAGACGACATGTTATCCCCAATGAGTTTGACAGTACAACAGCAGGTAGTGGAGCAGCGGTGTTCAGCAAAGACCGTGCGGTATATCCACAGTTTGGGCCACTAACAGAGACACCATGGAAATCAAAACCAGAGTAGGGCTGAAAAACCCTCATGAGAACTTTGGACTGGTGGGAATCCAGATCCTAACATGTTACATGCAGCTCTTGGTGGGCAGCCCTGTTGTACCCCTCCCAGCTCAAATACTAGCTCCAGGGCTGTAGCCCAAAGTAGCATTCATAGGGGAGCTACTGAGCCATCCCCTCCATGCTCACAGCTGAAGGTTGCTTCATGGATCTCAACTAAGAATGGAATTTGGTCTCTGGCATACTCTAAGGCTGTGTTTTATTTTCCTTTTTATGCAGTTTCCTTCCCAGTTTTGAAATAAAATAAAAAATAAATCAGTGCTTTTGTTTTCCTTGGTCATTTGACTTTTGCTTTCCAAGGTCATTTGACAGCTTTCTTCCTGTTCCTGTCATACTTCACGGAGACTCTTGCTCCTGCTCCTGCCTTGGGAAAGTCACAAGAACCACCGTAGGTGTCTTCATATGGTGCAGCATTATTTGAACTTCCCTTTTATGTGCAGGAAGCTGAGACATTTGAGTTTGTACAGAATCATGAAGCAGTAGTGAAGACCTTGGCACCGTTTCTCTCCAGGAAAATCCACTCAACGCTCAATCCACATGACCTAGTGATAAGACACGCATTCTCTGATTGCTGTCTCTGTTCCTGCTGCTGTAGGTAGGGATGACCTGGGATCTTCTTTAATTGCAGACCTGGCCACCATTCCAGGCTGGGCTGCACCAGAACATATGTCCTTTAGACCTCAGCTCTAGAAGCTGGGTGATCCCTGGAAGATACTTAGCTCTGAACCTTCCCCCAGCAACCAGATGTATGTCCCCATCAGGACACATTAATTCCTTCTGCGGGCAGGATGTGTTATTCAGCAGTTCTGGACAGCCTTGTATGAATAAGAGCCACAGGTGGTTGGGTTACCCGAGAAGGACACAAGGACAAAAAAAAGCACTGCAAGCAAGAAGCACGAAAAGCTTCTCTGTTTGGCTAAGTTGAACTCTCAGAGAAAAGCAAACAACAAACAAAACTGCTGTAGATCACACCTTTGTGAGTTGAATTTTGTCAGATCAGGTTAGGGCACGTGAAGGTGGCTTCTCAGGGGCAAGGCAAAAGGCAGCACGTGCTCATGGCTGGGTCTCCAGGAGGAGATACTCCTTCCTTGCCTTCAGTGCTGGATCCAGCAGCACTAAGAGACATTTCTCTATCAGATGTGCCAGTATTTTGCTTGTGTGAGTCCTGACAGATTCCTGGGCACCTTTTGCAAAACAAAGGGATTAACTCTGACATGCCAGACAGAGCTGAGCTTTGCTGAACATTAGCTGTCCTGCACTTCATAGTTTTAACTGTCACCTTACTAGGCTCTTAAGTACCCAAGTAGTTTACATCAGAGGTAGCTGAATTTAAGTGCAAGTTGTGACTGGATGCAATTCCCATGTGCTTTGCCTGTAATTTCCTTTCAGCTTATCCAGAAAGAAGGGTGCTAGCTACATCGGAGATTGCACCATCGCAAGAATTACTCTGGCCTCAAAAAATCCCCAAGGTATTCCCCTGACTAAAAGTCATCATCTGTTATGGCCATACCAGCCCCAGGCTGAGCCTCTTCTAAGTGATCCAAAAGCTGTCACTGCAAACTCTCAGTGTAGCCCTATCCTTGCCTTCAGGTCTTGCGTCTTTGCTGTCCCTGCCATCATGGCCAGTGCCAAACGTGAGCTTAAAATCAGTCAACAAAAAACCAAAAAGCTTCCACCAAACATTTTGACTCACTTGACTTCTTGTGTCCTTGCCATGCAGCATGTGTCTGCTCCACTTTCTGGGAATGGCAGATCCGATCCTCTCCTAATCCCCCCTCTCCATCTCCATCGTTGCAGGCTCTGGCAGTGCCGCAGCACGGGGCTTTGCTGCTTCCCTGCATGCCAGTGACTGAAGACATCTCACAGCAATTTGCAAGGGATCACAGAGGGTTTTTGGAGATTTACAGAATGCACAAAGCAACCTGTAGCTGTTTCTCCTACTTACATGCAGCTGTACTGGATGTCCCAGCCTTGCCCAAAGCAGGGGAGATGCAGGTCACCTGCTGCCAGGGGGGAGAGGGTTGGACTTACCCAGAGAGAGCACAGGGAAAGGAACCAAATGTCCCTGTCGTGAGGTGATGTAAGGAGCCAGATGGACTTGCTCAGGAGCAGGAAAGACTGACCAGGCAGGGTCAATGTGAAATTGAGAAGAGGGCAAGACCCTCCTGCTGTCAGTAGGTCTGTTTGGCAAGGGACTGTTTGCTCCCCCCAGATACTGTGTTTAAACATGAGCCTAAAAGTAAAGCCTGCCATTGACATTGTTTTTCCTTACTTCATTTAACAATCCAGTTGCTTTATGACCTGTAATTCTGAATCACTTTGAATCCAGCAGTGTAATTTGCAAGCAGGGACAGTGGCCTTTCTCCCCCCCTTCCCCTCATCTCTGCTCCACTGAGTGTGTTTTAATCTCATGGTTTTCAGCATTCCTAACGAGCCATTAACAAGCTGCCAATTACTTATGCAAATGAGAGGGGGCAGACATGGAGGGGTGTCTGTAGCTAGAGGTAAATTCTGCTACCTCAAAACGGCCTGAGATAAATCACTACTGCTCTAAGAGCTGCCTGTACCCAAGAGTCCTCTCAGTTATATTATCTGCCATCTAAAAATGCCAGAGGTAATGCAGAGGATGGTTAAGAAAAGGGAAACAGAGGAGTAATCGCACATATATTTTTAATTATGTTTGCCAATAATCTATTTGATGTGCTCCTTACCACAGTTCACCCCTCCTCTTTTCTTCCCAGAACTCAAAGCAGCAGCACCTACTGCTAGGAAAGGGCTGCACAACCAGCCTGCAGAGGAACAAAGGCCAGATTCTCATTTTCATATAAGTAAATGCTCCAAAAGCCATGATCTCCAATCCCGGGACATAAATTGTGAGAAACCCCAGCCATGCCTCTGGGGTTCAGCTGGGGAGATGTGGGAGCAGAGCAGCTGTAGTTTGCAAAGCACCTAGTAAAGAGGTCAGTGAGGCCACCACCAGGTCCTAGCAGGTCCTAAACCCCTGTCCTAATAGTTGCTGCTAGAGCCTTCCCAGGTAAAGGAGAGGTGACCATCCTCCTGATCCCCTGGGACACCTACTGAAAGCTTCTTGTGGCCCAGAACGACAAGACCGCACACTAGGATCTCAGACAGTGGAGGAAAGTGGTAGCACTGGGGAAGGATTCACTGGTGGGAGACCCAGTGGCTTCCCAGGAGTCCCACTGCTTGGCTGTGAGTTGGCACTGGGCAGCTGTGCAGAGGGGTGCATGCAGATGGTGGCCTCTGCGGTCTTCTGCACCACAGCCACAACATGGGCACCACATCTGGGCTGTTCAAAAGCTACCAACTAAGCCACCTTTCTCCTGGTCACTGCCAAGATAACAGCAGAGGCTGGGAAGGCCACTAAACTATTCAAACTACAGCCATCAGATAGTTTGTCAGCACTGTATGGATTTACCAATTTGTCTCCACCAGGCTGGAGACCCTTGCACCACACCACACTTTTTTAGGACAGGCCTGCTCAGAGACATGCAATACCCATGAAACAGCACAGCTGTCAGCTGGTTCCAACTTCAAAGGGGATCTGTAGTCTGTAAAGACTGCATGTGCCAACAGAAATTGTCCATGACTGATCTGCATTATCATTTTGCAGAGAGCTGGTAATACTACAAGAACTGTTTAATAGCTCAAAAGCTAATCAGATAGAGGCTCAGTTAAACCATCATGATGCAAGAAATGCGTCCATCAGGATTCCGCTCTTTTGGCGACACAGAGAATGAAAATCAGCTCAGTTTCTGGCTTCGGAAAGTAGGAAGAAGATTTGCCCAATAAATCTTAACCTGGAGATATAAAAGCGAAGTCTCAAAATGGCCTGAGAAATGCAGCTTAGGAAATAGGACCAATAAAGCACTTGCATGTGTGATCACTCTATGCTAAAATGCTTTCAGATTGGTATCTCATAATCTCCCCTTCCATCGTCCCTCTCTCTTTGTCCTGACAGTGACTCCCCTCTGGGCAACCAATAATGCTCCGTCTTTGTCTGCAGTCAGAGCCATTCCTGACTGACGACTATACATGATTTAGATAAGGCTCCATTACTTAACTTCTGGATGCTGGATAATCAGTTCAACTGCCTTGGCATTAATCATAATAATATTCAAAATTCATTAGGCCAGATTGTTTGGAAATCTATTTCTTGTTAATGTCAGATTCACTGAGCATAGGCCTAGCAGCATACAGACAGAAATTTAATACAATGCAGGGTATGGGAAGTCCCTATAGAAGCAGTCCCTTTCTTTACATGCAGCTGGACCGTGATCTGGCAGCTCCTGCCTGGTTTGCCATTTGTGAATCTTGTTAAGTAGCAGTGAAACACTGTGAGCATGCTGCCTGTTGGTTCATCGAGGGGCATCTATAGAAATACATAGCTGACTACGGAGTTTTTAAAGGGGAAGGTTAGATGCTTGGATCTGTGCCCACAAATCTTAATACTATCTTTTGTATCTAAAAACTGGGCAGGCAACCCAGAGACTTTTATGCGCAATCATGGTACGGACATACAAAAATCAAAAGTATTTTTAAAATAGAAATCTATTCCTGGCTTTATTGAAAACTTACAGTACTTTAGATTAGAGGATAGGGCCTTAGTGCTTTACCAAGATGAAAAACTTTCATCAATAAAATAGCTGGATTGTTCCTTCTAGCCAGTTTCCTGTAGGCCAATTGAGGACGGTTCCCAATGGTGAGCTTCCTAATGGTTTATTTGGTCTGTTTAAGCATTTTTGGGTGATGGTGCTTTCCTTCAGGTACGAGTTCTCACCCTCTAGTTGAACAGTGGTTTCTCAGCAGGGAAACATCACAGAAATATAGAACAACTTCAGAAGATGCATATGCTTTCTCTCCTAATGAAGGCAGTGCAGGCACAGATGGCATCTCAGACAAACACATTGCAAGCCATGTTAAAATAAAGAGCTCATCATTGGAGGCTGCAGTGTCACACCTACTAATGATGTGATTAAACTCATCAGTGCCGGTGGGAAAGCTGTGCCAGCTCTGCCACTGCTGAATGGAGAGCTGGATTTCACGGCAGAGGCAAACCCCAAACCGCCCCCCCCAAGAGTTAGGCCACTGTAGAGACACATTGACTATACGATGCTGATGGCTAAACTTCCTGAGACCTAAAATAGGAGAGGTTGCCCCAGACATGCTCTTCCCATGCCTGCCTGAAGCATCCCTGTCAAAAGGTGGTGTGGCACGCAGAAGAGAGGCTGCAGATGGTGACGACAGCCCAGGCGGGACAGGCACAGGAGAAGAGAGTGACTGCACCCATCTGAGCACAGCTGCAATGGGGGAGCAGCAGCAGCACTGGGAAGTGGCAGAACTAAAACCAGCGATAGCCAAAATGGTGGCACGTGCAGAAGGTGAGGCTGGGGTTTGGCTGCAGGGTTCTGCTGGAAAACAAGCTAAATTTGAAAATTTGAAGGAATCAAGCATTGCATCCTCTTCTACTCTATTTTTCCACCTGAAACTTCATGTGCATTGAAGTTTCCTCTATTCTTTGTCAAGTTTTCTGGATGCCCTTGAGTAGGACAGAGTTGCTGGAGTCCCACGCATTTTAACCACAATGTTAAAATTCTTCCACCTACTTTATTTAGCCAGGAGCGTAAATAAATAAGCAAACCCACAAACACAGGAACCTGGTTCCCAGATGCCATTAGAGCCCTCAAGCATTAAGTGGCCATCGCAGATATCGCTAGTTGCCTTCTGCTCCCCTTCCTGCAACCAGCCAGACGCTTCACCCCAGTGAGCCCCGCTGGGACCATTTCACAAACCCAGCACCCGGTAGGACACATCTGACTGTTTTTGCTGCAACATAGGACTGCTGCTAGATCATCAGCTCTCTGTACCGGGCAAGTTTTCCTAGACGAGTCTCTAGCCACCAGCTCTCCATTAGGGTTAGCCACAAGAGGAAGGAGGGAAGGAGAAAGTGAGTCTAAAGAAACCGCTAATGTTCTGAAGTGTCTGATAGGATGAATGACCCCTGCAGACATATGCTGAGCAGACAGGATAGTCCTCAATTATGTCATTGCTGGAGCATTTACTTCAAGGAGAAGCGTGACTACAAATGCTGGGCTTAAAACCTTGGCTGGTTTCACTGCCTCTGGATAAGCTGCTCTAGTCCAAGAGCGTTAGGTATGTGTATGCAGCATGCACAGGCAATGACATGCATGTCTGCGTATGAAACAGCTTTACAGCCCGAAGAGTAGAGCTGAAAAAAAACCCCTATTAAATTTCATTCTGCGCTCTTTCCTTTGTGAGAGAGGGCCCTAAAGGATTTGCTAAGGTATTGATGGGTGCCAATCCATATATCCCAGTGGGCAACCCACAGCCTCCCTCAGGAAATCACAAGCAAATCTTGCCTACATGATGGAAATTTCCTGCTTGCCACACTGATTTTCCCCAGCCTCATCCTCACTGCGTTATCCCTGTGTTAACTTCTATATACTTCTCTCCATGTTTTCTAACCTTCAAGCTCATAACTTTGTAAATATTTGCAATCAGGTAGCACATCTCCTCACTCCGGTCATTCTTTAGACAAACTATTTACATACAGCTCTTTCTATCCTCAGCAATCAATTGCTTCACACTGTCTTTGTTTCTCCTGCACCTCTCCAGAAGCTGTCGACCTTATGGATACTCTTTGTGGGGCTGAGTCAGGGACATGTGGCTGTGTAATAAAAGAGTATTTAAAATAATGATTGCCGTAGAGGCACACACTTTTCTCTTTGACTCGGCTTCTTTACATGAACAGCTTCAGAAGAGCATTTGTTTCACTGGCACACTGAAAGCCACAAGCTTGCTGGGGAGCTGCCACCCCACAAGGCACTGTGCTTGGTTCGAAGAGGACAGGATTTATAAAGACAAAATGCAGCATGGCCTGGGGTGGGCACAATCTCACTTTACAGCAATACTTGCTGTATATTGATTAGAACTGGCTCGGTGCTTTATTAGCCACCCGAGAGGTGCAATGAGCTGCTACTGGAATTTGTGCTTGATAATCAAAGGCATTTGTCATTCTTTGAAATGCTCCATGAGTAGGTGTTTGATTTGGGTGCGTGTGAAAAATGGAGGACAGCAATCCAGAGCAAGAGGCAGGGAGGCAGCAGCCACAGGTAGGGTGTCCTGCTGCCCACCCCACGTCCTGACCCACGGGGCATCCCCGCTGCGGCATCCCACAAGGCCCCATGGGCACCATCCCACAGGGCAGGACCCAGTGGCCGTGCAGCTCTGTGGCTCAGCAGAGTCCTCCACCACTGGCAAAGTTCTCCCTGATGAAGCTTGAAGAGCAGCAGCCGTTGCTGCCATTCAGCCCCCAGCCGCCTGGCACACTGTCCTGGTTTTGGCTGGTATAGAGTTAGTTTTCTTCCTAGTAGCTGGTATAGTGCTGTGTTTTGGATTTAGTATGAGAAGAATATTGATAACAC
This sequence comes from Mycteria americana, assembly GCF_035582795.1. Taxonomy (NCBI): domain Eukaryota; kingdom Metazoa; phylum Chordata; class Aves; order Ciconiiformes; family Ciconiidae; genus Mycteria; species Mycteria americana. Next base: position 62,532,539 of record NC_134370.1, on the reverse strand, counting down.
ACTGAGGTTTTAGGTGTTGCTAAGCAGTGCTTACACTGGTCAAGGACTTTTCAGCTTCCCGTGCTCTGCCGGGCACACAAGAAGCTGGGGGGGGGCACAGCCAAGATGGTTGATCCAAACCGGCCAAAGGGCTATTCCATACCATATGATGTCATGCTCAGTATATAAAAGGGGGCGGGGGGGCTGGCCGGGGGTAGCGATCGCTGCTTGGGGTCTGGCTGGGCGTTGGTCAGCAGGTGGTGAGTGGTTGTATCACTTGTTTGGTTTTTTTTTTTTCCCTGGGTTTTGTTCCTCTCTCGCTCTTTTGTTGTTTTCCTTCTCATTACAATTTACTATTATTATTTTTGTTGTTGTTGTTGTTCCAATTATTAAACTGTTCTTATTTCAACCCACGAGTTTTCTTACTTTTGCTCTTCCAATTCTTGACCCCATCCCGCCGGCGGGGAGGGTGAGCGAGCGGCCGTGTGGTACTCAATTGCCGACTGGGGCTAAACCACAACACACACACAGCTCCCTCAAAGCCCTCCTTTCTGTTTTGGCTTTCCTGCATTTCCTAGGCAAACTGCTCTGGGTTTTTTTTTTTCTTTTCCCTCACTGACAGGTACAGGTGGCCTTGCTGCCCTCTCATTGCACCTCCCCCAGCTTGAATTTTAAACTATTTAACAGCTTTAAATGCACCTAATGAGGTTTCAGTCTGCACTTTGCTGCCATCCCTCTGCTTCTCTGACACCGGGAAGAAGAGTGGTTTGGAAACCTATTGCGGACTTCCCTGCGTTGGAGGTCTAATTACATGGTAACCAGTGACCTTGTAAGTACAGGGTAATCTGCTGTGTAATACCAGGGTAAATTATCCCAGTACTTCTGTCTTTTCCACTGCCGCCTTCTGCAGTGATGGAGATACAGCCGGTTAAACAGTAATTAATCTTTGAACCATTTGACACTTGCCCAAGCCGCTGAGGAGTAACGAGCAGAAGCCCACTGGCTCTGCAGAGGGCAAGGGACTGGCTCAGGAGCCACCACTCTGGGAGTGTCCGGTGTCACCTGGCCAAAGCAGGGGCTACTTCGTCACCCAGGCTCTCTGGGTGCTGGCTGCCTGGGGCAGTGGTTATGGGCTGCTTTCTGAGAGCCGGATGTGGCTGTCTCCTGCCTGCCCTGCACTAGGCATTGCTTATTTGGAGGGACACATCCAGAGTCATCTGCAGGAGGAAGGGGGCACCAGGGGCATGTGGATGCCCGAGGGGAACAGGCACCCACCCTGTCTGTGTTAGCAGGATGGGACCAGAGGTTCAGTGCAGCTCACCCGTGATGGGGGTGAGCCATCTGGAGCGCTTTCTTACCCTCACCACGAAGGAGGTGCATGGGAACGGCACCAACGCTTTCCTCTGAAACCACCCGAACCAGCCAGGCATAGCCCCAGGCATTCACCCTGTAAAACTCCAGGAAAACCAGCCGAGAGATCCACTTTCTCCCTCCCTCCTCTGAGATGCACTTCGTTCCTTCCCATGCTAACAGCCTGTCGCCCCAGGGCTGCGGGCTGCCTGTCTGACCCTTGGTACCTTTATGGCAACGAAATATATTTGCACACATTTTAGACCTGTTGACATCATTGGCTCTGGAGAGCTTTGGGTTTTTATAGTAAGCACGGTAATGATTTTCAGATTATAGACTAAAAAAATATTTTCATTTGTTAGGAACAGTAAGGTGGGCACTGTAAGATTCTTATGGCATTTAAATAGTGCTTAAAAAAAAGGGTGGGGGGTGTTCTGAGTGCATTTCTTTTCCAAACAGGAGCACTGAAATAGAAAGTCAAAATCCCACATGCTGGTACTGAGATCAGCTCTGACACCTCCCCTCTGTGCCTGTTTCACTTGAATACCTGCCAAGTTAAATAAGCAAACATGGGATTTTGAAGTCTTAGTTGCAAACCTGTTTTTGTCAAGTGAGCCCTCCTCCTTAGTCACTCTGGCTGACTATGCTGCGCAGCAGTGACCTGATCTAAACGGGTATGACTGTATGCCATTGCCCTCTGTGGGCTGGGTCACAACTAATGGGTCCTGCAATGGGTAACACAGAGGTTTTGCACCTCTGCTTATACTCACCTATTGCTTCCCCCGCCATTCACTGCACACTCTGATTAACTAACTGGGCAAGACTGTAAAGCAAGCAAATCATGGGTCTAGAGCATGCCATCATTTCCATGGCATGCAACGTACACTGTGTGCCACAAGGCAGACTGCTGCACCAGGCCCTTTCCTCTGGCTGGGTAGCAATTGCATGGTTTGGAGTGAATAAGACTGCACTGAATAAAGCAGGGGCATTTTGGAGGAGGAAAGTTGCCCTTGCAGCTCTATGGGTTGATACGGCTGATAGCTCTGCGCTTTGTTTCCTAACCTGTAAAATGAGGCAGTGCAACTCACTGACTTCTTGAAGATGTTGTGCAGGTAATGACTTGTACAGTAAAGTAATAAATGGCATGGAAAAGCCTGCCAAGAAAGGGAAAAATAGTCAAATGTTTAGCTTAGGGTTAGTTATACCTGGTAAAAGAAACAGAGGGTTACACAATTAATATTATGGAGAAGAATAGCAAAGAAGTTCCTTTGTTCTGTGAGTACTTTTGCCTTGTACCTCAACTGGATCATATAAGATTAACGGCAGGTGATTATGTAAAATCTGTACTACAAGACAGAGGCAAGTGTGAGCTCGGGCCTCCCCGCTATCATTACCTGACCTTGCACGTTCCCTTTTGCAACCTCAGCATTTTTTTGTGGATAGGATTTCTGGGTGGTTATTTTAAGAAAACTGTGTTAAATTTCTTGCTTCTGTGCCAGGTACCTGCTGTTTAACAAACGGGCCATGACTAAGCATAGACTGGAAATTAGAAGCATCTACGAGTTAAAGCAATGAGATTCTGGGACTGTCTTCCCTTAGGAGCGCATTTAATAGTGGTGCTTGATTATGAAAAAGATAAATCTGATGTGATTGATGCAACAGGGGATAGGATTTGATGATCCAGGGAATCCCTTCCAGCTCTCTCTACTCCTAATGAATTTATTTCTTAAGGATGGGGGGGGTGCAGTGCTCTACTGATGGCAAACAACAGCAAAGCATGTAGATACCTGCTGATGGTTAGTGGGTCTCCATCCCCAGATTTAACCACTTCCCATCACCAAGAAGGTGGAGCAGGTCTCTCTCCTCATTCTGCCCATCCTGAACATACCAACCAGAGGTGAGTGCAAGGATCCTACCTGCTTCCCTCTTTGCATTTTCCAACTACCGAGGACTTCCAAAATTCACTCTCCTTGAACCAGTCCCACAAATGTCTCAGCTCACAGGTTTCCTATGTATTTCTAAGGTACTTACCTGTCTCCCAACACCACAATGATTGTGTCCCTTGCAATTATTTTTTCATGTGAATATCCTCAGTGAAGATGAGCAGGGATCACCTTTTAACAATGGGAAACTGAGGCACGGAAGGACTAACTGAATTTCCTATGGCAACAGAGGACATGGGTAGCACAGAAAGGACCTGCAGCCCGGTCCAAGGCTGGGATCTCACTTCTGGACTCTTCTTCTTCCTCATACACTTAACTGAGCTCTCCCTTTCAGAACAGGAATAGCAGAGCAGAAAGTGTTTTTCAGCCCAAGCATTCACTGGTCTGGGATTCCCATTCTCTGTCAAGCCAAGGGGGCTGAGCTTGGGATTTCTGAGGGCACAGCGCAAGGTTGTTTCAGAAGGGATGCACAGGGAAAGTGGTTATGTTCCTTTTTCCCCCCGAGTAGTTTTAATTCTTTAATTCCTACTTGCTAATAAGATAAAGTGCTGTGATTTCTGCAGGATCAAATGATGCAGGATAAGCTAAGGGAGTTTATTAATTAGCACGCTTTCAGGGCTGGGAAAAAAATAATAAAAAGAAGCAACACAGTTGTAGATGATAGCTATAAATATGACTCAAGCATTACCTGCTGTGACATTTTAGCCAAGGGGAGACTGTCATGTTAGTGCTGGGCATGGCACTCTGATAGTGAATAAAAATCATAAATGAGAGGGCAAGGCTTTCTCTCTAAAATGTGGCTGTTCACAGACATGTGCTACATTTCTCCAGGGACTGATTCTGCAAATAATACCAGGTATAGCACTTCTGTGTGTGAGTGCTCCTCTGGCTTCCCAGGGATTGCTTGGAGCAGTGAGTGCTAAGCCCAGTGGTAAGCGGTTGCAGGATCAGATTCATAGTGTGCCAAGCATTTTGGATGAAAAGAGCTATAAAGAAGTCACATATTATTATGTCACATTGCAAAGGTCAACCCCAGTATTTGTTCTGTCATAAGGACATGATTGAAAGGCAAAAAAATAGTGTCAGGGCACAGGGGAAAATAATTTTTTAAAAACTGCCTTCAGGGTTAAGGATACAAAATTACATTAGTGCTTAGAACTAAATTCCCATCCACACCCCAAATTCAATTTTGGCTCAGAAAGGCACAAATGTAACAAAATCACCTTTCGGTGGCACGTCTTCTTATCTGCTGACATATCCCCTGTAAAATCAGCAATGTCTAAACTCATACGCCTGTGTGATTCTGGCAACAGTCAGGAACTGCCAGAGCCCTGCTCCGTCACGGACCCCAGGAGGGTTCTGAGAGATCCACTCAGCTGCTTAAGACCGTGTAGGCATTCGCTTAATCCCCATCACTGCCAGGGCAGGAGGAGTGGTGGAGATGCTGGGAGGAGGATGGGCAGTGGGACAGCTCCTTCATCACCTGGCCAGGAGCATACATCTCACCTAGCAATGTCACAGGGAGGTTTGGGTAATTGGACCCCAGTAATTTGTCCCAGTCATGGCTACTTTGCAAATACTTATGTCCATCTCTCTGAGCTTGCTGGCACAGGGAAGCTATTGAGAAATAAAGTGTGGAAGCCATCACCTTCCTGCCTTAACTTATGAGGGGTCATAATTGCTCTGCACAGACAGTGTCTTTGGGTGGATTAGCTCAATCCACTTCCAAAACAGACTCAAACAAAGGCTCCCCAACTTTCTGGATCAGCAGAGCACTTCCTTGTGTGCCAGCAGCAAAACCACACAGGACAATCAAGTTCAATGTTTTCCCCTTTCACAGGCTTCTGCAGCTCACCTCCAGTAGCCTTGCAGCTTGCTGGCGGTAGCTTCTGGGATGCTATGGCAGCTGGGGACCCACTGGGCTGAGCACCCCTATACAGATGCTCCAGCATGCAGCGAGCGCAACTGGATGATGGCCCACCTCTGTGGGAGGGAGGGCAGGGTGAACAGGGGTGTTACCAGCCCTCAGCTGGCTCGCACGGCTCCCATCAGCCACCACCTTGGCAAACCCAAACTCCTTTGCACTGCCAGAGCATCGAACCTGCACCGATCTCTCACTGCCACTCCACTGGGCAAGGGATGGGAGGAGCAGTGGGGCAGTGATGGTTGACATCCACTCAATCGCAGCTGCAAGCACCCAACCGGTCAGACACCAAGGCTGTGTCTAGACTAGCAGACAAAAGGCATCAGGGCTGGCATGTGACGGTCCAACTGGTCAAATGGTCTGGTTTTAGTCCACGCCAATTTGACAGCATCCAAACAACTGTTGAGAGGACAACACAAGTCAAGGACAGTTCCCAGTGAGCAGGGCAAATGCCACCCCGCTTGGAGGCACGGAGCAGTTTAGCTGCACGGAGACAAACCATGCCGCGCTCGCTGCCATCAGAGCCAGAGGACAGCCCATGCTGTCCACTAGTGCAGACACAGCCTGAACACCCACGGAGGAAGACTGCACTGAGGACTTTTGCATTCATCCCATATTATCTCACCATACAGACAAGCCCCAGAGAGTTGCTATAGTAGAAACATGTGCAGTTTCCATCACACACAAGAGCCCCTTCACTGCCAAATGCACTAGACCCGACCTAGTCCCAAAGCCGCTCAACCCCACGTGTCATTTCATGCTCAAGCGGCACCAGTCCCCCGCTTCCAGCTGCCCCAGGGGTCGAGATCCACTCACTGTTGCAGCTGCCGGCGGTGCCAGTCTCTGTCGCTGCCACGCTGCGCTGAACTGGCCCTTCGGACGCGGCCCTTCCTGACAGTGAATGGGTGAAAACAAGGGAAGGAGACAAACAAAAGAGAAGGGAAGGGTGAGAGAGGGAGGGAGGGATGGGGGGGATGAAGCAAGGGGACAAGAAGGGAAAGGGTATGTCTTTAACCGAACCGTATGTCTTTCACTGGCTACAACATCCCAACACTGCACAACCCTTGCTGCGAGGGCACGGGGCAGGTGAGACCCTTGGCCCTGGTCACCGCCACCTTGCACCCCACACCATCACCTGCACCAGTATAGAGGGAGGGCGAGGGGCAAGCACTGATGCTGGGCGAGAGTCACAGGGTTCTCTGGCCTCCTGAAACTTCTCCTTGGATTGTGAAGCCACATCCCTTGGGGGACCCAGAGTCCCTCTCTGACAGAAGTTTTAGGAGGCTTGAGCGGTTCCTCTGTATCTGGTACTTAAGCATCCTGCTCCTTGGCCATTGCCAGCCCTCCTGGGCACAGCGCAGGGACCCATCTGCCTCTGCCAGCAGAACACGACCCAGGCCTGATGTCTTTACTCGAGCAAGCTTGGGTTAGCCAGAGTTAAGGGCATTGTTGGCCAGAGGTCCCAGTGAAGAACCTGGTACATCACCCTACGCTTACCCAAAAGTCTTTGTCCCATCAGTACTGTCGCAGGTTGGGGGAGGAAGAAAAAACCTCATCCCACAGCTTCCGATCACCAGCAAACCTGCCAGCACTCGCAAAACTGAACCTTAGGAGGGGACAAGGGAAGTGAAATGATGGAGCAGAAAATACAGCACTACTTTTTCCCATGTATCAAAGTAGGAAAGATTTGGGGAATGGGAGGGAGAAGAAGGGATAGGGATCTCAGTGTGCAAATCAGGAGTGAATGACGAGCATAAGGTCCGCTGACTTTCTAGTAAGGTGTTGGTCTTCCCACCGGCACAAAAAGGAGACAAAATCCCAAGAAGAAAGGGCAGTTGGTGAGCACGGTGGTTTGGGGGAAGACTTCTGACTGGGCTACTCAGGAGCTCAGGCTGACAGCTGCCTGGGGAATACCAAAACTACGGCCTCAGGCTTTGTCCAGCTAGTCATCACCCTGGGCGCCTTCCCACCCCGCACCAGAGGTGAAAATTGAGCTGCTAAATGTAGCCGACAGCTCATTCTGCTTGGGGAATTGCCCCGTGAATGACTGACTCACCTCCCTTCCCAAAAAGTTGAGGTAGGAAATGAGTGGGGGAAAGGCTTAGAAAATTGTTTCATGATGGTTGTTTAAATTGCCTGTGCGTTACAATGTTACAGTTAGGGAAAAAGAAGAGAGAGATCTATTGCATAAAGCTGCATCCTAAAGCCAGCTGTGGCAGAGGTATGGACATTGGAAAGAAGCAGAGCAAATGAAGTCATCCAGCAGTGGAAAAAAACATCAATATAATATAGTGCAGAACAAAGCAAATTCTACCTCAAACACAGAGCTGAAAGAGAAACATCTTCCTCTGTCAGATCTATTACCATGCATTTATTCCAATAACAAATAACTAACCTAGAGAGTAACCCAAACCTGATTTATTCCTCCCTCTAAGTAAATATGAAGAGGCAGCTGAATCTGACTGTAAAAACCACTGATCTCATATGTTTTCCTTGTATGTATTGGAAAAAATAGGAGTGGAGTTTCTGCCTTGCTGCCAGGGGATGCTGGCAAAGCATTTGAGCTATAGATATTGTATCTTGTCACTAATGACTGCAGGGAACTAAAAGGGATTTGGATTTTTTAATGCTTCACATTAATTGATAATTTGGTCTCAGAATCCACAGTGGAACACAGGATTTGCTATATTGGATCAGCCTAGTGGCCCATAAAATCTGGCGTCCTGCCTCAGTGACGCTCAGAAAAATTATTATCCATTGCCTTTGCTTATAAAGTTGCTGGCCATTTCTGTAAGGCCATACAATTGTAACAGAGGAAAGGCCTTTCTGGCCTGCACAGGAGACCTCTTTAAAACCCTGAAATGTGGTTTTGGCAGGGCTGTATTACATCTTCTTTTTTTTTTTAAATGCAAGGAAGAAACTCTGTAACTACAAACATTTTCAACAGACATGCTGCTGTTTTTCCTCTTGGTCACCACAGCCCAAATAGCGAGAAGGTGAACTTGGGTTTTCAGAGGGCAAATGAGAACATGATTGGGGCCAGAGGGGGGGAGATTCCTTGTAGTGAGCAGACCAATATTGATTAGGCCGTGTAAAGATTTCCCTCACTAATTCCTTTAGCAATCTTATCATGTGTTGCCTGCATAATTGGATGGGGAAGAGAGAGGTGGAATCACTTAAGCGTTCAAAGCTCAACACACACCAAGAAAAGATTCCTATTTTGTGCGTGTGTGCAATTTTGTGCATCGTTGCCCCTTGATTGTACATTGAACATGCTCTCTTTGACAGCCTAGCCCTAAACAGCCTGTTTATTAAAGACAGCTGCTTGCAAATAGGGGCTTTCTCCATCCAGCTGGCGTGGAGAAGGAGCTCGCTGTGGCTGTGAGAGGCAGGACTATGAAATGGGGGGGATCAGGAGGGGAACACCTGCTGAAATTGACCATGCAGGAATCAGGAGGAAAAAAGAAAGGTAATGGTTTCTCTCCATGAAAACACCTTAATTAAGGAGGACAATGAAGATATTTGCATCTTAATTTTTCTAGGGAGGTCTTCAGTTTGTCTTGAAGCAAGGTTTTTCACACTGGGGAAAACCTCTAAGTCTATCTATCTAAGTCAAAAAGTCACTACTCCACTCCAAAAATCAGAAAAAATAAAGCAAGACAAGTCATAATTTATCCATGCTCCCACTAAACTAGCTTATAACTTCTCTGCCTGAACTGCCTCAGTTCTTTCGCTGATCATACTGAGGTTTGGGGATGCTCCCCACCTTTCCTGACCAATATGTGGTCTCATGGCTGTCCGCATGGTAAAGGAGAGCTGAGATCACGGTCCTGCGGGTGAGAAGGCAGGAGGAGGTCACTGGCCAGCTGGGATGCAGTGGGGAAATGGGTCCAACAACGTAGAGAAGGTGAGAGGGGAGGGTTTTACACATCCAAGTCTCCCTCGATTGTAAGTGGCAGTGCTCCTTCCAAAGTGTGAACAGTTCATTTCCATATGTTCAGGAGCACACATACTGTTTCTGGTCCACCTGGGGCTAGAATAATGAAGCTCGCTGGCATGTGGTTCTCCACCTTCTTCTGCTCTAGCTACAGTTTAAATCAGGCCACCTTGGTGAAACCCAGGAACCCATCAACTCCTCTGGCCTACCCTGTACAAAATCCTTCCTTGTTTCTGGTGACACCACAGAGGAACATGTTTTGGCTCAATCTCCACCATGGGAGAGTCTCTCTGGCTCAAAACTAGGCACTGTGCTCTTTTCCATGTATCTCAGCTTTCAGGCTAATGGAATGTTCAGAGTGGGAACAGCGGGAGGAAGGGAGCACGTTGCATGCAGGCAGCTTCTAGCAGGTGGTTGGGAACCACACTGGGACAATACAAACTAGCACAGGGGAAAAAACAGTTTCACAGTCAAGGGTGGGGAAAACTACTCAAGGATGGGTGGAGATCACCCTTTCTGGATTTGATGGCTGCACCCAGGCAATATTGAAAATGGAAGTCTCAAGTTTGCTGTCTCAAGTTTTCACAGCAGAGGTGAACTGACTTTCTGAACTGAACTGAATCTGACTTCCTGGGGATGGTGTCACTACCCGTCAGCCGGGTCCAGCATTTGACTGGTTACTCCCAGTACTCTCCCCAGCACCCAGTAAAGCAGAGATCAGCCTGGACAGCTTTTAAGAGCAGCCAAAGTCCAGTCAGCTGGGACCCTGACCTCAGCCAGAGCTGCACAGGGGAGAATATGGAAACAGAAGATCCCACAGCATATGTCCCACAATATCTTCCAGTCCTCAATAATCAGTGGCACAGGGCTTTCCTGAAACAGGGGAGGTATTTTGTGTTTGATAGCCCTTGATAGATTACTTTGCTTCTACAATTCTGTTCAATCACTTTTTCAGCCCATCTCAGCTGTTGGCACGTACCATCTCCTGAGACAAGGAGTCCCACCACTTTACTAGCCACTGTAGCCTCTCCATTGGATCCGAACCTGCCATGAACATCACCAGGTCTTTTAGGTCAGGAAATACTGAACAACAAACAATTCCTTCCTATTTGACCACATCTATGATCTCTGCAAATGGAAGGTCAGGAGTTAAAAACCAACAGGAAGCTAAACTGAAAGGCTTTGAGCTCCCAGCTCTCTGGAACTCAGTCCAATGCTTGGGAGAAAGCAAAAGCCTCAACTCAAATGTCTGGGAATGGGGCTGAGCTTTGATTGAAAGATCATAAGTTTGATTAGCTCTCAGTAAGAGTGTGAGGGCTTGGGTGGTTTGGGGGGAACACAGAGGGGTTAAGTGTGGAGGTCAGTGTTTGGGTGAATATTAAGACTATATTAAACAAAAAATCTGAGCCAAATGACTTGCAGTGCAGCAGCAACATAACCTGAGCAGGAGAAGAGGTGAGCGTGGAGGTCAAGTACCATAGCAGGGAGTTTTTATTTCCCAAAAACAAACTGCTCTTTTGTGCCTGTGCTTCGAAGAAGATGTCACCAGATTGTGAGAGCTCTTCACCTGCCACGTCCCTCTCATTACTGAAATGAAATAAATGGCAACAGCATGAAAACAGCAACTCAAGCAGGAGAAAGACAGGTAGACAGTGAGGAAAAGGGGAGGAGGGAAACAGGGTGCGGGTGGAGGTCTTGGCAGGGTGGAGAATTAGGGCAATTACCATTTCTGAGAAAATGCCAGAAATACAACACAACCTAATTTCCCCAATTAATTCCTCTGCACTTGAGCTGCTTTGTGTGAAGGGCCCTTAATGTTTCAAACAGGAGGGAGGGGAAAAAAATAAAGACTCAACATTTGTTTTTCCCTCAGTGTAGAAATGGAGAAGTGTTGAGGAAAAATGTCTGGCTAAAACACAAGATGATGCTGTTACATCTTCCTTTCAGGAGATAAGGAACTGTGCCGCAAATTCAATTTGCAGAGGTTTTTATAGGAGCCACAGAGACATCAAAGACCAGCACGTTCAATATCACACTGACTTTTCCTGCACGCAGAACACACCAGGACAGGCACAGAGACACTTACCCCGCGCACCCACATTCAGCGGTTCCCTCACCCACCCTGTTTCCAGCTCTGCTGCAAGTTAGGGGGAAATTGATTCTATTGTCCCATAACCACCAGTCAGGGAAGTTGTGAGACACCACGGCATGAGCCATCCACACCTCATGGGGCATAGAGGTGTCATCTAGGGGGAACGACGGCAATGAAAACAAGGAAAGAGATAGCAAATCAGGGGTTGGGGTGATGGGACACATGGGGTCAACAGATGCTGAGAAGGGCATGTAATACTTTCAACAGCAGACATGGGCTCCTGCACATAGCAAGACTATGGCTCTGCTTGACTGGCCTCTCTGTATCAGTACTAGGGGTTTCCAGGTCACATCTCCAGGTCACTATGAGACTTTTCTGCCCTTACTTATGTAGGTATGACAAAGCAAGACACGTTCTCCAGTTGTCCCACTTAATACAGGAGAAAATTAAAGTACTTTTCACTTCTAAGTCTTTTCCTTAGTGCAACATATATTTACAGATATTAAACTTTCCCAACACCCTGGCAGAAAGGATGCAGAGAGAATAGCACGTTATATTTTTCACCTCAGAGAAGGGGTAGAAGAGACAAAAGCTGATGCTCAGCTGCTTAGCATCTGCACAGCACTTAGGTGCTGGAAATGGTACTGATGTTGGAAGCTGAACGTGGCACACACATTGTACCATCTACACAAGGTTACACACAACAGTCAGCGCAGCCAGGGACTGACCTTGCTTTCCCCCACCCATCGACTTTGAAACGGAGCCTGAGCACACTGTCTGGGTGCACGGAGTCTGGCTCGCTCTCTGTCCGGAGCTGACTAATCCTGCCAGTGTACACCAGGTCTACAGTAAAACCTGAGAGTGGCAGCTTTTTATTTTTTTCCCCCTAAAGTGAGTCAGTACCATATCCCAGACAGAAATTCAGAGGGAGTTTTCCTCCCCTCTGCCTGTTGGCATTCCCCTTTGTAGGTGATGGTGCAGAGTCCTAGCACACTCGTCGCAGGGATCATTCCTGGTGCTAATAGGGCTGGGCAGCAATTTCCCTCTTCTAGGCTCGATCTCCCATGCTGTAAACACGCTGCTTGAGATGGACAGCAAAGCAATGAAGAGAGCACATCAGGGGACACGAAAGGGGGTGTTGTACAGCTGAAGGATACGCACGGGCAATAAGGAGCCCTGGCAAGGACGCACAAAAAACACCAGTGGGAGAGTACAGCTAAACCTCTGCAGTGAGTTCAAAGCTGGTGGGAACAGAGCACTATGCAATGATGGTGTAATCGTTTAGGGACCCTCTACCTAGGAGAGTGTGGGTCAGACTAAATTTACTTTCAATGTAAGGCTTGTCTATTAGTCTTATCTACCATGCTGAACAAGCCTCCAAAGGAGCATGACCCAGGCAACTGCTAAATCTTGGTGATCTATTACTTGTGTGGAAACTTCACTGGAAAAATAACTGACTGTGCCCAGGAGAAAGAAAACAATTTCAAACTCCAGAGGAGAATAACTAAAGAGATGGTCTAGATGGGAGATGGTCATCAGGAAGCAACCTGACAATGGGTGCTGAAAATTATGAAGAATATGGGTTTTTCTCTAGCCATTTTAAAGAAAGAGAAGAAAGAAAATGTTTACACAGTAAACCTTCATGCTTCAGAGGAGGAGGCATCTGCTAGAGGGATCCTAGGCTTTTTAAAGAACACTGACCTAAGGCCAAAGTCATAGCAGAAACGTTGTTTTGGTTCTGATGGTCTAAGCATGTGAGAGCCAAGGTTCATAGGAAGAGATATTAATCTTTTATTAAACTGACTGATACTACTGAAAAAAAAAAGAGAGCTCGGAGAGGGTTTGAGTGTCTAAAATCCATTCTTTTTTCCCCTCCAACAATATCGTATGTTCTAATAAAAGATATTACTTCTTCCTGCAAACCTTGTCTCTCCCAAATCCAAACAATGCTCCGGAGTAGTGAGGACACAGAAGCAGGGAGCGTTTTTTGTTATTATGTCTAGCTCTGTGTTGCTAGAAACAGAAATATATTTTCAGAGCCCTTTGCAAATCCGGCATGTGTCTTTTTTTTGACAAGCAGGTGTCCTCTGCGTGATGAACTGTGACCTGGAGTACACTCAGGACACACCTCTGGGAAAGGATGGAGCTAAAATCCCCTAGAGGTTTCAAGCCCAGCCCAGGATTTGGGGCAGGATGCCAGAAGGGTAGGACATAGGAGACCTGGACAGAGGGATGTCTTAATGAGGTTTAATGCCTATATAAATCCTTCCTCTACTCGACATGTGTATTCACTGCTGGGTTCCCACCCATGTCAGGACATTACCTTGGAAATTATTAAGGACCGTTGACTATGATTTAAGACTGTATTCTCTTCTAAAGATGAAGAAACACTGCCCTTTCCCTGGGCAGCTGCCACATTGTTTTGTTTTGGAATTGAATTACACATTTTGGGGGAAGAAAGGAAAACCATCTGGATTTTACCAGAGCACAGGTGAGTTCAGAGCCACAGAAGGGCTCTGGGAGCAACCAAACCCCAGCCTGCTGGGTGAAAGAGCAGCTGGGAGTCCTAAGCCCAGCCCCAGTGATGCCCCCAGCTCTGGACAAACCCCCCAGCTGCCGTGACAGCCTCCAGCTCCCCAGGCAGTGCTGGGCAGGCACCATGTGCCGGACTTGCTGCAGTCTCCATGCCACAGTCAGCTTGGCTGAGGCACAACATCCCTGACCTGCAGCGTCCCACCACCTGCTGTCACAGTCCTGAGTCATACCTAAAAAAATCGCCTACTCACACTTTTTTTTTAAAGACAACAACAAGGAAAATGAAATCCACCCAAATCTTTTCTGTCCAATATGGATATATTCCATCATGCCTTCCCACAGAGACCCACACCAAAGATTGCACAGCACATTACACAACACATCACAGAAATGCTTCTTCAGCGTCTCCGCCTTTACTCTTCACACAGATGCTGGGCTACTTCTCCCCATCTCCCCAGTCCCTCCGCTTTCCTCCGCTTTCTAATTAGATGCTGTTTCACCTCTCCCCACCACCTACACCTCCACAACCATCTTCTCTCCATCCTGTCTTGTTGAAAGAAGGTTTAAAGGCATCAGCTGATGGGATCCCTCTGTGATACACAAGGAGAAGGATGCACCTGTCTTCAGGCAGAACATGGAGAGCCTTGTGGAGAGGGGAAACAAGCCCCTCTGCTGCTTTTGTTACACAAATGTTTGTTTTCTGTATCCAAATGTGTAACAGGAAATTAAGCAGTTCACCTTTGTTAAAGCACTTTTGCATCCCACAAATGCAGGAGACAGATGGTGTTCTTTCTTTGTTTTAAAAGATTAAAAATGGGAAAGAAAGGAAATGGCTGGGAGCTAATCTTCAGCCTGGAACACATTCACATATCCACATGCCCAGTTATCCATGCTCGTGGAGCCTGGGCAGGAGCAAACATGGGGACCCAGAGGGCTGAAGTGAGTCTGCTTGCAGAGAGCTCCAGACCTGTCACTTTGTGTCAGCTTCGAGGTGCAATCCTTCACTGTGTTCTGTGAAAATGACAAATTAGAGTGTTCTCCCCAGGCTGCAGTTGGACACACCAAGCAATATTTTCTAGAAACCACCTGAAGCAGAACTTTGCTCCAGGTCCTACTGTTGAGAATGGCAGGCTGTCAACGGGAGAGCTGCTGTGCACAAACACTGAGAATCAGACTTGGGAATATCACCAGACAGGTTGTAAATGTGACCAGGGACAGCACCAAAGAGTTTCAAAGTTCAGCTTTTCAGCCACATCTCCACCTTCCATAGGTGACACCCAGGAACAGTTTGGTTCTCACACTTGAGCTTATTTGTTCTCTGTATTCATTCAAAAGCCCTCAACTGGGGTACCTTGGTGGATTTTATGATAGGTCTGTGCACTTGAAAGGGTTGTCTCAGGAGCCTTGAAAAGCCAGTTTTCATGCAACAGATGTTAGGAATTAAAATTGAGAGGAAGATAGAGCACAAATGCACAATTGTTGTGAAGCCATGTTGTTTTTCTCACCTACGTTTGCAGGAGAAAGTGAATGCTGCTTCTTACCAGAGTTGAAGTCGGGTCTAATACAGTCAATTTACATGAGCCTCATGTGGCTTCATTAGTGTCACAACCAGGTTTCTATTCAAAGGGTTGACTACTTTTGTTCACAGGGAACTTAGAAGTGCAGGTTGCCACATAGAAACCAAATAGATTTCCCAGTCCTAAGACAGCACAGCTCACGCCAGTTCTTGCACAGAATGAATGCAGCGGTGCTGTGCAAAGGCAGAGGGAGAGGAGAGGGCAGGTACGAGATAGTGGTGGATGGGGAAGGACAGCGACTGTCCCATAACTGTGAGTGCACCAGAAGGGTGAATAATAACATCAGCTCCATGTGGTCTCCTGGTAAACATGTCCCCCAAGGCAGTGATTAGAGAAGGAGATTGAGAAATGAACGTATCTGGGTTCTTCTCATATGCTGGGAGTAGTGTGGCTGGGCTGTGGCTGGAGGAAGGATGAAGGACACTTGGCTCCTGGACTTCTGCTCTTTGCTGGGGGGAATATATGGCCTGGATGGGCTTCCCAGCTCTGTCACTGAATCCTGCTTTGGCCTTGGGCAAGTCATGTAAACTGTCTGCCCCTCACACCAGCAATGTAAATATGGGCACTCAAAACCTTAATTTGCTAGGATCCCTCTTTGGACTCTAACACGAAAAGGTCTCCATGCATGCAGAGCATGGACTTACTGATCAAGAGTTTTAAAAGTACCAAAAATCAGTGAAACCAGAGAAAGGCAAATAAATTAAGAACAAAAGGCTGTGCTGGTCTGAAGCTCAGCTCTTGCTCTGGTAAACAGGTGATAACTCGTTATTGCTTTGGTCATGCATGGCAATTTATGTTAGCAGAGAAAAGTCCACTAGAAAAGCCTTACGACACTGCATGAGATAGCATGGAGCAATCCTCAGCAAAGCGTTCTGCACAGACAGGATGAGATCTACAGGACACCACCACAGAGAAGACAAAAAATCCCACAACAGTGAACTGGCCTATGGAGATCGTCTCAATTCTCACTCTTTGGAGGCCCTCCCAGCCTTCACATGGCAATAGCAGCAAATTCTCCCATTGCAGAGAGAGCTGTTGGTGCTGCAGGAACACAAGCTTGGCTGGGATTGTCTCAATTGGTGTGACACTGACTGTGGTTGAGGTAGATCTAACATGGCTGAAGAAAAGGAGCCAGGCAAGAACATGGGTAATCACACAGGCTGCTTCTCATCCTCCCCTGGGCCTTCTCTTCCCCACTCGCTACTTCCTGAAGGTTCCACAGTGTACCTTCAGGAAGAGACTGTAGCCACCTCTCTTCCCTCAACACTGCCCAGTAACCGCACCGAGACCTTTTCCCAACATGGGCTTTTGTGCTGCACAGTGAAGATTGGTTCCCTCACTGGCAATTAAACTTAATGATAAGCCAATGTCTTGGGCTGGGAGAGGCGATATGTCTCAGCAGAAATCTGATCACATTTTTCCTCCTCCCCAACACAGTAACTCCACTTGGCAACTGCCTATCACATAAAGAAAACCTTCTGAGTTGGATCAAGACCATAGGTCAATCCTTTCTCAGGTAGCTGATAGAAATCATCCTCAAAGCCAAACATCCATGTTGTAACCAGAAATAAACCAGCCTTAGTCCAAGCACCAGGCTACAAACCACTTCTCCTTAGCCTGAAAAGCCCTTCCCTGCTGGTGGAGGGCCCAGCGACAAATGCCTACTCCAATGTGCTTCAAACTCTGCACATCACAGCTTCTCCTGTAGCTGAGGAAGGGTGAGAAACACGCTGTCCCCCCAGGGAGGCCACCATCCTGGGCAGATAGGGCAGTGCAGACAGGTACAAAGGGAGTGTGCAAGACAAGGGGACAGTGCGAGCACAAATCACAGAAGAAAAGGCAAAGGCATTCCTGACTCATTGAGTCTGTCCCCAGAGACAAGTGCAGGATTAGCCTCTGCACTAAACCCAGGCATTTTTATCTAGTTGTTTCCTGAACTTCTTTAGTGACAGACCTTCAGCAACCTACCTCTGGCAAATTATTCCATTGTCTAAATGATGGCCCTGCTGGAAAAAAGTGTTTTGAGGTTGAACCTAAATTGCCTATTATTTCTTCCTCCGTATTTTATGCACTTATCAGTCAGTCTTTCAGTTGCCTTTTCTCTAGGTCCCTGTATTAAGTTTCTTTAACACCAGAGGTCACAGCCTGTAGTCTTTGTCATCGCTTTGGATTATCTTTAATTTATCGATGTCTTCAAAAAAGAGGAATAAAAAATAGGAAGGAAGTAAGAATGGGATGACTCCAGAGCCATCCCAAAGCATGTGACATATCACAGAGAGATCTATGTGTAGACACCTGCATGGATGTCTGAACTACAAGCATGCCCAGGACTGAAAAGGAGTGAGGTTCAGGGATGCCTGATTGACATCTGTGTGCATGTTTCAGTGAGGGAATAACCAAGGAAGTGAGCCCAAGAGCTCCAAAAACTGATTTATTGTAACATTTCCTAGTCTCCCTTTGCTCTGAGCGTCAGACTGCTGCTTGAGCTGCCTTACCCTGTAGTAATCAGTGCTGTAGACATCTCTTGACATCCCAAAGTCTCCAATCTTCACCAGCAGGTTGGCTCCGACCAAGCAGTTCCTGGTGGCCAGGTCTCTATGGACAAAGTGCTGGGAGGCAAGGTACACCATTCCAGAGGCGATCTGGCTAGCGATGTGGAGCATCTGGGATAGCCCTAGCTCCCCTTTGGCTTGTCGAGGCTGCCCATCCACGAGGATCATAGCATCTGGGCCATGTGCCCTATAGGGAGGAAGAAGCAAAAAGCATAGAGTTGGGTCTCAAAAGTGACCAGGAGATAGGAATCCCATACGGTCGCTGTTCCTGCTGGGGTGGGGACCAGCTCCCAACTCTGCACTGTGAGAAGGTACACAGAGTTGCAGTGGAAAGAAAAAAAGAAAAGCTTAAGAGAAAAAGAGGTTGTGGTAACATTTGGTGGGTAAGCGGGTGCCCTACATCCTTCTCCTATCCTTACTCTTCCACAAGCAACTTCTTATAGCCACAGATGGAGACTGCCATGACAGAGGGACCATTGGCTTGATGCAACATGGGCGTTCTTCTCTGGCAAGACCTATGCAAAACTAATGAGCCTCCAGATATTTACGTGTGCTCCAGTTAATTCTTACACCTTGGAAACCTTCCCAGAAGTAGAGATATCACCCCCTTTTCTTCCACAGCCATCATATTCTTGCTACCTGGTCTCTTCATTAATCCCAAACAGCCTCCTCTATTTCCTCCAAACACCAGATCACCAAACAACCTCCCCCTGATCAATACCAATGCAGCCAGAGATCACATAAAAGGTTTCAGAGGAACGCCAGCAGCTTCATCCCTGGAAAATACCTTTTATACCCTAAGCTGTCCCAGAGGTAACACAGGTACTGTAAACTGTGAAGGCACGAGCAGAGGTGCAAAGGTTACACCTGGTTGTCAGCAAATGCAGAGAACATCCTGGGCAACAAAAGGAAATATTTTGCTGAACTAAGTGCATTGTAAATGCAGGACTGAAGGTCAGTCACATTCCTGTCCTGCCCCCTTTTTAATCCCCTGCCTCGCTGTGTACCAAGCCTGTCTTTGCCGTGCTCCCTCTGTGATGTCTTTTCCCCTGGTAGAGCTCACCCTGTGGTAGCCTGTGTGAAGGTGGAATAACAAAAGCCCTCATATTTAGGGAAAAGCAAGAGATTTTGCTGTGACCTTCCTCCTTGTGACTAAGATACAGTACAGCATTTCCTCCAAGGCTTTCATACTGTTCTCTTTGAAATGATTCTTGGCATTTCACCCCTGTCATCAGCAGTAACCCCATGGAGAGCTAGCAAATTGAAATTGCACGTACAGAGCTTTCCCTCCTTCTTCACATGGGACTGAACAACCCACAACAAGATCCAAACTGTTTCCCTCCTTTGTCTCTGTTCCCTAATTGCTCTGTTGGGCTTGAGGGTGCACCAAAGGGATTAGCATCCAGGCATTTGGGGCTCAAATGATAGTTTTTCAAATGCCCTTGTCTTCAGCTACCTCCTGCTGCCCTACCACTGGGAACATGGCTCTGAAGGTCCCCTCCTGGTAGGAAGGACAGCTGGAAGAGGAGAGAAACTCTAGAAATGAGTGCTGACAAGCCAGGAGTGTTCTCTGGGAGCCACGAGTGGGTGATGCTGCAGTGAACGTGGGATGAGCTGGCTGGGAGCAGCACTGCAGACGGCAGGGCTGGGGCTGCCGGGGGAATCTCGAAGGCTCACAGGCATGGTGAAAGCAGCAGCACACTGGAAGAACTGATGGGAGCAAGGAGGAGCTGCAGAAGAGTGTATGCAGAAATGACTGCTTGATGTCTTATTTAAACAGCCCACAGACGGGTTTACCCCAGGAAATTACCTGGTGGTGACAACAGATGTCGACAACAAGTAAAGCTGAGCCAGGACTGAGCAGGTTAGCTAAAAACAGCAAAGCGGGACAAACAATAGCTTCTAAAACTGTGCTGGACAGTTTGTACCAGTCATGCCTTGCAGTTACACCATATTGAGCTGCAGCTGATACCTGTTGTCATCAAAGGTAAACATTCCTAGGTGAGAAGTGAAGGATATATTACTATCTCATTGCTGCCACCTTCTTCAAATACAATAATGGCCCCCAAAGAAATGTCTCTCTGAAGGGAACAGGTGATGTTTAAAAAATGGTCAGCCAACACCTTTATTTCACTGGCTCTTTTTACATCGTACTATATAGGACACATCTTGGTATGTCCTATATAATACATACACCTCCCTCCCTCCCTTTCTCCATCCCATGCAGGTATAGTCCAGAAGAAAGAAGTATCAACACATTTATGAGATTAACAGGAGGGATATTAGTATATTTACTTGCATCAAGAAGCCTGCAGGGAATACAAGAGGGGTTTGCTCACCTCTTCTTGGGGAAAGAGGTTTCATTCAGCTTTACAGAAAGGCCATAACATTAGGTGGATCCCCTGTTAAAGAACTGTTGGGGGGGGGGTTATTATGGTGTGATAAAGGCTTTAGTCAATCTGGGGAAAAAAAATCACCCCTCTAGCTGCATGCTTCCACTGCTGAAATGCCTCTTTCTGTCCCAAGACAGTCCAACTGTGGGGGCTGCTCCACAGGAGGGACTGACACAAAAACATCAAAACTATGCAAGTTTTCTAACAAAATCTATTGCCTTTCTGAGTTTACAGCAAATGGCAACAACTTACTATAGACTGCAAAGAGGGTTTGTAATGGCAACATGCAAACATTCCTACTTCAAATTCGCTGCTGCCACAGACAGAAAACAAAAGCTAGAAAACCAGTGACAGAAGGAAAGGGAGGAAGCAATGGAGATATTCGGTGAGCAGAGAGAGAAGGCCATTGCTGCAGACCCCTGAGCAGGGGGTCTGTGTGCTGGGGAGCGCCCAGCCGTGCCACGCGCACAACCTGCGGGCAGTGTCCAGCCCCTGTGCACACCAGCCCTAGGGATGCCGTGCTCCCTGGAGAGCAATGCCTCTATTTCTCCACAGCAGGATCTTTTCACTATCCCTTTTCTATTAGCCAGGACACCACGACTGCAGTCTCCCCGGTGCAGAGAGCAGGGTAACTTGTTGCACCACCGGCAGTGGTCTTACAGGCAGGGGCCCTGGGAGGCATGTAGAGCCACCCCAATACATGCCACCTCTGGCCCAGCTGGTAGGTGTTGATCCTAGTTCTCCCCCTTGCCACACCAGTTAATTTTGCAGACCAGTAAAATTCTCTCTCTTTTCTGGGAAGCCTACAAATGTCTAACAACGCTTAGGGGAATTTATTTATTGTGCTTTTCTCTAGGAAACTGGGTCTAAAGTGAGCCTCTTCTATTTTACTGCTTTTCCAATTTCTGCAGTTAAACTGGGAAAAGTCCATCGGAGTGTCTCTTACAGACTCCCAGCGCCCCTGGCCTCCAGTGCCTGGAAGGAACTGACTCCTGCTGTGGGCTGGGTGAATCATACCACAATAAAAACTGCTACTCACCAGGGATGCCAGGCACTCCTGCGCCACCAACCTTCTCTGACCCCCTTGCAGCCCCCATCCCTCACCATCGCCGCTGTGAGGATAGCAGATAGCTGACCTGACACACAAAGCCCAAGACTCTCTTTCCATATGGCCCCTTAGGCGTTTTGCTGGGTATAAGCACCCTTGTCCCAAAAGCCAGCTTCCTTTGGGACACAAAGGGATTTCACTGCCTGTCACACAACAACAGAGAAGGGAGCTCGTATCTGCTTGCTCCGTAGCTGCTTGCCCCACAGTTGCATGAGAAGGAAAAGCCAGCAGCTAAATGCAGCTGGAAGATGTGAGGCTGCAATCCCAGGAACCGCACATCTGGAAAGTTTCTTTTCCTTCATAAAGGCCAAAGATAATACAACAATGAGCTTTCTTCTCCAGTGACACCAGGACAGGCCCTGGCCTCCCAGGGCATGAGCATTTCTCAGACATGTCCCAGGGCAGGGTGGGGACATGGGAATGAGGGGACGCATGGCTTCAGCACGATATCAGACTTAGGACTGCACTATTGTGTGAAACAATTACGCAAGGCATTGGCAGTGGGCACGAGACATCCCTCTGAGACAGTGGGAGAGCCTGTTTTGGACTATACTGTTTGGGAGGTCAATTAGAGCAGTGAAAGAGGCTATGCCTCAGCCATAATGCGTACCTCCTCTAAGGAGAATAAGGTTGCTGGTTCTGCCAGGAAAAAAGATGGGTCAATTTTCTGCTCTTCCTTGTGAAGCACTTCAAGAACATGGTCTCTCATGCTCTATTTTAGACTGCCTTCCTCCAGCCATGAGGCTGAGGCACTGTCCATAACAGTGCATCTCCAATCTGTGCTAAAACACTGTTTCAGCCCAATGCATGGTTTCATGCCGGTAGGCAGAGTTCAATCCACTGCTGCTGGGAGGTTGCTGACCACCTGCAAGACAGGGTACTACAAGAGAGGGTCCCAGGATAACCAAGGCTGCTCCCCTTTGAACGTGGGTCTGAGGAGCTCTGCAAAGCTGGTATAGCATCAGCCTTCGCTCATCCTACCTTGTCAAGGATGTCATCTATCCAGAGCCTGAGACAGGGACTGAGCTATAAAAATTATATTCAATCTACCCACAACTATGCCGAAACAAGGAGGGAAACCAATGCAGGGATGTTCCCAGCCCAGCCACTGCCCTGCAAATGTCCCAAAGGAGCTGCAGACAGGTTGGCACTGCTTGGGAGAGGAAAGAAGAAACCTTTGAGGTCCTTCCCCATAGCTGTTCTGGTGTAGGTGATTGCTTAGAAATGAAAATCTCAGGGAAGGACCTGTGTTTCCTGGTCAGAAACTGACTGTGATGGTGGAAAAATAATCACCGAGTGTATCCCAACCCCAGATCTAGACCTGCTGTGCTCAAGCTTCTTGTTCCTGCTGCAATCATGTTCACACTTAGCAGTCAAAACAGGAAAATATCAAGGGTCCAATTTTCTAAATACTGGGAAATAAAACTACTAATTATTTCAAGAGGTAAGTACCACTCCACTTGCATGCAGGTTTCAGAGCATAATTTCTGTATCGTGGGAGAACAGCACCACAAACATCCTCCCACAGTTGCTCCCTGCCCCTCACTGCTGGCAGATTCAGGGCACACAAATGATCTGCCTCATGCTGATGAAATGGTTGAATGATGATTGGGGGGGAGCTCCAGCAATTTGCGTCTCTCTAGAGGCAGGGAAGGCAATTACGGCACTTTGTCAGGCCTTGCCTAGCTTCTTGAGTAGCGTGGTACCACAGGTTAGGATAGTTTGTACCTCAGTCAGCATCGCTGATGCCGCTTAGGGAACAAGGACGAGGGATGGACTCCACAGGCACTGCCTGAGGCCCCTCCAGCATTTCTCAGCTCTCTTCAGCTCTTTTCTGAATACAGGAATGAGAGCTAAAGATCAGTAAAAGCCCAGGATACCAATCAGACCAAGGACTCCAGCAAGATTCTCAAAGGAATATTTTGGTTATGGTGCTATTGAACCAGGAGCTGAGCGACATGGGGAGAGATGGCTCGTGGCCTTCCTGCCTCAGCAGGGCATGTCTTTGCTGGGTGGATGGGACTCAGAGCTGCTCACAGCCATAGCTTCATGTCCTACCCCTGCAGGGCAGAGAGGGATTGCAGCCAAGCTTCCTGCAGCTTCAAACTCGCTGGGGTGGGAGAAGACAAGTCAGGTTTCCATAGCTCACAGGGACCATGCCTGGGACTATCTAAAAGGAAATGTTGGGGTAGGGTTAATAAAGCACCAAATCTGGTGAGGACCATCATCTCCTACAAGCCGTCCTTGGAACAACCAGCTCTCGTACCCAGCCCACCAGCATCCACATGGCAGTGGTGTCACCGGTACACCACAGATCTGTCACAAGCCACACCAAGGCTGCAGAGCGGCTGTACAGCATCTCCCGTGCCCTCCTTTGCACATACCTCAGGAACTTGTTCAGGTCCCCGTGCTTCATGTACTCGAAGACCATGATGAGGGGGTCGCCATCACCACACACGCCGTAAAACTTGACGATGTGCTCATGCTGCAGGTTGGTGAGCAGCTCTGCTTCCCTCTGGAAATCCTTGCGGGCTGCCAAGGTGGGGTCTTTCAGCGCCTGAAAGAAGGGGCACAGATATGCACAGGGTGGGCTCAGGCAGGGGCAAAGCCAAAACAAACAGGTCACAGAATCACAGAGGAGCTGATGAGGAAGGGAGGGAAGAGAAACTGCTGCCGCCAGCCCATTTGCACTGGGCGGGCTGGCAGTAGGGGCCAGTGACACCACCTCCGTGTTTCGTTCATGTAGCTACCGGCCCAGCAGGTTCCCCAACTCATTTCCCAGGCAGCAGCAAACATACCTCAGAGGGTAATAGCTTCCAATTATTCCCAGCTTGGGCAGGATTTGTACTGGTGACCTAGGGATGAATGGCTTCATATCTCATTATTATTAAATTCCTGAGCCAGCCAGTCCTTGCTATCTGTCTTTTATTTTGAAATAGCTGACTACACTGCCTTTATTCAGAAGATGGATTTGCCTGGCTGTGCAGTTATTGTGTGGATTTTTCAAACTGCCTCTGAAGAAGGACACTGTCAAGTCTTTTCTCATAATTTTTAAAATCATGTTTTTATTCCCTGCTGTTTATAACAGCTCCCCTGGCAGACTGATGCTGAAATCGGTATCCTTATTGAGAATATCTCATCTTCCACATTTGAGCGCACCACTTTGCCACTGCAGGGTAGCTTGCAGGCTCCAGGCTGCGTGGACCAGCCCAACATTGCAGGGTTGCTATGAAGATGTTGCTGTAGGTGCAGCTGGTGATCAAGGAGGGTTCCCCAGGTTTGGAGGCCACTTGTTTGGGCATTATCGTGCAGTTGCATCGGAGAGCTAGTTTGAAAGCAGCATGTTGTCATCCCAGGGTATCAAGGGAGGGCTCTTCCATGAGCACTTAGTAAAAAAGTTGAAGTCCAGAACATTTGACAAGATGGGATAGCTACGAGAATCAGCACAGTCTTTACAAACATTTAAGGAAATGAAGAAGCAATTCTGTTCTGAGTTGCTTAGGTCTCTGTTATAGTCTCCCCATCTTCCAGGCGCCAGGACTGTTTAGTACCAGTTCTGGCTTTAACTGTGCAGCCTAACGGGAGTTGAAAAGGATTAAAGGCAACCTGTTTTAGTTACCCCCAGATTCAATCTGATGTGCACCGGTTCCCCCTCAGTGGTGGGGAAGATAGGTAGCTCTCCCACAAATACGCCTGCCCCCTTTTCCCCGTGCTTTGAACCTCCCCATGCTGACAGGAGAGGTGGCATCAGCAGGTGCAGGCTCCAATTTATGTGCAAAAAGGGATATTAAGCATCAGAAAGCTGTGCATAGAGGAAGGGGTCGAATATGCTGCTAACGCACCTCCGTCTGGTCCATGGCACTGCTGGGTGCAACGCCATGCGCAGCGAAGCAGCGAGTCCTCCAGAGTAGCTGCTTTTCCCCTTGGAGCAGATCTCCTGCGAGGTTTTTACCCAAGCCTTAGGACACTGCCTCATCTCCTTCTTCTGCTCCCAAACTGCTAGTCATATGGCATAATTTTATTTTAATTCTATGTCCTCTGGGATAGCTTGACTAGAGATATTTAGATGGATGTTACTTACACTGTGCAGATGGCAAAGCATCCATCCTTATCTCAGGCACCCAATTACTTTTAGTCATTTAATATCTTCATAATGTTGATGCTACCCTATTTTTCCCCAGGAAAACAGCCCCCCTCCCCCATCACTCTTTCCTCCCCCTTTTTCCTGCAGTTGCATGCAATATTTCAAGCTGCAGTGAGTTTAGGCTTCCCCTCCTTCACACGCAATCATTTCCACAAGGTGTTAGGACTGCAACTGTGTAAATATCACACAGAAAAAAAAAAAAATATTAAAAACCCACATTCCTAAGGTTGCACAGCCAAGCATTTAGAAATAAGGGAAACAAGAGCTGAAAGTGGTGGAACAGGGAAAGAAGACCAGGACCAGAGGAAGAGAAGGAATGTCTCAGCAAAACCACTGAAATGCCTCTCCTGGGAAGGTTTGGGGTGTATTTGTGCCTCCATCACACAATTTCTGCATGACGTCTGGCAAGTCACTCAGCATCTGCGGGTTGCAGCCGTTGTCATGAAGTGTCAGTTGTTCCAATATTACCCAGGAAATCCCCGCTCACGCAGCATCAGGGCCAGGTCTGTACAAGCTCCGCGTGTTTACTGCAGTAGCAGGGGTCAATGTGGGTCTGGTACCTGCTGCCTGCGGGGCTGGAAAGGCAGGTTAGTAACTCCATCCTCCACCTAAGTGGATCCTTTCAGCTCAGTTTCCCTGTTTATTCATCTGCCCTCTGCAAAATGGGGATAATACAACCCCAGCACCTCGCTGGGAGGCTGTGAAAACGAGCGCGCTCACATCTAGGGAGCTCTCAGACACAGGAGTGATCGTCACAATGAAGCAGTCCATAGAGAAATGAAAAATACGTGTTCAGAGGACATGCCCTGAATACCAGCCCCTCCAGCATTTCTAGTACTTGACTTTGTCACCTCAACACTCTTCACTGAATATAGATTTTGTGCATTTCTTAGGATGTTTTTAGAAGCAAGCTGAATAAAACAGGAAGCTTGTCCATGCCATCACATCAAAACTCAGCTTATCTGCGGGGCTGCAACCTTTAGATCCACTGAAAATCTGAGTCCGTTTAACCGAGTGAGTAACACAGCCACTTCCTTTGGCCCTGGGAGGGAGTCCCTGAGAGCACAGCAGAGGCAGACCCTGGGCTGCGGACCCAGCTGCCCCAACCAGCGCGTCCTGCTGCCGCCCTGAGCGGCAGTGGCCGGGGAGGCAGTTCCCAGCCTCTGTCGGGAGCAGGAGATCTGCGGGAAATGCAGCCAAATCTCAACTTAATATGTAAAGCCGTTTTATCTTTCCCTTTTTTTTTTTTCCCCTAAGACTTAGAATGTGACCCAAATCAGAGGGGTTTTTCCCTGCCCCGCCCCCGCCCCGAGCTGGCAAGAAGCCAGACTTCAAGGCCCTGCTCTAAAGCTGGGTCTGTATGATCTTGCAGGATGAAAGGCACTCTGGAGATGTAAGCTCATAGTAGCAATTAATAGAAACAAGTTCGGATGCTGTCTCTGCTTACATGCAAATGAAATTCAGTAGACACTTGAGAGACAGGATCGCATAAGGGACGGCTGACACTGATCGGCAGGTACCAGCCATATAATCAGGCAATTATTCATATGAGTAGCTGTGCTACCTCGGCTTTAACCAGTCTCAGAGGTGAAAGGTGCAATCTTGCAGTTCACAGTCCGAGCACAAGGGGACAAAAAAAGGCTTGAACTGCCAATGATTAAAACAACTCTCAAGTGACTGGATGCCTCCAGCACCCTGGAGTGCTGGAACCTTTCTCCTTCTAGAGCATCAGTTCAAATGCAGATCTTCTTCCAGGGAGTTAGGAGGCTTCATTTAGCTCCTGGGGATTAGACTATGTGTGTCTGCCAACTGGTGCCACTTGAGAGGAGACCACATTTCTGCACTGAGCGGTCTCCTCTGCCC
Organism: Mycteria americana; assembly: GCF_035582795.1. Taxonomy (NCBI): domain Eukaryota; kingdom Metazoa; phylum Chordata; class Aves; order Ciconiiformes; family Ciconiidae; genus Mycteria; species Mycteria americana. The sequence continues at coordinate 62,505,142 of NC_134370.1, read as the reverse complement.
AGAGCCACACTGACGGGGCACAGCTCACATGAAGACCCTCACAAGGATGCAAGCAGCACAGTGCAAGCCAAGCTGAACTTGTGTCGGCTCAAAATCACCAAAACAGGAGAGAACTGTGGCTAGGCAAGCAGGAGCTGACTGGAGCCAATCTGGGTTGCTTCGCTCATCTTGCAGCAAATTGATCCCAGCAAATTGTTTTGTCGTGCTTAGCCTTTAAGTGCTCATTTTTGCCGAGGCCTTTTTTGTTGCAGCTTCTGCATGTTCCACAAAGAGATCAAATCCGGAAAAAGAAGAGCCCCGCTCTCTCATGGAGGGAAGGTGGACTTCACACTGCGCTGCTGCAGCTGCATGGGAGCTTACAGCTTCCAGACCAGCTTCTCCTCCCCGTCTGTCTCCTGGCCACGTCGGCAGGAAGAGAGTCTTTGGCATTGGTGAGAATAGACGACCTTGAAGCAAAACACTGAAACTTTGTGTGACTAAGTGGATTTACCACAATCTCCGGTATCAGATAAATCTCCGCCCCTGGCCCCCAGCCCTCCCCTGCTTCTCTTTCCCACGGAGGCTCATCCAGCCTCGCCTCGCTGGGCAGCCCCTGCCCTACTCTCTGCCATTCGCCCTTGGGATTTACCTTCACTGCCACCAGCATTTTGTCGTTGGTGGGGCTGAGGTTGTAACACTCGGCCAAGAACACCTTCCCAAAGGCACCTTCTCCCAGCTCCCTCTTCAAAACGATGTCTCTCCTCTTAATATGCTGGACATCTGTTGGAGGGAGGGGAGGAAGAGGGAGAGGGTTGAGGGAAGAATGAATCAGGGTTAATTCAGGGAATGGAAAACAACTAATTCAATTTTCTAGCAAGCTGCAAAGGATCTGAAATTGCTTTGCAAAAATATCTACGGGGATCTTTTTACCCACCCACGGAACGCAGCCATCTCTGGGATGGAGCTAGTCTCATGCAAAACATCTGCGAGGAAAGTACTTGAGGTTTATCATATTTTTCACTATAAGCTTGCGGCAAGCTTGTCCTCAGGGAGAGGAACCTTTGGGGCAAAATCTGCTACAAAGACCTGAATCTCTTTGGAATGTTCCTGGAAATAATTAATCTCCTGTGAGGCTTAGCAAAGGTCACATACATACTTCCGATGTCAGGCCAGGCAAGATTAGAAGGTCCTGTTGAGTTTTGCATTTCAATCGGGATCAGTTTAAACCCAAACTTGGGCAGATTTTTGAGACTGAACCTTGGCAAGTCAAAGCATTCCCAAGGGGAGGAGGACCACTGATCCCCATGCCCCTTAGGGAATGAGCAGGAGCCCGTTGGACATGCCAAGCACTGCCCCACAGCAAGACCCTGACCCTGCAGCCATCTCCTACGCAACTATTCCCTCAGAAACAAGGTCATCCCAGGATAAATTCACTGGCACAAACATTAGTTTCAATGATCCTTTCCACTGACATTTAGGACGGCAAGGACCGACAGAGAATAGCAACCAAGGTTTCAGGAAGAATCAAAAGAGCAATAGCTATTAATTTAACAAAGGTACAGAGGCCTATGAAGATTAGTCTGCTCAGCTAACAGGGTCATTCATAAGGGCTAGATCTACCCACGTATTAGGCACCTACAAGGGTAGATAAGTGACTAGCAGGATCTCCAGAAATGATGGGTCATGATTAAATGCCACTGGTTGCTGGGAGAGCTTGGGGGTCTCCATACTCTCTTTTGGGGATGACACTAGGGTACAGCTACTTGCTGCCAAACCTCTAAGCACCCTTCTGGCATCACAGCATCTATACAGCTCCTCTGGCAATACAAAGAGGCTTTTTTAAATGCCTGGAATGAACTGTGGAAGCAGCTAGAGATGCACAGCCACCATAGCATTTTCTGGAGGTGCAGTACCCAAAACTTCATCTCTCTGAACTGCACTTCACTGGAGCTTACTGCCTTCCTTGAGAACTGTGGTAGCACAGACCACCCACAGCTTCAGCCTGATGGTCATGGCAGGGCAATGAGAGCTGTACACTCTTCTCCAGTGCTTGGTGAGCAAAAGCTGATGCATTAGAAGTTTCCTCAAGCAGAGGCATTAAATGGGACAGTGCCCTCTTTCCACTCCTATCCTGGGGCATTCATGACTTGGCCTTGCATCTGCTTGCTCAAAAACTGGACTGCTTTTGAGTCTTTTCCATCTCCTCCATGTGCCACGGGAGCTGTACAGGTATGCACCCCTTAGCTCAGATGCATTTCCCTTAGGGCACTGCAGATGCAGGAGGTGGAGGTGACTAACACCGGGTTTCAAACTGGCTGCAGGGAAGCATCGTTAACAGCGATCACAATCTGCCACCAGCTCCTACCACCCAGGTGCCTGAGTAGGCACCTGCATCGACCCCAGAGAGCATATGCCCCACAATAACATAGGTACCACCTAATGCATCAAAGAGATAATGGAATGGAAGACTAACATCCTAATGGCTTTCATACAAGTAGGCTTTTTGATTAGGAGCTCACAGGCAGGTTTAAGGAGCTGCCATCTCTGGCCCTTTTTCTTGTTTGGGAAGATGGATGCTGCGAGATTGCATAAGCAATGGGCCTTGTAATGAACAATGCCTCTATAGAGAATTCCTGTTGACCTTTTCATTAATTGTTCAATAAACTGAAAACTGTTAGTTACCAATATTAATATTAGTAACATTAAGGCACAGGATGGTAGGCACATCCAAAATGACTTTGGTTTTAAATCTGGAGTGACAGCCAGGAAGAACAAATCACATGTGGACTTTGCCTTCTCCACCTGGTTTAGTTGAGTGTTTAAGGAGTACCTTGAGAAATCTGAAATATTATGTGCTGAAATGTTAAGTGATACACTTGGGTGAGGAAAGTCCTAATCTAAGAAAAGCTCAAATGGCACCAATTTACTTAATAGAGTAGAGGAAAAGGGGTTTTTTTCCTCTTTCTCTTGGCAAGCATTTCTATAGCACTCATCACTACAGTACCTAGGATTTGCTGTATTGACAAACCATGTATTTGCATTCTTGTTCTCATGAATAGCAGCAGTCAAGAAAGCTGTGGGGAAATGTTCTTGTATTAAGAGGAGCCCAAGGACACTTTAAAAAAAACAGAATCCTAACAGAAATGTAGCAATTGCAATCCGACTGCCCCATTTAACGTGAGATAAAGTTAAAAAGGAAACTGTCTCAGAATAACCAGCAATACTATTTGAGATTATTTACACTTCTGATGAGTAAGCAGTAACATCATGAGAACTGAAGCAAACCTCTCTTTCTGAACTCCCCAGGGTCTTGCCCAAAATTTTCAGCTCCCAATTTTTCCTCCCAACAACATCTTAATAAATGATCAGACATTTCTGAGAGCCGGCATCCAGACTGTGTAATTATGTCTACATTATTAAAATAATATCCCATCTGTCTTCAAGACCAGATTTCGCAGCAAGTTGTTAGGGTCACCTGAGAAGGTTCAGGGAAAATTTATATGAAGAATTTAAGGAGATATTGTAGCAGACGGAGTTGAACTGAGGGAGGAGCAATCCTTTTGAAGTAGTGGACTCACGTAGCACTGCTAGATTTAAAGTAAACTTGGATGGTTACAAAAACCAAAGGTTCATGAAGTTAAGCAGTTTGACAGCATCTGGACAATCTTGACATAGAGTCAGAAAAGTACTTTTGCTGATCACAATTTCTCTCAACCTCAAATGGCCATAAATTTTGCTTTACAGTATTTTAGGCACAAATGGAATAATAAGTGAGTTATAATAAATTGCTTTTTCACATGCTATAGGCTTAAAATACTGAAGTTTACATCAAATTCTTCCATTCACAGTGAGATCAGCACTATGATTAATTCTACATTACTATTAAATATGGGCTTTAAACAGAATGCAATGACAAACCGCCCTGGCACTGTGCGAATGGCTGTGTTATTGTGCTAACCTTGCATCTCTGCTCGTCTGTCCTGGCTGTAACTCATAAGGAAGGCCGAGTAGCCATGAAAGATGTTGTGCTGCAAGGGCACCCGGGAGGTTCATCTGCATAAATCTGTTTACCTCCTCCTGGAGAAAGCTGAGCCCTGTCTGATAAACAGCTGGTGTTTATTTGTTTTAGGCAGGCAGTGGTGTGCTAATCTGTCTCGGCTGTGTTGCAGTCAGCCCTGCCGACAAGGTGTATGCAAACTGTCTTCCCGTAAGTACCACTCTTTTTTTTCTTCCCCCTGTACCATTAACTTATAAAAACAAGCTGACAAGACAATTCAAAAGAAGAATCTACACAGGAGCCACAGTAAGACCTGACAGGAAAATAACCAGACTTGACAGCATGATGGGAAGTCATTCAAGGCCATGCTGTATCTACAGGAAGGATGTGAGCGCACAACACTGAAGTAATTCCAGTTTTAAATGAAACACCTTTCAGTCCTTGTTGTGGGATTACTATGTTGCTGCATGACACAGAAGGAAAGTTGGGCAGATTCTCCACCTTCCTTCTTGTCCATCAAGATTTAACACACGGAGAACGTGTTTCAAGCTCTTGCCTTCGCCGCTGTTCTGAATAACACATAACCACATCAGAAAACACTCGACCTGCAGCTGGTTGGAAATGCCCCACGACTTCAGTTCAATGATGGTAGCATGTGGGTAAGCAAGAGTATTAGTAAGAGGACAAGTCTGGGACACTGCACTCACCTTTACAAATTGCCTCCAGAGCAGAAAGCTTTCCTTTTCTCTGGAAGAGTCAAGGCAGAAGGGTTGCGACTTTGGATCTGCGATGGGATCTTACCTAACCTCCTCTGAACCTTTTGCAGGATGGCTAACTTGATCTGTGCTTAAAGTGCACTCAGTCAGAAAAGTGGCTGTCTAAAAACAGCAACTTCTTCCTCCCTGTATTTGCTCCCATGTGTCCCTTAGTCATGTCTGCTCCTCTTCTTGACACAAACATATTCTAGTTTGCTAACCTTGCAAACCCAGCATAGCCATGAGATAGAGGGGAAGAAGAAGAGGGAACAAGATTAATTTTGCTTTTCTCATACATCAATCTACCACGTCCTGATGGGTCACTTCTGCACTGGCTCCTGGGATGGAGCCTGGAAAAGCCAGAACTTTTTAGTTTAAATCACTGATTCAATGACTCTTCACCCACCGTTTACACTCGTATTGCAGAATCTCTCTTGCTTGTGACAAGGTCAAGGCAAAAAGACCCCAACTCAACGTCCAAATCCCAGGTAGAGCACACAGAGCTGGTAACAGACTGTGTGCAATGAAAACACCCTTTTCCTAATAACCACCACATTTCAATCACATGAACAGAAATCAGAAAGTTGCATGCGTACATTTCATGAATCTAATTTTCAAATTATTGTCTCATTTCCAAATCAGTCCTGGGAATCAGGTGAGGAAGAGGTGGGTTCAATGACACTGCAAATTCTGCATTTCAGATTCCCTTCACAGCCAGCATCCTTAAAACCATGGTTTGATAATACTCTTGAAGCCTGGATGCACAGGATGAAGTGTTTGGGCACAGATAACTACAGTGGGAGGTAAATGGACAAATCAAACTCCAGAGTAAACCACGGGCAGTGCCAGTACTTAAGTTACAGCAAAATGCAAAACTACTTCTTAAGCTGGATCATTTACGCCAGGTCTGAAATTAATTCCTCACATCTCCTTCTTTCAAACTCCTGAACAGCAGTCTATCTGGTTGCCCTATTTCTAGTGAGTTTCCTGTCCTTGGACTCTTAATTCATGAACAACATGTAGCTCACTGGCGAAACACAGCAAACCTATGGAAATTTTTGCTTTTACTTTTACGACCCTCTTTATCAGCAGCTTTCTCTTCTAGCCTAGAAAAGACCAATATAAACTTTCTATCAGTTTCTTTTCTCTCTATACATGTGTCCCTGTTTTCCTAGAGGTAGGTCCTTTCCTGCACCTCTCCATCACCAGCTGCCCCCTCCCTTAGCTTTGTCACTTCATGCCATTTCTTCTCTCTTTTTCTTCTTCCCTATTTCTTGCCCCTCTTGCTGTTCAATCCCTGTTTTAAAACTGATTTCTTTTAGATGTGTTTCTAGGGTATCCTGATTTGAGTCTGATCCTGGGCTCTTTGTGGTAATGGCCTTGATTTTCATAAGCTTCTAAAGCCTCATTTGCATTCAACAGCACTTTATAAATGATAACAACGACATTTTTCAGTAGCGGCTGAGTCATTTGCTGTAACAACTAATTTATGCCAAAGAGTTGTCTCTTTTTTCTTTATATATAAGTTGTCCACAAAAAGGTAGCAAAGTTCTCAGTTAGTCAATATGATTCATTCACTTCTTTCTTGACTCACTGCTAAAATAATTCTTATGAATAAACTCTGCATAGCTTCCTTGCTCCGTGACAATTAAAATCAAATAAACAAAGCTTACAATTTACACTGGAAATCTTGTCATTAAGACATGTAACTACCAAACAGAGTGCCTTTCATGTCAGCCAGTCAATTGCAACCTGGATGTCAACCAAACATGTTGATGAGTTACCTGATGTACCTGATCAGAGCAAAGTGTGCAGATCCAGTAGGACCAGATCAAAAAGCCTTGCCGCTGGAGAGCTGATAAGTCATTCTCTCACAGACCTGTCTTATAGTGAGAGAAGATAATGCATAGGCTAGCTGCACAGAGTCTGAGTCTCCCTCCTGGCCTGGTGCAAATCCATCAAAGGCAATGAAGGATACTGATTTCAGTTGTGGACTGCTGTGAAGTACACGTAAACAAAGGGAGAATCAGTCCCATATCATTTTAAAAAAATTGAGACATTAACAGGCTGTTTCTTATCTCTGTATGGACTCCAAGTAGGTAGCCCTCCATTTCTGGTGGCTTCTCTCTCAGCTCTGACATGAGCCACCTCTGGGAACAGGCCCGGATACATGCTTCAGCAGCTCGGCGCTGTGCCCAGACGCTGGTTCTTTTCCAGGTTCCTCTGTTAAGGCACCCTTCAAGGACTCAGCTTCAAAAGAGTTGTGATTATAAGCACCAAGCAGTTCTGACAGTCCTTTCAAAGAGGCCCCAAATCATGAAGGTTTATGTAAAGCATATCTGAATCTCTGGGAACTTCATGGAGCAGGCACAGTCCTCGGCTGAGCCACCTGGGCTCCAACACATGGGTGCACCAAGGTCCTTCCCAGCCCCTTCTTTGCACCCCCTGTGGACAAGACCACCTCACTCAGACCTTTCTCTTCACTTTGGGGGAAGTATCTCAATCTTACTAATTCTGCGTGAATGCTCTAATAGCCATTTGTGTGTGTCCACAAAGAAAAATATAGACAGAGACTTTCTCACATCTTCCATCCATCTCTCCTTTGGCCTTGACAGAAACAACCTGAAATGCAAAGGATGCTCTCCCTTTTACTGTGTTACCCCTCTCTTTGTGTTACCCTTCTCAGGTTTTTCGATCTCCAGCAAACCAGTATACATCATTGGCCTCACAGCCTGTCTTCAGACTGTTTTTCATGTCTTGTGTCTTACCAAGATGCTGGCAACTTTCTTCCAGGCAGCCCCTGGTGCCTGACTATATATTACACAACCAAACAGTCATGAGCATACTCCTTCATAAAGACCGTAAAAGACAATGACTTTATGTTTCTGCAGTTCTTTGCATTTTCTTACCATTCCCTTCATTCCTTGGGAGCAGCTGCAAGGCATCAGTGCAGGTCCCAGATGTGAAGGAGGCATTATTGCCCAGCTGACCCAGCAGACCCAGAGCTAATGCAGTACATTCTGCTAAATGGAACTTGGTAAAAAATAGCAGGCCTTGACTCATTTAGCTGGACAATCTGGGCTAAAAAAAATTTTCCAGGAATGCCAGTCTGCACCAGGAGCTGATGTTCAGTGTAATCAAGCTCAAGAAAACAGGAGAACAGAAAAGCAACCTCTGCAAGCCAGATGTCTGATGCTTTGAAAATACCTTACGTCTACCACTTCCAAGCATACCTCCAGCAATTAGGACATCATCAGCTCCTCTGGCTTTTGCTGTTGCAATAGCAGGTGGAGAGGAAGCCCTGACCCAAAGGGCTGCCTTTCACTCGCCAGCTAACTCCAGCCAGCCTCAATTCAAGGGAGAGCTGCGTTTCTGCAAAACAGCCCTCAAGCTCCACAGAGTGATTTGATTAGCGGCACGGAGCGACTGGATTAGCACCCGCTGAGCTGCCGTAACTTGAGCTGCTGAATCTCCGCTGCAGCACCAGCTCCGATATCAGCCACACAGCCACCGCCGACAATGACAGTCTACGTGTACAATGCTCTTGGAGGTAAAGGTAAGTGTAAAGGGAGTGTGTGTGTGTGTGGGTGTGTAAAGGGGCTGACAGAAAGGCAAAGCACAATCACCCCTTAAACCAACAACTCATCAGATGCAAGCCCAGAGCCTGCCAGACTCCCTCACCACATCACGCTGAAAACCATTTGGAAGCAGGTGACATTACCTGGTGTGACATACCTGCAGAGCTTAAACCCAAACCAAATCAAACTCTCATTTTCTTCATGAAAAAAATCTGAAAAATAATAATGTTAGAATGCGCTTGGCACCACCCCACAAACTCTTTCTAAGCAAAAACTTCTGACCCAGCTTAAACCACCTGACACTCCTATAAAAATAAAACGTGTTTTCAAGCTCTTCTCATCCATTTCAGTGCCATAAATCTGAGTACTAACCACTTAGTAATTATTTTATGATGACAGCGATATAAAGTGTCCCACGGCTACTGGGTACTGAGCAGTCTCAGCCGGGATGCCCAGCACTGCATAGTCCTGCAGAAGCACAGCCATCCTGGGGACATCCCAAAGCAAAGGAGTTACAGCAAGAGGAAGGCTCCTGCACATCACCCCCAGCAAATGTCTGACAATGACTATAGCAACAAAAAAAAGAAGCCTCCAGCACATCTGGGCCTTGCACAGCAGCGGGCTCTTGCCTTTAAGACAGCATCCACCTCCTCCTCCTTCTGCAGATTTGTGACTTACTGAAATTACTCAAGCAAGAGCTCATCATATTAACAGGGCCCTTCCTTGATCCAACAAGGTAAATCCCTTCACCTATGCTGTTGTCAATGGTTAAAGTCCTTTAGTATGGAGACCTGGAAGACTTCCCAAAAGAAATCTAATGCTCACAAGGCTCCCTGCAGCCGCTGGGGTCAGGGTTAGGGAGCAGGCACGCAGCTGTAAGCGGGTTCCCAGTTGTACCCCAACCCAGTCTCTGCCTCTGCCCAACCTGCTTGTGCCCAAGGCACATGTCACGATCCCCTCAGGTTAGGACAGACACCCTGGTCCCCCTTGCTGCTGCCTGGGTGCAAGTTCACCCTGTGCCCGCCCATGCCTCTGTATGCACCAACTCCTCCTCAGCTGGCTCCCAGGGGGAACACAAAACACTGCTGATGGGACCAAAACCTTATTAACATTCCAGACAAAAGACTTAAAACCCGGACCAGTGATTTCCATCGTCTCCTGCACCTTCTCAAATAATTTCTGGCTGACACTAGGCTGCAAAGTCAAACTGCCTCTCCAGCTTCAGCAGTCCGTCTCAGACATCCAGCACCAACATCACATTCCGAGGGGACGCTCAGGCTCTGCCTTTTGTATACAAGGGTTAACTACACAACTGGGCTCTTCTGAGGAGGAAGACTAAGCCCAGAAGGAGGCAGATAGAGGAGGGACTGGAGTGGGTTGCAGAGGTCTTTGCATTGGGTGAAACTCTCAAGACCCCCATGGCGATGTATCATAAAAGGGACCTTACACAAAGCATTATCCTCACCGACTCACTGATTCACTCCAGCAGCTCTTGGAAACAGAGACTGGGATTCTTGGCAAGGTGGGAGAAAAAGGGAAAGAGAGAGGGGAAGGGAGTCTTTCTGGTGAACGTGTTTTCTTTCCACCAGCCAGGCCCCTAGGTCCCCTGCTGCCAAAGCACTCAGAATAAAACATTAATTCAATACCACACATTTAATTACACATTATTTGAAAGTGAATTTATTTAACGGAGGAAAATAGTCTTCAGAGAGCATCTGCCTCCCTCAGACTCATGCGTCTGCAGGGAAGGGGCTTGGAGAGGAGATAGGAGGAATAATGGTTTGTTTTACATCAGCAGCTATTGCCGTTCAGTTCATCCCTTCAAAAGAGGAGATTTAAAGAGATAGAGTTGTGTTTTGCAGGAACTTACCGGCTGATTTGATTTTCCAGCTAGTTTTCACTTGATTGGAAAGCGCTGCTGCAGATATCACTTGTCTGTCTTTTTTATTATTTTTTCTGAGGGAAGGGAGGGATTACTGGTGGAGGGATGGAGGAGGATTGGCTGCCCCTCGAGGGACCACGCAGTAATCAGATTTCAGGCTTAAGGCTTTAACAACGCAGTAATCAGACACTTAACAGCATCCTATTGCCGAGATGGATAATCAGAAGAAAGCTGGAAGCGACTGAGTCTCAGCAGCAGTCTTGCAACTTTGAGACCATCTCCCACCAGGAACACAGAGGCTTACCTTCTGCCCCCGAGGTCTCAGAGGCTCTTGGCTATCGGCTCCCCCAGCCTGTGAGTTCACTGCCATGGCTCTGCCTGCTCCCGTGGGGCCAGAAGCCCGGCAGCACTTGCTTTCAGGCAGCGTTGAGCCTCACATTTCCCCAGTCAAATCTCCACTGCAGAGAGATGGGGACTGGCTCCGGTAGCTGGCACAGGCAGCAGCCCCTTCTTGGCTGCGTATGAATCATGCTGAGCTGCTGCAAGGCCAGAAAAGAGCTGCCGGGTCCTTTGTAGGAAGGAGTTTGCTCTCAGTAAACTCAGCCTGAGCTTTCGCCTTTGCTGTCCTCTGGGTTTTGGCACCCCTGCAATGTCCCAGCAGGAGGATGTCACTCAGGGCTGGATTAATTGGCTCATGCCACGACATGAGCCTTTCTCCCAGCCCTCATCCCTGCGCTGGGTCTTCCTCCCACTCCTTAATTTGAGAGCAGCACCAAAAAACTTCCTCATCTTTGCAACAGCCTTGATTAGACTGCAGTTCCCACCTGGAGTGACAGCCAGACACGAAAGGTGCCGCGCATCACCGCTGCTAGCACCCAGTGCTCCCTCCAACAAGTAACAGGAGAGCTCAGCCCAGCTAGTACTTACCCCCACAGTGGGGTACATCTCTGACCGACAGACGTCCCATGGCCTCAGCAGCAAGATCTGACTTTTTGGCCTCAGCAGCAAGATCCTGCTGGTGCCATCCCAGTCCCAGCAGTCAACCTCAGAGCCGTGCTGCAGTTTGCTTGCACACCCAGGTAGATGTTGCAGCACTGGGTTCAGGTCACAGTGTTAAGCTTTTCCTTGCAATTTTGAGAATTTAGGGGGTTTTAATACTACTCTTTCAATGTTGTTCAGTCTCTGGCCCGATCCATGGTTTGAAGGATCTAGCCATAGGCATATGCTGCTGCTTCTGCCTAGTCTGACTCTGCTGTCTTTGTCTTCCTAACGGCTTCTGATATTGATGTGCCCCCACCATAAATGCTAAAAAATTCCAGATATATTGAATATGTTCTGGGGACTATGTGACTATTAGAAGGGAGGCATTAAAGAAGGAGGTATGGTTTGGAAGTGGTTCAAGTGCCGAACTACAGCTGTGGTCCCTAGTGCAGAACCCACTCTGAACAGAATAAGAACTGGCCCCAAAGTTGGGTGCAAAATGAAGAAATATTTTTAGAAGAAGCACAGTTCCTTCCAGATGTGGAAGTGCGAAAAGACTTTCAGAAAAATCTGTTATGATAGAATTTCTGGACTGTCTCAAAGCAGGAAATTTGGTGAGAGCGCCTGTTCTTCTGCATTTTCCAGCTAGAGCTCTAGGCAGGTTGGAGATGCTTCTGATTGTTGCCAGCCTCACCATCATCACAAAGGAAAAGGACAATTTTGGACAAAACGACATCTTCTGCGTTTTTTTTCCTTTTTTTTTTGCTTCTGGGATCTCTGGGTACCTATGCCTTTTCTTGCCCCATGCCCAGTCATTCTCCCACCAACAACTTCCTTTGGTGGTCATTAAACAAGTGGCTAATGCAGCCAAACTCATGGAACAAGAAAATTCCAGAAGTGAGGCCATATGGAATAAAAACATGATGTGTTGAAAGACAGATCTCAGGCTGAAGTTATGATTTTATTAGAAAGCCTCTCTCCAATTTGCCCAATTTCCAGCTCTCCCCTTCCTTCCCACCTCCTCCGACTCCCTTTCTCGCAGGACCAACACAGGAGGTGCGCTTACATCTATGGCTTGATGAGGTGTTCCCTCAGACTCATGTTTTCCTAACACCCTGAATAGACCTTGCTCCGTCTTTGTTTCTGCCTGAGGTTCCCTTGGCTTTCTCCCTACTTCTTCTGTCTGCACAACCCCATCCCTTTTTTCATCTTGCCAACTTCTCCTGCAGAAGGAAACCCCTGAAGGAGGAGTAATGTGAGACAGCTCTGCCTGCTGGGCTCTAAAATTACTGTGGTTTGGGTGATTTTGGCAATTGTTATGAGGCAGCAAATTATGCAGAGAGGAATAAAGAGAAAGACGGATCGTACAAAGGAATTAGCTAATCTGATGGGGATAGCAGCTGGTCCTCATTTAGCTCTCCAGGCCTGTGCGTAGCTGAGGCTTCCTGTACTCCTTTGGTCTATGTCTGAGTCACAAGTAGGATGCAATGAATATTGGACTGGTGCTCCTGTGATGCTTCACACAAAGAGAAATCCACCTTTCCTCTCAGGTCCCCCTTGCTGCTGAAAAACGAGCAGGATAACGGCAGGGCGGCTCTAGATGAGAGAAAGGAGCCCACCAGTACCCTGGATCCATCCTGCAGAACAGGACCTCTGAAAGGCAGTGGCTTGGCCATGCGTTGTCTCTGGACCTGCTCCATGGTGGGATCCAACACATTTCACAGACACTGGCTGAGCCGAGGCACTGTCGTGCCAACACCACCTTCCTCTCCTTGGCAGAAACAGAACGCTTTGAGGAGCGAGAAGTGAACCAGAAAAAGTTCTCCTTGGACAAGGCTTTGGAAATCCCTCATCACCAGGAGTTCAGGACTATTTAAGGAACCATGTGCTCTTGTTAGGACACTGCCCTTCCTTCCCTGATGGTACTGCCTTATTGTATCCCCGCTGTGTCCTGCCTTTATTATGATTATAAATGAGAATCCGTCTTGGTTTATTGTCTCTGACACTCCCAGCATGGGGAGAACATGGGGTAATAAAACTGTATATTTGTCCATTTGTCTGTTTGTCATCTTTCAGTGATGCCTCATGCCATTATGAGCCAGATGGTTGGGGTGAATTTTCACAGAAAAACATCAAAAACTTCACTGCATGCAAGAGGGAAAAAAAAAAAAATCCTACAGTTTTCTCCTGTGGCAAAACATCAGTATCTGCACCAGGGGAAAAATACCCAGTTAATTCTTCTTAAGGGCCCTGGTGAGACTCGAGAAAACATTCTTCAGTGCTGGTAGCCTCAGAAGGCATGATTAATTGCAGATGCTGAAAAGGTGCATGTTCAGCTTTAACCGAACTACAGCCGACTCGATGATTGCTAAGTTGGTATTCAAGACACATGGGGAAGGTAACCTACTATGATCTTCAGCTACAAACCCAAGATTTTATATATATATTTTTATATATATATATAATATACTGCTTAACAGCTTAAATTTAAATGTGTATACTGGAGTTTTACAGCAAGAACATACTGCTAGTGGAAAGGACCAAACTGAGCAAGATTGCTGAGAAAGGAGGGAAAGGGAAATAATATTTTGCAGTTAGCTGAGGATGCAGAGACATAAAAAGGACCTCCCAAAGCTGGCAATAGCAATTTGTAGATTAATATATGTGGCTGATGCTGCAGAACATGGAGTGGGGCATAATGGTGGAAAGATCTCCGATATCCCATTAGCTGTTTCTCCTCGCTAGCCTAGGATGGGTCTCGTTTAATCGGAAAATGTCTTGAACAAGACTATATATGTTGCTTTCCTGAATTGTCTGAATTGGAGGGCCAGCATCAGATATTGGGATGGTAACATGGAAAAATCAGAGGCCAGTTTCCACTAATCTAATCCATCAGTCTGCCTGCAAATCCTGTTTCATTATTGCAATCTGAGCTTGGAAAGTGACCCCAAATTCAGCTTGTATTATAAAGGTCACTTTGATGTCTTTTCTTTATCAATCAGAGTTTAAATCAAGTCCCTTAACCTTTTCCCAGGGCAGAGATTTTTCAAGCTGGTAATGGGCAAACCTACCCAGATCAGTATCCGAGTGCAGATGAGCACCCAAAGTTCAAAACTTCACTCAGACTTCTTGCATTTACACAGCCAGGCTGCAATTCTCCTGCAAACAGAGCTCACATCAAGTCATCTGAGGTCTCCAGACTAGAAACTGGAATTGTAGAGAAAGCAGACAAAATTAAAAAATAATGAAGGAAAAAATAATTACCGAGCTGTTCAAAATCACATCTTCATTTCTGGAAGGAGTTCCATGAAGGAAAAGATTCCTATGCTGACCAGCTTGCTTCATTTATCCTTTCTTCATAGGTAGCACTGTGTCTCCGTTGCATGAATTGCAGTCTCGCCATGCCACGTCTCCCCCGGTGTGGGTATATTCCCAGTGCTGCTCACAGTATTGCAGGAGGGTCAAAGAGGTTCTCTCTCTCTGCTTTTCTTCTCTCACTTGGGATTCCTCTCTCAAACACATCCCAAATCAGGAGAGGCACTGGGCACATTTGGGACCTCGGCCATGGTCAGCGCTGGTGAAAAATCACTCGCATCCATGGTGTTACAGCAGGGACGACTCTGGCTGCTGCTTTCAGTGTTTCCTTGCAGATTGTTAGCAGACATTATGAAAAACACGGGTGATTAAGACTGACCTCCAGGACACATCACTTTCAACCTTTTTCCAATTGGAAACATTTTAGCAATAGCTCCTTTCTGTCTCTTGCTCTTAGGGCAGATTTCTATGCAGGCTCTTATTTTAAATCCTACACCAATGCTTCTACCCCCAGTCATTAATCTCTGATGCTGGTCCTTGTCAAATACTTGCTGAAAATCTCAGTGTACTATATCCACTGAATTTCCCTTATATATAGTGGCAGTTAGCTCCTTGGGGAATGCCAGCAGATTAGTTGAGTGTGACCTCCCACTACTTCAAGCCACATAAGTTTGGCCTTCACAGAGAGCTGCTTTTCCAGGTGTTCTCCCAAAACATCCCTTAAAGTTTAAGAAGATTTCCAAGAATTTTCCAGAGTAAACATTAAACTTACTGGTCTGTCTCTTGTCCCCATTATGTCCACCGACATTCCAACTCTCATCCATCTGCCCCATTTTAGACAGGCAATTTAAAATGTCAGTGAAGAGCTTGGCGAAACATGTGCATGCCCACAGGTGTGTACGATACGGGATGTGCTCTCCATCTGTAGAGGATGCTCACCTTGTCCCGTGCCCTTGAACAGCTGGCCGCTGATATGGGGAGATCTTTCTCTTCATCCTCTATAAAGTTGGATGCAATTTTGGCAGATATTTGAAAATATATAAAAATATTTAATAAACCTTCTCTCCTCTTATCACTGACATAAACTGGCTTTCGTTCTCTGTCACCAAAGTTCTCCATATATCACTCTCAACATAAGCACTTTCTCCTCCATATCCCCTGTACCAGCTCACTGTTGTCCTCAAAACTCCAACCCCCCCCTTGCTGTGAGGCCAGTTTCGTTGTCTCTCAGAGATACTTCTGTGCAAAGGGACCTTGTTGTCTGAAATACACCCTCAGAATCCCATAGGGCTGCTGCATCCCACCCCTTTTTTTTCTCCAGCTTTCTTCTTCCTCCCCTCTCCTTTCACTGTGATACTTCAGCAGCGCCCCATCACGGTCTCTCTCTCTTGCTTAGCCAGCCTGGAGTACATCAGTCCTTTCATCCCTTCTTTTATTGTCTTTATTTTTAGTAGACTGAATGTTTAGGACAGCCTTCCCAACTGTATCTTAAAGACCTTCATTAAAGCCCAGCCAGCTTTCTTCAACTCATTTTGCATTCCCTATAAGCCTGCTCACCAAAAGGCCAGTGGTTTTGTACGGCTGCCCTTTCTGCAGACCCTCCTCAGCACTTCAGCTCTGCAGGGAATATAATCACTACATCCTAGATGCTCTTCAATTTCAAGTGTATTTATTACAGCTGCTCAATTTCCTTTAATCTGTCATTTCTCCTTCTCCTCCCCCCGCAATTGCCTTCTTTTCACTGAACTATAAGTGCGCTGAAGGAGGCTTTTACCTCTGACCCTCGCTGCCCACTCCAGCCCCATCCCTGCACAGACTCACGCTGGGTGCCTTGTGCACTGAATATCGCTCGTTACCCATGTGGCTTAACGAACGCACCGGGCCCTTTGCAAACAAGTGCAAATGTCACAGACAGCACTCTCCCACTGGTGACCCCTCGGGACTAATTGAGGGAGAGAAGACAACACTTTCATGCACAAATTGCCTGTATCACCAGCACCGAGATGGAAATAAAGGCTGAGAAACTCTCCCAGGCCTGTCTGAGAAAAGGAAACCTTAATGACAGAGAGTGCCTGTGTCTGCCAGAGTCTTGTAAAACAGCATACTTCTGGGGGGGTTCAACTATGTATTTATGTAGAGGATGTGTGTCCCTTTGGTGACAAGGTTGAGTGTAAAACCACAAACATCCCTTCAGAGCTGGAGCTGAAACAGCCGGAGAAGCCCCAGTTGATACGAAAGACATCAACATGCCTTCCTGTATGTTAAGCTGTGTGAGCACGCACACACCCCGAGGTTTAATTGGTGTATTAATGTATTAAAGCACTGACACAAACAAACAGGGACCGCTTTCATAAGCTACAAAATCCTTGAGTACATTGCAATTAGCTGGGCTTGTTAAACCACTTAACAAGCAATAGATAGCATGTGTCTGATGCCCCCGCACCTTGGCTCAGTGGGAAAGACAGGCAAGTGCTCAAGTATGAAATGAGTTCCGTTCTTAGGTGAACCCCTAAGAAATATCATTTCATTCCCTGTCATAGGGAACTTCTGCCCAGGGCAGAGACAGCTGAGACCAGTGCCAGGGTCACAGGTTTCTCTGGTCACAGTCCCCATACTTCCCCTGGGGTCCTGTTCCCTGTCTGGCCATGCACTCCCATGTGCTTCTGCAGGAACTGCATCAGCCTGCGGAAGGCAACAAGTTGCCTCAGTTTCCCTTCCTAAAAAAGGCCTCCAAACTATACCCTTAGCAAGTCGTATTGACTATTGATTGCAAAAGTGCTCTAAAAACCTTCAAATAGGACAGATAAAGAAAAATGGAAGCAACTCAGCAGGACAAACCACCACGTAGACAGCATTTCTCAGCAGATCCCAAAGCTTTACAGACTAACTGTAGATTCATAGGAGTCCTTTCTCCTTTGCAATCCTGTCCTCTCAACTCACTACACAATGATTTCACATGAGCAATCTCACCCCTCAGCCTTGATTGGAAGGGGGTAGGGGAAATGCATTTCCCTGTGCTTACCCAGGACCTTTATTTGGGGACCAAACCTGCAGTCTGTTGGACTAGAGACTGTATGAAGCTCCCTGAGGATATGCCTGATTTGGTTAGAGAAGAGGACAGAGCTGCCATGTGCTCCTTCCACAATCAGGTGACTCCCAGGCTGTGCCCAGTGGTTTCCAAAGAAAGGTGAGAAGGGCAGGCACTGGGAGCATGGAGGAGAAAGCACTGTGTCAGACACAGCGGAGCTTTACGTTTTCAAATGTCAGGCATCTTTCCTTGCAATGTCTCCTCTTTTGGGTATTCTGGGGAGGAAATACCTAAAAACTGTTTCTGAGCCAGGTAACTGAGGGGTGTAACATTTGGCAGTATCTGAGCCTCCAGTATGTCGATTTGGATGGGGTACGGTGAGAGGAATATACTCACGTACAACACAGTGGTGCTACCTTGACTTTCACCAGCTCACAAAGTGGACCAAAGTAGCAAGAGCCAGGAAATCACCCAAAACACAGCCCGAAAGCTTTCCGTCATTACCAAGTGAGTCACTACCAGGACTCATGCTGTGATCACTCTTTTCTCACTCCCTGAGGGGTCCCAGGAAAGGGGAAAGTCAGCACAAACACAACCAGAGCAGGCAAGACGTCTCTAGGGTTACTCAGCATCCCTGAATGCGGAATGGGTAGGCAGTGCCTTAATTTTATCCCAAATTCCAGCTTACACCCACAACGATACCACCAATCCACTATGGCTATCCAGCACCCGACAACTTTCCCCAGCACATCCCCACACACAAGAGCAGCTTTCAGAGAGCGGGCAGAGAAGCTGCCTCAAACACCGCCTCCACCCAAGTCCACCACGGGCACTTGCAGCTCTGCAGCTATTCCTAGATCCCCACTGGATTCTTCTTTTCATCTTTGTTCTGCCTCCTATTCTAGCGCTGAACCCCAGGCCTGCTGCCTTGGAGCTTCCTCCAAACGCTGCATTCATCCATTTTTAAAGGTGACCTTCCAACTTTAAAGGAAGTTAGCAAGCCTCACTGTCTTCATTTGCCCTCTCCTTCTTTTCAACCTGCTTTTTATTATGAATTAAAAAGGGGCCTGAAAGGTTTCTCTATTAAAAAATAAAAACTTCTGAAAGAGCACATGTTTCCAAATCATTTCTCTCCCAGTTTTTGCAGCAGCCTTCTTGGGTATCACGGCGCTTGCTTGCCACAAACTATCAGCTGCCAGCTCTGATGGTGAAGCCTGCTTGGGTGTTTGGGTTCCTCCCATCCCCACAGATGCCTGCCATCCCCACCCCACCGCTGGCTTCCCCCTCCCTCGTGCTGTCACTGCTGTTTGGCAAAGCAGTGCCCTGAAATGTTCTGGGTGAAAAATAACCTTTGAGGGTGGAAGCAGGGGTTATTTTTAACTTGGTTCATACTAGACACCTGGGTTACACTGTGGCCTCATAAGCTCTTGTGCTGGCACAAATGAAGAGCAGCAAATAAATGAAGTTCTCTTTATCTCACCTTACTGCCAAAGCTGCATCTTACAAGCCCTGGGGCCATATAGCAATGAAAAGGGAAGGTGTCTCCAGCCCTTAGCAATAATAATATTACTCTTGCCAATGAATTGGACACAGTAATTAAAAAGGTAGTAAAAAAGCAACATGATAGTTTCCTGCTGTTGTGATACAACATTTTGCTATTTAATCAGGACAGGCAGGACTCGAATTTTTACTGCAATACAACTGACGTAAGAAAGAAAACTACGAATTTATAAAATGAAAGCTCAGCTTCCAGCCCTTCTCTTAGATTACAGAATCAAATAACAAAAAAAAACACAAAGAAAAAACAACCAACCAATCAACCTCTCTTCCACCAGTGTTTTCACTTTTTTGACTATGAGTTCTGGTGCTATTCAGACTGGTTATGTTGAATAGTTCTTTTTGCCAAGAGGTCAGGATGCCACAAACCGGTGCCATGCAGCTGAGTTCTGGATTTAGTCATCGGCATCAGCCTCCACCCCAGAAATCATAGACATTTTCTGTACTATGGACATCTGGCTGCCAGGAACAAGGCTGACACCCACAAACTCATTTCGTGCTGACCACCAAGTGACCACAAATGAGCAGGAGCCCCTATTCACAGCTGGCTTGTGCCACACTGAGCCTGGAAGTGGCTGGCTCAGTCAGAAAGCAGCCAGCTTCTCTTTCCAAACCATTCTATTACATTTTTTCCTGCAGCTGTTTGCCAGACCCAGCGTTAACCCTTCAACCCTGCTTGACCCCAGAGCATACCTAGGACTCTTTCATTCTCCATCCAAGCCAATGTGTCCATGCTTTTCCCAGCAGCCCCGCTGTGCTTTCACACGCTCACTAGGACATACCTTTTACTCCTTTAAAGGCCAACCATCAAGCTGCACAACAAGGGAAGCAGCTGATTAGGTTCTTGCTACAATTATCTACTGAAAGTAGGAGAGTACTTCAGATTTTTAGGAGAAAAGAGGGCTTCCCAAAGCAAAGGCAGGATTGCAGGGAGAAGGTGCTACCAGGTCAAGATTTAGTACAATAAATAATGGAAGGTTCCTCGCCTCACACCCTCAGCTTTTCCTTAGCTCTGATGCTCGGTTTCATCTTTGGGCTATGAATGATTCATGGAGCCTTAAAATATATATAATCTATAGCTCCTAGAACAAAGAGTCGTTATTCAGGGGGTTGTGAGAGAGCAGGGAGCAGCATGTGAGTTGCCTACACTTGGGCTGGGATGTCCCTTGGGAAAGGACCCTTGTGGCTCCCCGCTTCTTTCCAGACCCAGAAGCTGTTCCGAGCTTGAAGCTCAGCTCTGCAGGAGACTCCAATTCAGTCTCTACAACACAGGGACGTGCTTGCTGCTGAGGGTCTCAAGAATTGCTTTCTTGAATCACACCCAGGACCAGCTCAGAGCCAGGCTCTTCTCATCCATCCCTGGCAGCCGGAGTGTACAAATACCACCAGTGCACTGCAGGGGACTTAAATCATTTATGCAGGATTACAGATGGGGACACTGCAGCAAAAACTTGCCTCCATGTCACAGCCTAATCCACTGAGGACGTTACCATCCTGACTTCCAGTTCTCTGCCTTGGGCAATAGATCACATTTAATGATTGTGTCTCTTCCCTTGGAAATCCAACACCACCTTTCCACCATTGATATTTGATTCCTACTGTGCATACAAACACACACATCCCTGCACCATGATCAGCAAACATCTACTTACTTCTCCAGACAAGAACATCACTTTGGGCAATTCCAAGGATGTTATGTCAAAGTAACCTCCTTTCCAACCGAAGAGATGGCCATCCTCTGATTTCTTGTTGGGGAACCTAAGCATGGGTCTGGGTAAGATCTGGTGAGAGCTCCAAGCCCATGAGGATCCGTCCTTACTCAGGAGGGAGCACAGGCAAAAGCGCAGGCAAGAGATGGAGAGGTTTCAGACAGGGCAGGCTTGGCAGCAAAGTCCTCCGTGGCTTGTGTCCAGCAAGCTATGGGATGCCTCCCTTGCCGTGCCGGCAGGCCAACAGCCCAGGTAGCTGGCAAACCTGAGCTTCACAGTGCCATAAACTAATGGCACAGACATGCCCCAAAAGGTTGAACCATCCTTTCAAGGGATCACCCAAATATATTCCTGTGCAGCCCATTTGTTTTCAGTGGTCCTTTCAGGATCAAAGAGCCAGGTTTCAGTCTATGCTGTATCTACAGTTCATGATCACCACATTTCCTTGCTCTTCGGAGCCTTAGAGGTCTTCTTCCTTAGAAGGGACATTGTTGATCCTTACCCATTTGGGTGTACCTGATGATACCTTTTATGCTCAGGAGTCTTCTTTATTTCCTAAGGGTGACTCTCATTTTTTGGTGAGAGATATTCTCCTTCCCTTGTAAGACTGCTATTGATATCAATCTGCCAATTTTCTTTGAGGCTCAGGCCAGCACCACTGAATCCAAGGAAGGAAATTTGGCACAACATTAGATGCTTCACTCATTACAGCCATGCAGAGGAGCTTAAGGACCTACACAGAACAGTACCCAACTCCCAGGAGTCTCCTCTGAGGTTAACAGGATTAAACTGAACATTCAGTCTAGTCACAGGACTGTATTTTCATCCAAGATGCACTGTCAGGGACTTTGCTGCCTTCTTCTGAAGCCATGGCTACAGATCTTCTGTTGGGATTGAGTGCCAAGTGTTTCATGTGGCTGCAAAAGAGGCGATCCATCTGAAATGCATGCTCTGCTGGCACCAGACAGAAGGGTTAAGGCACACCAGAGCCATTTTGCTTATTGCCGATGAAAATGAGAGACTGGTGCTACCACCAAGTAGCCACCCTTGCAGTTCTGTGTTCCCGAGCTTTCTAAAGGAATGAACAGCCATGCTGAACACCTCCCACAGCTCTGCCGTACCTGCTGGCACCCCGCTGCATTCCTCAGCCACCAGCCCTGACCTGGGCTGTCAAACAGAAGCGATGGTGGGGGTTAACCTCGGTCTCCACCAGCACTTGGCTCTTCTGGTTTTCGGCTCTCACACAGCGAGAGATCTGCAGCATTTCCAGCCAGAAGAGCCCCTGCTAGTTCCTAAGCAGGGACTGACAGTTTCTCACTGATACTGTCTAATGCAGTCAGTTATCCTTTATGCATTTAGAGCAGATCCATCAACGTAATTCCTGCTAGAGGTCTGAATTCAGCATATGACACACAATAGCTCCCTGGAAGGAGAAAAATGACTTACCTGTCTTTAAGCGAGTCCTTTCTCAGTTGCCTGCAACGTCTGCGCACTGTGACATGTGATGGCTTTGGGGGACGTGTACCTCTGGAGTCGTTCTAGCAGTGTTGAGCGTATGACTGGAGCTTAAACACTCTTAACCTTGCAACCCCCTCTGGCATCATTTGATGAACAAATGTGTCTCAGGAAACACAAAGCAAACCTGCAGCCACCTTCAGCAGTCTACAGGGGACTGGACCAGGCACTACCAAGGAAGGAGTGACTGTGCACAGCTGCTCCTATCGTCCCCAAATATTGATTGGCATTGATGCAGCAAAACCAAAATGCTCTGTTCATCCAGAATACCTCTAAAATTAACAGGCAACAAGGCCTCATGAGGAAATCTGAGCAGAGGTACAACTCTTTAGCCTGGCAAGACGAGCTCACACTGGTGGTGTTTGAAACGTACATACTGCATTATCGTGATGCCACCTTACATCCCTGTTATTGGTACCAGGGACTGAATCCCAGCAGGATCAGGCCTTGGACAGATGCAGAACATCAACTTGCAAGAGCATGAGTTCCTTGTCTCTTGTATCAGATGTCGCCATACACTCCCCCGCCTCACGGGTCTAGTCCACAGGCTGCAAACATCCCTCCCTCCCTCTCCCAATTATCTTAATAAACAGCCCGGACACATCTCTGACTCACTTAAGATAATGATGACCTGGCCATGATTAGCTTATTCAGACATCCTGGCAGTTTACCGAGCCTAATGCGACTCCAGTCTGGCTCTTTCTGACTTCTCATGAAAGAGGCTGACCTCCAGCAGCAGCTGCGCTGCGATCAGCAGATAGAGACCCACATACAGATCAGACACAGGCTGCTCCCAAAATTCAGGCTGGAGCCATGAAGGCTACTTGCTCTGAAAACGAGCTCTTAACTGCTCCAAAGGCCTGGGGAACAGCAGTTTTTCTTGCCTGCAGACAAACCTGGTGGGGTGGTACCAGTCCCAAGATATGAAACAGAAACATGGGGTTAAAGACAACCCCATGTACCAGACTACCGAAGAGCATCTCTGCATATTACATTTCTGGCGGCCTGTCTGAAACATTCACTCACCCAACCTGAGAGCAAAAGCAGCACCAGTCAGCCAGTCACACAACATGAATATTTGAAGCAAACCCTTGGAGGAAAAAGGCCAAATAGTCTGAAATCATAGACAAATCCTTACAAAAAGTCAACTCATCTGCAGGAATCGGGCACAGGTCACAAATGACTCACTAACAGCAGAGCAAATCATTTAACAAGTGCTTGGAACGAATCCCTCCGCTTTGTAGAGAACAACCAAAATTTATTCCTGCTGATTAGTCAGCAGTTACACTCACAAGTTCAAAATTAATATCAAAGTTCAAATGTAATTGTCTTGTACTTGCACTCTGCTTTACTGCTGGAGAGACCATCTTCTTCACTTAGCGAAGGAATCATCCTGCATTTATTTACTGGGGCTGGGAGTGTGGGTTGGGATTTATTCTAGCTATTAAGTTGACAAACTCAAAGCCTGAATTCTACCTCAAAGCGCTGTCTGGCAAAAGCTTAGTTAACACTCTTTTGAATTTCTGTACTGATTTCATTAAGAACAGGCTATGTTCAGAAGTTATGTTCAGTAAGAACATAACTTCTCTGGAAACGAATTATCAAATCCCAATAAAGAAAACGGACAAACAACTCCAAAACTCCAATGGTGCATCCAAGGAGGTGAAATCTGGAACTGAAGAACAACATTAGGAACTGACACAACCAAACTGAGCTCCCAGAAGATGCAGAAAGGTGCCGTATCTACACCCCTAAGCCCTCTGTGTCTTCCCCACATGTCAGTTTACAAGAAATACAAAGGAAGCCACATTGGGCAAATAACTTATTTTTACCATTGGGTTTCCTATGTTGTTTTTTAGGGGTCAAGGCAAAGCAGTATCTCTGTGATCCCCCATGCTGTGGACACAGGGCAGGATGTCCTACAGCCTGCAGTGCACCCCTGTGGCACAAGAAGCTCAGGCCACCAGAGATGTGGGTCCGGCAGCTGATGCTCTGTGGCATCAGACCACATGCTAGCACCAACAAGGAGCCTGCCTGTCATGAGGAGTGTGTTGGGGGGGACATCGGGGAAACCACAAAGCATACAGGCAAAGCAAAATGCACCACAACAGCAGAGGAAGATACCTTGTTGCTTCACCAGGTAAAGCACCTTTCCACCTGTGTGTGTGTCGGTCTCCCGTCACACTCTTTCCCCTTCAAAGCATCTGTATGCACATTCCCACAGCTTGTTAAACTTTTCTGCCAATTGATCAGGGTCTGCAGGCACTGGCAAATACACAGTGAATAAGGACTCTTTGACTCATTGCATAAACTGCACCAGAAGTGCTTCAAAACATTAAGCAAAAATGAAGTCACCCAGCATTGATTTCTTGCATGCTCTCTTTCTGCTGCTCCTCCAAACCTGTGTTTTTTAGCTTTACGACTATGTCTAGGCCTCTTTATCCTCTGCTAATGCCAGGGCTTAACCCTCAGGATCTGCAGCTTGTTCTGGGTACAAATCAGAGCAGAGCAATGATGCACTGCTGCAGTTCACTGAAATAGCAGAAGCACCTTCCTCTGTCCACAGCTCCTGGGACTTCTGCCCCACCACCCCGGTCACAGACACATGCTGGAAAGGCCAAAGACTGGGTGGCAGAGAAAACTACCACCTTCGAAGAAGCTACAGCCTCTTGAGAAAGAAGGGCTGACTCCTTAAAAGCACATCTAAATAAACAAAAGAGCAGCAAAACCATCAAGACTCATCCTGTGCAACTTGGATAAGCAGCTACAGACTCAGTATACCCCAGTTGTGACCTACAGCATCACACACATCAAACACTCACCTGCAGCCAGTCCAAGCCCAAGGTCCCACCAAGCCACACGTTGTTTCCATCATGCAGAGAGGTATTGTGCCAGAATCATACTGTGCCCATCACACTCATTCCAGGCATGAACTAAAAGAAATGTGACTCCACCTTTTTAGAGTCAAAACACAAGGAAAGAAAACTTCTCTGCTTGTTCACATGCAGGCTCCACACTCTACAAGAACTGAGAAGGCAGGGCTGTGATTTTCAGGAGGAGCTGATATGTACTACTGCCTGCACCATACCAAACCAGTACCCCAAGCTCCTTCAGTAATAAGCTCTATAAACAGCTCAAGAGCCATTTGAAGCCAGTGTGGGAAGGGACAGCAAGACAGCAGTATCAACTCACAGTTCAGCTGTCTTGAAGAGCACAGAGCCTTCGCATGGGTGAAGGCAACACACAGGGAACAGAGGCAACCAAGAAGCAAGCACAAGAAGAAACAAGTGCCCAACCCCTCTGCAGTGCATGTCAGAGCCCATGGACATAGTTAAGCTATCTCCTTGGGAACTGGCAGCAGCAAAAACATTGTGGGAACTCATAGGTAAGGAATCAGTTGCCCTGAAATACAAAGCAAGGTAGACTACAGCTGACCATACCAGCAGCCTAAGTAAACGGTTAATCAACCCCTTGTTTGCAATGTTTCTGGGCTGTGAAACTTGATAACAGACCCTGGAGTAGCGAGGAGGAAAAGGCAGAGCTTCCAACACCCATGTTTGTTTCACACACCTCAAAAAGGAGAGGGAAATAGGGATGAAATCCGATGCAGCTCAGCTGCCCATCCCGTGTGTAAGGTTACATGTCAGGACACAACCATTTGTCTCAGGCATAGCAGACATTCCTGGAAAGGTAAAGATCTCAGCCATCACCTAATCCTGTGAACCACAGCACCCAATCACTTCTAGAGGCATACTCATTAGAAGGGAATAGCATGCAGAAATTCACTCATAGCATCGCTTTGAGATATTTGCTTGAAAGTCATGCCAGGAAGTTATAGGAACAGAAGGATGCTGGAAAACTTGTTTCGATTTTGCTCATCAAAACTCTCACCAGGTTTTCAAAGAGGGTTCCAGCACCATCCACCAATATCAGCTCAAACACACCCCCGGCCTCATGCCTGTCAGCTGCAGGTTGGCACCGCAGCTTTAAATCACATAAATGACATCTCCCATTAACGATAACAAGACACAGCCACTAAAACACATCCTCATGCCAAGCCCCGCACGCTGCAGAGTGGCTCCTCTCTCCTCCTGGAGCAACCAACCGCCCTTACATGAACTCCTGATGAGTAACCCAAGTGCGGCACTTGCTTGTTACCCCACCACCTCTACATCACACACCTCCTTGCTGGCTTAATAGGAGGCTAATTGCCCCGATGAAGGGACAACAGTCCAACACCCAACAGGAGAGCAATTTGCACAACCAAGCAGGGAGACCTGCAGCAACAGCATGTTCTGAAACAAGAGCACTGCAGCCAGAACAATCTTTTAGTGTCAAGTTCCCTGAGAGATAAGGCTCCTAATAAAACTCCTTCCACTAAGTGTAGAAACTTGCCTTGACAAATCCTGACACCATCTCCCACCAGTACTGCCTTGTCCCTGAGAATATGACCATTTTGAGCTACAAAAAAAACAGGTTGTCAACTGAGATCATCAGCAGCTAAGCTCGCAGGCAAGAAAACATCTTTCTGCCTGATGAGAGTAACAGAAGCAAGAGCTACACCTGAGCAACGTTCACATCACAACAGTAAATCCCACCATCCACACCCCCTGAAGAAGCAAACAAACCAGACTCCCCACACATGGACCATCTCATGAAGAAGTAGACTATAGTATGTGTCATTCTGAACGTTTATTTATTTTGTCTTCAAAGAAGAGACCTGATGCAGCTGTTTCGTTAGAAAATAAAGTGTTTATTAAGAAACTAGACATTGAACACCCCTATAGTCTCTGTGAAAAGGGACCGTCCCATTTCCCATTAGCACAGGATGATAGTTATGGCAAGATAAGAATGCTCAAAGATGGAGGAGTCTCATTGACAGAAAATGAGGTAATGATTTACAATAATTAAAAATAAAATAAAATTTTTAAAAAAAACATCCTTAGACTTGCTACTTAAAGCCACCAATCGCAAACGGCCATGACTGGCTTTCGTTTTCAGCAGTGAGGAACCAGAGACTTTAATTGGTGTTAAACAAATTGAGACATCGATCACAGTGGGGAGAACTGCTTTAAATTATGCTGTACGGTCCAGAGGATTTCTTCTAAGCAGAGATGGACCTGAGCTGTAAAATTCAACCCTTCCTCTGCTAGGGTGTTAGGATATAGGCTTCTGGTCCAGGCCCACAGATGTATCTCTACGACTGATACACACAGTTGAGAGCAGAGTCCCCTGAACAGTGCTAGGGAGAGGAGACAGTTCAGACGGACAAGACATCCCCAGGTCAGGTGGGCGACTTCCAGGAGATGGGGAAATTCAGTTCAGACAAGCACCCAGTGATTCACATGCTTGGCGAAGCTCCTCCTCACTCTGTGAATCTGCAGAATTGAGGTGTCAATAACACATGGCCGCAGGTCCTCTCTGGTGGTGCACCTCTTGCATTTCCAGCTCCGATGCGGGCAGGAAACATTGTTGGGAGTTTTGGTCATGGTTTCTGAAGCCATCCAACCTAAGCCAGGCCTCCTCGTCCTAACGCAGATGCCCCCCATAAGGCATGTCCGTTAACTTAAAGCAATCTGCTACCGTTTCTCCTGTACTCTTCTATTGCACTTTACCTTTTTATGCGAATGAACCAGGAGAAGAAGCAAGAGAATGGAATATTTCCAGAGATATCCCTATGGGAAAGCTGGTAATAAAACCTCCTGGCAATCTCCAGGGTGGTTCATGCAGGTCGCCCGTAAAGGCAGGATGAAACAGAACATCCCATTCTGAGGCTTCTGCCCAGTTCTGGCAGAGGGGGACCGTGACTTTTTCCAGTGGCAGAGACCCTTCAGGGCTGGTGATTTAGAGACATCCCTGATGTGATAAGGTCATCTCGGGCCACCGAGAAGGCAAGCAAAGCTGAGTGGCTGGTGAGCAAGCTCCTGGTTCAATACTCCTCTCAGAAAAGGATCTGGCCACACCCGAAGCTTTTGGAAGGTTTTTTTTCCTCTAGAGAAAATCTGCTTTGCTTATAGGTTATGACTGACATGTGTGAGCAAATTTGTATTTCCCATACACGTGACGTCCAGAGAGTCCAAGGAAAGCCCTGCAAGTTGCTGCGAGGGCAGCTGGCTTCTCTTGAGGACGGGACCAAACGGTTTACTTTTCCATCTGAGAGGCTTTGGATGAAGTAAGACAAAAGTGGGATGGGAGAGGGGGAGAGAATACAAATATCGGCCAGAGAACAGGATTGATATTCCTGTTCCTGATATGCCAGAGAAGAAGCAACAGAATACTTATTTTTCCTCCCCTTCAGTCAGTCTGCCTCAAGCTGATGGTTCTGGGTATGTGACTGGGTTACAATCAATCTCTAGTTGGGTGGGAATACAGGGGAGAGCTAAAGGGGGCTGGAAAAGGCCCAGCAGCTGGGACCTGCGTGCGTCTGATATGCTTTTCCACTTTGCTTACTGCCCTAGTCCTGGCAAGGACACAGACCCTCCTGTGCTATGGATTCTCCATCCATGCAGGAAGTCCAGGCAACTCCTCAGATAAAGCTCATCATTCAAGCAGCAGGGAGAGACCAGAGTACGACAACGATATAGTCAGATCCAACGAGCCGCTCTAACACACACAGACAGACAGACAAACAAAAAAAGCCTCCTAGAATATGTGCACTTCAAAGATAACCACATTCTCTTCCTGTTAGAGAAGTAAGATTTTTTTTTTTTTTCTTTCCATTATTATTCCTTCCAACATTATTTTCTGTGCAAGAACTGGGAGCGGGGCTGCCTTTGTTCTTACCAAAAGTCTTCATTCTGCTTTAGTTTCTTCCAGGCTCCCCGCCTCAGCTCGCTCTGGGAGACCTCTCATGGCGGTGCCACGTAAGAGGTGATGGCGGCATTCACTGGGTGTTGCGAAGACACAAGCTTACAAGGAAAACTCCAAGCAGGGAGGACATGACTAAAGATGTCAGTTTGGTTGGCTTGGTTGGTTTTGTTTTGTGTTTTATTTTAAAGCAAAAGTACAATTATTTACTGTGTTATTAGGATGACTCCTTTCAATTGGGTTTTAATTCTCTTTATTTGCTCTCATTGCTGCTGTTGTGCCTTGCAGGAATATTTAACGAACACAGCGACCATTGGAGGAAAAGAACAACCCTGTTATCTGGTGACAGAAAACCACAGTTTCAGTTGGCTTTAACGTGTGTACAGGCAGGGCTGTAGAGTCCTATTAGGAGGAGACCTCAATCCATACAGACCACGCTTACTGCTTCCCACCATTTTGAGGGCACAGCCTATAAACTTGACATCAGAACAGGGACTTTTAAGGAGTTTTTAAAAGCCATGACGTCCTTTGCTGAAATAAACACTGACATCCTCAACATAAATGCCTTGGTTAAGAGGTTTGGAATGTCCAGGGAGGCTTATTGGATTCAACATAATTTCTCTGAAACCTAAAGGGGAAAAAAAAACAGAAAAAAGAAAAAAGCAAAATAAAGTAAACGAAAAAACAAAAAAGAGCAAAACCAGAAAAAAAGAGAGAGATATCGACACACATGTAATTATTAAAAAAGAACCAAATGAATAACCAGCAAACGGCTGCCATTAAATTAAAGCCAAAATGCCCTCTCTGGGCAGGGCAACCTCACTCTGTCTTTCCATAAAGAACAGGCAATCTTTTCATGTGGTGCGTGCAGACACAAGTGCTCTGAGGACAAGGGGCATGCAAGCAGTTTGGACGGAGAACTGGGAACAACTCTATTCCAGAGGTTCCCACTAATCAGGGGTGGAAAAGTCCTAATTCCTACCTGGTTCATCTTTCCCCTAGGCAGGGAGTGAGGAAAACAGAGAATCCTTCCTACGTCTACTTTTCTGTCATGATTTATTTAGTCTGGCTTAACATTTCTGAAGCTGAAGAGTACCATTGCAAGGCTGGGGAGGCCTGACTCTCATAACCCCATAGAATTCCTTAGCCCCAGCTGTCCCATCTACACCAAAACCTGCACGCTGGAGGCATCTTCTCCTTGCACAACCCTGCCTCTTTAAAAATAATCTGAAGGTTTAGGATTTGCCAGAAATATTGGCCAGATGAAAAGGAAAAATAAGTGGAGCAGAGAACATAGGCATGTTCTTTCCTTCAGTCCCAATGAACTTACTGGGCAAATATAACGTTTTCAAGGGCTGTATTAACCATCTCTTCATAATGCCCCTGCCTTGGGTTGCTCCAGCCAGGGAAACCCACTACTAGCATGTTTCTAATACAGAAATTATTAGATGTTAATTACTATTAAAGATTAACATTGTTCTCTGGAGCTAAATAAATGCAAATATTCAGGACTTGTCAGAGAATAGTTCTCTGGACTGGAGGGAGCAAACCTTTTGTGGAGCACTGGAAGGGAGCTCCAGGAGGGAATCCTTCTGCCAAGATATCCAGTCCCACAGCCCTCTCCTCAAAGTCTGACTGAAGGAGGGCACATTCTGGTTCACTGTTAGGACACATCCTGATGTTTAGCCTACATTTCCCTTCTTCCTGACTTGAACCCTTGTTTTCTATCATCTTTTGTGCTAAGTCCTGCAAGTTCTTGCAGAAGAGACCCATGCATTTGTCTTCAGGCGTCAGCTCATCATTTTTTACACTACTTTATCAGACACCCATTTGTATCAGTATTTCTACAACTGAGGCCATCCCAATAGCCTGGAAAGAGACATGGCAGGAATAGGCATAGGTCCTTGAAGGTAGCTGCTAAGACTGAAGTGAAGTTGCACTTAGCTCAGATCGAGTATGTGGACATAAGAGGCTTCTACACCAGCTTACCAAAATCCCCAATACAGATCCACAAAGTTGCCAGGATCAAGACATGCATGGTAGTATCCTGGGGATTGCTCTAATCTTTCCCAACTTCTCATGGGCCCAAAGGGTTTTTCCAAGAAAATTACTGGGATGTCTTGGCTACACAATTGCTCTAAGGTCTGGAAAATGCTCCTGCTCCTCATACAGTCACAGGATCCTCCACAAATCAGGTAAGTTAGCCCAAGTCTGGCATCACTAGAGCAGCATGGAGCAGCTTGGATGCCCTTGTGAATTGATCTCAATAGGAAAGGTGCTTTCCACTAGGCTAGGAACAGAAAGTTTCTCACACAAAATCTACACCAGCCAGAAGATTATTTTACCCCTATTTCTTCTTTCTATTTTTTCTTTTATATCTCTTTATATTTCTTCCCTGCACTATCTTATTCCATCTCATCATGAAACGCATACCTCTTTTGATGAACCTGAGGATGCAGACAAAAGCTGTTTGTTTGGTTTGGAACAGGTTAAACTTGTTTGGGGGAAACTATCTGTTATTCTCAGTGGCCCTGAAGGAGAGTAAGCCAGGCTCAGCTTCAGTTCATGTGTCATAAACAAAATTCATAGGCAAATTCCAAGTGTTGAAATATCATTAGTAGTGAGAAAGAGCCTAGCTCAATTCTCAGAGCCAAAGCAGAGTTTAAAGTGCTGATGCTTGGAAATGTGTATGTAGACTAAGTCCATTTCTTATCAGAGTCACTGGGAGACAAATAAACATGGCATCCCTGAACGTCACTATTTATCGTGTTTCGTTTTTCATAATATAAATATATTTTATGGCCACCAAAGGATAGCTGGGAAAGTCTATACTCAACAATACGAAGTATCTCCAAGGAGCACTCCTGTCTGCTTTATTTTCTTTGCATTTCTTAGCTCTGCTAAATTAAGGCAATTCCATTTCTGCCGGACCACATCCAACAGACCTAAAAATCCACTGGGGACTCACAGCCTCAGCAAAGGGACATGTGAAAATTAGCAAGACTTAAGGCTGGGGACGCCGAGGGCTTTGCTCTTTGTCGTCAGCACTATGCTGTGAATCCCAGCTGCAGGGATCTCCAGTGACAGCAGGGTCTTTGCAGAATGGGAATGCAGTAGGGGTTACCCCATAACTGACATGCAGTCGCTACTGAGGGACGATGAGGAACGTGGCAGGAGGACAGCCTACGTTTCTGAAGCTAGGGGCTGAACACACATACCGCTGACTTGGGAAAGCAATGCAGCATCGGTCATTTTGGCAGCCTCTCCTTCTGATTTATTAAAGTCCCCAAAGAATCTGAAAAAAAACCATGCTTCTCTCCTGACTGGTTTTGTCTCTTTCCTAACTGCTGTCTCCCATATTGTACTGCTACCTTCAACCCCATTCTCTTGTATGGAGCAGAAACCAACAAGGCTTTTGCTAGGTTTATGTCTTCCCTGTCAGATGTGAGATGGATGATGTTCACTGAGATGTCCAGGGTTAAAATGGGTGAATCTCAACAGGTTCAGAGTTTGGATGCTGCTATGACAAATGTCATCTTTCTACCAACAAAGCTATTAGCTCCTGAAAAACTAGCTTGGAAATGTCTTAAAGAACTTGGGGGTTTTGTTTTACTTATTTTTTTTCCAAAAGAAAAAAAAAAAGAGAGAAAGAAAAGTGTTCACCATCTTAGAAGGAGTTGGGGAAATTTTAAAAACAATCCCTTTTGGGGAGTTTCACATTTGTCAGTGCTAGCTGGAACATGGGAGGAAAAATACTATCTTTGACACTGGTTGTAGATTTGGAGGGAAACTCCAACATACAAGCCTGAAAATAGTAAGGAGGTAAAAAAACCCACCCTGTAGAATCAAACCAAAAGCATCTCCAAAGACCTACAAAACTGGGAAGGGTCTGACAGCGTAAACTTTGTGCTTCTCCCTGTTCTAGTGAGACCACTTTTTAAATTAAAACATGATACTGTCTCTACTAATAGCCATGGTATGGTAGTGGAATAAATGTATGGAGAGTGTTGGAGAATAAGGAAGGAGGAATGAGCTCAGATTTGCTGTGCAGCTCTAACAGCTTGAGATGGAGGGAGCAGATGGGGTATTTCTCTAAGCAGGCTGGAAGGATGTGGCAATGAAAGGACAAGAAAATTGAAGGCAACCGAACCATGCAATCAGTTTTGTCCTCAACCCTGGCCATCCACTTAGTCCTCCAGAGCTGTCTTGCGTTTCCCAACACCCTCAGGCACTGGGTCTCAGCCGCTGTGCCCCGTGCACATGCTCAATCCAGCCTACAGACAGAGCCCTGCAAGCAACACCCTTCCTCCACTGACCGAGAGCAAGACTAAGGAGACAAGCCAGATAATTTCACCTCACCTTCGCTGTTTACCTACAGGTAAAATTGCAACCATTCAAATATACCATGCCTCTAGAGCTTTTGAGATCTGAGGTGGCTCCAGGTCACCTGAGAAGAGCAGCAGGGAACACGACACGGGGAGGCGAGGGAACGACGCAGAAAATGATGCACAGCTCCTCACAGCAGCCCCATCTGCCACAGCAGGAGTGGTGCAGCCCAGTTTTGAAACCCAGGGATGGAAACTGCTTCTAAATCAGCAGCATAAATTGCTGTGGGAACGAATGAGAAAAGCGATGGGATGCCATGTAACGCCTGGCAAAAATGGGTTAAACAAAACCAGCAAATTAGGGACAACGAGCTGGCCAAACATAACACTGCTATCCACACAGCCCACGTTAGGCAACAGAGCTTTGATCTCTCTTCTGTGTTACAGCAGAATTTATGATATAAAGGAAAAGCAATAGGAGACTCCAACAACAGTGTACATTTTATCTTTCTCTATGCACAGATATGAAGTATGAATAGCATCAAAGGAGGCATGAAAACCATCAAGCCTGGCCCACATCCAGAGAGAAGGAAACAGCTATCTGTCTAGTCAAATAATAGACTGATATGTCTATATCTGAGGGGGAAGCAACACAGCAATCCAGGTTTCCTGTCATGGATAGGTTCATCTGCAGGGCTATGATACAAAACCCTCTTTTTTTTCTCTCCCCCTCAACATATAGCAGGGCGAGATGCAACCCAGCCTGAGGCCTTGCTTGCTACAACAAAGCAAGTCACGGAAGCTCATCAGAAGCACACTGTGAGGTTCTCCCTGGCGCTCTCAGCTGCAGATAAGGACATCATCTTGTCTACCGTCCAAGGTAAAGTCAAAGAGCCTAGACCTCCTCTCATATACACCAGCCCAACGTTGTTGACCACAATGGAGAACCACAAGAAAATTCAGCCCACAGGTGAATTTCAAACCGATATACAGACTTCAAGCAGATATTCAAGTAGATAACAGCTCTTTTAAGATTCACAAAAAGGCTCTGAGAGCTACAGAAATGCTTATGATTGTTCATTTTCATGGAAGCAGGGTCCTTATTCCCCTCCACAGCAGCTCACCTTGTATCTTTGTTCATTTTCCATGGTTTAACCTCAGGCATAAGAGTCTCCCACTTTAGTCAATGAGACTTGACATCACTGGAAACCTCTTGGGAATGTGCTAGATGGAGCTCTAGCTAGTTTGTTGCATCTTCATCTTCTCCACAACCCAAAATCACGACCAGGGAATCACAGCACTGCATGTGTTTTTGAGGGCAGGAAAGGGAATAGACAGGCTGAGAGCAAGAGAAACAGCAGAAGCAAATGGGTCCAGAAGATCCCATTTCCACACAAATTTCTCTCATGCTTAACTAGAGCAGAGGAAGGGGTAGGAGAATACTGCAGGCACTCAACAGCTTAACAATGTTCCTTGAGAAAAGGACAGCATTCGCAGCTTTCCACACAGTGAACTCTTTAAGACTATGTAAGATTCATTAAACCTTTGGTCAGAGGAATTCCAGTATCCGTTGCATTTCTACTGTTGCCGCCGTTAATGTGGGCCATGTCCATATTAGCCAGGATCACAAGTTTGTTTTCTCTGGAACCCTTTCATGGATGGAGTAGTTCCAAGATACTAAATGATGTAGCCTGATAGCTCAGAAGGCAGAGCTCCAAGATTCCCCACCAACCCCCCTTAGGAAAAGCCCCAAAGTAGGAAAGCACTTACCAGGGTATAAAATAAAAAATAAGAATTTAAAAAAAAAAAAATCTATTTAAGACCAAGGACAAAATAAAAAGGCTATTTTCAGGTCTGAGATGTCCTGTGATTTGAGTCAAAGCTACCCTCCCTGTCCAGAGGCACAGCCAATGCCTTTCTCCAGACTGCACAGAGGTACAGCTATTTAAAGCCACTCGGGGGCCCACGGCATGATGGAAAGCAGCCAGATCAGTTGGGCCTCATCGGTTTTGTTTTCGTTAGACTGAAGCCAGAGTATGTGAAATGACTTGTAAGAGGACCAGGGAAGGGGGAAGGACTGGGCACCCAGCAGTTTCACCCACAACATGCAGAGCTTAGTGTCTGCCTCATTTAAATCATACTGGGTCAGAGAGAAGGTACTTGAGCAAAGAGGATGCTTGTTTTGTCCCTCGTGACACCCACGGCCGTGCAAAGGTGCATGGCCAAGCTCTTGGGGTTTATAGGTCAGTCATGAGAACAGGCTGCAGGAAAGTGTTTGCAAAATGCCTGAGAGTTTGGTGGTAGCTGACATACTGGGCATTATCAAGCTGTTGTCCTGCCTCTGTCCCTCTGTGTGCTTGCACCGCTACGTCCCGGAGCCTTCTCCTCCGCAATTCGCACTGCCTGGAGGAACAACCGCGTCCCCCTGCCTCCGCGAGTCCCCATTTCTCACCACCATGCACTCTCTCTGCCTCTGCACTCCACAGAGCCCGCAGGACCTGACATGAAAGATCCCATCCCAACAAGTAAGACATCATTTTCATCACTTTGGTTTTCAAATACATTCTTTCGTCAATTTTTAATTTTTTTTTTTTTTTTCCCAAGTCAGCCCTCAGAGTGCTGCCAATTTAAGCACTGTGCACAGTGTTACAAGAGCTTCTCATTTCCACTTTGCCTGACAGGTATCCACGTCCCTCTGACACTGCCTCTGTTCCCCAGCTGCTGCAGATAGCAATAGTTACCCTAAGCGTTTTACAGTTATTGAAACCACTGACTAATCTGCCCAGCAATGAATATCCACTGGGAAAGAATCTGGTTGGGCTTGTGTTCCTTAATTGCTGATTAATTCCAATTATGGTACAGCTGATCCACCAGTACCACAGATCGCCACATCAAAGAGCCAACCAGCAAAGGAAGCCCCTAAGTTAGAACAGCAGCAACCCTGCTGCAAACTTCTTTTCAGCCGGAGAACACTTCATAAACATTAATTTGTTACGCCTTGCTCATTCCCTGGGGAAGCAGGAGCTGTTATATTCATTACGCAGATGGCAAAACGGTGGTACGGAGCAGGACCACGGTTTCCCCAAGGTCCCCGAAGGAACCGATGCCAGTCATGGGCACTCAACAGGGAATAGCCCCAGCTCCCAGACTGCTGTCCTCTCCAGGAGCTCTAGGGTCTAGAAGGGGACAGAAGTGCTTGGTAAAGCCAGATGGCTGGGATATGAGAGCAGACACTAAAAGGAGACACACACAGTGGATAGGAAAGCACACAACCACTGCAGTCTGCAGCTAGCACCTTCCCTGCCCAGACAGTGCCAATGATACTCTCCTGCTCTCCAGAGGACAGAAGGAGGCTGGTGGAGGAGCTGATCAAGGCCCAGGATAAATCCTTGCTTGCTCAAGTCTCTTTGCCATCTGCTCCAGCAATTCCATACATCATCTAGAAAGGCCAGAGTTGCCCTCCAGGAAGCCCAGGAGCAGTACAAGCCCGAGAGCCTGAAGTGTCAGGAGCAGCATCCTGTGGGGAAACATGATTTCGTGGAGTTTACAAACTGAGGATGGAAACTGAGGAGTGTGGGAGATCTCAGCAGGCAAGGAGGCACCGAGCACTACAGAGGAGTTGTAAATGGGAACAGGAAGAGCTGAGGGCAAAAACACAGTGAGAGCAGCAGGGAGCCTTGAGGAACAAGGTTTTGTTGATTTTTTAGGCTGTTTGGATGCTGCGTTGTCTGGAATTATTGTCCTTCGTCTGTGTCTCTCCAGCACTCCTACTCTGCTGATTGTTTTGGAAATGAAGGTTGCCACTACAGCTCTTCTTCTCTTGATAATTGCCCCACTAGATGGTTCTCGAAATAAGTTGCCTTCTATACCAAAATATATCAGAAGAGTGTCAGTAATGTTCCAGGGGAGAGCTCCCGGCTCCAGATTTTATTTCAAGACCATGTTTCGGTACCTGCCAGTATGTGGCAAGCTCTAAAACACACAGCCCAGGGCACAGGGAGGGCTGTGCTTTCCCCAGGGGAAGAGGGGACCAGCAAGCAGAGGAACATAGGTTTGCACTGGGATCATGCTGCTCCTAGGGAACAATTTGGGTAGTACCAACCAAATGAGTGGCAGGTATCTGTGGTGGCCTTCATTTTGCAGGAGGGGAGAAAGGGCTTTGCTCCCACAAAACACAGGCGAAACATAGTATGTTTTTGCAAGAGAAGGTATGAAAGGCCTGGAAAGATCCTTGCAGCCAGCAAAGCAGAGATGAGGTGACTGGGGAGCCCCCAAAGCAGTGCACCGGGGGGCTGCTGTTGTGCAAGGAGACCCTCACTCCGCCCCACAGCGGAGGGTGAGCTTTGCAGAGCGGGGAAGGTCTGGCACATCACAGCAGGGCAGCAAATGAAGACCTAAGCCCAAAACGCATGGCTGCTGTCAATTAGGAGTCTTCATTCAAAGGAGGGAGGAAGGACCAGAGTTTCTTTCCTACAAGCTTTTTCCAGCAAGTGGTCTACCTGTGCATTTTTGCTCTGGCAGTCGGCTCCAGGCTTAACGAACTACATGGCTGCCAGACCCTTCTCTGACCCAGTTTCATTCTGGGTCTGAAAATAAGTCTCTCCCTCTCCCTTCTCCCTCTCACATCAAGTTACCTAAACACACAAGGCATTTAAAGCACTTCAGCCCAATCTTATTTCACACCATATAATTCTGTGCAAGCCTTTGTGTCTGTCTGCCTCACTTGTGTCATTGGCATGTGCTGATCAAATATCAGCAGAGATGAGGGACAGGGAAGGGGCTGAGCTCTCAGGCCTCCGGATGAGGAGGCACTGCAACACAGAAACTCCCAGGAATGTAACTATCCAAAACCCATTTTCCCTCCCCCAGAGGATTTCACGCTTGAGAAAAAGGGAAACAGCTTTACTTAAAAAATAAGTTCTTTCCTCTTCTCCATCATCTGTCATCAGAAGTCCTGCCTGCCACAACAGACAGGACATGTCCTCCTCTATGTACACTGCTCCTCAAAGAAAGAGCTGCCCACACCTGGGCAAAAGCATGCAAAAACATCCACTTCTCATGGCACTTTCATATTTGCACATGCAACTAAACATAAGAGATCAGAGTCCACAGCCATAAATTCAACCTCAGTGTGAAAACCAGCCCATGCAGAGAGGAAACCGAGCTGAGCAATACCAAAATTGCCAGCAAAAAGCAGGGAGAGTGTGCACACAACCTGCTGCATGTGGGACACGTGGGATGGCCAGCGAGGAAGCGTGCGAGAGAAAAGCAGAGAGCGATGCTGCAGCGCAGAGCACGAGGCAGGGAGCAGAGGAGTGCTGGTGAGCGTGTGTGGGGCTGAGAGCATAACGCTGCTGAACATTTACTCTCACTTTACATTACGGATTTAATGGCTTTTAACAGGAGACTTTGTAAGCGATCAGGAATTGGAACAAAAGGAGCTGGGGGAATAATTATTCCAACCAGGGGAGCTAAAGAACATGGCAAAATCGCGTGCTGAGCAATCATGCTAATTAAAGGCACCCAGAAGAATCAGGATAGAAACGCCAAATGGTTTTCACTCTGCTGCCCTAATCCACTAACTGCCTCGTCACTTTGACTCCCACCAGCTGTGGGAAGGACAGCCCTGGGCGAGTCGGTTTGTAGCAATAAAGGATGGAGCTAAACAAGTGACATGGTGGGGGTCGGTCCCCTCTGCAGTGGGCTGAAGCAATGCTTGGCCTGCCAGACTGAACAGTGGCTGCTTTGCACCAGCAGCCTGGGTGAGGACCAAATGCCCCCACAGCCTGTGGCTGAGCAGCAGGGATCCAAACACACTTCCCAGAAAGCAGAACAGCTGCTGGCAACTACCAGCATGAGGCTAAACACCACCCACAGCCGCTACCCTGGTCCTTTCAGGCCGGTCAGCCCTGCGGCGTGACTGCCTCTGCAATTAGCTGTGTTACGTGTCTCAGCATGGTGATATCGTCCTGGGCTGTGTCTGGGGAGCACGTTTCCAGTGCCACACCAGAGCTCTGGCAGCACTGAACATGCTGCTTCCTTGTCTACACAGCTTTGGTCATCAGTGGGTTGGGTCCACTCAGGCTTGTGCAAGGGCTTTCAAAGGTAAGGACATCGCAGTGGGCATCATCCTGATCTTCTACTGCTTAAAATGCCAGCTGGGGTTCACGCCATGCTAGCATCAGAAAAGCAAGAACTAACACTGCAACATGGGCAAATTTTCACCCAGAAAAAGTGGAGACTAGGAAAATGTCCGTGTTGTAGGGAAAGGAAGTGAACACAATATTGCTCCAACAGACCAGAGGCTTTACAGACCCAAATAAAAACTCCCATGCACTCAGCCTGGTGTAAAACCCAAGACTGAAGGAGCTGCTGAGCCTTGACCTGTTGGGGATGTCAGGGGAAGATCTTCCTCGGACATTGCTGGAGTCCGACAGGGGATTACATGCCGGGGCAGATGGGTGCAGAAAACACAATTAACAGAAGACGACATGCAGTGGTGAAATCACACGCTGAGTACAAAGAAGTCTCTCTCTGTCCTTTCCAACCTCCAGGAGAAGGTCCACCTCTGATAACTGCTTGGGTGAGATGTGAGTGCTTTTCCCTCCAGCAGTGCAGACCTGGGTTTTGTTGCAGCAGTCGCCTGCATTGGCATAGAGTGAGAGCTGTATATAGGAGAGGTGGGGCAGCAGAAAAGTGAATGCTAACAACTGCCATCAAGTAACAGCTTTCTATTTAAAAAGCAATGGTTTGTTTGTTAATCAACAGGTCCATTAACACGGAGCAAATGCCTCTCTAATGGACACCCACAGGATCACAGGCTGAACTATTTGTGTGCAGCATCTTTTGATTGATTCACCCTAAAGATCATCAAGTAAATGAGAGAGGATGTAATATTTCTGCAGGAAACATTCCACAGCGGATACATTGATTGCGACACTCAGCCAGCTGCTGTGTGCCAGTCTCTTCTTAAAGAGACTTCATATTTGATTCTCTGATTAAATATTTTGAAACCGAGAACAAATCAGGGACATTGGCTGTACCATGCCAGGCGCTTGGCCCATGGACACCTGGTATCCTGCCAAGGAGGATCACGTGAGTGGCCGATGTCCAACCTGCTCCCTCTCTTCCTGCCCTCAAGGCTCACGATCCCGTTCCCTTGGTCCTTGCCCAGCCACACAAATCGCTGCCACTCTGCAGCCTGGCCTCTTCCTGTCACCGCTAAATCCTTGACCCAAGCCAAGGGAACCTGCTTGGTGGCACACCAGCAACACAGATCTGTAGACTCATTTATTCAACTCCTACCTGCAGCTAAAGCTGCAAAATCACGGTCCGTTTTGCCTGCCAGTGCCTCTCTGACTCCTGCTCTGTCACCACAACAAATCCATTTTTAATCGAAAGCCCACTGAACGCCCAAAGGAAGAGGAGGAAGCAGGGCTGAGTGAGGAATACCCTAAGAACAAAGGAAGAAAGTCCAGGGCCCA
Source organism: Mycteria americana (assembly GCF_035582795.1). NCBI lineage: Eukaryota > Metazoa > Chordata > Aves > Ciconiiformes > Ciconiidae > Mycteria > Mycteria americana. The sequence continues at coordinate 62,464,230 of NC_134370.1, read as the reverse complement.
TAAGGAAAATAGCAATGAAACCATCAACTGAATAATTTGCCACACCAGCAATCCCAGCTGGCAGAGATGGCCCACAAGCCAGCTAAGCTAAGTGCTTGCTGCAATCTTCAGTTTGCAAAAGCAGGTTCTTTTTCCCACAGAACAGACACTGGGCTGACAACAGACACTGGGCTGACACCTCCTTTATGAGCTGCTGAAAAAACACCATCTTCTGAAAGAGCTCTGCAAAAACACAGTGGCACTTCCAGTTTACGAGCAAGCCCTGCCACCGCTCCCCAAGCCACAGCCTTGGAGTTGTCGAAGCCACCCTGAAGGAGACCAGCAGGGCCAGGAGACGCGGGCTGCTGCCACCACTTCTGAAATGACATGCTTATTTCACATGCAAGTGAGCCACACAAATTGAGACCAGACCCTCCTTTTCCCCTCTGAGCTACTCATAAACAACAGAGGCATAAGGCAGGTGAAGGGTCTTTGAGGCAGGTGAAACACAGAGGTACAAAGGACCAAGCATCTAATTGGAGACAAAAGGAGAAAGCTAAACACTCACCCAGGTCCCACGGGGAGACACAGCTAACCCTCCCCTCCGGAGATAAGCTCCATCAAGAGGGCGTCCAGCCTGTTGGAATAATGACTCCTTGAGGCAAATCAGAGGTGCCGGCAGCTACAAATGAGGGCCTTTCTCTGCTGTAGCTTCCATCCTTTCTCCCCTTCAGTACCGGCAGGAAAAAAAAAAAAATAAAAAGAGCCTGCAGGTCCCATTCACGCTGAACTATGTGTGCCATCTCAGCCTCACAGCCAGGCAACAAGGTAAGGGCTGCAGGTAAAAGCTGGGCCATGGATGCTAGGTTCCTGCCCCCACTTCCTTTCTTTTCAAAGAAAATAAAATCAAGTTTGTATCGACTACTGAGAAAATGAGACAACATTATACAGGACACGACCCTCCACAATCAAATTAAGTCATTGCAACATCATAACCAGCACGGAATATGTCGCCCTGATAGCATATAGGATCAAGAAGAATGATTTTATGCAGCAAACATTAAAAGACAAAAGGAAAATGAATCATACCAGGACATCAAGCAAAACCAGAGTGTGAGATAAGTTTGGAGCGGCAGGAACAAGCAGCACTCCTGTCTCAGGGTTTCCCTCCCAAGCCCTTCCTGTTTCCCTATTCAAACTGGCCTGCCACTTCTCAGAGCTGGTCATTAAAACATGGCAAGTGCTGGGAAATATCTTTGCCACTTCCTACACAGCTTCCTCGCTTCCCCAACCCTGGAGCTCTGATGGTTTCCAAAAGAGTAAAGCCACTATTCACAGAGCAGGTTTCCAGCCGTGGCCCTCACTGTGTCAGAAAAATACCCAACAGCAACACACTCAGGGTGCTGACTTCAGGAGTGATGAGATCTGTTTAGACAGGGGGCTTAACGTCCTACTTTTACGGTAAGTCACCACTTCTGTGTCTGTATATCCATTGCACACGGATCATCAGAAAATAAAAACCAACGCATGGTCCAGCTGTGCAGACTCCCGCCACCATGGTTTGGCACTCAGCTCTCCTCCCATCTCCCTCGCCCAGCTCACATCTCTCAAACATCTCCTGTCCGTGCCCTCTTCCTTAGCTTACCCCTACACAGGTCACCTCCCATCCCAGCTCTCTCATACCCTCTCCTGAGGACTTGGTCTCCCATAGGAAAGCCCTCATCACCCAACTGGCAAGCAATCACCAGCAGAGACAAATCCATAAAGCTGCTTCAACTCAAACATCCCTCTATGAGAGGGGAGGGAGGTCTCCAGCAGTCCAGGTGCACATGTTGGCAGGTATTTATGGTGATGTGGAGGCCACCACGTGTCTCTGGAAAGGTGAGGGTGGGTTAGTACTAGGTGTAGCAGCAGTGCTGTTCATCACTATACCGGGACTGTGAGGATCTATATGTGGAGCCTGGGCTCTGCGTGAGCTGCGAGGCGAGTACTGCCACACCAGGCAGGTCAAAACCCAGCTCAGCACAACTTCCCCAGTGCCTGTTTCACCCCATCAAGCGGAGGAATATGCACCAAATATATTCATCCTGCTACATGCAGGAGGGAGGACACAAACCTTCCTAAAACCTATGATTTACATAGCAGTCTGTGGCAGTGGTTTCCCAACTGCATAATGAGTACATTAACTTTCGCTAAGCTGATTCTCCAGAGATGAAGAGATGGAAAAGAATAATCGAAGCAAACTGTGATAGAGTTTTTGATTAAGCAGCTGATGATCAATAAAAGTTATCTGCAGGGCACAGAGTGTTAATGAGCTACCATTCTTGTAGCAAAGAAACACCTGAGCCCGTGCTCCCCACTCAACACAGCCTGCAGAGGTCAGCAAGACCTGCTCCTCCAGGACTGACAACAGGAGAACACGGGCCACCAAGTCCACAGGTCTCCCCTGCCCTTGTTCCTGTTAAAAGGGCGATGGTGGAAGAAGGAAAAGAAATAACCTTAAAGAGGAACATGGCTAGAAAGAGGAATGAAGAAGGTTAACAGCCTGATTCAAGGCTTGAGATGCTATGTTTGGGGGAAAAAAAAATAAATTGAAAAGGCATTCATAACCTTCTTAGACAGCTCCATTAATTTAAAGACGCCTTAGAGCTCTGCAGCTCTAACAGCGGCACCTGGCACACCTACAGCAGGGAGCAAGAAGGACCAGCCAGCCAGGCTACCAGCTCTCTGCAAACAGTGAAGCCAGCCTGGCTACCAGCTCTCTGCAACCAGTGATGCAAGGCACAAAATGACCCACAGCACACCCTGCAATTACTATCCCGTTATCCCTTCCCCCCTAGCGATGCCACTGCAAAGAAGTATTAGGTGTTAAATCTTAATACTTATTAGTATCTTAAATTCATCCCCAAAGATTCTAAGGCATTAAAGAGTGGACTTTATAGAGAATTTCTTATAATAATGTAGCCACCTGTTTAATAGCAAGGCTGCACAAGGGTTCCAGAGAGCAAGTGGAAAGGAGAGCTTCAAATTAAAACTACAGAGAAGAGAAAAGACTCACATCAGCAGAGACATAGAATATCATTACCTCTGCCTGAATTTAGCTATTTCACTGTAACTAACCATTTTACTCTTCCAGAAATGTCCAGAGAACTGTTAGTGACCACAGGGAGCTGCTAGAATCTTTGTATTACATTTCCTCCCGAAGTTGCCTCCTCTGACAGCCCAGCCCAGCCTGCCTACAAAAGGGATTTGTTTTCCCAAAACTCAATTAGCCTTCCCGTCCTTGCAGAGTCTAGGGAAAGCTGAGAAAAAATCAGCAGACAGGATACTCTTTCTGGAGTGTCCCAAAGGGAACAGAGGGGATGAACAGCACATTAGGATTTCTCCCCCAATTTCTCAAATTCTCACGGAACTTGGGTTTGCAATTGCCCTCTGCAGAGACTGCATCAAGACAGATCATTAATACTACTTGACGCTGAGGATCTTTTGTATTAAAAAAGCCCTGCAATTACTTAGTTCAAATCTCTATATTATTCATAAGATCCATATCTATCATGGATATAGTATTTACACTGCTATGGGGAAACATAATAAATAAGGCAATAAGCGCTTCCTTCCTCCAGGTCAAGATGAAAGCCTGCATCTTGGAGAGTGGTGCTTTCCTTGGGCAGCGAGGCTCGTATCCCAGGCTCCCCACTCAACTCCTTCAGCCAGGAGCTAAAGCCAAGGTAAAAAATAACTGTTCTTCCTCCGAGCCCAGCACTAGGGCTCCAACCAACTCCAACTCCAACCAAGCAGGCCAGGAGGCAATGCCTAGGTGCAATGAGGTTGACAGAGCTCCTAGGAGGTTGGCAAGGAAAGGTCTCTTCAGAATTAGTCAAGAGAGCAAAGCAGAAACATGTTAGACTGTAGCATGGCCCCCATGAAGATGGAAAGGGAGAATTTGATCTAACCTATCTGGAAAGGAGTAGGAAAAGCTCAGAACTGCTGTTTTGTGGGATCATAATATACAGCTGACAGCTCCAAGAACTTGTTTGTCCATCTAAACTCCTGACTCCAAAAGATTGGCTGTGAAAGGACTTCAGGTGGCGACTCATAAACACGCAACATGGTCCAACAGTCTGAACACGGGCCAGACTGCTAGCTGTCAGCAACCTGGTGTGACCTTGAGCAAATTGATGTCTTTCCAGCTGCCTCTCCTTATCCATAAAATGGAGATGAAGATGCTTGGCAGCCCCTTGATGGGCTGGAAGGGGAAATAGCTCTTTCCAGGAAACAGTGGAGGTGGAAGATGCCAGGTTACTTCTCCTCGTTAAGAAGAGGATAAAATATACCCCATCCCTCAGCAGCCTGCTGTGCTCTCAGTAAGGTTCCCCTGACATTTGGGCTCTGCCGGGATCTGGCATGGGAACAGGACAGTCCCACCCCACTCCATCTCTGGAATTTGCCCAGAATTTATTTTTAACACAGCCCTCAGCGTGAACATTTGTGGTGGGATTCATATGAATTCATGCTGATCTCTGACTCTGAGCTAGCTTCACCCTGGCTGCACCAATAGCCAGGACTGTCGAGAGAACAGACAGCACAATCTCCCCCATCCTGAACAAAGTGTCTAACACGGGGAAGACCGAAAGCATTCTATCTCCTTCCATGTGTAGGAAGGCAGCTTTGGGCAGCCACCTCAGATGGAGCTTCTCCTGCCGTCTGTGAGTAACTAACTTGTCCTGGAGCATAAGACACATGAAACAGGGCCCTAAGCTGGGCTTAAAATGACCTTTCGAAATCACGGAGCCCTTTGCCAAGCTCTTTATTTCTTTTTGGTTTTGGATTGTGAGCAATGGTATAGAGCAGAAGCTGTGGCCCATCTGAGAGAAGACTTGAAGATTGGGCTGCAACTTTCTGGTATATCAGGACCTCAGGTATGGCTTGAAGCATGAGGTCCTTTGCTTTGGTATACACCTGACGGCCATCATCTCCCCTTGCTCAATGCTCCGCATCAATTACAGTGCAGAAGTGTAAAATGACTGATACTTTTAATACAAAGGGTCTGTCATTTATTTATTAGCTGGTGACAGGCCCTGCAGTCCAGGATAGATGCCTTATAAATCAACTGCATTTCTAACCATTAAAAATTCATGCAATTCATAATGTAGGACACCCGTAATTTCCTTATTAGTGTTGAGTGTGAAGGATTTTTCTTTCTCCTCCCTTGGTTTTACTTTGCTTCTTTGCTTTCCCAAAGATCTTGCTCATCTGAGGATTATCTTAGCTTAATCCTGCAAGAGGGAGGCGGAGGGGTGGGGAGGGCTGGGGGAAGAGAGACAAGGGCTGAAGTAATTTTGTTCCAGTGTTTTCTTCTAATTGCAAATTTGCCATATATACTTAGAAGACCTAGCTGCCTTGTCTCCTAGTCACACTTACGGGAGCCAGAGAAACTGCCCATCCTGAATTGAAGAGATGCTTGTGGGGAAAAATAATAGATCCCTTTTCCCTCGCAAAGGGAAAAAAAGGAGGTATGGTGGTGGGACAGGGAAGGATGATGTAAAACCTGTTAAAATGTATTAGCAAGATAAGAACAGGTGTCCAAACATTATAAAACAGTACATTTCAAATAGGTCAAACATATATATGATATATATACATGTATATAAATAGGTAGGTATAGTAACCTTCAGACTCAGTGCTAAAATTCATTGAGGAAATATAGGTTAGTAGGGCTGAAAGGTGTGACATTTCTGCAGACCCGCAACTGTGACGGAGAACCGCAGGTACTGCTGCAACATCAGCAACAAATAGCAATTTGGAACGAACATCAGGAAAAGCTGAGTTTACAGTTGCTTAGTCTGAGTACTGCATCCCGTATTGACCACGCTTAGCTGCAGACGGCAGGACAGCCCGATCGTTGATGTGCATACAGAAATTTTCATGTTTTCACTGAGTCTCCATTTGTTCTTGTCTCTTAAACAGATCTATCCTGGTAGGGGCAGGGAGGCGGGGCCCAAAAAACAGATTCAAGCAGGGTTCAGCATTAGGTAACTTGCAGTCTGTTTAGGAATGAGCGTGCAGGAATCTAAAAATGGATTATGCAGTAAACCCTGCCTTAATGGGAGACAAGCCCGGGCATCGAGAGCAATCCTTACATGCTGTGAATTCAATGGACTTTTCACCTCGAGACACTTGCATACAAATCTTACATCAGCTACACGTGGAAATGGGTTTGCTGAGTCCTCAGCCGGGTCTGTTCACTTCAGTAAATCACGCCGGGTTCAACAAGGCTAGTGCTTTACGCTTAACCACGGTGCAAGACAGCTGCTTCAGGTCAGGGCTTCAGGAGCACACCAGCAGAAGTGGTGCTTCCGTTAGCAGCAGCATCTTCCTCCGTCCCATCGACCCCACTGGCAGTGAACCCACTCCCTGTCCGCACCCACGACCAACAAGAGCAAGACAGCCAGAAGGATGCCAAGGTGGACTGGAAATGTTCAGCAACCAAGAATGACAATTTCTGCGTTTTTGATATATTATACATGAAGCAATCGAGCTCCACTCTACACAGAGCAGCACTGCTCCGCCAGCCCCATGCTGCCGGGAGGCACAAGCCACCACTGCCTGCGCACAGCATCGCCCCAGAGCCAGCCACCATGCTAGGCTGGGAAACAAAAGCCCCCTTTGCCATGAGAAGCTCTTTAGGCAGAATATCTTTTTACGTGGGTCCTTCCCCAGCTTTCAGGACTGAGTGGGGTATTTTGGGCTGTCTAGCCCAAAAGCAGCACTCAAGGTAGGTTTTCATTTTTTTAACCTAACATACAGCTTCATTGCTGGATCTTGGGCTGTACTTCTTCTCCCACAGGGCAGCGCTACTAATAATGTTCCTGCTATGTGTGTGGTCATGCAAAACTGCTCCAACTCCTAAACAATAGCAGCTATTTTTAATTAGGAATTGTAATTCAACCAGACAATGAACAAACAATGAGAGTCTGCAATCTTCTAACCAGAGAGACAGCTCCTGTTTGACCACAATGATTCTCCACGCACTTCTGAGAGCTAGATTTTAAGCCTGAAAACCGGCCCAGTTAGACTAAAAAGTCACAACATGATGTCCTTGCAAACTCTGGGAGCTCCTGGTGCCTTAAGGGGTACCCCACGGCCAGATCCCCCTTGTCCCTGGAATGCAGAGGTACCCCAGCCTCCAGATACTTTCCCAACAGCCAAGCATTATAAGCCGCAGCAAACTCATTAAAAAACAATACAATTATTTAACTGATGGCCAAAAGATATCAGTACCACAACTCTACCCATGCACACATACATACACCACCTATTTTTAAAGGGACCCACAGCAAAATTCACACAATCAATGAGCCATTAAGAGAACACTCTTGAAACCCCTTTGTTACCCCTAACACCAGGGCTGCCTGAGTTTGCAATAGCTTCAGGTCACGCACTGTGTCACTATCTCCTGTCTTGCAGGGAAGAAGCCCCGGGCACGAGGAGCGTTGGCTGATGAACAGAGCCCTCCTTCCTTTGGCATGGACTCCTCCTTCAGGTTTAAGAGCACCGTGGGGTCAAGAGCACTATAAGCGCAACTGCATAGAGAGAAGCACCAATACCTGGGCACATAGCCAATAACATAGGGAATGAAAACCTGCTTTATCCCCATTTCGTCCCACTCCTTTTCTCTCACCCTGCTACAATGAGTCTTGACTCATGCCACACCATGGGTGAAAAACAGGCCTGTGCTGCCAAACCCTGAACACCCACTAGAAATTGGAGATGCAACCATCTTTGATAGCTTTGGGCAATCCCTGGCAAGGGAAGTGCCCGGTCAGGAGCATCATGGCATCCCTGGCTTTGCCGAGGAAAGGCAGAGCTGCGAGGATGCTCAGCAGAAATCTACGTGTGCTTCGGCAGCATCAATCGTGAGGCGGAGGTGATCAGCGTGTAGGTGTCACTGTGCAGGAAGCTGAGCCATGGGAATGAAAAAGAGCTGATTCAGCAAGGGTTTTATACCATGCTTTTCCCACAGTGCATGGGTGAGCGGGTGGGGAACACATGTCCACGTATGCAGGGACAGTGGTGTGTGCATGGGGGCCAGGGGATGCTGCAAGAGCAGTGGGAGGGGGCGTAAGCGCCTATATAAGATGAGCAGGGGCTGGATGCAAGATGAGTATCAGGAGTGCACGTACACATCCTCCATGAGATGGTGGATGTCTTGGGCAGTCCGGTCCCACCCATTTGATGCAGGCGTGAGGCTGCCAGGCAGCACAAGCAGCAGGCTGTGCTAGAACCACTCCAAATCCAGAAGGAAACCAGCTCAGGGCCTCCCCTCACCTGGCTTGTTAAGTGCTTGACAGTTCACACATCACGGGCTCCCTTTCCAAAATCACCCCAGGTGAGCCAACCCTGCTCACCGCCCCTACAGACACCGGGATTAGACAGGCCAGAGGAGCTGCTTTCAGGCCAGAGGAGCAGGCAGTTTTGTATGAGAAAACACTTCCCTGTCCACTCCTTGATGTCTGTATCCAGGAGTATTTCCATCACCAGGACCTCTAGAGGCAGGTCAATGTTAGCAGCCCAAAGCCATGTTCTTCTTAATTTAAGGGTTTCTCTTCCTAATGGATCCTCATCACCAGGAACGTCCCTGCCCAATGTGCCATCACCCACCGCAGCTGTGCTGCCAGTGTCACTTCCCCGCACCGGCGCTGGAGCCTGCTCGGCCCCCTTTGATCACGGGTGTTACTACAAATATCTTCAGTAAACACGCGCTCAAGTAACAGAGATAGGATCTGAAACCCAAGCAGCTGCAGGAGGTGATCAGCTTGTGTGCAAACTAAATCGGGTGCACATCACATCTGGAGCAAGGCAGGGCTGCACTGCTGGCTACAGCGGCTCCTTCTAAAGCAGTCAGGGGCCAGGCAGAGCCACATTTCCCACCCTCCCATGCTGCTTTTCTTTCTCTCGATACAACCACCCAGACAACACCTGCAGAGCTGGCCGACGGGCAAGGTATTCGGAATTGATTTTGCCAGCCATTCCAAAACAGCCTGAAAAGCTCTCATTTCTGTAGCACCATCATGGCAGGAAGGTCTGAAGATTGACTCACTGAGCATGAGGTTGCAACTCAAAGTACAGGTGCAATAGGTGGGATGGACACTCCACCTCTGCAAACACAGGTTGGACTTCTGAGTTCTGAAAAATGTGGATATTTCTTCCACTTGCTCTTTCAGAGCTGGATGAAACAACGCAGAGCATAAAATAGCCACAGGTAAGGAAAACCAGCTGAGAGGGCTGGGAAGATCTGAGCAGGTTGAATCGAGTCCCACTGGCCATGGGATCTCTCCTGTTAGTCAGATGTTGCAGCCCGGAGAAGGGGATGAGAAGGTGATGCTGGGCACAGAAGTTCATTCCTGCTCCGTGGGGTGACAGAAGCAGTAATTTTTGTTGCTCACACTTTTCTTCAGGTACCTGCAACATCTGCTCTGGAAGCAGCCAGCCAGAGCCTGCGGGGTTTCTTCAACATCCAAATCTTTTGCAGGACGTTCATGTCAGCACTTGTAGCTCAGAGCATTTTCTATGAGAGGCAACTGCAAACCAGAAGGAAGGAAAATTTGGAGGCAGAAGGTCATTGCAGCAACCTCCAATGCCTTCCACCTGCTGGCAGCTGAGCGTTGAGGTCAGGGCTCTTCCACAGGCCCAAGCCAGAAACCCAGGCTTTGCTAGGACAAATGAGGAGACACAGAATAGAGTAGCAAAACACACATAAATGCGAATACAGCTACTCATAGGTCCTTATTAAATCCTCTAAAAGTATCTCATGCAGGATGACTGAGAAGGACAAGATCGTAAGGCAGTGAGGAGCCCCAGTGCAGAAGAGTCTTGACCCACAATTGCCTACTTCAGAGAAGTGAATAGGCATTGCGTCCTGCTGGAGAAGAGCGTGGGCTGAAGACCGGCTTTCATGTTAGAGGAAAAAAGAGGAAAAGAGAAGTTTGGAGAAACTGGAGACATGGCAGAGACCTGTGGGAGGAACTGAGACCTGTACAGCCTGGCCCCAGGCTGGGCACTGGGCAGCAGAGCGCTGCTGTCACTTCACACTGGGCTCCACATTTATATTGCATGAAAATAATATTTGACAAATCGTCTTATCCCTGGGGGGCCAGAGGGGAGGGGAAAGGAAAAGTTTCTCTTTTCCACTACCAACAGGTTCAGTTTTCTTTTTTAGCCAAATGAAACTGCAAGCATTTATGGCTTTATTTTTATGTTGTTGGTGGTTTTGGCAAAAGTGGGAACATGAACTGACCAAAAATAGAAATGCTGCATACTTTTTAGCTTCCCATGCCCAGTATGAACAAAACACACTAGGCAAACAAAAAGAATTTACAGTGGTAAGGGTAAATATCCTTCCCATTTTTGTTTTCAAGACCTATTAGAAACAGAGGTAAGGAAAGCTATTTGTTTAAAAAGTATGATTTTTTAAATGACCACAATGTTCCTTTTAAACTGCACTGAAATACAAGATAAAGACAGGGTACTGAGTGAAATAGTGCTGATGGCACTTTTATTGTGTGATTTGCCTTGTTTTTTTCTGAAGTACTTCTTTTTAGCCGATTACCATGTATTTACAGTTAGTGTAATTATATCTAATTACTTAATTAGCATGAATAAGTGTAATTACTAACTTCGAATATGTAATTATGTCAGGGCAGCCTGTAATAAATGAGGTTGAAAAAAACCCTCATTAGGACTCTACGGAAGGACGGCTGTTCCACCCGTGTGGAGAATGCAACCCAGTCCCCAGACTGCGCCAGTCCTGGAATAGGAAAACACAGCCAGCTCTGGTCGCGTCTGGCAATAACCTCCACCAAAATCAAACCACTTGCCCCAAAAGTCTAGCTTCACGGCAGTGGTGGGAACCAAGCATCCACTGATGGGAGACAGACAGGGATCTGCAGAGGATCTCCCCCCAGATTCATTTTCTCCATTGAGGTTTGGATTTTTTTCTCTGAGTTGTGTCATTCTTGAGAGGACCTCTTTGGTCAGACAAGAAATACGAGGAAATAGAGCAACTGCAAAACTGTGCTGTGGCATTTGAGTAAAGGTTGAGAGATAAGATCCAGGAACTAATCTCCATCTGATGCATTGTGCTGATAATAAATTACTACTATTAAAGTAAAACAATCTTCCAAAATGTTTCTTCTGAAACGTTACCAGTCTTTCACTACAAAAATCTCCAGCTACTCATAATTACCCATTTTGCAAATTCAAATCCTGGACATCAGGAGATGGAGGTGAGGTTAAAAGTTGCTGCTACTGCCAAGAAGCATATGTATGAAAATGATGTCCTACCAACAGCCTCATGAACTTATTTCAAGCTGATGCTCCTTTTTTTTTTTCCACTGATCAGGAGCTATCTGTTGTAATGAGCTGACTCTTCCTATCTAGAAGGACTGATAGCCGTTTTCTGGACACAAATGAGCGTAGACTGGATCATGTTTAGCATGACCGAAACCCCTGACCATAGGTTGAAGCTATGTGGTCCTACACCCTATCTCCTCATCACATATTCTGTCCACAGTGCTTGTTCCACAACAAGTCCTGTTCTTCTCCTCTCACCTGTTTATTTCCAAATATAGAGAGGTGCAAACTCATCACAACCTGTCATTTCTCCTGCTGACATCTGCCAAGCAGTTATGCCACTTGGTTTCTCCTCCATGTCCAAAAGATCAGGAGAAAAAGACTATTTCAGCTTATTCTTCTGAAATCAATTTGTGGTTGGACTGTCTCCATTGCCAAGCTCTTTGCTTAACCCTCCAGGTAGGGCTGAGGATGGCTGAAACAAGGATTGGTTGCAAACCCTACTGCTGCCCAGCACACCTTGGAGCTACAGCGTAAAGATGGGGGGAGCATCTTCTCAAAGACTCAATGCTTCATCACAGGAAAACAAGGTGGTGCAGTTTCTTCCATGGCTCTTTGAGAAGCCCTCAGCCAGGAAGAGAAAGAGGACCCTGAGCCAAGCTTGTCCCTCCCGCTCCCTGATTAGATCAGGCAGTAGCAGAAAGGGGGTAAGAGACAACTGCAAAAATCCCAGAAAGTCAGAGGTGAGAGCTGGCTCCGTGCCCTTCATCTCATCGATGCGAGGACAGCACATCCCCAGTGAGGAACACGTCTCTATCTCCTTGAGGACACGTTAACAAGAAGACCCCACAGGACAGCATTGCACAGCAGGAGCAAGGGGCTGCAGCTCTGCGGGCAGGGAGCTGCTCTCCATATTTCAGCTGCAATTCCATTATGCAGAGCTAAGTGGCTGGGAATAAACATCTGTCATCCCTGCGTGATAACCGATGTTTGCTAGTATAGAAGGTGACAGAGATCTATATCACATCAATGTACTATTAATACTGCATTAAGCATATAGAGTTTGCTCTCCTCATTGCAGCACAGTAATGGGTATCGGCATGTCCTCATCCCAGACAACATCCAAGAGCACAAGGATGCTTCCAGGAGGAAGGAAGGAGAAAAGCTTCACGTTGGAGAGAGAAATCACTTGCTGAAGATGTTGCTCTAGCAACACCTCTGTGCAAAGGAGAGACACTGGGTGCCACAGAGCACCTTTGATCACAGCTGGATGGGGGCTCTGCAGGAGGTGGGTGGCAGGAGGGAGGTGACAGCTTGCATCAGTACAGGCTTAGCTGGATATTGAGGCACTCCCCAGCCCAGAGGAGTTATCCTTTCTACAAGTGACAGCAAATGAACAGCTTGGACAGCAAGTGTTTGTGTCCAAGCTCTAGACAGGGGGAAAGAAAAACCCTCCAGCATGAAAACCACAGGGAGAACAGGAGCAACAAATATTCTCCAGCTCAGGTTTAAGTTGAGCAGAGCACATCAGATCAAACAAAACCCTTATAGCAAAAGCTCCCCAAAGCATGGTTAATTTAAAAGGTGAATTATGAAACTTTCCAGCCTCCAGCAAAGCCACCAGTAAAGTCAGAAGTTTTGCCCCAGTAAAGTCCTGGGGACTAAAATACAATACACACACCAAATCCAACCCTGCCTGAGGTCTTGAAGCCTAGGTTTTGCCTTGTGAATGACAAGCAAATCTTAAAAATATAAGGGCTTTCAGCCTGCCAGCATCCAGCTGTGGTTTGCCTCTTGTTAGCACCCAAAGGGAGTGCCTGTGCATGGGGTTTGGTTTCAGCCCCGCTGCCTCACAACCCTGGGAAACCTGGAGCTTGGAGGTGGTGATTTGCCATGGATTTCCAAGTGTGCACAGTTGTCACTAGTGCTGCATTTCACCCCCGTGGCACCTTCCACACATGAACCGGCTCCAGATGCCACCCCCAAGCATCTCTGTGAACTCTTCAGATCCTGATTGAATAGCCCCATGAAACTCTGAGGCCAAATCCTGCTGCAAGTGACTTCCCCTGCAACCCGCCCAGCTCTGACAAGCCCCACAGGGCAAACGTTCAGAGCAGAACTTAATCCCTTGAGGTTTAAGCTCTGCTACTGCACAGCTGCGACAGCACCCGCATCTTGCAATGGTCGGCGCATAGATTGAAGAGATTCGAGAGAGCATAGGAGGGGAAGGAAAAAACATAAAGCGGGGGAGCCCCCCCTCCCAAGCTATCAGAGTTTGTAAATCATTTTGAGATGAGGTGCTATAGGAAATGTAAAATATATAATTAACGGCACAGAAAAACCATGCTACATTCAGCTTCTCCGCTCCTGCCTAATCACCACCCTCCTCCTCCCCCTCTCTACAAACAGACCAAATTTAGCACAATAAAATGAAAATCAAAGGGAAAGCCGGGCGCATTCATTGGGTACACCCCATCGCTCTGGCAAGCAAAGCATGGTGATAACGGCTCGGGCACCGGCTCGCAGCGCCCAGGAGGGGCTGCCCCAGGGACACCTCCATGGGAGCAGCGGCTGCAGCTCCCAATCCCGACGGGAGGAGCAGTGGCCAGGGAGCAGTGCGCTCCTGCTGAGCACTTAACGCTGAACGAGTTTCTGCAGGTTGGGAGATTGGCCTCCTCCCTGTTTCCAGGGGCTGAGTTATGTCTCCTGCGCTCATGAGTCAGCAGCAGCCAAGGGGAGAGCAGAGGCGACTTCAGCGCGGCACTCCCTGCATCCTTTTACCCAGCGCTTTTCTTTTACGCTCAGAATTTAGGAGCGCAAAACAGAGAGGACTACTTGATCTCCACCTGCTAGTCTACTGAGCCCAGTTCACAACCCAGATTTGTAAGGGGAATCTGCAAAAGCTTTACAGAAGCCCATGAAAACAAGACAACCAGCATCTAAGCCTCCTGTTCTTTATCTCCATGCATCTGCCCCATCTATGGCCACATGTCCTGAGCTTCTCCCTGGCCCAGTGGGGAGCCAAGGAGGCAGCCCCATGGCTGGGAAACTGCTGGAGGAGGAAGGGGAGGCAGGTCCTTTCCCCAGCCAGGCAGGGGTCAATTCCATCCCCGCGCTCCCAGGCAGCTCTTGCTCATGCCTGGGACCTCACACTTGGAGCCGACACGGCAGAGCCCAGCTTCGAATGGCACTTTCAGGCAAGGGGGGAAGGTGACTGGTGGGTGGCGGAGGGAAGGTGAAGGGAGGTGAAGGTGAGAGTGGAAAGTCTTCTCTGGAAGCACCTACATGTATGTTATGATTTCTGAGACCTGAGATTCACTTTGGTTTCTGGACCATACCAAGACCGACTCTCCTCAAAAACCTCCTTCTCTTCTTCCTCATCATCTTAACCTCTTCCTCCTCGCCCTCCTTCCCCCATCCCCCCAACCGATCCCCTGGTCCTCGCAGGGGCCTCCGGCCGGATCGGGCACTCACACGTGTCTGGCTTGTGGCAGTTGTGACCTTGTCGGAAGTACTGGGGGTTCTCGATGACGGGAATGCGGGTCATGCCGATCACCACCGTGTCCGGGCCAGCATCCAGGGACGAGGGTGTCGTGATGCCATGGTTGATGTGATGGAGGGGACTGGCTGAATCCTCCTCTCCGCTGATCACTGCCACGGGACCTGCAAACATGACGCACATCTGTCAGGCACAACAGGGGAAAGGGAACCTGCAAGACCTGCTGACCGCACAGGTATGGATCACTGCGGGTCAGCAGTGGATCACCACCAGCCCCTGGACAGGATGCTTGTCCTAGTACTCCTGGCAGTTGTCCCGTCCCCTTGGCTAGTTTCTCCAGGCAGCTCACAGGGCAGGGAAGACACCTCAATTTTTCTTTCCTGGTTTTGGGGTACCAGGCTAACAATCCTGTAGGGGTTAAAGTAGCTAGCTACAGGTAACACCACATCAGAGGTGAGTCCTGCACAAAGTCCTCTCCTAGAGCTGTCACAAGATAGGTCAGTTGCTGTGGTGCCTGTATAGCCTGGCATCACGAGCTTGGCAGAATAAATAACCAAGCTTAGACTGGAGAAGATCTATTTCACCCCCAAAGAAGATCTATTTCACCCCAAACCCATATTCACACCATTTCTCTTGCCCATTGTGTTGCCCATCTTGTTTCCCCTCCTCCAGTTTCACCCAGGCATGCACACAGAGCCCTTCAGTCAGGCTGATACCTACAGGGACCCACGATGTACTGGAGCAGATCCTGCTCAGCTCATGCTGCCTCCCACCACTACCACCACAACAAATGGCAACATCTCTCCTTACCCTCCTGACCCCAAAAAGCTCACAGCACCATTAGACAGGCAAGGAAATGAGGCAAAGTAGTCAGACCCCAGGAGCAATGGAAGTCTCCTATCCCTCCACAGCCCCTCTGGTATTCATTAATTGCTCTCACTGGAGCAAGAGCACAGAGGCAGTTTCCCATGGGAGGACCCCTCTGCCATGCTGGCACCCCTTGGAGGCCACAGGCACCCAAGGATGGCAGAGAGGAGAGCCCCCAGCAAGATATGGAGAAGGCAGCACCACAATCTTTAGGCTGAGCTGCAACAAACCCAGAAGATTCTCTCCTCCTTGTCTCCCCTAATTCATCTGCCACCATCTCAAGTACTTCTTAACTCCCAATTTCTCATCTGCTGTTTGCTCATGGGACCTGTTATCGATCCCCGCCAGGCTGAGAGGGACCTGGCAGAGAGCTCGAGGTGGTTCCTCTGCACTGACCACCATGCAAATTCTTGAAGTTACTGCTCCGTCAGCAAGGAGCCCTCAGCACAGTCCACATGCCTTCCCCAAGTCCCCCAGCACCCACTTATGCATCCTTGTCTACCTCCACAGAGAAGGTCCCCAAAACACCAGCATGCCCAAATGCACCCACATCGATCTCCCTCCTGCAGTCGGCCAGCCAGCAACCATGCTCCAGGCCCTCCAGCCTCCTGCCCCAGCCATGACTTCTTACACTCAAGTGCCTGCACCCAAGAGCATCACCGCTCTAATCTTGCCCTAACCAATGGCAGGCTTGTTCCCATTGGCAAAAAGAAGCGATGAAAGAAAGAGCATCCATACCATTGAGAGCCAAGGCCTGCTTCCCACACAGTGCTATTTCACAATGTTCAGCTGTACCCCAATTCTTGGCTTATGCTTTGTTTTATTTTTAGACCTTCTAACTTCAGCCTTTGCTATCAGCTGCCAAGGCTGGAAACCTCAGAGAATGTCAGGCCTTAATATATTATTCCCCACTTCCATCTATTCTCACCCGTCCTAGGGTCCAACCTGCAAACCAACATCACAAACACCTCCATCATGAGGTGAAACCCTCTAATCCATGCTGCAGAGATTCATGCTGCGTAAACACAGGATCCTGAGGAGGTGGGCAATGTGGGGACACACTGCAACCTTCCATGAGGACCTCCCTTATATATTCACATGGGAAGAAAACCCACACTCAACTAGAGATGCTCCTTTTCTCCTGTCTGGATGCTACCAGGGGCTACCAGAAGCTCAAGCAAAAGCGAGCAGGGATGCTGCATTGAGCCTTCAAACCTATTCAGAGAGGCCAGTCTTTTACCTACATCGCATAGAAAATGCCTCTCTCCCATCAGTAATCTACTTCTAATTGCACAATTACTTTATTATGTGCACTAGCAACAAAGAGGGGTCTTCAAGCCATTTTACTCTCAAGAGCTTCTGGGAGGACAGGGCTAACACCAGCTCCATGCAGTCATTCTGCCTGCATTAATCTAGTCTAAAGGCTGCTCATTTTTGGACCTTCAAGTATTGTTTGTTCTTCCAAGTGGGATATAATAAAGTTATTGTGTAATTAGCAGAGTCCTGGCAGCCATGACAGGTGTTTTAGTCACAAGAAAAAAAAGTCTCTCCCTTTATTGTGAATTCCTTCTGGCAGGTTCTGGCTTTTTTTTACGTTACTCCCCGGGCCCGCGTGACTTCCAGCTTTTGAGACACAAAGGCAAAATTCAGCTCTTGCCGCAAGATGCCTCTGTTGGGACTACACACGCTGTATTTCTCCAAGCACAAAAAACAAACAGGCAGTTTTGGTTTGAATTACTTTTGTTCTTTTGCGATGTCAATTCTTTGCACGCAAACCGGGAGGATTGGGTTTTGCATGACGCGCACATTCCTTCAGCCGTTCCCTGCACCGCTGGCCGGCCTGTCTGCAGTGGGGAGGGGGAGACCTCTGCATTTCAAGGTGCAGTTCACAAAACAAGTCATACAAATATCAGCTGGTATAGACCGGTGTAGATAATTTGAGGACAGACCATAAAGACCTCCCTTGCAGTGGAGGCGTGGGAGAGGCTATTGAGGGCTTGTTGCTTTCCCTAAGCATCCAAGGTGTTGCTTCAAAGGAAGGTACCTAATCAGGCAGTGGGATGTGAAAGGCCTCTCTAGTGAATGATACGAAGGAAGTCTTCATTGTCCTCTGCTTTGAGAGCGGAAATCACACCTTTGTGACAAGGAGCAAAGAGGACATCTCCTACAGCATTAGTACTGGAAGGAGATGGCTGGTTTCATAACCAACCATGGGACATACGTCAGACTGGCACAGACCCTGCTGGGGACGTAGTTCTCGGGGGGCTCACAAGGCCCTGCCAGCACTTAACCCTTGATGTCCTTGCTTGCACAGCACCTCCTCATTTTTAAGGAACACAGATCAGAGCAGTGTCCCTCTGGCACAAGCAGGTTAGAAGGACATGGCTACATCTAAAAGAAAGGGCATGATCAAGGAGATCGGGTACTTGTGAAACTAAGCACAGCCAGCATCTATTACCCAATGCTCTCTGATGGCTATTTCCTTGCCAATAAACAGATCCAGAGTCTGACCTTCTTTACACTCCACAGGTTTTTTTCTGCAGCTCACTTCTTAGGAGGACTTTCTACATGTGTTATCCCTAGTTTCATGGCCCAAACCTGTCCAAGATCTATGGGGTAAGAGATAAACATGTCTCAGCTGATCCACAGCTGCATTCCCATTCCCCAGCAAACACTAGGTCCTGTGAATGGATTCAGACTCTTAGTCATCCCGCTTAAGTCAATGCTGCCAAGCTTAGACATTTACAAGACCTACCAACCCTCAAAACCCTCAGAGACGAACTCTGATGCTCCATGACCATCTCAACACATTCCCATTTCTGCAAAAGTAGGAAACCCCAAGAACTGCCAAGGCAGTTGCAGTCCTGACACCACAGGGATAGTAAACCACAAAGTATATTCTACCCTTGCAGTAATCCAGGGACAGCTTACTGCCTCTGACTGTATTTCCAGGTCTTGGAAAAAAAACAATTCACATTCTCAAGAGTCCTAAGGATGGACACAATGCACTAGCTTTCAAGCTTTCAGAAACGTTTCTGATGACTGAGCTGGCATGGACTATAACATATCATTCATCCGATTCCTCCCAATATCCTCCACAGGATGTAATTGGATTAAAGACATAATTTACAGTTGAGGCCTTCTCCAAGTTTCTCCTATTAACTTTTGGCAGGGGGGAGAGGTGTAGAAATCTGGACAACATTAACTCATACAAGAGTCATGGCTCTTTATCACTTTCATTCTTTCATTCCCATTTCTTCTGGCTGGTCACAGCTGAGATCAAGTTCCCTCTAAGCACACAGCCACTCTGTTGCCCCTCTGAGACTCAGACGAGTGCTGGACTCGCTGCACAAGCCTGAGACAAACTTTAAAAACATCACTGATATCAAGCAGTCACTGATCACTTTTATAGGTTTGACTATTGCTCTGACACTCAAAATATATACTGCCATTAGTAGCTCCTAGAAATAAAGCAGCTACCTAGACTTCAACTTTTTTAATCTGTCTTGGCAATAGCATATATTTTTTGCTGTTAAGTAGGTAAAGAGGTTGAGTTTCTGATGTATAATGCTGATGAATGGCTTTATTTGGAAGAATTCTCACCAGCTTCAGCAGTGCATTTTCCAGGTAAGGTTAAAGGAAAAAATGGAGTAAAATGAAAAAGAGACTACAGATTTTAAGATTTAGGTTTACCTTCCACTTGACAGAGAAATGGGCAGAGGGAGATAGAAAATAAGCCAGCTTTGTACTGTAAAAATGCAGAATAATAATCAAGGGTAGCCTGGGGTAACTGCTGATATACCATCCTATGATCTTAAAACAAAATATAAAATATTTTGGAGCTCCTCTGAAACTTAAAATCTAAACAGTGATGCAGTAGCTGTTTCTGTAAATAACTCAGCCTGTTCTATGGACAAACATACTGTGTATATTAACTGTAAAAAGAGTCTATTTGTTAATACTTCAAGAAGCCTTTGCATGTTCTGAGCATCGAACATGTTACATCTATACTCTGAAAGGCTTTTGATGGCTCTCCTTCCATCCAAGCAGGGGTCTTACCAGCCAGCAGCATCCACACTGCCTGCAAGGACAGAGTTTAGCTGTTCTCCATGCTAAGCCCATGCAGTTTTCCTGCCAGGGAAGCAATGTCAGCAGCAGTGATGGGGCCACAGAGCTGCAGGGAAAGGCTGGGTAGATATTAAGGATGCCCCAGGGCTACCCCTGGGTGAAGAGGCGGTCAGTCCCTGCTCCAGCCCAGCAGTACAGCCACTGCCAACCTGCCCCTTTGCAACACCAGCGGGAGAGTCAACCACAACGACCAGAAAATTAGGATCAAAATGAACCTGATGTTAACCAAAGAGCAGCGAGGCAGCTCGAAAACATTGCTTTTGGAAACGCCACAGGGAGCAATGCTGTTCTCCCTTCCCTCCCTCATCTCCTCTACAGCCAACTCCTCTTTCCCAAGAAAGACACCTCATTCCAACACCACCGTTCCCAGCCTCATCTCCACCCGCTTTTCTCCCCCAGACTCCTGGTCAGGCTATGCTCCTTCCATCCCAGCAATGTTCCAGCTCTTCTTGCTTTGCATCCATGCTGATATTATCATCTCTGCAAATACTGAGCAAATACTGTTCCAGATTGCCCCAAAATCTCTGATTTCCAGAAAATCTGTTGTTCTCTATTCAGCACTCTTCCCCGTGGCTAAACTGGAGTTTGGCTTGGTGTTTTCCTTTATCTCCTTGTTCATCTGGAAGCTCTATGAAATAGGATATACCTTTTAGTCCATGTCTGTGAATCACCTGGTTCATTCACAGTGTTATATGGACAACTTGTTACTTAAGAAAAATAACCCAAATAATAATAAATAGCTTAGGCACCCCCTGTTTGCATGATCATATCATAATGGTAAATTATTTATCAAGGCTAAGAGCTATACTTTCTGATAAAACATAGGCTCAGGAATATAGGGTACTTTATAAATAACCACAGATTAGGGAAGATAAGATAATAGTTACTTCATACACATCCGTAACATAATGAATGCTCCAAGGCAGACAGGTGAAGAAACAACAAAACTCCAGCTTGCTATCACAGTAACCTCTCCAAAACAGCAAAAATGATCGAAGGTGTAGAAAACATGACCTCCAAGGGAAAACTGAGAGAATTATGCTTTGTGTTGAGAGGAGAAGACTGAAGGGACACGTGATAACAGCCTTCAAATATGTAAAAGGTTGCAGCAAAGAGAAATATAATAGCTGTTCTCCACGTCCACTGGGGATAAAACAAGAAATAATAGGTTTAAATTGCACTGAGGGAGATTAGGGTTTGAATGTTTTCCCTAATGCCTAGCAGTACGGATGGTTGAGCACTGGAACAGATAACCCAGGGATGCTGCAGGGGCTCAGCCACTGCCAGGCTGGGAAGGGAAAGGTTAAAGAAAATTCTTTCAAGGACGGTTTAGCTACAGGGCCTGATGCTGCTCAGAGCCCTCCCTGGCTGCAGCACTTTTCACCTGCAACTGAACAGCTCTCAGCAAGGAGCGCTCTTCCCTTTTTGATGCTTCCAAAGAAACTCCAAACAGGGACCTCGCCAGTGCTGCAGATCAGGTTTGGGCAGCATCCGAGGCACCATGGGTGCAGCACTGGACCAGGATGGGGCCATGGTCTCTCCAACGTGGTTTCAGAAAGGACAACTCCATCCACATCCCAGGCCACATGCTCAGGAGAGAAACTGAGTTTGCTGAAGTAGAGAGCAATGAGGCACGTGCTCAGGGCTGCAGGGCAATCCTTCTCTCACCACCCATGCCTCCAGGAGCTGCCGCTCAGAACATAATTTTTTGATCAAAAATGATCACTGCAAGAGCTAAGTGTGCCGTCCACATTTGCCTGTGTAATATAAAGGAGCCATATAATTAACCTACTTAATTAGGAACTGTATATGACCCATAACTAGAAAAAAAAATGCTCTCCTAGTAAAGTGGGTCACCATGCATTGTATAGCAAGCGCTGAAGCAGACCTCATTAAACTCCAATATATATTATATATAAAATCCACCCTTCCTCTGTCATCAAAGCTCTGTTGGCACTTCCATATTTCCCTGATCTTAATCTTAAATACTGTTCTTCAAAGGGCCATATCACTGACTGGCAAGTAGATAATTCCAAGACAGGATCTCTCAGTCTAGCTTTACAACTCAGAGCTGTGTATACGCACATACACGTTTATTTTTAATGCAGATAGAAAACTAACCCCAAACTTCAGTTCATCAGGAAAACAAACAAAAAAAATGTTTTAAAAAAATTCCAACCTTTTGCTGGAGCTGAAATCAAGCTATCCCCCAGGGCTGATCTCTGCACCAGCAAGGAAGGGAACTGAAACTCATAAAACAATAAGCACAAGCACAACAAATACAATTAAAAATCTAGCCATGCTCACAGCGAGATTGCATTTACTGTCTCATAAAGAGCGTCTTGTCCTGTCAGGCAAACAAAAGGAAATCAATTTCTTAATTTTTATTGGCAGATGTGGGCACAGGGCCAAGTCAGTGCTTGGTGCCTGTGTGGAACCTGCTCAGAGCCAGACTGCCATGGGCTCCAGCCCATCCCCTGCCCTCCGCAGTGGGAAACAGCCACTTCTCCTCATCCCCAGGGTCGCCAATCCCAACTGCAAGATGGTCCATCATGTGGCACCTCTTCCCCTGAGCTGCAGCAGATCCTTCAACTTGTACAAAACACTGGGCTTTAAGTGGAGACCCCCCTAATTCCCGCTCCTTGTGCACTTGCTTTGTCACCACCACCTCAACCAGGTCCAAGAGGCTTTTCCCACACCTGTACAGCTTGGTTCTGTCTCCCTGCCCCAAATTCACCCTGGGATATCCTCGCATCTTTGCACAACCCCTGCAACATGCCACGGGAGCTGGAGGGCATCGCTGGAGGGGCTAGCCCATACAGCACAGCTCTGGCTTGAACCACGCCACGACCATCTGGGGAGACTGCAAAGGTGCCAACCCCGCCTCTGCCATGGCCCACAGGGCACAGAATCTCCCATCAGCTTTTTGGGGAAACAGTACATATAAAAGGTCATATTCTTGAGCTTTGCAGACAGATGAAGACTCCAAGAAGATAAATTTGACCTCTCAAAGGGATCTACTCCAAATCCTTGGCTTCCAGCCCCTCCAGCAGCAAAGGCAGGAGAAAATGGACAAGCAGCAATCCATTTTCCCCGCTCCTGAATGAGATGATGGGTTCGAGGCCCTGACCATCTTGAGAAGCTGAAAATCCCACTGCATTTCAGGGTGAAAGGGAATGAGGGGCAGGCCCAGGTGCCCTGCACCCACCACTGCTTGGGTTGGACGCATGGCTCGTCCCCCACCCTGCTGCCATCTTCCACCTTCTTATAAATTGCAGATGCATTATCGTATAAAAAAGGGCTGTCAGATCCATTGCCAGTGAGCGATCCCTACATAGGCAATCCTTAAAGCACTTCTGGATCTTTCCTGATAAAACAGTCTGCCAAAATGCTGCTGTTTACAAAAGCCCCTTTCCTTCTTTAGGTATTGACATTTCCTTCTCTCTCTGATTTTTTCAGGTGTTTGCAGGGGGAGAAGATGGATCTTGCTGCAAAGGAGGACACAGCAGCCCTGCACATTCCTCCCCTTGCCCATGCCAGCCTCCAGCCACCTGGGTAGTCCCAGCATGGAGCATCACTCCAGCCCTATCAGGGGGTCGAGGATCCCCAAACCTCTCTCAATCATCCCACATCGTTTCCCTTCCCGCCTTTCTCAGGTTTATTTATTGAGCTTAGACACAAATCCTATAAGCACTCACACTCAGGAATGGAAACAAATGGAGGATCAAATTGGATCCTCCATTCACACTCAGGAACGGAAACAATTAGGATCAAATTGTATAAAATATAAAGTCAATGCATATGACGGCACAAATGCATAAACCCAGCAGAATAAGCAACAGAAAATGCTTACAGTAAAAACGATGAGACAATCTGATAATTAAAAAGGGAGGGATCTGACAAGCCAGGGCCATGTGTGATAGCAAAACCAGCCAGCACCCACAGGAAGGCAAAGCAGGAATTTTTACATCTAGGCTTAAAGCTCCCAGCCCAGTGGTACCAAACCTCTTCAGCTGAGAAAGCATATAACCAGGAAAGGGATTGCAAACAGGGCACAGGGGTAGCCAGGACAATATTTTAGATCCTGCAATACAAGGATCTGCTGACTTTTTAGGTATAGACAAGCCAACACCTTTTCCCACATAACAGGGGATGGATACTGGGAAGCTACTTCATTTGCCAACAGGAAAAGGTTTTCACCGCTGAGGTCAGGTCAAACAACTAGCTAGTAGTACAGACAACAGGAGAGGAAGAAAAGTGTGTTTTATTCGATTGTCGCTGCAGGGAGGAAGACAGTATTTCATCTGGCAATGCCAGTGCTGGCATTCAGACCATCCCCAGTCACCTTCCACCGTTCCTCCCACCTGGCTTCCCCCATTTGCTGGTAACAAGCCAGTTTTTCCCACTGCTAGGTGTGCATGCTCCCCATGGGATGTGAGGAGCCAGCCAGGGTCCAACACATCCATCCTCGCAGAGAAACCTCCCGAGATGGTATCTTGGTGTGGCAGAGCCAACACCAGCAGCTCCCAGAGAAACACGCACCTGGGCGCGGCAGGAGGAGTGACCAGGGGCACCCGGGGATGCGGCAACTGTGCACAGCCGAACTCCCTGCACGGCCCCGCTGCAGCCCTCCTGCCCCAGCCCCAAGGTCAAGGCTCAGAAAGGGCTGGTGGGGCATTTAGGTGGCTGTTGGGTACCAGATGTGCAATGAGACATCAAAATGATATCCCTGTTGCCTTATCTCCCACGCACAAGGCCGTCGTTTCCATCCGTGTTTATGGGATCAGCTCCAATTGAAGCCAAAATTTCATTTTCTTCTCCCAGGTCTCCATCATCCCACTGCACCCAGCCCCCAGCTCCAGAGCTGGGCACCACCCTGCCTGCCCCAAATCCTCCGCTTGTTGCCATTTACCTTTTTTCCCCTTTCTTCCTCTTGACTAGAGATTTGCCTCTTGTTTTTTTCCAAAGTCACCAAGCTGTCACCTCGGGGGCACCTTGAACTCCGAAGCGGCACAGGCTTTACGAGGCGAGAGCCAGGCAGTGGCTGGGTAAAGGCCTCAGCAGCACCTATTAATCTCTTGACTCACTCATCCCTATCACAGACACACCGTAAAAATGATATAAGCATTTCATTCAAACAGTGCTGCAGAGGGAGTGGGGAAGAGCACGGGGCCGATTGATTTCAGTATGTCTGCTCTTTACCTCCAGGTATAAATACAACAGCAAAATCAATCGGAATAACATCATATCAGCTTTCTAATCTCTTCTGTTCGCAAGATGCGCTTTATATACTGCGGCGTTTCCTACAGCTTGTCTACAGGAGGCCCCAGCACCCCCGCACCCTCCAACCCACCCATGTGCAGCCGATTCCTTGATCCTGGCCCCTCCGGTGAAAAGCTTCAGGATCTGCAGATCCAAACCACGGCTCTTCCCCTGCTCCGTGCGGGAGGTGCCGAGAGGTCTCCCAAAGCAACGCGCCTCATCCGCGTAAGAGCAGCACTAACACGCGCTTGCTGAGCCCTGGGTCATGTTTGCATTTGATAAGAGGGAGATGCTCGTTCACTCGCACTCCTTCGTGAGTGGACGGCAGCTTGCTCAGGGTTGACGGGCATCCAGGAGTGCTCAGATGCGCTGCCAAGCACACCGAGGGGGACAGTCCCACCGACACAGGGACACAGGCAAGGCAGCAGCAGTATATGCTTTCCTCACACCCCCAGGACACCGTGGCTGTATTCACCTAGGGGCTCGCACATGGCCCTGATGGTATTTTGCCTCCTCGTGAGCATCCAAGCACCCAGGGGCCAAGCGACCCCAAGCAAACACCCACGCCCGGAGCAGGGCTGCCTGCTCAGCGCTGAGCAGATGCATTTCCTTTCTGCATTTCCAATTTATCATCAGCCCAAGGCTTTTATCCTCTCTCCTGGCCCCCAGCCACCGCAGGGTGAGACTGTGACAAACTGATAAACATTTTCCCCAAGCCCTTGCTCGGGTGAATGTGCGAACGCAGTGTGAGGCTGGAGAAAGGGCTGCCTGGCGAGGTGTCAAGGGGCCATCTTCTGCAAACTCCAGCTCAGCACCGAGGCGATGTTCTCCCCCACCTCAAACCAGACCTTAGCTGAACAGCTGCAAGACGGAGAGGAAAGCAGAGGCGCTTTAAGCTATGGTTCAGTCTTATCCTGCAATTCAGCCAGCAAAGAACATGCATGCAGTGTGCATTAAGGCTGTGGCAACTGCAACACCTTCAACACTGTGGCCAGCGTTGGGTGAAAGCTTTGGGATGTGGTATCTAATCTGCTCAGCGTGGAGCTCTCTTAGTACAAGGGGGCCACCAGTGATGTCTCTGTGAGGGGCTCCACCCATGGCTCCACGACCAGCGTGTCCAGCCCACTGCTGGATTGCTGACCTGAGCCAACAGCACGATGCTGCAGGAACCTATGTCCATGCCAGGAAATACCTAAAACAGCGAGAAATACTGAAGGTCTCGGAGGCAACAGCTGGGACCACTGCTGCCCTCCTGCCCAAGGGTTTTCCTGACCTTTGCTGAGACTAGTGCCCAACGCTGCTTAATAAACACCATCCATGGAGAGAAAGCCCTGCCAGCAGCAGCTCTGCAGCACAAACCAGGGCAGCAGCACACACTCCCCACCAGCCAGGACCATTGTACACCGAGGGCAAGCACAAGCGTTGGGCATGTTTCTCATTAGCTCCGTTCCCGGGTCCATCAGTCGCTTCTGTCCCCCTCCCACCACTCCCCTTCCCACGCCTTGGCCGCTGCAACATCAGTCTTGGGTCATCTTGATCTACTTGGAAAGCTTAGCCGCTATGAAAGCAAACAGCTCGTCCTCTGGCTCCAATCTCTTACTGAAATTAGTGCCAATGGAAGTGTCACTATCAATTTCATAATGTTATTGGATGGACGTAAAACTGGGCCAAGTCCCATATTCCTGACGGGCCATCAAAGGGGTGGGGATTATGGGTAAGGAGACAGGCAGCCCTGGCAGGAAAGGCAAAGGCTCCAGATCAATTAGCCTGACGAGGCTATCTTCCAGCCACATCACTTTGTGCTGACACCAGCGCCTTCTCCCCAGAGCTCAGCCGCCTCTGTGCCGAGAAGGTTTACTTTCTTCAGCGGTAACCGGAGCCTCTCCAAGCCCAGGGAGCTGTGTGTCCCCTCTCCAAATATCCAATTTATGAGACTCCCAAGACACCAAGGGATTTTGCTGTCATTACAGGACATTAATTTTCAGGCCTCCTTACTTTGGTTTAATATTCTGTCAAGATAAAAAAAAAAATAATCACACATTAAAAAAAATAAATAAATGCCCCGCTTTCCATTGCTCATAGGTTTCAAATAGAAGGAGCACTCAAAATGTAAAGTACCTGGCACAACACATGGTTTGCCTTTGCTCTGTGTTTTTCTTCTTGGGTTTTTTTCAAGATCGTGCTTGGACCATGAAACTAAACTGGTCAGTACCACCATCTGGTTCTCATGGAATAATTAATAGTGCTTGTAATTTTTCAAACAAAAATAGTCTTTTTTGGTCAACTTTTGACCTTTTTGTTTTTAAATGGAATTTTTATGAAAACATCAAGCAGCCATCAAGGCTGGGTTCACTTCCAGCAGACACCTCGAGTGCCCAGTCCTTGCCAGCAAGCGAGCAACTGCATTTGCTCAGGGTGTGAATTTGTAGACCCAAACTTAAAATCAGACCTGTGATGTTTACTTTCAGGCCAAAAGATAAATCCTTACATGGTCAAAAAATAATAGAAAATCCTTGCAACCATAGTTTGGCTTAATTCATGCATGAGGGCAATGAAAATTTAAAACTTCTGCCTCTCAGAAAGTCAATTTTTTTTCCCCCTCCACAGCCCTCCTTGAGATGATCTCCAGCAGTGATATCAGTCTCTCAGATTTATTCTATCCCAAGATAAATAGTGTGTTGCTTACAGAATCAAAACATATTTAACTTGTATAATGGTTTAAATCCTGAATCTGCTCCCACAATATTATGAGACTCTTCTGGAATATGAAGTCCATGTCAGAAATATCCACAAACAAATAAACCCTTTTTTCTTTGTGCTGAGCAATTGGGAGAGGAAGCGGGGCCGGTTTTTGGGCAGCCCTGGTGCTCCTGAGCCCACGGTGCTCACATCAATAATGGCGCTGGAGATGTCAAGCTTTGCTGCAAGTCCAGGGATCAACATTTGCTAAAGGGAAAATCATTAAAGAAATGAGGGTTTGCAGGTTTTCAAGAGCCTGTTGTAGACTTACAGGTAGCGGGGAAGCCCTTGACATTCTCAAGGCAGAACCAATTGGAAAGGGACTGATGCTTTTTGGGTCAACTAATACCAACTGCAGCATCAATACACCGGTATCATGCCTTACTCCAAAATGTATAGTCTTTGGTCATAAAGGTGGTGGTTTTGCTTAAAACTCACAGAAGAGGCCCCTAGAGAAAGGCACCAAAATTACTGCTTTTTAGGAGCTGACAGCTCATTTGCAATGAGTATCACTGTTCTGGGGTTTCCACCTGCCTTGCTGGGACCGTCATCAAGTTTGAGAGGGGTCTTGCGAAAAAGGAGCTAAAACAAGCAGGGGTTAAAAGGTTGGGAGATGCAGAGGGGGACAGAAAACAACTCCCCACTCAGAGAACTTGCTGCATTGCTGATCCACCAGCCCAAACAACCCCTTTAATAAATTAGAGAGCTATTCATTGAAATGGCTTCTTCTGTCCCCATGCTGCCAGTTAATCTGTAATTCAGATAGATCAGTCAGAAGGCAAGAGTCCAGCATATAAAATGATTAATTCCTCCAAGGCCTGAGGAAATTTCCCTTTTTAAACAGCACAGCATGCTCCACAACGGTGAGCTACAGGCATGGACACAGCTCCCATTGGAGGTCAGTGAGAAACACTGCTTGCATTTAAATACAGGTGCTAGCAAATACATTGCCTGTCACCGCGTCACTGCGTTAGCAGTGCCAGGGTGGGGGCTCTGCCATAGCCCTTGCAAGGAGCTTGCCTCACCTCCCAGCGCCTTCCTGTTCTGCAAGTCCTCCAGTGCCCAGCTAGAAATGCTCAGACACTTGCCACCCTGTCAGCCTGACACCAAAGCTTTTCAAGACAAGAGTTTTTATGCAGCAAGAGTGTAAATTGTCAATTAAAGCAGGCTGGTCTTCAGAAATGCAGCATCTAGTGATTCCAGTCAAGAGAAAAGCAGCTGGTGCCCAACGCAAGCATGGAGGTTGGGGCAGAGCACATCTCATCTCCCAGCTCCCTCGTGGGAATCACCCCCAGTTCCACCTCTGTCCTTTACAACATCAGGAGCTAACCAGGGCACTGGCCTCTGGCCGGAAGACACCAGTGAAGAAGCCAAACAAACAGAGCAGCTTCAGAAAAGAAATGAAGGGTGGGAGTTAACCAGATGGACATGCTGCAGGGGGTGGCCGGGGAATGGGGAGAAGTCATATGAAACTCCACATGAGACCAGAGGCACCTGAACATGGTGCCAGCCCTGGAAGCTGTGGAATCAAAACAAACATCATCTTATAGCCAGAAGAGAGACATGAAGAAGGGGAAAACCCTATTTAAAAGGACTCTTCAAAGGATGCAGGAGTCTGGGCATCAAAACAGTTGCCCCGGCATGGCTGGCACAAGCAATGGCCTGACAATACAAAGGGACATTAAGGCAGGATCTTCAGACTCTCTTTTTGATTATTCTGGTTCTTGCAAACTCAGTCACCACCTTTTAAAGCATGAGAGCGTAAGAGCCATCACCAGCCAAATCCCTGTCTCCCTACACATATTCTACATCCTACCCGCAAGCTACTTCATCAACATCCTGAAGGCAGGTGGGAGGGAAGCTGCCTCACGTTAACCTGCGAGCCACAAGGGCAGAGAACGACGGGGCGTTTGGCATTTACCTCTGTGACTAAGCGCTGTCTCCCTGCCCTACACCCAATGCCCCCAAACACACTCCTTGCTTGATAGCTTTGTAGCTCACGACAAGAGACATGACAACACATCCACTCTGGGAAGCCAGACCTGAAGACGCGCGGAGGTCGTGCGACTTCTCCATCTGCACCATCGAGGGAGCAGGAAGGAGCGAGTGGGAGAAACAGCATCCTCACCCACAGCATGGTGACAAGGGGAAAAAAAAAAAAAGCAAAAAAAAAAAGAAAGAGTGAGCTTGCACAAGGCTAATGGCTTTCTAGTTGGGAATAGCATGTCTGCTGATCATCAGGGCAAGTGCCCCTTGCGCAAAGCCCACTTCAGGCTGCCAGAGCATCCTGCAGCAGACCCTGCCAAACCCACTCCCAAATTCACCTGCCTGGAGGCACCCATCAGGCTGGTAGCACCCTACAGACCATGGCTCGAGCGTGCAGGCAGCACAAGCATGTGACTGGAAAGCAGCACGAGGCAGGGAGAGCTGCAGTGGCGGAGGCACCTGGACCACAACCAAGCTGCTTTCTAGAAGCAGCTATCGAGTCTCTGCAGAAGTAGTGGAATGGAGCCACCTTTCATCCTGCCTCTCAAGGAAATCGTCACTGCTGTTACGCAGACACCATTATGTCTCCAGAGCCTTTTAACTGCAGCTCTTTAGGGCTGAGTGGTAGAAATCTATTCACAGGGCTGACATCACTTGGCTGGGTAGGGACACTGCCACTGACTCAGTGGCTGGGGAGGGATCACAAAATAAGACTGGCGATGGGGGAAGTCCTAGGCAACGCCAAGGCAGCATCTCCTGGGGGACCCATCCCCACTCCCTTGACAATATACCACAAAGGCCAGGCCAATTTCTCATCTTATTCTTCTAGAACTTCCTTCTAAAGAAAAACAAAATAATAATATATGTGGGCTGCATGTTTTCTTTTTGTTTTGTGCTCCCCCTCTAGAGGGGACCACCACTCAGATAAGGATGGCTGCACGTGCATGTCAGCCACAGCAGGGCAATGCAGAGCAACATAAGGCCGTCTCATCCCCAACACGCCCACTCTCCAGGTAGCCCTAAGCAATGCCAGGATCCGAGCACCAGGCAAATGAGAGCACAGGAACACAGCTTGGCCACCAGTCTCTCGGACACCTTGCCAAATCCATGTCCGGGGCAGAGGGATGCAGGAAGCTCTTACTGTGGGACCCTTGAACTGCATCGCAGAGACCTCTCTGAGCTTGGCAGAGCCAGCTGGGGGCTGCTTTATCATATCTGCCATCTGCTTGTTTGCTTTGCAATCCTCTGCTCCTCTTGGCTACACTCAAAGACTCCTACCTGTTCAAAATCTTTGCTGGGTCTCAGTAAACAAGCCACAGGCAGGGACAAGAATGGGGAGGGGTTAGGAAGGGGAGGGAGGACAAGAGGAGAGAGAATCAAAATTTAATTAAAGACACTTTTGCTTCAGGGCCCCTGAAAATTACAAGCTCATAAATCTCTTAGTAAATGCCCTGAGCAGTTGCTATGCCAGGCCGCCTACCAGTCCCACCAGGAGGGCCATAAAGCGCAAGTACGCAGCTCGCTGGCTCCCTCCCTCCACCTCCACCCTGCAACATCAGGCAACCTTGAGCAGCCTGTCAAGCCTGTGACAAGTGTTTCTGCAACCAGGAGCTATCAATCTGCAGCCCCATTAGCGGCAGGGTGCAGGGAGCTGCTTGTTTCATTTGCAGCCATGGCACAACAAGAGGTAGGAGAAGGGTGGGATGCAGGGGGGAGGTAAGTCATGGCAAGATGGGACCAGAAGACCCTCAAGACATACTGCTGGAAGCACCAAGTTCTTCCATAGCATATTTTCTCATGAGAATGGCCAAAGAATAAGCATAAACCAAGACATGGATCCAGAGGAACTTCTGCTGGCCAGTGCCTATCTGAGGGCACTATAGAGAAAACCCATCTTCTGATAATTCCCCAATAAATCAGCCCAGTATTTTCTTCCATGGCTGAGATGAATCTTCACCAGGGGATGCATGCGTGCTGTCCAGCCCAAATCTACTTCTCACAGGGACGACACACAAAGATAGCAAGCATCTTCCACCTAACAGTGGCAAGGACAAGCTGTTTCACTGTGTTCAGCGTTCGGCATGCAGCAAGAAACAGACTGAATGTCCAGCACGTGGGGGCGTTGCACAGCCCTGCTATATTTAACAGAGCTCTCAGTACAGTCTCTGGTAGTGCTACGAAACAACACGTCTTTGCCAGTAGCCTGTCATAGGAAGGCTTGGAAAGGGGGAATCTGGGGTATTTTTCACCCTTTACTCACAACCGGTCACAACTTTGAAGGTGGGAGTAGAGTCTGTTCTCAGTAGCATGGTCAAGCCTTGGACCTTCTCTGCTAACAAGCAGGTGGGTTGGTAAAGTGGTAACGAAACCTTGCTGGCTTTCCTTTAAAGTGGGCATCAGTGGGTGAGAATGGAAAGTTTCTTGCACAAGAAGATACTGGTACATAATAAAATAATTTGCTGAGCCATATGCTTGGCTAAATTGCAACCAGAAAAATAATAAAGAGGTAAAGAGAAGCTTTCAGAATCACTCAGCCCACCATGGGCTACACTTTGAACCATATCAGCTATTGACATCTAGTAACACTTATTTTTCAAGAGATTGAGTCAAGTGGGATAGACCAGTGTCAGTTATACCAGGAAGCCAAGGCAGATAAAGTAAAAAGGTATCTGTCAGAAAGGAGAAGCATCACCCGCACAAACTTTTACCATTTCTAGAACCAAGCTGAATGCCTGAGTCTTTCTAGGAAACCACAAAAATCTCACCTTCCTCCATGTAAGCAACTACTGTGCTTCTGCTTCAGGTCATGGGTAGAGGCATAAGAGCTGAAAACTGAGGGAGAAGTATTTGTAACAGGAAAGCTTTGGGAGCCAGCCAGTTCTCCAGACCTTCCCAGCCAAATTCTCCAAAGCATGGTTTGAAACACCCAGGACAAATACAGACTATTTGAATCCAATTCTGAACAGCCTACAAAGGAAGGATGTCAACAGTCCACTCTGAGACTGTTTTGCATTTCTAGACCATCTGCTAAAGGATGAAACCCCACTAGGCAGAGAAGGCAGCACAACAGATGCCATCACTTCCTGGGGGTACCCAAGCACTGGAGGGGTGCAGGCAGCCGCCAAGGCTGGTTTCCCAACAGCCCAGCTCCCCTTGTCCTCCTGGATCAGGAACCCACAGGAGGAGAACTGGAGGCAGGTCCGAGTCAGGCTGTTTTCATAAATGGATTTTCCTGGCTTTATTAAGGTCTCTCTTCCAAGGCTGCTCTCCAAATTGGAGGTGCAATGCTTGGAAAGCTACAGAGTATGGAGACTAGAAATCCAGCCTTCCCAAAAAAAAGCAGCAGCTCACTATGCAAATGACTGCTCTGGCAGGAGCGCGGAGACTAGAAATCAAGCCTTCCCAAAAAAAAGCAGCAGCTCACCATGCAAATGACTGCTCTGGCAGGAACATGAGTGAAAGGGACAAACAGTTTGGAGCAGGATCAGGGCAATACAACTAGTGTGCATCTCTCCTATTCTACAAGAGCATCCTGATATCACCCATGTCTATGGACTGGTTGTGCACCCATCTGTCTACATAATTATTTACAGTATCTAAGTATTTATCCACAGCACTTATTTATCTAAGCACTGTCTCCTTATTCTATTTATCTTTCTATAAAGCTAAAAGCTAAAGCTTTCTATTTGCCTCTATTTTAAGACAATAACGCTTCTTTTTTTCCCCCCAAATTCCTGAAGTAGTGCAGTTCCCAGGGGACATGGCTCCTTCCTCCCATGTCCTTACTCCAATTTAGGGAGGATTGCGCGGAGGTGGTGGGGTGGGATGGAGATAGGACGTGTGCCCACAGGGCAGCAGTGGCTGGGGGAAGGTGGACAGGCAGGAGGACGCATCCCTGCGTGCGTGGGGGTGTGCGTGACAGCAGGCATGCAGGCAGGGTTCAAGCTTAGAAGTGTGGAATATGCTGCCACAGGGTATTTCTTTTTCACTGTAAGCCGGGATGGCAGCTGACCCAGCTTTGTCCTTCTACCTGCCTAGTCGAATCTCCCTCTTTCCATGGCACTCTACATGCAGAAACGCAAAAACCTGGCAATGCTCTGCTCTCGCTCACACTTGGATAACTTTGCTAGCGATGACCATGCCTGGTACCTCTCAAGGTTGAGCCCCGGTTTTTCCTACAGGCATGCTTGCAGGTCATATCCTCACTCCTTGAGTGGGCAGCAAGGGCAGACCCTTACGGAGTCAGCAGCAGAGACCAGCCCCGTCACCAGCACGAGCAATGAGCACCCTCAGACCCCACAGACAAGGGAGGTGGTGCTCAGCTCTGCATCCCCCATGCTCCTTTACTTGTGGCATTGCTGTCTGCTTTATCCTTCTCTTTTTTCCCCTTGAAGAGTGAAAAAGGCAAACAAGAGCTTATAAATTATCAATTCTTGATTGATTTTGCTGAGAAAAGCAAACAGAAGAGAAGAATAATTTAACATTTCAAGCGGGGAACGGTGATGCTGCTGAGACAGCTCTATGTAGGCAGAGCACTCCCGAACCGCCCAGCAGGTTCTCCCTGTTCCAGCCTCTTCCTCCTGCCCTTTGAAAACAGACAAGCAAAACCATACCCTTTTCTAGCAGCTGCCTTAAAACACAGAACCCTGTATTTCCATTAGCAGGGCAGTCCCCTTCCAACCCAGTTATCTGATGGTGCGCACACATGAACTCGGCTGCATGCACACAAGCTTCTACCAAGAAGATAAAGTGGCATGATGGTCCAGGACTGACACACACAGCCTGGGAGCTTACCTGCAGCAGAGCAAGACTTCTCCGTAAAAGACTACAATTTCCACCCCAAAAGCTGCACTGCAAGCTACGCGAGGCTATTAAGAACAGGTCCGTTAAATCGGTCTGCATCAACAACTTTACCACTGCAGATGGTTCATGCAACTGTGGTTTTCCCGTTCACACGTAGCTGCATACCAGCAGATAGTGTGGAGTTCTTTTCCATCTGTGGACTCCTAAAAAAAAAGTTCTGCCAAGCGTTCACAGCTCTGGAGTCTCTCCAGCGTCACATGCAAACTTTCTTTTCTGAGTCTATGTGGGAAACGGCAGTTTTCCCCCCAAAATTAGCGATAGCAGCACCCCATTGTCTGCCAAAAGGCTGCACGTGTCATGGTTCAACTGTTTCATCAAGACTACAAATGACACCATACCATGTTACTTAGCCATACATTCAGCTTTTACCTTCTGTTTATGGAATTAGTATGATAGCGTAGCTAAAATGCTTTCCAAGGTAGCTGATAAAACCAGCCAGGGATTACCTGCAAAGTCAGAGGCAGGAGAGAGCAAAACAAACCACCCCACATCCCGTCAAAGAGCTGATATCTGGGCACTGAGACATCCAGAGCACTGCAGACCACCGGCTGAAACCCAGCGCTAGTCCAGATGCTAAATGTGCCACAGAGAAAGCAAAGTTATTACCTGTGTCTTAAGCCAGCCAGCCACCACACACTGTTACAGCGTCAACAGTGTTGTTTTTTGATATGTTTTGGGGTTTTTTAGATACATTCACTTCTTCCCATCCCTTCTGTTCTGCAGCCTTTGGCCACAAGAGCCCACGGTGTTAAACAGACACACAAGTCCAGTAGCTGGATTCTGGATGTAGGGGAATATTATTTGGTTGTCAGCGAAGATGTCTGTGCATGTGTCTATCTCAGCATTGGATTTCAAACCGTCTAGGGTCTTTACTTGGGTTTAATTCAGAAGAAAAGAGCATTTTCCACGCTGTCTAAACCTGGCTTACTTCTCCTCCTGCCTTTTACACAAAGCGGTTTAATTTTTGACCACACAGCAAAAAAAAAAGAAAATATATATATTATTTAGAAGTAAAGAAAGAAGATGCTGAAAGAGGTGGTGGTTTGTGGATGGGAAATTATATTCCTTCACTGCTGCAGTAATGATCTGATTAGGATCCAGTCCTACCACATCCTTCATGTGCTAAGTCATCTTTACAGAGTTGAAGTCACCTGAGGGAGAGGGAGGGAGGGATGGGGGCTTGCAGGAGGCTCTGGTACAATGCGGTACCAAAAGCATCGTGCCTTCGCCCTCTGGTCACCTTACAAAATCAGAAATTTCCTTGGGCAATGAAGCATCTTTTCTGGGGATTTTGGCAGCAATATCTTTTTAAAACTACAGTTTCATCCCTCCAGAATAACTTATGTGCATATTTGGATCCTCTGCATGAGCTAGATATCCATCCACCCTTTTTTGGTTTGTTATTTCCCCCCGCTCCCCCAGACTTACCACCTTCCTTGCAAATCTGCCTTTCATCTCCCTCTCTTGCTCCAGTTTCCAAGCTGCGTAGGAAACCAAAAAAGTGTGCCAGCGCTGCTCCACCAAGCCCTATTCCAGCTGCTTCTGGCTAGATTTTCAGGATACAGTCAGAATATCCAAGTTTTTCTTTTTTCCCCTTTTCAGAAGTTAATTTCCTCTGATCCAGACAACACTTTCAGCCCAGACAAACTCCTGGGGAACTTCCCACCATTAGCTGCCCTCCTCCAGGCTTCACACTTGCTGTGATTTAGGACAGGCTCCCTCTAAAGCAGCCTGAAACCCAGCTAAGCTACTCACACAGTAACGCCTGCACACGTGTGCCAAGCCCGGAATGAGCCACGGGACAAGGTCCAACGGTGTGACCCCAGAGCTACTCTGTCACCCTCCAGGAATGACAGACGGACAGAGCACCAGTTCCCTGCCAGCCTGGGGGAACGAGCCCTGTCCTGGGAGGCTCTGACCATGACAGAGGTGCTGCACCTCCAAGGGGCTCAGCAACCCACTCTGGACCCAGGATGTGACCCATCACGTCTGCCAGGGTGATGCCGAGGTGCCAAACAGGTTCGGAATAGGCTCCCCACTTTTTCAACAGTGGCACGTCCACAGTCACGACCTGCAATCCTGTATTGACCTGCACTCATACAGCTACCCCACAAATATCTCCCCTCCCAGTCTGACACGCAGTGGACGCCATGGGCATCAGCAGAAAACAGTCCCCACTCCTCATGCAATTGGGAACATCTCTCACCCACAGACATGGTGCATGACTTCTTGATGCAATGCTGTTACTGCTGCTGGTATGCATGCTCCCTTTACCACTACAAAAAATAAATCCTGGTTTTTTCTTCCCCTGCCCTCTTACTTTCATATTGACTTTTTTGTGGCCAAGGAAATATAGCCCTAAAGACGATGCAAGGACAGAGGAGGTGGAGCAAAGGAGATCAAAGATTCCAATTTACTCTCCCCCATTCCTTGTAGGAATTGGAGATGGGTCGGCCGTAAAGCACTAATAATAGAGATTAAAAGGCAAATAAAGGGAATTTTTTTCCTAATGAAAGATGTGATTAATCTACAAAAAAAAAATCACACACAGAGGACCCTGCCTTGCTGACACCCAAAAGGAAGTTTCTGCAGATCTCAGATGCAAGAACAAATCACTGCTCATGCCATGGTAGCACCTCCGGTGCCCAGAAACCAGGGAGCTTTGCAGGGGGCATAGGAGTCCTTTGCTTCCACTACAAATGGGTGACAAGAGGGACAGGAAGGCTTGAAGCCTAGGTCAGCTGCAGAGCCAGGGACACAGTTCAGGTCCCCTAATCCCCCACCACCTGCATGTGCTCAGACACAGGACTTCCCTGGCCAGAAACCTCAGCCATGCACGGCTCCGCTGCTGCCAGCTCCCATGGATATGGGCTACCAGGAAGACTCCATCCCTTCCTCATCCCACCCCGGCAGGGCAGGAATATCATCACGCAAGTTCAGAAATAGCCAAAATGGACAATTAATCTGTTCCTGCAATTCAGGAGCTAGGATATTGGACCAAAGGGAACTCCAGGCTGGTTTGTGGACTTATGTGTGTCCAAGCTAACGCGGCAGGGCACGGCTGTAATTTGTCATACGCCACCTAGAACTTGGCTTGCACAGCCAAAATTAATATTTTTTATAGGCAGTGACATAGAGGAAACAAGCTCGAGCCCAAGTGACTTTACAGTCAGAGATTACCGGCTGCAGCCTGTCCCAGGCTCTGCACTGTACCTTGGTAATCTTGGAGGGTTGCGCTTAATGCCGTGTGTACGAGAACCGCATATTCTCTGTGTACAGTTCAAATCTCCTTTATCAGAGCCATTTGGTTCCAGCAGATCTAAAGACTGATTCAAATACCGTGACGGTAGTGTTACACCAGGGGAGCGCAGGGCAGGGCTGCACAAGGCTATCACAGCAAAGGCTGCAGGCTGGCAACAGTATCGACTCCAAAAACCTCCAAAAGCTGCTTGTGTTGCCCGTCAACACAGAAATAAATCATTGCCTGTGCCTCTGTCCACACACCATCTTTCTTATTTTTTTCCACTCGGCAGTTCAAACCCAGCCAAATTCAT
The DNA here is from genome assembly GCF_035582795.1 of Mycteria americana. Taxonomy (NCBI): domain Eukaryota; kingdom Metazoa; phylum Chordata; class Aves; order Ciconiiformes; family Ciconiidae; genus Mycteria; species Mycteria americana. The sequence goes on along the minus strand of NC_134370.1, from coordinate 62,426,001 downwards.
TAGTTTAGGTCACGTTTATGGATGACACACGCTGTACAGCCACAAAACAAAAAGCAAGCTTGGCTCTTGGGTGCAAAATATTCTTGCTGTGCCCATTGCAACTGAGGTCACAAGAAAAACAAATTCACTAGGACTTAGCTGGTGCATACTACAGCTTTGTTTCCAACCACAAAACATTCCTCAAAAACAATGGCTGAGAAAGTGCTGTTGCTCTTTAAACATTATGTTTCCCAGGGGTACACATTGGGTTATTGAGTGTAGGGAAGATAGGGGGAAAGCTTTCGTTCCTGATTGGGGATTCATTTGGCTGCATTTCTTTTCTCATCATAAGTTATGTTTTTATTTATATTTTATTAAAGCATCTAGAGGCCTTTGGGAAAGGATGCCCAAGAATTTAAAAAAAAAAAATTAAAATGAAATTAAAAAACCCCAGCGGGATGAGGATTACTGCCTTCTGCATGTGGATTTTGTCCAGACTCGAGACAAGGCTCAGCCTGATCACCCCACTCACTCCGACCCCATCACCTTCACCTGTGCCGCCAGCCATCTGCAAACTGGTGTCCCCACTCACCCACTGCCCCTCTCCTCCAGAGACGGTGGGTCCTGCTGTCCCCACACCTCTCGGACCTGCCCCACGTCACTGGTCTGAGCGGTGAGACAGCGCGAGCCCGCACGCCTGGCTCAACCCGCAGTGCCAGCAGCATCTTTTGCTCCTGCATACATCAAACGCTGCTTTATGAGTTCAGATGCTCCCTTTAATGAAGCAATGGGAAAAAAACCTCCTCTCATGCTGCTGAACACAGCTGAACACAGCTCCCTCCTCCTGCCCCCTTTGCAAATTACTGGGATATTGTCACTAATTATCAGGCTCAACAAGTGAAATTGTGCAATTTGCTACAGACACGCTGGAGAACCGACGCAAAAAGGGAGGGCTCGGCACAAGGAGGAGAGGGGAGTGCGGAGGAGCCCTTCGGGCAGGGTGCCGTGGGGCAGCCCCACAGGTGCCACGTCCCGGCGCAGGAGGGGGTCCCACCGGCAGCATTGTTGTGTTTGCATTTCAGAGTGTTTGCTTTTTTTTTTTTCCTGATGTTTACTTCAAGCATCGCACTCTGAGGGCTTATAAAGAGGATTAAGTGGTGAGGAGGTCTCGCAGAGTTAGGAGGAATTAATCAAGCGGTAATCAGAAAGGAAATTAATCTGAAGAGTTAATTAATCAGCCAAGGCAGGGAGACTGCAGCCAGTCGTCCCTATCACACCTTCCAGGTTGCTATTTCATGCACCGGCACAGCACAGGGAAGGGAGAAGGCAGTCCGGGGGGGGGGGGGGGGGGGGGGGGGGGGGATGCCCAGCCACCCCTCCACACTTTCTGACAAGACAGCAGAATCCCAACAAGTCCAGGAGGTTTCCATACCCCCATCCCACCACACAGGGACCTCGGTGAGGACCCAAGCACCACAGGGCAAGCACTCATCGTCTGCCCCCCTCAGCCCAGCTCAAAAGTTTCTAAAGGCCAAGGCATCCATTTCAAAGACTCTTCCATGCTCCTCTTACCTCTTTCCTTTGGAAAAGGGATCTAGATAGGTAGCCCACAGGTTTTTGATTGCTTATTTGATTCTATACACCCCATGTGCTCCTTCCAGCATCCTAAATAGTCTTTTTACTTCTCCATTGTTCAACTCTTCTAAATATGCACCGCTGGGGATCACTTCCCCTTCACTCTGGTCTAGCTGCATTTTATATATTTAGCTTTTCTTTTTCTTAATCTTTTCTTACAATACATTCCCTGCAGAACCTTAATCATTTTAGTTGCTCTTCTCTGAATTCCTTCCAAAAGGCAGAACGTTTTGCAAATTTGCTCTCATCCCTTCCGGACTGCATTTTGACTAATGCCTATTTCCCTTGGGATAAGACATACCCCAGGCAGGCTGCCTAATCGGGGATGCTCAACCTTCATTACAGCCTGAAGCACTTGCGGGAAGAAAACTCCCCAATTCACAGGGGCTGCAACACAACACATCTTTGAACTTACAAAACCTAGACCAGTTTGCAAAGACATCTGAAATCTCATTAACTTCACCGTCATTATTATTATTATTAGACTCTTTTTATGCACACAGTAGACATTTTAATTGCCTGAACGTGGAGAGCAGCTTCTATTGTGTGTTTTATAGACCGCAAGCAAAGATTCATTTCTATGTCCTGCCTTCCATCTGCCTCCAGGGAGGTGCAGCCGGTCCAGAGACGAGCCCAGGCTGCGAGGGGTTATCCAGCAGCCCCAAACCAGCTCCTTCAAAGCCCCTTCTTCAGAGGGCAGCAGGGCCCGTGCCTCCACGTGGTCACCCCGTGATCATTGAGAGGTGCTTATTGGGGCTGCTGCCTTCTGTGAGATGATAGCTCAAACCCAAGCCAGCTCAGACCAGGCAGGTTGCGTTATCCCAGAAAACAACGGTGTCTTCCCCCAGCATCAGCAGCCCAGGTACATGCCATGGTGATTAAGGAAACAGCAGACAGACCAAGATTCGTCTCGCTGAACCAGGACCACCTCTGCAATTAAGGGGGAGGAAGACAACTCCATTTGCCATGTCTCGGCAGTGCAGGCAAAATGACCTGCATGGTGTAGGTGGTACCATTGCCCGAGGATTCGGGACATGAAGGAAGCATGCATTGCAATAGACCGTCAGCATTAAACATCATATTAGATACACAACCTTCTCCCATCCAAACTGTGTCAAAATAAAAGGAAAAAAGCTGCATTTCACAAGAAAGGACCTGGGGAGCTGAGAGCTGGCCAGGGGGGTTGTGGTATGCAGAGGTGATGAACAACTGGAGAGAAACCAGCTGCAGCGAGGATGCTGGGTGGGGGCTAGCTGGCCACTCTCGAGCAATGTTCTCCATGAGCAGAAGGTGCCATAAAGCAGCTACATCCGCCTCAAAGGAAACCACATCCACTCCACAGCTTCAGTAGCCATGTAAGCCATTAAAGCTTTCATTCTCATTGTCATCCCATTCCCTTCACACTAGTTTTATTTCCAAGGAATACTGGGAAGGGCTGCCTTCTCTCCTTGAGCAAATGCCACCCTCACACAGAAAGCTCCCACATCACCCAAGGCTGTCCCTCCCCCTAAACCATGAACTTGTCTCTTTTTCCTTTTGATACATAAAGGCTATTTGCACACATCCTCTAGAAAGAAAAGTGACCTCGGAAAAAAGGTGAAAAGGCAAAAAACCTACTCCTATTGCCTAAAACAAAGCTAAGCTCTGCAGAGTCCAGAGGGAATGGTGAGCTCCCACCGACACACACGCATTTCTGGACATCCTGACCCAGAGAAGCAGCTCCCCATGGATGCTTTTGTACACAGAAAACCCTGCTCTTCACCCACCCCCACACACACTGCCTGTCTGTAAACTGCTGGATCCATTTCATTATAACTCACTTCTACTGTGACTGCCAATTATAAAAAAATTGATTTTAATAATTTATAGCCTGCCCAGCATCACAGCACTCTGACCACCAACAGGTATCCAAAATGCTGGTTCTGATCTGGAAATCTCTCCATTCAGAGCCAGGGCCTCGGATACCTCAGCAATCAATGAGTCTCGCTGTGGTACCCCAAGAGCCGAGATAAAAGAGATGTTGCTGCTCTTCTCCGCACTAATAATGCCACAAAGAGGGCACATTAGCAGACAGCAGCTCCTTCCTTTGAAATCTCCCTCCCCTCCTGGCTCCAACAGAGACTAAGGAGTGAAGACTTAGTCCCTGGGGGGGGTTGCCACTGTGTACTGACTTTTAGGGGTGCAATGCTTTTTATTTTGGCTTTTCAGGTGGCAGTTCAAAGGAGAAGGCATTAACCCCTTGCACAGCATCTGGACCCACTGCAGGAGGATCCCACAGCATCACATCCCTGGGTCACACAGAGCTGGAGCTGAACAGATAAAACACTCCAGGATAAACTGAAAGAATAAACACCATGCACATACACACAAATATGTAAGCATGGATATAAATATATGCAGATAAACGCACACCATCTCAGATGATGCTATCAAATGCAATACTTCCCAAATCCTTGCAGAGCAGCAGACCATCTCCAAGGTCATATTAGCATGGAAGTAATGTAATCCCATTACCCAGACTCCTTCTCCCTCTGTTAGTTTCTATGGTGGTGTTTGCTCTTTTAATTTTAAACACCAGCCGTGTATCTTGTGGACCAGCCTGGGACTGCTTTGCTCAAGTGGCAGTAAACACATGGCTTAATTCACTCATTCTCCAGGAAAAAAAAAGGGAAAAAAAAAAAAGCTTTTCCTGCATGAAATACATGCATCCGCCAGCATGATGATCGATGCAGGGCGTGCTGAAAGCTGCCGTAACTAACTCAGGCTTGGGGAAAAAACGGAGCACGCAGGGCAGTAAGCAGAAAATCCGTACATACTGCTCTTGTCGGGAGAAAAATATCCAAGTGGCACGTAACTCAGCTGTGAACAACCCACCGCGTGAGCATCCCCGGTGCCGTGATGCAGCTCAGTGCTTGTACTAAAGGGTATTTGCTAATTCCCCAGGCGAGGGACAGGGTCATTAAGAGGAAAGCTGCACCGAGTGCTTAACACCAGGGAGGAAGCAGGGAGGGAGGGCGAAGCAGCCAGCAAAGCAAGCTCCCGAGACAGAGGGTGGAGGATAGCACAGGCAGAGGCCACCACAGCCACTCTGCCCCACGGCCAGCAATACTGGTCTACACAAGCCCTCTGCCAGCTTCTCCAGGGAGTTCGTCCTTCGGAGCAGAGAAATCTTTAGAGAGTTGGGCCCTCGGGGTCACGTTTTGGAAATCTGGCTCCACTTCTCCAGTCCAAGCCCTGAATCCCCTCCACGCTGGACACCATCCTCCTCCACTCTCCCAAAACTTTCCTAACCACTCTAAATCTTCCTAAGGCTGTTGCTCTTTGTCTATTCACCTTCTGAAAACATCTCTGATTTCCCTTTTTTTCCTTTTCCTGCCTGCAGAAGTCTGTGATAATGTATCCTCCTTCACACCTCATCTCTTCTGGCTGACACACTAACAAAAAAATTTAATGATAACAAAAAAGTTTAATAACAACAACTCCAACAAAGAGCACAGTGAAAGAGTGCAGGAAGCACTTCTCATTGGCAGATGCCAGAGAGATCTGCCAAGAACATGCATCTCAAAAGACACTGAGCATATGCTTAGACTTTTCCCAAAACCTACACGTGCCACTCTGTGGCAAGCCCATGCTGAACAAAGGCCATGAAGGTGGTCAATGCGTACACCCACTCTTCGAGGAAGATGCTCAGGACGGCATTTCAGGATGCTTTTACCCTAAGTATGCTTTCATCTTTGGGTCTCCCAGCCTTTAACCAAGTCTGATGGATGTCCCCAAGGCTCACTCTGCAGTCAGTGGTGAGAGAGACACAGCTTCAAATGCTTCTGCATCTGCCTAATGAGGAACCTGCCACTCCTGGATGGCTGTGGAGGGTGTCTGCAGTGATTAGTCTCATTAAGCCTCTGCAAAAGCTACTCCAACATCAAACTGATGAACTATCCGAGGCAGACTTGTTAGCAGAGGGTAAATGAAAATCCAGCCTTGGTATTTTAACAGTCTACAAGGCGTCATTTCTGCTTGGATGGCCCTTAACCCTTGCACACTCTGGATGGCTCATTTGTCTGCCGGTCACAGCAGGGAGCCCATCTCTGTCCCTGAGCCTGTCTCTGTCCCGGTCTTCTCATCAAGACCATACAAACTTACCTGTTCTGAGTTACTGTGAGTAAAGCCCTTTTTCCCTAGTTAATGAAACATTTTCTTAAGTACCATCCCCTGCTCCCATCATACATACCTCAGCACTCATTAGACATTAAACCCAGGATTGGAGAAGGATGTTAGAGGAATTTCAGTAGGATTTGTCTATTAATTCACTTCACTACTTTTTAAATTCCCATGTTTAGAAAAATGCTGGCACGCATGTCCTTCTCAACAGGTAGCCACGAATGAAATTATCCACCAGCTGCTTATTCAGTAAAGCTCAGCTGATCTGGTAGGAGAAGCACCCCCAAAAAAGTACTGCCAAGACAGCGGGGCCTGGAGCTGCTGGCACAGCTGGTGAAGGCTGGAGCAGAGGTGCATCACCAGGTCCTCACTCCTCCAGAAGTGTGCACGCAGCATCCCCCCGCCACCTCCCAGCCCACATTTCCCATGTCTGCGGCACAAAGAAAGGCACAACCACAGCAAAAGCCTAATCTGTGCACTTGTGATGCGCCCCAGAAACAGGGATAAACTACCTCAAACAGATAAGGACTGCTCATTTCTTTATCCTCTAGGAGCCAATATTTACCAGAAACATTTTCCTCTGCCTACGACTTCTAGAAGATTACATCTTGATATCCTGAAGACTTTCTTTGGTATCATGACGTGTTTGACCCCCTGTGCCTCAACGCCTGCAGCACAAGACATGAACGCAGGCAACGCTGCCTGCAGTGCTCCTGCTTGCTCAGAACACAAGCATATGCACACCTATTTCCAGGCTCAGGACTGATGAGTTAAAATTCAAATCTTCAGCCCTGTAGTAATTCAGGAAGGTGCTGAGATAATTTCCTTGAACCTGACCTGAGCGTGATGGAGAAACATGAGGTTAATAACTGCAGGCTGCCACACAGTTCCCCCTGCTCTGCACTAGCATAGGACGGCCTTTGGCTCCGGAGAGATGGGTTTGTGTATTTCGCTTTGGTTTTATTGCTACCTGACGGAGACAGTTGTATGCACCTTCTCAATAATTTAAACTGACAGAGCTGTGCTGGACTCTGTATCAACCAAACCTCTTTGTCAAGGCAACATCCTTCAGTAGAAAGTCTGAAGGTCTGCAGTATGTTCAGTGGAGCCACATCCATAGGTCGCACATCTCCCATAGCTACTGTCCTTAGAATCATAGAATCATTAAGGTTGGAAAAGACCTTTAAGATAATCTAGTCAAACTGTCAACCCAACAACTTCATGCATACTAAACCATGTCCTGAAGTGCCACATCTACACGTTTTCTGAACTCCTCCAGGGATGGTGAGTCCACCACCTCTCTGGGCAGCCTGTTCCAATGCCTGACCACCCTTTCAGTAAAGAAATTTTTCCTAATATCCAATGTAAACCTCTCCTGATGCAACTTGAGGCCATTTCCTCTTGTCCTATGGCTTGTTACTTGGGAGAAGAGACCGACCCCCACCTCTCTACAACCTCCTTTCAGGTAGCTGTAGAGAGCGATAAGGTCTCCCCTGAGCCTCCTTTTCTCCAGGCTAAACAACCCCAGCTCCCTCAGCCGCTCCTCATCAGACTTGTGCTCCAGACCCTTCACCAGCTTCGTTGCCCTTCTCTGGACACGCTCCAGCACCTCAGTGTCTCTCTTGTACCGAGGGGCCCAAAACTGAACACAGTATTCGAGGTGCGGCCTCACCAGTGCTGAGTACAGGGGCACGATCACTGCCCTAGTCCTGCTGGCCACACTATTTCTGATACAAGCCAGGATGCTATTGGCCTTCTTGGCTACCTGAGCACACTGCTGGCTCATGTTCAGCTGGATGTCAACCAGCACCCCCAGGTCTTTTTCCAGCAGGCAGCTTTCCAGCCACTCTTCCCCAAGCCTGTAGCGTTGCATGGGGTTGTTGTGACCCAAGTGCAGGACCCAGCACTTGGCCTTGTTGAACCTCATACAGCTGGCCTCAGCCCATCGATCCAGCCTGTCCAGGTCCCTCTGCAGAGCCTGCCTACCCTCGAGCAGATCAACACTCCCGCCCAACTTGGTGTCATCTGCAAACTTACTGAGGGTGCACTCGATCCCCTCGTCCAGATCATTGATAAAGATATTAAACAAGACTGGCCCCAAAACTGAGCCCTGGGGAACACCACTTGTGACTGGCCGCCAACTGGATTGAATTCCGTTCCACCACAACTCTCTGGGCCCGGCCATCCAGCCAGTTTTTTACCCAGTGACGAGTACACCTGCCTAAGCCATGAGCAGCCAGTTTCTCCAGGAGAATGCTGTGGGAAATGGTGTCAAAGGCTTTACTAAAGTCCAGGTAGATAATATCTACAGCCTTTCCCTCATCCACTAGGCGGGTCACCTGGTCATAGAAGGAGATCAGGTTGGTCAAGCAGGACCTGCCTTTCATGAACCCACGCTGGCTGGGCCTGATCCCCTGGTTGGCCTGCACGTGCCTGTTGAGCACACTCAAGATGAACCGCTCCATAATTTTCCCCAGGACCGAGGTCAGGCTGACAGGCCTGTAGTTCCCCAGATCCTCCTTCTGGCCCTTCTTGTAGATGGGCGTCACACTGGCAAGCCTCCAGTCGTCTGGGACCGCCCCTGTTAACCAGGACTGCTGATCAATGATGGAGAGTGGCTTAGCAAGCTCCTCCACCAGCTCCCTCAGTACTCTCGGGTGGATCCCATCCGGCCCCATAGACTTGCAAGTGTCCAGGCGGCATAGCAGGTCGTTAACTGCTTCCTCCTGGATTATGGGGGGGGGGGGGGTATTCTGCTCTCCTCCCTGTCTTCCTGCTCAGGGGGCTGAATACCTTACCAGACAAATAAAAGAAATCAAGATTCAGTCACCAACTTTCCATCTCCCACACCACTAACCAAAATGGGAAACGCTCGCTGTTGCCTCCTCCTTCCAGCCTCCACCTGCCTTCCCCATTCACACCCCAAAAAAAGACGCAATCACTGCCTTCCCTCCCTCTCCACTGCTCAAGATACGCCAGCACACTTAGGAAATCATTAGCACAAATTCCAGCCAAGATTATTTATCCTTAAAGAGCCTACCCGACAGCAAATCTCCCTCCAGCCGCTCCCGGGCTCCGCAGCTCAGTGCAGATAAATAGGCACTTACCACCAGCTACTAACAACTTCATAAAGCATCTTCCTACCTTTATTCCCCCGCGATGCCGGCACGCACGTGCACACACATGCTTGCGCTCCACACACACAAGGCACTTGGAGAGAGGAGTTTCCCTCTTCCCTACCTGCTCTGGTAAGGGCAACACGAAGCATAAGTCTATCAAGTAAGCGGCTGGACTGCTGCATCGCGTCTCCTTCATGCTTCTACATCCTCATTTCTTCTCATCTTCCAACTGCAAACTTCACAATGCCTTTGCACGTTGTAAAGCGCCATGCGGTCCAAAACACACTGTAGATACTGATGGTGCATCGGCCATAAATGTGTATTTATGTTATTAGTGATGGTGCGGGGGTAATGGTTTTAAACTAAAGGACAGTAGATATTCAGACTAGATATAAGGAAGAAATTTTTCATGATGAGGGTGGTGAAGCACTAGAAGGGGTTGCCCAGAGAGGTGGTAGATGCCCCATCCCTAGAAACTTTCAAGGTCAGGTTGGACGGGGCTCTGAGCAACCTGATCTAGTTGACGTTGTCCCTGCTCATTGCAGGGGGGTTGGACTAGATGGCCTTTAATGGTCCCTTCCAACCCAAACCATTCTAGGATTCTATGATAAAGTTTTCAGAAGACACACGTGCCATAGAAGAGAGCTTGGAGATCGTGAAGCATGCGGGGCTTTGTATGTACATGCCAGCTTAGCACTGATATCTGAAAGTAAAATACTTGGAAATGGCTCCTGAGAAAAGCCCTCACGTGCTGGGTTCAAGACTGAAGGGTTCTCTGCTAAGAATGGAGGATGTTAAAGGACCTGTAAGTTATCACAAATTTGCACAAAAGCCTGATGGCTTTGAGAACCACACATGGGTAAAAAAAAAAAAAAAAAAAAAAAAATCAAAAATCTAAGGGTAAAGCCCGATGCAGGGAAAATGTATAGATATTTGCCACTGGTTGGAAATCAGGATTTATCCTCAAGGCACAGTTTCAGGCAGCACACTGCCTCCCTGCCTGCATCCAGAAGGGCTTCAAAAGGCCAGTATCAAAGCGGGTTCCTGCACCACGGGTCAGCAGAGCAAACAGGAATTTGAACTAAGGTACCTTTTGCAAAAAGAGAGCTTACAGAGTTTTCTGCAAACTGTCTAGTAGCAGGTAAATAAATGCCAGTTTTGGTCTCATCCAAATAATTAAGAAAAATAAAAGAGAGGCATCTGGCAGGCATTCAAAGGCCCAGTAGCACATGTTAGTAAAAGACTCAATCAACAAAATTCAATAGCACTTCTCCTCTTTTAACAAAAAAGCAGAACCTCATTCCTTTTTGGCCAATTAACAAAAAGCCTGTCCATATGACTGGTCCCAAAACCACCAGCTGAAACCCCAGCAAAGCTCTGGCAGGAGCGAACCCGAGTGAGACGTCCTTTGCTGAAGCACCCCTAAACCCTATGCAGATTTTATCTTCTCTGTTGGGATGCATTTAAGAGGAAGTAACTTTCTTTGGTGTGACCTGATCGCAGCGAGTTCAGCAGAACTTAAATCAATGCCTTTACCTATACATATCAAAAGATATGAAGGTACCCTGCTTTAACCTTACAACTTCAGTTTTAATATGCCAGGGTGGAATACATGTGCTTTGCTGATGAGGGGTTTTGGCACATGCTGACATCCTATTAACTCTGATATCATGTTAATAGACAGTAGCAGCCAAGAAGCATTACTTGAAATCTTTAAGCAGAGAGAATAAGCCCAAATCACTCCTAAATACACCCGTAGCATAATAAGCTTAGATAGAAAAGAAACATAGCAAAGACCATCTCTTTTGTTATTAAGAACTAAATAACAATGTAAAAAGGGGGAGAAAAATCTAAAATCCAGCTGTCCTGCAGCAGCAGAGTGGAAGGGGATTTCTGCAGACACCCAGAAGTTAAATCAGTCTGTATCTAAATTTCCATCATGACACTTTAGATGAAGGGAGATTGAGAACAAACAGGAGATAGAAGAATTAATACTCTTTATAAAAAAAGTTGAGAGAAAGAGAAAATTAAATAATGGTCAAAACAGCTAAGCAAAGTCCTACTGGAAAATTCAGCAATATTTCCTCTCTGGGTCCCACATGCCAAGGGGACAGACCTGCAGCAGTCTATAGCAGAATAGTCAGCAAAAGCACTTAGCAGCCCAAAAGGCATGAAGTCTCATTACCAGATGCTGCTACCAATTTAATTCCGAGCAGAGAAACTTGTCAAGAAGGCAGACGTACTGTAAATCTGTAAAGACATTTTCCTTTATATACACACATATGCACACAACTTGCATTTGCTCTCCTGGCTGATGTGCAGAAGAAATTAATAAGCTTAACTTTAAATTTATAGTAAGAAATCAAATGAAATATTAAGAAAAAAATTATTTAAGAGCCTAAATGATAGCAGAATCGAGAGGATGAAGCAGTTGGTCTATAAAAACAAATCACGCTGAAATACCTTCAATGCCTTATTTTCCCCTGCTTGAATTACAAAATTAGACAATGAAGGCTGTAATATATTTGGACTTAGTAAAATATTTGATAGTGTCTCAGAAAAAACTTCATTGAAAAATTAATTCAAACTGGCTTGGATATGAGCACCGTCATACAACAGTGTTAATAACAACAGTAAATTTGATTTATGTGGCTCTTACCTGCTAGTGCTGGTCTGGATGGCACAAACATGGCAAAGCTTTAAGCCAGAAAGGCTTGCCACGGGGACTGGTGTTAAGGCTGGGTTTATTTAACATCTTTATTAATTATTTGGAAATTAAACAAACCCACTGAATTATCTAAGCTGTTGACATGTGTCTGTTTAAGGGGCAGGAAGGGACTGTAATAATTTCAAAAGCCACCACTGATATGGTGGCTCAATGACTGAGCAGAGCTGGTTCCTTCTCACCAGCTCCACGACCTTCTCATACATCAAGCTGCACCGAAGGCATAAAGTCACACAGGCAGCGCGTCTCTTGGCCAGCAAACATGGGCAGAAGTAAGAAAACCAAGATGCAAACTTCAAAAACATTGAAGAAAAACAAGTTTTGGAGATAAATCACAAATTTAGTGGGAGGCAGAAACCTGGAAAACCGTTAATGTCCAAATGGGCTGGTGGTGACAGCAGGCTGCAAATGGGTTATGAGCCTGTGAGGGAGCAGGACCGTGCCCTGCACAGGGAGGAGACGTCCCCAGCAAGCCCTGGGGAACCAAACCTGGGGTAACCCCCCAACCCTGCTGGGCACAGGGCCAGAAGCCTCCCGCACGCCAAGAAAACTCAGAGAAGGGCAAGAACAACAAAAAAAATACAATTACAATGCTGGAAGGACTGAGCTGGGATGAAAGAGGGTTTGCATCCGCACCATTGCTTAGCGCTGCGGGAAGAGCCAGCTGCAACAACCCCAGGGACAAGCAGCGATGCTGAAGCCAGGAGGGATGGAGTGTAAAAGCACGTAATGAATTAACTTAAATAAACAGAGACTGAGTAGTTCTCCGGCAGCAAACTGCCCTGCCCCTGGGTCTGACCACAGAGCACCTTTGGTGAGCAGCACAGAGCAGCACAGGGGACCCTGCACATCACACATCCTCCTAACAGCTCTCAGCAGCTGGTTCCCCAGCGTTACACCCCACAGTGGAAGGGGTGCCTGCCCTGCCACGCCAGAGCCCCCTCACCGGCTACTCAGCCCTGCTGCAGCATCCCACTACTGTGGGCACAGGGATGAGCATGGGCATTTACCCAAAACCCAAACGAAAAAAAGTCAGAGAAATTGATTAAGAAATCCATAAGAATAAATATTGATCCTAGACCACTGCTACCTTAAAATTATGGGGGGTTTCTTTCCTTTTTGTAATATCAGACATCCCTCCATCCCTCCATAAAAAATACATCAGAGCTTAATAGGTAAGACCATGCTAATTATTACCCCAAACATCAGTCAGAAAAAGAGCACATCGTTGCTATGAGCACTTTGGATGAAGACATGCTTTGCTTATTCGCACAGACCATGCACCTGCTGATTGTGGGGAAACTCCGGTTCTGTTTTCCTCTTCCCAAAGCAGGACTGAAGCTGGAGCCCGGTGGAAGCACTGCAGCCCCTGGGCCAGATCCAGGAGCATCCCTGGATGCCATGAGAGGGTGCAGAGGGGCTCACGAGCAAGAGGCGAGCAGACCCGGCCGGCAGCTCCCACAGAGCCCTGCAGCCTGGGAGGAGAAGAGGCAGAAATCAGCCCATCAGGACGCGGCTCCACATCCACAATCCGCATCTCTGCGCTGCATGGCGAGAAACGTGTATCAGCCCAAGGGCAGCAGCAGCTTTACCTGCCTCCCCAAGCGCCGGCTCCACTTAGTGTAATGATTATTAAGCCCTGTCAGCAGATATGAAACCAATGGACACAGATCCACAGGCAAGCGCTTCGAAAGCCGCCAAGACACCCCTGCTCACAGGTTTTCGTTATCCATCCGGAAAATTGCGGATGTCACAAGAGCTTTTAGGGCATCAAGATGAAATCGTCCTGTCAGCAACAAAAGGGCCAGTTCTCCCCTGCCCCGATCCCAGCAGCTGTCTCAGCACCACAGGCTTCTGCACGAGCGGCTGGTGTTGCGTCAGGACACCGATGCCACCGGGGAGCCTCGCCGGCCCGCTACCCGCCCTGGAGCTACCGCAGCACCGGCATCTCAGCCCATGCCACGTGAATCTTACTCTGAAGGAAAAACAGGGTGAAGGAAAACAATATTTTTCCCTTCACACTAATTCACAGCCTCTTGTCTGGCTCTTGACTGCGTTAGGCTGGGAAGAACTTGCTGTTTGCTGGAGAGGACGAAGCATGCCCTTGGACACAGAGAAGACAGAGATGCAGGTTCACTGGCACCAGCTCCTCCTATAGCTGCTTCAGGTGGAATGAGAAGCAAGCCAAAGAGTTTTTAATCCAAAATCCAAGCAGACTCATCCATTTTCTCTGTCATAAATGTATGGTTTTTCACACTCTGCGGTTTTTGAAGCTGCTGCACCGCTTTGGCTTGGGTGTCATCAAAGGCAGATGTGGCAAAACCACATTACCAAAGGTCATGCTTCTCAACAGGGATCTGATTAAAAATAGCTTTTTCCTTTTCTGCAGGGAAAACCCTTTGCTGGTCACAAAGTGAGGTCTTTCAGCAAGATCAGAGGCTATTCAGCAAAGCCACAAAACCACTCCAACACCAGGGTGCATAGAATGCTGGGCTGCAGCGTAAGGGTCCTGATGTTAAACAGCCCCTTCCAGAAGAGGCTGGTAACTCCTGCAGATGCTGGGCTGTGGTGAAGGCAGCGAAGAAAAACTTTTCTGCAGCTAGCAGGCTCCAGCAGATACAGGGAGCAAAGAGGCTGCGAGACACAGAAGATGACCATGAGCACCAGCTCCACACTCTTCTCATGCTGCAAGCCTGAGAGCAGAGGGAGACCCTGCAATAGGGCCTGAGTGAGGAGCAGAGCGCGTTGAAGGCTGATGACTGGGCTGGGGTGAGTTTTCATGGGTGCATTGAGCATCATTCACAGCATGGATCCAGTCTACTTGGTGCCCCTCCATGCACCCTGATGGCAGCAGTGCCTCATACACAGAACTCAACGGGAGACCTGTGGCCAGTTGACGTGGCCAAAAGCAATGAGATCTCCTGGGTCCCTTTCCTGAATCACAAGCCAGGTTCAGGGTAAAAGAGCATCCTATCCTCTGTCCTCCTTCATTATCCAGGGCCATGGCACCAACTGAAGACCACTCTCCCAAATAGAAACTGTATTATAACCCTGCCCTTCAGACACAAAATATGGGAATCCAAATGTGATTTATTCCTACTGTGCACAGCATACTACCAAAGCAGCTGCCTTGTGTGCAGGCATTATGTTCTGGTCCATTGATTTTTAATAGCACAGTTGTAGATCGAAATGAGATGCCTGAGCATCACATGGGGTTCTGCACCGCTCCCACCTTCATCAACAGACGCTAAATACTGGTGTTGATGGCAGAGTTTCTTGGGGCTGTCCAGAACACAGGCAGACTCATTATTACACCACAAGAAATAGAAGTTGGAGATGGAACAAGCCCATTAGATCATCAGATGCTTCAGTGCTCTCTACAATTTGCTTCCTCGGTGCTTTCGCCAGTCGAAGCTTGAACAGCCCAAGTGATAGTCCCTGTCCATTACCTTGGGTGGTTATTCCATTGCCTCCAAATTTCTAGGCACTCCTTCAAGCATGTTCAGCCCAGGTTCAAAACCAAGCAGCACCATTCTCTTCCTTTTCTACATTTGCCGTCACAGCTTCTCTGGTCAATCCCGCTGTTTAAATAACAGTTACCCCTCCCTTGACCAAGAGCGAAGCTCTTCTGCTGCAGGGTTTAAGGACAGAGTGACAGATCTCAACAGCCCTGGCTAAACACCACATAAACGAACGACCATCCTACAGCAAGTCACGAGGAGGAAGAGGTGATGAACTCGTCAGGGACATCCTCCCAGAGGACCATTTATCAGCATTAACAGCAGCAAAATCTTTTTCAAAGAATAATTGGATAACTGCAGTACAGACAAACTACAATTAAAATATTAATTAAAGCCTTTTTCTTCCTCCCACACTGCCCTGCACCTTATTAAAGCCACATCAAAGTTGACACTTAGTGGTCTGGTTGTTGGCTGCCTTCAGAGAGGCACAGGAGAGCGCACAGGACGCAAGGCTTGTGGAGATGATCTCTCTTCATCAGGTTAGTTCTATTGGTTAAAAAGATAGCCTGTCTTGCTGCTGTACGTGGTACCTGTTCTGGGGATAAATAGAATTCTTCTGGCTCTGTGCTCTCAATCCAGCATCTTTCCCTAAAGCAAAGCCACGTGAAGACAGATGGACAGACACTATCAGGCCAAGCAGCAAACACAGGTTGGAGCCACGGAGGCAAGGAGCGGGCAGGCAGGAGCATCACTGCCACGGAGAGAGGCCCCCTGAGGGTTAGCACCTTCTGCAAGGTCCCTGGGGGAGGCTGCTCAGGTGACTGAGCCTGGGCTATATCACAATGTGGAAAAGATGTATGCAAGCAGCTGGATGAGGAATTGGCACAACTCGGTTGCTCCTGAATGGCAAGTGGATGAAGGACATCTTCCGAACCCTGCAGTGTGAGGGAAGCAGCCATGGCTCATTCTCATCCTCTCCCTCCTCAAGCTTCTGCCAACCACAGACGCAAAGGCAGAAGCAAGCACGGTGCCACAAGCAGCAGGGTCCCCAGCGCTGCCACTCGTTAATGCTTTGCTGGTGGAAAAGCCAATGCTCTGAGCCTGGAAAAGGGACAGCTTCAAAAAAAATGATTTAAAAAAAGTCAACATCTTTCCACCACCTCGGCTGGGAGTTCACATCATGTCGAATCACAGGTAAGATGAGGGTCACTCGCGCAGCTTTTGACATTGCAATGTGAGAACCGCTTGTGAAAGTCAGCAGTGAGACACCTGCTCATGCAGAACTGCCCTGGGCAAATGCCAGCCCTGCCATGGGGCTCCTTTGCGGCAAGTGCTGCACCCAGGCTCCAGCACCCGGATGGCGACCAGAGCAAATGCATGCACCCGTGAGCAAGGGAGGTCACACACGGGGAGGAAGAGCCTGCAGCAACATGGTGTGAAGGAGGCCTGGGGTTTCTCAGGTCACCTGAAAAGTACTGATCTGACTTTTTTTTTTTAACTGCTTTTAGTAGTTGCCTAAAATAGACACTTTGGTTTTGTAAAAGCAACTGGAATAGGTAATGGCTGGTCAGTGCACTTTACATTGCCTTTATAAATAACCTCTTAATACTTGTGGGAGTGGGAAAATGTTTTATTTCTACATCTAAATAAATCCTGATCTTCTGCTAACCATTTCTCCTGCAGGGTCATTTGATGCATCTCTCCAGCCCCCCTGGAGGCATCTCTCCAGCCAAGGGTGGCTCCTTGCTCCTTCAGGCAGCAACAAGTGACAGCACCACCCCATCTTTCAAAGCCTTCACTGGACTAACATCACCTGGGACTGAAGGAGAAGGGGGGTCAGCATTAACTGCTGGCGTGAGAGCGGATCTGCCTTCACAGAGCGGAGACACAGAAGCGGGTGCCTTGTCACAGCACCCTGAGGGAGAGGTGGGATCCCTCAAAGGTTTGCCAAGGAGCCCAGGGCTGCATAGCAGCTTTCCCTTGCTGCCATTGCACCAGTTACGGACTGCATGCTCAGTAGAAGGTGAGGCACTTAACAGTTTGAAGAGCTTTATGCTTTATCACCTTGAAGGCACTAAATAAATAAATAAATAGCACAGCTTGCACTTCAGCAGAGTATAAACAGGCATTTATAGAAAGAAGCCTCAGTGAAACCACATGCCCTTTCAATCCACTTCCCAGGCAAATAAAACCAAGTAATATTGAGCACAGGAATTATACCAAGGGACTTTTCAAACAAACAGAAGGATACCAACAAGGAAAAGCCCCGACCTCCAACAGCCCCATACAGTCACTCTGCCCACGTGTTTCAGGGGGCTCAGCCTCTCGGCACCGCTGAGCTCTGCACATTGCACACCCAGGCTCAAAGAAAGCAACAGCAATCCGTTCCCACTTCCAGTTCGTTAGTATGGCCCACCGTACGTCCCTGAGCCACCGTGGTTAGCCGTGGCTTTTAATGTATGGCTGTTTCTCTCCTGTAGCCGTGCCAGGCTGGCTGATATTACTTTGCTCTCTTTCTTCCTGCTTCTGCTACATGGCAGGCTCCCAGAAGGATGAAATGAAAGGGGCCTGATCACAGATTTCACCTGAGGAACCAACCCTTAAGGTGTAGGCTCTCCAAGCTGCAGCGTATTTTTCATTCCTATACAGCTGCAAACAAATAATCAGGGAAAAACAACCAGTGCATGATTATAGCCAGACTTGGCCAAAGCAACGTGGGTCAGAATTAATTCTCATCTAAAAGGTAGGTCATTGCTCTTGTATATTATTTTTTCCCCCTTTAAAGCTGCAGAGATAATTGCATGATGAAGGAGGAAAGAAAGAAAAAAAAAGAGAGAGAGAGAGAGAAACAAAAAAATAAGAGAGAAACAAAAAAGCAAATCAACAAAAGCAAAAAGCCAGGCACCCGAGATATCTTTGCAGGAGCTGGTCCTCTTGAATCAGAACCCTGGAACTGTTCTGCAATCGACTCAGTGGACAGTTACCATCTGTTTATGGAAAAAAATGTTAATAACCCCCAATCATAATCAAATAGGCAACCACTTTACTTTAAGTACCTATTAACTAATGCTAAATTACAATGGAACAGCTCTGCAAGTACTTCTGACATCCACATGCACATCAGCAGTGCCAGCACTTTGATCAGGGCTATTAGAACAAATACCAAATGAACTGATAGCGATGCGATTCCTCAAACATTACAGAAAGCGTGGGCTGTATTTACTGTTCTTTCATTTGTCCCTCACCTCCTTGTTGTTTCCGCCTATTCAGAAAGAAAATAAGTATATGTGTGTATACAGACGTATGCACCACCCACCACAGCAAACCCCATGAAAGCCTGGAGCCCTGTGTTTTGTTTTTCTGTCCGAGGCCAGGCTTCCATATGGATTCTCCGATGCCCAGAAAGGCTCAAGGCATTTCCATCAGTGGGGCATCACCCGAGTTGTCATCTTCTATTTAGCCCCCCTATTTCCATGCTGCCTGTAAAGGCATGTCTAAGTCCTTCCCCCTTCTCCTCTGGGTGGAACTGGCCAGCAGATACAAAAGCTGCAGCAGAGAAAGGGAAAAACCAGGCAGGCGGAGCTGTACACACGTGCTTGCACGCGTGCAGAGAGGCAGCACGATCACACGCCTTATTTCTTTAGGAAATCAGATTAAAAAGCAATCGACTCTTTGCCAACTGTAACCAAGTCTGAACCATTAGCTGGCACAGTCTCTATCCGAGGAAGAAAACCTCATTCGGAGAATGCAAGTAGTTTTTAATCTCAGAGCCTGGAAAATAGTTCATCTCAGCAAAACTACAAGTGCTCTTGTCTCTGGATTTTCTCTAGCATCTTTCTCTCTGTATCTCTGCAAACTCAACTTTTTTTTTTTTTAAGTTGCGCAGCATCAGGAATACATCACACAAATGCGCATCAGCACACGTTCTTTATCCCTAGGCACTTGCAAAAGTAACAGAAAATAAGCAAAAGGAGCATATATTTCAGCCCATCAACCTAAGCATTTACACGGCCTCCATCGCTGTGCCATCCAAACATTTTGTTAGTCCCAGGACTTTTCTGTGCTGTTATTATTGTTTTATGAAATTTCATTTTTGTTAGTCCCAGGACTTGTGTGTGGCTTTTTTATTATATTATGAAATTTAATTTCCTGTCATCTGCTGGGATTAAACTTTGATGGGAAGACTCGGGTTTACGAGGCTTGCGGTGACAAGCCTGACCCCAGAAGGTGAGGTGTAAAACCCTCCACCTCTGGCAGGCAGTCAGGGAACACAGGACGCCGAGCCCAGAGCCGGAGCAAGCGACGACCGAGCACAGGATGCCGGACTCCTTACTCCCATGCAGTCTATCCCACCCGTAAAACCCACTCCCCTGGGACACAGCAATACACCGAAGTGCCCTGACTCCCAGTTCCTTGCTCTGTTAGATCCCGTTCTTCTTCCCACACTAACACAAGGCTTTAAAAAGCATCTCAGCTCCCCCTCTGGATACATCACCCTTCAGCGAACAGTTGCAGCCCATGTCTGCGACTTCAACGCTCCTCAGTTTTTGCATTCTTCTCCCAGCGGTTTCCCCTCCGCTGCCTCTGTGTTGCCCACATAACACCACGTTTCACAAAAAGGCACTTTGTTTGCCATTTTCCTGCCGCCTCCGCCACCCGAGCTCCGGTGATCCCCCAGCCCTCCCCCCCAACTGCTTCAGCCCACCCCTATCCCCCCCAGCTACAGGAGCCACAGTCGACAGGCGGCCAGAAAGGGGATCTGACCTCCGCCATCCCATGGTAATGAATGCCCTCTCAGAGGGAGCAGGGAAAGGCGAGGGGGATGGCACAGAGCCAGCCTCCACGAGCTCAGCCGAGGGACGCCGAGGAGCCGGGAGCGCAGCGTGTCAGAGCCCCCTTCACAAGGAGCTTTTGTCAATGCCACTGCTCCAGCCTGTCGACGGCGCGCTTGGCAGCGCAGACTTTTCCACCGCTCGGCTGTTGGCTGTAGCAGTAGCTGGGTCATAACCAGAGCAGCGGCTCTGCCAGGACGCTCGTGCAATGCTCCGAGGGTGTGCTACCAGCCAGAAGGGGACGAATGTGGACACACCGTCCTCTCATAGTCCTCCCCCAGCCACGTGCCCCAAGACACAGTGACTTTCTTTTCAGCAAAGGCAGCTGGGATGTTGGACGCTTTGCAGCCCATTGGTCCACTTTTAAGACTGGCGGGTGTCCTGGTTTCAGCTGGGATAGAGTTAATTCTCTTCCTAATAGCTAATATAGTGCTATGTTTTGGATTTAGTATGAGAATAATGTTGATAACACACTGATGTTTTAGTTGTTGCTAAGTAAACTTTACACTAGACAAGGACTTTTCAGCTTCCCGTGCTCTACCAGGTGCACAAGAAGCTCGGAGAGGGCACAGCTGAGATAGTTGATCCAAACTGGCCAAAGGGCTATTCCATACCATATGACGTCATGCTCAGTATAGAAACTGGGGGGAGTTGGCCGGGGAGTAGCAACCGCTGCTCAGGAACTGGCTGGGCGTTGGTCGGCGGGTGGTGAGCGGTTGCATCACTTGTTTTTTTTCCCTGGGTTTTGTTCCTTTCTCACTCTCTTGTTGTTTTCCTTTTCATTACAATTTTTTTTTCTCAATTATTAAACTGTTCTTATTTCAACCCATGAGTTTTCTTACTTTTGCTCTTCTGATTCTCTCCCCCATCCCACCGGCGGGGAGGGTGAGCGAGCAGCTGTGTGGTGCTTAGCTGCTGACTGAAGCTAAACCACTACAGTGGGCAACCCAGCAGGCTGGCCCAGGGGGACTTTCCAGCCCAACATGACATCCAACCTTGTCAGTCCAAGTCCACCTCTCTCTCTCTAGGAGATAAACCATCTGCTTAACACTAGGAGAGGCGGAAGGAAAAAGATGTGCTCAGAGAGACTCACGAGGTGCTTTGGGTAATGTGTCCAACATGAGCACACAATGTTCTGCATCCGTGACAAAAACAACAGGAAAAACCTGCTCCTGCAGGCCTGCCAAGCTGGGATTTCAACAACAAGTGGCAACATATCAGCTGGCGATGAATGGCTCCTGATTCAGGGAATGATGCACTTTCCCAAAAAGACTCAGGGTTTGGATTTTTATCTTAGTAAATTATAACATGCTGGGTGCCATACAGGATGGCTCCTGCCCAAGAATTAACTGATAATGAGGGACCCAGAGGAAAGTGCTGGCTAAAGGAGATTTGGAGATGGTTGCCAGCTGCACTGTCCTGTACAGGGTGTCAGAATAAGGTCGGACCTGTTTGTGAGCCCCTGGAAGAGCAGCTCAGGACCACTCAGTAAAGTGATTTGATGATTTGGACAAGGGCATCACCTCATGAGCAGAAAAACTCCAGGGAGGAGGAAAGCAGCCCGTTAGTGGAGCGAAAGAGGACACACTGGGGAAAGAGACATCAAGCACAAGGTTCAAGGTATCATTGCCAGATTGGGACCAACTGCAACAGCTCAGCTGAGACCCTAAAGCAACCAAAGGAGAGAGCAAGGCTCTAGACTCATGAACCTGCAGAGCAGCAAGGAAGGAGAGTTTAGAAACCACATTTTGGAAAGCGTGCAGGGGACTGTGACATTTCTGGAGGGGGAGAGAAATAAATCAGCTACAGCTGGCAGGGCAGGCCATAGCCAGGGTACCACCAAGCATCCCAGCCACTGCAGGTGAATGGAAGAGTTGCCTTTATGTTGTGGATGAAAGTAGTGAGGTTTGGTAAAGAAGGGAGATACAGGCTAAAGATGCGGAGCCTGGTGGCATGGCAGTTGACAATGGTGCTGTGGCTAAGGAAAAAAAGGGTAGGCAGAAGAGACACTGGGGAAAAGCAGGAGGCTCAGAACAGGTAAGGCCATGTGCTAGGGAGATTGTCCACAGGGCAGGAGGATCTGCAGCCTCCAACAGGGAGCAGAGCTTAGGCAGTACGAGTAGGCTGCCCATGGTGGTGTCTATGACACTTGTGACTTCATTAAAGAGCTATCTCCCTGGTTTTAAAGATGTATTTAATTTCTGTCAAGTCCATCTCTCCAAGCAATGTCATCAACAAAACTTTTAGAAACTCTATGGGGCTGTGGTTTGATATCAGAGTTGGAAGAAATACAGCATGATGATGAGGAAAACAGGCTTTTCTGGCTAAACATTTTTGCCTTCCAAAAACTGCACACACAAGGGCCCATCACAGCAACCCTCTGGTTTCTGGGAATGCAGAATACCAGCTAACGCACTTATCCAAACATCTCTGAACACATACATGCATCTGTTCACCAAGACTGGTTACTCACATAAGGTTCACTCCTCTTTGATTCTTCCATTAGGGTCAGAAGTTACTTTTCCTTTTTATATTTTATCTCTAAGCCCCATCAGTGGCAAATGCCCAAGAACTTCCAAAGTGTTCTGACACATTCCTCCAGAAGGCACTTAACATCATCCCAATTTTACAGATGGGGAAATTAAAGCAGAGACAGAGGTTAAGACAGTTAATTGCCTACGGACACTAAGTGAGTCAGTAGAAGAGCTGGGAATTGATCCCAGGAACCATGTCTTCCATTCTTCTACTCCACCCACCAGTCAGTACACCCTACCAGATGGTTCTTATCATTGGACATATGGACTAAATATTGCTAAGTTGGTGTAGAAGATTTGCTATTTAATTAAATGTCCTGTCTTCCATCTCCATAGGATGCATAGGAGAAACTCCAGCCAGAATCCCATATGGACCCACTCACAAAATGTCTCTGTAAAGCAAACAAAGCCCTAGGCAAGCACAAGAAGCATTCCCAAACCTATCAGCCTGCCCTGCAGTGCAGACCCCAGCAAGGCCAGGAAATAGGCTGCAACTCAGGAACCTTGGAAGAAGCTCATGTTTGTCAAAGTCTGGCTTCAAATGGTGTATGCATGAGCCACCAATTAGGCTGGGAACCACTTTGTCATGTGAAGGCTCTTCCTCCAGCCTTCACTGGGCACCACCAACGCTGCCCAACTGGAGATACCAGCAGAGTCACAAAAAGCAGATGGCACAGAGTCATCTACTTTCTTCTGGCATTAGCTCTATCACATCACAGTGCTGGTGTTGGTAGGACAGAGAGACCAGTTCTGCCCGGCAAACATCAGACGCCTTCTCGCTTTCCAATCACTACCAAGGACACTTGAAATAGCTCCTAAAGTAGTTATTCATGATGCAGAGGAGGAAACCTTCGACAGAGAGGCAGCAGAAAGAGACCTTCCACATTGTTGAAAGGTCAGCGATTGCTTTCCCAGCATGGACCTTACAAAAACTTACAGCAGCATCTCGGTCCCCATTCACAGACAGGCACAGACAGCCTTTCCAACAGAACCCAAACCAATTTCACATCCTTCTGTTCCCACCTCGCACCCTGCACCCTGTGCGATGCAAGAGGAAACCCATGCATCATCAGGTCCGCAAAAAAGATTTCATCCAAGAACATGCTCTCCTGAGTACAACTCCCTCAACGCATGGCTGGAAGGAGCAGGCTCAAAGCTCTTCTGGGCAACCTGTAGATGCAGTTAGGTACTGATAAGGAAAACACATGCATACTTCTGCCCAGCAGAAGCACATACAGGTGAGAACCACCAGCCTGTATATCTCCATTACTGTCTCAACAAACAGAAGAGGGCTGGACAACATTCTCTTTAGAAGGCTTTGCACCAATACTGACAATGTAGGAATAAAACCACAACACCTTTCCATGTGTGCTATAAGAGCCGGGCAATCCTGGAAGGTACCTCCTGCTAGAGGAAGGTGACTGCACGTACCTTTCATCCCAAACTTGGACCGCCGGCCATATTTGTTGATCATAATAAAGAGGACGACCAAGAGGACACAAGCAAAAGCTGCCAGCCCAACTGCTATGGAAACCTGAAAGGAAAAAGCCTTAGAGTCAAGACAGAGGAATTTAGGAGTCTAGATTGGAAATACAGCACCTCCTTGCCCAGTTAACCTTTCTGTAGGCTCATACCATCTGCTGCAGCCCTGTAGATATCAGCTGTGGAAGAAAATACAAGCGAAAGCAAAGGGCTTTGGCACAGCTTGGAAGCATCACAGGCTGTTTGCAGGACTGGGAGGTTTGGGATCTCCCTATCAGTGATGCCGTTCTGGCACCAGTTCTCCCCAGCTTCTCACTCCATACATCTGCAGAGAAGGAGGACCTCTGCTCCAATGTCCGGGCCCTCCTTTCACTGCACCACATCATGAGCCTCCATTTGTGACATCACCACTGAGCCATGATGTCACAACACTAAAGCTATACTAACCTGAGCTGGGAACACACAGGAGCAGCAGAAAATTCTTTAGAAAGAACTCCTCTGTCTCCATCCAAACATCCCTCAGGACAAAGAATGAGGGAAAATAACACACGACAAAAAGAAAACAGAAGAAATTAAGTAGAACTGGTTTTTTTCCCAAAAAAACATTTGGTTTTCCTAAAGCCTCTAATGGTTCCCTATTTATTGTAATTTTAGTAATAAATATTTATACTACAAGACTGTCCGAAGTCCTTCACTGGAACTGTAGTTCCACTGTATCAGTGTGCAAGCAGAGGAAAAAAAAAATCCTTGCCCTAAAGGGTTTACAATCCCAGACTTATTTTAATATTTATGAATATTTATTCCTTCAAGTCTTTGCTTGAGATACTTTTATTGCATTGATGTAAACAACAATTTCTTTGGCTTTTGTCCAATTGTTCTCCTGTTCTGGGTCTTGTGATGCATTTAGACTTTGCTTCCCTTTACAAAACTGTATTCTGCTATAACAGAAAATACATCATTTAACCAAGAAAAAGTAATTTGATTTTGCAACCTTTTTTCCTGCCCTCGATACATTAGCTACGATACTTTTTAATTTTTTATTTTACCTCACTCTATTTTCATCCCCCAGCTTGTTTTCTGTGCTTTATATTTAATAATCAGTGCACATTATTACTCCAGTCTCACTGTTCAAAGCTTTCACCTCAGTTATAGGAGATTTTCAGTTGGATGAGAACTGAAACTGAAATTGAGTTTTGTTCATTCTGTTAACACCTGGTGGGTTTCAGGATCTTAAAACTTTCCCAGAATTAAAGCAATTGTGTAACACGCTAATTTTTTTTTTCCCCAATACTTATACACAAATATTTTTTCTTTTTCTACCTGTATTCTGGAGAAGACAGACAATGTTGAGATCTGATATGCTGTAGGTTTTTTTTCTTTTTCCATTTTTGGCATGCCCTGCAGAGCAGGAGAGAGGGCAAACTGGCATTGACAAAACTGAACCAAGCTAAATATGAGTCCCTCACAGGGCTAAACTTAACAGCTCAATAATAGTATGAAACACACAATTGCCTGTTTGTTTGTTCTCTGGGTGCTACTTTTTTAGAGTGAGAATTTCTGACCCTGCCAGCAGCAACTTCACAGGATGCCTTATTTTCAAAGAGCTTCCTGGTTCCACACTGCAGACCCAAGAGGATCAGATGGTTCGTGTCAGTATTTTACTTGCCTGACACAAGCCACAGAATCCTTCTGATTGCTGTCTTGAGTCATAAAGGAAGAGATTTTCCTTGCAAACATCTCAAAACAGCACAGGAATGTAAATACTTAGTCATCAATAACAAGAAATGCATGCAAAACAGTTCTGTAGAGAAGAGGACAGGACTCACCCCAAAAGTGTCCTCCTCCGGTTTGTGGGTCACAGTGATCGGTGGGGTGGGACTCACTTCATAATCACCAACTGAAACCAAAACACCAAAGACAGAAGATTCAACATGGCTCCCATGGGACTCCCAAGGCACCAGCACATCCCCAGGGGCAGTGCCTGACCTAACGAGATCCAGTTCACCCCTAACAGAGGCTGCCACTTTCATTTTCAGAAGGCACCAAAATCAACCATCAGAGAGTTCCCTGTGGACATCAGCAGAGAAAACACAGACCAGGACAATGCTGATGTCACTCAACGTTATGAATGAGAAACATTTGGGTGCCTGGTGTCCTAGGGTGGGTGGCCTCCACCACTGAGCCATCTCCTAGAGTTTTCAGAAATCTACTGGGCTAAGTAGGGTTAAAACACAAGACTGACTCCAGCAGAACTTGATCCAAAGAAACAGTTACTTGGATTACTTGGATGTTTTTTGGAGAGGTGGAAAGGGGAAAAAAAAAAAAAAAGAAAGAATCTGTTGAGGAAACACTACAGAAGTTGAGTTCTGCTTCTCATCCCAGTCCACACTAGAGACCATGTTGTAAATGGGCCATGACACACAACTGCTTTGGGGACTGTCCAGCCTGCCTCTATTTAAGACCCCTTCTGCTACACCACAACCAAACAGTTAGAGTTTCGGTGATATTTATCTCCAGCCCTGCCATTTAAGACCTCAAAGACTGTCGTTTCCACTATAGGGCCTTCTTCAGGATGTCACTGGAGGGGAATGAGCATCTCCTGGGCTCCAGAGATTGCCCAGCTGATCAAAAGCTCCCCAGCCATCTTGCTCATGCATGGGGATGCCAGGGCTTTGTGCAGCCTCCGCCAACTTGCTTTTGGCTTCCTGAGCCAAAATTTTCCTCCAGGAAGATTCTGTAAGTCACAGAGGGGCAGGGGGAACCACAAAAAAAATACCCACAGTATGCAAAGGGCAAGGAGACACTTACTTGAGACAAAGTTGTCCGTACTCTCTGTGGAAAGGACAAAGAGAGAAACAACACAGTTAGCAGCATAGCAAAGGGAAAGTGGTCTCATTCCCAACCCGCCTCAGACACGCTCCACCACCCCAAAGAGCCCAGGAAACCAAAACATTTCATACGTTGTCCTGTATGGGCAACTGTAACTGGAAATTGCTGCACATGTGCCAGCAGGACACGCTGGAGGTCAGGATGGAGAGCAGAGGGGTAACTGTGTGGGGCTGAAACAGGAGGGGAGGGATGCTACTGCCAAAACAGGGAACAATTAGCAGCACCCTGTATGGACACTTTTGAATGGTCATTAAATGACCCTGCTTTCAGCAGGTGAGCAAAGCTCAAAGGACACACGGGCTCAGCAGGATGGAGGTGGAGGGGAGAGAAGCAGATTTTGCCCAGGGAGAAGGTCCTACAGGGACAAGGTCCAGCTCCCAGGAAGGACAGTCCACCTTGGGGCAGGGGCTTAGAGACCTCCTCTGGGCTCTCTCAATAGCCTACTGAGCCACTCATGAAAGCTAACAGCATCTGAACTGGATGTGGAGGCTGTAGCTGTCCTAGAGCTGCCTCTTGCCCAAGATAGCTGCACCAGTCCCTGCTGTCAGCCACTTGACGGCTCCAGTCTATTCAGTAAAGCTCCTTCAGCTCCGAAGGCGGCCGAGGCCCCTGACAATGAGGTCTAAAGCTCTCGGTGACACTCAGTTTACATAGCATGAGAACAACGCCAGCTTTCAATTCACTCGCCCATGTAAGAAACTGAGCCCGATATTAACTGGAGTTTACACAGCTTTGCTGGCAGAGGGCTCCTGGAAGGACGCTGAAACATTCATGCTGAAGTATGGGTGAGGTTTGCAAGGGAAGCATAAAACAATCCCCGGGTGACAAACATGGCTTTCCAAACCAGGGGAAAAAAACCTGAAAAAATATTTTTGTTTCAAGTCAAGCAGAAGAGTAACTTTCTTTGGCTTTTTCTAGCAAGCGGGGGAGGAGGGGGGGGGGAGAGGAAGAAATACTTATTTGGACACTTTTTTTTTCCTGTTAAATCAGACAGAGTCTAGTTGTAAAACTCTTGCTGCTTCTACATTTTCCCCTTTCAATTTTTCTCTGCTGGACTAAGCAAATTCAACAGAAACCCACAAAAAGTTTTTCCCACTAAACCCTATTTTTCAAAGCATAGAACATAGCCAAGAAATTCCAGCCAGCTTGAGTTCTGTGAGAAGTTCCCAAAGAACTGAACACTCATGAGGGGGGGAGGCAGGTACATTAACCTTTGTGGATTAAATAAGGAGATGGTAGCCTATGGTAGAGATGCCAATGACAACATGCAATGAGATTTTTATCAGGAGATGACACAAATCTGTCCTGGGAGCCACTGCCCTGGCTCCTAGAGCCACAACGTCGCAGAGAAGCAGAATATGGCATGGGGCGTATCTCCCAGCTCCCATCCAGCTTCTAACAGCACCTTTCTCCTCTCAACCTGGGAAGCACAATCTGGCACAGTACCAACAAGAGATTGCAGACCAGGGGCCTGTAAAAAAACATGGTCACAGGTCCTTTTCTATGCTGATAGGAAGTTTTCCAGGCACTACGCTTTCCTTAATTAATTAAGGCCAATAATCTCATCCTGGGTAGTGGCAGCAAAACCCTTGCACGTGTGAATAGCTATAGGCAACAAGCTTTTTGAATGAACCACACTGGGGAACCTTCAATTTGTGGCATTTTCTGGAGGAATCTACCTTCAAATTGGAAATTATAAATGTCAGCTGCATTGAGTGTTAATGCCAGTTGTGGCAGTGGATGGAGCAACGAACTTCAAGGAAAGCAAATTACATCCTCCATTGGGCTGACAGGGTCTGCCAGGGTGAGGAATGGCTTGGGACTTTGGATCAGAAGAAATAAAAGAAATGGGTCAGTTCCTGCTGAGAGATGGTTCAGAGTCTGTAAGTACTCCACACCGACAACACATACAAGGCGTGGGTGAAGATGCACTCACAAGGGCAATATTTTACATATATTTCGCACAAATTGATTCTTCCAGAGCCTTTGACACAAGTGGCTCTTCAAGCATCAACATGCCTTCCCACATCACAGCACGGCTCAGATCCATTTCCAAAATCAGCTCTCCAGAACAGCAGATCTGCCCCCTTTTCTGGAGGTCCAGCACCTACTTAAGAGCTGTCCCCGTTTCACAGATGGGGAAATTGAGTCACAAAGGTGGGACCTCACAGAGCTGAGACTGCAAACCTGTGCCTCTCCTCACCCACCTACAGTTGATAAGCTGCTCTTCTGCCCTGACAGAAGGAAACATAAATAGGTCAGATAGCCAAACAGGGCATCATCCTTGAAGCCAGAATACAAATTTTCCACTCTCATCCATATCAGCTCATTTGTTCAATTGCCAGATCTTCAAGGGAGAGATTTGGGGTTGCATTTACGATATTTGACCTGCGGGAAAACTCTGTGTACATATATGGTGTGATATAAATAATAAATGAGAGTACCATTGGTATTTTTCTATATTTAGCAAACGTCCTATTTTGCTGGATTTTCTTGGGCTGCAGGGGCCAATTTAGAGCTGCCACTTTCTCATGGCATCATTCCTGAAGGCAGCAGCATGCACAGATCTTAACTCTGTGATGGCCAGCGTGGTGTTGCAATGACAGAGAGGAGATCAAGACCCTCCACACTGCTATAGAGCAGACAGGTCAACACAAAAGTCTCTACTGCACTCCCCAGAGCTGGATCGTCATGTCCTCAAATGCTTTTTTTTGCAGTTAAGCCCTGAATCACTAGGGAGTACAATGGGGAATTCCAAACAATCAGTTAAGAAATCCCAAACTGATGCAAAGCAACTAATTGAGCCATTGCATCTTTTGTAGGCCTGTCATCCTGGAATTGCACATCATATTTAGAAAGAAAACAATCCTGACACTGCTGCATCCAGCTATAATCATTTCACAAATGCAAGCTAGAAGAAAAAAAGGGAAGAGCTGCATCATTTTAAAGGGCTTTCCTTTCTGTAGCTTATAACTAGCAATCACATAGAAGAATACTTTCTGTCAAAAAATTGGGCAACCTCTTTGGGGCATCCCAGAGGAGATTGAAAATAATTGACCAAACTTACATCCTATTCCCACTGAAAACCCTAAAGATCTTAAAAAAACCCAAACACTGCAGAATATATAAAACAACAAAAGTATCTAAACCAGTTAATCTCTCTGCATT
Organism: Mycteria americana; assembly: GCF_035582795.1. Lineage (NCBI taxonomy): Eukaryota > Metazoa > Chordata > Aves > Ciconiiformes > Ciconiidae > Mycteria > Mycteria americana. The sequence goes on along the minus strand of NC_134370.1, from coordinate 62,396,016 downwards.
AAAGAGTTCTTATGACACCAAAGCACACTCGAGTAGGAGAATCATACTGGTCAGAAGAGGCCTCCAGAGGTCACCCTTTCCAACCCACTGCTCAAAGGCCAACTTGGGTTGTCAAGGCCTTGTCTAGGTGCAAGGATTACTGGTGGGACCATAGTAAGACCTTTGGATTGCAAGCAATCCTAATGAGATAAACTGAATATCCTACCTGGAAAAGGCTTTTCAAGGAAGTGTCCTTTGATGGTTTGGTTGGCTGAGCCCAGCTGGTTGGTGGCCACAATCGTGTAGTTGCCATTGTTGTAGTGAGTGGGTTTGTTGAAGAGCAGGCAACCCTCAGACACTTCCCCTTGTTGGTAGAACTCCATGTGGATGATCTCTGTCTCTCGGAGGACCTGGCCATTGTGCAGCCAGTGAAGGGTGGGAGCTGGGTTCCCATGCACCGCAAATGCAATGCAGTGCTCCAGGTGTAGCACCGGCTCCTCCAGGGTTAGGATGCGAGGGGGATCTAGCACAGAGAAACACGGCAGGCTCACAGCACACCTCCACCCACATCATGTCTCTGTTCACCATGGAAATTAAGATTATTGAAAATGCAACCTCCAAAATCCCTTGTTCCTTCTACTCTTCCCATTGATGTCTGCAAAGAAGCAGCCCTAAGTCACAAGAACCACTCCACACTCCCCAGGAGGATCTGACCCATAGCCAGCTCTCTTGAGCTTGTGAACAGGGGTACAAATTAACCACAGGGATGGTCCTTCCACCAGCCCAGAAACAATTAAGCTTGGAGTTGTCCCAGTCCACACAACTACTGCTGCTCTCCTTCCCTCAAGGGATCACAGGGAGGCTGCCTGTCCCCATCGAGGAGGATGCTGCGACGTAGCACTGTTACATTACACATGTGTAAGGTGTCCCTTGGGGGCTCTCCAGTCGCACTGTGCAATTTTGGATTGCATAGCTGTGGAAGCAAACATCCCTCAGCGACTGCCTGTCCTTGGGGGTTTTGACTGCCTGAATATCCCAAAGGAGCTCTCACCCGCCGAACACCCTCCAGGGGTGTTTTCATTAAAGGGAGTAGAGTGGGAGAGGAAAAAGAAAAGCAGAGACTACACCTGCAATTTATTGCATATGCATTGTCTTCCCCCCAGGACACCCCAAGAATTCAAATGTTGTTCTACCATCGCTTCTGAAAAACTCCATTTATAATGCTTACATGTAAAGTCAAAAACCCCAAGGCTGGCAAGGTCTGAACTAGAAGAACAGAGTTTTGTGCAAAGACAAAGGACACAAGAAGATGTAGGTCTTCCCTAAAACTCTCCTTTTCCTGGTACCATCCAGCTGCAAAGACAATCCATGGGGCATCCACAAGGTACAAAAGCAACACACTGACTTTGACTGACTTTTGGAAAAAAGATGGTGAATTTTTCAGGCAGTGAAGGTGGTAGAAGAAAACAAGGTGCAGAGCTGGTTGGAGCTGACAAAATTCTCCCACCAGCACCCAGCTACCCTGAACCACACAGCCATGTCCCAGCCACCTCCTTTGCCTCGCAAGCCTAGATCTGCATGTGGCTTGTTCACATCTTCCTGGCAAGGAGGATTCAAAACAGGCAGCCACCTACATATGCACAAACCCAGATCTTTTCAGCGTGAAATTACAGCCTGAGTGATGGGTCTGGGCAACAAGAGCAGGGGTAGCAGAAACTGTCAGCAGCTTAGAGGATTACACAGGTGAAAATAGGCATTGGCATGGTGCTGTTTAAGGTGTGGAGGAAAAGATGCTAAAACACAGTGCAAAACACACCTGCCTGCTGACCAATCACCCTCTGAGCTGATGCGGACTTTAATTACCTCCATTCTTCAGTCCATCAATAGTACTTATTGGAAGGAAGATGAAAGTAGTAAAGCATCTGCTCTCCTCTTTCCAATCCCCTGTGACCCCTTGTCTTTACAGTGGCTCCTGCACTGCACTGGACATGCAACACGCACGGGTTCACCAAGACTAGCCAGAATCCTGCATGGGTCTTTGCTCTACCTGGCAGAGTTGCGGGACAGATTTTCAAACTACAGAGTAAGGGCAAATATTACAGACACAGCAACATATAGTAAATCTCAGCTGCTTGAGAGCACAAAGCTGTGTAAACTTCCTCTTAAGGTCAGGTTTGTGTTAAGTTATATTAGAAAGCACAGAGAAAGTTTAGCTACTTGCAGCTAAAAGGGAACAGTTGAAATTTGACATGTGCATGTTTACATGGTGTTTGCAGTTTAACTTTGTAGGAACAGGTCTGGGAGGAAGCGCTAGCAGCCCTGAAATCAGAGGCAAGATTTACACTGGCTTTAGCAAGGGTGACATTTAACCTCTCACATGGCATCAGGGCGAGCAACTCTGTGTTTGTAAACAGAGTTTTAGCCCCTCTACAGCTTTTCCTTACTCTGCTGGATCTTCCAAGAGATGGGTGGAGAGATGTCCACCACCAGTGTGGCACTGCTGCTCCTCCTCTGCTCTATAGTGCTCATTTCTGCATTAATGGAAGCAGCAGGAAAGCAAAAATACTGACCCTTAAGAGAGAGCTGTGCAAGTATCCACCTCCTCCTCACTGTGCTCAGGTCCTAATCCTCATCCACAAAAAAACAGTATGTCACAGGTAGCAACTGGCTATGCATTCACACGGTTCCCAGAGCAGCCCTCCAGCCTCTATATGGTCAAGGTCTCTCCACTGCTACTTACAGTAGACGGTGAGCAGCACGCTAGCATTGCTCATCCCCACCACATTCTCGGCAATGCAGGTAAGCAGGAACCCGTTGTCCTCACTGGTGACATTCACCAAGGTCAAATTGATGGCATGAACATTGGTCCAGTTGAGGTTGGTCTAAAAATCCCAGAGAGAAATACAGACAGAAATCAACGTCTGTTGGCTTCTCTCCTCCCTGCTCCTGCCCCCAGAAGCGGAGGATCCCAGTTTCCACATGGGATGTGAGAAGGTCTCCAAAATCCAAGGACAACTAGGATCTGGGTGAGGGGAAGTGTTTCCTATAAGAATATCTACTGGGAGGGGGAGAGCCGCAGCATTGTAGCACTGATAAACATGGCTTGCCTCTAGAAAAACTTGCTTAGCTGCCTATTTCAACTACAGCTGTTGCAGACACCTCCGTAAACAGGTAGTTTCATTAGAGGAGACATGAGTTAATTCAATTAGGGCGCACTGAGATATAAAGCTATATCTAACTTCCCAGCCATAGAGAGGGAAGGTTTTGCTGCCTTCAGGTAGTTCCCAGGTTCTCATGTGGATAAGGTACAGCCTCAATTTTCCTTTGGATACAACCACATCACATTTCTCATGGTAGTCTCCGCCATCTACCTGACCCTCTGCCCTGCATGCACAGACCCGGGGAACCCATGGCAGCTGCCTTGTCCTTGCCACTTTGGGCACAGGCAGCGCTGAGGTTCTGGGGCCCCTACCTGATGCGTGTTGATGGAGTGGAGATCAGCCACTGTCCAGTCGACGTCGGGCAGTGGCGAGCCTGAGCCGTTGCAGGTGATGACAGCGTTCTCCCCTTCCCGCACCGTCAGGTTCACATGGCTCACGCTGATCTCGGGGAGGTCTAGGAGAGCCAGACACCGAGGCACTCAGGTGTGGAGCAGTGTTTGCTACAGCCAGCTGCAGGGTGCACACATGTGGACCCAGATCCTGCCAAACTGTTTCCCAAAATCAGCGTCCAGCACCCTGGGATAAGTAGCAGGAGGCAATGGCATGGCCTTGCCCTACTGAGGGAAGGATGAGGCACGGAGACAAGGGAAAGTATGGACACTGGAGATGTGCCAGCTGAACAGACCCTCCCATCACACTTGAATCCAAAAGTTGGTGTCCAGTTCTGGCTGCGCTTCCCTTCACAAAAAAACCCTTCCCCATTTCTTCTACTCCTACAGAAGCTGCTCTCAAGGGCAGTCACCTGGGATGAGAAAGCTGCATGTGCTGGGAGAGGATCCAAAGTGTTCCCACCTCCAGGGACAAGGCACAGAGCACCCAGTACTCCAGGCGAGAAGAGTGTCCCTCTAATTTATAACAATCAAGAGAAGATGACCAAGGATGTGTCCTCATATTAACTGCAGCTCTCCTAATAAAAGGTGCCCTTGTTCTTCCTCGGTGGTAGCAGAGAGATTCACTGATTTATGGTGGCCCTGATTTACACCACTTCCTTACTTGCTGCCACAGGCACCAAATATCCTTGCAACATGAAACAAGATAGCGCTGGTTGCAAGAAGAAGGGCAAATAGCCTTCTTGCATGGGGAAGGCTTTCTGGGCTCATCGTAGAGGTAAATTGGGTAGGCAGGGCAGGGGGGAAATGGCCAGTGGTCACCTCCCATTGTAGGGCAGCAGCATCCATCCCATTGATCCAAAGCCATAGATGAGGATACACATCCTTTCATTGCCATCAGGGAGTGACACCAGGAGGGAAGCAACATTGCACTGATTAGGGGAGATGCCAGAAGAAAGGAGGCAGTGGTCAAGGCCTGGCAAAGTTGCACAGGTGGCCCTGCTAGGGCAGCAGGAATCAGCAGAGAGGGAGATGGGAGGGACACGTATGGTCTTGCCAGGTTGAGCTGGTATGAAACGTGGCCACACCAAGCCACGCCAGCCCTCAGCACCAAAGGACAAAGACAAATGCGGTGTTGTTACAACATCCCTTGAGTCATCTTAATGCTTGAACACACAGACTGTCCTCTGGAGGAAAGCAGATCAGTGTGGCTCCCTTCCCTTCCAGGAGACTGTGAGGTCAGAGGAGGTGCTCACCTTGCACACCAGCACATTTGTGTTCCCAAATCAGCACCCTGCTGCCCCATCAAGTCTAATACCACCATTGATGGAGTCACCTTCTCCTCCCATCCCTGACCCCTAAGGATTTTTTTTTTTGTTCCCTCTAATCCTTGCAGATTATTCTTCCCATGTGGGGAGGAAATTACAGCAGTCCCTCAAATCTTTTTAGTTCATCCACATGCAGGCGCACTTTGGCCAATTTCCAGAGCTTAAGAAAGGGACATCATGAACTTGAAAAAAAAAAAAAAATCATGCAAATCCAAATGTGCATGCTGTTTGTCTACTATTGCTATAAGAAACAAACCCAAATTCCTAGAACAGAGAATGATCATCACAAAATGAAAACCTCTGGTTTTCCTCCTTTTTTCAGCCCATGAGTTTGACAGCTGCTTGTGTATAGACAGTTTAATTGTTCTGCTGAAGGTACACCTCCTTTCCCTTACTCTGCAAGGTATGCTTTCCAGTAATAGCAATAGCAGAGCAAAAACTGACACCAAAGAGGCAGTTGATGTGTGAACAAGGTAAGGAAAAAGGGATAACTATTGAACATGCCTCATGTTGTTCCTAGGGCCACTGGACTCTTTTAAACATCAGCAGGAAACAGAAAGAGATATAAAGTCACTCCTGCCTCTTCCCTACGGACATGGGCTTTCAATTGAAAAAATAAAACAAAAGAAAATTAATACAGACGTGTATTCCCTAGGAGTAATTATGAAAGATAAGGTGGCAGCATCTTTTAACAATATGCTGTTTCTAGGATTTGTTAGACAGAGGAAGAGCAACATGAAACATATCCCTTTTCAAGACATCACGTAGACTCATCACACACACTTTGTCAAGCAACAGCACTACAGTAAAGGAAATGCCCCAAATCACCCAATACCTTCATTCATACAGCAACACCAGCCCCACACGTACACAAATACTATATTTTTAATCCACAGACTACCCCGATCAGCTTCAATTGTCTTGTCCTTGACCACACGTTGAGATCCTGCAGCACCAGGTTCCCCAAGCAAATGGGTGAAACAGAGGTGCCGGACAGGGCAGGGGTCCCTCCCGGCAGCCCCCTGGCCTCCCCTGCACCCAGCCCCGGGATCCTGGCACGGGCTGCACCTTACCACACTGGGTGATGTTCATCTCCTGCAAAGGTATGATGGCAGCGTCCATGTTCATGCAGTAGAGCTCCTGGTACTGCAGGTTCGCCTCACCCTTCTCCTGCCAGAGCTGGATCCAGCGGATGTCACAGCTGCAGTTAAAAAGGTTCCTCTCTAGTCTCCTACGGGCAGAGAGAGCGTGAGAAAGGACGGTGGGGTGGGGAAAGATGACTAGGGCCATCGCCTGGCTCCAGGCTCCCCAAGGAGGACAGCCACCATGCAGGTGCAAGGGGCCCTTTTGAGCTAGGGGAGAATCTCCTCTGCATTGTTTGCTTGGGGTCTTCTGGCACACGTTGTTCGTGCCTCTCCCGACTCCAGAGACACCAAAGTTACACAGCCATGCGTTCACACAGTCTCCTTCACGCACACACGCAAGGTTTTACATCTCCCAGGGCAGCACACAGGTACACACAACGTCTTTCACCGCAAGATCTGCACATCTGCAGCTCGGTTCCACAGCAGTGCCATCCAGTCAGCCAAAACATTCATCCCTCAGCAGAGGAGCAGGCAGCTCCCCACTGTCCTAAAATACTGATTCACATCTTCAAATCCCACTTCAGTGGGGGTCCAAGACCTTGCTGGGCAAAGCACACCTCCAGCCCCCACAAGCGCTCAGTGAAACTGGCAGCTCTTCTCCCGAGTACCTCGTACGAACACAGCCTCCTGGTGACCCAGGACACAAGCTAATGCACAGGGTATCATGCATTTTAATCAAATCAAACAGCACTGCACTGAGACCCTGCTGACCTGGCCAGGATAAATGGAAAACAGCACTGCCTTTAGAATACTTCATTTAAAACACACTTACACGTAGTTTATATACCAGGAATGTTTATTATAATTGATTTTCCAACCTATTAACCATTTCATTTACATTTTTAAAGCCCTGCAGCTCTCTGTGGAGATGCCAGGAAGGCAGGTCCTAGCAGGGAGGAGAGACCGGTGCTCAGCCAGGACAGACTGAGTTACCAGTGTGGGTTGCAACAATAACTTAAGCAAAACAGGATATACAGCCTGAACAAACAAAATATCTCCCCACGTAACCGGGAAACAAAAGAAAATAGGCAGCAGAGGAGCCAGCAGTGCAAAAGGTGAGCTCAGTCACCCCAAAGCAGAAGGGCATCTCCAAAGGTCAAACCATTGCTTCACACATCTAGATCCCCCTGTCATACAGGGGGAAGATGTTTTTCTGGTCTGCTCCATGTGTTACTGCAAAATTCATTCTTGCTTTTACAAAATTAATTCCACTGACTAACATGATTTGGAAACAACCTTCCAAACGTGCAGCTGCTGTTTCATCCATACAGTACTGCAAAAGGAGGAGGAGGAGGAGGAGGAGGAGGAGGAGAAGGCAGCTTCTGGTAGCACCCAGGGTGTTAAACCTGAACCCTAATGATGCCACTTTGAATAGAACAAGATGCCATCTGACCTTTTTTTTTTTTTTTTTTTGGAACAAACTCTGAGTTAAACTTCACTCTGTGGCTTTTCATTAGTTCATTCCTTTCCCATCAAAAGCACCTAAACCTTTGCAAGACAGGTACACGGCTCAGACAAGTGACTCAAAGGCCAAAGCACTAAATGTAACAGACCAGAGCAGATTAGCACAGTGATTTGGTGGGATTCAAATGAGGAGGCACCCCCTGCACACTACGACAGGTAATGCCAGTGCCTCGCACAGGCTTTGCATCCTCTTCAGCATGGCCACAAATCCACGTTCCTCAGGATTCTCCCAAGGTCACTGCTACCAGCAGGACATGGGATGGCACGTGGGTAAGAGCCATGGGCTCGGCTAACGGCAGATCAGGTAACCGCGGTTGTACCCTGGGAGCCGGCAGGGAGCTGGCGGAGCTCAGAGGCAGCGGGGGAGAAATTCTGCTCCGTTGCAAATATTCTCACGAAACAAGGCTGCAGGGGAGAGCCGTTGTCCTAGCACTTAAGGGCAGCTCTGTAAGTAATAGACGGCAGCCTTCCCGGCCCATTGCTAATTCATGAAGGCCCATGAATAATACAGGAGCAGCGGGCTTCGGGGCAGAACTTACCCACGACCTGCCCCAACATCAGTGATGTAACTCGCTCTAATCGAGACCCCCACAGGGGCTTTTGCACAAATTAACTCCCATCACTGGCTGGATGTGCCGAGTGCCACCAGCAGCTGGCATGGCACCGTGGGTAGAAGTGGCACAGATGCGTGCACCTGTTTTCCCTAACATGCTTTGCAAAAGCACTCGACACATGGGAGTTGCCCTCCCTCCTCACTTGGTGCCTGCCCTGCTATGCCAGGCAGCTCTCCAGAGAGGTGCATAGGGATTTCCATGCTCACACTGTCCTGCACCTGCCCAAAAACCTGAACCTCCAACTCTCTCCTCAGACCCCATCAGTGCTTGGGGCTCACAGGGATCATTAGGAGCTGCAGCTCCTTCCAACCCTTCCTCCCATGACTTCTGTAACATGTCCCCACTACCTACAACCCTCTGCTTCCCTTCTCTTTAAGGGAGAGAAGCACCTTGGGGAACACAAGGTGCCCTTGGCCAAAACCCACTCTCAGCCCAGAAGGCATCGCCACGTGCTGTGGAGATGTCTCCCATCATAGCAGGAAGGACCAAAATTGGTGCTGAAAGGCATGGCAAGGCAGTCAAGAGGTCTTCATTGCTGTCATGTGCTTAATGGTTGCAGCAGCACTGCAGTGAGAATTAAGGCAAGGGGCTCCTTTCATGAGACGTATCCAGCACAGCTTACTCCTGGAGAGGACAAGTAAACCCAAAGGGCATTTTTTGCACGTAGCCTTAGCCTGGAAATGTTGCCAAAGCATCGCTTGGTTACAGGTGCTCAGGAGCTGTGCACAGTCCCACTCCTTCTGAAGGCCTCGTTAAAACTGAAAACGCCTGTGAGAAATAGCAAGTATCACAGCCGCAAGTGAGCTGGGGTCTCTCTGCACAAGCAGAGCTGCTTTCTTCACCGAGGAGTTGGCCTGAAAAGGGACCAAAACTGCACACGAGCCAGAGCCATCCACCAGCCCCCGGGCAAAGCACAGGCTCGCAGCAGGGCATGCTCTGGGCACAGCCCCTTCACACAGTGGGCACTCACGTCTGGGACAGAGGAAAACTGGGACAATCATGCCCTGCACTGTCATTTGATGGGACGATGACAGAGCTGAAACCCCAGCGCCATCCAGGCACCAAGTCAACTCTTCAGAGACAGCAATGCTGCAAGTGCCTGGCTAAGCCCAGCTTTGCTCCCCACTGAAAGCTGTACCCATCACCTCCCAAAACTGCCTGGACAGCCTACACCAGGGTGGACCAGGGCGGACCAGGGCAGGAGAGGGATGCCATCAGCATCCCAGTATGCACTGGGACAGCTAGGACTTCACATACACACAGAGCAAGTTTTTTCAGGCTAGGCAGCTAGATGAGACACATGCCTTGTCCCATGCCTCCCCACTCATCAGCTAAAACAAAGCTGTCTGCAGCTAAAGCCTCTCAGAGGGCAGTGGAGAACCTTGCCACACTTATCTTGTCTGTTTTGATTCACATAAAACTGCTGCTGAGGCTTCATACACTTGCAATTAAAACATTCTCCTACCTCAGAACTCAGACCGCTTCCCTAAGCCTGAGAACCAAAGAGCACCCAGCAGAGACAGAACAAAACTTATTTTTGTTTTTCATTTCTATTTATTTCCCAGAACCAGGGCTTCTCTTGGCGGTCCAGCCAGAATTGTTATTTCAAACCCCTGCCAGAAAGGGATGGGATAGAAAGGGAAGAACTCAGACAGGGAGCAATGCGTGGCATGTGAAGGCTGGAGTAGCTAATGCAGAGGAGCAGGCAAGTACCCATTGTCTAGCTACACCTCTATTAGTGTGACTGTTGGCGACAATAAGTTTTTAAGCTAGAGGCACATGATGTTACGCTGGACTCATAACATTAACAGAGTTGCTGCTGTGCCCCATCCCGACCAAAGCCTCTTGCTGTAGCATTGCAGAAATCTACTGCAGGGCAAGCTGGCAGGGACTGCTGGTATTAGAAATGCTGATGGGCCGGGCAGAGCAGCAAGATGTTCAGGACTACAAGGTTTTATACAACCAAAGATGTAATTGGATCCAGAGTCTTAGGTCTTTCTGGGAAGGAATTTCTTGAAATGTCAGCCCTAAGCTCTCTGAGGACATGACAAAGGAAGCCAAGGACATGACAGAGGAAACCAGCTGTGACTTCTGGATAAGAAAGGCTCTAAGTCCAATGTTTATGAGCTGTTGCATGTGTCAGATGCTTCCCTGTGCACACTCAGCTTCAGACTTCGGAGAGCTGTGCACACATTAGCTTGAGCCCTGCCGGTCAAGGTCAGCCCGTGCTGTGGGAATTAGGGATGGAGTTACTGGAAACCATTCCAAGCCTTGCTTCTGGCCAGCAGGAGAAAGAGATAATATTCTTAGGAAGCGTGCCTCATTTTTGCCATCCTTTTCTTCAGTGAGTCAGCAGGGGAAAAGCTCAGCTCTGTTCGACAAGAAAAGAAACTCTGCTTTAAAGCAATACCATCTTCCCGAGCTTGAGATGCACTGAATGCAGCCAGGAAGCTGTTTCAGGCCCCAAGTTCCCATCCACCTGCCTGTTCTCATAGCGTGGCATGATCTTCACATTAGGCGTCTGCTCTTTCCTCCTCTGTGTTCACCGTGAGTGGCTTTGTCAGGTCTCATGTTCCCTGGCAATCTCTATGTCACATCAGTTGTAGTTCCTCTCCTCCCAACGCTCTCCCAGAGATGATCTTCCCATCACTTCCCTTCCCACGTGCTCTGCTGCTCCAAGTTGCCTCGCTGCACATCGCGGTTTTGCCTTCGATGACTATCCTCCCTCTGGATCCACGATTGCCTGGTAGCACTGGGGCACTGGTACTCAATAGGGTGCCTCAGGTGAACCACTGCAGACCTGCGCTTGTTTGTCCCACCATCTCTCCCTGTAGACCTAACCCTCTCGAGAAGAGCAGACTCTTGCCAGCATCTATCTGTCCCTGGGGACTTCTGGCCTCTCCACGGCCGTGCACAAGTGCTGCTGCTCCGCCTGCCTTCCTCAGGCCTGCTGCCTCTGCATTGGTCTCTGCTGCTCACCACCTTCTTCCTTTCCAGAGAGTTTTGGCTCAGCTTCAAGTCCTTGGCTGATGTCAGTCTGCAGCTCCCTTTCTAGCTTTCACCAGTGCTTCACACTCACTTTATGTGGGCCATGTATTCCATCTCCCTCCCAGATTCTGGAAGCCTCCTTGGAGCTCAGCGTGCCAAAAATCTGTCTTCTACTCACCCATCCTCTGCATTTCTAAAAAAAATACAGTATTTCCCACTTTCGCGCATCCATTACTAATTTCTCCCCATCTTGGGGATTTGTTTTTCCTTATCAACAGGTCCCATCTTTCTAGTGCTCAGGACCACGACCACCCCACAGTAGATAACATACATCTTTACCTTAATTCCCATCTTTATGTGGATGATTATTCAGAGCCCATAGCTCAGGCTACACCTCCATGCTGTCTTCTCTCAAACAAATCCAAAGCTCAGCAGGACATTTTCACGGCCCCAGGGAGGACACTGCAGGCACATCCCCCTGCCCCACTAACACTGACGTCCCAGTGGGTATCAGCTAAAATATCCCTCTCCTGTCACACTCTGGGGAACAGCATTATCATGTTGTTCTGGTACTGATGGTCCTACCTGTGCTCACGTGGATGAAGGGTCCTTAATGACAAGGAAAATTTGTCAGGAAGCACCAGTGACAAAACAATTCTTCAGAAAAAATAAACTTGACCAGGCTCTTACTCCAGCCCAGCCAACAGCGAGCCAGACCCTGCAGGCATGCTCATTTGTAGGTCTAAGCTGATCACTGGATCTCGTGCCAGGGGGTTGTTTGCCCAGACCCCTTTCACAGCGCAGCGGCAGGAGAGCTCCAGCTGAGGCTCCAGCCCCACACGGTGCCAAGCCTCCCCACAGGACACTGTGGACACCATACACCACATTAGTGCTGCGTTCCCGCCCCATCACCTCTCCCTACCAACTAGCCCCACGATCTCCCACTTTTCTATCTGCATTACTTCTTTCATCAATCGGGGCTTGTTATCTCCAAGAAAACCGCTCTGAACACAGCTCCAACCGGAGCCAAGTAATTCCGATCCTTCCCATTTGCCAGGCTGCAGAGCGCCGGCCCCAAGTGACTTTGCTGACACCGACCAAAGCCACCCCAAGCACCCCAGCTTCCCTGCCCTGCTACGGTGATCCTGACAACACAGACGTATTCTTCATCAGGTGGGGATAAGTACACTTTGCTGCCCAAACAGCATCTCAATTCCCTTTGTGGCTGGTATTGGTCTTTTGAGCCTGACTTGGGCTGACAGACCTGGGACATGCCTGAAGAAACAAAATATGACCAAATGAAACAAAGCCGCATAAAAACAAGCCCTGTTGGAAGTATCCACATTAATCTGCAGGATCACCATTACCCCAGGCCCTGCCAGTGCCTCTAGCTCAGGACTGCAGCCCCATTTGCTCCTCCACTCTTGGGTCTCTCTTGGGTAACAACCATCAATCTGAGTTTTGCCAGATGGTGCAATGACAATAAGTAAAGGTCTAAGAATATAAATGACTCATGCTATTAAACTTGAAACCTGAGCCAGGCTTGAAAAATATTTAGAGCTGTAATCAGTGAGGAGACAAATTCCAAATTCAGCATTTTAACTCTGCAAGCCAGATTCCCCACCAGAAGGGCGTTTCTCTATTTTCTAATATCACTATTAGTATTTTTCATTTAACAATTTGACAGAAATAAAATACACTGCAGTAACACCGGTGATAACACACTTACTCCCACTTGAAAGACTGTCTTTATTCTTTCATAAGTCACTTCTAGCTTACAGCTCTATTGATCATCAGTGAGGATGAATGGAGCTTCCCAGGATCCTCTGGGACAAATCCTACATATATATATTTTTTTATTCCCACCAAACAACTATTTCTAAAATTCAACAAAACAGGTCATCAGGGCAACGCTCCATTGATTTCATGTCCACTTATTCTTCAAGCACAGCGCTGAATGCTCTATCAATAATTCAGCAGGCTGAAGGCCATCGGTGCCCCAGGAGAGACACTATCTCATCTCCCACATCGGAGCTGGGAGGTGCTTCAATTGCTAGAGAGCAAGGGAGTCGTTCGCCTAAAAAGCAGGGGTGTCTCATAAAGCATGTCCGTGAGCTACGGAAAAAGTTAGCCCTACCCCACAACAGATGAGGATCAAGTATTTGAGAAGATTCACTCAAAATCTGGTCTAGTAAGTATTTCTAATGTGTTCCTAGAGTTAGTCAAGTGTTTACTACCCCAAGCATGACTTGTTCATCATCCCAATGTTAATTAGCCAGGTGCTGCGAAGTTAAGAGAAGCAGTTCTGCTCTGGTGCTCCCATACCCAGAAAACGCTCCCAAGGATGGTGCTGCCCACTGGAGTTTTAGGTAATTATTCACAGGCTTCAAAATAGCTCTTATTTGGAAATCATTCCTCCACTCAGCCTCCCTTCTTCTCCCAGGAGATACCTCCAGGGTGGGACTTACAGTTCAAAGAGTCGCAGGGTCTGGAAGAGTTGCCATGACAGAGTGGTGAGCCGGTTCCCAGACAGGTCTCTGAAAATTAACAAGAAAAAAAAAAAAATAGTCGTCATGGTAAATAATTCCTCCTGCATGTGGCCCTACCGCCTCTGCAGAGCTCATCGTCCTCCTCTACGGGGAGGCTGTCAAGTAGTTTAGGACCCAAGCTTAGATTTCATAATGAGAGACTTTAATGAGGACAAACCCAAATGGAATTTTCTCATTTTACTTTTTTTTTTTTTTCCAAGGGGGAAAATGGTTTCTATCCTGCTGCCACGTTAAGAAAAAAAATCCAAATAGAGCAAGATGTGTCCGATTCTTGCCCCTGAATCTGGTGCTCGACCAACCATAAGCAGAAAGAACGAGTCTAATTTCACACCTTGAACAAAAAAATTTAAGTACAAACGCTGTGTTAAAAATAGTAACAGCCAGGTTAAACTGACAGCACGATGATTACCCAAGGTGTTATCATATGATCTGCAGTAGCTGTGTGCTCAAAGTGTCCCAGTATGGCTGTGTGTTGTTTGCACCCAGGGGTACTGCTGCTACAGCAGCTAACAGCTCCCCATCCCTCTCTCCATCTGCCCAAACTTGCAAAAACATAAATCTCATCTACCTGGGAGAGCTTTGCAACCCAGCAGACATTGCCTCTTCAGCTGAAAGCCAGAGAGGACAAAAGAGTGTAAAAAGCAACCGAAGTACTAAAAACGAGAGGAAGAAATGTGTTTGGGGCAGACTAAGCAGAAAGAGAAAAGCCCCAGACTTCTAACGGCATGAGAAGATGGTAATGAAATGCTTTCTGCAGTGGGCAGCCTTCCCAGGGATGCCCGGCCAGCCTGAGAGCCACCAACCAAGGGACCAGCCCATGGGATGAGCAGAGGGATGGGTGGTCACAAGCTCTGGCAGAATCCCAAATCCTCCCATATGTATGCTGGCCTCCAGAAAACACAGGAGGTGCTGCCTCGCATCCTTTGCTGAATCCAGCCCTGTCTCTGCCAGCTCCCTCCCCGTTGTGAGCTGCCCGGGCAGGCTGCGGGCAGGCTGGGCAGCTCAGCGCAAGGCTGCAGGCACCCTCCTGCCTCAGCCCTGCTCGCTGGAAAGGGTGGTGAAGGGTCAGAGACAGGAACCACCTGGAGGTTCATTAAACCCTCGGCTGGCCAGAGAGGAGGTACAGGACAAGGTGGCACAGAGGTGGCAATGGGCAGCCCAGCCGTGCCGGGCTCATCCCACGATCCCCATTTGATTTGTAGAAACATGCTAAAACCAAGAGAGCAAAACCTGGAATGGCTCCTGCCGGTGCAGGTCTGATGCACGAGGATTTGGGATGAGAGATTCATTTGTTGCCTTACACGGGGTTGCAGCAAGGGCAGACACGTGTTGGGCAAATGCAGAGAGGGCACAGCCCAGGGACCAACAAGGGAAAGGCAACTCCGGTCCTGTCCCACCTCCCACCAAGCGATGCTGCGAAGCCCAAAACCCTGCAATTATGAGCGAGGAAGCCGCTGCAGCTCACGCAGCAAACCGTCGTCCCAAATGCTTTCCACGAGCCTGGCAGAAGAATAAGCCCAAACACCACGATAGCACAATGCTGCATCATTAAATTCTGGCTCAGCTTCACATCAGACTATCCTGCTGCGGAAACCACGGCAAACCACAGGTACCTCATTCCACATGACTAAGATCCCACCATTCCTACGGCTGTAGACAAACTGCTTCCAGCCTCCAATAAAGTTTAGAAAGGTGGCAAAAATAGCAGGTGAAGCTAAGCGGGGGCGGGGGGGAAATACTGCAAAACTCCCTCTTTTATCCACCCCGGAGCACTGAGCACCTGGAAACTTTGCAAAGACAGATGAAAAGTAGGAGGGGAAGAAGCAGCTCACTGCTACTGAAAAGTGAGACACTAAACTCCCTCCCTCGACGCAGGGAGAAGAAGGAAGCGTAAAGGGGGATGCATGAGAGACAGCAAGATGTGGGAGAGAGGCAGAAATGCAGAGGAGGGAGTGAATCTTGCTGGAATGTCCTTTCTCAAAGGTCATGTTTTGCTACATTAGGCAGAAATGTCAAGAGAAAATTGGATTCTGAAAGAGAAGAGAAAAAACAACAGGCTTTCCACGCAAATAAGGGAATCAAAAATAGCATGATCGTGTTATTACAATTTAGGACACAGAGAGATGGAGAAAGGAAACATCCTCACCAATACAAGGAGCTTTGCCAGGCAGATGTGCTCCGCTTCTCATCTCCTGCAGTCCCTGGAAACTAACTCCTACTACCTCCTCCCTCCCCCAGACAACAAACTACAGCAAGTATTAGGCAAAGAGGAGATGGGTCTTCACTCGCTCGCACACATCTGCCAGGAGACTCTGCTCTCCAAGGGCAAAGCCGGTGTCCGATCCGACCTGACCATCAACTTCTGCAGCGCTGGTCAGGGACATGCACCAACGGCTCTGTTTCAGATCAACCAGGACACACATAGGGAGGAACATGTTTGTCATTGGAAATAGACACCTCAGACTTTAAAATGTCAGAAAGGTCCTTGCAATGGACCCTTGCAAAGGTCCCTGATCTCAGCACAGAGACAGAAAGGCACACATAAACACACATTAAAAATACACCATTTCGGTCACAAAGCCAAATGGTCCAAAGGTCAGAGATGCCAGGACTGGGTTTCCACATGCAAAGGGTGCATCTGCCGACTTCTGCCGCAAAAGATACGGAGATCCTATGGAAAACCTCACTGCACAGCACCGATTTCTCCCCAGAATAGATCCATCCCACACACCGGATGGGGCAGGTCTCTGGGGGAAGATAGCGTGTGATTGTGTAACTAGAAACAGCATGCCCACGAGGAGATTAAATTACGGCTCCACGCGTGAAGCTCTGAGCTCCGGCACTTTGTAACTCCGGTTCAGCACTTGCGAGGTTCCCCCCATGCTCAAACCTCAGCTACGTGCACTGAGTTTCCCAGTATTTTGTAGAGCATAAATGGGGAGTATTGGGAAAATCAAGGCCCTCCCAGCCAGGACTAGTCCTCTCCCAGCTCCAGTGCCTGTTCTGCTTTCCCACTGCTGTTTCCAAGGCTGAAAGTCCGTTGCCACCTCCAGATCCCCGTCATTTGCAGCTACCTGAACCCCCACCCTCCCGCACCCATGGCTGGGCAGTGCCAGGTCTCTCCTTCCCAATCCATTTACCTTCCCCCCTGCATCCAGCCACTTCTCCCCAGCAGGCTGAATCACACTACCCATTGTTCTCCAGCCACTCCCAAGTACTTCTCAGCCCCAGTTTCCTTATCCATGCCCAAATTTCCTATGATCTTCCCTGCCTTTACATCCTCCCATCCAACCCCGCTGTCCCAACAAGAGCTGCCGCTCCTCGTCTCCCCTACGTGCTCCCAAACATCCTCTGCAAAACTTCTCCCCTCCAGCTGGACCAAGAGCCATTTTGCCTACATAAGGAAACATCCCAGAGCAAAATCAAGTCTTCCAAGTAAAATCTGCTCTTTGACAAAGTTTCTTCCCCTCCACAAAAGGAGGGTACAGGTGCTCTGTAACTGAAACATCACCAGTATTTTCTAGCTTGAGCAAAACAGCTCATTTCCCCTCCTCCCATCCACTGCCTCAAACATCTGAGCAGGTTTTTATTTGAAACTAGAAAGAAATAATAAAAAAAAAAATTCAGCCAGGAGCAGACACCCAACACAGAAAACTTCAGCCTGAGCAATTAAAATTTGGCAGAATTATAGGAAAGTGGAAGCAGTACTGTAGCGGAGCGTGCCAGACAACCTTTATAACAGCCTGTGCATCAGCTCCACCTGTAATAAAATACATCACATCACGCGTCAAGGAAACAGGAGGGAAGCAAAACGCCTTCCCTGCACATTTCTCAGTGGCAAACAGGAGCCTGTCTCTCTCAGGACAGACCTGCCATCAGTGCTGCTGGAGCACATTCAAACCGCTTCTTTGCCATGGGATATTTTCTCCATCACTCACAAGACACTATTTTCCACGAAGACAGTCTTTAGAAATAGCTGCCAGGCTCCTTTTTGCCTCCAGAGCAGGTTTCAAAGGAGGTGGGTAGAGAGAAGGGGTTGGATGAGGCTCTCGCCTGGACCAGGTCCAGGGCAGCAGACACCCAACCCACTTGTGTCTCAGGCTCAACACCACTCCCCTCTCCTCCTGCCGCAGCAGCCGTACTCTTAAGCCTCCTGCTTTGCACGTGGCTCGTCACGCCATATCCCCCCCAGCCTTCTCCAACAGCAGCCCCACACACACCTCAAAGGTGGGACACTATCACTGAGTGACAGCAAAGTCCCAGTTCTTGCACTCTCCCTCCATCCATCTTCCTCCTGTGCTTGAAAAGAGGTGGGTGGACACGAGACAAGAGAGGCGTCTGGATCCACGCAGCCCAGAACAAGTGGACTTTAGTGCAAGAGGAGTCGGCGTGTTTTCTCTTCCCTCAATTACCCAGCAGCCAAAAGTGTTTCCACTATTAAAGCCATTTTTATTCAGCTAAATTAAGCCGGATGCCTCATTCATGACACCAACAAGCAGGAGCCCCTGTAATTAAACTGTAAGCTATATTATGCAGTTCAGCCCAACACAATGGCAGAAACACTGCTGCTGGGGAAGGACCCTCCTCGCCTGTCCCTCCTCCACGCATCTCCATCCTCCACTCGCCCTTATTTCCAATCTGACACATTTACTTCTGCATGAGATAAGTTTTTCACATATTTTAATAACACGGTGCCACTCTGAAAATCTTGATCGGGGGGGATTAACTGCACGGAGCAGCTGGGGCTGAGGAAGCACAAGCAACTGCTTGGCAGAAATGAGAGGCGATATGTACATCTTCAGCTGCGGTCCTCAGCGCTGGATATGCTGGTGGTACCGCATAGGACACTCTTGATAACCCCTGTGCTCTGGGCACAACAGGCTCTTCCCATCATCTCACAGCTCGCTGCAGCCTTGGCCAGGTGCTGGTGGCCACAGGAGAGGAAAATGTCAGCAGCCTCACATGCTGCTGTAGGTGTAGGGGTAGCTCCATCCAGGCTTAATTTCTGCAGCAAGTAAGCTGCTAAAGCTTTGGGTTTGAACCAGAGAAATACTGGAAAGTCACTCTGGGGCTTGCTTGTCCCTGCCAGATAACTCCAGTGACCTCTAAAAGCAATGTTACACTCCCCATCGCCTGCCCTGCCCTTCCCTTCCCCCTCCCTCTTTTTCCTGTTTAGTAAGCAGCTTTGCTCATTAAGGGAAAAAAAATGTACTGTCCTCCCTTAATGAATGTGCTAAAATTACCCCAGCAAGTCCCAGAAGCTGTGGCAGTACAGGCCTCCCCACAAAGCGGGCTCTGCAAATATTAGATTCAACTGAAATCTCCAATAGCTCAGCACAAAGCCCCAGCAGGACGCACTTGAGACAGGGCCTGCAAAAGCACTGGGCGATGCCAAGCGCTTGCAAGCCTCGCACGCCTGGAAAACAGAGTTAGCAGAACGGGACACGGTGTTAAATTGGTCAGCCTGAGATTTCATAGCTGCCAGCAGTTCTCCTGTTTGTGCTCCCTGACCGGGCTCAGCACCAGGATGTGTATTGGTGCTATGGAGGAATAAGACAGTTTACAGAAGTCCTCCAGCCATGGTCCAGCATTACCTACAGTCCAGTTCTGCTCCTCGAGCAACCCCTTAGCAATGCCCAGGTCTTTACTGACCCCAAACACAGCAGAATAAAAAAGCCTCTGAGGTTCAATCTTCCTTTGTGAGTCTGGACAGAGTAACTAACTCTTTTCTCACATCCATGGGTACTGTCCTGTGCCTTGTAAGGCATCTGTCACACAGCATGTCCCCTCACATTGTCATCTCATTCCCCCCAAATTACTTCTTGTTCTAGGGCTAGAGCCAGAATTTGCCATAATTTCCCAAACTCAATGTCCTGCATTGGAGGAGAGCAAGAGACCAGCATCAGTGACACCCAAGAAGAGTCTCTTCCACTCCACATGCACACCCGCTAGCCCTGGAGGTGTGATGGCAGAGGAGGAACCATCAACCCCTCTGTATTTCCCAGTTGCACAACCCTGATTTGTAAAATCCCAGCTGCCACTGAAAGAGAGCTGAAGGAGGTGTAAGGGGCTAGTCTCCTGCATTGTTCTTTAAACAATAGCATTACAAAGCAGAAGTTGCAGAGCAAGTGAGAAGGCGTAAGGCACCACGCCTCCATCACAGAGCTCTGGTGGCTGGCGCCAGCAGCACATCTGCCCCACGCCTCTCCTCCCACTGCCTTTGCCAATGCAGCAAGCCGTCTCCTGCTGTTGCCTTCATCCCAGCCCATCCCGAAACACTTTAAAGGCCGTTTTAAAGGCCATCTCCAACCCCATGACGCTTCCACACCCTCCAAGTCATCTCTTCTGAGGCATCTCCCAGCTGCATGAAGCTTTGTTTGGAGACAAATCACCCCTCAGAGCTTATTGTTGCTCACAGTTTTGGTTCAGCACACGGTACATATGGGAAGCCGTCACCAGATGTGGGTAATATTGTCCCCTGTGCTTCGAGGCAGATCAGATGCAGGGATCTGGCCCTCTGGACTACACTTGTCTCTCCCTTGTTGTGTGCAGTTTCCACTGCTCTTCTCCAAAGACATCTGGGCTCTCAGAGGACTCAAGGAAAGGTTAAAAGCTGGGTCAGCCCTGCAATTGCTTTCCCTTTGCCTGCCAGCTTCCCTGCAGGGCAGAGTCCAGCAGCATCCATGGAACATGCCAGTCTTCTGCTCAAGTAAAAGAAAAATCAACCTGCAACAGGCAAGAACCTTCCCCACAGCTGCCCTCCTGCAGCTGAGACATCTTCAGGGTTGCTCTGCCCCCACCCCATGTCTTCTCTCCCAAACTGTAGTAATTTTAGATCCATTAGGCCTGGAATATAACTGTACGCTGGGCTTTTCTCCTGCTTCGGCACGCAGAAATAATATTGGAGATGTGTGCCAATTGAGAACAAGGGTGGCCAGCTGACAGCTCCAGCAAGGGGTTGGTTTTACCCTGCCTGTTTGCTTCAAATCGCATGTTTCTTTGAGCTAGGAACAGAGAACAACTGAGGAATGCCTCCTACTCACAGGTTTCCAGTGGACCCAGAGCAAACCCGATCACTCTGTGTGAGAGAAGTGAGCTCTGTGTCGCAGTGAGGCACAGCTTGAGGAGACGGCATAGGGAGACACGTGCCCAAGGGGCATTTCCCAGCATCTGCAAGTACACCCCAAATACGTGCCCTCCCACGTGTTTCCCACCACCTCCCCCTTGAATACACTGAAGTGTCAAGGACAGGCACTCAGGAGGTATCGCCCCAGCTGGGACATCACCCCAAATGCCCAGGGAGGCACTGTGAGAGCTGGACAAGGTCCACACAAGAGCCTCAACCTCAACACACTGAGCACAGAGCCGCTGGGACAAGGTCTGGTCCTCCCACTCCCTCCTGAACTAGAGCTGTGCTCTCAGCTGTTAGAGGGCTCTTGCATCAAATTTATACTGGGGGGGAAAAAAAAATCCCCACCTACTTGGATGCCCAGAAATCAATGAGCCCTAAATAATCTCAAACACTGCTCTTGCAGGGGGGTAGTAAAGAGAAATGCGCCTGAGCCCCGATTTGCCTGCCTCAGGGAGGGGTGCCACAGGCTGCCATGGGCTGGGACGGTACCAACGGCTCTGCAGAGCCTCTGAAGAAAGGAAGGGGTACAAATATGAATATACACACACACACACATATATATCTCCCAGCAATAGCAAAACAACAGGGCATAAGGCAGGCTAAGCTCTCGGCAGACACTGCTAAATGGTTTCCAATTAATTAACTGATTACATGATAGAACAGAAGGGGATTCAAGTGAGTGCTGTTGACCTTTAAGAATAATTAATATCATCAGGATCGCAAAACTCGTCCAAGAAAAATAATTAGGAAGATTCTAATATTGCCTCCAAAGCCACACTGAAGGGGGAGAGGAAGGTTCTGGTTAATTCAGAGGCACAATTCCCAAGTATTTGCTAGCAAACCCATTTCTCCCTTACACTTGCTTCCCCCTACAGACCCCCGCCCCCCCCCCCCCCCCCGCTTCTTCCCTACCCCAGTCAACCCTCCCTCTGCTCTCCAGATCCATTTTCCCCATCACCTTTTCTACACCCATTCCCTTTCTGCTCCATTTCAACCTTCTTTCCTAATGACTTCTTGCTCCAATCCTTTCTTGCAACCCTCTCTGTCTAGACTGGTCCCTGTCCCTTCCACAGCCGCATCCCAGCCCCGAGCTCCACTCTCTGCCTTCCTGCACTTCAGGAATGAGCCCTGGTCCTTCCATATTACATGGATCCACTTTTTATCTCCAGTCATCACTGGCAGCTTCATAGGTTAACAGAAGGCAAGCACTACCCATAAACCCAAAGAAGTCCTTCCCTGCTTTTCCTCAGTAGTCAAATCCATCGCAGAGGCTGGTGTGGGAAGCAGATGCAAGAGATGCACAGCAGCAGGAGAAACTGAAAGATGGGGAACTCATGACTCCCTCTTCTCCCATTACACCTCACCAAGCACATGAATACTCCCACCTCACTGTATTTTCCCTTGCTTCTTTCCCAGTTCACTTGGCCCACAGGTTCTGCGTGGCAGAGGGGCTGGAAAGCCACTGAGCCAAGCAGGAACTGCAGTGGTGAGCTTCTCAGGGAAGGTTGCTTGAACACACTGGAAGGGAGGTTGCATGAGCAGCCAACATTTCTTGCAAGGGAAGAGTGAAAAAAACCACAGCCCTGGAATGAAACCCACCTTTGCAGCAAATAAATAAATTTCCTCTGCTGCTTATTATCGTTAAAACTTCTGTGGCTTGGCACTTCACTAAATTATAGATAAAAGGAAAAATGGTCTTCCTGGGCTCAGAAAAGCAGGCTGCTGCCAAAGAGCTGTGTTTACACCAGCTAATGAAAAGAAAGCCTACCATTAGCCTAGAGCACTCACCCCACCTCAGTGGGGAGCAGAGCTACCTGCACCCACAGCACAGGGGGCTGGGAGCAGCAGCTGGACATCACAAGGGACCAGAGCTGGGGAGCATGCAGGGGCAGCAGGCTGGCGTGGGGAGGTGCACGTAGGGAATGGGGTACCGAAGAGATCACGCTGTCAGCCAGCAGAGATGGCAGCTGCCACCTCCCATGCTGTGCAGAGGCTCCTGGCCACAGCGGGAGGTGAGGCTGACGTGCTCCAGCTACACCTCATCAAACAGCAAGAAAAATACTCAGCTTGAGACAGACAGCATCAAGCAGGGAGCTGCCTCACACCAGGCTGCTGCTTCCCTCCAGGGGCCCATGGGGTGGGGGTGTGGAGCAGGGAGGCAGCAGATGCCTGGGAGCACACCTGGGCATGGGCACAGCCTTTTGGGCAGAAATGCTCCTGTTTGCAGCAGCTGAGCACGCAGAGAGGAGTAACGCTCTGAGCAGAGACCTGCCTGCAGCTACACCTGAGCCGTGGTATGATGTGCCTCATCACAGCCCCAGGCACACCTGGCTGAGGGGGACAGGGAACTGTTGGTAACTTAATACAGTCAGAGTCCAGCAAAGCCTGCTGCTTGCTACGCTCCTGACTTATAACCATCCCAAAAGCAGAAACAAGTTTTCTCTTTGACAATTAGCTCTGTCAAAAAACACAAGAATGTCTGGACACGGCAGTTAACTTGTTTCCTCCTCTTCTCAATACATGTTGTACTTAAACAGGAGAAGTATCTTTCACCCATCCTTTATCTTCAAATATTGGTCACTGTGAAGAATATTTTCAAATGAAAAGACTAATCACCATGAAGCACTGAGTGCTTCAGACTGCAGCAGGCATTCTTTCATTATTCCAAGACAGCAAATTACCCACAATTATCAACACGCACAACTGGATACAACAAACATTTAGCCAAAGCCCACGGGTTGCGGTTGCAGTGAGGTTGGATGGCAGTTCTCCTAGACAGCTACTCATGTAAGAAACCCACAGACAGCAGCTGGGTAGCGGTGCTGCAAGACAACTCCATTCACGCTGCAGAACAAAGCCAGTGCCAGGAACCACTGCAGTTCAGAAAGTTTGTATTGCATCTGTCAGACACGCATCTCGGCAGACTGGCTTCATAGCAGGAGAGATGGAAGAATAAAGGTGCAGCTGGTAGTGAAACTAGGCTGGCCGTCCCTCAGGTGGGCTCACACCTGATGGCTTGATCCAACTTGCACCTGCAGCTAAGTGTGCACAGGCACTGCTCCACTCACTGCCCTGCGGTGCTTGGCTGGGGCTGGAAGGGGAATGAGGTCGTTCCAAAATGAAGGCAAAGGAGGCAGCGGGGGCAGGCAGGGAGGCTAAGCCGCAGGCTGGGGCTGAGCAAGAGGCAGGGAAGCTGGGAGGCTTCGGTGCAGGCAGGGAGGCTGGGTCAGAGGCTAGGCTGCAAGCAGAGAGGCAGGGAGGGCCAAGAGGCCAGGGCCCACGCTGCAGGTAGGGTGGCTGGCGCTGGTTCTAGGCTGCAGGCAGAGAGGTCAGAGCCGATTTGGCAGCAGGGAGGCCCGGCTGCAGGCAGAGAAGACAGGAGGGTGGAGAGCGGGGTTGGAGGCAGAAAATCTGGAGGGCAGGAGACAAGAGAGGCCCAGTCACAGGCAGGAAGGCCAGGCCCGGGTTGGAGGCTGGAAGCAGGGAAGCTCAGCTGCAGGCAGGAAGATCGGCGTCTGGGTTGGAAGCCAGGAGGCCGGGGCTGCAGGCAGCGCGGACCAGGGGCTGCCGGCCCTGTCCGTGGTGCTGAAGCGCGGCCCCGCGGGGCGCACGGTGCCGGGCACGGCCCCACGCCGTGGGACACCCGTGGGCACCAGCAGAGCTGCCCGGGGAGCAGTCCCGAGAAAGGCCACGCATAACCTCACGGCATGCCAGAGGACAGCAGACATGAAACACACTCATCCTCGGTCACTAGCAAGTCCACAGACACGGTTACCCACAGCTCCTGGGGAAGACAAACCTCTGGCTCTTACTGGCAGCCTTGCAAATATCCCACGGTCTCTTGCATCCAACATAATTCACATCTCATCCCTTCACAAATACAAATGAGGGGAGGCGGTTGGTGGGAAATGCCACCCCCTCGTCCAGTTTTCTAATAAAATTTTATAATTCCAATAAAACACACGACTGCCTAACTTATGACATTTAAATTCTTGCCTAGTCACACAGCATCATGAATTAATGTCCCATCATTCATGCCCTGTCATATCTTATTGCTCAAATAACATATGATTTTAATGTTTCTATTTTTCTGCCCTGGTGCTTATTGCCTGTACATCAAAAAGGGAAAATCAGCCCTGCAATCATACTGTTAGTAAACCAGTATCACTGAAAGAAAAATCCCAGGTGAGATAACTTGTGCAGTTACTTAACTTTCACTCATCCTGCCATGATTGTTCACTGTCTCCCGCAGCAGCTTTCAAGCAGGTTTCCATATGTCCTCAGGTCCCTCCTGGGGAGGGTCCTCCTCCCTGTGCAGCACCTCACACACTGGCATAGGCAGGTAAGACATGCCTTGCACCACATCTAATCAACTGAGTCACAGGGTTTGGGGAGCAAGCAAAAAGGACAGCCAGAGGCTGTTTCTGGAGTACCTCCATGCTGCAGTTGCCTTAGAAGCCTAGGAACAAGATCCAGTCCTTGTCATACCCAAATATCCAGAAATCAGCTCATTCTGTTCTGCTGGTGATCTCAGAGATGTGGTGAGGTTTAACCAAGACACAACTACACCTCATCTTCAGGATGATATCCGAGAGGAATGTTTGGCCTCTCTTTGAAAGGAAGCTCACATCAAGACATCCAACAGGCCGTTGCTGCACAGCAAGGACTATGTCACAGAGGATGAGTCCCCCAAAAACCCCAACTTGTCTAAAGTTCATATTTTACCCCAATCCTGAAACAAGGCTTGTAAAGAGACACATAAACACACACACACACACATAGGAACAGCCTCATTCCAAACATCCTCAGCATTGTCTTCAGCCTTTTTTAAAGAGAGGATAGGAAAAACCAGGACCTTTGCAAAACCACAGCTGCCCATTTCACATGTCTGCCAAAAGACAATTGATCAAACTTCAGAAAGGGAAATAAGTCTCATAGGCACACAATGCAGCTGGAAAGAACATCTCAACATTTCAAAGGAAGGAAGGAGAGACAAAGCCACAGAAAAATCCTGAGAGCCCAGGTACCAGAGTGATAGGCATAACATAAGAATCTGAGCAGGCAACAAATATTTGCAATAGAGTTATTATAACTCATCTTACATTGCAACAGCATCCCACAATTCAAGGCCAGGTTTCACTAGAAACCATACAAGGTGTTACACTGCAAATAGATCAAATAAAAGCAGAGAAAACAAATGTCATTATTCCAGGTTTTCAAATGGGGAACTGAGGCAGGGCAAGTCTTGCCTCAAGGTGCACAGTGCTTGAGCTGGAAACTTTCTTTCTCAGGTCCCACTAGAGTACATCAGTCACAAACTCACCGCTCTGCCTCCTATTACAATACAATAAACCCTCTCCACAGCCGAGCAAAGCAGGCTGCAGCCAGGAATTAGTTACTCAGCCCTCTGAATGTAGGTCAAATGATTTCAACCCAGCCTGAAGGAAAGCCACAGTCCTGCAGGGAACTGGTCTCCCCTCTGGCCTTGTGCACAATGGCTGGTAAAACACAGGACCTACCTCTGCTGCTGCAGAAAAAGGAATAGCTGCAGTTAACTGCTTATCAGTCACCCGCGGTAATGACTGGGAATAAACGTGCCATCAAACCACTGCTGCTGATTAGCATATCAGCAAGGACCTGGCTACACTGGCATCCAGGGGACAAAGCAGATGGGGGGCAGAACAGGAAAGTTTATGGAAGAAGAGGA
Organism: Mycteria americana; assembly: GCF_035582795.1. Taxonomy (NCBI): domain Eukaryota; kingdom Metazoa; phylum Chordata; class Aves; order Ciconiiformes; family Ciconiidae; genus Mycteria; species Mycteria americana. The sequence continues at coordinate 62,369,560 of NC_134370.1, read as the reverse complement.
GATGTTACTGCTGTTTATTTTAGTGACTGCACTATAAGCATGCCCAGCATTTTATAGAAGAACTAGAGACACATGGGGGAAAATGCCTCCCTGAGTAAATCACAGCACAGAGGTTTGCTCCTAGAAGGGGCTGGAGCAGGAACATCCTTAGAGTGCAAATGGGAATCAAAGGGTACCCAAGGTGCATGCCTGATTAGGGACAGTAAAGGAACATTCACCTAACAGAAATTAAAGGCTGTTTAAATCTCTCTCATACTTCTTATTTTGCCTATATTCATGGAGAAATTCAGTTCCTATTTAGCCCTTTGCAAATGCAAAATAAAACACATTAAACTATCAAGGAGGTGGTTTAGGTAAATGCATTTTACTTCACCTTCCCAGTGAGCTAAGAACTTACATATAGTCATATACTGTGTCCCAGCTGATACACACAGACTTGTTAGGCTGCATTGACTCGAGAGTATGGACAGGAAATCAAGAGCAATTAACACATGACAATTTGGATTAGGAGACGACTGCCAGGATGGGTACAACAGCAGTGCAGTGATGAAAGGACAAAGCAGGGAGAAATCATCAGGAAGGAGGAGGAAGGGTAATAGGACATCCAGAATCAAGCAGAGGGTTGCAGGTAGTCACAGGGCCTGGAGCTGGTTACAGGAAGACAGCAAAAGAGAGAGAGTTTAACCCTGCTTTGTATGTAAGAATGGCTCTTTCAGAGCAAAGCAATAGATCATTAACTACAAAGCAGGGGAAAATGACCCTCAAGCCATGACCAAGAGGGAACAGTGCTATACTTGCAATAAATCAGCGTCTATGTGCTGGTTTTATCTGGGATAGAGTGAAATTTCTTCATAGTAGCTGGTATGGGTCTATGGTAATGACATGTGCAAGCACCTGCTTGCCGATGGGAAATAGTGAATGAATTCCTTGTTTTGCTTTGCTTGCACACACAGCTTTTGCTTTACCTATTAAACTGTCTTTATCTCAACCCACAAGTTTTCTCACTTGTACCCCTCTGATTCTCTCCCCCATCCCACCAGCGGGGGAGTGAGCAAGGGGCTGTGTGGCGCTTAGTTGCCGCAGGGGTTAAACCACAACAGTCTGATAGTTTGTTTATTTATTTCTTTATTTAGTGTAAGATCTCGATCAAGCTCCCAGACACACAGAGCAAAGAAGGTGAACCTTGCCAGCCTTGCAAGACTGTTGCCTGCAGCCCTTCAAAAGTGCACGGGCCACAGTTGCTGGAGGGCTTCGAGTGCTGTCCTGAAACAGCACTGAAGAGGGCAGAGAGCGACTCACCAACCTTGTGCTGCCTCAGCCACCTCAGTTTTCAGGGGATGCAGCCCAGTTTCTTTCCTATCAAAACCTAAAACCATAAAACATCTCTGGGAATTCCCATGTCAAAGCTACAAGCTACATCCAATACCAGAGTACCAGTTCGTATGACACTGCACAACTGCCATGAACCCAACCAGGAAGCCAAAGCTAACCCCATCCTCAGAAAACAACATGACCTATGGAGGAGGTTCTGGGAGGCTCCAGACTAATCACAGCTCAGGTTTGCCTATGAAAACAAGCCCATAGATCATCCAGCTCAGTCTTTCACCAGGTAAAACAGGTCCCTCTGCATTCCTGCCAGCACCTTCCAGATCTTCTCCAATCCTCATTTTTGGGAGAAAAATACTGACAGGATCACACAGATGAAAATGCCTGTGGAGCAGAAGGTGATCTGACCATACCATACTCAAAAACCAGTTACACTCAGCACAAAGCACTCCAGGGTCTCTGTCTTTAAGACCCTTGGGTGAAGACTGGAAGAGAAAGCTTGATCCTCAACCCCATCCTTACTCTGGTAGGCAGCGCTGAGAGAGAGCTCTTTGACAGGAGCTGTGTCTTGGCCAGCCCACAAACAAATTTAGAGCATGTATAAACCTCCAGAAGACAGTTTAAGAAGAGCCTCTGAATGCAGACAGAAATGGCAATTATTAATTTTCTAAATAGAAATCTGACTACTTAAGCCTTATTTAAAAGTGTGCCTGTCTCTATAATTACACAGCCTTAATTTGTTTTCTTTACTACACAATAAATAAGGTGTGCACAATTACCCTCTGCAAATACAAGGCAGTGCCTCCTGACTGGCTGGCTGAGTACGCAGCCGCCCAGGAAAGCATTTAGAGGGAATCACAGCCTCTTAAGTACCTGCTTCCCAGTAAAGGGAGACTCAGGCACTGCAGATGTCAACTTGTCTAGCTCTAGGCACAACCTGCTGGGAGGCTACTCTCCTACATGCACAGCTCTTCTGTCCCGCAGCCAGCAAAGGCTGGACACTTTGGCCGGCAGCAAACAGGTCTTGTCCTCTCCTGTGCACTGATTCCTGGTGCACTGTGAAGCTGAGCTCTCCTGTGGACTTCCCAGTGCCTGATGAGGAATGTGATAATGTTGTATTCCTCCCCACAAGGCACCACAACAACCTCCTCTGCCTATTTTCATGATACATGTAGGAACTTGATATCCTCATGACTTGTAATCCTCTATCAAGTTCAAATAAATTGGCCAAAGCATTCCAATGTTATTAGGAGGACAGAGAGACTTGAGAGCATGCAAGACTCTTTCCTCAGTAAGCTATGCTAAACACGGTGACGTAGTAAATATGTATTCAGATTATTTATATGCCTCAAATTTAGGAACCATATAATCCTAAAGTTTTCTTGTACAGCCTCAAGCCACAGACTGAGGTTTTCTGTGAACAACAAACATTTTCTATGTTCACCTGCATTGCCTGCTAACACTAACTTCCACAAATCTTGGCTACAAGGACTCAGTTTTCCACAGCCTAGACCTGCTGGTCCTCGCATCCAGTCCTCCTCTATCCCTGTATTAATACGGACTATCCCCGTATTAGCCAAAGGGCTGTCAAAGCTGCACAGAAATGGGACCAGGAACCCACCAACACAACTTTGCCCAGCAAGAAGACCTCCAGTGAGGGCACAAAATGACACTAGATGATATCCAGTTTAGATCAGACCCACATCCATCCCCATTCAACATCCAGCCAGTACTTGTTCTGGAAGAAGTCAACTGCCTCAGCCCAATTGCCAGCAGAAGAGGTAGATCCATGTTGCAAAACCTGCTGTTATATTTTGGATTAATTGCCTCTGTGGCAGTGACAGGCTTCACAGCACCAACGATCAGACAAGCCACGGAGCCCTAACTCTCCTCATTCAAGGAGAGGGGAGAAGGATCCAAAGCTATTTCTAGATCCACACCTCTGGCTCCCAGTCACCCACTGCTCCTCCACTGATTAGGTTGGCCTCAAGCCCCTTACATTTATACAGCTAATTTCAAATCTTAAAGGACAGGCATGACCCTGCCAGGCTGCACTTTGGAGCACTTCGAGATCTACCACTCAGGCAGCTGAATGCTGAAAATCCCCTTCATGGGTTTCTCGCTTTTTCTCCCCAACTCTGTGATGGGGAAGGGGGGGAAAAAAAAAACCAAGCCAAACCTCATCCAGAACCATTATCTTAAACAACCCCCCATAAACCTGAGCTCCTGCAATTAGAGCTGGGCTAAGTGATCTGCTTGTGATTGCACAGCTGGGGTCTGAAGACAAGTGCGTGCACAGAGGAAGGGCCAGAAATAGAAGTTGCTGGGAGAAGGCAGAGCTATCTGGCCCATCTGAGAGGAGGAAACCTTGATGAAAGGCACTGGGAAAAACTCACTTCAGCAGGAGGCTGGGATTTAACCCAGGATGGGGAGAGAGGGGGGAAAAAAAAACCCAGCTTTTGAGTCCTCACAATTTGTACATAAGCTTCATGTGGAAAAATGCCTGCTGCTGCTCAGATCCAGCTTGTAGCTCCATGCAAAGGTCCAGCCCGGGGTCCCCACCACCCTATGCCAGCCCTCCCTGGCAGTGAAACCTCTCTGTCATTTATTAGACACATTTGCCATCTTATTGACTCAACTCCACCTGCAACCATCCAAACAGCCAGCAAAGGAGAGGGAAAACCAGGGTGGCAGCAATAACGCATAGCAGTAATACAACAAACCTTAAGCACACCATCCCACAGTCCCCAGTCCCGCACCCATCCAGCTGCAGCCAGCCCTGCTGCAAGGGGATTGGGACAGTATCCCTCGGTATCCCTCCTGTCAGCTACTGTACCTGGTTATGGCAGCCCAAGACTTACAGCAGAGTGACATTTCCATTAATCCTTTTATCCCTGGCTCACATGTGTGGCAGCTGTAGAAAATGTCAGGCCCTCGGCAAGCCAAGCTCCCCAGGAGGCAGCAGGTGTGGAGCAGCCGAGGAGGCACCCCAATGTGCTTGCATGGTGCCGTGGCCATAGAGGGGACCCTGGGTGGCACCAGGTGCCTGCCAGGCTGCACAAAGCCTTGGGAGCCACCACACTCCCCCCGTCAGGGGGAGAGAACCCCAGAAAAAGCAAGCTGGCTGCAAGGGAACAGAGACACCGTGGCCCAAGAGTCTCTGGGGAGCAGGAGGGGGCCACCATCCCTGCAAGCACCAGGTCTCCATGCCCGGGTGCCCGGCATCCGCCGTGGGGGACATCCACCTTGCAAACATCCACGCTGCCAGGTCCCAGGAACAGCAGCAAAACCCACTGGCAAACACTAACCAAATAATATACTCGCTTGCCTCGAGCTTCAAAAGGCAAGGAAAGAAAGATGTTAAGAACGTGATCAATCTTACATGGCCCAAGCAGTAAACAAACACATATTTCATCACCACATACCAACCTTAACTCTTGACACAAGATGGATGTGGTTTTTTTTTCCCCCATCTCAAAAGTAATCTCAAAAGACAAAAACAAACACTTTTGGAAAAAGCAGCAACAATTGCACGTGTACACATTAACGACACATTCAGCCTCAAAATGAGCGTACGTGGCCTTCTAAACTCCTACTATATCCAAACTAATTACATTAGGAATCAAATGTTATTCATTTTTATCTGCTAGATACATAAACAGCAACTGCACAATTGACAAACAACCCCTCAAAAAAAAGAAAAAAAAAAAATCAATTGGGAGAGGTATTCGGAGACACTTCCCAGTAACAAACAACTACAGAAAACACAAAATAAACGCTACAAATCAAAGTAACAAAGCGCAGAAATCAGGGAAATCCCAGTGGTCAGCATTAAAGAGGGTTTATGATGACAAAATAAGCACTTCTTTAAATTCAAAAAGGCTCCGTGCTTGTTCACAACGCCCTTAACTATTCATGGCCTTTGGTAGTGCAGATCTCCTATTTAGCAAGTACTTTACCATCACTTAGCAACTGTAACTGGTTTTCCAAAAAGGAAGCTTTTGGGGTTTTTCAGTTCACATCATTTCCAAGCAGACATCAAAAGACAAATCTATCCTGCTCTGCAGGTCGCATCTATCTCCCTCTGCCAGGAACATGCCTGTATCGATGGCCACACGCATCTGCAGACTCCAATAGGTGTGTGCTACAGCCATTTTTCATGGAAGAAGCCACTAGCATTGGTTTCCAAAAAGCAGGGATACACACACTCTCCATCCAGCCCATCAGCTCGTGCCCAAGGCCGGTGGCCTCTCACCAACCCCTTGTCAACTTTTACATCTATACTGGAGCTGAGAGGGGTTTGATCTCGGACACGGTCACTTTGACAAGATATTTCAAGCCCATGGAGCACCTCGCACACTGGCCTGAAATTCAGGCTTTCCTTTATTGCCTTGGGAAAAGTAAATATATATCTAGAAAAGAAATCAGTGCCCTTGGCCTCAAGGATGCAGGAATTCCCCAGGACACCATACCCGCTGGCTAATGATGCCCCAGCAGCTGGACACTTGTGCAATGTCCCATGATAACAGGACTCCAGCCTCTCCGGCACAAAACGTCCCCACCCCAGGCGCACCGCAGACGCCAGTTTAAGTAGTCAATAATTAAGAGCGGAGCTGGCAGCCCTGCGCCCCAGGATTTGTGCCAGAAAAGCACCCTTTGGTTAAAAGCAAACGAGCAGGGCAGGCTCTGGCTGTGTGCTGGGGTGTGCGGCCGCCCCCCAAACTCTGCAGAAAAGGAAACGTGCACTGGCACCGCAAGGCTGCTAATGACGCAAGCACTCATTAGAGCAGCGATCAAAGCCAGGGCAGTTATTAGAAACCAAAACCCACCAGCTGCCCAGCAGGAGCTCGCCCCATCCTGCATCACAGCCCATTGCACTCCCCTGTGCCTTCGCTCTTCCTTCTCCTGCCCTTTACCACCTCTCCCTCCCTTTCCCCACCAGCATCCCCCTTCCCTCCCGCTGCTCTCCCCGACAAGCACTTTGGGGATCTGCTTTGGGGATCGCCTTTCCACAGGGAGCAGAGGGAAAAGGAGGCAGGAGCCGCTGGCACTCACATGTAGCGCAGGTGAGGGTTCTTGGCAAAGGCGCGTGGCTGGATGTTTCGTAGTCCTGAGTTCCTGATTGTCCTGCAAAGAGATGCAGAAGGGCAGCAATGGAGTCAAGGGTGACAACTGCTCTAAATCCCTGTGCTCAACACCCGAGGTGCTCCGGGAGCCCTGCAGTACCCCTCCGGGAGGCACATCTCTCCCCAGGCAGCCTCTATGAGTTACAAGCAAAAAGAAAATTGGGCTTTTCAGCTTCATCTGATATGGCAACAGCACAGGACAGCTGCTGGGCGAGACTCTCCCCCCACATCCACCAAGGCTTGCTGGGGTGGCCCAGAGCATCTCCTGCTCCTCTCTTGTCCCTCCATCTTCATGAGCAGCACTGCCTGGCCCCACAGCAAACCTACCCCCCAGCACCGCTATCTCCCCTCCCTCAAACCCAAGAGAAAACCCTTCTGCTTGCAGCTCTGATAAGGAGGGGTGAGTATTTTGTGTAGGAAGTTATGGACATTGAAGGGGGAATCCCTTTCCCATCCTGTTTTGGAGAAGCTGTATCAGCATTATGACCAGGGTTTATTAATATCTGCTGCAGACAAAAGAATGCCCAACTCCATTGCTGCTTTCTTAGGCGAGATGAGAACAGCAGCCAGCCTGCTTACAAGGTGTGTGTGTTAAAAGTACAGGTTGCTGGGGTTTGGTTATCAAGTGCTCAGCAATGTACACCTCTCCTCCAGCCTGTGGGCAAGCTGTACCTAATGTAAAGCTCCCAGTGAAACACATTAGCAGAGTCTCCGATTAACCCTGAGAAACACTGTGCATCTCATGCAAGCAGCACCCAGGGCACTCCCAGCTCCAGGCAGGGGAATTAAGAGATTGAGTGGTGTCCTCATTCGCTTCCCAAGCACCTGGCAAGTCCCTTCAATCTCATGGACCTCAGTTTCCCCTCTGCGATGCACAAAGTCAACTTTTCCTGGTGCTCAGAGGGTTGTGCAGGGAGATGCGACTCCCTTATTGTGCACCATGATGGCGACTACACTAAATAAGGACCAACAGCCCAGCAATGAAGGATCAGTGGAGACAGTTGGAATTTCACATTGTGGGGCTAAAATGAGTCAGAACAACGCACCAGCCCAGAACCAGAACAGCGGGGGAGAAGAGAGGTCGGGGCTGATGTGTGTTGACAGAGCTGTCAGGAGCTAGCAATCTTCCTTCCTGCAGACCCAGCAAAGACCAAAAAACACTTCATCTCCATTTTGCAGAGTCTCATAGCAAAACACAGCAGAGACAGTAGCTTAAACGGGCTCCGAACATCATGGCATAGAGACTGCAGATGGAGGGAAGCTGCAGCTCTTTGCTGGAAGGAAGAAGCTGCCCAGTGCTGTTCTCCTCCCCAACATGCAGGACATACTCACAGCCTCTGGAGTCCCGTGTACAGCTCCATGTCGACAGCGTTCAGCGTCTGCAAGTTCTTCCAGTTCTCTATGTGTCTGTGGAGAAGGAGGAAAGGCTCAGCTGCTGTGGCACAACCAGATGGTCGCTCTGCCCGTGCAGGGGATAGCACACAGCAAGACCTCGTCATGCCCTACCACCCAGCCCCACACCTCTTCCCACCTTCCTTCAGCCAAAACCTTCTTGCAACAGGTCTGGGGATTGGACCTGCTCAGGCTTCAGCACCCACGGTACACATCATGATGCTAAAACAAGTAGTTTCTCATGCTGCTCTTTATTCTGTTTTCCCAGTGCTTCAGGAAAGCCAAATAACATGGTTTTACCAATAGTTTTGAGTGTGGAACATGCAACCAATCCACTGAACATCCTTGCTCTTATCCCTCTCTGCACCTCGCTGTGCACATCGGTAAAACAAAGACATGACTGAGACGGCTCACGCAGAAGGAGTGAATGCAAATAAAACCTCTCAACAAAAATTTGGGGCCTAAATGGAAAAAAAAAAAAAAAAAAAAAAAAGAGTCATATATTTATCCAGCCTCTTACTGGAGTGGACAAACAGGGTCCTAGTCTTTGCTGGCTGGAAGCACTGTTGGCAGGAGAGCACCAAACTCAGTTTGGAAGCCATGCTTTATTATAAATTCCTCAGTCGCCCGGGGCGCTCTGGCAGGTATGTTATAGAGAACAAAAACAGAAATAGATCTGTCACCGCAGGATCATTATTCAGTAAATATTAGAGCTGGGGGAATGTGACAGATGGACAGCCCCAGAGAACGGGGTCCCCTGTTATCAGCAGCACAGGAGCGATGCTGGCTGCGGCCACGGGCCTCTGCTAACGAGCTGCAGCACTGCATATGGGGGAGGATCTCAGTCCTCATCCCCCAGGCAGTCCTTGGCCAGTTCAGGCTTTCTCCTAGATTAAACTCGGACACCCTCCCACCAGAAAGCACAAACATTTTCAAGAGGGTTTTTGCTGGGGAGCAGGTGGAGGTGGTCCTCTCTCAAAGTGAACTGAGAGGAGGAAAAACATCTGGCTGGTCCCCTTAGACAATATGTGAAAGAAGCCCAACTTCGAAGTTTATGAACACATGCACTCAAGCTCACATCTGCCTTGATGCAATAGTTGGCTTTGGACTTGGCCCTGGAGAGGGGAAACCTTTCCAAGTGATGCAGGGTTGGGGTGATAAGCCAATACTGAGAACCATCCCATGATTCTATGATTCTAGGCAAGAAGGTTGCAGGACCCCACGTGGTGGTCCAGAGGGTGAGCAAGAGGAAGAGAGACCTTTGACCACTTCCAGAGCAGTCACAGGGGCCGCACATTCCTCCTCCAGCACTCGCTACGCCTTGTGCTTGCACAAGAACAGATGAATTAGCGTGACAGAAGTATTCGGACCTATTTGAGCCATATCCCAAATACCATCCAGCTCAAGAAAGAAAAATACAAAGCCTGAACTAAATTTAAACATGTTTCTCTGTTCTCACCACGCAGATCCAAGAAAAGCAGAGACCCGCAAGAGTCACCTCTGCTTTCCACATGTTCCATAATTGTCTGCATACCCAGAGGGTTTAGCGTAAGGATGCAGCATAAGCTCCCAACCTGCTGCCGCATGACAGTGTAAGTTACAGTTCATCCTCAATGACCTGCTCATTGGCTTGGATCGCCTGTGTCCCAGACAGAATGAGAAACAGGACATTACTACAGCCATTTCATATTCCCTGCCAACATCTAAGGCCCCTGCGAACACTTGCAGAACAGAACACAGATTGGGAGGAGTCAGTCAAGAGATCCGACGGCTCACTGAAACCCTTCTGAGACAGGGCAGGACTGCAAGTTCAGGTCCTGGGCCACAAGACTGCAGGACTGAGTTATTGGGGACTTGTCACCAAACGGCCTGGCCACACTGGGCAAGGCTAGAAGCACAGGTTGAAGGCATTTCCCACCTGCAACTCCTACAACCTAAATGAGAGGGTCCTCCAAAAGAACGGACAAACATGGGAAGAAGCAGGAATGGGATGATGTGGGTTTACCACCAGGGCATGCTGAAGCTACAGCATCCAAGCAATGACCTTCAGGGAGGGATGGAACAGCCCTGAGCCAGGAGCTATGGAGCAACCACAGCTGGGAAGGAGGCAGCGGCCAGATTGGCTCTTGTTTTATTGATTGTGTTTGCTAAAAAAAGTCAAGGTTATTTTTGACCTGACACTCAAAGCCATGTGGGCAGCACTCTAGAAGAGACAGAAAAAGACCCAAGCTTGTTCCCAGTGACATGCACAGGCATGACTTTCTGATGATTCAGCACTGGGGTACAGGGGTCTTGGGGGCCACCCATGGCCAAGCCCCCCCAGAAGTGACATTACACTAGACTGTAAATACAACTCCACAACCTGTGTTTCAGCCTCCCAAACAAAGCCCATGAGCTTCCTGAGCCAGATATGTTTTGGTATGTTATTTAACATAGACACTCAGTACCCAACAAAGGAAGAGACAAGAGAAGCAACAGTGGAAATAAATACATACACACACACCTACCTATAGGATAATCCCCCAACCCAGCAGCTTCTTTACATAGAGTACAATACAGGGAAACAGCATCATCTTGAATTAGGTGCACAGGTCAGCAATGGACTTTGAGTCCTTTAAGCTACACAGACACCTCCCATCTCAGGGACTCCCAGAAATGGCTCTTCCCCTTTTTTATCTGATTTTTCAACTTAGCAGGAGTTGCACCCTTGCTCCTAGAAGTGGCAAATCAGTCTTGGTTCACAGGCACCTCAAAGATACAGCAGGAAAACCATTTTCTTTGGTTCCCTATTGCTTTGGAAAGAATAGCATAACTTTGCGCTGGCTGGGTTCACCTGAATCCACTTTAAAAACAAAGCAGAAATGCATCTTATTCTGAAAGCTCAAGGAGTCAAGCTGTGATTGCAAAAATGGAAGTGGTTGCACAGGAAAGCAAACCAACCAAGCAAAGAAACTCCACCCCTAAAACTTAAGTCCCTCTTCATGTCCTTCAGTATCTCAGCTAGTTCCCCTCTTTCCCTTCCAAGGTTTTGCTTGCCCTAGAAATCTTATACCCTCCCAACTGCTGCCGAAGACTGAGACCTTCCCTTCTCCTCTGCCTCTGTTCATTAACCTGGCAGGAACACGGGTGCTGGGTTCGTGCCAAATACAGATGTGACAACTCCCAGCCCTGCCCTGCTCTCTGCAATCAGGCATTGAGGTATGAATTACAGTCAGTGGGTTACTCCCTCCTCCCTGCAAATATCTCTAAATATATATTCCTGTGGCATTCCTCAGTTATTACTAAGGTAAGCTGCTCTTCTGCAAGATGCAATAGCTTCAAGACCAATACCATACTTCACAAATCCTGAAGTGCTCACCATGTACACATCCACCTAGACTCATTTCAAATTTCTAACCGAGACCATATGAGATGGATTGCAAACACAGATGAAATTGCCCACTTTTCTGAGGGGGAGGGGAATGGAAGGAAGGAGGTGTTTGTTTAAATACTTGCTTCCTTCTCATACTTCTTGTCTCTTTGGAGGGTCCTGCTGGTCCAGGTCTCCTTGCACTGCAGGGCTGCCATTATGCTGTGCCTTCTATAGGCTGACCAAAGCCCACCTTAGGAGTAGCCAGGGCTTTGCCCTCCCAACTCATACTGAAATGCTGCACCAGAACTCCCCTGCTCTTCTCACTTCTTACCCAAATGTACTCACAAGCATTTTACATCCATTTTCTCTTGTGTCACAACTGTCTTTGCTTAAGCAGCTCTTTTCCTTTCCCAGCATTGCCTCCTCCCTCCTTTACAAGCAAGAGCCAGACCCACCCAGCTATCATTTATAAGTTACATGAGGCCAGCTCTTCTAAGGCAGCACGTCTGTACCAAGCAGTGAAGTGCAAGGCAAATTGTCTCAAGTGCCTTGAAGAGATACTAACTCAAGTCCCAGAAGTGATGCAGATATATTGCTCAGGCAGAGTCCTGGTAGCGAGGTTATTTTGCTTCTGGTTTCAGATCCAGCACAACTGACACTCACGTTTGGTGACCTATGCAAGAAGGACCACTGTGATAGACACTGTAATAGAAAATGGCTCTTTATTTTCTTCATCAGCCTATTTAAGTCCCTTTTTCTTGAATAAGAGTGACCGAAAAGACAGAGCAGTCTGCAGGAGGTCTCACTTGTGTAACAGCACAAGCAACTTCCCAGTTACACTGGAAACACCATGACTTGCAGCCTGAGATCACACTGGCCTTTCTCACAGCCTGGAGGCTTGTTTTCACTCTGCAATCGAACATTACACCAGGCACTTCTATCCACCAGGTCACTTCCAACTGACATGATTTCCTAGCTGGCAGCAAAAGCCCCGTTACACCCACATTTGCATTCATCCCACTTTGTATTACAGACTCTCTCTTGGTTTTGCTACTGCAGCTCTTCCCCTTAGCCATGCTCATCCCACTTTGTGTTCCCACAGCCCCAGCACTGTGCCAGCAATGAAGCCCATGAGCATGCTCCTGCCTTTTGTGCCAGTGTCCTCAACGAAAGCAGGAGCCAACATCACCTCCAAGGAATCTCAGCAGTTATCTCCCCTTTCAACACGTCCCACCACCACTTCTCCATTATCCAGCTCTTCACCTACGACAGCTGGGCTATACTGTGTCTTCTCCAGAAAAACAAACCACTTATGATGTAATGCATCATCATATTAACCTCTCACCATGAAGTCATCTCTTTGCTGAGGAAATCAGTTACCTTTCCAAAGGAAGATATGGGGTTAGCCTGACAAAAGCTAACTTTAGGAGGCCAACCCTGCATCATATCTCAGCCTCCATGTACCTACAACCATACCTTTACAACTTGTTGAAAGCCTTGTAGACCACTGAAGTTAGACCAATGGTCAATCCACAGCTTGCGTGCTCTGTCCCAGCTAATAGCAAACCTGTGAAGGGTGAAGCCCTGTTTGCCAGCTCCACAGCTCATGGGCATCACATCTCACTCCCAGATCCCAGGGCACCATGTGAAACCAGTAAGGAGGCAGGCGTCTTTGCCCCCACATCACACAGACACACAAAGATCAGCGATCTTGTTGGTGACCATATGGTCATCAAGTTACAGGGTTTAGGTTTCAGCTGGTCTCCAGAAGTGCCAGGGCCTTGCCCCACTTGCTGGAAGGGGACGGGTAGCCACCGGTCCCATGGGAATGGCAATTTCTTTCATTCCCAGAAGGACACCGTGCAAGGAGGTGTTTTACAACACAGGCTGGTGTGACCTTCTTGAGACTGCACAGCAAGCCTGCACAGCTCCACATGCTCTCCTTCCAGCCCAGGGCCAATGCAGCGAGGGAGACTAGAATATCCACTGGGATTTAAACACAGCCAGGTTCATTTTGTCCCACATGCATGAGGCAGAGGTGAAAAACAGCCTCTTATGCCAATTTACCAAGTGATTACCTTGAGGCTACTTAATGTGTCTGGCCTTCCTTCACCCTCCTCATACAACAAGGATAATATTTATCTAATCTCTCTCAGCTTTTCAAGCGCTGAAGTCAATAGCTAGAAAAGGCTCTCGATAAGCACCAAGTATTATATAGCATGTGTACACACATGCTACCCAAATCTATATCTAGCCCAGGCCAGAGGGGAGTGACTTTTCATCAGGATGCCATCAGCTCCATTCACTGCCAGAGCAGATGACACGTCCCTGTTAGAGCCATGCCGTGCAAGTGCCACTGCTCATGTTTGGATGCTGGGCAGTGAATAAATTGCACACCAGCAAGCAGGCAGCACCCCGACACACACACAATTATATATATATATATATATATATGTATTGGAAATGCAAGCAGAGCACTTGACTCCTCTCTCTTGTAGGGCAACAGGAAAATTGATTTGTCATCCAGTCATATTATACCTCGCGATCCAGACAGAAGCATTAGCTTTCAATTACCTGATATGTTTAGCATTATAAACAAACCTCCTGGCATGCCAGCTCCAGACCATGCAAATATGAATTTGATTGCAGGGGGGGAATAGAGGGAAGATGTCTTTTAAAACCCTTGACCAGCAAGACCTGCCTTCTCCAAGCAGAGGTGCTGCAGATGTTGATGGGAAGCCCTGGAGGCTGGGAAACCTGTGGCACTGGGGCAGGTCCCACACCCCAGGGCAAAGCACAGCCACGGTGGGGTCTGCTGGCTCCTTTTATCCATCCCTCGCACCCCACGCGGGGCTCAGGAAGCCATAAAGGAATCAACCATCTTGCACACTATTATAAGGCACTTATCGCATACATTTAATAACCAGAGGCACAAAGGACTTGATTCCCTCAATATGGAAGTAATAAAAGTGAATTGGTAACTAAACGTTAAAGGCAAGTAAAGCTGAATAAAGACTTATGAGGGCAATATTTTCCCCATTTAAAGCATGGGCTTCCACTTCCCAAAAGCGCATGGAAAAGTCACCCAGCGGCAGATAACTTTGCATCATTAAGGATAATTTGAGGTCAGTGGGAAAAGGGAGGGGGGAGAAAGCAAATCCAGCTTTGTGGAAGCAATTATGAGCATAACCCCACAGTGTAATTGTGATTCGTCAAGGTAACGATAATAAAACACACCACTGCAACACAGCTCCCTCTGCACCAGCAGATCTGCTCCTCTTGCCAAGGCCACGTAGGGATATGTGGGTGCTGCAGAGGATGCGAGGGGGATGTACCCAGTCTTCATCCCATGGGTCCAGCCACATCCAACCCAACAATCCAAACCAGCTCCTTCAGAATGGCTGGGCAAAGGAAAAAGAGCTGATCCCTTGCTGGCTGGGGAGGGTGTGGGAACGATACAGCCATGCACAAGCCACCGCAGTGTGGTGTCTCAACGGTCTTCCTGAAGAAACCCAACTGCTACGCACCACAAGCAACTCACAAGGCACCAGGCATTCAGAAGACTCCCCTGCAGGACATCTTTCAGATGAGCCCAGACAAGCTTCACACTCACCCCAACAGCATCTGCCTGGCCCCAGGCTGGTTAGGGGCAACCACTAGGTGCAGAAGAGCTGCTACAGCTGCACTATCTAACAAGATTGCCATATAAAGACACATTACTGTGGAAGACACCCTGAGAAACAGCTTTAAGCTCTGCTGAAACACATGTGTTTTCCAGGCACTGCAATTAAGCAATGCTGCCTGGCACCCATAAGGATGCATAGCAGCTGTACCTAAAAGAGAGAGGGAAAGCGCCTGCATTTAAAAAACAGACAGCAGTGCCAACGTGACCCAGACCTCACCCTTTGCTTTCGTCCCCGAGGACACAAGACCCTCTCAGGCACAGGGTGCACTGTGCCCCATGTTTATCTGTTCATCCATTTCCCCTCTATGATCTCCACAAGCCTCCAGCTCACGCCAGAGCAGCCGCCACATCCCGCACCAGCTCTGGCAGGTGACTTATGGAGCAGAGAGCATCCCTTCCAGGGACAATGTGTCAGTATTACTAGAGGACAGCGGGCTGCCTGGACCCAGCATGGACAGATTGCTGCAGCACACGGAAGCAGTATGTTCCTGTTATTGTACACTGCATCCAAGGTTTTTCAGTGCAGGAAGAGTTATAACCAGTCACTCGCTTTCAGAAAGGAAGAAATAGGTACAAGCGGGATGGCAGAGCTGAAGAAGTGCTGTGGACAGCAGTGCAACTGCCATCACAACACGCACTCTCCTTAGCATCCCATCACTATTACTCAGTTAGTGCTGGGAGAAACAGCGCTGGCGTCCCAAGCAAGAGCTGAGGTGTCCAAAATCACCCCAGAGCTGAAGAAACCTCATTTATCAGAGATGAGCAACAGGACAAAAGCTTCACAAGGAAACTCTCAAGGGCTGCAACATCTCCTGCATGGGGAGCAGGGTTGGGGGGACGGTGACAGGCTGGGCTCCTGGCTTGGCCCTGGCTCCTTGCCTGCCACCTCAGCACCTCCCAGCTGCTGCAGGCTCTCTCCCCACCTCTTTTTTGTTTATTGCCTATCACCCCACTCCCCATCTGACCCTTGCGCAGTCTCAGATGCTACCCAAAGTCAGAGAGCACAAGACGGGAGAAGCATTTTAGTCCCACAGATGTGGACATAAATACACAAATGCAACTGCCTTGGAGTGAAGCATCAGCTCAGCCCCCACCTGCAGCATCAGCTGTAGCTCATTCCCCTTTTCCTCTAGATGGCAGACTCAAAAATGGTGTTATTTCCCCAAAAGGGCATTTCTTTTCTTTACTTTCCAGCAGGACAGCCTGCAAAGCCAGTCCTCTGTGCCTGCAGAGGTGCTTCCCACCATTAGACATGGATCTGAGGTACATGGAGCAGAGGCTCCTGCTCAGGACCACTAACCTCAACATGAGCATGTCCAATCACACCGCACCTCCAGAAGAGCCGTGCAGCCAGCTGGGACAAGAGGGCAATCCAAGGGGAGGAAAAAAACAATTCCCCTGGAAGTTTTACACCAAGCACAAACCTCAAGGTGAGGCAGCACCCTTTGCTTTACAGGGTGCAGGAGACCAAAAGAGCTCCCCTTTTTAGGCAGCTCCCCAGGCACCTGCCATGACAAAGGAAAGGATGCTTTTATCCATAGGATTTCATATGCAGTGAAAGCCAGCAGTGTGCAGCGTTCTGTGGTCTTTAAAGATCAAATGGCATTTTATAGAGGAATCAGCACCCTGGTCAAAATCAGCTTCAGTAATCATATTCTGCCTTATTAAACACTCCCTGCAACTTCAAACTGGAGGTCATATTCCTTCAAACTCCCATCTCCGAACAGATCCGGGGCTTTTCAGAAATTAATATATATATATATGTAAATTCATACAGGCAGACAGAGCTTCCAAGCTCTGCTCCAAAGGCAGCTGTATTTCTCTCCTGGAGAGCACAGTGCCTACACACATTAGCAAGACAAGGAGATGTACTACAGGTACAGCATCACTAGAGTTCAGCTTGGCAGAAATAACTCTTGGTACAGAGTAGTGCCAAAGAGCATGTGGTGGAAAGGAGCCCCCCAAAAAGGCACGGGGCTTTGGTGATGGGCAAGACGATGTCCTGATAGACCATATTATATAGGGTCTGGAGCACAAGTCTTAAGAGGAACGGCTGAGGGAACTGGGGTTGTTTAGCCTGGAGAAAAGGAGGCTGAGGGGAGACCTTATCGCTCTCTACAACTACCTGAAAGGAGGTTGTAGAGAGGTGGGGGTCAGTCTCTTCTCCCAGGTAACAAGCCATAGGACAAGAGGAAATGGCCTCAAGTTGCACCGGGGGAGGTTTAGATTGGGTATTACAAAAAAATTCTTCACCAAAAGGGTTGTCCAGCATTGAACAGGCTGCCCAGGGAAGTGGTTGAGTCGCCATCCCTGGAGGTATTTAAAAGATGTGTAGATGAGGTGCTTAGGGACATGGTTGGTGGACTTGGTAGTGTTAGGTTAACAGTTGGATTTGATGATCTTAAAGGTCTTTTCCAACCTAAATGATCCTATGATTCTATATTAGCTCAGCTAGGACCCAAAGGGGAGCGCTGCCAGCCACATGCATGCATAGAACTTCACGCTGTGCTTGAAGACAGGAAAATGGAAAAGGAGGAAAAGCAGAAAATAAAATCTCCCACAAACTGGCTGTTACTGTGTTATACAGCAGTGGGAATGAGGAGGCAGGAGCGAGAGTCCAGCAAGAGCAGATGTGAGAGCCGGGAATGGGGATGCACAAGTGCTGTGGCAGGAGGGGGCTGCGGTCCTTAACCCAGACCCACTGCCTTTCCTGGCCCTGCCCTCTGCCACCCACCCACACAAACCTGCAAGCACACTTTCTAAAACCACAGCCTCCACGGGAGTCTAAATTTGGGAGCTTTTTACATCCACATCAGCTTCACCCCAAATCCTGTTTCAATATAGCTGCACATTATCAGGCAGATCCTTCCCACTGTTCCCATGCCTGGATCCCAAAAGCAGCATGGAAACCAGAGCTTGGAGCTGCAAACTGCAGGTGCCAAAGGGTCCCTCTGCTTCTGCATGGATATGGCTATTTAGCAGCCAAATCCAGTGCCCTCCCTCAGTCCCCCTTCCCACTTTAGCCTCCTCCACCGCCAGCTCCACCACCCCCATAACACAGCTCATCCCATTTCCAGCTTTCCCACATACCCTGAACACCGGGAAAGCCACTGCCCGAGCAAGGGGAGGGGAGAGCCAATCTTTCTTGGACTCATATCCCGCTCCCACGAAGCATTTGTTTTCCCAAACAGCTCCCAAGGAGCCTGAACTTTGATCCTCTAGCGTTTTGGCTCCTCAGATGTTTATGAAGCTTGAACAAGTGGGCAGCAATGCCCAGCTGGGCTGGCCACAGGCCAGGCTCCCAGCCGCTCCGCTTGGGACGGCCACGGGCAGAGCAGCTCCAACCTGCAGGGAGACTTGCCGGGGTCCCTGTTACCTTCACAGCACCTCAGCTCTGCCTGTGCAGCCTGTCAGCTGCTCCCCTTAAAGCCAAAGGACCAGGCAAGCTCTCCATGGGGTTTATTTTGAGCCTACTATCACGACCCCCCCAGGCTTGCATCTGCATTGCAAATAAATCACAGCCAGCTCTGCCCACCCTCCCCAGCAGTAATGGAGGGGCTCCTCCATCACCCATGAGAAGGGCTCGGTCCCCTTCTCCCCAGCCAGGAAATAAAAATCCTCCTTTCCCCCCTGCCCCAAGCTTTTCCTACACACTGGCTTGCTCTTATTGCAGAGGTGTAAGAGCAGAAGCATCACTCAGGAGCCGGGGGATGCACACATTAAGACATGGTGACTCGGAGCTCTAGGCTTCCCGGGATAGCAGGTATTTTGTGGGGAGTCAGCTGGCTCCAAAAAGGAAAAGCTAACCAGCACGCCTACTAACATGACACAGGCGGGAGGAGGCAGGGAAGGGAAGAAAGGAGAGCAGGGAGGGAACAGACACTTTAAAAGCTCCTCTCCTGATGCTCTACTTTGTTCATATAAATGTGAAAAAAAGCACCTTGCAAAAATGTTATAGGAGAAGACACTGACAGCCAGAGATGCTGCTAACCAGGCTGCTGTGTTTGAGCTGATCCAGCTACGCAAACAACAAATCTGGGGACAGTTTCTATCTCGCATCACAGCTCAGTCTGCCGTTCCTCTAGATAAAGGCACAACTGAATTACGGAGAAGCCTCTGCTCACCCAGCACCTCAACAGAGAGCAGCACTCACAGCCAGGGCTTGCCAGCGCTCCAAAACCAGCCACCCCAACCAAGCCCCTGCCCTTCACTCACCATGGGCACCTCCTTCACCAGGGCCAAAGGTGGGGTGAAACCCTTGAGCTCACATATCCAAGCACAGTGCTGTCAGGCTGCACTGGCTGTTAAGCAAATACATTTTGCTTTACACCAGGAGCAAGGCAAGAGCACACAACCTGAGTTACTGGAGCTTGGCCAACATGTGGCAACTTGTTAACCCAGTGCCGAGATCCCCACCCTTCGCTCACAGGGTCTCCTCGCACCATTTGAAGATTTCATCACCAGAGCTTGGGGGTTTGCATGGAGTTTTAAGGCCACAGCAGTGAGAAGCGATGACATCCAGTCCCAGATGGGCCGTGGCAGTCCACGCGTGCCCCTCTCCGTAGCCCAAGGCCATATCCACTCATACAAGACACGAGCATAGACATGACAAGCCTGATAGCTTGGTGCTCTTGAAAACAAGCCTCCTATTTCTGAAGCATTCCCAAGAGGCTGGCATTACACTGACAGGTATAAAAATCTTGCAGGAGCATTTGAGGGATCCAGAGGTCCTGCTCAGTTGTAATTGTGGAAAGGTAGTGAGGGAGGAAGCCAGGTTGCACCTCCTGACAGCGCCTACCCTTTCACCACTTGGGTTGGAGATGTATTTAACAGGACACATGTCTTTTTGGCGCTGTTTAGGGTCACGGAGCAATTTCAAAGCCAAGAAGCAGATCATTGGATGAAGTCCTTCCAGCAAGATTTTGTTGTTGTTAGATTTTTTTTTTTTTCCCTCCAAAGAATCACTCAAACTTTGTTTCTGCTCCTGGGCAGCTGCAGAGCCAGGAGGGTCCCAGCACCAGCCCAACCTCAGAGCAAACTACGTGAGCCCGGAGGGTTATCAGCGAAGGGAAGCTCATTCTGCACAAAGAATACGGACATTGTCTGCCGCCAGCCCCGGGCGGCTCTCTGGGGAGCGGGCTGGCTCGCTCGCAGCCTGCAGCAGCTGGGGCCCAAGACCTCATGCCGCGTGCCAGGCTGGGGCTTACCGGGGACGGCAGCTGGCGGGGGACAGCCCTTCTGCATGCTGGCTCCTTCTCCCTCTGTTGATATTGCAATGGGATGGAGAAGGACTGCCTTCATCCTCCCTCCTCTGCAGCAGGAGGGCTGGGACCAGGTGTCACCAACCTACACAGCTGGCATCAGCCCAACGATATGCCCTTACCCACAGCCTCCCTGTGCCAGCCTTGCACCGAGCTTGCAGGATGCCCACCAGCCCCCGAGCCACCTTCGGGCTCACCAGGCAGCCAGCAGACCTGCCCAAAGCCCCATTGGCAGCCCCCAACCCCAAGCCACCATCAAACCACAGACACCCCCCAACAGCACTGGGTCAAGCCACTCTCCATTCGCTCCTGCTGCAATGCCAAGGCTTGGATTCAGCCTCTGGGACAGCACACGCAGGGTCACTGTGCCAGGCTTGTGCCCATCACTGCATTCCCAAAGCTTTCTGCCCCAGAAGCAGCATTTACAGCCCTTCTAGCTCTTTGCCTTGGCTCCCAGCAAGGGCAGGAGGCAGAGGAGAAGGAAGCAGGATGAAGCCAGAGGGGAGGGCAGAGCTCAGAGCCAAAGCAGCACTGGGATGCTCCAGGGCAGAAGCTGCAGCTCCCTCCCCCAGAGCTCTGGGCCCTGTGCGAAAGCAGGGGCAGGTGAAAGGCATCACTGACTCCCACCTGAGCCGACACAGCCCCTAGCACTGCTGGAATCACCTCACCAGCAACAAGCACAGCAATGCTACCAGCTTGGGAAATGACCCTGTGCATCGGCAGCTGCAACATCCTCCACAGCTCCCCCGAGAGCCACAGCGCACGCCGCCTCCACGCCGCACGGCCCCGCACGCTCCTGCCCCTTCTCCAGCCCAGCTGCCCCGTGAGGGCATGCCAGCCCTCCCGAGCGGCACGATGCAAGCGCCAGCTCCGGTTTCCATATTTTAGGTGGTGAGAGCATCCGGGCTGCCCGTAGGCTGCCCTGCCACGAGGTCCCACACAAATACACCGAGACAGGGAACTTCTCCTGGGTGAGAGGCAATACGCAATCCCCTGGAGCCCTCACACACGTACCAACAGCTTCTGCCCATGACAGTTTTCAGCTGGGTTGTTTTTGGTTTTTCACATCTTTCCCCTATCTCCCCTTCGAAAAAGCCTGTAGTTGCTATGGAAATAGTCTCATCAGTATGGGTGGAGCGTAGCAGTACCAGCCAAAGCTCCCTGTGGCTCCCAGTTGACACCAGTGCCTAGGAACTGGCAGCACTGGAGGTTATCCAAAGCTGCACAGGGGATACCTTGAGCTTAAAGCAGCGCTTGGCACTGACGGGTGAGCGAGACCCATCTGGGAGCCAAGGACAGGGACCTGCAATTCACCCAGGGATAAACCAGGAAAAAAAAAAAATAATCGAGACATCCTCATGCTGGCTAAGGGATGAGAGGGTTATAAACAGCAGAAAGCCACAGTCTCCCCCAGAAATACCCTTGCTGTGAGCAGGAGGTGGCCACAGACAAGGGTAGCAGGAGCAGAGCTGAGCTTTGTCACTGGCCCTGCCACCAGTTCAATGCACCCCTCCAGGGAGGCTTCTGCCCCCTCTCTGTACTCCCAGCTCCCAACCTCTGCTAGGAAGCTAATAAGCAGGGTGGAAACAGCAACCGTCAAGTGCTGTGAAGAGGGTTGGAGAGCAGAGCAAGAATCTTTCCCATCTGGCAAAGAGACCAGCGCGTTGGGCAACGCTGGGCTACGTGCCCCAATGGATCTGCTTCACCCACTGAGTCACCCCCTCCCATCCGAGAGCCGTGGCTGCAGACCATTCAGATTTTACACCATGAGCCTATTCCTTGCCAAAAACACTGGCAGGGTCTTTGCAGGCAAAGGATCATCCTTTACCACTAGAGCTTGGAGCAAGGTCCCCAGGCACGGGATACCAGCTGAGTGGGAAATGCATCTTCTCCATGGGAGTGGACGGCAGGCCAGCAGCGCTCAGTGCACATGGAGGTGTTACTGCCATGCTGGCAGAGGTAGTGCATCTGCCATTGACCCTGGATTTAGGGTAAGTGCTGAGGACCCTTATCTCCATCACCCCACCCACCTGGGAGAGAGGACATGACACCTTGTGAACAGCATGGAGCCCAACCAGGGCGTGCACGCTGCCTCCTGCCTCCAGCCATGCTGACTAGCTGTATTCAAGCTGCTGGTGTCCATCACCTTGTCACTAGCTGCAGCCCATGACAAACAGCAGCTCCCCTAGCAATGACAGCAGGAGGCTGTCCCAGCTGCAGGATGCAAACATAGGTCTCTGCCACCACCAAGGGCTGTCCCCAGCCATCCCCAACATGAGATCACTTCACAAATGGCAGTTTAACCCTGATATATCCTGGTGCCACAGCAATGAACTTCTGAGCTGTGTGGTGGACAGTCACATCACCAAACCCTTGTCAGCACTCATCGTGGACCACCACACGTGAAACTCCATTCACAGCATCATTGCATGCTTGGCAATGAGCAGGCTACAGATGTTTCCCCAACCATTTGTCTTCTAGAGCAGGGATTTTCCTACATTCAACGTTGATGCCACCGTGCAGATCTCACCAAGCTTCACCATCCTCCCCCACCAGCCCTACATGAAGCCGCCGGGGCTGTCACACAGCACATCCCACCTTCTGCTCTCTGTCCTGCCTGCAAAGGGGGAAGCATATGGGCAGCACCACCACGGCACCGTGAGGCACTATAGAACATCCATTGGGCTGACATGTTACTGGTGCCAGGGTGGATCTGAGTGCAGCACGGAGCATTGCTGGATGCTGCCAGTCCTTACAGGTGCACAAGCCTAATTAAAGGCCTAAATAACAATTTGCATCATCAAACTGCAAGGGGCACATCTACCTCAGGAGCCATCCACATCTTCAGTCTTGCCAGATCCTGAATGCTTTCCCAAAAGAATGCACTTGAGAGAGAAGAACAGGCTTGAGCTGTTACTGAGTCATCCAGGCTTGGTCAGAGGCACTGCAAACAGGAGCCTGCGCTCTGGCAACTGCCCTTTCCCATCCAGATTTAGCAGAATCAAGACCTAAAGCACAAAGCAGCAGCCCAAATGCTTCCCACTCCCACCATTTTGTCCCATACCCAGGGAACACACAGTCTCTTTTGCTCCCTGCTGGCAGAAATCTCATCGCACCAGCCCACAACATTTTGCTCCACAGTTTTGGGAAGCCATTTTTGGAAGAAGCTGCATGCAAAGCTGCCTGAAAACCAAAGGGTCTCTCTGCAAAAGCAACAGAAAGGCCTGAATTGGCCCCACGCAGACCAAGAACAGCAAACCCAGGCTTGAGCCAGGGGTGCAGCCAGCTACCCGTGACACTGCGACACTGCCACCTCCGTCTCACAACACTACATCAGTGAGTATCACTATCCCCCATGCAACATCCCCAAAGGCCTGGGTGACAGGCTGTGCAGTCCACGCTCCCACAGCCCTTTTCCCCCGTGACCAAAAGGCGACCTCAGTGACGGAGCAGGGACCATCCCGTACCACGGAAAACTAAAGCACAGACCAAGAAAACAACTTATCCCTCACACAGAAAACCTTTCACGATGCCTTAAGATGCAAATCTCCCACCATCCACCTTTTCACCATCTTTACCCCAACCCGGGGGTCCCCATCAAAACCTCAGCAGCAGGGATGCTTTGGTGAGGCCAAGTCAGCCCTAGGGATTCTGCTACCGGGTGGATGCTTCTACCAGGCAGCACAGCAGCATTTTGGGGCTGGCTCCTGGGGAGGGCACTCAAGTGGCTGCCCAGGTGCACCCTGCACCCCAAGGTGCCCGGCAGAGAGCTGCCGGCTGTGCCCAGTGTCTGCATAGCAGCACAGCGCCTCAAATAAAAACTCCCCTCAGCCAACACAGCGAATAAGATTACAACAAATATAAACTAATGATACAGCTGTCAAGACAGATTAGACTGCACAGTGTAAAAAATTGCAGGGCTGTTTAGTCACAACAATATAAGATTAATTTATCAATACAGCTTATGTGGCACTGGAGAGATAGCAAATTGAATAAGTGAATCTTTTCTACACCTTGCACAAGGAGGGAGTCTCAGACCCGATGGGTGCATGGGTCTGGATGCCTGTGAGGATCCGCAAGCTGGGATCAAGCCAACAGGGCTGGTTTGGTACAGCCATGGGGGGTCTGCACCCCCATCCCAGGCTCGGGGGACAGGGACGCATGCCACCAACACTCATGGCTCTGCACCCACACACTCCAAAAGATGCCCACCCTTCTGCAACACCAGGGTGGAGAGGGATGCTGCTAAATCAAGACATCCAGAAGCTGCTGCTGCAGGCAGAAACTTCCCAGACCCCTTTCCACAAGCTCTTCCAAGTCCAGCGTTACAGGACTCGAGCCATTTGTGTTGTCCCACCTTTAAGCTCTGTCCCAGTTACAGCATGTGCATGTTTTGGTGCACACAGCAATCAGAGGCAGCAATCCGCTGTGCTAACGCATGCAAAAATATGCACAGCCACCTCCACCCTTTGGGGGCTAAGCCCTGGCAGACGCGGGCAAGCTTGCAGACCTGAGAACATCTCTCAAGGGTGCCCAAAAAGCAAGAATCCAACCGGCAGGTCCTTGGGAGATGCTTCCCTATTCATCCCGCAGCTTCTGCCTAAAGACTACAACATCCTTGGTGGGTCCGTATCATTTCAGATCTCTCATACATTGCCATCTGCGGGTTAAAAATGTGCAAGTAAATAAATAGCTGCAGCGATAATGAGCCAAGGTTTCGATCTGTGAAGGTGAGAGCACAGCGGCAGCCGCCGATACGAAGGAAGCGCCCGTTTCTATAAATATTGAAATCCGGTAATTATCATCATTAGAACTAGTTGTGATTTAGCCGTAGCTCAATCCCAACAAGTAAGAATGGCATTTATTTGCCACAATTAGAAAAGCTAAAAATACCTCCCGAACCTTGCCTGGTTCAGCCCCATCCGCCATCCCCCCAGCAGGCTCAGCCTGGGGCATGGAGCAATGCAAAGGGGGGACCACTTGAAGGACCATGGCTGGGGTGAAGAAACCCTGTGCCCCCCCAGGGAGACCAGGACACCAACACAAGGCCACCCCATCTTCTAGGAGCCCTTCCCAGCTCCACTCCATGGCTTTCTCCCTAGCTCTGCTTCAGCCCAGCTAACTCCTGCCCCACCACACTGGCTCACCGGTGCAAGGTAGCTGCTTCCTACACAAAGCGATGTCCCCTCTAGCAAGCTGCCTTTTCCACATTGAAAGTTTCTTTGCATTTGTATCAAAAGGCACAGATTTGCTTTAAAAGGCAAATGGAAAGGCCTGGCTCACCCAAGCCATCCCGCTGGCAGTGGGGAGCAATGGCCCTGGTAGCACCCAGCTGATCTGAAACAGCCATCACTGATGGACACACGTTTCCTCGCACCACGGGAACATTACAGTTATGCCAAGAGCCTTCACACACTCAGCATCGCTTCCAGACCCCAAACAAGTGCTAAAGGACTACAAGAGCTCAGCGTGCCAGACAGACAGACACTTTTATGGATGAACTTGCTGGAAGACCTCATCCTTCCTGACCTCTACAGGCAGGGATCAACCCCTCGTATAAAATCCTGCAAGGGGCATCAAGCTATCCTGCCCTACCTCTGCAAAGTGACCAGGGGGCTACTACCTCTCCAAAAGCCTTTAAACACACAGGGACCCAGTCATCCTCCCCTGGGGACACATCTGCACTCCAGCTGCCACCAGCAGTTTCCCAGCCTTTTCCCTGATAAATAAATGCCTGCAGGGTGCAGACAGATTTTGCAGGAGGCAGCACCATAAGGTAGCTATAATCACCTCTCGGCTTCCCAACCAAGCACCTGACCCAGCAAAATCCCCATCTACTGACCCAAATCACCCAGGGCCATCTCCTCGTGCTTGCTGCGAGACTCAAGATTTTCCCCAAGGAAACGTGCCCAGCTCCTCTGGTCAGGGATGTTCTTTCTGACAGTCACGGTGAATATTTTCCCCCGCTTATTCGATAATATCTGGAAAGGGCCGTGAAATGGGCAGCTTAGCAATTCTCCGCTGCGCGGGGGCGAAGGCGCTGAGGTGCTCGCTGCCAGGTCCCAACAACAGCCCAAATATTCATCCCTGCCCCACGGGCCACCACCTGCTCCTCCCCAAAATGCCTCCAGCCCTGAGACTTTCTCAGCCCCCAGCCTCCCTCCAAGGGTAACTTGACCCCTCCAATGGCTTTCCCCCCGCCTTGCTTGCCTCTGAACTCTCTCCAGTTTGTCAATATTCCTGTAATAAGGTGCCTCAAACTAAAGCCACATTCCTGGGGGGTTTATTATTATTATTTTGGGGGTTTTCTGTCATTTGGGGTTTGTTTTTTTTTTTAAATAAGAGCAGCCGGTTTGTAGCTCTGCTCCCGCAGTCCCCCCTCCCCAAACTCAGCCCATTGCTATTTGTTTAGGGCCCTAAGCCAGTTTTCAGTCCATTTGGCAGCATCATATCCAAGGCAAACTGAACTAATTTTAAGAGTAAGATTTGGCGAGACACTATATCAAATGCTTTGCTAAATCCAAACATATTAGGATTTCCACGTTCTGCTCAGCCACTAATTTTGCGATTCCATCAAAAAGAAAAAGCAATCAGGTTTGTCTGGCAAGATTTATTCTTTCTAAATCCCTGCTGTTATTGCTCATGCTTTCCTTATCCTCTAGTGCTTCACTTTCTTAATACTGCAGGACTGGAAGCGTTTGCTGGAAATTTATTTTTGCTATTTATATGGATTTTGAAAATCTGCCTCTGCTCTCCTCCGCTGCCCCCTGCCTTCCCCACTGCTGTTAGCATCCCTGTGCTGCCACCGTACACATCTCCTGTGTCCTCCTCCCAAAGCCAGAGCAAAGCGGTATCATAAACCCAGTGTTAATATACAACTGGCCTCAGACACAAGATACAGAAGAAAAACTAATCCAAAAAAAAAGGATGTTTGGCAGCAGGAGGAAGGTCTAAAGGAAACACCCAGCTGGGTCAAGCCCAGGTCCGTTGCAGAGCATCACCAGCAGTGTGAGCAGTTAATATTAATGCCTGAATCAGCCATCCTGGAGCATCACCTCATTTTTCTTGCAAGTCTTCTGGCAACCACCTTCCAGGTGATCAGGCAGAGTTGAGCCACAAATGACACCGGTCAGTGCCTTTCCAGAGGACACGCACGGTCCATGGCAGGTCAGGGCCAGCACATCTAAAAACCAAACCCTGAAGCACTCAGGCAGTTGAGGAGCTCCTCCAGGCTTGGGGCTTGACCAGAGAGAGGTCAGGAAGGGCTGCGCTCCCCTGCTCTAGGCTGGCACCCCAGCTTCCCACTCATACCGTGGGGATTTGGGGCACCTGGAAAGCCACATCACAAGGCATTCAGACCTCCTGCAGCATTTTCCTCCACAGGGAGCCAAGCAGAAGTCTCTAAACCCTGTGTGCACACAGCAGCTTTGCAGACAGCACCATCCCAAAACACTCCGGTGACCCCATCCTGGCTCTGACTGTGCATCTTCTGCTGTGTGCTCCACTGACCTCCGTGGGAGTGGGGCAGAGCTGCTCACACATTTCAGGGTAATGGTCACTCCTGCTCATTAGGAGGAAAAAGGCAGCTGTATTGGAGCATAATCAGTTTCTGCTCACTAAGTCCTTGGACATAGAAAGGCTCAGTATTTTGCACACCAAATAACACCCTGTCTGGGTACCAGGTGCATGCACACCCTCAGGACACCCCATCCAGCCACAGCAAAGCAGCAGCATTACCAGCCTAGATCAAGGCTGAGCCGCTCACACAGGCCAAGCCATCAGCTCCACAGAATCATATAGGTTGGAAAAGACCTTTAAGATCATTGAGTCCAACCGTAAACCTAACACTGCCAAGACCACCACTACACCATGTCCCTAAGCACCTCATCCAAACGTCCTTTAAATACCTCCAGGGGTGGCGACTCAACCACTTCCCTGGGCAGCCTGTTCCAATGCTTGATAACCCTCTCGGTGAAGAAAAATTTCCTAATATCCAGTCTAAGACTTTAATATCCTAATTTTCCTAAAATTTTATTTCCTAATTTATTTCCTATAATAATAATTTTTAAATTATTAAATAATAATTTATTTCCTAATTATCCTAAAATTTCCTAATATCCAGTCCAGCCACAGCCTTTCCCATGAAGATACAAACACCTCCTCTTGCACACCCTGGCACAGCCCAGCATGCCCAGGCTGAACAGTGAGGCCAGGGTTACAGACAACACAGCTCAAGGCACTGAGCTGATGCCCCTGTGCTTGGCTTCCTACACCTCCCTCGGGTCAGGTCTGTGCCAAACCCCTTGCCTCAGCTCCTACATGCTGTCCCAGCATCATCATAAGGGGAAAACAACACAGCATGGTCATCCCAGCAACTCAGGGCTCAGAAACGGGGCACCAGCATCCAGCAGAAGCTCAGGTGATGGTTCTCCATTACCACAGGGGACCTCTGCTGCCCACAGCTCCTTCAGTGCTTGCTGAAGGGAGCTCAGATAGGGGCATAGTGAAGCTAGGCTATGACATGACCTCGAGCACTCGAGGAATAAATGGAGATTTTCTCTTTACTCTGGCTGTTTTTACATCTCAGAAACATGTCCTGGGGGAGCAGCCCTCTCCTGAGGGCTGGGATGCCTGCGGTCAGGCACAGGCTCCACCAACACCCTCTGGTTTGCACCCAGCTGGCTGCAGCCCAGGGGCTGAAGATGACAGCCCAGCCCTGTCCTGCTTCCAGCGAGAGGATGACCTTCCCCGCAGGCAGCCGGGCAGAATGTCCTCCACCAGGTCCTGCTGGCGAGCGAGTCGTGGGGGAGCTGTCGGGAGGGATTAACCCACCCCGGGGCAGCTGCCCTCCATCACCCCATCACTGCACCCTGCATCCCCCCCAGCCTCACCGGAGCTCAGGATTTACAGTGCAGGCGGAGCAAGGGGGGTGGCAGCAGAAAACTGATGGGGACAAAGGATTTACAGGCAAGGGCCAGTTTCAGGGGAGGTAGAGCGAAGCAGAGGGTCATTTACAGGGTCAGCAGCAATTTAGACAGCGGGTAGCACCGAGGAGGCAAGGATTTACAGGGGCAGGGGAGAAGTACTCTCTATGGGTGTTTATTAGGAAATTAGTGTCTCTTTCCCCTGACCGCTGTGACCCAGGGAGGGGCGCAGGAGCAGATGGATTTGTAACAAGCCTCCCCCTTGCTCTGGAGGCCACGGACAGGCCAGCATCAGGGACCCTCGCCATCCCAGCATGGCTGCAGCTGGCTTCTGCTTGGCCACAGCACCCTCGGGGTCATTTCAGTGCATCCCTGTCCTGCCACCGCTCAGAGGCAGTGCTCCAAGGCCAGGCTCGGTGGTCAGTCCCTCCAGGGAGGCTACAAATAGCAAATCCTCAGACATCTCCTCCTCAGGCTGGAGGCCCTTCCTCCTGGCAAGCCCCACAGCCCCTCCCTGCCACAGTCCGATCCAGCCCATCTGCTGGCAATGAGGCAGCATTTCTCCTGATGCCAAGGCTCTTCACCGCCGGGATGGGGTTGCCAGGCTGGCAACAGGCGGGCAGGGGTCACGGTCTGCCATCCCTCCATCCTGGGACTGCCAGCAGAGATGCACACGAGTCACGTCACCCAGTCTCCAGTCCCATTTTCCAGCTGCTTCTGGCACCCAGCAGGAGCCAGAGTCTGGGGTCAGCCCCACGTGTGCAACCCTGAGCACATCGGTTTGGGCAAACAGGTCCCTTTCCCTCTCCCACCACATCTTCTCCCCACTCCTGAACTGCAGCAGAGCTGGTGGGGGATGCACGGTGCAAACACAAGGGGTGGCAGCATGTTTGGGTCTCCAGCTGTCCCAAACCTCCCAGCAGCATCCCTGAGCGGGCAGGTGCCAGGCTGGGCATGGAGACATGCAGGTGACGCCTGACCTTGCTCACATTGCCAGGGGTTAACATCAAGGGTTGCACATGGAGTAAAGTAAAAGAAATATTCAGGAAAAGTTGTCCCAGCACCAACACTCTGGTTACTATTCTGCCATGCTGCAACATCCTCCTGTTGAGCACACTGTGCTGTGCAGGGCACTCAGGGAAGTGTGACAGGCACCACACTGGCCTCTGCCACACCAGGAGATGCCGGGACCAGCTCAACTTAATGTTCAGGAGCGAGCTAGGAAACCCTGCTGCCCCCAGCCTTTCCCTCCCACTGCTCCCTGTCAGCGATACAAGCCAAGGGCTGCCTATGCAGAAGTGATGTTTGCAACACATCATGGCCTGGGGACCAAAAACTCAACCGTGCCAGCAGGAGGGTGCCCCTAGATGACATGCCAACCCATGTCTTACACGCTCCTACATTTACTCCCCAAAAAGACACCAGGTCTGGTTTGCAACACAAAAGGTGGAGAGGTTGGTCCTAGAAGAGCCCAAGAAAGAGGGAATTCACTCAGACATTTCATCTCGGTCTCATTCTCCAAACGCTCCCCAGATACCCTGTTTTGCACCAGATACCAGGAGACCACATGTTTAACAAGTGCAATCCCTGCAGGGGACACCCCATTTCTCGCAGCGTTGGGTTACTCAGCACTGGGGTGCAACAGGACCAGGTGCCACTAGCAGAGATAGGGAGGGGAAGGGCTCCAAGCATTGACCGCAGACACCCACCAAAGCATCGAGCACTGCCCAGCCCCAGCATGGCATAAACATGATGACAGTAAAGTTGTGAGCAGCCTGCACAAGGCAAGAGAAGAAGTTTCTCTCTTTCAGCTTGGAGAGATGGCAGCTTTGCAGTGCAGACGCATTACAAGTCACACTGGGCAATATCCCGACGTGCAAGAGCCCAGATAACGTCCCATCACTCGTAGGCGAGGGCTCACTCCCAGCACAGCCCAGCTGATCCCGCAGCTCCTCAGGGGCATCTCCCCAGCAGAGAAACACAGGCACACACCAGCACCATGGCAGCATCCCAAGCAACCTGGTTCTCTTCTCTGTGTAAAACTCCCAGAGAGGCATGATAGCAGCATCCAACCCTCACAACGTCCCTAAACAAAACCCCTACATCTTCACCCGAACCACAGGCAGCAGCAACGCCTTTGCCCCCACCCCTCTACCCCGAAGTTTGACTAAAGCTCAGGAGTATCTTTGCTTTTATAAATCTCTGCCTTTTAATGATGGCTTCAAGGCTCAGAGAAAAAAAGGCCCATTAAACTCACTGAATAAGTTAATGGGGCAGAGAGAATCCATTTCAAAGCCACCCCAGGCTATTTTCCTCTGGAGCTAAAGCCTGAATAAGCAAAAAGGAAAAATTAAAACTGTACAGTGCTTTGCCAATAAATAACCCCCAGTGTAATCCGCTACCAGGCAGGCTTCCATTTGCAGAGATAACAGGATGCAGATCAGTTGCAAACCACCTCCCCTTGCAGGGACCACCACCTTTTGATTGCAATTAGCTGTGCCATGGCAGGAACCTCTGTCTCCTGCCTGTCCCCTTCCACCTGCCCGCGCAGGACGGGGATGGCATATCCTGCAGGGAATTACCTAAATCCCACACTTGGCTCTGCAATTCCCCAACACCCGTGCTCTGAGCACACATACCTGCTTCTCTGCCTCCTTCTTCCCAGCCCTCCTGTCTGTTCATGCCCCTTCACCCCTGTCTTCTCCCCTTCCTTCACCAGCATCGCTGTGGGTCAGTCCCTCGCCCATCAACCAGAGCCCACACACAGCTGCTCCTCCCCAAACACTTAAAAAAACAAGTGCATGTCCCAGAAAGAGGGGGGGGAATAAAAATCCCTGTTTGTAAATGTTGATCCCGCTAGACACAGTTTGTTTACTATTTAATATTTAAAGATGCTAATTAAGTCTCTGAATAAATAAATCTATGTTACCCATGCCTTTTGGAAGGCAGGGATCCTTCCCCCAGGGCCAGGGCATCTCAGAGCACACCATGTGCTGGGCAGCCCACCCGGGGCTGGGGACAAGCCTGGGGCAAAGCCTGAGGATCCCACCACCATCCCTCCTGGAAGGGAGAGCTTATCTGCAACACAAAGCAACACCAGGCACAGCTCAGGCTGGGGACATCTGGGACTTTGGCCATTAAGACCCAGAGGAGAGCACAGGCAGGGCAAGGCACAGAGAGGAGGATTTCCAGGCAGGGTTGCCCAAAGCGGTGCCTCTTGGCCCCAAGATGGGATCTCAGCTGCAACCGAGGAGCCAAGGGCTTGTGCTCCCAAGGGCCAGAGGATCAACCCACAAAGTGCTGGGGGGACACAGAGACAGGCACCAATACACATCACCGCAGCCCACCACCAAGCAGGCAGCCAGGGCTGCTCTAGGGACCAGCTACAGGCAGGCACCCACCTCCCTCCCAGCTGCCCCCCTGCCCAGAGCCAGGGCAAGCAACCAACACAGCTTCATACCTGAGAGCATCCCAGCTTCAGCTCCTCTTCCCAAAACCACTGCTGCAGCATCTTGCAAGGAGCACTGCAACTGCCTGCCTTCCTCACTCACAAACCCTAACATCCCTCAATACCCACACCTCAGCTCTCCCACTTGATACCTCTTCAGCCTCATTAGGCTCTGCCTCTCCCAAATCTGCTCCAGCTGTACCATGCACCTTGCTGTTAACCCCCCGGGTGCCAGGCCCCACAGAGCTCCCTGTTGTGCAGGCTCCCTCCCTGCCCAGCCAGCATCCCTGTGCCGCATCAGAGCCCTGCATGCATTCCCTGAGCTCGGGTTTTGCTCTCACGCTCCCAAGGACACCCTCCAGCACTTGCCAAGGGAGCACCAGGCTGCTGCCCTGAAGCTGACCCAGCTCTGTGCTACTCTGCCCTCCCCACTGCAGAGCCTGGGACCGCCCATGAGGCTGCTGGCAGTACAGATATGTCCAGAGCCCCCGTAAGGCTCCAACTAGGAAACAGTCCCCAGTAACACTCAGCTTCTCTGAACGGGCACGAGGAGAGCCCCAGGAGGACAAGGATGCTCTCTGCAGGCTGGAGAGCCGGGAATACACAGCATCCTTGACCCCGTGTCCCACTGAACTTGGCTTGCTCCCCAGGCTGCTCAGCAGCAGCCACCAAGTGACTCGATGGCTTTCAGCTCACTTTTCCTGGGATGTATTTTGGCTGGGAGAGCACAGGCAAGGCAGGAGACAGCCAAAACCAGGATCCACATCATTGCCTCAGGAGCACCCAGCCACATCCTGGAGGCAAGAAGTTTTGGGAACAAAAGAGATCTTTCCAGCCACACAAGTCACAGAGCTCCCCAGAGGCAATCCCGTCTGTACCGGGATGGACACTAGGGATGCCCAAGCTGGTCTTGCCTTTCTGGGTTAGAAGCAGGCAGAAGGAGGGCTGTGGTCCAAGGCAAGAGCAGGCAGCCCAAGGGAACATTTGCACAGCTGGATCACAGACCAGAGAGCCAGGACTCCTGGTTCCCAGCCCAGGTCACTGCACAGCATTTCCATGGAGAGCATGGGATGGGGGATGAGGCCAGGGCTGCTCCAGGAGCAGAAGGAAGGTCAGCAGCTGGAGGCACTCAGGCTCTCCCCCATGTGGCTTCATGTCCCAGCAGGGTCAGGAGTTAGAGCCTGGCATCGCTGCAGCTCAGCTGAGTACTCATGTTCCTAATTTATCCTGGCAAAACCCTGAGCATGCAGGGTCCTCAGCAGCACCCGGATTCCCACCATCTGTTTGAGCATTTCCACATTAACATTTCCTAGTGGGAACTGCCTGGGGAGAGCTCAGGGAGAGCTAGTTCAGGGACAGCCTTTCACAACCCAGGAGGATGGGGATTTTACCATGCTCACATCTGCTGCTACCCACTTCTCAGTCCCCCAGGGACAGTATGGAGCATCCAGCAAAGGCACCGGTGCCCTGTGCCCTCCCCAGCACAACCAAGCCCAGCCCGGAGACATAGGAGGGCTGCAGGGGGGATGGCACCTGGGCTCAGCATCTCCCTGCATCCTTCCCTGGAGCCCTGGGATCCCAAGGCCATTTAGTTGTCACTGCAACAAGCATTGAGGTCAAGGACGAACACCCCAAGCCACCGATCTGTGCTATCACACCATCACACTCCCTTGGGAAGCCTTCCTGACCTCTCTGCTCCACTGCTGGGACTTTTGTTTTTAATTAAATAAGCAGTTTTCCTTTCCATTTAGCCAGATTGAAGCTAGGAGAAGGCGAAGGTGGAAGCAATGGCACATGCTGGAGGAGGGGTACAGGATGGGGACGGTCACTAACAGGCTCCATTATATCCTACACTGCAGCGTTGGGTGGCAGCTGGAGGAAAGCTGTCTGCACACATGGTTCTGGCTTCTCCTTCAGCTCCCCAACTGCTACGTCACATGAAAACAAGCTAAAAATACAGCACATATTTTCCTGGTGCTATTCTTCCAGGCAAGCAGGGGCCAGGTCTCACACAGAGGGTGACAGGGCAGGACCTCCAGCCCCGTGGGGTCTGGAAACAGGGTGGTACATGGAGGATGGAGATGCACAAGGGCACATGCAAGCAGGGCTGGTGGAGAAGCCCTCCTAGCTGGGCACTGACTCCAGTGCAGCTTTCCAAGGGGAGTCCAGAGAGATTTTAATCTCCTTTTCTTCAAATGAAATTAAGCACAAGCCCCAAGAAATATCACTGCTCTAACCCACATCCATCACCCACCCCGCAACATGCATCCACCCCAATGCCATGATGCTGGGGACCCATTTGCTGTTGCATTGCGGGACCACTGGGTGTCACAGCCCTTCCACCACGCTGGCAGTGCATGGCAATCGCCGGCAGGGAAATAATCAGCCCATCTTGGGCCCAGCTGCCAGGGAGAATGAGATATCCCTCAGGAGCTGCATATGGAGGATGCTGCAGGGTTAAAACCAGCTTCCTACCACCGCCAGCCCTTTCCCCATCTCACACCATGCCTTTCCGCCTTGGGGAAGAGCATGTGGCCTCTTTAGCCCTCCAACCTCCAACCGACCCGTGCAGCAAAGGGTTAATCAGAGAAGTAAAGAGCATCGAAGCCACCCTGGAGGCATCCAGATACAGCTCTCAGCCTGTGCCCTCTTGCCTCTATTCCAGGATTTCTCTGGGGACACTTCCCATGGTTGTTCAATACAACAGGACCAATGTAACAGCCTTTTTTATTCCCCTTCCATGCTTGGCCTCTCCTTAAACCCTGGCTGGCACTGGGCTGAAGCATCTCCATCCCTGCTCTGCTGCTTGCAGGCTATTTGCACTGCTGCTCCGTGCCTCAGTTTCCCCATCAGTAAAATGGGCAGAGCTGTAAGGGGCTTCCTTGCAGATCACACACAGCCACAAGCCGGACGCAGATGGCAGCACACCACCCCGACCAGGCACCTCTTGCCCGGCACTTCAAACAGCCCAGAAACACCTCCCCACACCACCCGCTCCGGTTGGGTCAACACCTTCCAAAAAGCTGCAAATCACCTCAATTCACAGGGGGGCTGGGGCTGTATCGCTTGCGGCACTGCCATAAGAGCTATCGGTACGTGGGGGTGCACCGAGGGCATCCTCCCGCAGCAGCACGGAGTAGAAAGCCGTGACCCGGCACCCAGCCAGACCCCCGGGGACCGTCTGACACCGCGGGGTGCCCGCCCGGGGACCGGTGTGCCGAGCTGGGGAGCGGGTGGGAGCCCCCCAAGTACGGCAGCACGGACACGGCAGGGCAAAGGCTCCCCGCCCGCACGG
Organism: Mycteria americana; assembly: GCF_035582795.1. Lineage (NCBI taxonomy): Eukaryota > Metazoa > Chordata > Aves > Ciconiiformes > Ciconiidae > Mycteria > Mycteria americana. The sequence continues at coordinate 62,333,751 of NC_134370.1, read as the reverse complement.
CATGCGTCAGCCCGACAGCGAGCAAGCGGCGGCTTGACCCCTCAGCCCCAGCAGCCCCCGGCCGCTCCCGCACCCCGCGCTGCCCCCGGTACCCCCGGCCTGGCTGGCTTGTGGCTCCCTCCTCGTACTCGCCCCGTGCCGGCGCAGCCCGCAGCCGGGCTGTCTGGCGCTGCCGCTTGCCCTCTAGCGGCACAGCCGCCCTCAAACGGGGGCAGAGAGGAGAGGACGAGCCGGGGCCGCGCCGGGCTCCGGCTGCCCCACGGGGGCACGGGCTCGGCTGGGGCTGGGGGTTACGGCCCGTCCAGGGAGCTGCTCCCGCACAAGCGCTCCCCTTGCGCCTCTCCCCGGAGCAGCCTCACGACGCCGGGAGACGAACACGGGGACTGGCCTGGTGCAGCCGTGGCCCCGGTGCCCTGCGCATGGTCCTGCGGGACCTGGAGCACCGCGTGGGGCAACCGGGGCTGCTGGTCCCCATCCCTTCATGTGGGGCACAGAGTGCCTGCAATATCCAACCGCCATATGCGAACTGCAGTCTCTGAACAAGAAATTTGCCCCGCAGCACCACCTCAGCGGGGGTTTTGCTGTGCACCCCTTGGTGCAGAGGGATTCTCCCCCAAGAGAATTTGGGGGAGACCAGAGCCCGCATGCTGCTGTCAAACACACCTGCTCAGAAAGCACCTACACAAGCTGCCGAAACCCCCACTGGAGGAAACCCAAAGCTAAAAGTTACTGCTATTGCACAGTGCCCGGTAAATAATACATCGAGTTACAAGCATTATTAACACTCACTTTTGGAAGCCTAACAGGCTCAGGGGTTGGTTCACTCCCCACTTGACTGCAGCCCCCCTTGAATGGGATGCACCAAATGCAACCATAAACTCGTGGACAACACCTAGCATGGGCACTGTATTGAGCAGGACAAGCCAGTGTTCCAGGGTAGCAGTGGGCAGCATCGCTGAGCATGACCTACCTGCAGGGCTCCCCAAGGGTGATCCCATGGGACATCCCATGGCCTGTTTGGGGGGTTCACTGAAAGAACCCAGCATTGCGGGGTGCATGGTTGGTCACTGGTCTTTGGGAGACCACAAGCAGCCTCACGCCAAAGCACATGAAGGTGTCACACCCACAGGGGTGAGCTGGTGGGGTAGAGCAGACCCAGAGAGTTTTCCCTAACCGAGTTCTACAAAAGCCCCTGGCCAGAGGCAACACATCTCTGAGCCTCCAAGGGCAGCAAGGCAGGTCCTTCCTCAGTCTCTTGTCCTCCATCTCTGCTTCTCCTCCCCATGAAACACCTGTCCTAGTCCTGAAGCATCCCCATCTCACCTCTCCAAGCCCAGGGAGACAAGCCAGCAGGCAGAGCTGGCCTAGAGCTCCCCAAACCCTGCAGGAGATGAGGGCTGGGGAGATGACATATGCACCCTGAAACCATCTGGGTCACCAGCTCTTCCTGTCCAGGCAGCAGCTCAGGCCCCACGTTCAGCTCAGAAAAACCCTAGGAAGATCCTGGCAGGTACCAAAATTGTCTCCTCCCCAGAGAAATACCTGGTATGGGCCATCAGCAGAGCCAGACAATGCAGACATGGCTGGGGAGCACTTGGGGACCCCAGTGGGATCAGGCATGAGAGGGGCAGAGACACCAGCATGAATGCCAGCATTTTCTGGCATGAAAAGTCAGGTGACTCAACCCAGCAGGAATCCCATGTCCCAGACAAACGAGGGCTGTAACCCTCAGGTGCCTGATGTCCTCTGCTCAGTGTTAGCTCAGCCCCTGCTAGGAAATCAGAGCTGAGACCTGGCCCTGACGGCCAACTCCTCCAAAAAACACCTTTTATAGTGCATCTACCCCAGATCCTTCTGCTCTGCCCCCACACATCGCCTGGAGGGCTGCAAAAGTACTGGAGGTCCCAGACATAGCCCGTGCCAGGAAAGCGTCTCCCTCCAGGACTGGTCAGCAGCGAGAAAGGCCATAAGAGCAGGACGAGGAGCCAGCAGCCAGCCCAGGGGATGCACCCAGCCCTGGGTGCCCCTAATGCAAGTTTAGCTACTCTGGTGCACAGGGCAGCACCCACCATGGACCTTATCCCCTGATGCAAGGGGGATGACACAGGGACAGTCAGGACCAGTGCTCTCAGCTTAAGGCACCTCTAGAGCTTCAGGACCATATCTCAGCCCACCTCCTTGTCCCAAACATCTCTGCACCCTCTTCTGTCCTCACAGCCTTGTGCTGCACCCACCTCCCCCTTCCTACCATGCTTCAGGACAGCCGCTCTGCACAAACAAGAGCCCTGCAAAACAAAGCTGGATTGAATTAGGGACCCTTTAAATGGTCTCTGCAGCAGCCACAGCCTCCGGGACCAGGAGATGGGAGGAACGACAGGATGGGAGGCTTTGGGAATGCAGAGCCCTTCGTCTCTGGAGACCAGCAGCACACGAGGCATGCTGGGCATGCTGTGGCTGATTCACAGAAGGGGGAAAAGTTTGTGCCCTGTTGTCTGAAACAGAGCAATCACCAATTTGAGCATCACAGGAGCCCCTTTTCCAGCTCTTTGGGCCACCAAAGCAAGTTCTGCTCCCTCCAGCCCTTCCAGGAAGATGCTCGCCCTTTCTTTCTTCCCTCCTTCCCAGATGTGGGCATCACCAGTGCCTTGCCTCTCCCGGCGCCAGCAGCGAAGGGGTGCTGCCGCTCCGTGCACCCCCTCACTCTCCCCCACGCCACGTGCTCCCAGCTCCCCGCAGTGAGTGGGGGCTGCGCTGCCGCTCGCCCCCCATGGCGCCCAGCTCTGACGTGGCTCTCCCACCCCCGGCCGGGCCCACAGGAGGGAGTGGATGCTGCCGTGGGCTGGTGGGACAGCCCAGTAGGAAAGGATTAGGCTGCTCTTCTTGTCCATGGGGAGGAAAGATGCTTCCCCTTGGCCCTTTGAGACCCCAAAATCCTGCATCCCATGGTGCTCCACAACGACCCACCTCCTCTTGAGTTGCTCTGAATTTATCTCACCTGGTTGAAGGCAGCTACGAGCTGCACAAATAAACCCTGCAAACCCAGCCATTGGGGTATTTTGTCGTAAGAAACCCCATTCTCCCCTGGTGAGGTTGGGTAAGGCAGCAAGGCTTTATATACCGGGGACATCTCCCTACTTTGAGGGAGCCCAGGGGTGACAAAGGCAGGCCACCGCCGTCTGCCTGGCAGCATCTCTGCAGTGCCATAGCAACAGCTGAGAAGTAGGGAGGCCCAGATGGCAAACTCCTCCATCAGTCCTTCCCCACGCGCCGTGCCGGCGCACGCAGGCGCTGCCCACGCTGCCAGAAGGGTAACTCCCCGGCCTGCCCCTGGCACGCGGTGCCCACCGTCACCCCAACACAGGCGAGCCCAGCCGCCCTGTGCACTGGCCAGGCCCACCCCCCGCAGTGCCATGGGTGGGGACCCAAAGTGACAAACACCCTGGCTGCTCAGTACACGGGGGGAAAAAGGGGGTTTGTGCCACGGGACCCCCAGGACTGAAGTTCTCCATGTGCATCTGGTCTTTTTAGGGAGGTCTTGCAAAGGATGGAGCCCCACGCCGCAGGGATGAGGCTGGGTTAGGGGAAGCTTGAGCATCCCCCCAAGTCACACCTGGCTGGGGGCACAGCAAAGGCCACCCAGCTGCACAAGGAAAAGCAATGGCATGAACATCCCCCAGCCCCACGGTCATCCTCTCCCCAAATTGGGAGCCATCTCAGCCAGGGTCCAAGCCGGCCCCTCAGCTAGACAGGACCCTTGGCAGTTCTCACAGGGATCTCTGTGTGCAGAGCCACATCCCCAGGGATACGATCTGAAATTGGATATGTTTCAGGGCAGGCTGCAAAAGGGCAGAGGGACAGCAGCCAACCCAACCTCCTCCTCCATCTCAGGGCAAAAGCCTCCTCCCCTTTCCCTGCTTTGCCCCTAACCTGGCACCACCTGGATTTGCACAAAAGTTGTGTGCCACTGTCCCCCCAGTCCCGCTGGGGCAGGAGCCACCCAGCCCTGACTGCGGCTGCTCCGCTCTCCCTGAAAAGAAGGAGGATGGATGGGAAGCCAGAAGCAGCAGGAAATGGGGCAAAGGCCATTCCTTTGAGGGGTGAAACAGGAGGCTCGATGAGGGGGTACCACACTGCAGGCACCCACAGGGCTGGCCCACCCTGCCAGCCTCCATGGGCAGCGCTACAGGCTGGGTGTCTCCTGTCCTCCTTCTGTTGTCCTTGCCTCGGGGGTCTCATCAGCAGATGTGAAATAACCCAAAGCTCCTGATGGCTTGGGCCCCAGTGTTGGGGAGACCTGCCTGGGTGGGGTGGGCTGGCATGGAGGGGCCTCTGCCCTGGCTCGGGATGGGGGGGGTAAGATGGACAACCCCACCAAGCCGGCTCACACGGCTTGCTTTCTCCAGCTCTCTGAATGGGCCCTGGCAGCCTTTCGTCAGCACCACCCAAGCTCAGATTGCCAAGCTGAGCTCGTCTTTCTGACATGAGTAAGGCCCCGCTTGGCCCCAGGGTGGTTTCACTGCCCCATATCCCATCACCTTTTCACCAGCAGCAGCATGGAGCAGAGACCACCGCCTCCCCCAGGGCCTGCGGGGAGGACCCGCCTGGAGCATCCTATCCCCCAGCCACAGGGACAGGGCTAAGCCTCCCCTATTCACTCCCGAGCCCGGTGGGCAAAGGTGCCGTTGCCCACTTGCTGCCCACAAACAAGGCAAGCTGCCTAAAGAAGCCAAGCCCCCAGTAAGCCTGGCAAGCAGGGGGAAGTGCCATTCGGTGCCCAGCTGAATCAGACCCGCGTGCCGGGAGTGAATCAGCGATGACCAGGCTGGGCTTAGATGCACCCCTCGCCCCAGCACACAAAATGGGGGGGCTGGCAAGGAGAGGCCTGACGTCGAGCCAGGAGGGTGCAGACCCAATGCCTCCCACACAAGAACACGAACACAGGTTCAACCCTGGCTCCCAGCAGTGACTCCTTTGCTAGGAAGCAGCCCCACCACCCAAACCATCCCTCTGCTCCCACAAGCATCCTCTACAAACCACTGCCACCTCCCCGGGAAGCACAGACCCCTGGGGAAAGTTTTCACTCATATCCAGTCTCAGCCCCGCACAGCATTTTGGGGTTCACCCCGGTCCTGTGCCTTGGCCCCCAAGCCCAGGGAGGGAGGTGTGGGGCCGGCAGCGATGCAGGGGGCGAGGGAATGTGCTTTGCTTAGTGTGGAGCAGAGACGCATATACAATATCCAGCAAAAACTGACACCTTCTCCTCCTTCCCCAACTTAAGAGAAGCTCCTCTCCAAAAAAATACCCAACATCCGTTTCTGGAGTTGAATCTTTCTTTCCCCCTCTCTTTGTTATGGGCTGCTTATCAGCATTTTTCAATTTCAAAGCAGTAAAGACATTTTCTGGGCACAAAGGACTCACGTAATACTACCTCTCGCAGCAGTTCAGATGTATGTGTGCATCTGACAACGCACACTCGCTCATGCTGGCGGCTTCCAAACCCTTCGCAGCCTTTCCTACTGCTCCCCGCCCCCCAAAGGGTTAAAACCAAACCACAACAAACAGCAAGCACAGGAAAAAACCACGAGTTTCTCTGACTTCCCCAGCATCACCCACGTCCCTCCGGCATCGCAGAGAAAACACTCCAGCACCGCGACGCAGGATAAATATGGGGCAATTGGAAGGGGAGCGTTGCATTAGTTTCCCCCTTTACTTTCCCCATTCCTGCTGGGTTTGCTGAGGTTTGCTGGCAAGGTGAAGGCAGGGCCGGGGGTTCAGGGTCAGTGGTACCTGCTGAAAACCTGCTTGGGCATCGCATGAACCTGTAAGCAAGCAGGAGAAGCGGCTCCCGTCATCTTTACCCAGCAAAGGTGACAAGCAGAGCTGCGAAAGAGGCACTGCAATTACTCCCTGGCTCTGCTGCAATTGCACTGTGACTAAATAAAACAGCCTCAGGAAGAGACCCAGCAAAGCCCTCTCCCTCCATGCAACTGTGCGATCGGGGTGAAAAAAATAAATAAATAACCGTCCATTACTCATTTCAAACCTTGCTGCATTTAACTGCCAGAATAAAAGATTCCACCTCTTCTCTGCTCAACTCCCACTGGCAACTTGCTCTGGGGGCTACATTTCCCTAAATGCTCACATTTCAATTAGCATTAGAATAATGAAATGGCTCAGAGTTCATCTCACCCAAAAATGTACTGGAAAATAAAGAGCAGAGATTGGAAGAGATGAGGATTTTTTTTTTTTTCTCGCGCACACACACACAGCATGATGGATTCAGGAGAAGGAAATATACTCCTTTCTCGACTCCACACTGATGAGATTAACATGGGCTTTGCTAGCTGCCTCTCCAAACAAGGATAATGCAACTTCAAGTTGATTTTCCAGATAAACAAGCATGCAAACAAACGCAAAGTGCTCAACTAAAAATATCTCCCTGCTCCGATGCTTCTCCCCACCGCCACCACCCCGAGAGGAAAACACACAAATTCTATCGCAGCACCACAGCGAGTTGCAAAATTATAACAATGCGAGTTAAATAAGCTACTTAAGGGAGATCTCACTGTCCTATTTTTTTTTTTTCCTCCCCTTAAAAAGGCAAAACCGCAGATCCCCAGATACACTCAGCCAGGGCAGGGAAGGGAGCATTTTCTGTTGTGGGGATGAAAAAAAAAATACATTCTAATCGGATCCAAAGTCTCGAAAAAGAACAAGCAGCTCAGAACTTGCTTTTCTTGCCCAATTTGGGTATATATGTGGCTGTGGCATCCCCCCTCCCTTGCAGAAGCAAACAGTTAAAGCAAGCAGCAGCTTTAGCATCTTTGCCTGCTGCTCTCTCTCCTGCTAAGGAATCAGATCTCATTTACTTTATTCCTCTTAAGCCTTGGCCAAACTGTTGCTGGGCTCTTTTTTTTTTTTTTTTTGGGGGGGGGGATGGGATGGGGTAAGGGGGAAAGCCGGATCTGCGTCCTCTGCACGGGAAGCAGGGCTGAGCTCTGCCAGGCAGCGCGGCAATGCCGAGGGCACCTGAGCCCTGCACGGGCAGCCCAGCCCGCGCCCTGCCGCCGGGAGGGGACAGCGCCCGGGAGAGCCCGGGGGCACCCCCACTTACATGGAAGTGATGTTCCTTGAGATGTCCGTGATATTGATGCTCGTGTTGCCATTGCTGCTGCCTGAATCCTGCCCTTCCAAGAGAGGGAAGAGGTTCCCATCATCCGGCTTCTTGCAATTGATGTCTGTCTTGCTGCAAAGACAATTAGCAGGGCAAGCCAGCACCGAAAGCAGATAGTCTCCCCAAATGCTCCAGAGCAAAAATACCCTCCAGAAAGTGCACTTGGTAGGGCAAAGAGAGACATCCATCTCCGATTGCTGCTTCTAAAAAAGAGGAGGAGGAGGAAAGGGGGGATGGAGGGAGGGGAAGGGGGGGAAAGGGGGAAGGAAACAAAGGCAGAGGAAGAAAAAAAAAAAAAAAAAAAAAACAACACCAAAACCTCAAGCGATCAGATGCAAAAATCCTCCAGCAGATGAAATCATGCTGGCAGCTGGCTCGGAGAGGCTGTAGTTCCCGCTACGGTAGCGGCAGCGGCAGCGGGCGGGGATGCATGCTGGCCCGGCCGCCCTGCGCCCGCCGCCCGCCGCTCCCCGCCAGCCGCTCCGGAGGATTGCAACGGGAGGCTGGGGAGGCAGCCGGGGAAATAAATAAATAACAAAAACGGTGCGAAAGTCACCAAGTCCCACCTACTGGGCAGAATTAAAACTGACACACCTGCAAAAAAAACACACAGAGGGAGAGGAGGCTGGCGAGAGGAGGGGGCGACCTCCCCTTCCCATCGCTTCCCTCCCCCGGCCTGGCCAGCCCTGCTGCGGCGGGCACAAAAAGCAGGGGAGGAGGAAGAGGAGGAGAAGGAGGAAGGCTTGCAAAGCGAGCCGAGCTCTGCAATAAAAAGGATTCCCCACCCCCCTCCCTCGCCGCTAAAATCAATCCAGGGGAGGGGGGAAGAGAGAAGAGAGGGGAAAAACCCACCCCAGCACTGCTGGAGCCGCAGCTCAGCCCCGCCAGCGGAGGAAAAGTTGCAGCTGGGGTTAAATTTGCGCTGGGGGGAGAGCAGAGGGGCTCTGGCTCGGCTCCTGCTTTCTCAGGCTCTTTCGTCTTTTGGAGGAGGACGATGCTGCCTTTCGCTTGGTTGTTGGGTGGGTGTCGTCCCCCCCCGCAATCCGGACAGAAGGGTGGAGAGGAAAGAAAGATTAAACTGAACGGGAAGAGAATAAGCGCCAGTGTGGATTACAGCAATTTAAATATTTTTTTTTTCTTTAGAGGATCCTAGCGAGAGGCAGATCAGACGGCTGGGTGGGAAAAAACGCGACTGGAGAGCACCCAGGAAGGACTTTCTAGAAAAGACACACACGCACACCCCCCCTCCAAAATGCAACGGGGACTCAGCTGGCTGCCGGGAAGCGCAGGCAGGAGCACCCAGGCTCGGGGCTCCCGTCCTCCCTCCCCTGGCTTCCCCCTTCCCTCCTGCAGCAGATTCTGCAATCAGACATGCAAAAAAAAAAAAAAAAACCCCTGAAAGAGGAAGACTGAAGTGTTGAAAAGGCTGAGCTCAGAGCGCAGAAATGGCATCAGGAGAGCAGTGAGTGCGAGCTGAACAGCAGAGCGAATTAAGATGCATGGTGCATTTTTGGCAAGCACAAACCCAAGCAGATCAGAGCTCTGCTTAATTTGCTCTGCTTTTCTACAGTGCTTTTCTGCATGCTTCTTTTTTTTTTTCTCCCCAATAGTTTCATGTCTCTGCTCCTCCACACAGAAACACAGTGATAAAGGGACGGTGCTGCAGGCAGGAGCTCGGGTAAGGGAGGAATTACAGGTGTAGGACTCCAAATATTTCAAGGGTCTGCTTCTGCCAGGCACAGGGAGGAGAGACAGAGGGACCTCTGCCCGGTCTGAACCAACACCTCCAAGCTCTGCTATGCACCCCGAACCATCCTAGTCCAGAAGAGGCAACAGGATTTGAGAGTAAAAAAGGAGAAAAAAAGAAAAAGCAGCTGCAGGGAGGCTTTGCAAGCACAATTCGTGCACCTGTACCCCTCCGCAGGGAGCAGACTGCCCACAGCCACGGGAGCCCATCCCAGCGGGGCACAAGCAGGACTCACACTTTGGTAACTCCTCACCCATGGCTGCCCAGCTGTGTCACAGGCCCTGGGAACAGCAGTGATGTGCAAGGGGCTGCACATACCGGCGCATCAGTCCTGCTCCCACAGGGGCTTCTGGGGTGCCAGGCAGCTTTGTTGGGGCTTCTCCTGCCAGGGCTCCCCAGGGAAAGCAGGGGCATTTGTCTAGTGAATAAATAGCGGGCTGGTTTCTCCCTGAGCCCCACCTGCTTGCAAATTACTGAAGTGAAACACCTAGATCCAAAGAGGTCACTGAAGTGCCTGGCACTGCAAGGAAGAGGAGCGGGGGGGGTTGGTGGGTCCCCACCCCCATGAGAAGCAGCTCCCATCCTCAGGCACCTGTATGGAGACTGTGGCTGGGAAGGCACCAGAGAGGGAAAATACCCAGGTATATTTTTTACTCCCTGCCTCAGTTTCCCCACCCATGTCAGAGAGATGCCATTCTTGTGACTCAACACTGTGACCGGACTGGAGAAGACACTAATGGAGGGCACCATGTCATATGCCCCTGCCCGTGAGGAACACTGGGCACCCCACAATGCCCAGCCAGCATGTGGATTCATCCCTCAGCAGCACAGGGGACAGGGATGTCACACTACCCACAAAACCAGTGCCCGGGGCGAGACCAGGGCTTCCTTTATACTGGAGCTGGTGCAAGGTCACAGCCTCCTCGTGGCACTTGACATCAATCACACTATCGTGTGTGAAACCAGTGTGAGGCCATCAGCCTACCCTGGCGTGTCACCGCAGGGCCGGTCACAGGGTGGGGACATGTTCAGGGGGCACACACCCTCCTCAGGGACCCACTGCAGTCCCACAGCACAACAAGGCTCTCCTCCGGGCAGGTCAGCCCCAGGACCTGGGGGGAGCCGCTGTCACCGGGAGGTGCCAGGGTGGCACTGCTTGGCGCAGGGCTGCGTGCATGAGTACCCTGCACCCTCCTCGCCCACCCTGGGGACAGCCTGCCCTGTGTCACTCCGTCCCCCAGGGCGTGGGGTCAACCCCTGGCCTGGAGCAGAGCACAACTGCTAACGAAGCGCAAACCCACCCAGAGAGGCTTTTGGGTCCTCCTCTGCAACCCGAGGCAGTTACGTGCTTTGCACCCTCCTTGCAAAGATGAGGTTTAACCCACAGAAAGTTGGGGAGGTCTCAGGTCAGCTGTCCCGGGTGGGGGGACGCAGGAGCCCACCCGCTCCCACAACACGCACACCCCGCTCTGCCACCCGGTGGAAGGCGGGCCCCGCTTCAGCAGCTGATGAGGAGGTTTTGTGCCAAGCCACGGCTTCCTCTGCCTCTAATAGATAAAGCTGCTGCTCGCGGAGGAAACGTGGCCAGGCAAAGCGGGGGAATGGGAGGAGCGGGAGCATCCAGCTGGGTGCCCGGGGGGCAGGCGGAAGGTAGGCAGGAAAAGAAAGAAACCAGGGGGCTGTTCATCCTCCCCATTGCAGGCTGCCAGGGGGGATTGGCAAGTTCGCTGGCAGAAGAGACTGCAGCGACAGCAAAGTCCCCGCCACAGAGAGCAGACAGGCCACCGACCTTCACTCAGCACCAGAGCTGGGCAGGCCCTGGTCTTGCTTCCCCCTCTTGAACCCACCACCCCTCACGGGTCCACGGGCAGATGGAAGATGATGCTCAGCAAGGGCAGCGCTACCTCTTGCACGCCCAGACCCAAAAGGAGATGGGAGTATTTGGGAGCTGCCAGTGGTGGGAACGCGCCATCCCTGCCTCCATCCCTCACTCCTGTCCCTGTGGAAGAAGGAGGCAGGAGCAGGGCATGAGTGATGGGGCTGTCAGAGCGCAGAGATGGTATCTCGAGCAGAGGCCTTGCCGTTATTGCTCTGAGGGATGCTGGCAAATTGCTCTTTCAAGAAGCATCTCCATGAAGGATGAAACCAGTGCCTCCTGCGAGAACTCTGCCCCACAGGGTCTCAGGGGCTGGGTTCCCTCTGGCCTTTGAGAGCCTCCAGAAATTCCATGGGATACACTCGGCCGAGACTAAACCCCAGTTCCTCTGCAGACAGGTCCCCATCTCCCCCATCCCAGCTGCTCTCTGCATGGGGACACAAGTGGCTACCAAAATACCCAGCCCAGAAGAAGGAGCAAGTTGGGAGGTGCCCAGGGGGCTCCTGGCCATGGACAGAGGTGAAGGCAGCTGTTTTGTTTGCATTTCTGCTCTTCCTACCTACACGGCTGCCTTTAGCATCGTGTGCTCGGGCTGGCCATCCCTCAGGGACAATCTTTCCTCCTGCCACCCCGCTTCCCAGGTAAAGGCTCCCCAATGCACTGCTCGCCTCCCGGGGCCAGCAAACACCACAGCCCTTTGGGGGACGACCAGAAAGAGATCCGTGGTCCAATATCTGCTCAGTCATCATAAGCTCCAACGTCCACTCCTGCCTCTGATCTCCGTATCGATCCAGCAGGCCCGCGCTGAGGCATGCACCGCCCCGCTCCCTATTACCAGAACAGCACTTGCCGCTCGCTGAAAATGATGAGCTGACATTTTTCTAGCCCCCCTCTCGTCCAGAAGGATCTGCAAATCTGCCTACAGCAGGACCACTTTGCACACCTCTGAAACGCAGCCAGCCCCGGGGCGGGCAGGACTGCTGTTTGGCAGCATGCAGTGATGCGGGGCAGCAGCGCAGGGTGTGAGCTCTGACAGGAGAGGCAGAAAGAAGGGTTTCATCCCCTGCATTGGGAATTTGGCTGCAGGTTCACGTGCCCCTTTGCAGAGAGACCCCAAGAAGTGCAGTTTTGGAGAGGGTCCAACTTGCAGGGTAAATACCCAGGAGCTGCTGCCAGCTTTCGGGGAGGGGGTAAGGGCTGGTGTGGGGTCACAGCATCCCTGACAGCATCACTGGCACGGGCTGCAGGAGGAAAATATCAGCCCCTGCAGAGCCAAGAGGCATTTGCCTCTCGCCTGAGCCATGCAGGCACACGAGCATCAAAAGCGTTGCTCCCTGAAGCAGAGCTCCTCGTTCCCACCACCCTGGGAAGAGCTTGGAAGCAGCTTTTGATCTGATGTCCGTATCGCTTCTCAAGCGCTTGGCAGGAGGAGCCCCCGTGCAGCACGGAAGGTCGTATCCTGCACACGGGTCAGCCTGGCCCCGGGAACCCGCAGGGAGGGGCAGGGGGAGGCACATGGGGCGATCACATTTGGGCAGCGAAAGCCGTGTGATGAAAGGTGACGGTCTCAGCTGGGGGAGGTGGCTGGAGAGCAGCCAGTGGTAGGAGACTCCAACCTTGAGTTGTCCATGCCCGTGCTGTGGGCATGTGGGGACCAGGGCAGGATGAAGCCATTCCAGCAGATGTCCTCTTGATAAACTCTCTGAGGCTGTTAAGAAAGTGTAGGGAAAAGCATCTAACCAGGAACCATTTGCTCAAATAAACAGGAACAAAAAATTCAGGAGAAAACATATCCAAGTGGGGTCTAAAGAAACAGCCCTGTCATGAAGATAACAAATATTGCTGTGCTTGCATTCATTGCTAGGACCTGAACCAGTCTCCCACCCAGGCAGCTCCTGAATTAATGTGTCTAGCCAGGAAAAAGGTCTGGTCATGGCTGTAATGTCCAAAAGATGGTCCAGGGAGGACGTCTGCAATGGTCAAAAAAAAAAAAAAAAAAAAGACCAAAACAAAGGTCTTGGAAAGCCCAAGGAATAGGAAGGAGAATAATGTGGAGCAGATTATAGCGGCCGTCAAGAAATCAAGGCAGCGCTTTGATCTGCCAGCCACGCTCTGCGCAGAGCTGGTCCATCTCTCACGGAGAGGAAAGAGGAGCAATTCTGAGACCCGGGTGGGGAAGCTCTAACAGGGGCGAGGCTGCAAAGCCTGAGGGCGGCTGCTGGGAGAGGAGCTGGGGAGAGGGCTGCAAAGGAGTCCTAGGAGGCACTCGAGATGGCCATGCTGCGGGCAGATAACGGGAATTATAGTCCCGGCATTGTTCCTCTGATACCCTGCCATCTGCACGTCTCTCGGGGCGTTTTACATGCTCAGAGCTGCTCGATTGTGGGCACAAGTCAGGAAATTTCCGATGTGAGCGGTCAGGCCACGCAGTCACAGACACAACCCTTGCCAGGACAAAGGAGCAGAACTCTCCGTTGTGTTCCCCCATGATTTTCCCCAAACCAAGCCTGCGCTTTCAAAAATCCCACGTTCCTAATTCAGTCTCTGAATGCACAAGTGGAGCATGTGGGACTGCGGGGGGGGTCAGAGAGAGCCTGGAATACCCCACAATGCAGGACCTTGGTGTAAGAAAAATTGCTTCAGATTTTAAAAATAATCAAAATGAACCAAAAAAAAACCCCAAACCTTCAGCTTATTTTCAAGCATGTTTTTAAGAACAAAAGGAAGAGCTACGTCCGTGCCAAGCCCTGTTTTCTTGCATCGCGGCGCACCATCCGAGCGTCCCTGTCCTCCGGCCGGGCATCCGCACCGGCAGCAGCATCCCTCCTGCACTGCCGCGTGGTTCGCAGAAACTCAGGCTGCCACTGAGCTGCTGGGGAGGAAATTGTGCGAAAGCAGTAGTGGCCGTGACACACGCCTCATCAGAGAGGTAACAACGCTCATCTCGGGCCCCTACCAAGCCTCCAGGTTGAATCACAACTCACTGGAGAATCAATTCCTCCTCACCCTGAGCTCTTCCCTGCACACGTGCACAGAAACATGCTCCGCAAACCCCGGCTGCCCTTGTGAGGAAATCAAATTGCCCTAGAAAAAGCTCCCCAGCCTGTTTATGCCTCCAAATCTTTCACTGATCTTCCTTCCTGGGGGGCTCTGTTGCCTTAGGAAGAGGTGCCAGAGCAGGGTTAAGCAGGGAAGAAACTAGTATAACCAACTCTTCATAAAATGATTTACCAAAATCTTTTTGTAGGGTGCTGCTCTCCCAGATAAATCTGGTGAAGCTGCTGTTATCTACAGCAGGATAGGGAAGGCAGTTTTTACCTGGGTGTTGGGGTTCTGATGTAGAAAGGACATACAGCCCCATCTCAGCATCATGTGCATCTAACGTGTTTCCCAAGTGTCAGAGGGACAAGGGATTTGCAGCCCCCACAGCTGCCTGGGGAGGTGGCTGCGGCCGCAAAAGGGCATCGTTTCAAAAATCTCTGCTACCTCTCTCGTCCCAAGGATGAGTTGAGTCAACAGCTGCTTGCAATGGTTGCCTGGTCCATCAGGGGAATCATGAAACCCTGAATTACTTAAGACAGCTCACCATCCCATGATGGGTGCAAGTGAGACAGCTGCTCCCACTCTCAACTGACCATGTAGGGAGAAGTGACCATGGCAAACCCAAAGGGGTCACAACCCACAAAGCCTGGCTTAGCCAGGAGCCCTGGGCTGAGCAAGCAGGACCCCAAAATGCTCTGTCCCAGCCACCTCACCCCACTCCGGAGAAAAGCAAGCGAACACAGGGTGCTCCCCCTCAGCACCCGGTGGCATCTGTGTTTTCCTACTTTGATGCCTCTCCGGCATCACCTGAAAGCCGGAGCTCCCAGAGCATAGGGTGACAGGCTGACAGCAGCCCCAGTAGCAGGACCATGCCTCTGAGTCCTCCCCTCCGGGAGCTGCCACGCTTGTTTCTCAACATGGGTTTTGCAGAGTTTAACGCGCAGCATCTAACCTCTCCCCACCCAGGGATGACAGCAGCTGGGGCTCAATGGCATAGTTGTGTTTTGATCCCTTGTGCCAGACTTCCTAGACACACGCTGGGTGTTGATACCACCTTACAGGAGGGGGCCTTGCTATGGGAAACAGCTACCACAAGTTCTGCTCACCTGGGGAGAAAGGGGGGGGCTTGCAGGGGAGCTCTAGTTTTGGCTCTGCAGGAAAGCCCTTCACCATTCCCACAGGGCTGGGCTAAAGGGGGTTAACCTGGGAGACCCTGGGGCACACAGGTGTGCTGCTGGGGATGGAGGGATGTTGCCCCCAAGCCAGGACATATGGTCCCCAGGTCACCCCTCTAACAGTGCCCTCAGCCCCTGTGAGCTGCAAGGGGAACCAAAGGCAGGAGCCTGGTGTGTGAGCTGTGGCAAATGTCCTGCCAAAGTGTCTGCAATAAACAAATCAATAATTAAGGGAGGATGTACATTAGCCTTTGAACACACTCCAGGTAGAGCTTATTTTAGCCCTTCCAAGGAAAGTGTGTGGGGTGAGCAAAGGTGCGGAGGGCTGCAAAGGGCCAAGGGGCTGCAGGAGGATGAGGTGTGGGTTAGGGATGAAGACGGAGGATCAGGAGGAGAAGGGTGAGATTTATCAGGCAGGCAAGTTGCAGGATTAGGGACGTGTGTGGGCAGCAGCAAGCTGGGGGAACCATTGCGGGGCTAAGGAGAAGAGGGATGCGGGCATTTGCAGGGGCTGTGATGGGGAGGTGATGTGCATGAGCGTACCTGCAGGTGTGATGGGCACAAAGTCCGCATGCCAGAGCTGAGAAGCGGGGATGTGCCATGAGAGACCATCATGGAGGAGCTGTGCGGAGAGAGCACATCACCAATGCCCCAGTCCCCCACCCCTTTCCATGCCTGGCAGGTGAAATCCCACTGAAAGTTCTTCTGCTCCTCCAACAACGATGGTGCTCAGGGCCTGTCCCAGCTCCTGGTGGGTTGGCTACTGGCTAGTGGCCACTGGCTAGGGGCTGGGCGTTGGATGGAAGAAGTGCTCATCTCAGCCCCAGCCCTTACACACTGACTCAGGATCACCAAAGCAAGATTGTGCATCACGGCTCCGTTCAACTGTGGCTGTTGATGATC
Organism: Mycteria americana; assembly: GCF_035582795.1. NCBI lineage: Eukaryota > Metazoa > Chordata > Aves > Ciconiiformes > Ciconiidae > Mycteria > Mycteria americana. The sequence goes on along the minus strand of NC_134370.1, from coordinate 62,317,834 downwards.
CACAGATCTGCCCCATCAGGTGAACAAAGGGTCTAGATGCCTGCACATAAAACAGCTAGGAGGTTTTCTTCTCCTTGAACATGCAGCAGTTTTGCTTGCCTACTCCTGCCTGGCTCCTTCTCCAGCCATGTGCCTTGCTAAAGATCACTGCCTTCCCAAAAGCAGCCTTACCAACCTCACACTCACCTGTTCAAAGCTCAAGATGCCAAATAACTTGCCAACCTCCTGTCCAGCCAACTCCAGACCTACAGTCCAAAAGAGCATCCTACAGTGGGAAATGATCTCTCCGGTCATTTTGGTTGGTGACAGGCACCAGCAGGTCAAGCTCTGAGGTCCCCATACTCATCTGGGACACACTGCCAGGGTAGGAAGACAGAGGAGGACACCAGCAAGCCCTGAAGATGTCTGGGCAACAGCACCATATTGTTCTCCACTTTGTCACCTGTATTGTCCCTGCCCTGCCACTTTTAACACCAATGGGGAAAAGCCAAAGCCCAAGATCTCGCAGTGCAGGTAAATCTTTGCTCTACTAAAAGGGGTAAGTCCCCCACAGCTTTTAGCCATTGCTGAGCAATTCTCCCTATCACCCCACCAGCATGAAAAGAGGCTTTCCCCATCCTTGCAGAGAAAGATCTGGCTGACATGATTTATGCCTACTGCATATCTGAGCTGGCTTGCCACAAGCCTCTGCATTTGGGCTAGTGCTGGAAACCACACAGGAGCATCAGCTAATGTGAAACACAACCCACCTTCTCAGCGGGATGGTGTCCCCAGAGCCCATCTTCCCACTCCCGCCTCCCCTGGCTCAGCACCCGCTCCCCCGGCCAGGCAAGGCTGTGGTTTGTGATAGCCAAACACATCAACAGCTGACGGTGCAGCAGCATTAACCAGAGCCCTGCCAGCCCTGTTCTTCCTGGGGAGCTGGGGCGGCTCTGGGAGAGCCCTGGGGAGGGAGGGAGGGAGACCTCTGCCAGCTGGAGGTGCTCAGCCACCTGCTGCAGAGCTTCCAGGGGAGCCTGAGTTGGTCCAAAATCTCAAGCATTGGAGTTTTCCTCCAGCAAAGAGCTTCCACTATGAAGAGCTATCAGTGAAACACTTGTGATGCAGTTCAGCTGAGTAAAATAAATAAAAGTGACTAATGACTGATTAAATATTAAAGGATCACTTTATTTTTGCAAATACACAGAACACTGCACACAGCTGAAATCTGGAGATGGCCCCCACAGCTGAAATGACCAAGGATAGCTAAAATGACACCAGATTCTTCCTTGTGCTGTAACGAGGAGTATCTGGATAGAGACCTCTGCTTCCCACCAAGACAGAGGGGGGTCCAGCAACCATCTCTGTCAGCTGCTGATGTGCAGATTATCCAAACGGAGCTTCTACAACCAAGACAGATAAGCTGAGCCTCAAGACCATGCTGTACCAGTCTGACCTGTCCGTGTGTAACAGACACTGCTGCGCTGAGCAGGCAGATTCAGTAGCAGTCGCTTCACCATGCTACGGGGCTCCATCACCCCCCCACAGTGATATGCCCCAGCCATCTAATGAAGTTAACTATTTCCTCCTACTGCCTATTAATGCTGGCTAGAGGGGAGCTCCTTCTCTCACCGGTCCTGCCACAAGCCCACACCATTTCACTGGCCCTGGAAGCCCATTCCCATTCATTCCTCTTGGGGCACTTCTCCCCATGTCCTTCTGGAGGTCCCCCGGGTGGTCTTGGTGCTATTTGTCTCCCCACCTGCAACACAAAGGGTTGCTGTCATTTTGGTGGGTGAGATCTGCTGGAGAGGACAGAGCAGGCTGTTCTGGGGGTCTGGCAGCTCTGGGTGCTCTGGACCCAGATCCACCACTCCGAACTGATGGGGAGAGCAGGTGAAACACACCACCACGTACCAACCGGAGCAGCCTTGCTGCAGGACCCAGGGGGTTGCGGTGCTGAACCAGAGGAAAATCAGGGATTGTATGGTCCAATGTCCAAGTCCCATGGCTCAGGCACGGGAGCTCCGGGCTGAGCAGCCAGCACACCTCCATAGAGGGGATACACGTGAAGAGCGCGTGGTCGCTTCACAGGTAGTTTGCACTGGGAAGAAGAGACACATTTTGTTATGAAATAATTCCCTCCGCACCATCTGGTTGCTTGCTCCATGCCCAAAAGCCCACCGGAGAGGGCCATCCTGATCCTACACACAGCCTCCTTCAGAGTTATTGCAACTGAGCGAGAACATTTGTCTTGGTGCTAATTTTTTTTTTTTGGTAAGGAGGAGTCCAAGAGGCACTGCAGCATCACACGTGCACCAGACCCATCTCTGAGGACCCCAAGAAAACTACTGTCCTGAGCCCGTCCCTTCCCCTGCCATGTCCGGCTGGCCACAGCCACTGCCCAAGCACGGAGAGGGACGCTGCTCGGTTAAAATCCTGGTTATTAGGAACTCAAAGGGAAAGGAATGAACAAGTGCCAAATGACGAGGGATAAAATCAATATGGGGAGAGCTGTTATTTAAGCTTCTGAGCTCCGGGGTATTACAAACGTTGGAGAGCAATGAAATAAAAATGATACATAAAGTGACAACATCATCATGTCTGTATAACTGACGCCCTTAGCAGCTGTTTGGTCTGAACAACAGAAGTAAATCCAAATCTGTGCCTGCTGCCCAAGGCTGTCTGGCACTCCTAAGGGGGCACTTTGTGATCAGAGAGATAGGAAATTACAGGGTATTTTTGCCAACCAGATCATTTTTAACCTCCTTTGGTCACCGTGCCCTGGAAGCCCGGAGCATCACATAGTCGGCAACTCACTCCACGGAGCGGCACACCGGCTCTTCTAGAAGAGGTTGGGTCTTTGCTGCAGGTGGAGGAGACCCCATGGGGCAGCCCAGCAGCTTCAGGGGTACAGGGTGGCAGGGGGGCTCCCTGGGCACAGGAGCCAGCCTGCTGCCATGGCCAGGACCTGCCCTTGCAGGACACGAGTCCCTCGGCTGGCTGTGAGCCAAACTGCACCGCATGGGCAACGCTGGGGAGAGATCCTGCAAACCAGGAGTGAACACACTAGGCTGGCGTGCAAAGTGTCCTTTCCTTGCCTCCGAGCCTTTCTGACACCCTCTTATCACCCTTTAAAGCTTCCCCACACCAACAGAAAGCAGTAACCTTTTTATTTCTCTCTATTGGTGGAAAATCGAGATAATTTTTTTTCCAGCTTTCTCTGCCTCTCCATCATCTCTCCTCCTATTGACCAGACCCTGGAAGCTTGTCAGCCCTCCCAGCTCTGCCTGCAAGCTGCTCCTTGCTGCCAGCCCCCCAGCACACCCTCCTGCCCGGGCCTGCGTGGGTACCGCCGTTGCTGCTGGCGGTGGTTGGTGTTGCGGTGCCCTGGGTCCCCCAGCAGCCGCTCAGGGCCAGGCTGGGCTGCCGGATGGCATGGATGGGGAGCGAGCCACGAAACACAGTGCTGGGTGCTTCGGGAGGCAGAGGGACACCTTGGAGGATGCATAGCTTAAATACTGGGTTGCGGGAGGATGCTGCAGCGAGGGGATTCGTACTGCCACCTTAGGGAAAGCAAAAGAAATGCTTAACCTGAGAGCAGGAAGCAATGTCACTCTTGCCTTGGGTTGAAGACCAGCTCCTGCAAGGCCAAGGCAGGAGTTTAACCTCCCCGACAGCATGGGGAGCTGGGGGAGAGCGAGTGTGTTAACCCTACTTACTGTTGCGCTCTGCAGCTGCCGCTGCATTAACCCGGCTCTGGGAAAGTGCCCAGTCCCGCTCCAGCGTGGGCAGGCGGAGGCTTTTAGCACAGCCCAGCCATTACAGCACCACGCGTTATGCCTTTGCTCCCAGAGCACCGTTTAAGCTCCCGGAGATGCTCGGGGATGTGCTGGTGGGACGTGCTGGCAGAGAGCAAAACGGCGCCAGCGCCGAACAAGGGAGAGTAGCTGTGCCCGGCGGCACCGGGGCAGGGGGACGAACCCAGTGGTGGGCTGGGGTGGCCAAGCTGGACGAGGACAGGGAGGGGACAGATGCTCTTTTCCTCTCGCTCGCCTTGGCACGCTGCTTCTGAGCCAGGGAAACCTGGCATGGCCTCCAGCCCTTCCCTGCCCAAATCACCTTCCCTGGGCTTTCCCCACCTTCTCCCACCCCTGCAGCCCATCCTGCAGCCCCAGCATGAGCTCACGGCCGCTCAGATCCACCCCACAGGGCTATGGTTTTCTCCTACCCTCCTGCCTGCACCCAGCTCCCAAGCAGCAGAAGAAATGGGGAAGGAAAAGGGGACTTTTTGGACTGTGAGCTTTCTGAAGGAGAACTGGGGTCAGTGCTGCTTTGAGAGAGGAGATGGGAGAGCAGGGACAAAGCAGGGGGGCAGGGATGCAGGGTGAGGGATGCTGACAGCATCACATGGGATGGGATGGGATGGATGGGATGGGATGGGATGGGATGGGATGGGATGGGATGGGATGGGACAGGATGGGATGGGACGGGATGGGATTGGATGGGTTGGGTTCAGGTGCTGCAGGGCAGGACAGAGAGTCTGGAGAGATACGGCATCTGGGAAGGGTCAGGGCTGCAACAGCGGCTTGGCAGGGCAAGGAGCTGCTGACAGCCACATCTGGAGAGTAAACATGGGCCAGTGGAAGAGAGTGTCTAGAGAAACCTGAGACCATTGCCTGCTTTCTGCTGTCCCTGATGCTTGCAGGTTTTCCTGCTTTGAGGGAGAGGTGGAAGGTGCTGGATGGAGCCACAGACACTGCCTAACCCACAGGTTTCTCCCAGCGTCTCCAGAGTTTCTGGATTTTTATTCTTTCCACCTCCTCCCAAGCCCTCATCCGCATCTCTCTGGTGCTGCTCAGCTCCCACACATGACCCCAGTCGAAGATGCAGCACAGAGCATCTCCACAGTGGGTGGTTACACTGCACTTTGCCTACTGGAAATGTTGGGAGTAGGGAAGAAGAAGAAGGAAGAAGAAAGGAAAAAGAAATAGAAGCAGAAAAACAGCCTGTGGGCTCTGCCTCCATTTTTGTGAAACTGCAACTAAGCGGCAACAAAATTGGGGAAATCAGGGCTTTTCCCATTCTACTCTACACAGGCTCAATCCCCAAAGCGGGGGGAGCACGAGAGGCTGGGAGAGCAAGAACAAGGCAGGTGCATCTCCCCTTACAGACCTCCCAAAATCTTAACCAGGGAGCACTGAGGACAGCCGAGAGAAACTTGCCCAGCGGAAGCCTCCCTGTAAGCAGCAGGTTAAGGCAGGTTTCCTTGGATACAGGGAGCACTCCAGCTGTTTAGCAAATGGCCAAGAGAAAACTCCAGCCTTGCTTTACAAAACAGGTAGGGACTGATGCCATCCTCTTCTGGCTGCCAGGGAGCTGGGAAGAGGATGCTCCGGGGCTGGCAGTGGAGCCGGGTGCCGATCACAGGCCGAGGGGACACCAGCTGTGGGGAGGGTGCTGATGCCCGCTGGGCTGGGATGCAGGCAACGTGGGGTCAGGCTCCTGTCCTGCGAAGATTTTTCAGGCTGGTCCTTTGCAAAGTGCTCATCTCTAATGAGTGGATGAGGAAGGTCCAGCTTTAGCCCAGCAGATAATCCATCTGCACTGATGACCAAGGTTTGTTATGGCAAATGTAGTGCCAAGGAGGGTGCACCTGACTGTCCTGAGGGATTCTCTCGTGTCTGCGTTCGCATCCCAAGCTGTGTCCCACAAGCAGGCACTCAGCCTGCCTAGCTGTCCAGCTAGGAGCTGTGATGGGCAGCTGTGTGCAAAGGAGACTTGCTAGAGGTGTCCCTGCCCAGAGAGGTGGAAGGGTTTTTCCAAATAATTAAGCAAGCAACGAGGGCTGGGAGAAGCTTTGTGAGGAGACACGACATGCAGCTCTGTTCATCACTGAAAGAGTGGGTTGCAAACAGCTCCCACAGGAAGCACAAGATGGAAGAAAGAAACTCATGCATAAGAGAAGGGAGCAGGTCTTCTGTCCTTCAAACTCACTCTACAAGCCTGGCCTCCAAATTCAGAAGATGTCGAGACACAAGCCCAACGGGGAGGTGTTGAGACAGTGGTGGCAATCCTGGGAAAGGTCCCACATGTCCCTGTGTGTCCGTGGCAGCACAGCAGACCAAAGGGGGCTGGCTGGAAAAGGAAGATGAAGTGCAAGTAGTGTCCTGTTCATTTTGTATAGCACTCTCTTCTGTTTTAAGCTGATTATTTTTTGGAGGGGGCTAAGCTGAGGCAATGACAATCTGCATGGAAGATGAGAATGCCACTAGGACAACTGTCCTAGAAATCAGTGGAAATTTGGCTGGCCTTCAAAACAAAGCCAATGTGGCTACTTTAATTGGAGGGGGAAGGCGTATGACTGTGCATGTCCCTGCTAGATGCTTGGTTAACACAGTGCAGCAATTCTCAGGATGGTGAGAGGGAGCCTTGGTTGGGCTCCCCCAGCCATTTCTCAATTCTGCTGCATCTTTCCCTTCGCTTCGTCAAGTCATCGTTAGGCAAATGCTCAAAGATGACACCAGCAGCAACACAAGGGAAAGCAAAGCTTCCACGTCAATGCACATGACTTGACAATGCAAATAGCTTGGGATACACAGTGCATAAGTATATATTATTAAGCAGCAATAAATGAACAAATTTCCCGTACTCGCCTAGTGGGTAGGGGAGGGAGGATTCAGGAAAGACCCAGGGAACCGACAGCCTGAATCGCTCCCTTCTCAGCTTGTCTCTATTGAGTGGCTTGTTTGCCCTGTGTTTGAAATTGATTCAATTAAGATTCTTTGTGCATTCAGGTATAATAAAATAGGGACAATTAAACCTAATAAAACTCAGGTAGTTGTGTCCTACCCTCCTTATGCCTTCTTGTACCTCTTACAGCCTCCCATGAGAGGCCAGGGCACGCCTGACGGATTCAAATGGGGCAGGGCGAGGGGTCAGCCAAGACAGCCCTGCTCTGGATAGTCCCAGATGTCCAAAACCCCACAGAGGAGCAGAGATAGACAACAAGCTCCCATTCCTGCATTGGCCCAGAGATCAGCCCAGGTGCAGAGGTGGCCTGGGATGGATGGGTTGGAACAGCTGGAGGACTAATAATAAGAAGCATGGGGAAAGTATTAAATAAGGGTCTCCCCAGGTACAGATGGGCCCAAGCTGAACAGATGAAGCTAGATGGAAAGTAAACACTTGGCTCCATTGAAGAAACCTGAGAGCTCACCATGCCTCTGAGGACCAGATGACACAGAGAAATCCCATAGTGTCCTCTTGGAGACTGGCCCTGATGTGAGTTGGCAATAAGGTGCTCCCAGTACTGTGACTAAAGAAGTGGGAGAGGCAAATGTACTCAACAGGCACTGCCACAGAGAGACCCCATAAAGGTCTGGGTCTGGTGCCACGGGTGCACATACAGGCTTCTAGCAGCTGCAGTGGTGGGAGGAAGGAACAGATCCTTGGATGATCTTCTCGCAGGGTCCAGCCACCACCTTGGAGCATCTCTCACCAACAGGGTCACTTGTGCACACAGTGAAGGGACCAAGGCCACATCATGTCAAAGGCAGGGCTTAGGACCTGAGAAGTTAGATGGAGAGCACTGCATTTCTTCCCCAGAGCTAGATGAAGAGTGTGTGGTTATGACCATGGCCATCAATGAACCACAAAGCCTTTTAGCATCCATTATTTGCAACTACTGCTGAGCAAACAAATGCGACCACATCAGTCACTGGGCCCATCCCCAGATGAAAGCTGTTCACATCAGCCAATGCCTCCCCCCCAGGAAAGAACAGCTGACCCTGAGGGAGTGTGGTACAAACCCATCCCCCTTTCCCTTCTGTAGGCTCGTCAGGAAGAGACAAAATGGGGTATCTCACCTCTCCCTCCCTCTATCATGCCCCTTTCAAGGGGGTCACCATCATCCTTGCATGATCACTGTGGGCCACATCTTCCTCCCCATGTCAGCTGAGTAAGTCCCACTCAAGGGCAGGTTTGGGAGACATGTGCATGTCCCCACCAGACTCCCGTTTGCAGCCAGCAGCATGGAACAACTGAGGTCCCCAACGTGGGCACCAACACTTAGAGGTCAGATCCATGTGAGGACCTTCCTTCAGCCCTGCGTCACCTGCCCTGACGTAGAGGAGGTCCAAGGCTGGGTGTCAGCCCAATGGGGGTCAAAAAGAGGAGGCTCTCCTGGGCAGCCACGGAGATTTGGCTGGCATCCTAAAGACTGGTTTCACTGAGCAGATGCTGGGCTCCCTTGGCAGAGCAGACAGCGAAGAGCCCTGCAGATGCCTCTTCCCAACCGCAGACCTGCCCTGGCTTCAGAGCAAAGGCTCGTGCTTTGCCGGCACGCTGGGGCCCCTGTGCCCCTCCGCCTGCTTGCCTGTTTATCCTCAGGCTTAACAAGGTGGTTTATTTATTTATTTTATTGGTCTTTCTTTCTTTTCTCCCCCTTCTATCCCTCTCTCTTTTCCCTTTTGCCTTTTTTTTTTTTTTATGAGTTGTGCCGCACTTCTTGGTAAAGCACTTTAATCCATTTTAATGCCCCAGTTCTGCTCCTCAGTGACAGCCCGGTGGTTAGTCTAATGCGTCCTGCTCACCTCGGGGTTACTAATGAGGTCACGGCGAAGGCAATCTCCAAACTGAATAATTCACTAATCAGATGCTGCAGACTCCAGTGGTAAAATTTATTTCTGACACCTAAACAGCAAATGGGTTTGTGGACACACACACACGCACGCACGTGCCTGCACGCACGATTCTTCTCTTTTTCTTTCTTCAGAGCTATTTTTGGTGAATCGGTTCTGTGCCATATATTTAATGACAGGTCTCACCACAAGGAAGACTGGCTCGTCCCAAGCTCAGCGCAAGGAGAAACTAGTGTGATGGGCAGGTGCATTGGGCAGCTCCATGGGGTGGCTGATTGAGTGTGATGAGACAAAGATCAGGGGACAAAGGCACTCTCGTGCCATGTACAGAGACTATCTGCTGCCAGTTTTCTCCTGGCCTTAGCCTTGGGGGAACTGCCTGGCCAGCTGCCTGGAGGGACTCATCATTGATTCAGATACAGGAAGCTAAGGGGTCTTGGGACTAAGGACTAAGGACTAGTTTTAGTCTTTTATCTCTTTATAGCTGGAAAATAGCAAAAACATGCATTGAATTGAAGCATGCAGCCTGTGGAGGGTTTGGTGCTGGCACTGCTAATCTCATACTCTATCCCCTCTAGGGCAAGTCTCCCAGATCTCCGCTCACCTCTGCCACTTTGTATTATCCAAATAACATCGCATGAGTTCCCTCTTGTCCTTTTTCGGTACTGGCAGCAATGTCCGTTACTTCTATGTGCCACCCCCAAGCATATCCAAGAGAGGAAACAGTAATAATGCAATTAATTAGTATTGCTAATAATAAAAGTCACAGGGAGTCATTAATAATAATTAACACTCCATATTCCTGTAGGAGGCAGCGGTCCGAGAAGTTTTGCTTCTCCGTTGCTAAGCCAGAAAACGGGTGGCTGTTGTTGTTACATGCCTGGTGGGTCCTCAGCATGGGGTGCATGTTGGCAAAACCTCCCCCTTGCCTTGGACCTGAACCAATATTGCCTCAGCAGACAGCCACAGCTGGAAAGCCCTGGGAGGCTCCGTCGGTGCCACCCACACCTGTCCTCTGCCACAGAGGGGCTATGTTTCTCCTGAAATTGCTGATCCTCCTCCTGATGGTTCTTCTGCAAGAGAGGCAATGAAGGTCTGGAGCTGTTTGGGTGGCAAACGGCTCTGTGGATGGGAAGTGCAAGGTCTGGAGGTGGCTAAGCTTTGTCTCAGGAGGATCTCATCAGGCATGGGAGGGCTGTGACACCTCTTCCAGCTGGATTTGGGTTGTGCTGGGGGGAAGAGAGGGCACAGAGCTCTTTCAGAGAAGAGAAGCTCCGCGTCAAAAGTATAAGCTGAAGCTGCTCTGAAAAGTGGTGGTGAGGACATGGTGATGGAGCTGGGCACATGGAGGGGCCCATCCAGGAGTCTGGCTGAAGGAGGAATAACCACTGGACCTGGCTGCAACATTGCTGAAAGCTTTGTCCCAGCCAAAGTGTTTCTTGGAAACAAGCTGGTTTCCACAGCCAGGAAAGGTGAGAGGACACAGGAGAGCAGGTCTGCAGATGGAGCATTAGGGATATGGGACGCTGAAGTGTCCAGGAGGGAAAATAATTCAAGCAGAGAGAGGACCTGAATCTGTGCTCCCCAGCCCTGAGCCAGTACCCTGCACACACGCCCAGCTCTCATCTCTCAGTGTCTGAAGGTCTGGTTTTCCACAGTAAAGAAACAAATAACAAAATCTGAGAGCAGTGATGAAGTCAGCTTTCTCATCCTGTGGCCAGCTCTAGTAATTACACAGCTAAGTGTTCATTTGTGATGGGACCTGTACAAATCAGCTATATGCTTTGGCACATCACCACTTTCCTGGAGATCCAGAAGATGATGTTAATCACAAAGCCCATTCACATCGGCTGCAGAGGCAAGGTGCAGGAGAGGTGGCTCGGTGGGCATGCAGGTCCCCCAGCCTGGCACTGAAACTCTGCGTGCAAACTTTTTTCATAACCCATCCCTGGCATGAGATGCTGCCGTGCTGGACCGAACGGTGCTGAGTGCCATGCTAGCAGCAGAGGGGATTCGTGGGTCTAAAGAGAAGCCTAGGTCTCCCTCCGATTTACGGGCTCAAGAGGAGGAAGAGCGGATCCTGACGGAGCCAGAGCAGCTGCAGCCGGTGGGGTTCCCTGCCCCAGACGCTCACAGCCCTGGCCGGGGAAGAGCTGCCGGGTGGTGACGGAGCTCCCACCCCCCTGCCTCGCAGGAAGGGTCGAGCAGGGGCAAATGAGCTCATCCTTGCCAGAAGTCACCCTTTGATGTCCAGCTGTTCCCCTGGGGTGCGGATCACATATGGCCCAAACGCGGAGCAAACCCTAAGATGCAACATGAGCAGGGAGTGAAATTCCCTTGCTGCTTCCTTTTGGTAACGCTTTCATGCTGACCCCTTTTTGCAGTGGTGTTTCAGCAATGCTTCTTTTTATGGCCGGGGATGAGGAAGCAGTAAATCCAGGTTCCAGGCAAGCAGCTAACACAGCATGGAGCCAAAATGGCCCAGTGATGAAATGTCTCAGCACAAGCACGACCTGACAAGATGCCATCTTTTCTGAAAAAGGGTCCACAGCGAAGCAGCATAAGCCCCAGTCTGGCTCTGGGGAGGAGGGAAGCATGCAGGGGACAACGGCAAGAGCAAAGCGAGGCAGGTACCACAAGCACAACAAGGTGGTGAAAGGGAAACCTCAAGCCCTGGAGAATCCGGGAGAAACAACCCTCACCAACTGGAGCAGCGTACCAGGGGCCAAGAGAGCCTCCTCTGAGTGCCAGGCACTGCCAGGCTCCCCGCCCAAGTGCTGAGCAAGATTATGTGATAAATGATTGCATTAGTCCGGACAGCTTCTCATTTTCCTCCAATCTGGCCTGTCTGCCCTCTTAGCACGAGGCTCCTGATAGCATTTCTCCCTTCACTGACTTCATTTTTCCTGTTAGGTTGTCAAGCTGTCAGGGGGAAGAAAGGAGAAGCATGGACAAGGTTGTTACTGTCTGTGCTCCGAGAACGTCCTGTGCCTCTGCTGTCTGCCCTCCCTGGCCCATCCCGGGCAGGTGCCTTCCCACCCTCTGCTCATCGTCCTTGGAGACCTCCCTGGGCATCACACGTATCCCCACTTCAGCTCAGAAGACAGTGGCTGCCTCTGCCTCTGACCATGCCAAGGATGCAGTTGGGTTTTGTAGAAATTAAGGTTAGAAGGGGTTTTGCAGACAATCTCTGGCTGAGGAGTTATGCATTGAGAACAGTTTTGGGAGAAAAGGCTCATGGCTGCTGTGTTGGGGTGCACAGATGATGCTTACAAGCCCTTCTCAGTGAAGCAGAAGCTCCTGTCCTGGTTGATTGTTGATGGAAGGAACCAAACTGATGGTGGGAACCAAGCCAAGCTTGTTCTGGTACAGCTTTCTTCTCTTCTGTACAGCCTGCTTGACATTTCTGCTGTGAAGACAAAATGGGGAGGTTGAGGGAAAATTAGTTTTCATCAGAGTCTGCTGTGTAATGTTCAGCTTGGCATCCAGGCAGCCATCCCTCCTGGCACCGAGTAGCACCATGGAGTGGAGGTGGTGGCTCCAGCGAGACTGTAGCTCCAGGGTCCTCTGGTCCAGACCAGGGACACAGTTAGGGTGAAACAGCCCCGTCACCCGGCATATCTCCAGTTCCTCCTAAGGCTTAGGGGTATGCTGGAGGAGGAAGTGGGTGAGCTTGAGGCTTGGCCTCATTTGGGGGAGAGACACACAGCGAGAGCTGAGCACTTGGATCTCTCCTGGGTCCTTCAGGCTGAAAAGGTAATGGTCCAGATGATATTTTAGCTACCTGGCTCCCACACATGGAGGTTTTTGAAAAACCCAAGTCTTGAACTTGATTTCCAGAAAGAATATTTTGCCTCTGCGGCAGCATTGTCAGTCAATACATGCTTCCTAAATACCAATGTCTTCAAGTCCAAGTATCCCCTAGATGGAGATCACAATAGCATGCAGAACAGGACTCTTCCCTCCTAATCCAAACTCTGTGAGAAATGTTCAACAGCTCCCCTGTGCTCTGCATCCCTGTTTCTCCATTTGCTAAAATGGCATGATAATAATATTTGCACTTTCCACACATGCCCAACACAGGTGACATGCTGTGAAATCCTTGAGTGGAAGATGTCCCATAGCTGCAATCCTCTCACCTGAGTGAGAGCAGCACTGGGAGCAATGGTGCTGGTACCTGCAGCATTTCTAGTATGTTTCCCTTCTTCAAAGCACTTTGCAAACATAAAATAACTCTCCTAACCCCATGTGAGGGAGCTGGGGAAGCCTAATTATTCCTAGTAACAGAGCACCCCTCGTTTTCATTTAGCACAGAGCGAGGAGGGACTTTCATGTCTTGTTCCCCCCACCACCCCTAGATAGCATTCCTTCATGTTGATACAAGGGTTAACAGCCATTTCTAATCGCTTTAGAGAGGCGGTTTAATTCCAAGGAGGCCCGTTCCCTGGACTCGCTCCCCTCCACTGCATTGCAATGAGCAGATCAAACAGCACCAGTTCCGAGGTGGAGATCGATCTGGGATGAGGGGAGCACATCCGCAGGCTGGGAGCACGGTGGAGACTGTGGCCAGCATCCTGCTCCACCAGTGCAAATCTTTGCAAACATTGTTAAGGAAGGGCTGAATTAGGATATCGGGTACCAGGGAGCAGGGGGTGGCTGCAGGCAGGGCTGCGCAGCCAAGTGATGGGGGAGTTGGGTGAGCTGGGATGTTATCACTTTGCTGCTGCTCTGTGGAAAGTGCCGAGCTCAGTAAACGCGGGGGATTTTGGCTTTTCAACACCAAGGAGAAAGCCACCTTCCCCATGTGGGGCAGGATCAGTTGCTGGGAAAGGCTGAGGCAGGGTAACAACTCTGGATGCCCATATTTCAGGATTGTTTAGGGTCTAGGCAAGAGGCCAGCATGGAGAAATTGGTAAAAAATTCTGAGTTTTTCTTCAAATACCTTCCCTTCACCCCCTCATTAGACTGCCTGTTTAGCTATTTACCTGCTAGATAGGTCTTTTTATTGAGCTTGTCAATACTTGCATTTGCACCCTTTGAAGTAGGTGAAGCTTGGATAAAGTGGCAGAAATCAGGTGGATCTGCAAAATTTCCACACACCTCATCATTCCAGATTCAACAGATGAACTGTAATTCAGGAGGAGAAAAATCTTAGCTGGAGTGAGGGGTCAGCTCAGAAGGAAGATACAGGGACATGGAAGATGTCTGGGAGACTAATTGCTAGATGTGGGCTTCCCAAGGAGCCGGTGCTTCAGCAAGGCTCTGGCAGGAGATGAAGAGGCAGTTGTGGGGTGCTCCGCTCCTGCCACAAAGTGGTGGGACCCCCAAGATGGAGCTTATAGACCCTGATGCAACCACAAGAAGGTGCAGCTTGAGAAGCTGCAAAGCCTCCCAGTTCCTCTGAACCAAATTTCTGCGCCGTAGCTCTCCTAGCTGTCACCACTGCCTTGCCCTGCCACGCTGTTCCCTGTGCTGCCCATCTGGGGACTGCTTTTGGGGTTTGGCTGGGTTTGGTGCCTGCAGAAAGCACCAGGCTGGTAGCTGGGGAGGTTGGAGCACCACGAAGGGGACCCCAGTCGCCTGCTGGAGGGGTCCCCACTGCTACTGGGAGGGGAGAGGACTCCTCTGCAGAGACAAGATCTCGTAGTTCCTGGTGTACAGCTATTTTCAGATAATTAATCTCTCAGAAGAAGGAGATATCAGTCACTGCAGGCACTGACGAGGTGTCAGCCTGCTGTTCGCTGACAGTAATTGCTTTTTCTCTCCCCCTCGCTGGAGGGAAACTGAGGCTCCTCCGTTGCTGCCAGCCCCTGCCCCAAACAGTCTCTTCTGCCTCTCTGGGGCCAGCTTGGCAGGGCCAGGGCTGGGCTGGGAGCAGGCAAGGCTCCCCACCCTCCTTCGCTACCTCCTGGCTAAGCCTGGGATGCCTTTCCATGGGATGTGCTCCCTCTCCTCCCTGCCCAGCTCCTATAGAGACATGGTCCTGGAAGGGACCTTGTGGGTCACGAAGACCGGCTCTGCTACTGATGAACAGCATCAGCCCCTAATCCCGATCATCCTCCTCTCTTAATTCTTTCAGGCACAAAAGCTCCAGTGCTTTCCCTGGTTTTGTCTCCTTTTCTGGCTGAAGAGAGGCAGGGACAGGGTGGGGGAGCGGCCCCAGGATTGGGGTCTGTGGTCTGCAGGAGCCATGCTAGGTCAGAGGGACCAGCAGATGTAGTAAGGCAGCGACTAGTTCTCTGCAGCAATAATTTCTTCTCCTGAGCTTGCCAGCTCAAGGGTTGGTGATTCTCCTTGTCCATCCACATTGTCTCCATCCTTCTTCCAACACTTTCTCCACCCTGGACACCCACAGGACTCAGCACCACTGAGACTTGCAGCCACCTGGGCACATCTGAGCTCCTCGGTGGCTTGTGAGTCCACCCCAAATGCTTTCTAACAGGGGCGCATCCCAGCCAAGCACCCAGGAAACCCACTTTATTTCCCACCACATGCCCCCAGAGTCTCTCTCGGACCCCATGGAGTCTGCGTTTAAGGAGACAGAAGCTACCATTAAAGGAAAAAAAGTTCCCATCCTTTTTCTTTTACTGCTTCTGTCTGGAAGGAGGGTTCAGCTGTCCCACAGGGAATGGCTGATCTGCATTTTGACAGGGACACAGGGCCCAGTGGACCATGTAAGTATCAATTTTCCAGAGTGGGCAGATTGTGTATAATTATAGACCATGCCAGGGTTTATGGCCATGGAGAATCTCTCCGACTGACACGAAAATGCTTATGCAGTTGTTTTGAACTTTTTCCAGGAGGAAGGGATCCAGCATGGGTCATCCAGCCCTCCCTGCCCCTCTTTTTGCCCCTCCAAATACCACATCACCCCATGCTCAGGGCTAAGGCTTGGGGGAAGAGTAACCAAGCAGTAAAGGGCTATAAATGCTAGAAAAGCAGCGTAACACTTTTCCTCCCTTCTCCAAAAAATGTACAAAGAGCAAGAGATTGGCTGAGACGCTTGACAGCTCTAAGAGAAGACTGCAGCTGAGAGGTTGCTTTGGGCCGGGTCATACCTAGCAAGCCCTGAATATAAGCACATTATAAAACATCTCCAGGGTCCTGGAGTGGATGGAGATGGACACAAGGACCTCCTCTGTTATTTCTCCTGTCTCCTCAGCACCAGTATTTTGCCAGGACCAACTCAAAGAGCAACCAGGCAAGTGCAAGCACAGGTCTGCCCCATGAGACATGGTGGAGGAGATGCAGGTCCTCGCACTGGCTGTTACTGGGATACTTGGCCTGGGGTCCCCTGGCATAGGCTGAGTCAACCTCCACCACCCTGGTCCAAGCAGCGTGGAAAAGGTCAGAGCCATCTCCAGGAACACAAAGCCAGTCCAAAACTTCAGCACCGAAGCTGGCTAAATGGTCCCACCTTCGGGTACAGCTCCCTTCTCACAGAAGTCCTCATCTTTCATAAAAGGAACTTCTCTGTGAATTACAGGGAACGAGCCACGTGAGACACCAGGCAGTCTCCTGAGCAATGTTTAGACTAAATCTAGGTTCTCCAGTGAGTCAGTAGCAAAGCAGGTGAGAAAAAAAAAATGCTTTTAGAAAAAAAGTGAGACGTTCTGAGAGAAGAAAAAAAGCCCTTAGAGCAGACATTTAATAGCATGGTCATAAAACAGTTGAATAAAAAAGGGACATGAAATAACAGGATTTGTGCAATCTTTTCTAATTTCTGAATCACCGCCTCTTCTGGGGCCGTAAGCATGCACTGGGGCGTCCACCCGAGCCCACCTCACCTGGGTAACCAGCCAGACACATCCACACTGCTATCTCCTTCCCCAGCCCTCCTCCAAACACCCCCTGGAGCATCTCACCCACAAACAGCGGGACTTCTCCACGCCCAGGATGTGTCAGAGAGGAGACGCTGGTCGGTGGAGCAGCAATGGTTTCAGATGGCCCGTTCGTGCCATTCCCAAATAGCTACCTCCATGTAGACACTCTTTGTGGGAGAAGAGAGATTTCCCTTCCAGAATAATTACTCCGCTTGGAAGCACACTAATTAGCCTGGAACAAAGTGGCTCGAGTGTCCGCATGGGGAGCTATTGTGGAATAGCTTATTCTGTCAGAGCTATTCTGGGCAATTTCCTCTCACAAACAGGCCATGAGATTTAATTTTCCTTCTTTCTACAAACAGATGAAAGGTCTGTGCTTACCAACCCCCACATCATCCCAGCCTTCCCTGCCAGGAGCAAGCGATGGGTGCAAATTGTCCTGAATTCTCCTCTCTTTGGGATTCCCTAAATTCCTTTTTTTTTTTGGAGGGGGAGACATAAATCAGGAAGATTTACACCACCAGGACTCTGGACCCTTTCCAAAGGGTGAGGTCTAACCCAGCATAAATTAACCCAAACAATGGCAAGTGAGGACAATGTTCTGAGCATCCCATGAACACGCCAAGGGCTTACGCAATACATGTTTACCAGACAAAGGAAAAGACAGAGAGGAAAAAAAACCCAACGCCAAGTGGCTGTGCAAACAGAAGTACCCTCTCTTAACTCAGTTTGCAGTTTTTCAAGAAATGCATTATGCGTTTCATTAGCCTGTAATTAAATTCACCTTTCCCCAGCATGCGAGATGGCAATGAAAAAGGGAAGGAAGATACTGGGGCAGAAGAGAAGAAAAGCCCAGAGTGCTCGTGGGGTTGTGGAGAGGCCTGGAAGGATGCAGGTGGGAGGACACTGGGGCTTTAACGCCCTGGTGCCCCAGTGCACCCAGGGCAAAGTGGTGAACATCAAGATAGACCCACCTCTAGCACAAATGTAGCCTTCTCACCTGGCTCTTTTGGCATCTTCTTGGCCTGATTCGTTTTCTTCATCTCCCTCCGCACACAGCAGGTCTTGCAGGTATGGAGAGGGAGAGCAGACTAGAAACACAAGAGCAGCTTCACAGCAAAGCAAGAGAGACATGGGAAGGACCAAGACCAGCTGCTCCAGGACATGAAGCAGAGGGTGGCTTCAGCTGCGGGTCTGAAAAGGCTCAACGAGAGCACTGCCAGCCTGGGATGGCTGGGGACACCTGGGACATGGTGCATCAGGGCACTGCGGGGACAGCGGGGGACAGCCGGGGAGCCGAAGGGCTTCGGAGAGCAGGGGACAAACCATCCACTTTCCACTGGGTAAAAGCACCACCGCTTTGATTTCACTTATACCTGATCTTCTCAACATCTGTCCCACTTTATGACAGCTCCCTTATTTAAAAATAAATCCTTGCCAAAAAAAATAAAAAATAAAAAAAACCCAACTCTGCAATTTGTTCCTCCAAGCCGGGCTGCCTTTCTGGCCCTGATTTTATCAGAGTGGAGACAGGCTGTCCTTGCAGAATGATTTTACCATCTTGAAAATGATTACAGAGCTGCACAATGCCTTCAGCTCACCATGTAATGATATTTTTATACGCTGTCTCGTTAGATCACCGCCCGGGTTGAGGATGTTTTCAAACATTGTCTCTTCATGGTCGGCGTACCGCAGTACCAGGAATAGAGTGACGAATTGGAGGGAGTTCAGAGGGCAGCGGCAATAATCAGAAATCTGATTTACAAGGAAATGTTAAGAAAGTTGAATCCATTTTGCTTGGCTAGAGCAGAGGACTGAGCATCCACCCACTAAGATCTGGAAGGGCAAGAGGCAGGGGCTGCGGAAGGTGGTACCTGGTGTAGAAGTAGAAGAAAAAATAATAAATGAAAAAGCACAGGTGCTTTCTCCAAAATATTTTGTTTTCAGTAGATCTGGTACGGATTCATGGAAGGATCGCTGCTGGAGGGACAGGAAAACTCAACTGGAAACATTAGGAAGAAAAGACCCCCTGGGGAATAGTTCTGCTTAGGCAGAAATGTAGATTACAAGACTTACCGGGTCTGCTTCTTCTCCAGCCTCCCTCCTTCCTAAACCACTGCTGACCGGCAGCGACAGCCAGCCATTAGTGACCCAAGCTGCTGCCAAACCTGCGAGCTCACTGTCACCCCTTGGAGTCACCTGAGCCCCTGTCCCCCGGCCCTGGGTAGGGGCACAGGGGGCCTGAATGAACTGAATGAACCGTCGTTATCCCTGCGAATAGAGTTCATGGCGTGTTGCACACTTGTTTTTTTCCCCTTTATAAATACATGTGCTATAGCATCGCTGCGCTCCGTGAACCGAGGGTGTGAGCAGCCTGTGATTAGAGGAGAACGAAATGCTGATTATGGGTTAATTAGCTAGGCTAATAAACTGCCTGTAGCTTCGTTTAGGAGAGAAACTGTATTTCATCACACAGAAAACAGTGCAGAACATGGAGGGGAAGAGTGTTTTTCTTTGAAAGGCTGAAACGCAGCCCCTGGGAAGGAGGGAGGGAGGGAAAGGGATGCCCTGCACGGCTGCAGAGGGACGCAGGCAGATGACGATGGGTGGAGGGTCTGGGTTCATTCCTGCTCCTGCCCTACATCCAGCCTGGGAGAG
This sequence comes from Mycteria americana, assembly GCF_035582795.1. NCBI lineage: Eukaryota > Metazoa > Chordata > Aves > Ciconiiformes > Ciconiidae > Mycteria > Mycteria americana. The sequence goes on along the minus strand of NC_134370.1, from coordinate 62,298,732 downwards.
CAAACTGGGGCTGCTGGAGGGGCTGGAGGAGCTGCAGGGGGAGGAAAGCCAAAACCACGCTGATGAGAAACGTCGTGTCCAGCCGTGGTCCCCAGCCCTGAAGTCCCATTTGTGGCCAAAGGAGGGTCGGGACCTGGCAGGGAGAGCATCTCAATGAGATGGGGCTGCGGGGAGCCCCGGCAGGAGCCAGGGTGAGGGGCAGGATCTTGGGGGGCAGAGCACTTCTGGTACTGGAGAAATGTAAGGAGTTTGGCCACACTTAGCCGAAGTGACATGTGTGCGAGATGACAGGAAAGGGACAATCCTGCCTGGGGGAAGGATTAAATGATCTACAGTGCTTACACAAAACAGTTGTTTCCATTGCTCATCTCTCTGAATCAGCTGTTCAGAGGTTTATCTGAAGCAGCTTTTCTTTCTTTCCTTTCTTTCTTTTTTTCAGTGGAGGAACTAGGAAACCCCAGCACTTGCCTGCAGTTTCCACTGCCTTCCTGGTGGCATTTCTGCTCCCAGATCTCCCCACGACAACCAAGTGCCCTGGAAAAAGCCAAGCTGGCTTCATCAGGCTCTTCCCGCAGCCCTGGCACCCAACCAGCCTGGCACCGCATCGGCCACGACCCCGCAGGGGCTGGTTATCTTTAGCTCAGCATCTCGGTCCGCAGCCCAGCTGTGGGCAGCACCCGTTTCCCCTTCCACCCTGTCATGATGGGAGCGTACGTGCGAGGCTCCAGCATAAAAATAAATCCTGTCCCATCATATTCCGGCATATTAATAATGACACTTAATAACTTCTGCTTAATAGCCTCCATATTTGTGTGGGAATCTGTGACACATGAAGGACTGGACATGCTTTCTCAGTACACGCAGCGTGGTTGCCCCATATGTCGTGCAGCTTGCAAAAAAAGGAGAGGGACAAACAAACGGCACTCTGGGAAAAAATAAATGCAGCTTTTAATTGAATTCCATGTTGCTGATAAAAATAGGGCTGACAGCTCTGGAGATCAGGGTCTTCTCGTTCCACAGTGGATATAAGCACCAGACGCTTATGGGTATGGCCAAATCCTGGAGGGTTTGAGAGGACTTCTCTTAGTGTGCATTGCATCCTCATGCCTCAGCCACTGTAGGTACCAGGAATGGGCCAGGGTTACCTGAGGATGCTCAGCTCTCGAGGGCTGTGTCTCGGCCATGCCCAAGCCACGCCTGTGGTTTGCTCCACGTATGGACAACAAATCTAATCTTGAGGGCAGCCAAAGTACATTCCTGAAGGGGCAGCCTAAATGTACCATGTGAGTTTAATGAGCCTGTTAACAAGCTGGATGGCCACCAAATAACGTCCTGTGTTTAGGATCACGCAGAAGCAGGAGGGAGTCTGAGGACAGCCCCAGAGGGGCTACTCTCTACGAGGATGGAAGACCTCAATATCTCCCAAGGAGAGCACTCGCGGCCACCGGGAGGGGATGTCTCTGCCAGGTGCCCAAGCTGGGTGAGGAAGGGGTCTCCTGTGAGGATCTCAGGTGGAGACAGTGTGGGGGGAAGCTGCTGGAAAGGCCCCCCCACGCCGTAGGCATGGGTTTCACCTACCTGAGCTCTCCCCCATTTGCAGCCCTGCTCCTCTCGGCTGGATTTTCCAGCACGGGTTATATTTTTGGCTCCACTCACTGAGCAATTAAAAACACTCATTTAAAAAATAGCAAAAACAAACAAACTAGAAATCAGTCAAACCTCATCAGTCAAGACTGCTCTGAAGCAACCAGCAGCTACAACCACAGAAAGGCTTTGATTCCCCACCCATCACCCTGGGTTTGGCATGAGGGAGAGTCATCTTCCCCACATAGAAGAGGCTGCTATTAGAATTTTTTACAGTCAAAATTCCCTTCTAGACAGAGCTGCATAAATCTCAGAGCACCTTTCCTTGTTGGGAGGAAGGAGACATAACCCGAGGTGACTCCCAGGGTCTGGAGGAAGGCCACCCCTCCAAACCATGCTGCCATTGTCCACGCAGCCCTAATGGTCCCAGGGAGAATTTTGTCACCCCACACATGGGGTTTCAACCACTTAAATCTCCTTCCTGTACAATAAGTAGGCAAGGCTAGAAATAATGGCGATGGAAATGGTGTTGGTGGGGACAGAGGTTCGGACATGGTGATTCAAAGGTTTTCCTACAAAATCTTTCTAATTGGGCATTTACCTAAGCCACATTCCCTGCCACACAAAGCCATTCTTAAAGCAGTGCATACAGCGAGGCAATTGCCTTTTTATTTTGCTGGTTATTATTCCTCACTGGAAAGGGGGGGGGGGGAAAGCTATCGCTGTGGATTTTTTATCAGGTTTCAGCCACTCTGCCTGATGTTCAATAAAAGAAAAGCTATCTCTGTTAGAGATGAGTAGCCCTTTACAGAACAGTCATCGCCTGCAAAGTAACCTTTAAGCACCTGGCTGTCTCTTAAGTTAATGCAGGTAGAGGATGGAGAGGAAGTTACAGTCACTTCTGTATGTTTGAAAAATGCAGCTATTTCTTTTAAAATTCAGCAGCCAGCCACACACACTTTGATTGGTTTCACTGATGTTGTTGTTTTCAGTTTTCCTGAAATCACTGTCCATCACCTTCCCCCCGCCTGGCTCAGCCACCCGAGCCCCTGCGCAGGCAGGAGGAGGGAAGCGGAGCCAGCCTGTGCTTCGGGGACCGGCATGGTGTCCCCTTCCCACCACTGATGCTCAGAGCAGGAAGCCCCTCAACCTTCCCTTTTATCAGCTCCTTCAAGAGAGCACAGAAGGAGCCAGCACGTCCCAAGCGAGGGTCTGGGCAGCAAAGGGGGGGCTGTTAGAAGGGCTAGCGTTGCACCTTGGTGTGCTGGTCCTCACCATCATGGCAGCTCATGCTGGCACATTCGTGCACCTGATGTGCTCTCTCTGCACATGTCTGAGTGTGACTGCGGCAGCCAGGAGTGGCCTCGAGGTGACAAACCATCCCCTGGTGCAACATGTGCCACCAGGCAGGCAATCCTGTCCCACCCAGGAGATTGGGATCTCTGTGTGCCTGCACCTGCAGATGCATCACACGCTTCTCCTAGGGCTCGCCATGACCATAAGCTCTCCCACTACAACCAACCCAGCAAGGTAAGTTCACGGCTAGGCTGCTAACATGGGCAGGGCTTGCCTAAGTCTTCATGGCAGAGCTACGTTAGAGCCTTTGGAGGCCTTTGGCGTGGCAGCCTAAGATGCCCCCAACCTTGCACGACAAAGCCCAACCCTTTTGCAACAGACATGGTCCCTGCAGTGCCATGCTCCTTCATGGAACCACCGCCAGGCTCAGGAAGTACAGCACTCAGGATACAGGGCTGCAGGATGGCCAAGCAAGAAGGACACACATGGGTCACCCACTGCATCCCTCCACGCGCATCCATCCCCATATGCTCTGAGCCACGTCAGCAGGGAAGAAACGCCCACAGCTTTGCTGGTCTGGCTCTACAGAGAGGGCTGGCAGAGCCCAGCCAGTGAATACACACGCGCCAGAGGAAACCTGAGCCTTCCCCATGCGACCCATGCCACGGCTGCATCCTGCTTTAGGAGGTTCAGGATTTAGGGTACCCCTGGCACCTACTGCATAAGTGACAAGCAGCTGTCAGCAGCTTACGGGGTCTCCGGCTGCCTGCAAATTTCTGCATTAAAGCTGTAAGCTCTCATGCCTCACTTGGGACCAATAAAACAGGATAGGGTAGAGGCTGTCGTGATAAATGGGGCATAAATCACACCTCCCCCTCCTCCTTCCCCTTCCTTGGGGGGAGGTGGTGCTGCCAGAGACTTTGCGAGCCCTGCCTCAACATGCTCAGATGGGTTCTCTTCTGCCTGTGCAGTCAATTAGAACTTCATCAGAAATCAATTTGCAAGGCCCAGCTGAGATGTACCTATAGATCAGGCAATGCCAAGTGATTATTACACTAATGGAATATTCCATTGATTAACTGAATATTTAAGTCCTGAAATGTAAGCCCCACTGTCTTATCCGTGGCTTGTTACGGAGCTGAGCAGCAGAGACGTTGCACCAGCATGAGGAGCTAACCTTGAGTCTCGCTCTTTTGGGGTGAAAGGCAGAGGGTCTGGTCCTGGTCACACAGGGGACATTTTTACCTCTTTGGTAGACTCCTCAGCCACCCTGAGACATCCCTCTTTCCTGTGACAGCAAAAATAATGTCCTACCTTTTCCAATAGGATGGGCTTGGACACTTGTCCTGACTGGGATGTTATGCAGAAACTGCATTCTGGGTGATGGGTGAGAAAGTCCATGCAAAATAACAAATGCACCTACAAAAAGCACGTGCAGTAGCTAACAAAATGGAGAAGACGCTGTTGGGTCTGTTGCTTGGACTCCTTCCCAGGGCTCTCCAACTGCCCTCCGCGGCTGGGCAGCACACCCATCGCACCCACCGCTTCCTCCCACACAGAGCTCCAAAAAGCCCAGCCTTTCTCTGCCTGTTGTGCAGCACTAGCTGGGATGGTCCAGCCCCGTCCTGGAGACAGCACTGCTCCTGTTCCCCAAGCCCAGGGAGGAAATCCTTGGTGATTTATTTTCTTTATTACACACAAGCAGATGTCAGGGCTGCAGATCATAGCCTGCAGGTCAGGAGGGTCATCCAAGGGTTTGCTGAGCTCCTCTACCCACAGCCCGAGAGCTTCTCCACACCACAAAAGTCTCAGGTGTCCAGAGGGCAAAGGTGGCCAGATGCCTCCTGCTTTGGGCTTCCGGATTTGCCGCATGGAGAGGGCCAGGTTACTTGTTCGGTGAAACACCTGGTTAAGTGCTTTGTTGGATGAAGGCCATAATGACCAAGAGAGAGAGAAATAAGACAGAGATAGGGGAGAAGGGAGGGACAGGAGCAGCAAGTGGAAGAGAGGTGGGCTGCAGCTGGAGTAATCATCACCGAAGGGCCCAGCGGTGTGTTAAGGAATATTATCCCTGAATGGTATTACATGATTAACTCAGCAGAGAGTGGTTAACTAGATGAGCAAGAGAGAGGACTCCAGTCCTCTGCACAGAGCTCCTGCTCCCATGCCAGATGGTGAGGCCTCCTTCCCCGACTTGAAGAGCACCGGCTGCCCATGCCCAAACCCTGTGGGCTGGCTGCTGGAAGAACGAGCCATCCGACCCAGAAAGGTCACCTCCATGGCGGATGTCCAAAGGACTGGAGAGCCATTTGCTTTCCTCCCAGCGGGGCTACAAGCATCCCCTCAAAGGCTTCTTCCAAGGAGGTGGTAGAGGCTACAGTGGTTGCTATTTTCAGAGACATCATTGCAAGGGTGAAACTGGATCCTTGTTCCCACCTGCTGCCTATCTGTGAGGCCTAAAGCGATGGCTGTCATACAACCATAGATGGCAAGATGCACATAGGCTCCCCATTGTTCCCACCTTCCCTTCTCCCTCTGCCCAGCATCTGCCCTTCTTCCTGCCCTAGGTATTGGAAAGGACCCTGGAACCAGCCAGGCTGAAGGGAGCACATGGAGAACAAGCACTGTGCCTCACTTCTGGCTGGAGAAGATCAAGTGTCCTCTCTGCACCTCAACTTCACACCCATCTTTGCACTGCCCTGCTTATCACTGAGGACTCCTGGTCTCCACTATTGCCCCCAAGGTGTACTGGGGTCTTTGGCCTGAGCTCTGGCAGTAGAAGCTGGTTAGCTGCTGTCATGGGAAGCAGCATTTTTTCCCCCTCCTTATGTATGTTTTTCTGAACAGGAAGGTAAAAGTAAATGGAGAGGAAAAACAAGTATTGATGGAACAGCTAGAAGGGAGAAGAGAGCTTTTCATCTCACTGAGAGACCTGACCTTTCAGTGGTAGCTTCAAGAAACCTCAAGCAAATGTGCTTTGCTGGCATTTGCTGCAGGTGAATTGTTGGGAGTTTTCATCCCCTCTCTCAGGAGATAACGTCTAGACATTTATTAACTTGCAGGCTCTGGGTGTCTTGGAGACCTGAGGAGTCTAGAAACCCCCAGCTGGTGAGATCAGGCTCTGAAAAGATGCCTGAAGCCATGGCCCTCAGTCTTTTCTCAAGCAGCGGATCCCTATGAAACCCAGCATTTCTCCTGCTCATCAGACCCTCTTGCCCTCATGTATGGACCCGCGAACACGGCTGCAGTGGAACATGACTCTGCAGTGGCCTCACGCACCACTCGTGGTCTTCAAACCACACTTTCGTCGCAAAACACAATAGACTCATAAAAGCAGCACGGAAAGATGGGCCAGAAATGAAACACATTCCACTGGGTTTGGGTTCGCATTTGCAAAAGAGAAGAGGAAAGTTCATCTGTGCTGGCATAAAACCATATACAGCCCCTCCTCTCCCATAGCAATGAGGAGCAAAGTGTCCAGGCTGCTTTCCTCGCAGGGGAGGGCTGGTAGTCCCAGGCATGCTGCTGACGCCAGGAACCGAGGGGGGAACTGGAGATCAGGCAGTGAACGGGGTTGTGCTGTTGATCAGGGAGAAATGAGACGCAGAATGATGGAGAACGCATCTTACACGTCTGGCCTTGAGTTCCCTTATCCTGTCCTCGGCCAGAGGGATGCGGGAGGCCCACGGCAAAGGTATTAGAGCAGCAGCGTCCGGACACACGCTGGGGGAGGCATGCAGTCCGTCCAGACACGGGCCTCCATCTCCTGCTGTGTGCGGAGCAGGAATCTCTTTGGCAAGCCCTGAAACACGGCTCCTGGGGCGGAGGGCAGCAGAAGCAGCCCAGGAGCCGGCAGCGCAGCAGGCTGGCTAGTGCAGGGTACCACAGCCGGTTCAAACAGCGGTCGCTGCTGACATGGGGAGAAGAGATAACAACATTGAGCGGGGTTTGCTGGCCCCCGGGCAGTGCACAGAGGTCAAATGCTGTCCCCGTGGCTCCTGCCTCGCCTGCAGCCTCCTGCCACGGGGCTGCTGCAGCGGCTGAGTGCCCATAAACACATGCACCATCTTTCTTTCCCTCTGCAATGAGCGCAAGCATCATTGATTTTTAGAAGAATCCGCAGGCCTCCCCGCAGAGGCGTTTTGCACAAAGGCAGGAAGCCTGGGGTGGTTTTTCCATCCCGGTAGCCCTGCAAGCGGAGCAGCAAGGCTACCTCCCTCAAGCTGTAGGGAGCCGATCCCCCCGGGGTCACGCCAACCCCCTCCACCCCAGCCTTGCTAGATGAGTCAAGGCAGGGGGAGAGGAGGCAGAGATGCAGTCCTGCCCACTGCAGCCCCACAGCAGAGACCCAGAGACCCTCCTTCTGCCCGGGCAACCTCAGCTTCAAACCTAGAAGACGGGGAGAAGAAATGGAGGTATCAAAACCATGGCATGAATCGCAAGGAGATTTCAGACTGATAAATATTTCAGACTGACAACTATTCCTGTCCTTGAAAGTTCATTCATCAAACTCTCAGCAAGGCCTCCACATCCCAGGACCATAAATACTAAGACCTATTTTAACAACTGCTTTCAGTGTGGCCAATACCAAAAGTATGGAAACCTGTTACAGATCAACCTATATCCTTGCATATTGCGGTGTAATTTATTGCACATATAAAGGCTATATTCAAATATACTTCAGTTGTAACTACAGTCCCTGACTGCGCGGGATCCATTTGTGAGCTGATTGTACCTTGTTTAGATATGACTCCACACAATGATGATGATTTGGAAACAATGGCAGGCATTAGTATCGCAGCAATATAAGCAGGCTTGGTCTTACGCACAGGAAGTTTTACTGTCTGTCTGTGGAGGGAAAATTTGATCCAAAATCAGGAAAACCCGCTTGCTGTCAGGAGAATAGAAATGTTGGAAACTTGGAGCTGTGATACTCTCCCCTCCTTGGCGCTGATGTAGTTTCTGAGCAATGATACACCAGCTCATCCCTGACCCCTGCAATGGGTATCACAAACTCCAGCAGGCAGGCACAGGTCCTGCTCCTGTTTCTCTGCAAGCCCTGAAGGACTTGAGGGATTGGTTTTTGTGCGGTATTTGATAGTTTTCTCCTTAAATTAGCCCTGAATTTTTGGGTTGCCCAGATGGTCCCCACATGATGGAGCAGAACCGGGAGCCTCTTGCTAAATGCCAGAGTAGGAGGGAAGCACAGAGCCCTTCATTGCACCACATCCCTGTTAGCGATAGCCTACGACGATAAAGGGGAAATTTGCTCTGCTCCTTTCCGTCCCATGAATAAATTCCATCCCCAGATCCTTACACCAGCCCCAGACAGCGACATCCCAGTGCTGAGCAGCCGCTGGGCTTCTCGGTTCCCACCTCCAAGCACCATCTTGGCTACGAGCTCTTTAGGCAGAGCCTTTGCCTACTGGGCGCTCTTAAACACATTTCATTCATGAATTAAGTTCCTGACAGCCCATATCTCTATGATCAATATGTTTGTTTATTAGTAGCAGCTGCTGTGTTTTAGCAAAACTGGAGGGCTCCAGCAGGAGCAGTGTGCTCTAACCGCAGAGCAGGGCTTGGGACGGGGAGGAGAAGGACCTCCTGCTGGCAAATGGGAGCTAGGCTGGATAAGATTTCAGCTAATGACCCTTTAATTGAAATCACTGCTCGGGACAGATTGCTCAGCTCGGGGATATCTGCACTGATGGCTCCCGGTTTGGCCACTCCTGAGATGAGTCCATTAACTCAGCAGCAGTGAACAAAAGCAAGCGAGGGGTTGTCCGTTCCTAGCAGAGCTGATCTGCACATCCAAGGAAGCCCAAGTCAGCAGCTGGTGTAAATGGAGACCCGTGCAAAGGGAGGAGAGGGTGTGCAGCTTGTTGGACCTTATGCTTCTGCTTCACTGTGTCTGCTGACCCCGGCTGGATGTGGCCCCTACTGTCTCATTCTGTGGGCAGGGATGTCCCCATGTGCTGGTCTTCTGTGCCCAGGAAGGGAAATCAGGACACCTGGGCCTCATCCCCAGCTCATGGTGTGACCTTAACCTTCGCTTTGCATTCGCTCCACCTTCCTCTCTCTCAGTCTCACTGCATGGAAGTTGCAAGGCAGTAATATGCTAGGTAGTCCCATGCAAGGCAGTAATATGCTAATACATGCTAGGCAGGAAGATGGACACAGCAGAGAAGAACAGGAGCTGGAGAGAAGGGAAAATCCTGGTCTCCTGTCTTCTTGTGCAAATGGCAAAGCAAACTCCCTCCCTGAGGTCCCTTTTCACTTTGCCTTCCCTGCCATAGCAGCACGGGCAGCATCGCACAGGAGCGCAGGCACAGGCAGGACTCGCCCCGGCTGCACCGGCAGCGCAAGCCAGCCGCTCCGGACGAGGGTGAGCCGTACCCACCTTCACCCCCGCCATCAGAGCAGGGCATGTGTGTGGGTCTATGCTCTGTAAAACTGGAGACCCTTCCCCACCGGGCAGGCTCCAGGTGAAGGGCAGAACATGGCTTTCCTCCCCAGGGAGGCTGGGGAGCGGTGATATGAAACTCAGGATTGGCACAAAGTCCTCGACAGCCACAGAGATGCTCCAAGGTACGGTTCCTGCTCTGTGCATCTGCCTCATTCCCAGCCAAGAGGGAACCTCCCCGTCCCCAGGGACCCTTTGTATCACAAGGTTTATTATGGGACAGAGAGTGCTAATGAAACCCGGGCTTGTTAGATGTAGGCAGCTCTTTTGGGCCTGTTTTGTAAGTGGAAATGTTGATGTGTGTCTCTTGCAATGCAAAGAGATGTCTGAGTGCACAGAAAGGAGGGTTACGAACCTGCTTTGAATGCATTTATTATTCCCATTAATTACTATGCCTGCTAAAGAGGACCAGCTGTTCTAGGAGGCTGTGGTACCAATTTATCAGGAGAAGATTCCAACAGAAGTCGCAGAGAGTTTTCCTCTGAACTTGGGAGGATGGAAGATGGAGGGTTTTTAATTAGAACTTGTTATTAATGGGAACGTAGCAAATTAAAAATAGTCTCCCTCCCCCCCTCCCTATTATATGAAGCTCTGATCTCAATTAGAAAGATCAGGGACTAACCATTGAATGGGAATTACTGAGATGAAAACTGATTGAAAGACAAAAAACCAAAGACAGAGGCATCACAGGGAGAGAATGGAGACGGGGAGCGGCAGGACCGGGGAAACAATGAGCAGAGGTTGGCGGAGGCTGCCTGCAGCTGCCGGGCGTCAGAGGCACAGCTGAGAGCTGGTGGCTTTTTGCTTTCCCCTGAGGCGAGGACACCCTTCCAGGGCTGCTGCTGGCAGGGACTGTCCCATCTAGAGCCGTGGCAGCTCACCTCTGTTTGGGCTGGGGCTTGAGACATGCTGCTGGGCATGGTTTGTACCCCAGCTTTGCAGGCTCAGCAGAGTGGGACCATAGGGTCTGGCCAATATGGGCATTTCTATAGGAAGGGCAGGTCCCTGTTCTCAGGCTCAGGGCCATCTGGGGTGTTTCTGTGCAAGCCCACTGGCGGATACAGGCTCCTGTCTGCTTGTCATTGCACCTGCAAAAGTGTCCCATCTCATCTCGCCTCCTTTCCCCAACCCTCCTCCCATCTCACCCCACCATCGCTGTATGGCCCCAGCCCAAGGGTCCTTGCCCCAGGCTCTGCCCTCATGCAGGCTATGAACAAGGCTACATCACGCCCCCAGCTCTCCGGTCTTGTACTGCTGGTTCCTCAAATCCAGCAGCACTGAGGATGCTCTGGAGCTGCTGAGTTCTCAGCAATAAATGATCAAATTTATTGGCCCTCTACCCCAGGAGCTGCAGCCCCACCGCCCAGGCGTGGAGTGGAGGCTGGCTGCAGGACCAGTCCCTGCCGAGTCTGGGTGGGCAAGGAGGGGGCTCTGTGTTTCATTTGGGTTTTGCCAATCTGAGTCATGGCAGGTTGGGGAATGGGCGGTCAGGAGTCAAACCTGGGGTGATGCAAAGGGACGGCTGGGTCTGACCAAACCCATCTCCTGCATCCCCCTGTTTGAAAAACTTGGTTAATGAACTCTTAATGAGAATCTCATCTGTGCCTTTCTCTGGTCACCTGTGGATCAGAGCCCCGTCTTCCTTCCAGCAGATAATCCATGCCATATTCTAGGGCAGGCAGGGACCTTAGGCTGAAATTACAGCCTTGCTTACTAATTGCTGCATGTTCTCTCTCCGTAGGTATATCATTGCCAGCAATTAGCGCAAAATCCTTTCCCACTCTTGTTAAGTTCCTGTGCTGCAGTTAAATACTCCCAGATCCCATTTAAATGATTTCAAATGCAATTCATTCTGGCTCGTTAAATAATTCCACAGCAGTGTTTGTCGTCTTCTCTCTCTGTTTTCCAACAGCCACTTTCTCCCAGAAAGAATACGATGACTGAAGAACAGATAAGAAGGGGGAAGGAGAAGCGATATGAAAACTGAGAAATTTAGGGTCCATCCTCTGCACCCATATTTTCACTTTTTTTTTTCCTTCTTCTCAGGCTGAGACTTATCCTGGTAGCTGGATTTTGAGTTCTTATGGCCTAGGGAGAACAGGTCATGCCAGGGCTCTGCCCATGGCATGCTGCACCGTGTAACCAACACAGGGAGCTGCCTTGTGCTTCCCACTGCACTTTCCTGCGTCTAGGACTGGATGGGCAGAGTTGAGGGTCAGTGAGACAGCAAGCAGCTGCCCAGGTCCAACCCAGGTTACCCTGGGGACAACCTGTCTGTTTCACATGTGTTTCTCCCATTTCCAAGCCTTACCCCTCCTTCCCCCATCTTCTCCTCTTTTCCTTCCTGCACCAGCCAGCTTCTGTCCCCGTGTCCCCATTCTGCTCGTCCAGTGCCCCACAGCATTGCCCACCTCTCCTAGAAGACGTGATCTTTACCTTGACTCCCGCATTAGGTGCAGAGGTAGTGGAGGGGGGAGGCCAGGATGGGCTGAGCTCGATGCCTGCCTGCCATCACCATCACACGGCATCCCACGGCATTTGTCTGTCACAAGTCACGGGACACGGTCACAGTCACAGGGTCCTGCCCTTTGGCCAGGGTTGCATACACCCTCAAACACAATCCTCATGTTGTCCTTCCCGACGTGGCCATATTACACCACCTTTTGGTTTCATCTCCTCGTGGCACTGCCAAGTCTCACACGTATGCTGCGCACTTCCCAATACTGGATATTTTCCCTAAAACCCCAGTTCCTGGAGACAAGTGATTCAGCGAGACTCTCAGCTTTCAGTTTATACTGAGAAAAAAAAAAAATTTAAAAAAAAAGGAAAAGTTCTAGTTCTCGTGGCTGGGGGAAAAATAAATAAAAGCTGTGAGTGTCATTTGAGTGCAACCTACTGGTTCCAGAGCCAGAAGGCAAGTGGAAAGAAAACAGCATTTAATATCTTTGTTTGAATTTGGAGACCAGACTCGCGAGCTCTGAATGTCTGGGGTCAGCGGTATGGCATCTGTTGTGCCTCTGCGCCGGAGAGGAGGCGAAGGAGCCAGGCTCGTCTCCCTAGGCAGATCTCTGTGGCTCCACAGCCAGGGCTCTGCTCAGCAGGACGAAGGACATTGTGGCAGGGAAGAGCTCCCCGTCTCCATCAGGAATATCCAAACTCCCACTGCAATTTCAGTACCTTCTTATTTCCTCCTGTATCTGCATGAAATGCTGCCGCCTTGCTAAATTTGATGGCTAACCCGTTCCCACCCAGAGACATTACTTGAAGTGATCTCCATATGCAGCTTGATAAGTCAGCGGCTTGCAATCTGCAGTCCTTGAGGCCTGGGGGGTCCAGCGACTACTTGCAGGGAGTCGTGAAAAGGTTGCAAAGAAAAGCAATTTCCTTTCTGCCATTCAACAGTCTGCGGCTGTGTTACTGTCAGAAAATTTGTAGTGGTCCTTGAGTTGACGAAGCTGAAAGCCACTGTGCTAAACGCATTAAAGATCCTGTGCGATGAAAGGTGGAAGAAAAGGGAGAGCGCTGTCAACAGGAGGGCAGCTGCCGGACTGCCTGTCGCAGGAGGAGGAGAAGGACACGTGCGTGGAGGGATTCACAGGGTTCAAAACATGACTTTGTGTTTATTGCTGCGTGCGTTTGTTTGTTTATGCCAGAATGAGTTTCGAGTGAGGTGCGTGGATGAACTCCTCAAGCCACTCTGTTTCCAGGGTGGAAGCAGATGACATTGAGTGCTCACAGCTAGCAGTCCTCCTGAAAGGATGGGATGTGAGTTTGGTCGGAAGGGAATTAGCACTGAAAGGGCTGAAAGCAAACCAGAACTGTCACAACAGTGTTCACGCAGTAAAGTTTGCTACTGAAAATCAACTTGGCTAGCCACAAACCTCAGACTGGGATGCCATCTTATTCCCTGGCAGCCATGGCATTGCAAGGATGGTCCTGAAAAACACCCTCTAAAATAAATGGGGCAATGTAAGGGAAATCTCTGCTTGAAAAATGTGTGTCCCCATCTGTTAAACAATATTCAGGTGCTCCTGCATTTATGCTTCCTCCAGATTTATGCAGCGATGGCTTTCGAAGGCAGATTGTCTATGAGAAGAACAGATGGAGGGAACAATCCTCCCATCCAAGCTTTGCACCAGCACTGAATAAGTTTGTAATCTGGTTCTTGTTTACAGAGCCAAGGCTTCAAACTAAGCCCCCTCTGGTCTGACTCGCTGGGTAGCTCAGGAACCCGTGGCGGAGCTGAGATAGTCCTGGTTTTACTTACTCTTTTCTGCTGCTTTCCCATCCAGGGCTATTTTGTGAATGCAACAACGCTGTCAGGGATGTTTTCTGCATGGGCATCCACTGGGGTCAAGAACGTGGGCCAAAGATAACAGGGCAGCCAAGCCGAAATTTCCTTCTTCCCCATCAATACGGGAGATAATTTTTTCAGGTGTCTGAGCCAGCTTCCCAGGCTTCATGACCAACTGGTGAGCAAAGTCTCTCCACTATCCTGAACCCTGCATCAGCACAAAATTTGCTGTAAAATGGAAAAAGTCATTTAGTGGAAGCAAAATAATACTCAGTCATATCGGCATCTTAGCTCCCAATTTCTGTTTTCTGTATCTCCGTCGATGTTCAAAGGAAAACAATGTGATTGTTAATTACAAACTCTTTTGAATGCATGAAAGAAACCGTTTCAGAGCCAGAGCCAGCCGGAGGCAGGAAAGCTGAGAATACGACGTGTGCCGAACTGCTTTAAAGGGCAGAAAGTCCCATTGTAATTAAGGCTGATGCAATCGTTATAACAGACACAAGGTGGAAATGTTACCTTGCTTAGCTTCCCACTTATCTCTTCTCTGCCTATTGGGTTTTGCTTTGGACTAGGTGGAAAATGCTGAAATATCAAGGGAGTGCTTTGCATTTCAAAGAAGTTAATGCATAAGTGATGGTGTGATTCATTAGTCTACCGATGCATTGGTGTTCCAGAGTCCACGGATAAATCAGCAGCCCTTATTGAAAGCCAGTGCTCCCCTATGCTCACCTTCTGCTGGCCAGTCGGAGGAGCACAGGAAGGAAGAGACCAGCTGAAGTCTGGCAACTCAGCCTCGGTGGGAAATAAAACGGAGCTGGAGCTTGGTGCAACAGTTAATGCTCAAAACACAGTTGCTTTCCCCTGCTCCAGATGATCTTTTTAATCCCCTCATGATCCAGCCCACCATGAGGAAAGCAATCACAACAACCTGATGATGTATAGCATGAAAGAGAAGCACATAGCTGTAAACAGAGGAGTCTGGATGCAGTACAGGTACAAGGTAAAATATATATAGGCATGGAGCGAGGCGTGCGCAGCATCCCCGTGAATACTGGGCAAGGCGGGAACAGGCTCAGACGCAGGCACACAGACGTGCACCACATGCATATGGAGACAAGTTGCCAGAGGAGGTCCGGGTATGAGGCACATGGACAGCTGTGAAGCAGCAGCTCACAGGGGAGGGATGCTCGGAAGGTCCCAGGGCCAGCCCTGGGCACGGTGCATTCCTGGGTTCTACATTCATAGCTCACTTCCTAGCAGAAGGTCCCACCTGAGCAGGACCACCCCTCTCCGAGCCCACCTGGGGCTGGAGAAGATGTGGAGGATGGCAGTTAACAGCAGAACATCTGTGGGGCAGGAGAGGGGGGACAGTGCCTGGAGTACGTGTAGGAGAGCAGGGAGGAGAGAAAAAAAGGATGTAAAAGACAGACTGGATTAGACACGCAAACCCAAGGAGGCCTTTGGACAGAGCCATGTGGAGGGGCTGTAGGAAGGTCCCAGGAGCCCAGGACGGCTTGCAGCACCAGTTCACGGTCACCTGCTCATCACCAGAGAGGGACTGCAGAGCCTAGTGTGCTGGTACCTGCCCAGCCAAGGACAGCCATGCCACTGCCACTGCCACCTCTGACTCCCCTGGCCTCTTCTCTGCCAGCAGCATTGCCAGAAATCACCAGCACCCCATGGCCAGAGCTTTACGCCTGCTGGCTTGCACTTCCATCCACCCTGACAACAGGGCAGCTGCCTGCTTTGCAGTTCAAAGGCAGCCTGCTTTCACTTACCAGCTGGGCCGAGGCTAATTCGTAGGGAAGGAGATAGTGCAAGTAATCATCTGTGGTTACTCTCTCCTCTGGTCTGCTGCCCACATGCTCCGTGGGACTTGGAAGCTGCAGGTCGAAGGGGCTGGCAGGCAGGGCTCCTCTCCCAGCTGAGCAGTTGCTCCATGCTTCTCAGCCAAGGCTGCTGCTGTTGGACCCCTCTTCAGGACAGCCAGCCAGGCTGTCTTCTCATTGCCACCTCTTGGAAACTACTCAAAGGGGAATGTCCCTTTGCTCAACCCTGCTCTGCTCCCCTTGGAGCCCCCCAGAATGCTCTCAGCCCCCCCATGACTGCCTTTCTCTGCCCCTGCCCTGGTTTCTCGCCCACATCGGTAAGCCAAACCATCCGGGGTGCTTTCTTCTCCCCTCTCCAGTCCATGTCCTCCAGCTTTATCCACCTGCCCTCACACTCCTTCACACCCAGCTCCTCCTCCCCGAAGAGGGACGCTCGGAAACGTGTCAGCTCCATTGCAGGGAAACGCTCCCGTGGCTCTGCTCCTCTCTCGACCTAGTCCCAGCCACACGTCCCCACATCAGCAGCTCCATGCATGGCCCAGCCCCTTCCCTCCCAAGGCAGCAGCAATGCTCCCAGGGTGGTTTTTCTCCTCTGCAGGAGTCGTGCCGGCATCAGTGCCCCCCAACAGCCTGCTCACAGCCCCCAGCCAGGAGACTGCCTGACCCCAACCTAGCCACGCAATTATTTTGTCCCCTCCAGCTCCAGCCGCAAGGAGCAGGACGGTCAGTGGTGACACCGTGCCCAAGCCGGTGGCTGTTCCTAGGGCTGTGGTCTTGCTCCACATTGTGGCTCCGCTCCTCCTCCTCTGCTCGCAACCTTCCTCCTACGGGAACCGGTGACTAACGCTGATGGCACACGCTCCTCTCTGGCGTGCATCATCCTGGTGTGCGTGGGCGTGCGAGGGTGAGAGAGCGAGCGCGCGAAGGAGGGGGGGAGCGTGCTTGCGAGAGTGTGAGACAGGCTGCGGGAGCCTGCATGTGACGGTGGAGGGGGGGACAGCCTGGGACCCCAAGGGCAGCCGGGCTCCCTGGCTGGACGCAGCGAGAGCTGGGGACGCAAAGGGACGTCCAGGTGGTGCTTTCCAGCGGGACATTGCTCCCAGGGTCTTGCTCACCCAGAGTGAGTGGGGGCACAGACCTGAAGGAGCTGGAAGCACTGGGCTCACTGGAAAGATTGGGACTCCTGGGTTTCTCTTACGTGAGAAACAGAGCAGCAGGCCAGGCAGAATGGCTGAGACCTTTAGGGCAAATCATGCCCCAGCCCCCTGCCTCAGTTTCCCCCTGGACAACGCTTAATATTGCCACAGCGTTATTTTAAAGCGGTCTCCCAGGCTGCCATTCTCTCACCAGCATGGTGCAGCTCCAGGAGTTGATACGACACAGCTCACGATGCACCCAGCCATCAGCAGTGACCGCGCAGGTTGATGTGTAGGAATAAGGAGACAACGGCAGGGTCCAGCATTGCCCGGTGTCCCTTTTGTGGGCTGCTCCATCACCCATGGGGTGTCAGACCCTCACGAAAAGGAGCCGCTCGGGGTCAGACACAGAGGAGACCCTTCCCTCCCCAGCAGTCCCATCAGTCTCCGTTTAGCCCCATGCCCCGTACAGGGCACTGGTTGGTGGCTCCTGGGGGACACAGGGTGCTGAGGGATGCAGGATGCTGAGGGAGGCAGCCCCAGGAAGCCAGATCCATGCAAACTCAACCCTGTCACGGAAAAGCGCATTGCACTGAGGTCTCTTCTCGCCTGCTGTGTCCTGGCCAGCCTTTAGTGCCTGCCTGCAATTCATCTGTGCATGGGTGCTCTCACGGAAACCTTGGATGCTGCTCCCAAAGGCTGCAGGACTCCAGCCAGGGCTGCCCTTGCTCTGTAGGAGGACACAGCTGGTGTTTGTGGCCAGGATGCTGCTGTGATCTCAGGCTTTGGCTGCAGGGTAAGTCCCAGCATCCAGGCCACCAGGTACAGTAAAGCCCCATCTCCAGGGTCCGCTGTCCCCTCAGGCCAGTATGTCATATCATTTACGGCAGCCACGAACTGGTTTTGGGGACTCATGCCACATCTGCCCACTTTCAATCACCCCACCACACGTCTGCCACCCATGCATGGCCGGGACAGCCGGGAGCGAGGTCCTTCACCCTCATCTCCTCTTGTCACCCCGGGTGCACCTCCTCGTCACCCCGCCGCAGGGAGGCTGTCCCGTGAGAGGGCAGGCAGTGCTCTTAAACAAGACAGTTAACCATGCCTCTGTTTTCCAGGCACACGGGCACGTGTTTTGTTTTTTACAAGTCCACTTAAGAGCGGAGGAAGGGGCGAGCTGCCGGCTGCCGTGCCGGCGTCCCAGCGGGCTCCGGCGCCCCGCGCTGCCAACCACAGCCCAGCGAGCCTGGCGTAATGGCCTAAAGAGCGGCGAAGAAAGCCAGAGCAGCCTGCTAATGCGAGCAGAGCAGACAGCGCTGCCCGCGGGCTCCTCACCCCCCTCCTCTTCCTCCTCCCTTCGCCAGAGCCCTGCCCAGACAGGGAGCCCAGGGAGTCTGGTTTTCTCTCTCCCTCGAGAAGACCCCGTGCCCTGACGGCCCCGACGGGGCTGGATGGGGAGACGGGACCGGGCTGAGGCCAGGGAAAGCCTCTCCTCCCACCCTGCGTCCCCCCGGGGGTTCCTCCGACGTGGCTCCACCATGCCCTCACCCTGCCGGCTCCATCCGAGCCAGGCTGAGGGACACAATGTCCTGGAGCAGCGAGGAGGGCAGCAGGATCAGGCCTCCACCACAGCCAGCTTGGAGGCTGGGAGCCATTTAATTGACTGAGGGTCTTAATTACCTGTGCACTGGATAGAACCCATGGGGAAAAGAGTGATGGGCAGGCAGCTGGACCGGCAGGTACAAGATAAGGAAGGTTGTCGGTGAAGGTTATGTTATGGAGCGAGTGCCACTGAAACCGCGTCTGACAGGCGCCGTTCTGCACGCTGCCTGTCCACGGGCAGGTACAAGCCATCAAATGGGACCCACCTTTCCTTCTGCAAAGGTCCCCGGACAGACCCTACACAGGGCTGGAAATGCCACCTCGTCCCAGCAGATATTCTGGGTCTTTGAAGACTGGATGGGGATGCCGGAAGGAGCAGCTCACTGACAGGTAACCCGTGCTGGAGAGGAGAAACCATTTCTGCTTGTTTGGAAGGAAACAGAGTGCCAGCTGTTGGCAGCCGAGGGCAGGTTAGACCAAGTCCATGTTACCAGGCAGGAGGCGGATTCAATGGTCGCAGCCTTGGCCCTTCCATTTATCAGAAGAGCATTGTCTTCCAAGGGGACGGGGATGGATCCAGAGCACAGAGGGCAGAGATGGAGATCCCTCACCCAGGTCTTGCCCAGATCTCACCAGAAACATGCTATGGGACAACAAGGATGGATTTAGGGATGCCGAAGGTGTTCAAGCCTCTGTTTGCGAAGTTTCAAGGCACTACAGTCAGCAAA
Organism: Mycteria americana; assembly: GCF_035582795.1. Classification (NCBI taxonomy): domain Eukaryota; kingdom Metazoa; phylum Chordata; class Aves; order Ciconiiformes; family Ciconiidae; genus Mycteria; species Mycteria americana. Next base: position 62,279,797 of record NC_134370.1, on the reverse strand, counting down.
TGTCAAGGCAGCAGGTCAGCATCAGCTTTGACGTAGAGGATTTCTCAAGACCTAAAGAATCCCCTCAAAGGCCCCCAGATCTCAAACCCCATCATTGACCTCATGACCACCGGCGGCACGTTTCACTACCTAGCAGCGGTGGTGATTTGTCACATAAACCTTGTCCATTGGCAGCAGGATGGAGCCCCAACCAGGAGGTTTCATGGCGGGTCCTGAGCAGTTTTTGGCACCTCCTGTTTGGATCAGAAACACAGTCCTCACAGGCACCTCCAACCATAAAAATGGATGGGAGAAATAACAAGTACTCCTCAGTCTTTGGCATAAAAGCACTCATAAAGGAGGAAGAAGAGCACCTCAGCGCAGGTGGCAAGGACAGGGCATCTGCCAGCCCAGCCCCATGTCCCCAGAGCCCTCCAGTGCAGGTCCTCATGCCCCCAGGCTCACCACGACCTGTCCCCCCGGCACGTCCCATCCTCAGCTGCCCCACGCTTCCATCCATCGCACTGGGGACATATTTCCCATCCATCCCTCATCCAGAAGGACCTCAAGGCTTTTGGCAGCTGCTGCACCACAAAGCATTTTCCCGGTTCCTACGTGAACGTCTCCGTTCCAGGAGAGCCCATAAACACCCGGCAGCGGTTTCAGCATCGGGGTAGACGCGGGCTGGAAGATGCTGCCTGCCAATTCAGCAGTGCTGCAAACGAACGCCTCGGAGCGGTCTGTTGCAAGCAGAAAGCTGGCCAAATCCTGCTTATCAGATGGGATCTACCAATATCCCTGCTCACAGTGGTATGACTGCAGGTTTTTTTGTCAGCCGATGATATGAGGCTGAAATGAAGATAAATTAGAGCAGAAAGAAAAAGAAATCCCTCATCAAAACACATTTGAACTCAGGATAAAAAGCAACTCGGCGACAAGGGTTTCTTTTTTTCTTCTCCCCAAACTTTGGGAACTCGGATGTGGGTGTGAATATCACTTTAAGGATTTATAAAATGACACATGGCCTCACCTGTCAGCATGCCAAAATCTGAATGTCGGTTTTAATTACACCGAATATTTTACTTTCTTATGCAGAGGCATAATCAATTATCTTATTTAAAGGCATTACGATAATGTGTGTGTAAAATGGAGCCATTCCCTGTATTGCATTAGATTCTCTAATTATAGGAGAATGTTTGGAGCTAAAATGTCAGCCTGTCATCTGGCGGGTGTGTAATTCATGATCTGCATTCGCCGGCGCGGATGGAGCTGACAAAAATTGCATTCATTCCCTTCCACTGGTTTGGCCTCGAATTTGCCTGGTCTGGAGGTGACAAATCCCACCCCATCTCCCTTCCTGGAGCACAGCGAGTCCATCCCATCCTGTCCCGAGTGGATGATGCCGCGGGGAGCTGAGTTTGACAAAGTGCTTTCTGTTGGTGGGTGTTTCTTAGTTAAACCTCGGCGTGCCCAGAGATCAAGTGTGGGAATATATATCAAGCTCTCGGCCGGCGTAGAGCTGTTGGGATGTGGTCATGGGCTCAGCAAACAGCTTCCTCAGGGTCCCACTCAGTGGGAGGAGACCCAGGCGTGAGCAGAGCTGGAGGCAGAAGACAAAACCCACCAGGGACTTTTCAAAACACCCTCATCTGAATTACAAATAATGAAAGCCCTCCAATTCTCAGTTATTAAAGCAGAGGGATTAGATAAAAATAGTGCGCTTGTTTCTCGGGAGCTTAGTCCTTTCTCTAAGCATTACCCAAGTGAAAGCAGCCTGGATGGCTTCGCTGCCTGTGTTTTGCGGGACAGTTCATGGTCACATCCACATTGTCACTTCCAGGTGGGCAACCACACGGAGCAGCGGGAGGAGAGAAACCCCTTTGACTTGGGGCAGGGGGAAGGAGGAGCTTGGGTTTTTTGGAAGTTATGAAACTTTCTCAGTAAATGAGAAACGCTGCGGGGGGATTGCGGCAACAGCACCAAAACAGCGATCGTGATCCCCGCAGGACGAGGGGCAGCGAGAAGCATTGCCCTGGAGGTGACACCTCAGCAACACCATGGTGAAGGGGATGGTCCTCATGAGGGAAACGCAGCTGGTGGCTTTGCCACTGACCAAAGGGACAAATCACACAGGGGAGTGCCATTGCTTTGTCCAGCTCCAGGCGATGCTGCTCCTTGGACAGCAACTACCAGTCACCCCAAAAACAGGCACCATAGGACCAGACCGTGCATCACACCGTGCGATGCCACCGGCTGTGGGCAGTGCAATCTTCTGGCCTCTGCCTGTGTCCCGGCTTTCAGAGCAGGCCACCTTCTTGATTTTCTGCGGTGACCTGGATCCGTGCAGCAGAGCAGGACCCGGGTTCCCCGCTGTGCTTTCTGCATCACCCCTGCCTCCCCAACCCTCCAGTTCCCGGCACCGCCTTCGCCGCACACGGGTATCGTAATGCAGGCATCATCCCAAAGCTGCCAAGGATCTGCACGATGCCATTAAGAGGCTTATTAAAAAGTGATGCTCCAATTTAACACCTATTAGCCAGCACGGTGCCCTTTAGCGGCGCGGGGGAACCTGCAAATGGAAGCCCCGGCTCCCAGCAGAACCCTAAGTGGCTGAGTTTAACTTTATGGCTCCAATTAGAGGAACACTAAAGCAGCACCGGAGCTGCGGATTTATTAATACTCATCCCATCCCCAGAACGCTGCTGGCCAATGCTAGCAGCAGGCACAAGCGGGTGCTTTGCCGGCCCTGCCCGTGCCACGGCAATGCTCCGTCCGCCCCAAGGGGAGGTTTTGGGGAGCTTCTAGGGAAGGGATGGCATCAAACAAAGGGGTATCGGGGGAGCAGAGGCTGAACCCATCCCTGGTGGCTGCTGCGATTTGAGTTTTCTATTTCGGGGGGATGTCACCAGCTGGCAGGATGTTAAGGCAAAGCAGGGCAAAGTCTCTCTGGGTCCCAGGTCTTCCTTCGGTCTGGATGAGCAGGGCGAGGTGTGCTGCGAGAGCGGGAGGGAGAGCAGCCGCCTTCACGTGCAATCTGGAGTTGTTTAAAAAGCCTGTTTGTTCCAGGAGGTTTACAGGCCGCCTTTGCCCAATAAAGTAATTTTTTAGCATCTCGCATCGCCCTAATTACTTGTCACAATAACGAGAGACAGCTCTCACGTGCTGTTCTCCCCAGCCCAGCCAGGGGCAGCCATGGCCGGCAGGAGAGACAGCGGGATGCACAAGGCTGCGGGGAGGACGGAGACTTGGCGTCATGCATTTCCACCCCTCAGCCCCAGCATTTGAGGTCATTTCCCCACACACCTGCTGTTTCCCATTTCCTCATCGCAGCTCCCCAAAGCAATAGCCCAAACACCTCGCGAGGGGCCCCTCTCACCCTGGTCGCGTTGCCGACGGGACCCTTTGCCAGCCGCGGGGATGGGAGCAGCGTTTTGGCACTGTGCTGCTGCTCCAGGACCGCAAGCGTCCCCTCCCTGGGACAGAGGGACATCCCCAGCCCTGAGCCACTAACGCCTGCTAAGGAGAGCCAGGGGCGAAGCAGGACAGCAGGACCAAGCAGGTCCTATTCTGCACCCTCCAGCAGCGCATCGTCCCCCGTGCAAACCACCCACGGGGCTGCGGTCACCCCACAGCGCTGCTGCCCCAAAGGCTCAACCCCCCACCAGCTCCTACATCCCCCAAGGAACAGCCACTGCCCACATCGCTGCCTGCGCCGGCGAAGCAGGCAGGGCAGCTCCCACCTCGCCATCTCTCCCACCCTTCTCAGGCTGCTGTGAAAGCCCAGGAAGGATTTCCTCACTGCAATTTTCTCCCCGTCCCCACTGCTGGCTCATTACCCGGCGTGCCCCCGCCAGCGCGTGCTGTCATTTCCTCACCGTGAACAACGTCTAACAGCTCTTTTTCCCCTCTTCATTCAAACAAACAAACAAACCAAGCATTCCAGGCCTTCCTAACCAGAGGAAAATTAGTAGCAGGTGAAAGCAGATTTTAATGAGACCAAACTGTTCCTAATGTAGCCCAGGAACAGCATTTCTTTCCCCTCCCTTTTGCTGTTCTGCGGCTTGAGCGAGTAAAAAGAAAATTAGCGTGGGGAACACTTAAGCTTTTCCTGAGCAAAGTACAGGTCTAATGGAGAGCTCGTCCTGGGCACCTGTGTCCCCACTTGCTCCCTGCATGGACCCCCCCATCATCCATCCTCTGCGGGTGAATCCAGCCCTTATTCATGTGCAAAGCTCTGCAGAGTGGGAACTTTTAGGCTGAATGGACAGAGAAAACCGAGAAATCTCATTCCAGTTCAACACAAAATGTTTCATTTCATTCTTGCGTTACTTAACTTGTTTTTTAAGCTTTTAAAAAACAAGGAAGATCAACCGCAAACCCCAAACCCCCAACATTTGGGAACAAAAAGTCTCAAGTTTGGAGAGGGTAATGAACGGCTTGGATGTGGTCACACACTCCCCAGAAAACGCTGCATCTTTGAGCCAAACCAGGGTGTTTGACTTGAATTCATTAGTACCTTTTGTTCCACCACTATTTTCTCTGCATTTGTTTAAACGAAGAAAATCCCCCCCTTCCCATTTCCCAGCTCTTGCTCACATATTAGAGGAACATTATGGGATATTTATAGCTCAGCTGAGCTTGCTAAATGCCTTCTTCTAGGAAAATAGTTCATCAAACTGTCTATTTTGACTCTTTGTTTAATTTCTCTTGCCCATCTGTTCCCGCTGCCATTGCTGGAAGCCCGGCACCACCTGAGTCCAGGCAGGCGCCGCTGGGCACAGGTGCACGGCTCAGTTTGGGGACATCACCTGGGTTTAGTGGGGAGCAGCAAGTGTGAACTGGGTGTGAACCCCAGCCCTACTGCTGACTTTGTGGACATCCCTTCAGTGCCATTGCACACCTGCAGCCGGGCTGGGCACAGCGGGGAGCTAAACCAGCCCCCAGCTAAGCCGGGGCTAGCTGAGCTGAATGCCCTGTCACTGGGGCAGCTGCGGCTTTGAGAGGCCATGGGGCAGCTTAGATGGGAATAAAGGGACTTGCAGAGGGGTTTGCCTCACTCAAGGGAAATCCCAGTCACTTAGAGCAGTTCTGGCTGGAGGAGAGATGATGCACTCTCTCTACGGGAGGGGAGAGCAACTTTTTAGCTGGCTGCACCCCTTTATCACACGCTGGGCAATGCAGAAATGGAGCCCCCAGGACACATAGAGCAACGTACTGCCGGCCACCGGCTGCCCAGCTGGGAAAGAACATCCCCCGGCACAGGGTGCTTCGCTGCACGGCTCTGCTTCCATTGAAAGTCTGGCAAACTTGACAAACTTTGAAGAAAAATCCTTGTGCCTGCAGGCTGCCGGGGCCAGCTGTAACATTTGCAAAGTGGGGAGGGGGACGGCTCCGAGAATCCCACAGCGACACAGGAGGAACAGCCCGATGCAGGAAGCATCCACTTTTTTCCACCATCCATTATGCAGATAATTTCAGAAAGGTGACAGGAGTACCAGCCTCCTCCCTGTCCCTTTGCTGTCCCCAGGGTAGCTCCAAAGCCACATCTGTACCAGCACATCTGGCTGGTGCCCCTCAGAGCAAAAGCCTTGCTCACCACCCAAGGACACAGCTCCGGGGCATCCCACTAATCCCCCCACATCCCCACCTACGACTGCGTGGCCAAAAGCTCCTCTGCTCCCCTTTCTCTTAATATATAGGAGGGAAACATCTGAGATCACTGCAGTTTTATTGTCAGATTTGGCAGCCTTTTCATACTTGCTTGGATTGAGATATAAATTGAATTTGGTTTTCTCCTGCTGACTCAGTTATTTGTTATAGGAATAAGCATGTGGTAATGGATTAGACAGGGGAAAGAGATTTCTCTTTCCATGATTTGCCATGCCCTGCCCCATGTATTCCTGGTGTGGCTTTGCATCACCGATGACTTTGCAAGCTCCTTCCCATCACTGTCCAGCCACAGCTGGACATGGGAATTTTTTTCATAGCAAACTTGTGCTTCTTTCCCCAAGCTCTCCAATGTTTTAGTGCGGAGGAAATTTAACCAACAGTGAAATCATTTTCTAAATCTGCTCCCCACCCATATCCTTCCCCCTCCCTCAGTCCCCATCAGTCATTTTGCTGGAAACAGTGCAAAGCATTTTTGAGGCTCTTCAGCTGTGCCTGCAGCGATCTCCCTGCCCGAGGGGCTGTCAAGCTCCCTTCGCCCTTCCATCCTCCATTTGTGCAGACCAGGAGCAGTACATGATGCCCTCTGCATCTCAGCCGCATCCTTCCCACCTCCCTGCTCCCGGGGGGCCAGGCTGCACCACCACCAGCCCTTGGCGACTGTGGCCAAGGAAGAGGGCAGCACATGTGGCATTAACCCCTGGATCTGCTCACCAGCTCTGGCGTTTCTACGCTCCCCATCCCAGCATTGCTCTTTTATACGGGGTCTGGCACCCCAGGGCTTCCTCCAGTGCCCCCACCTGGGGGGAAAACAGAGCCCCCCAAATCCCCGGGCGTGCTGCAGGCAGCAGAGCCCAGCTCCGGCTCCCCGGCATTCCTCCTCCATGGCACTTGTGGGGAGTTTTCATTGAAAATCCATGAAATCCTCCTGTCCCCGGCACTTGACGGGGGCTGCGGGTCCTCGCAGCATCCCTGAAGCCACAGCACACTCTGCAGGCGCTCGCACCGCAGCACCGACCCCAAACCCTCCACCGGGTCCACGCCAAGTGGCACAGCCCCGAGCCCTGGCCACCCCGGGTGCCCCCGGGCTGCAGAGGGGTCCGTGCCCACAGCCCTGCCCTGCTCAGCGGGCGCTGGGACTTGGGGCCGTGCAGAGGCCGTGTCTGCAGACACCAGCGGGCAAGCAAAGGCGTCAAATAGAGCCCATCGCATCATCCTCCCACCCGCCTCCGCGGCTCTACCTCCCCACCGCACCCCCCGTTTGCAAGCCACCGGGCACTCGCTGCCTGCGGCTCCCCCGCAGCGGGGTTCGGCAGCCGAGGGCAGCTGCCCTGGGGCTTTGCCCCTTCCCACGCTCACCCCAGCTGCAGGGCTCCGGCACAGCACAGCGATGGCTCCACTAATTGTATCAGCATAAACATGGTTTATAGCACTGCCGCTGCTGCGTGTCAGCTTTTCTAAATCACCCTGTGCAGTGGTCTCCATCCCTTGCCAGAGCACCAGCCCCTCTCCCAGCCCTCTGCTGAAGTTAGAGGTGCTGGGAGATCCCCCTCAGTGGCAAATAACATTAAAGGAAAATTTGCAAAGGGCTGTCTGGCAGGGATGGGGCAGGCTGGAGGCACTGATAGCAGCCTCCAGCAAGCAAACCTCCACAGCAGCCAGAGAGCAGGTCAGCCCCTCCACACCCCTGGAGCACATCCCGCAGGAGGTCATTTAGGAAGAAAAAACCAAAAGCCCTAAGAGAAAAGAAAGGAAGAGCTACACAACTCTATCAAGAGGAGAAAAGTAGAGCAGGCACAGCCAAAACCCCTTCCAACCCAACTGCCACATCCCCCAAAGTTGGGGGGTGTCATTTTGGGTTTTTTTGTTTTTATACCCTGCCCAGCTCTCCCAGGACATGTCCAGTGCCTGCTCCCAGCCCCTTAAAGCAAACACTCCATTTAACAAGCCCACATCAAGCTGGATATGAAGCAGCTGTGGCTCCTGACTCCCTCACCAGACCCTAAAAGTCCTCACATCAGGGGTTTCACCTGCAGAAACCATCTGGCCCTAGATCCTGAGCGTCTCCCTGTCCCAGTGCTATACACCCTGGTGCAGGGAAGGAGGCCAGAGCTTGCCAGAAAGCAGCAGTGTTTCTCAGCAGAGCTCTTGCAAAATCCCCATCCTTTCCCGCACCATGCGCAGCAGAAGCAGCCGCAGCGTTCCCACCTCAGAGGAAAGGAGCCACGAGGCAGACGGAGTCTCTCGGCGATGAAGCACTGCAGCACAGGCTGCCAGGAGCCGGCCGGGATGCTCCTAAAGAGCATCCGGCAAGCCTCAATAACGTGAATCCGCTGCCGAAGCCCTGTGCAGCAGCGAAGCCCTTGGCTGCGGTTCCTATCAGGGAGGCTGATGGCCAGGAGAGCCACTGTGGGGTGTCCCAGGGCTGGACCGGTCCCATTGATGGCTGCTGTGGGGTCACTCTTGACCTCTGAGGAGGACCCCCACCAAAAAGTGTGTGGGTGGTCCCTGGAGACAATGAGGATGATGGGGGCCCTGGGGAGCTGGGCATTGGGGAAATCTGGCTCCAGCAAGTCCACACGCAGCCAAGGGGGACGCGTGGGACACCAGCTTGCTGCCTGCAGGGCCTGAGCCTTCAGAGACGCATGCGTGGGGGTTAAAACCCGCTGCTCAGTTTGCACTCGCCGTCGGAGGCGGTGGGGTCCCCTGGGCTGCTGCATCCTCCCTGCTGGAGTTGCACACCGTGCCAGGAGGGGAGCTCAGCATCCCTCCCGGGGGTACCCCCCCGCGCTGCCCCCCATCGCAGCCTTGCATCGCCCAGAGGCGGGCATCTACAGGACACCGCACCGAAAATCGGTCCCGGACATGGAAAACTAAACAGCTAAAGCAGCACGTTTCAGCCCCTTAGGGATTTTGTTGCTAAAGCTGCCGGGTTGCAGCAAGGCCTCTCGGCTGGCCCTGTCCACCACTCGTGTCTCAGCTGGGCTGAGCCTCCGTTCAAGCACGTGTGCCTATCACAGGTATTTAAAAATAGAAATAATAACAACCTCTTCTCTCTTTCCTGCCTGGTTGGAGAAATAGCTTAATTAGTTAATAAGGGGTTTAATTTGTTGTGTAGCTGTGTGAAGAACTTGCAGAACTAAGTCAATAAGTCAAAGCAAGGAGCCTTAGAGGTAGGCTGGGGAGGGGAGGGGAGGGTGTCCCCACCATGACCAGCCATGTCCCGCAGGGAGACCTAGCTCTGCCTCCAGCCTCAGCAAGGATTTCCAGACCAGGCCTGAGGAGCTTCTCTTGGCGGTGAAATGATTGTGTCCCAGGGGAAAAGTTCGGGCAAGTCAACATCTTGTGTTTTGCCAAACAATTTCTGCCCACTTTAGCAGGGCAGCCGGATCTCAAGCAAGATGCTGCTGGTCCCAGGCACAGGGGTCTCCCCTTCTCTACGCTGAGATGTTGGGCTCCCAGTATCCCCCCAGCAACGGGGAAAGGCAGGGAGGTGACCAGAGGACGGCTCTTTATTCCCATACACTCGAACCCCGCGGCAATGAAGATGCTGACTCCTGAATATGCATTTCAAAGTCTTTACCTCCAAGTGCACTGGGCTTGTACACCTGGGGAAACTGCCCGTATCTCCCTCTGCCCCATCTCCTGCACCCCTGTCCCCGCTGTAGCGGCAGGACCTGGTCCCTCAACACCCAGTCCTTTTGGCCAGCCTGGCCAGCGAGCAACTTGCCAGGGCATGTGCTGTCTCAGCAAGCTCCTGCCTGATCCAAAACGACCTGACAATTAGTGTTTATCCGTAGCAACACTTAAAAAGGCATAAAATAGGTCTTTATGTAGAGTCACTGCCACGCTGCAGAAGAGGCTTCAGCACTCCTCATCCCCAAGCCTGGGGCAGGGGACGAGGACCCTGTGCTGGCAGCCAGGATGCTCACCAGCAGCTATAGCTCTCAGAAATCCTTACAACCCTGGTTTCTGCTGGACCCTGTTAAAGATGAGCTCTTAGACAGAGATGAGCAAAGTGGAGGAGAAAGACAGAGACCTGATCTAGCCTTTGGCACAGGCTGTTTCAGCCTGTCAAAGTACAAAGGGCTGATGGAAAAAGCTGCACACGCACACACACAGGGGCACGCAGACCGCGCCAGCAGATCCTCACCCCCTTCTCCACTCCTCTTCCCCATCAGGCGCTGCCGTGCAGCTCTGTTGATGGCTGTAGACCATATCGCGCAGCACAGCTCCGTTTAACACACGGCTCTATCAAGCCCACAGCGTCCGGGCTGGGCTTCCCAGATACACCTCCTTGACCCCGCCGAGCACCAGCTGGTTTCCTGGCAAGGGGAAAGGTTGGTGCTGGGCTGCTGATGGAGCTGGAGCCGGGGGGGCTGCTGGGGTCCACCAAGAGCCACGCTGGGAGATGCCAGAGGAGCCAAAGGTTTCTCCCCAGCAAGCCAAGGCAAAGCCATAGCAAACTTGTCTTTCTTCCCCCATGGCAGCCCTCTGCGACCCGTTTGGGTGTCATTATAGGTAATTCCCTGCTTGACGTCTCATCAGAGGTGGGGGAGGGAGGCACCATTTCAAGAAAAGACAAAAGGGCTCTTTCTTCATCAGCATTAACCTCAGGCAGCTCTCGAGAAAAATTCTGGGCAATTAGTGGAGCATAAGAAGATTTATAATTGAAATCTAGTTTGTAGCACTACAGGCGGCTCCCTCAAAAGACATTTCTCAGAGACCAAAAAAAAAAAAAAAAAAGAAGGGGAGAAAAGAATAGAGAGCGACAGAGGGGGAGAAGGAACTAGTTAAAGAGTTTTAAAATCTCACCGAAAACTCCATTTAGTTTAACATTGCATGATAGCTTTCATAATTCAGAACAAAGTGCAAAGCTCTTTAATGAGGCCATTAATGACCCTTTAATTTACTCCACCAGGGCTGAATTCATAAAACATTTATGTTCCATTTACACAGGATTTTCCTGAGACTCTTCGGGGCAAGTCACCATCACAGAGCAGGTGGGATGAAACAGGGCTCGTCTCTTCTGTTCCCTCTCTTCTTCACCCTGGCGCTGAAGCTCCACGTGTGTCTTTTAATTCTGCTGGAGAAGCTGCAGGGACCCAGGAGGGAGAAGAGCCATTTTTGACCCTTCCGCACAGTAAATAGATGCAGAGCGCTCTCTTGTATTCTGCTCTAGGAACAATGAAACTCTTTTTAAGATCTAGCTAGGGCATCGACAGCCAGCCTTAAAAAACATTTTTTTAAAAAAATCATTACAGCACAGCTCCAGTTCATTACTCGCTTGCCCGCTGGGAGAGGTCTCGCTTGTGATACCAGATTTGCTCTTGGGGTAGTGCTGTTGATCTCAGAGCATCTGGGGGAGATACGTCCCACCAGCTTTCCAGGCTGCACCTTTGGATGGTGATGGAGGACGGGATGGGGGAGGCTCAAATGACGCAGGTCTGTAGGTGGATGCTGAGGCTGGCGATGCTGACCGCTCCGTGTGCCGGGGAGGGCAGGCTGGACTGGGAGCTGCTGCTAGGCTGAGCAGAGGTGCGCGCTGGGCTGCTGGTAGAGGTGGTGGCTGAGATAGATTGTCTCTTGGCATCTCAATATCTCCTGTCCCTGCAGCTGTGGGAAGCTCAGAGAGCTGTCAAGGCACACATAGGGCAGCATCCTGCGGTGAGAACAGGGCTGGTTCATCGCCCTCATTCGGCACTCTGTGAAGGCCACACATGAGCTGCAGGTGATGGTCCAGTCTGGTTGTCTCTTGACCCAAACTAAGCTATTTGTGTCTCAACGGTTTTTCTTCTGTTACAGATTGCAAGCAGGGAGAGACGCCTAGGAATGTGTAATTGCTTGTATTGGCTGAAACATCTTTTAAAAAACAAACAAAAAAACCCTCTTCCTAGTTTATTCCAAAGACCTCATTCTCATTTCTTCAGAAAATGTCAGTTTCTAAGCATCTTCAGATAAAAAGAGCTATTAATCATTGCAACTGGGTTCATAGCATCTGAAGTTTGCTTTTACCAACCTTCTCATCTGCTTTCTCGGCTTCAGGACTGTTAAGCACTTCTGGTCTGCTTGTGTCCCTCTCAGGAGGGTTTCTTGCACCAGCAGACACAATTTTCATGGCAAACTCAGGTGGACAGAGGTGCCAGCCCACAAGAAACTGTCTCCCAAAAGCCTCTGAAGAGAGAGGCAGGGAAGACGCTCTCAGGCTATCAGCAGAGGAAAAAGTTAGAGCCTGTTGGACAGCATGTCAAGAGTCAATGTTTCCAATATCTATAAATGACAGGAACAGTCCATGCCTGAAGGTCTGCAGAGCTGGGTCTCCCTGCAGCATGTGTCTGGTAAGGAGTGGGGACACAGTCTCAGAGGGAGTTTTATTTTCCATATCACTTGCCCTCTCCCCCTCAAATTCAGCTTGGGTTGTCATTCTCATTTCCTTCTTCACCCCTGATTTTGCTGACGCAGGTTAGAAACCTGATGGACCATCGAGGTACTGACACTGCTTGCGTCTGTATGGTTCATGAGTCATCCTCCTCGTTTCACAGCTAAAAGGACTGCTGACGCTGATGCCCTCAGAAAGGACACATGAGCAGGAGCATCAATACATTTGAAACCATGTCAGCGCTCATCAGCGGCGGGCTACGTGCACACTGGTTTGTTATTGTAGGGTCTCTTGCGTGCGCCAGGTTCTGCACACCGAGTTGTAGGGTCATTTTTTACTTCAGGGGAAGGAACCAGAGAGGAAGATTGCTTGACCTACCTGGTTCATTCGTGCAGAACTGCTTTGCAGCATAGGGTCAAGTTTGTCAGAACACTTACATCACAAAAAGAAATTATGGCCAAAAGAAATTTTAAACACGGACAAGAAAAAAATAAAAAAACCCACAGATACACACTCCAATGGAGAGAAAAAAATAGACACCATTTTTCAAATATTCCAAGCAATTTTGGAATCTCACACTCAAAAGTGATCTAAGCACTAAAAGCACCAGGACCCTGACAGGATAAATAGGGTAAGTGGTCCCAGTTCAAGTCCAAAGTGCTCAGTGTCAGCAACGCAAGTGGTGTTGGAGGAGACCAGCGAATGGCTTGTGGGGAGGGAACCTGCAGCAAGAAGATGAGGCAAAATGGCAGTGGCTGCCCAAGGGACCAGCACACCCAGCAGCAGCAGGTTGCCCACTCTGCCTGCCATAGAGGAATGCTCTCCATCCCAGTGCAGAGGGGGGATGCGCCTAGGTGGATGCATCTAGCCTTTGTGGACCACAGAGGCAGGAGAAGCCAAGTTTCTTTGCTGAAATCACCCCCAAAGGAAAATGGAGAGGCAGGAGGTGCGAGAGCAACAGCGGTAAGGGGAGCCCATGGATGGAGCTGGCTGCCCCCAGGGCTGGGATCATTCCTGGGACGCTATCCTGCACAGTGACGGTTGACTGACAGAGAGCAGGGAAAGGAGCCAGGTCTGAGCAGCACCGGGACCTCCCGCTGTCACGCAGAGCTGCCTGCGGACTCAGATGCTCCAGGGGCTCTCGCTCCCTTTGGCTCTGGCAGCAAACAGCTCTGGGCAGCTCCAGGAACAAGTCGCCTTAGCTCGATTATTTGATTTCCAGAAACATCAACGCAGGGATCCCATCCAAACTGGACCCCAGATTGTTTACTAAGCACAGGCTGCCATTTAGTTAGAAACACATGGACTCTTATTATTACATTTCCCTGGAAAAAAAACAATAGTTTAAGTTAAGGGGGAAAATATTTAGTGAAAATCAAAACTTGCACTCACACACATAGAGGCTCTGATGTTTCATAACCACTCAGTTCCCCACTCCTCCATCCCAGTTCGCTGCTCAGCATGTCCCTGCTTACAAAGACCATCTCTAGGAAAGCCTACAGCCAAAGGCTTCCATTTGCTTAGGTTACCCATGTTGGCTGTGTGGCCAGCCACATGGAGTCAAGACTATGAAGCCTATGAAGTACAGGCAGGCTCCTGAAGCTGCCTGCATCTGCACCGATTTCTTAATATTTCCAGGTAGCTCACCTCCCAGGCTCCAAGAGCCGAGACCTCGCAGCTACTGCCCTTGAGGGCATGCAGTACTTGAAGCTAACAGACACACCACCTTTACGAGGATCTTTTTGTACTTTAGCTAAAATCAGAAATGCACAGTTTCAGCCACACTGAAAGACCCCTGCACATATATCCATGAGTGACCTGAGCTCCTCTGAGAAGTCCAAGATCTCTCTCCACCACTGTAACTGAGTGCACAGACCCCTGAGGATCCTCACGCATCCACTTTCCTTCTGCTGCTTTAAAACCCCCAGGAGAGGGCAGCTGAAACATGTAAAGCCTCAGTTTGGTCACTTTGATGGGCCCCAGGCGGTGAGCCAATGCTCACAAGGTGCCTGTCCTACTGGTGGTGTTGATGCTGCCTGAAAATCAAGGTTGTTTCACAGCCAAACCACGAGCTAGAAGAGAGGATCAGCAGGTCAGTGGGAAAGCCCTGTTTTCCTTAGTACAGCTTCTGGATCATATAATCAAGACTATCTGATACACTGATGTCATGCTAGTAATGGTATAACTCTATATCAGCCTAATGGCACAATGGGTTTACAAAAGGAGCAGTATATGCAGAAATACGCATTCATGCTTGCTAATCCCTCATAAGCCTGTAATCCTGATTCTTTCTTTTCCAAATAATAAGTGCAGATCTATTAAGACCCTATCACTAGCTGCATGCTAAATTCCCCTCTTCCTGCCTGGAATCTGCTGCGTACCCTGCACATCGTGGGGCCGGGGGGGGCTTGCCATCCCTGGCAGCCCTCAGCCCCTTGTAATGACAACGATGATGGTGCACGCTTGAAAATCCCACCCTGGGGTTTCTTCCTCACCTGTACAAGGGGGAGCACATGGAAGCAGCCACAGCTTCACTACAGCTTCCTTTCTGGGGGTCTGAAGATGCCTTCTGGAAGGCATTTCTGCATCAAAACGAAACACATTTGCTCACAGGCATGCATGTAAGCAAGGGGATACCCCGTGTCAGTGTTTGACAGCCTCCTCCAGCCGTCCCTGGCAGAGTTTTTCACCCCCTTCTTGCCAGTTGTGTCCCAGCGCTGCCAAATCCCAACCTCCACCAGCATCCCCAGCCACAGACAGCTACTGCCAGGGAGTCTTGGTATCAAACAGCATTTTATAACCATTCCCCAGCCACTGGATATATACAACCTGGAAATAACCCTTCCAGGAGTGACAAAGTAATAGTCACTAATTACACAATTCATTTATTCTTTGGCACTAATAAAAAAAATGAATTTGTGTTACAAAGGAGGAAAAAGAATCTAAGGATTTGTTTAATTAAAACTACAATGTATTGAAAAACCAAGTAATTTTAATGATACAGACAATTCTGCGATTGTATAATTAGTAATTAAGTACCTACAGATATGACAGTTTCCTTTCTTTAAAGCTATTCATTTTTCTTCTTGTTGTTTGTTTTTCTTTTTTTTTTCTTGCATGCAACTGTCTTCAGGGCACACAAATCATGGGAGCAAACTGCTGCGTGGCACATCAGCTACCAGCCTGGCTCTGTGTGCAGTTCCTTACTCGCGGGCAGAGGTGCCACATCCTCACCTCTCGCATCCTGATCCCCACCAAGGAGCGACCACAGACCTCCCTCCCCAGCCTCCCTCTGCACCGAGAGCTGAGCAAAAGTGGGCAGCAGTGCAAATTGTGACTCCAGCCACGAAGAGCCGCTGGGACAGAGCTGACAGGCAGAACAGCTACAGCCTTCTGTAGAGGGAGTCAAGGAACAGACTGTTAGCCCAGTGCTATATATATATTATGCTTATATGTCCTGATGTTAACCAATGTTATATATATATTTTAAGTATTCATGTATTCATAGCTATAAAGGCCTTTTCTCTACTCGAGCTAAATTGTATAACCGTGACCTATTGTCCCAGAAGGCTTTTTATTCATGTTAAATGGGTACTGAGATTATAGTGCTCCTTGGTAGAAGGTGCAGAAGCGTTCTGGAGGAGACAGAAGACGGATGGTCCTATCGAGGCTCAGCAACGAAACCAAAACCATGAGAACCAAGCAGCTCTGCAGCACGGCTGGCTTTGAATCTGACAAATCAGCTGGGGGTCTTGGGAGAAGTATGGGGTGTCACCCAACCTTGTCCCCTCCCCAGGGAGGTGCTAACTGTGCCCATGGAGTGGGGACACCAGTGCCCAGCAACGCACCCCTCGCACACTCACATGTCCCCAGTTCTGGTGGCTCCAACTTCCCATGGCGGTCCCTGACTGCTCACCAGTCCCATCTGTTCCCCGACCGGTAAACCAGGGAGACTGAGCCAGGCTGGCCTCCGTGGTGCTGCTGACAGCGATGCTTCACGAGCGCTCCATGCTGCATCTCCGACATGCTCTTCCACCCTGCCCTGCTCCCTGGGGAAAGCGTGCCCGCTCACGTTGTCCCCTGCAAACAGTGCAATTTGTTACTGGCTCCCTGGTACCCACAGGAGCCTCCAGCCCCATCAGAGAGCCCAGATGCACCCTGGCAGCTCCCAGTTAATATTCAAGGGGAAGTACAACCTCCTTGGAAAAAGCTCTGCATCAGCATCCTGCAAGGAGCTCCTGCGCCCTTGTCCCTCCCTGCCCAGCCAGGAGATCACTGCAAATCATGTTAGTGAGATTGGCAGGTCCCCTGCTCAGATCTCAACCTTTCTCCAAGGCCTGGGGACCCCTCTGGCTGCTGGCTTTGAGTCTCATGGTCACACAGGCAGAAGCAGTGAGATGTTCCCAGCCTGTCTGTTCATTCCCAGTGCACACCAAGGAGAGCCCGCAGTTCCTCAGAGACATGTTACCTCCACGCTGTCTTGGGAAGAAATCAGGACAAGGCTGGCCTGGGTGCTGGTGCCGGGACGCACAGTGGTGATCAGGGATGCTGGTGTCCCCTCACCGGCTCTGGCACTCCAGTCGCTCTGACGCAGTCAGGGTGGAAGCGGCAGTGAGCTGGCTGCTGGCTGTTAACGCTGGTGCCAGATGGTGGATGAGATTAAAAGAATTTGATTTTCAAATAATCCATAAACCTGGCTGAGCTAATGTCGTTTCATATGCATTATCTTGTAATCCCAGGGAAGAGAACGTTTCAGAGCAAAGAGCCTTATTCTCTCTCCCTGCAAGGACTCTAACAAGCTATAGATAATCCCCTTTTTGTTGGAAGGTGCTTACAGGGGACCTACAACACCCAGATCATGGCACAGGGGCTGCAGCTCTGCGCCGGTGCCTGGGAAGAGGACAACCAGGCACCCAGCACCGCAGGGGCTGTATTGCCCTGAGCTTCATAGGCGTGGGAGCAGCACATGGCAGGGCCCAGGGACACCTTGAGCTCAGACCCCCAGCAGATAAGGGGAGAAAAAGGAAGGATTTTGCCACTCCTGCCCCCTAACAGCGCATGGGACCCCATGCTGCATCACTGGGGGAGAGGGGGGGAGATACATCCCCTCTTCTAGGTAAACCCACTTTTATGCCCACTTTTGGGGATAAACCCCCAAAGCCCAACCCAAGTAAATCAAAGGCATGCTGTGCCACCCTGGGGAGAGGATCAGGCCCTCCCTGGTGACTAAGCCCCACAGCCAGAGTCTGGTGACCGCACTCCCTCTCGCAAGGTGAGGGACAGCATGTGGCTGAAACCTGGACACTGCTGGAAACAGCTTCACTGCCCTCTCCAAAGGAAGTGCTGCACAGCCAGGCCACAGGAAATTCATCGTCAGGGATTTCTTGACTTCTCCTTGCCTGTGTCAAACACCTGCAATCATTTTTTGCCCTTATCCCTACCCCACATGGATGCACCCCTTCTGCACACCCACCCCTCCCTAACCCCTGCAGAGCACCCTGGGCAGCCCTCAGCACCCGCCCGCCATCCACCCTCAGATGCTGCCTGCCTGCTCCCTGCCTCTTTTCTCTGCCCTAGAGACTCCTTTGAGACCCTGGTCACTTGTCAAGCCTCCGTGGACCAAAGACAACCCTCTGCCAATCACTGGGATCCTTCAATGTTCAAGGCACCGAGCTTGGACACAGCGGTTAAAAATCGGTGATCCTTACTCCGTGCTCCAGGTTCCTACACTGGAACTTGTGAGAGCTGGAGCAGGAGGTGATTTTAAGGGAAGGAAAGGGGAGGAAAGCTCCACGGATGAGATTTCCCAGTCACTGCCTGCCATCTAGTGCCTAGCACTGAGCTGTTTCACAGGCAGCAAGCGACATCTGCCTCCACCCTCGGGGGAATTTAGCTCTTAAATTAGAGCCAGCAACATTTGCTCATCAGGCTCCCAGTGCTGGGGAGTTCCCCACCGTGCTCCTCACTCTGGGCCAGGGCCAGGGAGAGGGTTTTGGAGTCAAACAGCCCAAATCCTGGAGGGACCTGTTAGGGAAAACAGGTCGGGAGCAAGGGGAGGTGATGCTGCGTGCCTGCCCGGGTTGCAAACGTGGTGCCCAGCTACAGCAAGCTAACTAAATACAACACATCTCGCTTCACCGCACACTGTTACCTTCAAGGTTGTGTCGTCGTCATCAGCAGCTCTGAGCAAAGCAGTGCACACGGGCATTGCGTGAAGAATGCCACAGGCTAGAAGTAGGGAGACAAATGGAAGTGCAAGGGAAAGGGGCAAAAGGTGAAGCTTGTCAGCTGTGTAGGAGACTGAAAACCTACAGAAAATCAGGAAACAAACAAAAAATAATCAAGAAACACTGACTTTCTGACTTGGATATTCTGGTGCTTGGAGACCCTACTGGAGTTTCCCACCCAGTTCAATCCATGGGCAACCATTGCAGCAGGAACACAGTCCCTACAAGCCACTTGTAGCCTTTGGGTCAGCACCAACAACAGGTGATTTGGACTCTTTTACAGGTCTCCAGGCAATCTGGGGGGCTGATGCTCACCCTCCCCTCCCTTCAGTAGGGGCACATCTGTGCTTACCTTAGGGGCTGGTCATATGTCAGCTTCTTGTCCCTCTGAAAGGGCTCTGATACATACATACCTACCCACCCACAAAGGCAGGAGAGAGCAGGGAAGACAGCTACAGCTCACCACAGTCCTGTTTCCAGGCAGAGAAAATTAAGGGGTATGAAATGCAGAAGGGTCTGGGATAGGCAATGTCCATCCTGCTCGCTGCCGCCAGCCCCTGCTAGATCAGGAGCCTCTAGCACGCTGCTGGAAGGGCACTTTCTGCTGTGCCACATCCCCTACTTCTGCGCCGGGGACAAGACTGGACATTGAGCTGTAAGCACTGGTGGAGCAGGAGCAGAAAAGTGGGTGCCCATGGGTGCCACCTCCAGCAGTCACCCATCTGCACCCTGAAATAGGGAACTCACTGCCCCTCCACGCTGGGCACTGGTGGGATCAGACACCCCGAATTCCACCGCCTCCCTCCTCACCAAGCCCCTGATCACTTGGCTGCCCACTCCCCATCCCACCCCGCTGCTTTCCTCAAGCTCGTCCAACATTCGCAGCCTCTGCCATTTGCTAATACTGTGGCTCAGGAAACGATTGCTGTTTTGCAGAGGGGCGCGTTGGGTCTGACACAAATGGGCTGCACTAGTCATTTGGAAAAGGCAGGCAGGGCAGGGCAGCAGCTTACAAACACGCAGAACCAGATTTACTGATTAGCACATGGCTCCGATTTCCTCCAATGCTTCCAGAAAAGCAATAGGCGACATTAACAAAAGGATTACTCAGAATTCAAAAGCAAATGGGATTTGTGACCCATTATATTAACCGGGGACTGGGGAAAGCTCTACAGAGAGAGAACACTGCCAGCAGGTCACCAAACCAATTATTAAGAGCTCACAGATCACGAAGCTAGATATATACACACATCAAGATAAATTTCTATTTGCCTGCAGAAGCAGGACGCTGGCTGAGCCACCCTCCCAACCCAGTGTGCTTTTTCTATGTGCCCATTAAACCTGGATTATATCTAGTTACTTTCCCCAATAATTCACTTCCCCCACAGGTTTAATGCTGTGGAATAACATTTGGGAGGGTAAAACCTGAAAGGAGAAATGTAATGGGCATAATTACTTTGATAGATGAGAGAGAGCAGAAAGCAGGCAGGCAGCACGCGGTGGGAGCAGGCCAGCAGCACACACGTTCACCCCTGACATCGCTCGCCATCCTCCCAGCAGCAGCGCTGGCCCGTGCCTCGTGCCCCGACGTCCCCAGCTTCCCTCTGCCCCGACGCTTGAGAGGGAAAGCAGCCCTTAGACACAAGATAACCGGCCTCCAACACCAGCTCCACCCTAATCTCCAGCAGAGATCAGCTTAAACTGCAAACTGTTAGCTGTAAAAACTTTTCCTAAACTTTTGCCTTGGTTATTTATGAGATTGGATGTTCATGGTAGCCAGGGAAAGGGCCAGCTCCTGCTAGCACACTGTCCTGCTTCTGGAGTAGGCTGCGATGGTGAGTCCTAAAGCCTCGTATACACTGTATAAAGGCTTTATTGCCTTGCATGGGTTTTGAAGAAGCTTCATTTTAATGTTGCTGAATAACCCTTCATATTTCAATTGAGAAATGCCCCTGGGTCTCCGATCATTGCCTATGAAGTCCTGCCAAAGGATTTTATACCCCCCAAAGATCTGTTAGGGAAAAGTAGCCTTGACAGCAAAGCTGTATCTAGAACTACTGAAGGGGCTTTCTGCTGTCAGCATTTTGTACTCACCTCACAAATTCCTGGCTTTGCTTTTTGAGGGCTTGGTGTTAAGGATTGGGCATTACCAGCAAAGCTTCTGGAGCAATTTTACCCTGAGTCCAAGTTTCCCAGTAGCTCCCTCTTCTTTTATATTTGTTCTTACCTTTGCAGAGATTCACCCAAGTGCTGCCTTCTGCCTGCCCCATTCTGCATCCTTCCAGCATGCTGGTTATGTCAAAACACAGGGATGATTTCACAAGAAAAGGGAGGAAAAAGGTATCCTCAAAACAGAAGGATGAGACCTAATCCACTCATACCACTGGTCAAAATCTGACCTCAAACAGATTTTCCATGCCATGTTCTGCTGGGTCTCCAGGCAGCCATAGAGCAGAGCACCCCACGCTGCTTCTCCTGCAGGCTGCTGAGCACAGCAGGAATGGGCAGTGCTCACATAAACACCAGGCACTGCCAGAAAAACTCCCTCCAAAGAGACGGATCCCTTCCAACACAAGCACGGGAGCTTGAATAGAATGAAAGCAAAGTGACTGATGCTGCTGGAGATGCCTTATCCTCCAGGACAGGGAGCAAGCCCACAGGCTGCCCCAGCTGGGATAGCCAAACTCCTACCCACCCCAAGCCAGCCCACCCCTTGCCCCGGCAGGGAGGGATGCTGCAGGGGGCTCCTTGCACCAGAGCACCTCTCCCTGCTCTAACAAGCTCATGGCTGTATTTGGGAGCAGTAGCATCTCTCCTCCTACAGGTTTTCAGAGAGCAGGAAGCAGTGTAGCCCATGGCTCCAGCAGCCTCTCCTGGCTCTGCATGTATTTATCTTCCAAATGTTGAAGCCTTTGGTTGCTCAGAGCCAGCCAGAAGGAGCAACAAATAACAGCTTCCTATTATGTGAGAAAGCACGCAGTTCTGAACAGTGCACAGTGTTACTGTACCATAAAACACAGGAGCGGGGCTCTGCTTAGACAGCACCAATCCCCAAAACTCCCGCAGACAGGGAGGGATATCAGCTAGGGAAGATATTTTGTAGGGCAAGTAGAGGAAAGCTGTATCTGTTTTATTAGGACTTGTTATCTCTCCTTTGCTGGAGGGGAGTACTAGCATCCAATTTGTCACAAAGAAAACCTTCATCTCTCTCTTCTAACATGGTGGCTTAAGCAATGACTTAGATACAGGAGTTTTAGACTGCAACTGATCCTTCTATTTGTTTCTGCCCCTGGAGGCTTTTAGCAACAGCTGCTGGACTGCATCGCACCAGGGAAAGGTCATCTTGATATGCCTCCTTCCCCCTTCACGGGGGGAAGGATCTGCCTTTTGTGTGAAGTGTCCTGTGCTGAAAATGGCTTTGAGGAGCAGAAAGTCTCCACAGTCTGACTGCTCTCCAGCTTCCTCCCTGACGTGCACAGTCAGGGGAAGATAACGCTCAGACCCTGGCCCCAGCAGCCACAGCACTGATCTTACATTGGACTTCTTAGATGAGCCCCACATTGTTGCTCTCAAAGTGAGGAGTCACAGGTCCTTTCCAAAACACCTCTCTCCGGTGCACACTTCACAGGAGAGCTCTTCGATTGATCTGACTGCCTTGCACTAAAGAGCCACAGCAAAGTCGGTGCCTTCCCAGGTAGTTGCTGCAGCTTCAGCTTCTGGTAGAGAGACCTCGTGTGAGGAGGCCTTTGCCAAGGTGAGAAAAACCCTCCAGGCTTTGGGTGCAAACAAGTTCCAGACTCCCCCACCACCCAGGCAAACACTCACCTGGTTCTCCATCACATTTGCAAGGGGAGTTTTGTGCTTTGTGCTCAACACAAGCGAAATGCTCCCCCTGCTCTTTGTGCTGGACCACAGGAGGCACATCGTGGCTGTAGCAGCTCTCTCCCAGCCACGACTCAATAGGCTTCTTCTATTCCAGGAGAGAGAAAAGCTCTCTGAAAACGTTTTTAAGGCTTTGTGCCTTTCAGTAGTTACCAGCAAAATATATCCCACCAGCCTGCCTGATTAGACTTCTGCAATGCTGCAAGGAGTACAGGTATAGGTTTGCACTGAGCGGAAAGACAGTCTGCAGCTATCAAGTTCTCAAAGTAAAATAACAGCCTCAGAGATCTACCGTGGGACCTCTGCGAGTAGAGAGGAGATGAGAAGATACAAATCATCCTCTCTGCTAGGAAACCTGCATGATATCCTTCTGCCTTCCTTCTCACCGAGGCCGGAGCCGGGGGGAACAGGCCACACAGAAGAACAACTGAGCAAAAGCACACAAGTTGCAGAATCTGGGATTGTTTGCAGCAACTGGTTGAGGGTTTTTAAATAAAAATCAACTGCAGGGAAAAAAAGGCTGCGAGCAGGAATTTGTGTTTTAGGTGATGAGAAAACAACTTCAGCTTCCAGAAAAGACCAAGCTTCTCACACACCTGCTACCTGTAAGAACAAAGGCCTTAGCCCAAGGAAAAAAATAAAAAAAATGAAGGAGGCTGTTGATTCTGACCTTTCCACTGCTGGAGGGAGCTGCACCTCTCTCAGCACAGACAATGCCCAAAGACTTGTAGCTTGAGCAAGTCAGAGAATAAAAACTGCCTGGGTTTGAAGATCAGCAAGATTTCAGTACAACCTTTTTTGACTTTTGTGCTCCTGGTTTTGACAGCAAATAAGCACTGATTAAACAGCATTTTATATGCTTTGAAAGTTTCACTCCAGCAACACAAAACCTGCCTTTGGCATGGGAAAGGGGGCAGAGACCTTGGCAAAGGGCATGCCCTAAGCCTGTGCCCACAAAGCTCTGCTCAGGGGCTTTGTGCTACAGAGCCAGCAACAACCTGAAACAGGGTGGTAGAGAAAACCCTAATCCTGAGCTGACTGCACCCATGGCCCCCCAGCTGGTGGGGCACAGCCTGAGGGGAAGGACTCACCTCTCCTCTCTGCAGGAGCTTTCAGTCCTGGAGAAAGCAATAGTCTCCCCTTCAGCAGTGCTGACCACAGACAGAAGCCAAAAAATCTGCAGTTTTTCAGGCACGTATTCTGCTCTGCATTTATTTCCTCTTTGCAAGTGCTTTCCATTGCAGACACAGCCTCCTTGTCAGGTCTGCGAGGGTGCTTCAGGAAACCAAGTTTTGTTTTGTTGGTAATTTATGGCAAGCCTGCAGCTCCCAAACTGCCCAGCATTAGAAAATAGAAGGCTGCTACCCCCCCACCCCAATGGCTTGTGGAGTGATTAAGGATAGCTTTAGTTTGAGGCCTGCATCTCAACAGCTCCCAAAGGATTGATAAAATATATATAGCAATCTCCAGTTCCACCTCTGGAGGCCAAACTCTCTCCAGATGATTAACAACAGCTATTTCCTCCCTCTCTCTCTGCCGCTGAAGAAGGCTGATTCTCTGCAAGGTCCAGCCAGCACTGGGCCCACACTCTGACTACCAAACAGCAACATTTACAACCAGAAAAAAACCTCCAAGAAATAGAATCAGCCCCAGAGAAGTGAGACAGCACCATATAAGCGCAGAATAGATCTTCTAATAAAGAAATTGGGGTAATGGGGTCAGGCTACCTGAAGCAGACATGGCTGGGCTGGGTTAGCAGTGCTAGCCTAATGCAGCAGGAATGGGAGCCGAGAACTCCCCAGATCCACCTTTGAGGCTGCTCCCAGGAGGCAGCAATACTAGAACAGCCTTCCCCCACCAGCAAAAATTAGCCTCTCAGCCCAGACAGAGAGCTGCTGCTCAAATGTTACCCTCCTTCAGTGTCTGTTGCTACAGCTTGAGGCTCAAGAGGAGGGCACTGTGGGTGGGAAAGCAGCACTCATCTGAAGAGCAAGCTGCTGCCTATTCCTCATGCACCCATGTCCTCCATGGCCACCATGTGTCATGGACTCTAAGACAGAGGCAGCTCCAACACAGATTAAACATAAATAAATTGTGAATATCCCAGCGTCCAGCTCCCCAGAAACCCACCTTGCCCAGCCTTGTGTCCAGGAAGGTCTGTTCCCACCTGGACACACAGATAACCCTCCAGTGCTGCTCTTACTAAAGAGCAGGTGCCAGAAACAAGCATTAGCCATTGCTTAAAAGAAACCATTTGAGCTCTAGACTATGACAGGAGTCTGGTGAGGAAAGCAAGCCTCCCGGCTGCGGCAGCCCCAGGGAATCACACACCTGGGAGAGGAAAAGATCACAACATGCACTTCCAGAAGACGTGGAGGAGGATTCAACAAGAGCAAAAAACTCCCTGAGGAGAGCTTCACTTCCAAGTTTTAATATTTATTTAGTACAGGCCCGGTGAAGAGAACTGGGAAATAAGGCAAAGGCAAATTATCCTCCAGAGCCCGAGTTAACATCCCATACAGACAGACCATGCAAAGCAGCAGCTGTTCTCCTCCCTGGAGCCATGTCCCACATCTTCCCCATCTGCTGGAGCACAGCCTATCATTTATAAGTCCAGAAGGAATCGATTGACTTTTTTCAGGTATTCTGACTTCAAGTAATCTCCCAGCTCATCCTTTGTGACCCACAGGTAGTCTTCCTTCAGCTCTGCCTGGGACAAATCACTGCTTTGGAGGAAGGCTTTGAAGAAGAATACTTTGGCTCCCACATTATCCTCAGTCCTGATGGCCCTGGGGAATTTATACTTGTAAATCCCATATGGCGCATTCCCCAGGATTTTGGCTTGAATGTGATCTCCTGTAAGACCCCAGCAACGCAAGAGGAAGAAAACAGAAAACAAGACATAAGAACACAGAGCAACAGTAACTGCTCTCCTGTAGTAACAAAAAGGTAGCACAAGCCACTCCTTGTATCTGGTTCAGACTGACTGTTCCCTCTTCTTAGGAGAAATACTGCCAATTGAAATGTTTCCCCATGAAAAAACAACTTGTCCTGGAGTCCAGCGAGTCCCCTCAGAGCGAGGGAGACGGTATCAAGCTTTGCCAACCCACAGTGAAAAGCAGGGACATGTGGGTTTGCCATCACTCATCTGCCACAAAACCTGCTACAGGGCTACAAGGAGGGAAAGGAGAAGCAGTACACCTGGAGCAAGCCTACACCATTCAGGGGGTGTCTGGAGACACTCCAGCATCAGACTGCAAGGGCCAGATCCAGCACCGCAGCTGCTGGCAGCCAGAGATCCCAACTCGCAGTCTGACAGCCCAGTCAGCCCCCCACACGCTGCAGTTGTTCTGCGACGGTACGCAGTTACAGAGACAATTACCCACGATCATGGCTCTTCCCAGAAAGCCCACCCCATTGAGCTCCATCCCTCTGCCATGAAATGCCTTTTCCCAGCAGATGGGAGGCAATTTCCCTACAGCAGATGGCAAATATCCCTCAGATAGGGCACTGGAAGAAAACCACAGGGACAAAGAGAAGGGAGGGCCAGGTACACAGCAAACTACACACCCAAAAACGTAGCCATGGCTCGTTCAGCTGTGCTTCGCAGCGTCTCTCCAGGCTGCCATTCCACTTGAGGCAGGAGCCACAGCTCCTGGTTACCGATTTTCTGTTTCACCAGAAGCATTAGGTTACTGTCCAGCTTCCTGTTCAACGATGTTCGATTGTTGTTTTTATCAGCATCTGCCAAAAACCAACACACACTGGAAACAAAGTCTCCTGGCAGCAGTGGTCTGATCCCCTTGATTCATCACCCCTCTACATCTGACACCCTTCCAGCAATAATACATAAGCATGGATACACAGAACAAGACCAAAATCTAGATAGAAATGCTCTCAGTCACTTTAGAAGCCAATGCAGGATTCAGCTGGAACCCACTGCTAGACTACAATCTACCTGTTTCATTTGCAAAGGGAATTTACAGCAAGCAGCCTGGATCTCCAGCTTAACAAAAATCAACAAGAGCACTAGGCAAGCTCGGGAATCAAGCAACCCAAAGTTTCTCTTGTCTGGAAACGACATCCATTTTCACCGCTTTGCTCTGATAACGTTGTGTGAACATGCACTTTGCAGCATGGGAACACTGGTTCCCTTGTCAGCCAGTTAATTCCTCATGTGCTAACGGTGCTGCTATGGAGCCAAGACCCTCTTTAAAACAAAAATGGCTCAGCAAATGCCTCCCCTCCACTGAATTGCACTCAGATGTGTTTCACAGATAATCAGGGTGTTTTCACCCACCATAAACTTCAGCCTGTACCTGTTATCCGCGGAGCAGCTTCAAATCCCAGTAACTTCTGTTCCCACTTGTCCTCCAGGTCTTGAGCCATGATGACCGTTTTGCCGGGTGCTTCGTCGTCATCATCATATGCGCTCTCCTTCCTCCTCCTGAGCTGCTCCTCCTCCTCCAGCTTGCGGACTTCATGATCTGAATAGTGGCTTTTCTCCAGCTCTATCTAGAAGGGCAATGCAGAAATCGCTAAGGCACCAGCGCTACGGTCTGAACTTAGCAAGCAGAATTATTTCTACCTCAGTAAATGCAAGTGAGTTTCCCTGAGCTCGAGCAGAACTTCCCTGCTCACAGCAAGAGCCTCTATCAAGGACACCAACGGCATCGAGGAAGACCACGGGAGCACCACCAAGACCCACGATAGCCGGTGCAGACAGCAAATCGCACACGGAGTACCCAGCATCACTTCGTGGCGGGGAGTGACGACACCCAAGGCGCCCACAGCTCCTCTCAGCCCCCAGGCTAGCACCCCCGGGGCTGGCAGTCGCGGCCAGTCCCCGGTAGCGCCTTAGGCGCTACCGGGGACTGGCCGCGACTGCCAGCCCTAGAGGTGCTCTCCACTCCAGGCCTGAGGCAGCCATTTTCCTGTCAGCAAGCCCCCCAGCGCCCCGCTCTACCTGCTCCATGAGGGCCGCCATCTCTTCCTCTTCCTTCTCGAGGGGTTGCGTGATGCGGGGCAGCCGCAGCAGGCACATCGCCCCGAAGAGCCGCCACGGCCGAGGCGCGGCAGCGGTACAAAACCACCGACCCCAACCCGCCGCTCGCTTCATGGGCGCCGCCATTACGCCGCCGCGCGGCCCACAATGCCCCGCGGTGCGCGCCACCATCTTTCCTCCTCGCTCCCATCGTGCCTTGCGGCGACCTCTCCGGGAGCGCTACGGGAGCCGCCATGAGCGCGGCGCTGGCGGTCACCTGGCAACGGCTGCTCGGAGCGGCCTGGGGGTGAGCGGCGGCGGCGGGAGCGGGCCGCGCTGAGGGGGGAAGACCGTGCCGGGCCATCCTCGCTCGGGGCTGACCGCCGGGGCCCTCCCGCCCAGCGATGGCGGCCGGCACGGGAGGCCCTGTTGGGCTCCCCCCCCCAGCCAGCGCCCGGGGGAGGTGCCGGCACCCTCACCGCCGGCACCCTCACCGCCGGCTGCCGTTTCTTTCCCGCAGGGGCCGTACTGCCACCCTGTGCCGCGGCCTACACACCGGCCCCCTGCGGCTGCAGGACCTCGCGGAGGCGGCGGCCGCGAAGGAGGTGGAGGACCAGAGCGCGACCGACCTGAGGTGAGACGGACAGGCCGCGCCGGGAGGGCTCTGCTATTTGCGTCTTGCTGGGAGGTTTTATCGCCTCCGGTGGTTTTTCAGCCGAGGAAGGAAAGGAAGTGGTTTGACTCAATCACAAACGCAGCTTGTGTCTTTTGGAGACTTGATCCCTTCTTTCTTTCCCAATATGAAATAAAACTTTGCAAAATTTAAAGTGTGAGTGCCTGATAACTCCTGTTTTGCTCCTCAGCCCGTTAATCCTGCAGAGGAACTCCATGAGATGGGATGGAAAGATCTATGAAGAGATCCCAATAGCTCACATCAAAGCTACGTACAACAAGTAAGCAAATGAGCTGCTCCATTCCTGCTCTCATGCAAAATAAAAGCTTATAACATACCCGGGCTTTGGCCAGTCATTGTTTTGATCAAAAGGCTCAAAGGAAAAAAGCCAGGGGAGTGGTGTTCATGACTGGGAAGATAATAATACTGAATTCATACCTCACTGCCGTTCAGGAAGCATAACTGTCCTTATAGTGTCTTTAACAGCAAAAAGATTGCTGTTACATGTTTTGACCACATTCTCATACAAATAATTAGATGCTGATGGCTTTAATGGCAGGTTACTTCCAGCCCTCTGCTCTAGCACTATTGCTGTACAGCTGTTGAAAAAATTCTCATATTCTCCACGAGAGATGGTTGTGTTTCATTAGTGATCCCTAGTGTGGTATTTTACTGTTTCTTAAAGCTCTTTCAAGTTCTAGAAATGTTTTGTGCATTTTCTTAAGAAATGGAAGAGGTAAAATGCTCACAGTGAGAGGTGAGTCTGAAAGGGCTAAGCGGTATCTGAGGTGTACCTGGATAAAGTATACCTTATTCAGAAAGGTTTTGCCAGCTCACTCAGATTCTCTCAAGTGACCAGAAGGTCACTGCTGGGCGGTTTCTGCAGGGGGTTCGTGTAAGTGGGATACCTCGAAAGGGAGTGCTGAGTTAAGGTGGCTTGGAGAAGGGACACAGGGATCCTGTGGCGAGCCGTGCCAGTAAGGTGAGCGAGAAGAAACTGGAAAATAAAGCTTTGGTTTAGCTTGCTTCTTTCTTTTGCCCCTCTCCTTCTGTAGCACCCACATCCAAGTGGTCAGCTTTGACAACAGGCCGTTTGCCCGTACATCCTGTGGCACAGAAGGCTTCCAGAATGCCAAGAAGGGAACTGCCATCGCAGCACAGACCGCAGCCATGGCAGCAGCAGTGGTGAGTCTGCACTGATGATTCTTGCCCTCTCAGAGGGGAGCACTGACTGCCTCCCCCCACTGCCTGAGTACATGCATTGCTCACAGGCAGCAGTCCAGAGCTCTGTTCCTTAGCGCTCAAGCAGCACACTGCTGTTTGCTGAGTTTCCCTAGCTTCATCTGACACACTGCACACCTTCACACAGACAAAGCGTGTTTGAAACAGCAGTTAGAAATGCCCAGAGGGTGAAATGTAACTTGGGAAATGTAACTTGGAGCCTATCCTTTTCTAGCTCCACTTTGCATAGCTCCTTTTTTTTCTAAGTGAACATCTCTCAGCCATTTTGGAAATGTAGCCCCTGAATCAGCAGCAGTTCAATTTTTGCACTGTAGGGGACTGAGAAGCTACTGTAATTACTGGCTGAATGTTTTATATTTGATCTCTGCCACAGGAGAACTGAGCTGCTGCCAGCAGTTCCAGTCAGAGAAGGTGATGTCCTTGCACATGTAGTTTCCAGCTGCATACAGTTTACTGTAATTGTTTCTAAAAAACCATGTGGGTGTCCAGGTGGCAGGAAAAGATGAGGCTGGCTGTGTCACGGTCCTCATTACAGCAGAATGAGGCAAGGTTAAACTGAAAAGCCTCATCCTAAATTAGGTGGAACTCGCTCCAGCCTTTCATGTCAGAGGTGTTTGGTGCCACTGCTGGCCAACAGCTTATTGTGGTTGCCTCAAAGGAATTTAAGAACATCTTTCACTATTAATCTGTGCTCATTGGAGCCTCATAATAGCTGCATAGCTGTGCTTGGCCAGATTTATTCTGTCACTGTCAAAGTTGTTAGTACATTAATTGCACCAGAACACAGAAAGCGAGAGACCCAGAGCGCCATCCACGTGATGGCAGCACGGCTATGCTTTACAGCAGGTGTTTTTCATTTTCAATTTGCGAGCCCCTAGAATTTTTGCACTGAAGATGTGGACTCCTGCACAGCAATACAAAGCTTGCCTGCTTTTCTCATTTACCCTCTAGAAGGAATCCACTGATCACAGGAGAGAAGTCGCTGCATTAGAGAAGGGAACACAGCTTTGAATTAGTCCATGTTAGTCCCTTGCCAGTTCAGTCACGTATCCATGGATATGTAATTTTCTGCCCCAGCTTTAGGTCACAGATAGTTTGATCTTAAAGCTTTCTCAAACTATCTATTTCACAGATAGTTTGATCTTAAAGCTTTCTCTTTAAGATCAGTTTGATCTTAAAGCTTTCTCTAAGCTAGCACAGAAGTTCTCCTGAAACTGCCATGGCTGTATCCAGGCCTCCTTTTCTCCTAGTGTCTTTGTGCAATAATCCCCATATTTGTCTTCTGTATCCGTTACTACCTACTCTTTATTTTTACTTAAATAATACTATGATACTGGGTCAAAAGGGAATGAAAGACTCCAGGGGAGCCAGAGCAGCAGTAGTCATATCAAAGAGAACACTAACCAGTTGTTGTTTTCGCAGAAGGCACGTGGGAAGGGTGTATTGCATGTACGAGTCATGGTGAAAGGACTGGGACCAGGACGCAAAGTAGGTGTCAGAGTTTCTTTTCATATTTTTCTTTCTCAGGCATCATCCAGGTTTTTTAAATTCAGGCTTGTCTCATGACTATACCTATTAACTTGTTTTTTCTGAAGGAGATGTAAAGAATTCATCACTCAAGTGCCTAGTAATGAAATTTTAGAATCATTAGAATTTTAGAGTAATATCACTTTGGAGGGAGAATAAAAGCTGTATTTGGGACTTCTTCTAACTAAAGTAGGAAAATTGATGGGAATGCTGATGAAAGGACTGGAGCAGACAGGTTTAAGCTGGGTTTTCTGATACGAATTACTTATTTTTATAAGATAATTACAAAGTAGAATCATTGGAACAAGTTGATTTTCAGATGGGGGACCAAACTATTTTCCCCTGAGCTCTTTCCTTTCTCTGCTGTTCAGTGTGTTGATAACAGCATGTCATCTGCTGTCTTGTTCTTCCAGGCTGCCATCAAGGGTTTGACTATGGGAGGTTTGGAGGTCATCTCCATCACCGACAACACCCCAGTTCCACACAACGGCTGCCGCCCACGGAAAGCCAGGCGAATGTGAGAGGGGAGCTGAAGAGACACACAGCTTTCAACATCATTTCATCCAACAGGGACTGGGCTGAATGTTGCTCCTGTGACAGATTCTGGAAAGCCACCCTCCCTGGAAATACTTGTTGAGGAAAGCTTGGAGAAGAGAGACCATCCTGGGCCTTAAAAGCCCAGGTGGTAGAAGCTGGTGGTAAAAGCAGGAATACGTGTACTCCCTTAATGGGAAGCCTCTTGTGTACAAAGTTTGTTGATTAAAATGTTGGTCTTTTGACAGCCATTCCTGCTGTGTTCCCAGAAGTATGTTGGATTATTATTGCCTCTCAACTGCTCTCTTCCTCTTACCACCGTATGTGGCTCTTGTCTAGCCCACTGTGCTATTATTGCCCTTGTTAGGTGGAAGGGGAGCTTGAAGTCTCGATCTCCTTCTAGTCATCTGTAGTAAACAACTGCATGGGGTCACATCTTCCTTCCTTCTTTCTCTCACTGCACATGTTTGGAAACAAGGCATGGGGTAACTCTTCCCCTTCCCCCTGGCTTGCAGATCTCGGCGTGCCATGCGAGAGGCAACTCTCCCTGTTCGCACAGCATGGAGCGCTGTAGTCTGGCTCCATTATTGGCAAAGATCTGTTGCGGTGCTTTGTTTTGCCCAAGCTGTAGCTGGCCTGACAGTGCTATTGGCAAATAGAAAATGCCAGTCCTAAAGGGGCTGGGATCTTGCCAGTTTTGATGCTCGCGGTCTCTTTGGTCCTGCCTTGTGCACCACGAACTGGATTTTCTGGGATCCTGGGGAAAGCAAGCAGGGGGTTAGTAGGCCTAAGGAACAATGGAAATTCTGCCAAGGAGATTTAAAACACTTAAGTCTTGAACTGTACCTCTATATCCATGGGCAGCATGAGCTTTTTATGGGTCTGTGATGTATTGTTGCTGTCCCAGCTGCATCCAGAGAGAACTTCTGCCAAGAAAATATGTCTGAGGCTCTCTGGAGCATTAACCAGGGAAGGTAACAGCAGTAACTGACTACAGGATTGATTTCCTGGATGGCAGAGGCACACTGCCTAGCAAAGGGCACCTCCTTGAAATCCACGCAGCCAGAGAAGCCCTGGCTGTATACAGCATACACTGGGCAAGTATTTCACCTGTAAACAGAGTGTATTTTGGTGCAGCCAGCAGTTCTATCACAAACCCAGAATCTTCCTTTCTATTATTTCTCTTTCTGTCGTTCCTCCTTAGTTTCTCAAATAGCATAATTAACTATTTTCTTCCTCTTTCCAGAAAGGGTACCATGGCAACAAGGCAGTGAACCTCCTTCATGGGGCTGAATGGCATACGGCAGGTTTTGAAAGAAATCAGTCTGCTTAGAAGAGCCTGTTGAGTTGCATTTGATAGAAGGGAAGAAAACAAGATTCAGATGAATCCCCTACCTTACTCCAACTGAATTTGAATAGAGGGTAGGTTATCTTAAAGGGAAATTCCTCAAGCTGTCACAGATTTGACAGCAAGGAAGAGGGGTTCTTCCATAGGTGTTTGGCATGCTAGAAGAGCTCCCCCCGTGCTCCAGAAATATGGCTGAGCTTCTAGTGACTTCATATTCCTCTTTTTAAGGAGAAGATACCGGGTCAGCTATAAATGGCAAAGATGAACTCTCCGAGTATCCAGGCAGCTAGCTGGGGAAGGCATGTGTGAACACTGATGTGCCTTACAGCAAGGCTGGACTGGCTTCTGTGCCAAGCACAGTGACCAGCCCCGAGAAAGGAGGAGCAGCAGTCTGCGCTGCAGGCTTGTCAGCGATGTACTAACACACTGAGAAAACCAAACACTACCGTTCTCTACCACAAGCTGCTCGTGCATCAACACAGAAGTGCCCACATCAGATAAAGGTGATAGAACAAATTGAAAAATAAGATTGGGAAGAGATCTGTGGTCTTTCCAAAATTCAAGGAAGAGTAGGTGGATGACTCAAGAGTCAGAAAGCAACAAGAATAATGCTTTGTCTTATGCAGACTTAGAATCAAGGCTGTGCCCTTTGTAAAGGCCACTCCTTAACGCTCTTGGTTTCTGAGCATTTGTGAACATGTTATGAAGTCTACCAATACACTGCCACTGCTTATACAGTTGCAAGTTTTTTCTTGCTGTCTGCCCTGCCTAGTTCTGGTACCTAACCCTATTTCTTCCTCTAATTGACATGTATATAGAACTCTCCGACGTGGACAGAAGAGGCTGACACTCTTTTCCATGGTTCAGTGGCTGGATCTGTACAGTATCGTGCAATATTTGTTTGTCTTCCAAACCCCCAGCTCCCCATACCCTCCCTGAGCTCTCCAGCACAATGCTTCAGTTGTGCAGAAGTCACATTTTCCACCCACCTTCCCTCCTGCCCTGGCAGAGCACCCCCAAAGCCATGTCCTAACTAAACGCTCAGTCTGAGCTGTTTATCCTGCAGCACATCCCAGGCCTCTGGGGCAGCCGTCAGTGAAGTGGGAGAGCACAGCTACACAAAGCAAGCTCGCCCACCTTGTGCAAGGGCTCAGTTGCTCCTTACTGCACACGCTGTATGGTGAAAGAAGTCTTAAAACTTTCTTATCGTTGTTCGTCTTGTAGGGAATTAATACACACCAACAGTACTTAATGATTTCCTTACCCTTCAGATGAAACTATTAATTAAGGGCCTGGTTTTAGTCAGCCACTGGTGTCTACCAGTTCTAATTGCTTTTCTTGGTGCCTGGGTGGAATACTGGTTTTTACTGGCTCACATTCCTCCTGAGCAGCAACTATTTCACTTGTCAGTAGCACAGCCCCAGCATTAGCACCCTCATTAGGGTCACATCTGCTCCCTTTGGGCTTCCCCATTGCTTTGGGACATTTTTCTCTCCCTCCTAACTTTTGATTCCCTGCTCTCAAAGAAGCCTTTTTCCGGGAAACAAGCTCAGAAGCTGCTCCTGACCACAAATCTTCATCCTGGTTAAACCCTGGTCTTTCTGAGGTTTTGCCCTCTGTTTTAAAATACCACCTGGACCTTTCTCCATTGCATAGGGGATGAAACACAAAACAGACTTAGAGATGAAATGCTACCTCAGGTCTTTGTACCTCTTAATGAGTGCCATATCACCTTGCAGAGTCAGTCTAACTCAGTTACCCTTCCCTTGGACAGGGATGGCACCCAGTGGCTTGGAAAAATAGCCCCAAGCCTTCTCCCTAATAGTATATTATTCTGCAAAGAGGAATTATTTCCCTATCCCCAGCAACAAGGACTTTCTACCTAGAGCTGCAGCTTTATCTGATGAATTGGTGATTTACTATTTCTTATGTGAGCATTTCAGTGACAAGAGTCAGGCAGCCAATTTCGATCCCTTTGCAAGATTCAATTAAACCATTAATTAAGTGATGTCAGTGTCCTTTAACAGCTGACTGTACACACAAGCAAGCAAGGAGAAGGGGACAGACCCTGCAGTGCTAATAAACTGTAGCAGCAGGGGTGGTTTACCGCAGCCCAGCTGCAGCTGTTAGGGACATCTGCACAGGTTTTTCTGGCTTTCCCTCCGGTGTGGGAATACCTGGCTTGGGATGTGCACAAAGCAGGTCAGTGAGTAGGTGTTTATGACCCTAAAGCACCCCTTGGGAGCCTTTGAGAAGTAACAGTTCAAGTCAGGTTATGTTTTTGCACTCAGATTTCAGCAGATAATCACGGTGCTGCTTTCATGCCTGGCGTCCCTGCTCAGCCCCTCTTCCCCTCTCAGCTGCCCCTCCAACCTCAGCCCATGACCGCTCAGACCAAAAAGAGATCAAGGACCCTCAGATTGTTCTTGTGCTTTTCCAATGTTCTCCTCTCCCCTCAAGAGGCATTAATGGGTACTCAATGGCAGCGGGAACTGCTCAGAGGTTTTACTAATGAACTGCTTAATAGCGTCCAAGTTCCTGTGCTGATGGTGAAGCGGGGCTGTGGGATCCTCTTGGGGAGGTGCATAAGGGAGCCAAGCCTCGATGCTCGTCCCTTTTTTTGAAACCACTCATGCCTCCTCTGCTGTGCTCTCCAAGCTCCCCCTGAGCTAGTGCCACTTGGCAGGGTCCACTTTCTCTGGAGTTCATAACTCTCTTCCTACACCCACCATCTACTCAGAGTCGGAGGCTGTGCACAGATCCAGGACCTGGACCCAAACCTCTCTGCAGCTACAGAGCCCTAACAGCCGATACTTGGGATAGCTGCTCCCAGGAGCAGCTTCACAGCTTGTTCTTCTAGAGAAAGGACGTGGAAGGCAGAAAGGGTTGGGTGCAAGGGGCTGAATGCTTAACGAAAAGGTGGGTCGGGAAAGAGAACACAGAGGCAAAAATGCAGGAAAATACAACACTAAAAAAACCCCCTTTTCTAAGACTAAAATCTCCCAGCTGGTGGTCCAAGAGTCAGCACAGACTAGGAGAAGGATGCAGGGAAGGGCTCTCCCACAGCAGGTGTGCTTCAGGATCGGGCTAAATGCACTCCCCTTTGCTGTTCTCCCAGCCAGACCTCCACATCAGAAGCACAGGGTGGCCTTGCTCGGGAGCCCTCCCTGCCAGCATGACCAGCTCTTTGGGGCTTTCACTTCATCATTTTAAAGAAGGCACAAAAAGCTGTATTTAGAAACTGCTCCAAAGCCTCTCCAAGCAGCAATGACAATCCTCAGAACCCTCCTTCCCCTTCCAAGCTGGCTCTGAAATCCCTCCTCTGTGCTTCACCACTTAATGATTCATTTTGCAAAGCCAAACTCTTAAGCTGGAGTGGCTGGGATTGACGTCCTCCATACCTCCTAGCCACATTGCTAAAGACTCCAGCTTTTGGCCCCTTCTCCCTCTGCCTGCTCCTCTGTGCAGGTGCAGGCCAGGCTTCCCACTACACACAAGACTCCAGGTAACAAATAAAACTTGGGGCCCCAGGCAGAAGAAAGACACATACTTCATGCCCCAGCCACTCATCTCCAGCCCCTTCAGCAGGTCCCAAGATGAGGTGGTGAAATAGGACTCTCATCTCTTCATGCAGCAGCCTGCAGGCAAACAACTTGCTCTCCTAATTGCCAGCCATGGTTCTCATGCAGCACCTTCCCAAGACCTGGATGCTGCCTTTCATTTTGTTCCTGCCAAATCCACAGAAGTAAATTATCAATTTCCTGAGCTGCTAGGGTCAAACCGACCAAGGAATGCAAATGGCTTTAGACGGGCCAGCCCTCTGGGCTTCTCTGTAATGCCAACAGCCGGGAAGCAGCCTGCTCCAGCCCTGGGAGATGCTCCGAAACGATCTGCCCTTGGACATGGTTGTAAAACCAGCTCTGTTTACTGAAATCCCTGCAAGAGAAGCAGTGCAGCCGTCTGGGGAGAGCCCCTTCCTAGTGATCCTGCAGCCAAGAGCAGCAGCGCTCTCACCAAAGGGACAGTGTAAAACTGGGACAAACCCTGCTGGGTCTCAAGCACCCGTGCGGCAGAGCTGCTCGCCTCAGCCCTTATCAGAGCCAGTGGGTTGGCACCGACGTCTCCTTCAAATCTGAGCCCTCTCTGGGGAAGAAGCCGGCGTGGGCAGAGCCATTGTCTGGGGGTTTAAGGGGTAGGAGGCAGGACGAGGAGAGATTAACTAGGACTTTGCTGCCCGAAGCCAGACGGCCTGCACTGCACAATCGCACTGTCAACACATTTGTCTGCCCTATGTTACAGGAGACTTTGGCTGCCAGCTGCCCCTTCTCCCTTACAAAGGCGGATTTTACTAGCATTAAGGACTCACCAGTCAGGGCTGAACCAATGACCTACCTACACGGCCGCAGGTATCAGCACAGCTAATCTGGACCTTACCCTGACCTCGGGACCAGCCCCCAAAAAATAGGGCAGCAGCAATGAAAACCATCCTTCATGGCCAGAGACACAAGAGCGCACACTGGCTCTGTGACGGGGGCGATGCCAGTGTTTCAGGAGGGGTGTCCCACTGTGGAGTCGGTGCCGATGCCGCAAGATCCCACAGGATGTGGGTTCAGCCCAGCGGCACGGGCCAGGGCTCCCTGCCGGTTGCCGCAAGGGTACGGATGTCCCTCACCGTTTCCATGCAGATGGCTTTTCTGCCCGTTGCCATGGCGATGGGTGCCAGCAGGCCGGAGGTGGGAGGGCGAGGACCATATCTCCCTGGTGCTCGCCAAGGGCAGCGGGTACATATAATCCGGCATCGCTCCGCTTTATACCTTTGAGGAGCACCGAGGAGCTATCAAATGACCAGCTCGGTGGCAGTGAGCAGGCACTCGGCGGGATGCAGTGCTGCCCGCTGCTCTTATTAACACCCTAAATCACATCAAACAGTGGCCGGACAGCTCTGGCAGGGCTTCCCTGCTGCCTGCCTGGCTCTCACCCCCCCAGGCCCTCTTGCACAGCCAGTCCTACACATCCCCTGGCTCCAGCACCCCCAGGGCTGGGCTGTCCTCTGGCAAGGCTCAGGCCCAGGGTTGGATGCCAACGCCATGACTGCATTCTCACCAGCCCCATCCCATGCAACCAGAAGCGTCTACCCAGTTCATCAGGCACCGGGATGGAGGCGCGGTACTGGGGCACGGAACTCTCTCTTGTACCGCTCTGCCTCCCTACCTGAGGCTGTTCACAACATGCCTGGATGGAGGAAGGACACTGGCAGATGAGAGGATGAACCTGTGCAAGAGCAGCTTTCAGAGGGGGATGGTGCACTGCCAAGAGCAGGGGCTCAGGGAGTCCTCTGGGCAAAGCCAGGACTGCTCCCGCCCATGCTCAATATGTTGCGAAGCTACTGGGGAGGAAGAAAGAGAACAGCAGCCACGGAGCATAAAAGTAGCATGTTCCTGGCTTTAAAAAGGCTGAATTCAAACTAGTTATGTCACCCACCAACAATAAACTCCTCCAAAGACTCCAGTTCATACCTGGACAAAGCAGAATGCAGAAAATGCTGGGGGCTTTGTAGTGTTACCCACAACTTTCCATTGCCTTGTTGCAGTTTCTATAGGATTTTCTTCCACAGTGGCCAGGTGCTGTGCTGCTCCTCCTCTAGCAAAGCTCCCCTGAGAGGCATCTCTTCCTGCAGTCCTCCTCCCTCGGGCCTGCCAAGGGCCCTGGGCACCCACCAAGCATCTCCCTGCCATGCTCCTCTAAAACTATCCTCAAATTTTCAGGTGCACTTGGCATCCTCGCAAAACCGAGAATGGACAGCAATCACCCTGCTGGCAAACTGCAACAGCTAGAAGGTGCCCTAGGAAAGGATTTGACTGCTGGGAGGAAAGAAACAAGAGGCATGGTAAAAAATTACCTCTGCACAAATGCAGCAAAGCCTGTGGGCTCGTACGATGTCCTCTGCTCCTTGTTAACCGAGTGAGGGCCAACACGTTACCCAGATGCTGCAGTACAGCCCTAAGCGGCTGGGACTACGGGCACTGTGCCCCTTTTCAGTTCTCCTGGCATGCAGGACCACAGCAGTCACCCACGAATTACTGGTTTCCAGATTGCTAGTCTAAAACCAGTGCGGTATTTTTATGTCAAAACATCAGGAAAAGAATGTGCAATTCAGGGTTTTTCCCACATCGGTATTTTTCTGAGAACTCATTTCCTTATGCAGTAAGTACAGCTCTTTGCCGAGAGAAACAAAGGCAAATCAGACTCTAGCGGGGACGCTGCTGCCTGACGAGCAGTCAGCCTGGTGGGCAGGTAGTGCCAGGCTGTTACTGCTACAATGACTGACTTTGCACAGCTCAGCCCGCATCCCCCGCAGCCCTGGAGCAAGGGAAAAAGAAAAAAATATAAGCCCTTTCACCATTCCCTCCTCCTGAGGAGCATTTG
This sequence comes from Mycteria americana, assembly GCF_035582795.1. Classification (NCBI taxonomy): domain Eukaryota; kingdom Metazoa; phylum Chordata; class Aves; order Ciconiiformes; family Ciconiidae; genus Mycteria; species Mycteria americana. Next base: position 62,240,929 of record NC_134370.1, on the reverse strand, counting down.
GCCAGAAAAGCTTTTTACAACCATATAACAAGACAGGGAAGCACAAGGATTCAGGCACATCAGCGACCTGGGCTCTGAAACTCGGAAAGCAAGGCAAAAGCAAACCCACAAAATCCTGTCCCATTGCTTGCCCACAGGACCATCTATTTGCTCTGCAGTTTGCACCTATCTGATAAAGGTTCACACAAGGACGAAAGCTGTCAGAGGGCCACATGTCCCATTGCCATCCAGCCTTTACCATCTCTCTGCCCACAGCCCTGAGAGATCCTGCAGGAAAAGCTGGCAGAAAAGCGGCAAAACAGAGGACACAAAAAAGACAGACAGAGACTTCTTAGAGAGACAAAGAGACATCAGAAATCTGATTCTTCTAGCTGGCTCAAAAAGGACCAAGGGAAGCATAATAGATGCCAGCACCTGAGCAAAAGGAAGGTCCTATAAGTACACCAAGAATATCAGGGAGCTAAATCAGGGCCAGCCGCTCAGTGCTGGAAGGTTAATTGAAAGGAGTCTTTAGTAGGGACACACCATTAATGGATACATAGGTTTGATTCTAACGGATTTCTGTGGCTTGCTGTCAGTTTATATAAGAAATATTGCAAGTGTCCTGCTTCTACTACTTTTTTTTCTTCTTTTAAAAGCAAAGGCAGCACAAGAAGTAATAAAAGATGGGATTCTGCTGCCAGTCAAACATGGTTTCCAAGCCAAGCATCTGCTTGTCACTTAGTGCCTATCTGAAAAGCCACGGGCTCAAGAGCTTTCTGACACGCTCAAGGTCTCCAAAGGAAAGCATCAGAGATCTGCACACATGAAAATGGAGGAAGGGTTCAAAGGAAAGTGGCTTGCATGCCCAAGATGCAGATGCTTAGAGCAATTAACACAAACAGGGATGCTGCTAGGTTGTTACAGAGCAACAGCAGATTACACGGGGATCCCAGACTTTGGGAAGGTCCCGTCTGCATGTTCTCAGCCACAACGTTCTGCAAAGCTGCATCGCAGCTGGGAGCAGCAGGCAGCCGAAAATCCAAGTGCCTTAGCCCAACCAAAAAGCAGTGGGTAGGTGATGGCTCTTCTGCCAAGCAAGGTGTGTCGTTCAAATTTCATCTCTCGATCATGGAGCATCAGCAGAAAATGGCCACGAGGTTAGACAAATGCTATAAATGGAATAAAGGAACACAAGCTGGGCTAGTAATAATATACAAAGGGGAAAACTTAACTGAAGGTCAAGAATCCCTCCCCCAGCATTAGCTCATGTAGACAAGAATTTGAGAAATCTGCAGTAACTACAGAAATGCGTCAGGTAGGAACATCCTTAGGCACTCTGGTACTCCAGGTGCCAGGAAGAGGCAGCAAACTCACATGCGATATGCCTGTGTAGTCCAAGGCACACCCCTGCTGTCTCTTCTAAGCAAAAGGATTCCCATCTGTACCATTAAGATTTTTGGAAGAAAAAGACAATAAATCAGGTTCTTAAAGCAAATTCTGTTTATTCCACTTTTGTCTTGTGTTGCTAACAAATCTTCATCCTAGCCTAGGAAAAATATCAGGTAGAAAATATCTCCCCTTTCCTCCCACCCTCCCCACCACACACACACTTTTTGTTTCTTAAATAAAAGAATCAAAATTTCAAGCATGAGAGACTTTTCTTTCAATACATTTCTGTAATAAAATTAACTCTGTTGTAGATATAAAATGCAGCAGCCAAGACCAGAGGATCTGCTATGCTACTCCAAGGCAATTAGTACCCAGAATGATCAATCAGTTTGTCTGCAAACATAATAAGAAAATACTTAGCACTTATCCAGCACTTTTTATCCATGAATCTCAAAGTGTTTTACAAAAGCTGAAAATATGTTTTTGGCCTCATTTATGGAGAAGAAAACACCAGCTGGAACAGGAAGAGATTTGCCCCCAGTCACAGAACAATTTAATAGCAGAGCTAAGAACAGATCTCTGGTCTCTCAGCCCCAAGTCCAACAATCCATGCCATGCTCTCTGCTTCACACAGGACAGCCTGAATCTGGCAAAAGCCCTGACTGCAGAAATGCTGAAATGGTTTATATTTTTGCCACCAGAAAAAAATCTAAATGGAGATCTGACAGCTATTTTAGTAAGCACTGACCTCCCAGGCTGTGGTGCCAAGGAGTAAACCCAGTCTTGGATGGAGCTGCTGAGAGCTTTGGAAAATAAAAAAAAAAAGTCTCATACTGGACATGTGAACAAATGTGAGAGTGATTCAGAAGGAGGTAAATCCATGATCTACAATGTGCAAATGATTCTCCACTTGGAGCTTTAATTGAATGTTTGAGGAACAGATCACAGGATAAAAACCTAAAACCTTGACAAATAGTGTTATTAGATGGAGAGGAACCTGGAGCTAAAGCACGCGTTGCCTGACACCTCTATTAGCAGTCTTCTGATCTGAAGTCGCTCCTGACAGACCTGAGAAACCAACAGTGCAAACACCAGGAAAAGAGCAGTGAAATACAATGTCTTACCCTAGAAATATGTTTAGCAAGGCCAGGAGAGGAGGGAAGTACCATGAGACAGAGAGTAAAGGCTGATTCAAGGACCCCAGGGCACCCTCCATTATGAGGTCCACTATTCATGCTATAAGCAGGCACCAACAACCCACACGGTTACTTTCCTATGCATTACCATGCAAAACGAATGCATGACTTCAATACTGCTCTTCACAAGCATGTGGCCACAACAGATCACCCACAGCTCATTTTGGTCCAAACAAGAAACCCACAGGGTCCTTTAAAGTAGAGGGTCTCCTGTGTATAAGCACCAATTTTCTAATGCCCCCTCTGTACCTCCCATGGGAATGGGACAACAGCAGGCTCCAGCTTCTGACGGAGCACCTCGTGATGCTGGTCGCACTGCCTGGCAGCACAGTCATAAGCCAGCCTGTGTGCAGAGAAACCCAAATGTTGGCCTACAACCAAAAACTCCATTTTTAAGAGAGAAGGGCATGCCAGCATCCTCACCAGCCCTCAGTGGCAGGTAATATTACAGCCAGGAGCTTATTTTATCGGCAGCATAAACACCGCAGTGGTCCAGTCAGCATCGACGCACCAGCCAGCTGTGCTTTGAAGCCTGGGAGCAGCAAATCGGGTTCTCACAGAGAACAGCGTTTCAAACAGGGATAGGTAAGCAACCTAAGTCAACAAGCTCGTCTCCTAACTGCAAACCGGCAGCAATGCACATTAATTCAGGTCTCCTTCCTCCGTTCTGGGGAAACCTAAATGCTACTAATTCTCCACTCTCGTACTCCAACATGCAGGAGGGTGCCAGCAGCTGAGTCTCCCTTCCCCTCTGCAGCAGAACCTGCAGATGGCCATGAGGATTCACCCCTGTGCTGCAGAAAAGTCATTCCGACGTGAGCAAGGAGCTGCTGTTGCTCCCCACACCCCTCCCAGCCACCCATCTTCTGTCTGTGCCCACCTCCTCGTGCATTAGAGACACAGCCAGCTGCCCTGGCTTTCTGGTATTAACACACCACCTTTCACTTAGGAGCTTTTACAGATACTAAGGCACAAAGATTGACTTGCATAAGAGTCAGGAACGCACCTCATGTCTCTCAATTGCAGTGATTTCTCAGATCTTTTTTTCCTGACCTCTTGCATATTAAAATCACATGAGTAGATTGTGTGGATGAGAACAGGATCTCATTTCCCTAGTAATACTGAAGACACAAACACGGGTAGCTGTATTTCTAAGCCCTCCCCATGGCTTCCATCCATTCCCTCTACGACAGGCTGTTTGTGTCGACAAGGTAGAAGAGTGCCAGTGCAGAGGGGAGCACTCCACAAATGTGTTGCCAAGCTCCATCTTTGGCATCCTAAGACCTACAACAGGATAAAAAATGGACATGCCTCTGGAAAACCAGGAAGGGAACCTCAGCTACACTTTGTTCATCAACAGGAATAGGGAATGACAGCAGCGCTTAATGCAGCAGGGACCTCCGCAGTACAAACAGGGTCAGAAGAAACATTCACAGGTCTAACTTGAGCGGATCGGCTTTCCACAGCTGAGGGCCCTGTGAGATGCCGGCCAGTAGGAGCTCCCAGGTCAGGTCTCTTGACATGAGTGACGGTTTGGTTTCCTAGAAGGCGCGAGTCTCTGGCTTTGGTGCGCCTGTGGCAGAGGCCCAGACCCGAGGAGAGCAGCCGCCCCGGCTACGTGTCATACTAGGTGCAGCTGTGCCTCATGTGGAAGTTAACCACGTACTCTGCGTTAGTGCGCTGCACTGAGATGGCAAAGGGCTCGAAGGGGTGGAAGGTGAACGCAACCAGACGTCGCACTGTGTGATTGATGGGTCGCCCCAGGAGTCCCGCCTGGATCTCAAACTTCAGGAGGCCAGAATCACGAGCGTAAAATCTGAAAGGAAGAGAAAGTCAATTATGGCTGTTCCCGACTATTGACTTTGCCATCTGGGCTCTTCACACACAGAGACAAGTGCCTTGTTCAATCTCTGGTACTCCCTCAAGGGCAGGAGGTCCTCAGCTGGGTGTCTGACTCTTGGTTACACAGGAAAGTCCCTCCCAGGACAGCTAGTTTTCCACCGTCTAGAAAAGCTTGACTTCATTTTAGTATCATCAGTGAGAGAACTCTGTCATTTTGGTGGATGTAGCTGATTTCACAAGAGGGAATAAGTTTGGCACAGACCCCACCTGTGCTGGCTCTCCATCCTCTCTTAATGCAAGCTGCTCCCCTTGATCCCTAAGGCAGATATACTGTATGGAACTGAGCTCAATTCCCTTAGCAATGGCCTTCACTCCGGGTGTAAGGCCACCCCTTTCCTCTCCTGCTGCTGCCAGGTAGGCTTCACGCTGCTGCTCTTGTGCCCACTACATCCCCATTCAGTCAAGGAAGGTGAACAGCTGGATCCAATTCTGCTTAAGGGCATCAAGTTGTACTTTACAGTTAAAGCGAGGCTTTGCAATTCCTTTTAGATTTCCATCAAAAAAGTATTAACAAGATAGGCTGGGCAGGAAGTACCTGGTGGATAGCATTCAACAATCACAGCAAGAGCAGAGGTCAAGGAAAACCCTGCATCCTTCTGCTGTCACCCACAAACCTGCCTGTGGGTCAAGCTCATTTGTGTCTCCAAACAGCTCTGGAACACAGCTTCAGCACAAAGCAAACATTGCCAAAGGGATGAAGCAAACAGTGCTGAAGAGACAGGTGAGTCTGGGAAGCTCTTTGCTTCTTTAACCTTCTCTGCATACTCTGTGTAACCGACATAAGCCCAGGTAACACCACTGTCCTGTGCTTCTGTGGGAACAGGGGACTCTCTGCGATGACACTGCTCTCCCCAAGACTTTGGTGGGGGTTTCTGGGATGTGGTAGTGGAGGTTTCTGGGTTGTGGTATCTTCACAAAGCAGCTGGGCTCTAACTAAAGTCCTCACCCTGAAGTAGTCTCAGTTCCTTAGACCATTTTCTCTGCTCTTTCACTTTCAGGCACAGAATTGCCATTTTGCCTCCCAACTGTTCTTTTTCCACCATCACTTAGTACATGTGGGTATTTTGCATTTTCCTCTGGTTTTAACTCACAGAATGCTTTCAATATCAGAGCACATTTCCCCCCCACCAGCAATACGATGCACTCAGCTCTCAGCCTGGAAGAACGGGTGATGACAGATACAGGCAATGCTGTTTCAGGAGCAGACATACTCCACATTTTAACAACACAGCCTATTGAGAACCTCATGTTCTTCCTGGAGGGCCACTCTCCTCTCCCTTCCTCTGAATCAAAGTGCCAGCCAGCCCTACCTGAAAATTGCACACAAGAACCCAGCAAGAGAGTCACAATCTTGGTATTTGGCTTTTCAAAAAGCCCTTTCCCTCCTACACAAGGCTGGGTATGCAGAGGGTCATTCTTTAAATAAAGCACAGTTCCCCGTCTGCTCCTCTCTCTCCCCAATTCACAATAATTTACTACTCAAGATGAAGCTCCCTGTAATCTCAAAGATGTGCTCAGTTTGGTATTTTTAAATCTATTTTTAAAAGTGCTCTGCAATCAGAGGCCATTTCCATGGGCTCTCACTCTGGGGATAAATTAGGCACTGCAATATAAAATTGTATGTCAACAGAAACAGCAAGACCAGCCTTTTCAAACTGTATGAAAATGGAAGATTTATCTGCAGACCGATTTTTTGGTTAAATGGCTCTTTATTAGCCATCTAGATGGATTTTAGAGACCCCCCACTATAGGTAAGGCTGTGTTAGAACCTCTTCCTCACAAGTGCCATCATTTCACCCAGTTAATATCTCTCCAAGCCTCCTGAAAAGATGCTGGAAGACAGTGGTGATGGGGAACCTAAAGTCCTTCCCTCCTGAGAGCAAACCACCCCTGGTCTCTCAAGTAGCCAGAGACGACAGTTGAACCTCCTGGGATGCAGAAAGGCACTAAGGGTTAAAAGGACACAGTGCACAGAGGCACTGAAACCGATGTGCAAAAGGTATAGAGGCCTTCTCATCTCCCACATCGTGCCAGGAAACTGCACACAGATTATAACACCCTTAGCTGCTGAAGGGTTTTGCACTCCAGCCAATTATAGGACTTACGTTACAAATCCTGTGGCCCCTCATTTCCAAGCCCACTAACCACAACAGGCAGCAGCATAATTTTATTAATCCCTTTGTTTTGTATGTGAGAAAAACAGCAGCACTATTTCAGCTACTGAATGGTTAAGGTTAGCATCTCATCTTCTGCTTACTTTCCAAAAACCAGGAGCCCCACTGCTCCGAGGCCCTATTCAAGTCCTAATTGACTCTGCACAGCTTTGAGCTTTAAAAGCTCTGGCTCTGAAATGCCGGGTTGCTCAGGGGAGGGAGGGAAGGTGGCACTTCGCTTTGTTTACTACAAAGACGTAACCACAGCAAATGACCGCGGTTTTGCTCCCTTTTGTCTGTGGGAGCCATACGCAGGTTGGCACTGGCAGACAACTGCCGCCCTGCAAGTTTTCCCAACGTCAAGCATGACAAGGGGGAAAGGGCAGGCTTTTCTCTGCAGATAACATGGGAGTTCGAGATCAAACCAAATCATACAGGCAGAAAAATCAATTAAATATACACAATTTGGGAACTGAGAGCACAGGAATAATCAGATGTTCCCCGCCACCTGAGTCAGGGCCAGGGGAGACATGAAACCACTTTTTGAGAATGCATTGATGAAAATAAAGTTGGGAAACCGGCCAGAATGGTCTCCCTAGGCTGCCTGAGCCCCCAACATGTGTGCAGTCACTAAACAAAGCACTTAGGCATTGAAGGCTCTCTTTGTTTTCAGAGCATACGTTTGCTTTTGCAGGACTGTAAGTGGAAAGACTATTCTGCCTGGAGAACTCAGCCTCTTTGAGCCTTTCAGGCCGGAGATGTTGGATTTTTAACCACTACTACTTGCAGCCATGGCTGCAGCCAACAAAAAGAAATAAATAGTCCTGGTGTTTCTGCAAGAAGCATTGCAAACCTCCTTATTCCCAAGCTCAGACTTATTCCTTCTGCCAGCATCAAAGACTCAGACAGAAAAGGCACAGAATGGCCCTTACACCTGGCTAAAAATCCTACTACAGAAACAATTTTCCCATAGATCACAGCAAGAAGAGGGGTATGAAGAGGAGTACAGCTCCCAGGATGAGAACTGTAAACAAGAAAAGTCTGAAAATAGCTAAATCAATACCACAAGCATCCTGAATAACACCTAACCCAGCTGCTATTTTATTCACAGGACAAACTGGATCATCCTTGCCAGCTAAACCCACGTGCTCAAAAGGGATCCTTCCAGCACAGGAAAGCAGGCATCCAGAACCATATCACTCTGCAGCCCAAACACAACGGCAGGACTGCAAGAAGAGGAGGAGAAACAAGAGCATTCATAAGGAAAAGGCTCAGGCTTCACTACCCAAACCTTCCCTGGGGCAGCTGAGCAAGAAGACCCTCCACACATACAAGATAAAACAGTTATCGCAAGGAGAGAGGCCAAGCTTTGTGGGACTGCTGAAATAAACCCTCCAGTGAAAGGATGTCATAAGAGAAAGGCCTCGATCTACTCCCTTTTCTGCATATTCGATGCCACATGGCAGAGGTGATTTAGAGTTACTCTCGCACTCCTCTCCTCGCATACAGCTTCTTGGCCTGTTCCATACCTTATAGGGTGATCACCGCAGGTCTTGGGCCGCTCCATGACTGACACCCACTTGTCATCATAGCTGAAAAGGGAGAGATCAAGGTATGGGCTGCCACTGTACGACTGGGCGCTGATCGGGAGCTGGCCCAGCAGCCTCCGCACGGCCTCCGTGTGCCCTCCATACTTGGCATTCACGATAGTGTCTTTGAACCTGTAGCAAACCAAGAAACAGGTTTTACTCACAAAGGCCACAGGTGAACAGCACAGCTTAAATAAACTAAGGAAGAAAACTGATAGGGAAAGAAAAACAGCAGCAGTGTAAGAACTAAAACAGCTCATTTCCAAAGATGTATCACAGTGATTCAAGCATCAACCAATTCTGGTGACCTTTTTATCCTCCCTCATCATTACTGTTTCTGCTCTGAAAGTCCAAACTGACAGAGGACAAGACTGTGCCCTACCCACAAGGTCTGGCCCCAGCTGCTCTGCAGTACAGGAAATGAACAAGATCAGAAACAGGGCAAGATGGATTAGCAGCTTATCAGTCAATCCAAGTTTTACCATGAAGCCTGGAAACAGCATAAGCAAAAGCCAGAGGGTTTCACAGTAACAGTTGAACCCTTAATGTTGACTTGAGAATCCCCCCTCTCTCTAGCCACTATGTTTTAAATGTGTAAAGGGAGAAACCTTAGATGAGGAAGAACCTTGACGAGAAGCCTAAAGCTCTTCAGAAACTACAGTAAGCTGAAAGTTCTTCCTGGTGGAGAGATTAGCACAGGCTGGATTTCCCTTTCCAAGTCAAATTTGAGCTTTCCATATGCAAGAACAGTCAGATCAGCTGCATGGATGTCATACATCAAGGAGGGCAAAACATTTCTATTTGACCAGAAACACTCAGCCAAAAGCCAGCTCACTGTGGATTATGCTCTATTATATTTTGCTATGGAAGTGAAACACTCCTGTTACAGGCCCTTGTAGCCAAGGGGATGAAAAGACTCTCCTCTCTAACACAAGGCAGGAGTTGTTCTTCAGGTGTCTGCGGTGAGCTCTCTCATTCTCTCTCCCACTAAGCATTATGGATTTCCTGGCAGGCAGCTCTAGAAAGTTACAGACACAGTCAACTTCCTCTTACTTATGTGACGTCAACCTAAAATCAACAGAAGCTTCATGCCCGTAAGTGATTGCCAAGTACTTTGGATGATGTGAAACAAGTCACTGGAAGAACAAAACACCCTGAGTCACATAAAAATATATTCCAAGATAAATAACACACTCTGCCTCATTAAAACCACATTTGACTGTTAAAGCACATTCTAGAAACTCAGGTTATTTTGACATTTTGCTCAGCTTTCACAATAGGTCTAGGCTTCTCCTAGCACAGTTTGACGAGAACCACAAGCTTGTGACTGATGTTGGAGAAAATGCTACAGAACACAGTTTGATACACACTAAATTCAGAGAACGCCACTTGGCAAAATACATCCAATTAGGTGATGCTGGTATCTTGACAAATCTTATCTTCAGGGACCTAAGCTACTGGGCAGTAACACTTTAATAACCTCCAGAAGAGTTACTGCTCAAGGAGAGCTGGAAACATCTTTCCCTCAAAATTCCTCTTCCTTCCTCTAAGCACTGGATTGCCACTGCTTTGTTCCTTCCTGTAACAAGACACATGCTGTGGAATATAAAATCAGATGCATAAGGCTGCAAGATGAACCATGTACAAGCCAGACCCTTGCATCACCCAGTGACCAAAGGAACTGGTTTTCTCAGGGTTGTCATCGTTATTTGATACTAGCCTTCAGCTGGCGGGGGCGAGCGTGTGTCTATACGGTATAAAGCATGCTCCGAATGGCTCACCGGCGCTGGATCTGCCTGGCAAAGTTGTTGCTGGAAGCTGAGCAGGGGAACTGGACCGCCTCACTGTGCAGGGTGGCATTCCTGAAGAGGTCACAGAAGTTCTCAAACAGCTCCAGCAGCTCATCAGATGTATTCTCGAATACGGCAATAACCTCTGTGGTCACCATGTTGTACACAACAAAGAACGAAGGCTGGGGAGAGAGGCAGAGGCAGCGGTTACCCAGGAGAACACAGGTGGGGAAGCTGTCCCTTCTTTCTCCCTGCATGACACCGCAGACCCTATCCAAATTTCTCTGCAGCGCAGGAGAATCCCACATCCTCACACTAATCCATTCTGCTATTCAAATGCCTCAACAGGTACCAAATTATCCACCTCTTAACTGTGATTATTTATGAAGAAAACTTAACGGGCTTCCAATTTTTCAACTCAAACTGGATGTCAGTATTTCTGTTTTCTCTTCTTCTCTGCCCTCCACCAAGTCCAAAACACTTTCTAAAGTGCCAAATTTAATTTTTATTCCTGCTGACAAAATGATTTTAAATCCAGTGCTAGCTGGCCACAAATTATTTCTTCCTTTGTGCAGAGACATTATTTTCTTCCCCTTCTTAATATTTCCATCACACAGAGATGAGCCTTTTCAGTGTACTGTGCACTACACCACTGCCCACAAAAAGTTGTGCCCTCCAGGTACCCTGCAGGCACAGAAATTAAAATCTGAAAGACATTAATGACTTCTTTTTAATGCCAACATTCTCATGCAAGAAGGCCCAGGTACCGCGCTGTGGATTGGCAATGGCAGTGTTTCATGGCATGAACAAGCAAGAAATCGGGGGAAAAGGTGACACTGTGTCAGCGCAGCTATATCAAAGGGACACGACATTCCTATCGCACTGGGAAAGGGCAGATTTAATCCTTGGTCATCAAAGGTAGCTTTCGTTAGAGACTGGAGTGCTAACAGCCTGGCACCCCAAAGAAAGAACCTGCCCCTACTTCAAAGGTAACTCATTCCTGAAGTATATGCACATATCTGGTTAAATCTTCTGTCAATAAAGGCAATTTCTAAATGCTTCACCTCCCGCTCCCAAACAATGCTCAGGGATGACGGCAGGCACTCTGCCCACCCCACCCACCTGCAAATATCACAAGGTTTGTTTGTTTTACAGTCCCAAAATAAATTGTGATAATACAATCCAGCCCCCACATGTCAAAATGAAGCCCACCAGATGAGGTTACTCACTAGACTACTGCCTAAGGAAAGGGAAGCCCTTCTGAAATACAGGGTTGGAGCAGAGAGAAAATAAGAGGAGACAGCAGAAGGAAAAACTATTTACATCATTGAAGATTGCAGGGAGTATCCTCCAACCTTAAATAAAAAAGTTCCTTTGCCAGATTGACACACAGACACATCCACAGGATGCCGCTGACCAGAGAAACTACCCTCACTGCTTTTTAGCAGCACCTGTAGCACAGGCAAAACATTGTCACAGCATGGGTGGCAGAAGTCGAGTGTCTCACACAGCAAAGCTGTCAAGTCTATCAGCACAAGCCTAGAACAAGAACAACAAACGCCAAGCTACATATACACAGGATGCGATTAAAAATCTTGAAGGATTCAGTGCAGACCCTGACAATATAGAAGCAACCCACAAGCATGAACAGCAACTTCCTCAACCTTCTTGGCAGAGAAGTCAGAGAGAAGAGAGGAGCCTGAAATTGGATGAAACCTCATGTTCCTCTCTGACAGACAAAAGAAAAATCAGAGCTTTAGGTATTTTGTGAGCCAAGTTTTCTTCAGGAAGCCCTAACACAAAGCCTACACTCAGGCAGGCCTGTGGAGACTGCTCCACATCTGGAATTATCTCCCGAATGAACCGAGAAATGAGATGCTTTTCCTCCAGCAGAAAACACACCACTTGAGGAACGCCGCAAACAAACCACAACCTGCATCTTAAAGTAAGCCTCAGGTGAAGCGAGTCAAGAGCACGCTGCAGCAAACCAGGCACAAAAGCCTTGGTAACCACAGCAGAGAGCAGAGCCGAGCCTACCACAAACATTTACATCAGGGTCAGGAGCACCGTTCCAGATACCAGCAACAAGCAGAATGCTGCAGGTCACTTCCACAAAGCTTTAATGTTTTTGAGACAGCCACTCTATTTTACACTAATAGGTAAAATTCATTAGATTAAGCCTCACCTATTCCCTCTTAAAGTAACTCCCCCAACCAAACACCACATAAGAGAAAAATAAAACAAACCAGAGTCATCTTCCAGGAAGAATTAGACTAAGGCTACACACAAAGAACTACTGTTCATTTTTTCTAGGATCTAAGTCCTGGATCTGGAAGATAGGGAGGAAGAGACAGGTATGAAAGAAAAACAAACATCTAGGGAACAATTAGACCTACATACAGCACTGGAGATTTATTACAAATTCTTGCTAAATACTTTCAACAAAATAAAAAACAAGTGGATTAAAGGAATAGAACAGGTTAAAAAAACCATCCTTCTCAGTTTCAGAGAGCTCAAAACCTGACCACCACTCCAACAGTAGTGAAAAGAGATGATCAACCTGCAGGATGGTGAAACGTCTGGAGGGACCCAGCACTGGCTGAGCTACGTTTGCTCTAATTCGACTTCTTTAGTACTAAACTGAAAGGAGAAGCAATTGGCACATTAGCTAGACCTAAGAGCTGCTACTCCAATTTGGAGAGAACATAAATACTATCTCTCACTGAAACTTGAAAGAGTAAGTATGTAGGCAGAACAGAAAAGGTAATTCTATTGGGGAAAAATGAAGACTATTATATTTGAAAAACATGCTTGAAGATACATGAAAAAAGGGAGAGACTACCTCTACAATGTAAGGGTACTATATGAAATATCAGCTAAAAAAAAAATCAGCTCGGGATTTGGAAGGGGAAGGGGGTTGTACAGCATCTATGAGCATGGGGAACAATCCCTGGAGAAAGGGGACTCGATAACCATGTCAGATCTTTTCTCTCGCATTTGTAGTTGAGAAGGAAGAGATGAAATTATGAGAGCAAAAGATACGAAAGTTATTCAATATCAGAGGTGTCAAATGTTCACACAAGAATGAAGTACTGAGGATCCTAAGCAACATTCACGAGCTCAGCTAAGAAACACAGCTCACAGCATTGTACCTGCTTGAGTACTTGCCCCAAAGCAACAAGCAGCCCGAGGAGGCAGGCAGTACCTGGGAAGGATCCGTCACCCGCAGCGTGACCACGTCTTCACTAGTGTATTTGATAAATAGATGGTTCTCATCCAAAAGCTGCATCTTCCACATGCGGAGCTGCCTCAACTGATCAAAGTACTGGAAGAACCTTCTTTTTGCAATAGCACTTCCGTCCTGCTCAGCCCTTCTCCACAGGTACACCAGCAGTCTGTGCTTCAAAGAGTTTATGAAGGGCTCTTTGTAGGGGTTGGCCATCCCCGTCTGAGTGTCCCGCTGCACCTCGGGATACACCGCAGACAGAGTCAGGAGATCGTCCTCGTAGCAGAAGCGGCCAATAGTCCGTACATCAATGAACGTACCCTCGGGTGTTACTTGAAAGACGTGAATCGTCTGTTGCTGCACAGAGAGAATGGCCAAGATGTTCTTATAGAGGTACAGCCCCTGGTTGTGAGACAGGATGACTTTGTCACATTTGAAAGTCCGTGTGTCACAAAGTCTGCCCGTGTGGAGGTCTATGATATGCAACGAATAATCCTCCAAGGGGGACCGGGGATTAGGGGTCACCGACTCGCTGTTGCGGTAAACCTCGAAGAAGGGAGGGTGAGGCTCCTCGGGCAGGTACGCGGCAGAGCCGACAATCACATATCGACAGTCGTCGGTGAACAAGCTGCACTCGCGGTTCAAGTGCTCCCCGTTGGAGGCCACGTTGGTGATATGGAGCAGGACAAAGAAGCGTTCAAAGAGCCGCCCCCGGATGTTGACAGATCTTTGGTCGTTACCGTTGGCCAGGATCTCTCCCTCGTAGCCTTGCAGGAGGTCTTCTGCCGCCTGGCAGCCTTGATACTCGTAGATCTCCAGAGAGGTCTGGTCAGAGGAGAAGGCGATGAAGTAGCGGCCGTCAGGGGAGAACTTGCGCAAGAAGCAGGGTGGCTTCTCCACGTTGACCACGGTGAAGTTGGGGAAGACGTTCTGGTGGAAGACACGGACTTGGTGCCAGTGGGTGCCGGCTTTGCCCGAGCTGATCCGGCGGCGTTCCAGGCGGTGGATGACATTCTGGTTCTGGATGCGGCGGGGCCTGATTGTGGGCACGTCATGGTCCATGGTCAGAGCTCTACTTCATCTTCACCCTGCCGGGGCGAGAGCACACACATGCCCTGGGACCACACAGACACGGGAGGAGAATTCAGGGTACTGAGGGACCTGCTTGCAGAGATGGGGCCAGGGAAAACCCCATAGCATCCAGGGAGCCGCGGGGGTCAGCTGAAAGGTGCAGACATTCCTTTGAAAGGGGGGAGACAACAGAGGAGGACGCTGGGGAGCGGTGGAGAGACTGGGAGAAAAACCTCAGTGGGAGGTACCGGGGAAAACCGTTGCCCAGAGGGAACCCCAGTGCGCTGAAGGGTGATAGGATCTGCAGGCCTGTCTGCTGAGAAGGGAAACACAGGGGGGCACCGGGGGGGATGGAGGGAGCCGGGGAGGGGGCAGGCACAGGTGGCCACCAAGGGAATGGAGGGAGCCCCCAGACACCAGGGAGAGAGTCCGGGGATAATCCGCAGACCTGCTCGCTGACAGGCTGGCACAGGGGGGCAGCTTAGAAAGAACGGAGGGAGCTGGGGGCAGGGGAGCACAGAAGAAGTCACCGGGAGAAAAGGGGCGGCCTACGGGCGGGCCTGCCAAGGGGGGCCACAGGGAGCCCCGGGTACCCGGGGGTTGTGGAGGGACCCTGGGCTCCAAGGGAAGCCTAGGGGAAGCTGCGGGCCCGCCCGACGACGCGAGCGGGGCCCCCAGCTGCTCTCCCGCCAGCTCGGAGGATGAGGGGGAACGGGGGCACGCGGTGGCCTCCCAGCCGGGCAAGGACCCGGTGGGGCCGGGCGCGGGGCGGCAGGAGGCCGCGGCTGCGCTCACCGCTCGGGCCCGGCGCTGGGTCCCGCCGCCGCCGCTCACTCTATGGCCGCCGCCATCTTTCCGCCACTGCACGACGACGCGCCGCGACGGCGGCGGCGAGAGGGTGTCACCCCCCCGACTTCCGCTTCCGGCCGCCGGGCCAGCGAGGCGGGCCGAGGCGGGCCAGACTGTCAGCAGACTGGGGGGCCGCGCCCCCTGGCGGGGGGAGGGAGCGCTGCGGGGCGCGCCCGGGCCCCCCCTGCACCCCTTGAAACCCTGCACCCACCCTGCACCCATCCGGCACCCCCTGCAGCCCTGCACCCACCGTGCACCCCCTGAAACCCTTCACTCCATGCACCCATCCGGCACCCCCTGCAGCCCTGCACCCATCGTGCACCCCCTGAAACCCTGCACCCACCCTGCACCCATCCCGCACCCCCTGCAGCCCTGCACCCACCGTGCACCCCCTTCACTCCATGCACCCATCCGGCACCCCTGAAACTCTGCGCCCATCCTGCGCTCACCCTGCACCCTCAGTACCCGTCCTGCACCCCGAACACCCCGGCACCCTATCCCAGCACCCATCCTGCTCCCGCCTCCCTGCACCCTCAGCACCCCCTGAACCCCCTGAACCCTTGCACCCCCTTCACCCATCCTGCTCCCTATCTCAACACTCCCTGCACCCGTCCTACACCCCAGCCACTCCATCCCAGCACCGCCTGCACCCCCATCCAACCGTCCCCAAGCGCCCTGCACCGTCCTGCACCCCCATCCCCGCACCCCAACACCCCCTGGACCCCCCCATGCCTTGAGCATCCCAAACCCCTCCATCCTCAGGCATTCCCTGCACCCCTGTCCCACACAGGGACACCCCAGGGGACATGAGACCTGCTGCCAGCCAGCGTATCAGCGTGCACCCCGACACCTCAACCCCGGCACTGGCGGCAGAGATCGGGGTCACCCCCAGGCACCCTTTTGGGCTTTCCAAGGGGCTTGAAAGCTTTTTGCTCGCCCGGGCTTTTAGCAGCACCCCCCCTCCCGCCCTGTGCATTAGCGGCCGAGGCGGCAAGGGCAGCTCCGAGGGGCACTTGTCCTTCAAAGGGAAGGGAGGAGGAATGTCAGGGGGGCCCTTGAGATCCATTTGCCGGCCTCTTGCCGAGGCCGAGCCGCCGCGCTGGCACTTGGAGCTACTCCACCGGCGAGCGCGGGAGCCGTGAGTCAGGGGCGCGGGGCAGGATGCTCAAACCGGGGTGCTGAAGAGCCCACCGGGGCGCACCCCGTTCCCGTGGGATGGTGGCACCGCAGGGATGCAGCAGCGGTACCCAGCCGGCGTCGCACCGAAGCTCTGCTGCACCAAAGCTCTCGCCGTGGAAATTCCCAGGGATCCTCCGTGTGTTTTGGGGGATGCTTTAGGGTCCCATCGGCAGCGGGGTGGAGCAGGACCCCACTGCCCCGGGGGATGGGAGCTGGGTGGCTCCAGCCGCCTTGGGAAGGCAGCCTGGCTGGCACTCCCGTGCCGCAGGCAGGGGACCCTGGGGGACCAGGGCACCCTTGGGGGGACCCCGCTGCCACCCCACCTGCCTGCCCTGTTCCCATCTCCCAGCGGTTTCACACCCAGCAGCCGCATCCTGTGTCCCTTGCTGCTCTCCCCACTGCCTCTCGGTTGCAGAAGGCGCGATGACAAGACTAAAATGAATGGCCCTGGCGTCTCTCTTTGTCTCTCTGCCTCCTGCCTAATTAATTGAGATCCACCTTAATAGGATCAAACTAAATACCAAAGAGCATCCAACCACACAGCAGCTGGCAGAAAAACAACCGCCCGGCACACATACGCCAAAAGACAGCTCGCCGGACAAAAGAGCCATTAATACAGCAGCAATTAGGGCTTCCGGAGCTAATAACTTCATCACCGCAATCTTCCCATGGCCGCGGCCCCACCGGTGCTGGGGAGGGGGTCGGGACACCCTCACTGGAGCGGTTTCACCCATCAGCAGGGATTTGCACCACGTGCAATAAATCTCATCGTGGGGACAAGGCTGGGGGCAAAGCTAGTCCTCACGTATTTTGGCTGTGGGGAGGCGGGAAGTGGGGGGATTGAGGGGCTGGAACCCCCCCCCGGGTGGATGCTGAAGGCTCAGGGCTCCCGGGATGTTTCACTGGCTGCAATTTCTCACCTCCCGCAGCATTTCATGGGGCACAGCAGTGGGGGACACGTGGCTGACACCATCCTCATCTGCTGGGGGACACTGGGGAGGTGGGGTACCCGTCTGCACGTCCCCAGGCCAGGGGGAGATGGCAAGCCCCAGCCCAGAGCCCAGAGCACTGGTACGGGGGTTACTGAGCGCTGATACACAGGTTACTGGGGGCTGGTATAGGGGCCGGTATGGGGTTGCTGCGGGCTGGTGTGGGGCTGCTGGGTACTCATATGGAGGATACTGGGGACTGGTAAGGGGGTTGCTGGGGGCTGGTACAGAGGTTACTGGGAATGGGTACGGAGGTTACTGGGGGCCGGTCCAGGGGGTTGCTGGGCTCCTCCAGCCTCACAGAGGAGCTGCGGGTCCACGGCTTTGGGTCTCTGGGCTGGTTTTGGTGGAAGAAGCGATGTTTAAAGAGGAGCCCTGCTCTCCCCAGGTCAGAGCATGCAGTCGGGCAGCTGGGGTGGTCAGGGGTGTCCCTCGCCCAATTCATCCCTTGTCCAGCTTTCGGCTCCCCACTCCGGTTGCTCCCCTATGCAAATCCCCTGTCCCACCCCAAACGGCCCTAAGCATGTTCCTTCCTCAGAAATGAGGGATTCCTCCCGGGGGGGCACAGTCCCTTACCTAGGCTTTAGCAGCATGCCGAGGAGCGGGATGCTCTGTGCCTTCGCAGTGAGCCCCGGTGCCAGAGCAGCATCACGGACCCCACCACCCCCCTGCCAGTGCCGCATCCATCTCCAGCCTGTTTCTCAAGAGCCAGCAGGTGGGTTAAAAAGAAAAAAAAAATTGTAGCCCGTTTGGGCTGGTTTGGATGATTTCTCCTGTTCCTGAAGCAAGGACCCTTCTGCTGTTCTTGCATTGGCTGTTTACCAAGAGCCTCCTGGTTCTGGATCCCGCGGCTGCTTTCCTGGGATTAGAGAGGGTGTGTAAGGAAGACAGCGCTGGGGAGATCGCAGGGGTGGTCTGCTCCCGATCCTGCCTGCCCCACCAGCCAGATACAACCCCAGCACAAAACCACTGCAGGGAAAAGCCAGACCATCTCCTTGCAGGGATGCTCGCAGAGGAAGAAAACCCTCCAAGTCCTGAGCACGGCTGTCCACCTCCCACAGCCACCGAGCTCGGTCACTGTCGACTTCCCCATTGTGCCGAGGGTGGGGAAAAAAAATAAACCAATTCTTTTTTTTATATATATGAAAAGGAGGGTGAAGTTTGCACAAGAGCACGGCATGGGGAGGAACGCTCCAGCTCTAAGCCGTGCCTCAGTCCTCCCCGAGCCCTGGCATGTGTGGGGCTGAGTGCGGCCACTCTGCGGGAGCCGGCTGCTTCCATGGGGTTTTTTTTTAGGGTGAAGCATCCTAGTGATGGTAGCGACAAACTTTGGTCAGGGAAACCCTTGCTGGCATGAGAAAAGAGCAACGGGAGCAGAGGGAGACCTCAGATGTCTCTAATTTTTCCAAGAGAAAAAAGGATGTGATTCAATACTTAGTTCTTCCCCAAGCCTGGAGGGTGACTTCATTCATGTTTGCAGAGTTTGAGGCTCCCCTTGCATGGGCATCCACGCACACACTCACACACCATTTTATAAAGGGGATGAAATGGTCCCATCCACTGTGGCCAGGACTCGTGGCTCCCCAGCCCACCAAAACCCCATGGGAACTGCGACCCGTCTCCCCATGCTGGGCAGGTCTCATGGGGATCGGGCTCCGTCAAAGCCAAGTTTGCATGTTGCAACATCCATGGACCTTCGCAGCACTGAGGAAACCTTTCTTTGCCATCAAAACATCCCTTTCTCTGGTTTTAACTGGAGCCTGAGGCTCTGTTTGAAGTGGAACTGGGCGAGTTTTGGAGGCTGTTAATGGGATCACCACCACCGGCATGGGGTCTGGGGTCTGTGGGTGTGGGACTGGGGCCCCCTTTTCTTGCTCCCAGGGTTGTCTTGTCTCTGCCTGAAGGCAAGATCTGCTTTAAACACCTTCCAAAACTCTCCTGACCTTTGCAAAATGCCCCATTGCAGGGGCAGAGCCCAGGCAGGACCCCAGGCATGGGAGCTGGGGCCTCACTGGGGTGCCCGGTCCTCCCGGGGTGCCCATGGGGACGGCTGGGGCTGGGTGCCACCGCTGGCTAACGGGGATCCCCTAAGCACATGGGACAGGCAGGGACCAGCACCCTCCTGGGTAGGGGGACAGCAGCACCCACCCCTGCAGCAGGGTGTCCGGGCTGGGGGGGGGACACCTGGCTGCTCCACATCCCACGGTGAGAGCTGGACCTGCCCACCTGCTTAGCCCACAGCCAGGTCCCTGCGTGGGGTGACAGCCCTGTCCCCTCCCGTGCACCCACCACAAGATGACAGCCCTGTCCTCCCCTGTGCCACCCATGGGGGTGACAGCCCTGTTCCCTCCCATGCACCCACCGCAGGATGACAGCCCTGTCCTCCCTGTGCCACACATGTGGGTGACAGCCCTGTCCACCCCTATGCCACCCATGGGGTGACAGCCCTATACCCTACCATGCACCCATCACAGGATGACAGCCCTGTCCCCCCCTGCCACCCTGGAGGTGACAGCCCTGTTATCCCCGTGTCACCCATGGGGGTGATAGCCCTGTGTCCCCCCCTGCCACCCGTGATATGACAGCCCTGTCCTCCCCATGCCACCCGTGGCGTGACAGTCCTGTCCCCCCCGTGTCACCCGTGGGGGGGGGGGGGCAGCCCGGCAGCTTCCTCCTGGCTGATGCGCAGTGACATTTGCAATCTGTTGCCATGGGCGCTCGGGGACTTTTGCTGTGGAGGGGGATCGCGTTTCTCCCCCCTCCTCCTCCTCCTCCCCTTCCCTCCCTCCCGATGACGTCATGGATGACCACGGTGGTGACAGGGCCACCTGTGGGCTGGTGAGGGGTTTAAAGAGCTGCAACAGGAGCCCTGGCTATTGTCTCCGCACCTGAGAGCAGGGGGACCTGCAGCCCCCAGACCACCCACCCACCCACCCCATCCATCCATCCCACCCACCCCATCCCACCCATCCATCCCACCCAATCCCATCTCATCCCATCCCCGCATCCCCTGCCTCCGCCGCTGCAGCTCTCCCGGGACCGGGGTGCCCAAAGCTGGGTCCAGCATCCCTTCCCCTCCTCCAAGGGCTCCTCCAAGGTAAGGCTGCGCTCCGTGACCCCCTGTCCCACGGGGGACCCCGGCGGGCTGCAGCCCCGAACGCCGCTAGCGGGGTTCGGGGCTGCAGCCCGCCGGGGTCCCCCGGGAATCCAAACACCAGACGGGGCATCCCCAGCTGGGACCGGTCACTTCTGTCCTCCACTGGGACCCTACCACCTTCCCCACACCTCCAGGCAGGACACAGGGATTATTCCAGAAGACAGGACAACCCCTGGGATAAAAACACCCCGGGGGTGGCAGGTCCCTGCTCCCATATAGGGGCTGGGATGCTCCCATCCGGGGTAGCACCGAGGTTTGGGAGGCTATGGGGTCTTCATCCCCTACCAGCCGGCGTTCGCAGACTACCTTGGAAGATGCCCACCCTTTCCAACCCCTTGGCTGGGCATCTGCTTCCTTTGGGCAGATGCCTTGGGCATCTCCTTGTCCTTGCTGTGGTCCTCATCAAGGGGACCCTCATGAAACCCACCATGGCCAAGCCCCAAGGGGCCACGGGTGATGCCAGGAGCCACGGGTGATGCCAGGAGCTGTGGTGCACATTGTAGGAGCAGGCAGGGGCGTGAGGAGAGGAGCTGCCCTCCTCATCTTGGGGGGAGAAGGACCATCTCTTCCTGGTCCCCAGGGCTTTGTCCCACTGTTCTTCCAGCTCTGATGGGGCGAGCAGCAGGTAAGTGCCTCCGTTCGGTGTCTCTGGGATGTGTGGGCAGGGAGCTGGGTAGAAAAAGGGTCTGGGACCTGGGAGAAGAGCAGGGTGGAGATGTATGTGTAGGGATAGGCATGTGCATACCTGGCGAGAGGAAGGCAATGTCCCTTCCCACGGGACATACCCCAGCAGTGACCATGCAAGTCACCAAACTCCTCGGCGGCTCCCACCAGGCAGCCCTTGCGGGTCTTCCCAAGCCCACAGCTGCCTGCAGATCCAGCTCCACTGGAGCCTGCATGGAGTCCCAGCAGCTACAGAGCCGCTGGTCACACAGGGGTGGCTGTGATGGGAGCAAGGTGACTGGGGCAAACCCCATGGCTAGTGGCCTGGGCTGCCTCTGCAGCCTTCCCAGGGGCAGGTGGTGTGGGGACATGGGGCAGGCGGGGAAGGGGACCATGCTCCAGCAGCTCCATCCTTGAGGACCTGAGAATGCAGCTGCCCCTGGCATCCTGGGGAGAGAGGAGCCTGACGGAGCCAGGCTCTCCGCATCCCGCTCCTGCAGTGCTGGGAGCTGAAGGAATAAGCAATAAGCGATGGCACGTTTCTGCCATCCATCCCTCAAAAGATGCAGAGGGCTTGGGCTGGGCCTGGTTTTTGGGTGGAAGAGGCAAAATGCAAATTGTCTGATGGGTGGAAAACTCTGTCTGGGTGGCCTTGGCATTTACCCACCCGGCAGCAGCTGAAGCGCAGGGGGACAGCCTGTGCCTCCCGGCTCAGGGCCTGGGAGATTTGGCGGGGAGTGCCCACGGACCCCTGTGATGGTCTGCCACCATTGCCCCCCTCGCTGCCACGAGTGCACCCCGCGGGCACAGCCTGTCAGCTGGGGAGCTCCGGCTGCGCTCTGTGCCCCAGCACAGCGTGGGGCAGCCCCGGCTGGACCCACCTTGCTTCAGGGGGCTTTGGGGAGGCTGAGGTTGCTGGGCCATGGGCAGCTCCTGGGGGGATGCTCGGAGGGGGCTGCGGGGTCCATGGTGGAGAGCTGCCGGCGGGGTTGGCTCCCAGGCATGCAGTCGGGCTCATCCCCTCCCTGCACTGTGCGTGGGGCAGGGGGCTTCTTGAGCGGCAGCCATGGAAAGCAGGAGTTAATTTAATACCAGATGGGCGCGAGCAAGGACTGCCTGTTGTTCCAGTGGTGCTAAAAGGTGCGAGTCCAGCTGAACTGACCCGGGGCGTGGGGTCTGGCTCTGGTCCGTGCGGACGGACACACGGAGCAGGCAGGGGATGTACAACAGGTGGGAGGAGTTGTGGAGTAGTGGCTGGCTGTGCCCGATGGTCCAGGGATGCAATATCTAGCTGATCTTCTTTTACTGCTTCAAAATCCTGCGAGAGCACGTAACCAGAAGAGAATTCATGCCCGTGCGTGAAGGCACCCAAATATACATACATACACACGTGTCGTACCCAAATACGTCGCAGCGCTCGGGAACACCAGCGTGCGAGCTGGTTACACTCCCAGATCCCCCTGGCAGGCGCTTCCACCTCCCCCCATTCCCACGGGGGAAACACTTCCAACGCTAGTGACGGATAACGCCGCCAGAGCGCAGGGTCCTCTCTTGACCCTCCTTCTGGCAGCATCCGAATTCCCTTTGCCGGCTTTGTAGGCTTCAATTCGAGACGGTGCCTGAGCTCGAGGCTAAGCGCCTGCTTGCCACTGTCTTAAGCAGGGATGGGGTCTCCAACGGGGATTTCTCTGGGTGGTGAATGAGGTCAGGACCTTGCTCTGGCGGCGAGGAGCCCAGCCTCTGCCCGTGGGAGGCAGAGGTAAGGTGAAGTGACCAATTCCACCTTCAAGGCTCCTCCCTGGTCTGTATTTTCTCGTCGGGGTCCGAGCCCACCCAAGGCTTAGGCTGTCGCCGTGTGCCGGAGTGATGGCTCCCTCTGGTCAAACACCGAGAGGGGATGAAGGTGCCGGCTTTCACGCCACCCTCGGCACGCTTTGGGCTGGATTGTGCCCAAGCCACAGGGGGGAAGGTGAGGAACCGATGCCACCGGGCAGTAGCCAGCAACCCTTGCCTCCCAGCCTGGCTCGGCGTGTGCACGCAGCAGGCACCGGCTCCTCGGCAGCGACGCGCAGGCTTTTCAAGCGCAGCCTCTTAACCCCGCTAATTCCCTTGTTTTCTCTTGCCAGGCCCCCCGCGTCCCTGCCAGGGGGTGGCCCGGAGCCTGCTAATTGCGCTAGCGAGCTGCGGTGTGTCTCTCCATCCCCGGGGGTCTTCTTCTCTGGGGTTGTTTTGGGGGCTGCTGGCCCTTGCCCGGCAGCGCAGGACGGGGTGGTGAGCGGCAGCACCCCTTGTCCCTTCCCCTTTGCCATCTCCAGCCAAATTATCTTGATTCTGGATTGACTCCCCTGCTCCCAGCTCACACTGAGATGGGGTCGCACCAGGGATCAGGGCAATCCTCAGCACAGCGCAGAGCTTCTCCCATCCCTTCTTCCCTGCTGGGAAGGCACCCAAGGCACAGTGTGAGGAAGGGTTGCCTGAGCTCACCTAACCCACTCCCAGCCCAAAAGTCCACTTCTCCAAGGCTGATTTGGAGGTGCCAGAGTTGATTTGGAGGTGCCAGAGCCTATCCCCGCACCAGTCCCCTGTTCTCCTTCCCTCCTCATCCAGGGTAGGCTCCGGGTGCCAGGAGCACCCTGGAGCATCCCTCACCTCCCACCTCCCCATCCCCACCTCCCGTTCCCAGGCCATCTGCCCACGCTCATCCATGTTAAACAAACGCTGGAGTCTATTATCAGGCCCTGCCTCCCCCTTCCCCCCCAGACAGATGGAGGCTGAGCGCACCCGGAGCCCCGGCCCGCAGCCCGCAGCATTCATGTGTGTGAATGAGAAAATTGAATTATTTATGGCCATGCGAATAAGGCTGGCGGCTGCGGAGGCCGAGCGGAAAGGACTCCATTACGTGGCAAGTACCTGTTGCTATGGAGCCAGGGCTTCTTCCCCGCAGCCCCCCGGCCCCCCCCCCGTGCACGGCTGCGTCCCTGCCTGCCCCCCATCCTGCCCTCGTCCTCGCAGTCTGGGATGGAGAGCAGAGCCGAGCACTGGGCTGGCCACGGTGTGCCCGACCGTGGGTGTTTTGCTCGCTGCACTGTGCCCGCTGCTCCCCCGGACAGGTTTGGGGGCCACCCCAAATCTCCCTGCTCTTCTGAGCAGGCCCACCAGTGCAATGGGGATGGGGTGATGCTCGCGGCTGGTGGCTCCCTGGCCGCCGTGGTGGAAACTGCTGGGAAGCGTTGGGGTGGGCAGCAGCAGCATCTCATGGCTGGGGCTGGGCAAAGCAGGTCCGGTCCCGGCACAGCATGGGGTGAGGGGTGGCTCTCAGCTCAGACCCCTTAACTCCCCTTAGACCTCCCCTCCCTGGAGCCAGCAGGAGCTGTGACTCGAGGTCCCCCGCTCTCCCCCATGCCCAGGCAGAAAAGCAGCTCTGCAAGAGTGGGGACTCCTTCCAAAGGCGCCTGCATTGCAGCCACTCCCCGGAGATGCCGAATCCTGCAGCAACGCTGAGAGAGGTGCTGGGGCATCCCTCCCTCCCGCTGTCTGCCCAACTCCTCCTTGGCCAAAAAGTAGGACTTTGTCCCCATCGGGGTGCAGTCCCTCCCGCCTCGGTGCCCCCCCCCGGGGTCGGGCCGGGCTCCTGGGGAGCGGGAGGGGATGGGACCTGGCAGCCCCCAGCCCTGCGTGGCGGCAGCGCAGGGACTCCCGCTCCCTTCCCTGCAGGGCTAAGAATAGACTCCAGCTCCGCTCCTGGCGCTGAGTGGGCTCTGCTGGGCTCGGAGGAATAAAAAGCAGGCAAACACTTATTTTAGTCGCTGCAGTCGGCAGCTGTGACTCTCATGTACCCAAGGAGCGGCTTCGCACTGTGTTTACCCGCCCGCTGCTGGGAGCAGAGGCACCATTGCGGACCGCTCGTCCAGGCTACGGATGTCCCCAACGTGCTCCCAGCCCCCGCGCTGAAACCCCAGCTGGCTCCCAACCCTCCTCCAGCACACCCAGCTGCTTCCCCCCTTCCTTCCCCCATGCTTCTGGGGTGAGCCTGGGGGATGCAGATGCTCCCCCTCTTCCCCGTGCCTGGGGGATGCTCCCCCTGCCAGCTCCCCACAGCAGCCGCTGCAGGAGGCCAGCGGAGCCCTGCTGAGATGCTTAGGGCTTGTGTAGGGGGACATCCCACTATAAAGGACAGGGAGGGCATGCCCCTGCCACCCAAGATACAGGGGGTTTGCAGACATCCCTATGTCCGAGCGAGGCACCTGCCCAGGGTGCTGCAGGCTCGTGCCAGCTGCAGCTCTGGGTGCGAGGCTGGGGGAAGCACCCGCTCCAGGAGAGCAGCTCTGGGTCCCTCTCCCTAGCATCACCCCCGAGGTAAAATCAAGAGAAAGCTAATTGTTACCATAGTTACGTGAAGTGGCCTTTCTCAGGGAGCCGCGTCATCACTGCTGTCACAAGGTTAAGGAGGTGGGGAGTGGTGGTGGTGGGGAAGGGGGGGAAGAGATGTGTTTTCTTTGGAAAAACCATGGCAACAGCTATTTCTAAGGGAACAGCTGTGCACGGCGAGGCCATGGGGAAGGGGAAGGGGCTGGGGCGTCTCAGTGCCAGCCGTGCTCTGAAGGCAGCGGCGCCAGGTCCAGCAGCTCTCCATGGCAGCCTGTATCCCCAGAGTCCCCTTCCCACTGGTGCCAGGGCTCGCCGGGTGCCTCCCATGGTGCTGGTGTGGTGCCGTGGGCTCCAGCACGCCCAGCAAAGCAACACAAGGCCACTCCAGTTTGCTTGCCATGTGCAACCCCTCCTGGCGTGCTCCCATGGGCCGGGGCAGGAAGGGGTGCCAGATGTGTGGGATGGCCGGGACCACCCGCTACGGGGAGCGGGGACGTGGCTGCTTGTCCAGAGCAAATACAGCAGGGAAAAGCCTCAACAGAGAGCCCAAGGGCAATCCATGAGTGACATGAAGTTTGAACAACTGTAATGCAGATACTGGTGGAGATCGTAGGCACGGAGTCAACACCACCGGAGCCAGTACGGCCCAGGCTGGTAAAATGGCCTCCTGCAACTAACGCAACCACTTCTGATGGGAGCTGCTGCTGGTGGGGCCCAATGTGTGGACAAAAATGGGAAGGTGCTCTTGGGGCTGAGGAACACTAATGGAGGCACAAGCGCCACGGGGATGTCCTGCAGGTCTAGGCAGGGCTGGCTAAGCCCTGGAAATGCAGAGGTCTGAGGAACCCGCACCCCAGATCTGCTTTGCAATGGCCAAGTGGACCCAGCGAGGAGAAGATGCCAGTCTCAGCCACAACCTCCACCCTGGCTCCTGTTTCAACATGTAGCTGGAAATTATCATTCTTTGCAAGACAGACTCTTAATTAAGACCATTTCCCTGAAGGAAGCCAAGATGGAGAGCTTCACTTCTCGGTATTCCAGCGCTTTCTGGCATTCGTTTCCACACCAATTAGGGCGCAAATTAGTCATCCAGAGTGCGATTCAGTGGCTGTGCTCAAGGGAGGCTCTTCAGGACACGTGCCATCTTCTTCCAGGAATGCAGGCGGCAAGCGCAGGCGGGGTGGCCACAGCGGGGACAGGGAAGGGGCAAGCAGGGTCCTTGCGGCACCGAGGTCTGCGGCTGGTGGTAACAGCCGGGAGTTGGGCTGGGGCCCCGGGACCAGGCACAGAGCAGAGTCAGCAAGAGGGTTTAGGGTGTCTCCATGAGCTGTGCGTGCTTCTCCTTGGCCACTGGACCTTGGCATGACTCGATGGATAGCTGGACGCTGAGACTAACCATTGGGACTAAATGCTGGAGAATCTGCAAATGGCAGCAAAATGGCAACAAAAGGGTGGGAGGAAGAGCAAGAAGCTGGCTGCTCCCCTTCTGCAGGGTCCTCACCACCCACCTTTGCTCTCCAGCAGGAAGGCTGAGAGAGGACAGGGGCTTGCTCCAGCCTTGGAGGGTGGCTGTGCCCAGCTGCCCCAAGCTCACATGCTGAGGAGGAAAGGCAGGAGCTCCCTGATGGTGCTGACAGGGGCGGAAGAGGGATCTGAGGATGAGATGCTCGGCTCTGTGCCCTGCTGTGACAGCGTCCGACCTGAGGGCGCATTGGAGGGCTGGTACAGAAATGTGGTTTAAGGGTGGTTGACACCTCAGTTGCTGGGTCTGGGTGGTCTCCTGCTCAGGTCTTAAGATGGACATGCGGTGGCACCTCTGCTGCGGTCGTGGCTGTGCATCCATCCGTCTGCAGGTGAACCTGTCCCGGTTTGCTTTAGCCAAGAGGCTTTTGTAGAAGATGCAGGCAAAACATGGGACAGGGTTCAGGAGGAGGAGGATCTGAAGGGGGAAAAAGCAAAACCCCTCTGGGCAGCGGCACGGCCACCCAGGCTGCTCTCCAGGTGGAGTGGTGTGGGATGCTGTGGTTGTAGGAATTCATTGAACATGACTTACAGTGCCTGCGGGGAGCACCAGCACAGCCGTCCGGCGGGCGAGGGAGTCTGGATGGCTGATGGATGGGAGAGCCTGTGCATGGCCGAGCAGGCGGCCGGCGAGCTGACGGGAGAGGCGGCTGGGAGGAGGCATCTGAAGGCCATGGCTGGCTGCTCACATCTCCTCGGGTGACCCAGGGAGCGGGGTCTCGCTGCAGCACCACACATCTTCCCTGCTTTCCTTCTTCGCCCTCTTCAGAGGGGTGGGAGACAGCCGTAGCCCTGCAGAAATGCGGCACAAAGGTCCGTGCTAACAGTAAGAGGGTCGGGACAGAAAGGCTTCAGCTAAAATACCAGTTTCTGGTGATCTCACTTGCAAGGCTCAGTTCCCCTGTTGCTTTTGAACCCATTTTGCTGAGCCCCATGGGGCTGGTGCCTCCTGCTCCATTGGAGGGCTCGTGTCTCTGCCTCCATGGGACAACCTCAGGGTCACGCGCTTGGCATGGCTTTCCCTCAATATTCCTAATTACCCTCAAACTTTCTCATTTCCCATGGGCATGGCCGCCATGCAGGGACCAGCAGGCTCCCTCTCCTTCTGGCCAGCCTGCCTGCTGCCTGCTGCTCGCTGCCTGCTCCAGCTCCTTCAAAACAGCACCAGGAGCCCTGGGAGGAGCTGCCTGCCCCTGGGGCATGCCCTCCAAGCCCCCATTAGTTAGTGGTTGTCTTAAGCACTGCAACATTTGTAGCCTTATTCTTCCTAATCCCGCCTGATGTAACCGTGGCTGTCCTCATTAGCCACATAATTGTCTAGCAAACACAAAACAGGCCCTGACAAGGTTGAAGGAAATTGGTTTAAAAATATGAAGCCGCATTCTCAGATGTTGTCGAAGGGGGTTCTTTTGTTTATTTGTATTCACAAGGCGCCCCGTGGAATAATGAGAGCGCGACTCTGCTGAAAATACCTATTTTTCTTAAAGATCATCTTATGAGAAGGTCGGTTTGAAATGCCAGCTGGGGAAATCCAGCCCGGCCCCTGTGTTGGTGGAGGAGGACTGAGTCTCCACTTGGTCTCATCTGCTGCACCAAGGGGCTTCCAAGCAGAGAAGGTGGCATCTCCCACCCATGCCCACGCTGGTATGGGTGCCGAGGGAAAGGTTTACCCATCCACATCTCTGAGTGATAATGCCTGTGAATTTCAAAGGGGCTCCATCCACTTCTGGTAGCAGACGACAGGGCTAAGTTAATGGAGGCAGCGGTAAGAAATCTAATTAACCCGCAGTATGTTGTTTAATTTGTGCAAAGTTGTTGTGGTTACTCAGCTATAAACTCCATCCCCAGCTCTAATGTCAGTGACTTGCATGGCAGCAGCGGAGAGCATCCTGGAGGTGGGCAGCCACCTCGTGCTCACCCTTGAAGGTGCCCTCAATTACGCACGGAGCGTTCCGGTGGTTGCCTCCATCTGGTTCTTCCATGCCATTTGAGACACTTTTGTAGCTCCAACCTTTGGAACGGGCACCTGTGCTGCTTCTCCGCCTGCTCTGGCATTCAACCCCGGTGTGTGGCTTCCAAAAACCAGCCGTCAGGACCCAGCAGTGTCAATCTGTTGATTGCACTAAAGTCCAGGAGATGGGTTCAGGTCGCTGAGTTCCCACCGCAGCTCTTAGGCTGTAATTATGTTCAAGGCTCTTTCCTTCAGTTATTTCTTCTTGCCTAATGCTTGGAGCCACTGTACTGATCTTTTCTTCAAGGCTGACCTCCATGTAGCTTCCCAGGAGAGAGCCAGGCCTGTTATTTAAACCAATTCACAAACTGGCTCCCAAAGGCCAGTTGTCCATTATACGATTTTTTGAGCAGCAGGAATCAGTAGGGCTGATGGCAGCTGAGCTCTTTGTGTCAGTTTGGGGAGAAGCACAGGAAAAGGGATGGATGTTATGTGTTAGCATCTCTTCCCAGGTTAACCTTCTCCCAAGATCCTGGACCACCTAATAGCCCCCCTGTGGCACTGCGCAGAGGGGCTCTGGAGCCTGCGGTGCCCACAGAAGGGTGGTGCTGAGCCTCAGCACTGCCTTCATTTCACACCAAAGCTCCGTGGTCCCCCCATGACCACTATGAGAGACGCAGACACACTCATTACCCTGCAGGGACATCCTTCCCATGGAGGGAAAAGCTTGTAACCAGGTCCCAGAAGACTCTCGGTTGCCTGGTGAGGTGAGGTTTGCCAAGAAGGGAATTGAGAAGGACGATCCACCTCTGGGGTCCATCAAAGCCAAGTGGGCTGGGGCCCTGCTGCTATGGGCTTTGCTAGAGCAGAGACCTCCAGCATCGAGCACGCTGAGGTGCCGCTTGACGTGGGTGGTCCAAGCGTGTTGGGGATGTGAAATACAAGAGCGCTCTTAGCAGAAACATATGGTTACTGCCAAGCCCTGCCAGATCCCCAGCCTGCTCCCTGCAGCCCATGGCAGCTTCCACTTGCATTTCGACGGGACTTCAGCCCGTCTATCCGGTGGGAAGCCTGGAGACCTTGGCTCACCCCTCCCTGGACACAGGCTGTTCCTCCAAGCCAGCTGTGCCGGGAGCCCAGGCAGTGCCCAGTGGTGACGCCCGGGGCTGCCCGCTGGCCCAGGCGGGATTCCCGGCAAACGGGACTCCCAGCAAGCCAACCTGCATCTGCAGACGGGGTTCCCGGTGGAGTCCTGTGTGCAGGGACACAGAAGCACCCTCTGAGCAGGGGCAGCTCAGCCACCACCAGTTTGAAGGATGGACCAAGAGCGTGTCCTCATGCAAAGCTCTTGGCATCCCGTCCCCACACCGCTGGGCTCCACGGCCCTTCCCCTTCAACCCGGGGACAAAACCAGGTCCCTGGGCAGCCGAGGGGAGAGGCAGCGGCCACCCAGAGGAAGAAGAGCTCAATTTTGGTTTTTCTTTTTTTCTTTTTCCTTTTTTTTTAAAGAATTAAAAAGTGGCAGTGCTAGTGAAGGGTAATTATCCCTCTGTTCCAGCTGAAATACAATTAAGGCAGCTCTCAACGAGCCCCCGGGATATTGTGGTTTACTAATTAACAAGCGGATATGCTGTGGCCCCTGTCATGGCAATTACAGCATGAGACAGGCTTCAGGAGCTCTAATTACACGTCAGCCCGCGACACACACTGCAATACAAATTAACGAGGGCCCGGGCTGGCGACTGAGGGAGTTTACGCAGCAAGAGGCTGAGCTGGGCAGCAGGGATGGGGATGGGGGGGACAGGGATGGGCGGACTTAATGTGACTGCAAGCCTGGGGATAGCGGTGCACACTGCGGGGTCGAGAGGATGCAGGGAGCAAATTGGGGGTAAAATACCCCACGGTTGCCAAAAAAAGGTGCATCGGAGGAAGGAGAGGGGCTTTTGCTTTGCGGAGCCGTGGTCTGATGAGTGGCATTTGGGATGACTGCAATGAATAGCAAGTATCGCGTCTTCCGCCGTTAATTCCCAGACCAATAAAGCTGCTGTTAAGAACAGAAGTCAGATGGGAAATACCCAACAGGGTTTTGACTGCTGACAAAAAACTAACAGGGCTCCCAGAGCCAAGAGGAATTTTTCTGACAAATTTTTTATTGGGAAAAGTTATGCCATTTCAGGTTGAGTTCAACTAATACCTTTGGCCAGGTATGGGGGAAAAAAAAAGCAATCAGGATTTTTGTAAATGCAGTTTTGACGTGTTGCATTTAAAAAAGCTGTTTCCTTTCAAAACGTATTAAAAAGATATAATTAAACCAAAATACAGACCGCACACCTAATGAGGACATTTTGTTTCTGACAAAATGAAATGATATTTATCAGCTTTGCTGATATTTATCAGACTTTTGCTGGTCCCAGCCCAGCAGCGACACATTAGCGTGCCTTTTGAATTTTGAATTTATTGCTCCTGCTGTTGCCGCTCCAGCACCCGCCTGCTGCAGGCGCCCAAGGAGGGACGGCGGGGAGGTGAGGTGGTGGATGCCCCGGGCTTTGGCCACTGTCATCACCTGCAAATGCCGCTGCAGACAGGGTGGTTCTCAGGCAGACGGGAGGATTTGGGGAGGCCGAAGCAAAGCCCCGGGTTTTGGGGCTCCCTCCGGCATCACGCAGGGGTGGGATCAGTGGAGCTCGGGGGCAGCCCTTGCAGGGGAGGGGGCTTCATGCCGTGGGGCTGTGCAGCAAGTCCCTCCTTTGCTGTGACAAAGGGCTGAGACGAGGCAGGAGAGGTGTTTTTGGACTAATCCCGCTGCGGGTGTGCTGTCCCCACGCGCCACGGGGAGGAGACCCTGCCTGGTCACCGCTGCCAGCGCCCAGAGCACAAAGCCATCGGAGGCCACCTCCACCGCAGAGCGGTGGCAGGGGGAGAGCGCGCACCTCCTCGCACATCGCTCCCAAAATAGAGCTCATTAACCGTCGCAATTAACGTGAGCCGGGCCCTCTCTCCTCCTCGCCGTCCCAGCCAGAGCCATACATAAAAATAACTGTTTATTACACAGCGGGCAGAGCCCAGCTTATCGCTGCAGACAGGAAATTGCTGCGCAGAAACTGCACGTTTCTCTTTTAATAAGTTTGGCAATAAAATGTCTCGTCAAATGAGGCCACGACAGGGCGATAATGAAGCTTCCGCGTGGCCCGTAATTGCTTACTGCTCTCCTGGGGGTGAGCCAGAAATCAGGGAGCGAGCGGGGAGCTGTGCGGCAGCATCATCTGCCCTCACCCCCTGCTTTGGGAGCATCTCTCCTTATCCCCGGCAGCATCCCCAGAGCACTGGGACGTGGTTGAGGAGGAGGTCTGTCCATGTTGGAGGGATACAGGCAATTCCCACGGAGCGGTGGAGGAGGTGTCAGAGGAAGAGGGAGGCTGTTGGTGCTCCAAGGGAAAGGAAAAGGTTTTCTGCCTTCCAAGCAGGACTTTTCAGCACTGAGTAGTCTTCAAGGCTGGGCAGGTGCTGTCGCACCCAGTCCGTCTGTGTCCTTAGCCAGGAGGGGTACGGTCTCCAGGAGGTTTTGCACAAGTCGGCTCAGGATGGGGAACTCAAAGAGCAGCTACAGCTGAAGCATCAAGGGCGCAAAGCAGGAATGAGGAAAGCACTCATTGACTGAGACCCTGCGGAGACTCCTCACTGCTTCACAAAGGTCCTCGCTGATGGGAGCTGCAGAAACCCTTGGCTTCTGCAGCCAGTGTTAACATCCACATGCTTCTTGTCTTCCTGCCCTTCAGGTTTAAGGTGGTTGGTTGAGCACAAGCCTGAAACACGTGTCCAGTCCCAGCCCAGCTCTGCTGAGCGGAGAAGCCAAGGACTGGCCAAGCGTTGGAGGATGAACCACTTTGTCCTCTTCAGAAGGGACTGAGGCATGGCAAAGGAGAGGTCCTGTGGGACCCCTGTGCTGGACCTCTCCTACAGAGCAAGAGGGCTGCAGCGCTCTGAGATGCATCATGGCAAAGGCCAGGGAGCACCACGGTACCTATCTGTTCTGATGTCCTCACGCTGGTGACCTCAGACCAGCAGCCGGTGACATCTGCAGCCAGGAAGCGTCGGCCGTCCGAGTTGGTCCCTTGCACCAAAGGAGGGTGGTGGTGTTCCCAGGTGTTCCCTTCATGATGAGACTTTCTTTCTCTAAAGGAAACCAGGTCCAACAAGGGACTGGTCACTGCCCTGACCTGCTTCTGTAGCTCCCCAGCTTTCTGTTTGATCTTCTAGATGCTGAGGGACACAAACCAGCCCTGCTGCAAGCCTATTTGGAGTGATGGGAGCAGCTCAAGGGAGCTCTCGTGGGGTGCCCCAACCCATGGATGGGTGACGGGGAGGCACCATGCAGACAGCAAAGCCCAGGACAGTGAAGCAGTTCCCTCATCACCCTTGGAGGCAAAGCTGGGTCCTTGCTGCCTTCTCCAAGCTACTTTATCCCTGAGGTCTTCATTCCCACCAGCCGTCCCCCATGGCAAAGAGGGGGCAGAGAGCTCCAGGGGGACACAGGTGCAACCAGCCCTGCAAAGATGGGTGCGAACTCCAGCATCATGGTAACAGGAGACAAAATTAACTATGTCCAGGCTGGGACTGGGAAATGAGGCGATTTAGACTCACAGCAGGAACGTGCTGGCACTGTTGGGGACCGCTGGCTGCCGGCGGGCTCCCGGGCAGGCAGGAGGCTTTGTTCGCCTGCGGCACTGCTCTTGGGGAGTTTACACGGAATTACTGATCCGCATTCATAAACATGATCACATTAATTGGCTGCCGCGGCTGCAGCCGCCATCTCCTCCCAGCGCTGGGACTTCATCTCCCTTCCCATCCCAAATGTCAAGATGTCTCTTTTCCTCCATCTGCTCGGCACCGCAGCCGAGGACAGAGAAGCGGTTGGAGAAGGGAAAGAGGCAGGGGACGCGTGAGTCCACGAGCCTGGAGCTGGAGACAGACACCCACGGCCACCACCTCCGCTCTGCCAAGCAGTGCCTTGAAAATAAACCACAGACACCTTCTCGAGGGGACCAGGAGCTCTGCAGGAAGCCCTGTAACCTTGGGCAGCGATGACCTGGGGACAGGCACCTCGGCTGGAGACCAGCTTTTATCGCAGGAGCAATGAGCAGGTGGCAGGAGACGGACCAGCTCCCGGCCGAGGACAGAGCCACCCAGGCTGCTCAGCCTGAGATCAGGCTCGCGCTCGTCTCGTTTGGAGCAGGGCCAATCACTTCCAGTAAATTATTCATCCGACAAATTTAGCCTGTTATTCTAGTCGTGCTCTACCCAGAGTTTTACAGATTTCGTTATTATTTCAAATTGTGCAAACACCGCAGAAACCTCTCCCGGGCTCTGGCGCGCTCTGCCTTCATCTCAGCTCTCGGCTCATCTGCCACATCTGAAACGGGGTTTCTACCACCTGGTGCCAAACCCTCCATCCCTGCCAGGCCACAGGACCTTGTGGAGACGAGTGGCATCCGTGTTCAGCACAAGGCTTCTACCGAAGGGAGAACTATCTAGCATGGGAGAACCATCTACTGATGACCCAGAGGTCAGTGGGATCAAAGGAGGCCACGGTACACCGACGGACCCATTTAAAGCTATTTTGACTTTTTTCCACCTCCATCCTTGCATCTGGGGTAGGGGAGAAAAAGGACACCACTGTTCCCTTGCAGCCTGGGCTATCGTGGCCTTGGGAAACCGGAAAAAGCTTTTCCCTTCTTCCCCACATGCCCATAATTTCTCCTGTTGAGGTTTGTTTGTAACCACAAGGGTACAGCTAAAACTTCGCACTGCCTAAGAGAATAGCTTGCCTCTTGCAAAACATACAGCCTGGGAAGGAAGGAGTCACTGAGCAAAGATGAGAGGAGATGGATGGGTTTGTTGTGGACAAGCCAAGACTGATCAGACCCACAAATACAACAGCAATGTGTCCAGGGAGAAGCTGTCAACCAAGAAGCACCGAATGGTCGAGGTGCTTGAATCTCCCGTCCCACCGCAGGGCGTGAGGGAGAAGAGCAGCCAGTGATGCCACCTCCTCACCCACCCGGAGCTGGCGAAGAAATGCCACCAGCAATGCAAGCCCATTGCCCTCGCACCAAGGCTCGAGTTTGCTCCCACTCGTGCGGTGACAGTCAGCTCACACCTCACTTAGGGGGAGAAAAACAGGGCAAAGAGGCCCAGGGACCCCAAGTGAACCATCACCAAGAGCTGTAATGCACAGTTTCACCAAAAACACCAGAAAAGAGTACGTGAAAGTACAAGAGTACAGAAAAAAATTTCTACATAGAGACCTGCCAGGGCTCCCCAGTAAGTTATTGTGGGACACTGGAACTACTCTCATTAGGGGGAATTAATTAGCTGAATAGCAGGGATGGAAGCAATAGATGCAAAACACAGAGCAACAGATTTAAGGAAGAGGTTTACTAGGCAGAAGAAAAACATAAAAGAAATAGGAAAAAATAAATCACAGGGTGATCTAAATCTTTTCTTTCTGACCAGGCAGAAAGGGGGAACAATGGACTGTGAAAAAACTTGTCCTGTGTCCCCGTGAGCCCCCATGGTGGTGGGGAGAGGGGATGCTCAATGTGGGGCCCCACGGGACGAGGATGGACGTGGTGCCTGGCTCCCTCTGGAAGACTAGTGATTTTGTTGTTGTATGGCTCATCCCACCACAACAAGTCACAGTCTGCCCTAGGGTGCACGGCCTCTCCAGCGATGCTGAAGGTGCAGGCACAAGCCAGTGGCCATGGCCTTTCTCTGCTTCTGACCACCTCGGCCGTTGCTTTTGTGAGCCTTGAGAGCGAAGCAACGAGAGGCTGGTCTGAAACCCCATCTGCACCCGTGCCCCAGCCAGAGCTGCCCCCCACAACCCTGGGGAACACCACGGGAGAGCCTGGAGGATGCAAACCCCATGCTGCGGTGCCCCAGCCCAGCCTGCATAGCGGTGCTGCCCCAGCCAGCAGCCCGAGGGTCCCTGGCAGAAGAAGGGATGCCCGCAAGGTCAGCACTGCGGCCCAGCAAATGCACAGTAAAACCCCAGCACGTCGGTGCTGGGCTGAGCTCCAGGGCATGGGGCTGGGTACCCTGGTGTGCATCCCCCCCCAAACCCCCCACCCACAAAGGTCCCCTCCCATCAGGGCCAGAGGTGGGACAGGCTGGAAGCCCTCAGCAGCATCCGGGTCTGGGATGCAAGTGCCAGATGTGCTGCCCCAGGGTGATGATGATGGTGATGATGATGACGGCGATGATGACGGCGATGATGACGGCAGTGGCCCTCGCCAGCCGAAAGAGCCCGCGCTACAGCCGAGGCGCCTTATAGCGAGGCGGCGGCAGCCCCGCCCCGCCCTGCTGCGGCTGTGGGCACCGCCCCCTGTATGCAAATCACCCCTCCTGCGCAGCCAATGGGGAGGCAGAGGGCGTGGCCACGGCGGGACTTGCCCGGGCATGTGAGCGCGGCAGCTTCCGGGCCAGACACGTGCGAGCCGCGGTGGGTCCGGGGGCAACTGGGGGGGTCGGGGACGGGCAGGGCCTGGGGGTGGGCAGTGGGGCGGACGGGGGCTGGGGGCGGGCAGGGGATGGGGCCGGCAGTGAGGCAGAGAGGGCCCGGGTTACCGGCGGACAGGGCCCTAGGGGTAGGAGAGGGCCAGGCGAGGGGGGCGGTGGGGTGGGCAGGGGGCTGCGGGTCGGTAAGGGGGTGGGCAGGGCTCTGGAACGGGGAATGGGGCGGGGGGGGGCGTTGGGACAGGGTGTCACGATGTATCCGTGTCTCCCTTGCCCCATAGCTTCTGCCTGGACTGCCTGTGTCTGCCCACACCGCGGGAGGGGGGGAATGTCGCGGGGGGGAGTACTGAGGGGTATGTGGGTCCCTTTTGACAGGGGGGCACGGGGGCTACATGGCACTCACGCCCCCTGTGCCCCCTCCAGCAGGGATGCTTCCTGGCAAAGGGCAGATGACCCCACTGCTGTCCGCCCCGAAGATCTCCGTGCCCACCCCACAGGGCACCCATGGCCCCGCTGCGTGGGGCTGCGCTCGGCCCCCGGAGGGTCTTGGCACACCGCAGGGTCGCAGCAAGAAGAAGAGCCGCAAGCACCAACGGTTCATGGAGCGCCGAGCGCTGCTGGAGCAGAAGGGGCTGCTGAGCCCCCGCCGGCGCCTGGGCAGCCATGCCCTCGTGCTGGGGACGGAGGCACGCAGCACGCTCGCCAAGGCGGGTGGAACCACGGCATCGCACTGCTGGAAGGTCCCCAAGCCCAAACAGGTCATCTCCCCATCCCTGTCCCCATCCGCCTCTCCAGACAGCATAGCCAGGCACCACTCTGTGCTGCTGTCCCAGGGGAATGGCAGCTCCAAGGGGGTGCAGACCTCCTCCCCGCTTCTGTGCCCGGGCAAGTATGTGGCCATCGACTGCGAGATGGTGGGCACCGGTCCTCAGGGCAGGCTGAGCGAGCTGGCGCGGTGCTCCGTGGTGAACTACAAGGGGGATGTCATCTATGACAAGTATGTCCAGCCCGAGCTGCCTATCGTAGACTACCGGACGCGCTGGAGTGGCATCACCAAGCAGCACATGAAGGGCGCAATTCCCTTCAAGGCTGCCCAGGCAGAGGTGAGGAAAAGAGAGAAATTAAAAAAAAAAAAAAAAAAAAAAAAAGCTGTGTGTTATCTGTCGGTCACAAATTGGGATATTTGGTGGCTCATGCTGAGGTGCTCTGAGGCAGAGACACAAGCACAGGACGGGGAGCCTCCAAAGCCATGCAGTGGGTTGGTTTGCTTGTGACTGCTCCATTCTGGGAACCTAAAAAACTAGAACTGAAGGAACTGAATTTAACACAGAATGATTTATTTTATGCTTAATTGGTGTTTCTTTTGCTGCACCACCCGTCTAACCCTTTCTGACGCTTCCAGATCCTGAAGATCTTGAAAGACAAGATTGTGGTAGGACACGCCATCCACAATGACTTCCAAGCCCTGAAGTACTTCCACCCGAAAGACAGGACGCGAGACACCAGCCAGATCCCTGTGCTGAAGCAGAGGGCAGGGCTGCCCATCAGGGCCAGCATCTCCCTCAAGAGCCTGGCCAGGCACCTGCTCCAGAAAAAGATCCAGGTAAGCACCAGGAGCCTTGAGACAGGGAGCAGTTCCTGGGTTTGCTACGAGCCTGTGTGGTCAGCCTGGTCCCCCCATCTCCATGGGTGCTCTCTGTGAGATGGAGATGAACCTTGTTCATCCTGTGCTCCTGGCTATGATCAAGCTGGGGGAGCCCAGAACCTCCCAAGCTGACCATTAAGCATCTCAGTAAAGCAGGGAGAGGATCTGTGCCCTCCAGAAAGTGCTTGAGATGCACGTATCCCCTGGGCTGCATCGAACCTTTGCCGACTCCAGAACCCCCAGCACTGGTGTCCTTCAGAGCAAGCAGACAAGGCGACCTGTTGGATTTTTGCCAAACCCTTTTTCTAACGAGGCTTCTCCCCCTTTGCTCAGGTCGGCTGCAAAGGGCACTCGTCGGTGGAGGATGCTCAGACGGCCATGGAGCTGTACAGACTGGTGGAGGTGCAGTGGGAGGCAGAGCTGGCCCGTAGCCTTCCCCCCCGGCCCCCCAGCCCCATCACAGACCCCACCACAGACAGCAACCAGTACATGGACGACCAGTACTGGCCCACGGACCTGATGGCAAGCAGCCTGTGATGGGGGACGGCGTCTCCTCCACGTGTTTCGGGCCATCCTGATGCCTTCAGCTATTAAAGGTGGAGGTGGCTGCCGACCTCCTCCCGGGGCTTCTGCTCCACGTGCTCTGCCCGGCACCTGGCCCCGCTGCGCACAGCAGCACAGAGGAGTCGGACACCCCAGCCCCGCTCGGGGACAGAGAAATGGTGGCACTTGGACACTGGTGATCTACCGAAAATGCTGTCTGCAGCCTCTTGCTGTCTCACGGAAATAAGCGCTGTGGCTACGCTGTGTTCGTCTGTCACTTGGTGCTTGGGGACGAGCAGGGTCCCAGTGCCAGCCTGGAGGAGCCCCTTGGGTGTGCGACGGCTGCGGCAGTGGGGTGGGGTTGCCAGGGCACCTCCCGTGTCCTCTGGGAGGAGATACCCCCATGGTGGGCAAGTGGCCAGTCTCCCTGTGGGAGGACTGAGGTATCTTGCTGATGCTCAAAGGCTGAAAACCATCTAGGGCCAGTTAAACAACCCGTTTCCTCCTCACTTTCTTTGCACAGTGAAGCCTGAAAAGAAAGTCTGGGTCTAATCAATGTCCAGCCTGGACAAGAGCATAGGATACACTTCATTTTAAGTAGTCTACTCACATATATGTCCAATTCTGAATTAAAAACTGTTCTTGCAAAACCCTTGTGTGCGTGTTGCGTGACCTGATCTGGCAGCTTTCCAGGAAGGAGAGGGCAGGGATGGGGTTGGCAAGGGGTGACCGTGCACTGCCTGTGTCCTGTGCTATGCCCCAGTGCTTAAAACCCACCTGCAACCAGAAAAGGTGCTTTGAGTGGCCTGATGATGACTGGAGTGAGAAGTTTCTTGGGCTATGGGCTGGTCCCCTCTGCTCTGGGGACATCCCTGTGAAGGCAGGAGGAGCAGGGCATGGACTCGGCAAGAACCCTGTGGTCCAGCACTGCTGGCTGCTTGGAAAAAAGCCCATTGCAAGAGAAAGCGTCGTGCTCCAGCAGGTGGGCTGTCGCAGCTTGGGGAGTTCCCCGTGTAACGGGAGAGGCACTGCTGGGCTTTGCCCACCCTGTGAGACGGTGTCCCTGTGCACAGGGCCTGCTCTCTGGGGTGGGAACGATGCTGAGCTGTGGCGTGGGCTGCTGTGACAGTGTGGGGATGGGGTGATGCTCACCTGCAGTGGCTCTGCCCACAGGCTGCTGCTTTTTGGGTGACGTATGTAGGTACCTGTGCTGCACAGATGTACCCCAGCTGGGTGCGTGAGCACCAGAGCGGGGTTTGGGGCTGGACATGGGGAGATGCATGCTTTCCTGGGGAGCTGAACAGACACGGTTATAGAAAAAATCAGGGTTTTTTTTCACCAGGTGCCTCAAGGCTAAGGCCACCCCTTTAGCACAGGGGTCCCACTGCCCGGGCTGTGAGACAGGAGGGGGCGGGAGGGGGCTGGAGGGCTGCCAGCACCCCTGGGAACTTTTGGGAGCCTGGTCACAACATAGTGCGGCTAGGGCAGCCAGGACTGAAATGGAGTCCATGTCCCCCACGGCCAGGCTTGACGGGTCCCAAGCTTTCCCCGGCAGCCAGGAGCAGGGAAGGAGAGCTCAGCCCCAGCCTTGGAAGCGGCCAAGGAGCCGGGTGACGCAGGCATACCTGACGCACACATCAGTGCCATTACAAGACGCATCTTGCACTTCCCATCTTAACTCCTCCCTGCCCAGCAGAGGAAGCCAGGGACAGCTCAGAAATGCTTCAAAACACATCGGACGTGTCCAAAAAGCTCTGCCCTCCTGGTGGCCTGAGCACAACCTTCCTTCAACAGAAATAATAATAACCTGGGTTGTGCCCTGAGCTCATGGTCTAGGCACTCTCCACCAGACCTGGTAGGAAACGTGGCCCCATGGTAGGTCTTTAAATCCTGTAAATCCTGCTCGTGGCAGTTTGTCCCAGGCATGTTCCTGATGCAGCAAGTTGTAAAACCCAGGTGGCAGCACTCTCCTTGCAAGCCTCGGGGTGCAGCTCAGCTGAGCCCCAGCACGATGCCGTGCAATGTCAGCAGGACCCAGTGGGGTACGGGAGGGACCTGAACCCCATGGAGGGCATCCACAGGGATGCAGGAGGAGCATGGCTGGCACAGGTTTTTCTCCATTTCCTTCTCTCTGCCATTTCTACCTCTCCCAAGGCGGCAGGAAGGAAGCAAAGCTGTGGGAGAGGTGACAGAAGCTCAGTGGGTCAG
Source organism: Mycteria americana (assembly GCF_035582795.1). NCBI lineage: Eukaryota > Metazoa > Chordata > Aves > Ciconiiformes > Ciconiidae > Mycteria > Mycteria americana. The sequence continues at coordinate 62,200,043 of NC_134370.1, read as the reverse complement.
CAGACAGCACCATCAGAAGATGGTGGCATCCCAAAGCCAATGCAGCAGTGCTGCCTTCTGTTCCCGGGAATGCAGACCCAGAGGAAGGGCACGGCGGAGGGATGCTTTGCTCATGGCCATATAACCTGGCCCATAAAACTGCATCCCCTCAGGGAGTATGTGGGTCCATGGGGAGCTTGCATGGGGCACCCCACAGCTCCCAGCTTGTTTGTCCACCTGAGCCCCCCCTTATTGTCCCCCTAGCCCACCTTGTCTTGCCACCCCATAGCACTGACTTGCCTTAAGCCACGTGATGGCTCAATGTGAAACAGATGTGTTGGGGTGAGGCTGGAGAAAGCTGCAAAAGGAGGTGGAAGGCCATGAGGCTTTATCAGCCCATGACTCAGCCTGCCTTGCCATCAGCCAGCGGCAAGGGGAAGGCATAATTAAGGAAAAAAACCCCACCACATTTCTGAAGTCTTCACCATCCAAACATTTTAGTGAGACCCACTTCCAAAAGTAAGCCGGGGCTGGGCTCCAGGCAAGGGACAGATTTCTCTAAGCACTCATCCCCTGTGATCCAGGGCAGCTTTTTCCCTGCCTACCCACAGCAGAGCTCCCCAGCCTGCCGCATGGCTGCCCATGCTCTGCTTCTGCTGGGTGGGTGTCGGACACCCAGAGGGTGCTTGAAGTAGCACCATAGCAGAACAGCAGCCGTACCAGGAGACCCCACGCCAGGGATGTGTCTGACTCTCCTGCCCTGCATTGCCAGTGCCTGGCCATGGTCCAGCACCTCTCCTGGCATCACAGCCCCAGGCTTGCACGGTGGCATGAGGTGCTGGGAAAGTCCCAAGCTGTCTTGGAGAGCTTGTCCCCATCGCCACTACGCTGATTTAACCCCCCTGCTGAAATACCCCCCTGCTTTGGGGGCAAATTTGAAGGCAGCAACGCAGGCAAAGGCTGGCTGCCGTTTGGTGCTCACATGTCCTGCAAGCTTCGCTTCTGTGCCGTGATCTCCAGCTCCTGGGGAAGCTGAGAAACAAATTTGGGGGGTCAATCCCCATTTACATCAGATTTGAAGGTCTGGAAAAACCCCGACGTTCTGCTCTGCAAGCCCCCAAGCTCCCCAAGGCAGAGTTGCTGAGGAGCAAACCCCATGGATGATGAGGGGTGATGGCAACCCTCTCCCTGCCAATGAAGAGACGTTTGCTCTGCATAACCTGAATGGCAACTTTTGTCCCATTTTCACCTGGTGAACCCTTCGAGAGCTAATCAGGACTTTCACAGGTGTCTGTGAATATTCACCTACATGCCAGGGAGTTGCTAGGGCTGAAAGCAGCCAACCTTCGCTCTGGTTCATCACCCGAGCAGCCCACTGGTGCTCGTGCTGGGAGGCCGAGCAGCTTTACGTGGGTGAAGGAGAGCTGGGCTGGCTCACCATTTACACTAAATTTCATGATAATTGAGGGATCTGCAGAAAACTTAGCCGTTGTCTCAATGACCCTGAATAATGATTAACCCAAACCCATGAACCCAGCAATGGGCTTCTTTATCAGAGGGAAAACATTGTCAAATGAGTTTTTTCCAGCCAGCTGCAAGAGCAGGTAACTGATAAGCCCGTCATTGGAGTGGGGCTGAGCCAATGGGAGCCGATGGCGACGGCTTTTACTTCTGTCTAGCAACAGCTTCACCTTGAGCAGCAGACAGCAATTCAATGCTTTCCCTTGCTTTTACTGAGCTTCCCCCTTCCTGCCCTCCTGCTACGTGGCGGTTTTCATGAGGGACATTCAGAAACTGAGTTTCTCATGGATTGTCCCCAGTTTTCTGCATGTTTTTGGTGTCTGTTCCTAAATGGCATGGCAAGAGCTTTGCAGCTGTAAAAGAGGATGCGTGCTCCCGTTCTGCCTTTCCCTGGCTCTGCTCTCACCCTTGCCTTGCCCGTGCACCCAGGGCTCTGCTTCTGCTGGGTGGGTGTCGGACACCCAGAGGGTGCTTGAAGTAGCACCATAGCAGAACAGCAGCCGTACCAGGAGACCCCACGCCAGGGATGTGTCTGACTCTCCTGCCCTGCATTGCCAGTGCCTGGCCATGGTCCAGCACCTCTCCTGGCTGCCGGGGGCTGTTTGCATGGGGACCACAGCTGGGAGCGGCACCCCTGGATCAGGGCACGCTGCAGGATGCAGGGAGTGTTTAGCTTTGATGCTGGCTCTGGTTATCACAGCACGGGTGGTTGAAGTGCCACGTAATCCTCAAATGTCTTGGGGTGGAGCGATGCCAGTACCTAATAACAGCGCAGAGCAAGCCCCTAACCTGGGGCAGTCTGTCCCCTCGCTGTGGGGACACAGAGGGACGATTCACTCCGTTTGCAGGCAGGGAGCAGAGGCTTCTCTCAGGTGACTTGCCAGAGACCAAACCAGCTGCAGCAGAAGGAGGAACCGGCCTCCCTGTGCTCCCCACCCCGTCAGTACCCCCACCCACCATCGCCCCTCTCCTCTCCGCCCCAAGCGTGAATTAGAAGGCAGAAAACTCGCAGCCGGCTATAAATTAAAATCTCAGGAGCCTTAATAACCTGCTTGGCCGGAAGAAGCGAATAGGTGTGATGTGGAAATGAATAGGCACATCTGGCAGCCGCTTAGCACTTCGGCTGCAGGAGGGGTGTGCGTGTGCATGTGTGCATGTGTGTGCGTGCACGAACCGCCAGCACAGCCTCCCAGATTGGCTGCAAAACCCCTTCCCGACCAATGCCGGGGACCAGGGTGGCCTAGCAACAGCCTTTCCCTAATGAAAAACAAGCCACTTACTTACTTACTTACTTAAGCATCGTGACTGTCTGCGGATGAGAGGAAAAGGCACAGTTCCCGGCATGCCCCATCCTCCCCAGGGAGCCAGCCCCAAAGGGGCTGCAAAGGCTGCGCTGGATGGGCTGGGGTGACCCGACCCAAGTACCCGTGTACCTCTCAGTCCCTGCTCCGCGGGTGCGTTGGGTGCACGGGAAGGGTTTGCTGCAGGCACAACACAAGGAAGCCCCTGGGGGAGAAACCCCCTCCCATTCAGCCACAGCTCCATCCCCCGTGCAGGCAGCCTGGGTGCCGGAATCACCCCCAGCGTGGCAAGGGGAACCCCACCACAGGCACCCCACAGCCCTGCACCCATGGGGCAAGCTGGGGGCTGGATGCCAAGTGATCATGGGGGCTGTGAGCCACTGAAGAAGCCGCCTTTGGGGCAGGAGGGGTTCATGGGGTGCAGTGCCGGGGGCATGTGGGGTGCTCCCCAGCACTGCCCGGTAAAGGAAGAGCTGAGGGGTTGATCACCACTGTGGTCTTCCTTGGAGATGTCACCTTCCCGTGTCCCTGCCCGGGGACTCTCCCCCAACAGCTGCCCAGAGAAAGGGCTCTGAGGACAGCAGGATCAGATGCATGAGCATAAGCCCATGCCTTAGCGATAGCCTCCCTGCAAGCCAGCTCGCAAAATAACCGCTGAGCTTATGGCCGGGGGGACTAGGGGCTGGCCCTGGGGTCAGTGGGCATGGGGACATGTTGCAGGAGGCAGGCTGGGAGCTGGGGCAGATGGCAGAGGACATCGAGGCACAGCATTGCTTTTGGGCTGCAGAAACGCCTCTTCCTTGGGGAGCAATGAGATGCATGTCAGCTCTCTCCCAGCAATGTGTGCAATTCCCAGTAAGGCAATGGAGAGAAAGGACCCAGCTCAGCCCACCCAGCACTGGGAGCAGCAGTAGCGTGGCCTCCATCCCCAGTTGCTGGGAGCATCTTCTCAGGGAGAAGATGCTCCCTTCTCACCATCCCATCGTCTCAGGGAGCTTTAAGTTCTGCACCAAACCTGTGGTCTTTCAGCCTGCTTTTCCCTGTACCAGCTCACCCTGGGGATGACAGGGAGATGTTAGAGCACCTATGATGGTTTTTAGATTTTCTAATTCAAAAGGGAAGTTTCAGCTCAGCTGAAAAGACAGCCCCTGCCTCCAGCTCAGACCTGCCCCACAACAGAGCTGCCTGCACCACTCCGCTCCCGCATGCCCGAGGCCCCTCGCAAAGCATTAGAAATAACTCTTTATTATTTTCATTTTTTTTTTCCCAAACAAGAAAACAAAATATCATCATTTTTCCAATGCCAGCTGACCGGGGAAGAGCAGCAAGCGTGGTATGCCCCAGGCCAACATCTCTGCCGCGATGGATGAAGCATGGTGAAGGCTCTTCTCTGGGGGATCCTGATGGAGAAAATGAAAAAATAACTGGAGTGGCGGGGGAAAGCACAAAACATGACTCTCCACTCCTCTGGGCTGACCCCCTGGGGAGACGCCCCCGGTTTTCACTCCATTTCTGCCCATTCCAGGTCTGTGCAGTCCTGGCTGTTCACTAGATGGTGCCCTCGGGCTGCTGGTTTCGGAGTTATCCCCTCGCAGGCTGGGGATGGGACAGGGCCCGGCTCTGCTCCGGGTTCCCGGGCTGTATTTTAGGCAGGTCACAAGCACAAAAGGAGCGTGAAAGCCCCTTGCATCGTGCAATTAAATCCCTGCGCATTTTGGGGGCTTTGGGGTCTGGGTCCGGTAACGCACTGCAAGCACTGGCTTCTCTCCCCATATCCTGGGTCTATCCCAGTCCCTCAGTATTTTATATTTCTGCCACTGTGAAGGTGTTTTACATCCCCAAAACAGGGAGAGAAGATGGGATGGGCAAAGAGGCAATTCCATGGTGAATGCATTTGAGTAAAATAGATACTAACAGTTCACAGCCGTCACCAAAAAACTGTGTACGGCTCTAGTTCTGCAGCTCCGGTGCAGGAGGCAAAGAGGAGGAAGACAAGCTAAGCCACGTTAGTGTTACTAGGAGGATATTTATTCATTTAGAAATGTAAATCAATGGGCATAAAGCAGCATTAGCCGTCTCCGTTGGGGAGGAGCCCTGCCACAGAGCAGGAGGTTGCGATGGGACAGGGATGCAGGGCATCCGCGGGGCCGTCCATGGACCCGGGACAGGAGTAGCCGGGGTTGCTGCAGGTCAGCGCCGGGGTCTGTTTGCTGTCCCAGGAGGTCACTGTTTGCATTTGGCCTTCACCTGGCCAGGATGGAGACTCTTTCCCCTTTATTAAAAACCACTCGTGCCTTTATAAGATGGGGATCCCAGCTGTGAGTGGCAACTTCTAGGGGCCAAGTCACACAAGGCCACTCTGTGGTGGCACTGTAGGACGTGCCAGCGTCCCCCTTAATCTGCTGGTCTCTTAAAATAGCAGAATGATGGAAAAGATCAAAGCCAGAGCTACACAGAGCAGCATTTGTTGTCATTTTAAGATGGCATTAGTATGCAGTTGTGGGTGAAAAAGTTACTCCAAAACCAGTTTCTTGTTGCTGCTCATCTCTGCCCTGCCCCAGACAAACCCTGAGTCCTGCCCGTGTGCGGGGACTCACACTGCTCCGGGTCCTGCAGAGCCGTCCAGACACTGGGTTCTGAGCCACAAAGGCCAGGGGCTGCTCCTAATTTTTATTATTTTTGGTTTGGTGTTTTGTTTTTTTTTTTTTTGGATGCTGGGCAGATCAAGCTGGAAATAATGCGGTAGAAATTACGTTTGTCTTCAGCATCAGCAGCCCAAATGTCCTGGAGGGAGACACCTCGCTGATGAGCCTTGAGGACCTAACGTCAGCAGGAGGCAGGAACGGGTCTCTTGGCCTCTGGCATCATTGGCTCCAACAAAAAGATGTAAAAAAGGGCAAAATGGCACTCAGAGGCCTCCCCAGTGTCTCTCATTTTGGGGATGCATGTGAGGAATGAGCACATGAACACAACTGCCTACAAAACCTGCTTTTGACCTTCCAGGTCTCTCCTGTTGGAGGAAAGCTTGGCCAAGAAAACCCATTAAATTGGGAATTCAATCCCAGGTACCTCTGTGAGGGATGCTCTTCAACGATCGAACAATGCTGCTGCCTTGGACAGACACAGGTTCATCCCACCTCTGGGAAGAGCACCTTCCTCCACGCTGACTCCCGCTCTCAGAAGCCTTCACCTCTGAGCAGAAGGCAGACCTGCCTCTTTGCGCCCAGAGACCTGACAATCCACTGCCTTCATCCTGACAAATAAAACCCCGCGTTTAGCACCTAAGTCCAGTGTTAGGAGGAACACTGCAGTAAAGATACACACCCTTGTTATCTCTATAATTTACCTTCGTGTAAAATATATCCCCGTATGAAGGAGTCATTTTTGTAGCCCGTGCTACATGGAACATGAATGTGTTTTCCATATTTACTTGTAGCTCAGGAGAGAAAACTTGCGGCAGGGAACCAAGTGTCTACCTGCCTGCTCAAACAGGTGGATTTTTCATTAAGAGACCACAACAATTGTTAAAGGTGTCTGGTTTTGACCCATTTCAGCAGGTTTCCCAAGTGCACAAAGGATTTAACAGAGAATAAATCCATTAATTCCTACTCTGATAAAGGAATATGGGCACAAAGATAAGAGGGGAGCATCCAGAAAGCTGTCCCCTCCTCCGGCCCCAAGCTTCCCCTGCTTCAGGCTGTCCTGCACAGATGCTAGCCAGGATGAAGTGGGCTAAACCTGAGCCCCAGTTTGCACCCCTGGGGCACGGTCCCTTCTGCGGCTCCCCCAGCTGTGCCGCAGCACCGATGCCCTCACCGAGAGGCTGGCTGGGGACCACAGCCTGGTCCAGCCGGGGCTGGCCGCTGCCACTTGTCCCAGGTGGTGGGAAACACTTGGCACAGGCAGGCTCTGTCTCCTCTCAAAGCTCCTCTGTTGGCCCCAGGCAAGCGCCGAGCCCCCCGGGAGGGGACGCGGGCAGTGGGTGTGGGGAGTGAGAAAGATGAAGTAGCTGATGGGAATGGGCTTAAGGGGAAGGAGTTTTCCCTTGGGCTTGTCTCTGTCCCCCCCATCTCAGGCCACTGCTGCCTCCCCCAAGGGACCCATTTCACCTCCTGACAGCTCCGTGCATGGGAATTGCTGCAGCGGGAACCCGCAGGGCTTTGCTGGGCTCCACCAAGGGGTTTTGGGCACACGCTCACCCCCTCGCCAGGAGCGGGCACCAGGTATGAAGGCAGGGGGACAGACAGCCATCCCTCAGCCCCCCGATAGCCTTCACAGGCAGGATCAGGATCAATCCTGGCTGCCTGCATCCGCCAAGGCTGGAAAATGCCCATGCCAGGACTGAGACACTACGCGTGTGTGCACCTATTTGGCCCGTCTCTCCATCCCCGGGAGCGGAGCTGACCCGCTCAGCAGGTCCCGATAACGGGCCGTTTTGAGCAAGAGCCTTATGAAACCGCCTTTCACAGGCAGCACAGAGGATGGTTGTTCCCGGGGCCAAAGCTCCCTCTCCCCCGCTCCTGCCATGGGATGCTCGGCTGCTCAAAACCCGCGGAGCCCGTGGCGAAGGAGGAGATGTGGGAAGGGGGATTTACGGCTTGCTGCGAGGCAAGCCAGGCGGCGGGAGGAGATGTGCCGAGGCAAGGGTTTTGGAGGAGAGGGAGGCATCAAGGCATGGCTGTAGCCGGCTGACGCCAGCCCCGCTCTGCGGCCTGAGACCCTTCCAAGGCGCCGGCCGAGGTACAGATGTTCCCATTGTGCATCTTGGGAGCCTTCTCGGAAAACTCCAGCAGCTTCATTCCTCAAGCTGCCTTTTTAGCTCCAGCTTTTGGGTTTGCGTTTTTTTTTTTTTTTTTTTTATTCATATATATAAGTTTGGAAGAGCGCCTTCTCACTGCTGCATTTCTTTGCCTCGTGCCAACCCCCCCAGTGTTTTAAAAGCTCCCTCCTTGCTTCGTGCCCCCCCCTGCCCCGAACGATCATCACCATCCCAGGGGCTGGCACTATTAGGCTCCAGTGCCAAGCAACCACTGCCAACCACAGCCTGTTTTGTATTGCAGGGGCTGGTTAGCAGGGTAAAGCAGACGGGTGGAAAGGCGGGCTGTGCACCGGGGATCCTGCAAACCGGTTCTGCTCTGGTGCTGCCAGGCATTTGATGCTAGAAGTGCACATGACCCCATCGCTGCTCCCTGACTCAATTTTCCCACCACCAGAAAAAGCAGCATCACAGTGGGGAGAAAAGAGGTTTGCAAACCACTTTGAGATCCTCAGTTACAGGGGTTTTATTTCCCCCCCTGCTTCCTATGGGCAAAAGCAGCTAAGCAGGGATGAGAAGTAAGACGTGCGAGAGGAATGTTAGATCAGCCCTCAGACACAGCAGGAGAGGCAGCTTTGAAAAACTGAGCTGAGAATGGAGCTAAAAAATGATTGAAGGATTTGGGGAAGAATCAGCTGCTTAGAGCAGGATCAGGGCTAGGAACCAGAGCTGCAAGGTGCCTGCCCCTGCCTCTAGCTCCATCGTTGGCCAACTTTATGGTGTGCTTGGTCCCTGCAGCAAGAGGGACTGACCAAAGCCTTGGGTTGAACCTAGGTGTGAGCAGAGAGGATGACAAAACGCTGGTTTGGGACCTGTTCTGCTCCTGCATCTCCCCCTGCCCTTGCTTAGAAATCATTTTGACCAAGCCGCAGAGCACTGCTGGTTCCCAAGGCTGAGGTTCCCAATTACCCTCCAGGTCCAAACGCAACAGGAGGGCAAGGAGAAAGCCCTGCAGCACTCTCCAACTCTCATCCTGGCCTGAATCCTCTCTCAAGTACAGCATCTTTAAGGTTAGCGGTGGATCCAGGTGTAATTTAGTTAGGAAGTGTAGCTTAGGAGAGGTGAAATTACCCCATCTCTCCTGGCCACCACTAGCAGCTTGTGGAGAAGAGGGCAATAAATGAGAATCAACTTCCAAAGAGAAACAAAAAAGCAACACCACTTAGAGCCAGAAAGCAGCTGAAAGGGCACATTTGTAACAGGAAAAGATGTTTACAGCCCACTAGCAGCAAGAAAAGCCATGGCTTTTAAAGGCAGCAGGGGCAGAGGGCATCTGTCTTTCCAAACAATCAAGAAAGGGAATCTGAAAAGCAAACACAGCACTCTGAGACATTAAAGAAAAGGCAGCAGCCAGTGGAAGTCACCCTCGGATCACGAGGGCATCCAGAGCGGGGATCTCATCAGGAGGCACGCCAGCAGCAGGGTGACGGGCAGGGCTGACGACAGGAGGGAAGACAGGGCTCCCGCGAGCCCTTTGCTGGCGACAGACTGCCTTGGGAAACTCCAGGCCAGGGGCTTCTAATCTGCTCCTGCAGATAGGCTCTTCCTTATCGGCTTCTTCCTCCAGGCACGAGGCCCTTGGGCACGTCCCCCCCACTCTGTTGGTGGCAAGAGGAAGAGGGTAGCTCGGGGCTGGCATCAACGCGGTGTTGATTTCACGCTGCTTTGCTTCCTATGGTCCCTAAAAACCATGGAGCGAAACTGTGGGTAGCTGCCAGCCAGCCCCCCGCAGCCAAGCCCCAGGCCCACTGGGACCCCAAGCCATAAGCACAACCCAGACCAGGGTCCACTGCTCTCCAGCATAGGATTTGGGGTCTTACAGAGGCTTGTTTCATAGCCGGCAAGTTGCATTTAAATTACCCAAAGCATAACCTCCGCCCCACCATGTCCATCTTTGAGGTCTCTGTGCCCGCCAGGAGCTGTGGCCCATCCACCTTCCCCTTCTGATGTGCACCCCAGACACAGAGCGTGGGCACAGCGAGGTGCCGAGGAAAGGGGTTTCAAAGGCTGCCTCGCTAAATAGGGAGCCTCTTAAGCAAGACAGGAAGGCAGGGAGAGCCCCACGCGACAGCTTTGAGACGTCAGATCTGAGAAACTGAGAAGCACCTGTAGGATTAAGGAGCCAAGCAGAAGCTTTGAGAGCACCCTCAGCCCCTAAATGATGAATAGGAGCCATCTCCCTTCCTCTGACACCTACATCCCTTTTGAAGTCTTGGCTCATATCCTAAAAAGCTAACGGTTTTAAAGAGAAACATAGAGAGAAGGAAGCATCTTCCAGCAAAGAGTAGGTGAGCATGAACATCCTACTGCTGTTCATTAAAAGTAGCTAATAATCTCATTTTTTTTCCAGCTCAGATAAAGCACTGTGTATAAGTAGATAAGAGGCTTACATACCCAGGAGGCTCAATTAATGTTCTTAGTTCACACAGCCTCAGGTAGAAGGCATCGCTGACCCTTGGCGGCAGCTACCAACTGTTTAAGGAATAGCTTTCTTTTAAGTCCTTACAATCCAAAGGCTTTTATTTTTAGGTATTCCTAGTACTCCTCACCTCTGCAGCACTTCAGCACAATTTTCCCTGACTCTACAGGTACTGCTGGCTGTACACCAGCAGCCTAACAAAAATTATTTCTCTTCCCTCCCCCACCACCTAAATCTTTACACGAAAGGAAGAGGCTCTTGATGAACCTGGTCTTACACAGCCCCGCTGCTGAGCCAGGCAGGCTTGGCTCAGCTGTGCTGGCATGAAGGGCTGTGCTGGCCCACCTGTAGCCGCTGTCCTATATAAAGCAGGAGCTGCCTCTAGTGCTGTTTTAAGTGAGCATGTGGGAGCCCAGGATGCCTGGAGGAGGGATGGGTTGTTTTCCTTATCTGAGCTTGCTAGTTGGGCTTCTTGACTCTGAATTAGTTTCAGTTATTTACTGTTCTGTAGCCTTATTAGAGAAGAAGCACTTGGGATTCTGTTTTTCTTCTAGAAAAGTGGTGAGTATTTGAGCTGGGAATATGTTTTCTAAGAGATGTGCTGAGGTGTAAGTCCCAAGGAGTTTCTCTGTCTTCCTGATGCGGCTCTTAGGCTGTACACTGTGCGAACAACCTTTGCCAGGGTGTCAGCAGGTCCTCCAGCTACTCACTGCTTTTTTTCATCACTTAACTGCAGAAGCAGGGTTTGAGTCTGTGTCTTTTCCACGGCTGATCAAAGGAGCAAGGTGTCCTTCACTCCTGAAGTTAGAAGGGCAGTTATAGCAAAAAAACCCCAGAGATGCTCTTGAGCTGCTGGGGTATGGCTGTGGGAGAGAGCTGTGTTATAGAAGCATTGGTGATAATATGGGTACAACACTAGCACACAGAGCTATAGATGCTCAGAGGTGTATCTGGGGCACAGCTGCTATGAGCAGGATAACCATGGATCAAGGCAATAGTGAGGATCAGCAGAGCTGGGCAGGGCTGTGGTCACAGCTGAGGTTTGCAGTGTGCCAGCCTGTGCCCCTGGGGCTGTTGTCCTGCCCTTATGTCTCTGCATCGATGGGTGCTACAGCATCCTAAATATTTACAGGGTGAGGCAAGCGGGCTAAGTGGAGGATGCTGTGCAGATGTGGTCAGGAAGCACAGCAGTGGTGAGCAGGGGGTTCTGCTGCCTCTGTGGGATAGGGGGACAGCTGAAGACCTGCCAGCAGCTGTAGCCCATCCTTCATCCCTACTGGCATTGCCCAGAGCACTGCCTGTGCCCTGGCTGTGTAACACAAGTGCCTGTTTCTTCCCTCTGCTTGGGTTGGAGCAGTACCCCGACCCAGCCTTCCAGGCTTTAGTCCCTTCTGGCATCAATGGTGACCGCATGTGAAGGTGACTTTCAGACACAAATGCTTTCAATTCCCAGCCTTGTGCTGCCCCACCAACTCACCCCACCTTGTAGCTAATCTTGCTCATGGGTGGGTGAACCTGGTACAGAAGTAAGCAAATGCTGAGATAAACACTATATTTCATCCCAAGGTGAGGTGCACGCTGTTCCTATGCTCCTGGACACACCGCGCTCCCAGATTCATCTCGTGTGTCAAAGCTGATCACTATTTCTCAAGCCTGCGCACACCCTTTCCCTCCTGCCCTGCTCCTCCTTGCCAGCTCAGCCCTCCGCTGGGACTGCTCGGTGTCAGCAAAAGACAATGTGGGCCAAGCTCTGCTGGCTATCCTGGTAGGAATGCTTCAGCAGCATCTGCACTAAATGGGCTAGAGAAGATTAAGTGCTCTCTCTGTTCCTGAAAGGCCCATTTAATTCACTTTCACCCTCTCTTCCCCCTCCTCCAGACCTCCCTGGCATCCAGGACACAGGGACTTTTATTACACCAGTGAAAACCTTGAAGGGGACTGATCTTTTTTTTTTTTTTTTTTGCCTGTTCCACCCCTTAGAGAAATGTCTCCTCTGACAGGCCACCAAGCTTACGTGCCTGCTGTCACGCGCAGGACGCTGTGGCCCCAGGACAGCCTGCCAGTGGGTTTGCTCGGCCAGCATCTGCTTTGGGCTCAGATGGCCCCAAGAGCAAGATTTAAAGCTTGGCAGTGGGAAGGGCTCTGAGGAAGGATGTGTTATCAGCCAAAGATTGTCTCTTGCTACTTGGTCCCTGTCAGTGTTTTGGAGGGACGTGGCAGAAGCCCTGAGGTGCTGGCAGGGTGGCAATAAGATGGGCAGGAGGCTGCAGCCGGCACCGGGATGGGGCCAGCCTGGCCTTGGCCTTTCCTCCTCCGTTTCCTTCTGTGCTGGGCTATCAGCTCGCTTCTCGCCAGCCCTTGGCACCAAGCACCTGTGGCAGGGCACAGCTGCTTGATGAAATAGTTGAAATTCCAGGAATGTCTGAAATTAATTCAGCTGCTTCGGTTTGTGCTGGGGATTCTGAAGCCCACTTCACTCTGGGTTTGTCCTCCTGGAAATGAGTTTTCCTCTGCATCACACAGGGGCCAGCAATGCAGCTGGGCTGGTTTTTTTTTTTTTTTCTTAGGTGGAAAAAGCAGGCTGCGGGGAATGCGAGGTCTCATGAGCTTTGCGTGCGTGTGCCTTCCCCTGGCTGGGCGTTTGCTGTCTGCGTGGGGCCAAGCTCTCCCTGGTGTCACGGCCCCAGAGGCAGCAGGAACACAGGTAGGACTGCTTTGGCCCGCAAAGCAGCAGGCACGGCTCAGCACCAGGTGACTCGCCAGCTGCAGGTGTCTGAGTTTAGCTGGAAAGGGGCTAGATTCCCCACCGGAGCAGACAGCTGCAAAATTTACTGGCTGTTAGATATTTAATTGAAACCTCTCTGGACCTGCCTCATTAAAACAAACTGGGAATCAAAAGTTTTCTCTTGAGATGCACGAGCAGGGAAAGGTGTATCTGCTTGTTTGGCGAGCTCCCCATCCCAGAGAGGCCTCCCTCTATTTGCTGCCCTTTACCAGGAGGGTTTTGGATTAATCCTGCACCCTGTGCCTGACTTTTAGATATTGCTTTGTGTCCAGTGCCCCTCCAGCCCTCATGTGAGAGATACGAATGCGCTGATATAACTGACAGCAACTCTGCACTGCTAGAATTGCAGCTTCTGCAGCATAGGAGGGCATCTGTAGATACATGCTGCTGCCACTGCCTTCCAGCCCTATTCTCAGCCCTTTGGGTTAAGCCAAGATTGTGTCCTTGCAGAAGTCCATGGCAAAACTCCAGCTGAGCTAAAAGGTCTCAAGTTTCTTATTAGGAAATCTTGCTGAAGGTACAGTAATAAAAAACTTTGATTTCTGAAAGAAAATCAAATGCCAAGCAAGAATAGTATTTTCTCCTAAAGATGTGCCAATAATGAGAAAATCCTCAGTCAATAAACAGCAAGAGAAATGCTAACCTGCTAGAGATCAGGTGGGGCTGTCTCCAATTAGACTGTTACCATGTGAATGCGGTACATCTGGATTTTCTTTTGTTGCTCTGACATTTCTTTTCCAACAGACATAAATGTCCAACATGTCTTTTTTTCTGTCCAAGACGGTCCCGCCTTTCCCAGCACTCAGTCCTCTGGCAGTTGTGCTTCCCTACTGTAAGCGGGTGAGGTGCCAGCCTGCGCTGCCGGGCTCTGGAGAGACAGTTGTTTACCCTAGGGAAGGTCTGGCAGGTGAATTGGAGCTGCATGAGAAGAGTAATAGGCTTTGACAATCTGAACCTGAAAGGGACGTATGCACGTGCTGCTGCAAACCACCACCTTGCCAAAATATAGCCGCCCCCTCTCTTGCCAGCTAGAGAGTGCTGCTTTGGGTGGAGAGCAGCCCAGGCGTGCGGGTGCTGTGGCACAGCAATGTCAATGTGTCACCCTAAAGCAAGTCTTGCAGCTCTCCAGCAGTGGGAGTATATGACACTTATTCTGGTCTCTGTTGTATGGGAAAGGCAGAGTGAAATGAGGCTTTCTGTTGCAAGACGACTGCAGGCTTTGAAGATCAAGGACTCTTCCATAAGGTCCATGCCATGGGCTTACCCAAAGGCTCCTGTAGACCCCTGGCTCTGCAAAAGGTGCAAAGGGGGCACTTTCCATCCACTGCTCAACAAACTCTCAGGGGGAAGATTCAGGCTATGGATAAGAGCAGAACTTCAGAACGGAGCCTGGCACATCCACCGTTTGGACAAGGCGTGTTGGAGAATATCTTCCCTTCTCTCAATAGAAATGGGGAGAAACCCGTCAGCCAGTGGGTTACTAAAGACTTCTTTTTCCCTTGTCCACTGCTTGAAAAGAAAACACAGCTTTCTGCAAAGTGTGTGTTTATCTGAAATGACTTACTTGAACTCCTTCCCTCCCTAGGTGTTGGACTGTAGGATGTCTGTGGTGTCAAAGCTGCATTGCTTGCTCTGACGGGACACGGGTCAAATTTCTTTCTCAATCTCTCACTCCAAACACCTTCTGCAATATTTGCTTAAAAATCACTCTTTCCATGTCCATTCTGCCAGTAATTTCTCTTACTTGAATCTCTTGTAGTTCAAGTGCTGTCAAAAGAAGAAAAATTGCCCAAATAACCTTATTCCCTAGTGTTATCACACACTGGCGGCTCCATCCAGGATGTGCCCACAGTAAGGCAGAGTTAGAGTTGCCAGTAATAATTACTATTATGGCGTTGCTAAAAGCCTTAAAAGGCATGGTGGTTATAGGCAGGAAAACCTGCAGCTAGCAACCAGGTCCAGTTTATGCAAACACAACCTGACTCACAAAAGCCGTAGTCAGACGAAGAGCTGAGAGCTCCTTCTGTCATCCCAGGACTCTTTCCGGCTTTCGCTGGCCTGGCCGAGCTCTGGGATGAGCCATAGCCCGGGCTGCACGCTGTACCAAAGCATGCTGTGTGCGTCCCTCCCAGCAACGCGAGCCCCTTCGTTTCCTTCCCTGAGGCCAGCCCGAGCTTGTGTGCACACCACAGGCTCCTCTCACCACTTAACCAGCTGCAGGACAACAAGCGGGGCTGAAACCTGAGCAGTGTTGACCGCCATTAGGAGAGCAGGAGAAGGAGAGTCCTGAAGGATTGCTCCTTGAGGAGCGTGCTTGTTTTCCAAGCCGCAGTACACATGGAGAAGACGCTTCTGTTTCCAGATCTGTCCCATCATGTCAGGGCTGGGCAAAGCAGGGGTATCTGTGACTTTCCCTGGGCACAGTCCCTCAAGCCCACACGTCACCCGTTCACGCTGTCTGTAGCAACAGCAACCCTCCCAGTGCTCTGGCCGTTCAGAAACAAGCTGTGTCTGACCATTCTTTATAAAGAGATAAAACCCAGAGATTGCTGGAGAAGAGGAACCTGAGCTTCCTTTAACAGCATAGTACATGCCGATGTTGTCCTGAGCAGCACCCCTGCCTAGAGATGCTGGACAACATATCCAGCAGTCGTTATGTGATGGAGCGTTAATGCGGGATATGTGCTTGTGTCCTGGCCAGGCTGTTCTTCCTGCCCAAGATCAAATACAATCTCCTTCTGGCCCTGTCTTTTTGGGGAAGCAGAGGGAAAGCAGGTCTCCAAGACCGAGACTTCAGAAGTGTGCTCAGTTCACGTGGCAGAGATGTGACCGTCTGGTGCCTGCAGCCTGTGTCTGCAGAAGGGACGATCTTGCTGGGCTCCCTTCCTCCAGAGATCCCCGGTGCCTTGCATATTATCCTTGCAGCAAGGCACATTATCCTGGCGGTACCTTGTTCCTACTTCTTTTGCACATCTCTTTACCTTCCTCTCGTCCGGGGGCAGAGCTCTTGGAGATCAGGGAAGGCAGCTGCCAGCAGTGGCAGCAAGACTTCTGCACCACCACATGCAGAAAACTGGAGGTCTGGAGGTGGGATATTTAGGCAAGTATTTGGTGGATAAATGATTTGGAGCCATTAACTGAGCAGGAGAGGAGCTGTGTTTTGATATCCTAAAGCACATATCTCTGCTTTTTGTCCTGCAGCTTTGCTGCCCATCTGTCCCACCCCAGCCAGCCAGGAGAGACATGAAGTGCCCACCTCCGTGTGTGCGTGCAGCCATCGGAAGCTGTCAGCTGGTCACAGAGGTGTGTGTTTTTGCTGGTGAACTCCGTGAGCGGGGTAAAAGGTGATGCCAAAGGCAGCGTTGCACCCAGGGCAGAGCCTCGCACATACCGGTCTCCCATGCCCCGGGGGCAGGCGAACTTGGCAGCGTCTGTGGTGTTTCCCTGCGTGCTGCGTCATGCCAGAGGCTTCCAGTTCATGTACACGAGGGGACAGCTACCGGGACTCTAAAACATACTGCTGCCATCTTTCTCCCCAGACATCCTGGCTCCGTCCTCCACAGGTTACCATGGGAGCCGCAAAGCTCTGCCAAAATTCGCACCTTATAAGAACTTCTGAGTGGAAACTCCGAATCTGTGCAATTTCCACACTTTCAGAAGCAACCTCTCCATCCTTCCCCCCTTTTCCCAGTACTTCGATATCCTACAGATCCACGGATTGGACAAGCCCCCCCATTTCAACGTCTGTGCCCTGCAGCTCTGCACTGTGCCTGCCCCGGCACTCAATGGAGCCATTGATAGCAGCCCCTGGTTTGCTTTGGCCTCCAGTTCAGCTCCTCGGAAACCCTGAAAAAGGGTATACATCGGCATTTCCCCGTGTATATCTAGGAATAAAGCACTTCAGGAGGGCTACACAGCCCTGGCCCTGCCTGAGAGATGCAGCAGGACTCAGATGAGGATTTGACTCCATCTCCTCCCTGCTCCTCCTTAGCTCTCCCGAGAGATATAGAGCAATGACTTCCCTGAAGCAGACATTGCTTTCCCCGTGCTGTGGGTACAGAGACCTCACAGCTACTTTTCTCCAGCCCAGGCCCTCCACCACATGTTGGCCAGCTCAAGGGCTGGTCTAATTTAGGGGCTTTCTGCATAAGTCGTGGGACACCCCCATGTCCCCTTCTTCTTGCCCCTGGCGTGCCCTGGTGTAAAGGCACGTTCAGCTGGTTCACAGGCTGATGCTTTTGGCTTTATGCTAACAGAAAGCTTTCCTCCACAAGGCAATATTTTTTTCCTCCAGCCAGTTGCAACTAAAATCCAGTCTTCAACTTAGCAAGAATGGAGCAAAGGTCTCTGTATATGACTTGCGGGTTCTGGCTGGCAAATCTTAACATCGTATATGGTTGTTGACTTTTCGGGTTTACAAATGTACAAGTCACACATTTTGTAGACCAGCTGGTGGGAGGTATTTTCTTTAAGCTCTTTGAAAGCCCCAGTGAAGAACAGTGAACATTTCTTATCCCCAGGCTACATACTTATTTTATCCTTAAATGTTCTTAGTAACTATTCACAGATTAAGTCTCTAATTTTCTTTAGGAGTAAAGGCCAAGATAGATTATAGATAGCAAGGGCTATCAGCAGAGACGGGAGAGCACAGCTGAGATCCTTTTTTGATCACTACAGGGTCATGCAGAGAATTTAACAAGCCACGTGTTGCAAGGTGAAAATTATACAGACAAACATTTTGATGAATTATGTAAAGATTTATATATACATATTATACATGTATAAAAATGCATATACAAACACACACACATGGAGAAAATGAGCTTAGCTAATGGTTGTGCCTGGCACTTACATTGCCTTCGTCATATAAGGAGCTCAGCATGGTTTATCAAGCTATATAAGAGCACTTTTCCCTCACCATTGAAAAATGGGGGTACTTGTTTTAATGTTTCATAGCAACAACTTGAAAGAGAAAGCACAGTGGCCCAGTGAAGCTGTTGGCTAATTTCGGGAGGCAGGTTTATTGGAGGTTGGCTAGGGCAGCGGAGTTAATGCATTTCTTCCATCTGGTGCCAGGGGGACTCTTTGGTGACCACAGGCTGCCAGAGACCCCATCTTCCCTGTCAGCCCAAAGGCAGCCTTTTGTTGTGTGGCTGGTCTTTCCATAAGATCTGGCTTGTGCTGACAGCTTCTTACTGAACTTGCAAGAGAGATTGTCAGCATCTCTCCATCCCGGCGGATGCTCCTTGGACCAGCCTGCCTGGTGGCGTGGTGGGCAGCCTGAAGCAGCCTGGCTTCCAGTGTGACCAGCAGGTAAAGGTGACCTCCACACTCTCTAGGACACCAAGAAAGTTCTTGCCTTGTGGACAAACATCCCACAAATTAGCTTCAACCAGGTCATGCTTGGGTTCTCTGTAAATGCTTTATGGATCCACCTGCCAGTTTGAAAGGTATTCATCCCATGTACCTACAGTGTGGTGGAGCCCAGTCATTCCAGTCCTGCCCAGTGCCCCATTGTGCTTGGTTCTTAAACAATCAGCAAAAAACAGATTTTGTTCCAAATTGTGCCGTTCCTGATGAAGCATGTTCGTTGATGGAGTATTGGTGCCTGGAGGTTCAGTCTAAGATGCTTGCACCTTGGCACACCATCAGGGGGACCAGTGCTGGATTTCCATGACTGCTCATGGCCCAGTGGAAGGTCTTCTAGCAAACAAGCAGATGAGAGGCAACATCTCGCAGAGCCGGCTGGGAGAGGAGGGGAGAAGCAGGGGAAGGAGCAAGCACCACCATGCGTGGACCAGCGTTCCCCTAACATCAGGGGATACCACTCCGTCCCAATCAGTCAGTGGAAGGGATACCACCCTTCCATCAGTCAGTGAATTGCATGGTGCTGACAGAATGAGAAGATACCATTGGTTCTGGCTTCATCCTTACTGTTGCCCTCTTCCCAATTCTAACAGTTGTTCTTTTTTTCTCGGTTCCCCTTTTCCTTCCCTCCCTGTCTCTTCTCCCTGTGCCTGCTCCAAGCCATCTCTTCTTAATTGCCTGCATGTATTTTTTAAAATGAAAGGGCTATACAAACAGAACCCCATGAGTGCCAGGCTAAATTCCTAAAACAAGCTTTCTCTTCCGGGAGGAGACCCAAACACATTCACTCATTGATTGGGCCGCTAGCTGATACTCAGCTCACCCCCCTCCTCCTGTATTTCAGATAGGTTTTCTTTTTTATTAAATGTCTCTAAAAAGACCAACAGATTGCCTGTGAATGACCACACAGTAGAATCCTACAAAGCTCCCATTCATGGCCAAGAAACTTGTACAATCCCAGTGGTGCAACAGAAAGACAGCTCTTTATAAACCAACCTGAGTTAAAAGGTCAATGGCCATAAACTCCCCCTCCCTGCTTTCCTGCAGGGTTTGCGTTTTTAATAGTAATCAGTACTTTTTTACTATCATAAGGAATAGGTCTTTTGAAGGGTGGGGGGAAGGGTTATTTTTTTTGCTTGAGGACTGCAGGGAAAGAGCTGTATCATGCTGGGAGATGCGCCCCAGGACCCCTCCACTGCAGTTCCCTTTATCCACTGGAGCTCTTGGCTGGATGGATTAACCCTGGCTTCGTTTGTTTTATGCTGCTGGCCTTGGAAAGCAGGAGGGTGCTTTGGCTTGAACATGGTCTGAAGCTGAAAGGACCTCGTACAGATGACCATGGATGTGGTCTCTGAGAGAAGGCAGGCAATGGAGTTATGTGGTCAAGAGTCCTAAAATCAGGCCATCTGTTATGACCAAGGACAGGCAAGTTTCCACAATGTCAAAAGTCTCAGTACTCCCAGCAGCATCCTCTCCACTTGATCGTTTGACCTTCCTGACATGAAAAAGCTGCTCTGGCTGCCTGAACCACTTTTAGCCTTCTGTTGCTTAAATATGATGTATGGACAGCATATAGGTCTCCTCAAGGCACATTTCATTTGCTCTACCAAGAGGCCATACAAGAATGCCTGCAAAAGGAAAAAAGAAGAAAACAGGTCATTGTGGATAGAACATCCAGGTGGCCTGTGCCTGTGTGGCCAGGTAACATCTACATGTCTCTCCACTGTGGCAGAGCTACGATGGTAATTAAGTGTTTTCTAGAGACCCAAGTGGAGAGACAGGTAGAGCAATTTAGCTTTGCTACATCTATGTGAACACAAGCACTGCCTCCTCCAAGCAGGTTCCTCACCCAGGAGGTTATGAAGAGCCTATGGACATCGCTCATTAAAGCATGTGATGGATTCCCAGAGGAGAAAGCATACGAGTAGGCTGTGCTTTGCTGAGTCAGGACCAGTGAGCCCTCTTAGCAGACATCCCTCAAGGGTTTGTCCAAGTAGGAATAACTTTTGCCATCATCTTGGACTTTTAGGAATTGTCCTGGATACGTTCATATCTCTGATAGCTGTAAAGTGTAACTGATTCTGAAAACATTAAGTAATTTTTATAGGAGACAATAAAATCCCTTTCCTAAAAACTCCCAAAGCCAAAGGAGACAGAGTCCTCCATTGCAATAAATGAGTCGTGGGACCGTAAATAAGAGGACTTGCAGCTGAAGTGTTTATGAATCGAGCATGTATTTCCTGTCTCAGATACACGTCTTTATTCAGGAATTATCGGGAAAGGATTACAGTTCCCCATGGCAGTAGGCATAGATGAATGGGTGGGTCTGGATGAGGGCAAGCGTGTGCCCACGGAAGTATATGTTCAAGTGAACTTCAAAGGCATCAGTACACAAACATACATGCTCAGCGTGGTGGAAATAAAAGGTTATTTAAGTTCTCCATTAAAAAACATCATTCTTCAATTATTTAGCATGTTTAAGATATTTAAGCCCTCATTAATATCCTTTAAATCTCCCTTTCACACACACTGCAAAGCCTTTCAACGAAGGACTCATTTTAATGGACTTAGAGGTAATCTTGTTTTTTAGCAAATAAAGGTTTCAGTAATTAAAAATGTTACAACATTTAGACTGGTCTTTTCTTTCCACTGCTTTAATTAAAAGGCATCTTGGGGGAAGGTTTTGAGAGCTGGATCCAAGTTTTATTTAATAATCCTAACACCGAGGCCAGAAAGGAACAAGCTGTTCTTGAAAGAATTTTGTCCAGGAGAGTGGGAAAAGCTTGGCTTAGCTATGAGCCACTAGTTCAGGTGGTCAGATCTGAGCAAACCCTTCACGAGAACAACAAGGGGGTACGTGAAGCAGAGACGGCATTGCTCCCTCTCTGTTGCCATGGAGAGCGGGGTTAAAATAGTCACGCTTTTGAGTTCAAGAATGAGGAATACGCTCCTTAGGTCCCTGGAGAGCAACCACAGCGATAGAAACTCTAGCCCCATGTTGCTGGCTATGCATCCCGTCGGCTATCTGTCGCCTCTGCAGAACATTATCTCGCACGAGAGCTGCGTCCCTTCCAGCTCGCCTCGCAGCGTGCCAACGGAGGGATGCGAGTGCTTGCTTTGTACACTCATTTGACAACCCACACCACCCTTGGTAGGCGGTTGAGGTACGAGCTAGAGGAGCAGACCAGATTTGGTGGTCCCTGTGTATTTGCCAAGAAGAGGCAGGTTACCTGCTACTCAGGTTAGCTGTCTGCAGGAAACGGTGTGAGTGCTCCCTCCGGAGCCCGTGCTGACTCCCACGTGCGCTGGGCTTGAATCGATGTCCTGGTGGAAAACAGGTATGGTTTCTTTGGTGGAAAACAAGATGGGAGAGGTTCTGCTCCCTCCTCTTTTCCCCTCCCTCATTCAAACTCCTGTTGATGAGCACCTCTTTTGTGCTTAAAATCAGTGAAATGATCGAGGTTCGTAAGAAAGCTTACGTTTATTCTCGAGGGCTTTTTTTAAACACAGATCCTTGACCCAGTTAGACATGAGTTGGCACAATGGAGTGGGGTGGCCAGCTGCCTCACAGCAGAGAGGAACAAGTAGCTGGAGGCTGGCAAGGTGCAAACTTCAACTGGCTTTGCCACTAGGAAAATTGCAGTGGCACCACACCCTGCACCTCCTCTCCCTTCTCCTCCTCCTAACGGTGCTTGAACAAAAGACCAAATCCCAGCCTGCTTTGCAATGGACACCCTGTTGCACACTCTCTGCTTGACCCCAAATCCTGCTACCTTGACTTTGAGATGCTGGAAGGCATTGGGTCGGTGCTAAACAGCGGGGAGGCAGAGAGGTCCTGGTATCCACATAGCGCACAAGCTGATGAAGAACAGCATCGTAGAGGGTAGCTGCTGTTGTCCCTTTCAGGGAACGGGAAAGGGCCAGGAGCTTGCTTTTCCCCGTGGAAGGAAGGAAGTTGGACTAGATGATTGTTGTAGGTCCCTTCCAACTGAAATATTCTATTCTATTCTATTCTATTCTATTCTATTCTATTCTATTCTATTCTATTCTATTCTATTCTATTCTATGCTAAATCATCTAAGCCTGTTTCCTTTGGCTAGTGCAGGGATAGCTGGAACTCTGGCTCCTACCTCATTCCAGTGACCAGGAATGGGTGAAGCCAGGTGGTGAAGATGAAGGCTTCTCTGGCACTGACCTAAACAGATACCCACGGCGCTGACCATGGGAGAGGGACTGCTCTTCCACCTCTCGGCACTGCATGCCTCATCTGCCCCTGGGTGGAGGAGCCCTGAAGGGCTATTTTGTTCTTGGGAGCATTTTACAGCCTTCACCTGAGCCATGAAAACATAAAGGATGAGATGGTGGGAGTCTGAACCTCAGATTCAGCGGGGCACTTTGTCACTAAGTAGCATAGAGGGTCTCTAGGTTCATTCACTCGTCCTTCCTACACTATAAAAGCTATTTTCAAAGCCTGGCCTCATGTGTCTTTACTGGTGTTGAGCAATGACACTACTTCCCGGCTCAGTCACTTGCATCCCTCCCACAGATCTGTTAAAGGACCAGCAGCAACTGTTAAAGGGTGCGTGAGACATCAGCCACTTCTGGAAAATGTTAACGTTTTCCTGCCTGATACACTCAGCTAGCCTGGAATTATTTAAAAAAAAAAAAAAAGGACTTTTCCACAAGATTTCTGGGAGGGGTCTCCAAAGAGGAACTTGTTGTCAGCCACAGCGCATGACTAATGTAATATAAAAAGCGTATGTTTGGCAGGATTTTAGGCAAGTGACTGTTTCAGGAATGAGGGTATTATTTTATGTGCAAGGTTATATTTAGAATTTGTAGACTGCAGAGTCGCAAGAAAATAATTGCATCAAGGAAATCTGGTGGACTCATAAACCATGAGAATGCAAAGCCTGAATCATCGGAGCCCACAGGAGCCTGGGATTTATTCCACCAGAGCTCACAGCAGCTCATCCATTTGTTGGTGTTTGGGGTATTTCCTTAGCTTTAAAGGAGTTTATGCTTCCGTGTTGATATATTTACTAAGGCAATAATTGCAGCATGTGAGAATGACTGAAGCTGTAAAATGGTTTCTAGACCCTTAGAAAACAGACTTCAAACTGTCTCATTTTGAACTATACCTCCTCCTCCTGGCACGGGTGCGTCTGAAAGCTCCAAAGATATGAATCCTCGGGAATTTGACTATTGTTCAGATGTGGCTTTCCACATGATGATTCACACCCTCCTCATTTTGGGCATCCTGGCACTCAGGAGAATGTGTCCCTTGCTCCTAAGTATCAGTCTAGAATACAAAATGCCCCAAGACGAGACGGCGAAGCATTAGGCTGTTACACCCTCACCCCCTGTCCCCTGCAAGATCCTCTTGTGTCAGCTAAAAGCCTCCCAAAGGGCCGTGGAGGGGTTTATGGCTCCTAGATATTGCACTGCTTATATATATGAGATTGGAGGTGGGAGGGTTGCATATAGTGACTCTTGCATTCCCATATGGCAGGACCGTAGATATACAAGCTGAAAAGAGGGGATAATTTCCGGCTCAGCTGGGACAGGAACACACAACAAACTCTCTGACCCTTATCTCCCTCTCTCTGCTCCAGACCTCTTCCCCTCGCCTCTCTCTGTACACGTGCACAGGGCTTCCCCTCCACCCTGTGGGGCAGACAGCCCAGGAATCCTTCTTGTTCTGATTCAGAAAATCCCACCACGTCTCCCTTCAGCCAGGTGGGCATCCCCGTCCCGACTAAACCATCCCCAGAAACAACATTCAGCTTTACAACTCTTGTGAGTAGGCTGTAGTGATGTTTTTGGACACATACAAAATTTGACTATATCTGCAAAGCAGTGCTGACATTAGAGGCCACAAGGAAAGCTGAGAGATAATTCTTTCCAAACTCTTGCGCTGTATCCCAAAAATGGTCTGATCTAATGATTTCACATGTAGTCTTTAAGACTCCTCAACAAGTTGCAGTTGGCTAAGCTGAAGCCTGTCTGCATTTTTAAATTAAATAGATATTTTATTGAATCTTCGTTCTAGTTGCACGATGTGATGGGTCAGGGATGATCCTGGCAGTCACTGATCTTGCCTTTTCTAACAATAAAGGCATGTGTTTATCCCAGGGCAAGTAGGACATGTGAATGGTGCCAAGGGTTGGCTCAGGTAAATTTGCCTTGCAATAAAACCATAATGCCCTCTTCAGTTCTGCATCTGAGCTGAAGAGCATAATGGGTTTCAGTTACTTTTATTTGGGCAGTGAAGACACGGCCCTTTGCACAGCATCTCAAGGGACAGTTGAACACAAACTGTCCATGGCTCCCAACCTCCCTTCAACCGAAGGGCACGTATGATACCTAAGAAGAGTCTCTTTCTTCACAAGTCAATACACTGTCATAGTGTCCTCAGTGAGCAGGAAGGAGGGATGGGGCAAAAGAGGGTTTCAGAGAAAGAGATGAGAGTGGTGGTGACGTTTATTTCAAGACCTTCATGATGAAAGGTTCCCCATGCTGTGAGGATTCATTCATGCCATTTCAGAGCTGGCATTCAACCAGGGCTTAATCCGGTGCAGAATGAAATCAGGCATTATGAAGAGATGGATGGTTGTAATTGAAATAATAACATAAATATAATTGAAATATAAATATATGTATGCACACACACACGCACACTGTATAAAACCTCCGTGGAAACAACAATAACCTTTTAGCTCTGCAAGCCAACTAACCTATTCCTGTAACCGCCTCTAATCTGTATGTTTGCACCTGGGGTTCTTTAAGGAAACGCAGAGTTGTAATTAACTGGGGGTGTGGAGAAGCCAGATGAGTGGGATATTCACACTGCAAGACCAGAGCGTGAATTTGCACCAGGTCACAAGCATAAAGAGCAGGCATGCCAGCTTCGTCCCAAGAGGTCGTTTTACGTGCTCTCCATCATCAAATAGCCACACATTGCAATTCACAAATTTCCTCCAGTGACCGTAAAGCTTCTCAAAAAACTTTACTTCTGATTTAGTCATTCAAAAAGTTACTCTGTGACATTAAAAAAGACCCTTGGATTTCGTTAGACTTCTGCACAGCTTTAGCAGCCGTGAAGCTGGTACCAAGCTGCCATGAGACGTTACAGTACCTACATTGTTGGTGGGAACCTTAGGGAAAGAGCTTTCTGGACATGCCCTAGCGTCCACTTTCAGGTGATAACTTCTTGGCTAATAAACACATTTAAAACACAAAATATGAATTTCCCTTATTGCTCATGACGGAGTAGCTGCCAAGCATCGGCAATTAGGATTACGTCTGGAGAGGGAAGGGGCTTAGCCAGCACCTTTGGATGATCAGCGCAGGAGTCCTGGCTCACGGCTGAGACTGCTCTCACATCTGGCTGGAAGGGCTGGCTGGTTGTGATGCTTAGGTGAGGCTTTAAACGGGGCCTAGGTCTGGCTAGATGAAGCACAGCTTGCCCCACGGCCCCATTCCCCTGGCCCAGCCCCTGGGCAAGCAGTTCCTTCTTTTAACCTGTTGACAATACTGTTTCTTGCCTGGTTTTTATCTTGGAGCTGGAAGTTGTCTGCAGAGTCTACGTCGAAACCAGTAGTGTCAAAGGTGTTCAGGAGGCTCCACGAGCAAAATCGAGGAGTTTATAAATCCAAATCTCCGATCAGTAACACAGCCCACAAATGGGCTTTTGTCTGTTCCTCTCTTCGACGCTGCAGCCCACAAAGTGGCTTTCGAAAGGAGATGATTTTTGTATTGTTTGTTAGAAGGATGCTCTGTAAACAGTTGAGACATCCATTGCTACCTTAAGCTAACATCATGGTGTGGCTAGTGGGGCAAACGTAGATTATTTGACAGAGCGAGAGATGGAGCCGAGAATAATGTGGAGGCTTCATTTTGTCAAGGCAGATGTTGCCATTGGGTGGAGGTGTCTGGTGTGTGTTCTTGTCAGTGACAAGTCTGAAAATGCCAAAAAATTGTCATCGGTGATTAAGCTCCCTCACGCAGGGAGGCTTTGGGAATAGCAGTCAATGGCTTTATAATTAGCAAAAATTACTGAGAAAAGAGTCATTTGGATGCTTCTTTTTTCTCATCAAAGACTTTCTGTCTCTAAGTCCCCTTCTGAGCTGGTCTGTCTCCCAGCCCAGCCTTCTTGTTGATGACAAGGGACAACAAACCGCCTCAGATCACACAAGGCAGGACGGATTCACACTTGCCAATGTGTGAATCATATAATGACTAAAGAAACTCCACTGGAGTCTGCTCCTCTCAATGCCAGTCAGCATTTGCATCACACCTGATCCTGGCAGGGCGGTCGGTCCTGGGCACAGTGTTCCCTGCTGGGGCTCACCCCTGCCAGCTAAAGCAGTTGATCATTCAATAGACTTGGAGCTGGCTAACAGACCCCTAAGCCTGTGCTCTAGAAACTCTCTTTGATCCTCCCAGCCTGCAGCCCAAAGATCCGAACGTAAAATCTAGGACCACATCAGGACCTTCAGCTCTGAGCTGGTCCTGCTGGACTGAGCACGGCTTCTGCGCCTGGTACTGTTAAATCCTCTTTTCTAGCTGGATCACATGTGTGCAGCCGGAGGAACAGGAGCCTGGCAATGTTTAGAAGCAGGGTTGCTGGTGTTTCAGGCACAAATTACACTCAGGAAATATAGCTAGTGTGGTTTGCATGCTTAGCTCCCCGCCATACGTGTATGAAGGCTTGGCCGGCACGTCCTGGCTGATACACAGAGCATGCAGAAGCCTGAACCTTTCCTTCTGGAGCTGATGAGCCCAGCTGAGCCCCAGGGAACTGTGACAGATTCACACCCCTGCTGGATGAGGCCCCAAGAGGATGCGTAACACCCCTTCCACAGGCAGATTGCATACATTAGTGTAGGAATTTCTCAGGAAAACCCATTCTTGGAGAGAGCTAGCTTCTATTTAGCAAACGCCACATGAAACAAGCTGTCATGAGACTGCTGTCTCCTATAACATGATGAAGACCTTTTCTTTCTTAAAGGAGTCTTCTCGGATGTACAGATTTTATCTGCTCCCCCCATCCAAAAAAAAAATTCACCATCTTTGTATCTGCAGCTATATTCTTCTTCCCAGAAGGCTGGACATGCCTGCCAGTGAGCCTGCTCCCACTAGGATGAGCCCAGGGAGTGTCACCAATAAATAGCGTGATGAGGGTCTGAGTGAATGGGTGCAAGGGAGCTGGTGGCACTGTGGTCACGTGCTGACCCTGGACGGCACGGTATCAGCCAGCAGTGGGATGCTGAAGTCACTTGTCAGCGTATAAAGCATGTGCTCCAACACCCACGGGTTGCTCTCGGTCACTTGGATGTGAGTCCATTGCAATGGACAGGGGAGCAAAGCAGACCCTTGGGAGGGGGACACAATGTCCCAGTGGCCATCTGCCGTGTAGAAGTGGCACATATTGCTTCTGCTGCGTTCAACAGCTGGTCCGGTAAAACGTACCACTGAAAACGGCAAAGATCTTGACAGCAGGGGCCCCTTGGCAGAGCGGGCTGCCTGCTCACTGCTTTGGAATAACACCTGGGAGAGGTCCCTGGAGGCATCGGTGGAGCCTGGGGCTCCCACCGGAGCCGGCGCTCAGCTTCCCCGAGCCCCGCAGCCTCCAGTGAGCCCTGAGCAGTGTCCTGCCAACAGACCGGAGCTTCTTAAAGCTCAAAGACTGGAAGTGTTGTTCCAGACATAAGGCAGCAGTGTTTTAAGCTGCCGGTCCCCAGGGCTTTCTCTCACGAGCTCTGTGATTACGTCATGTCTCCAGTGATGTCAGCGCTCAGCTATCGAGATGGAGATTCAATTGCTCCCAGGCTTGCAGGCACGCTCTCGCCCGCGCAGGATGTGGCCGAGCCATCACCAGGAGGGTGCAACGGGATTGTCCCTCCTCAGTAGTCCTTTCTTCGGGGACCGGCTTCCCCCTGCACGCCTGTGCCAGTCCTGTGGTGGGAAGAAAGGGGTGCTTGTTTCTTGCCCACCGTTAACAGAAAGAGCTGGAAGTGTAACCAGAAATGACAACTCAAGTGAAATGCGATGCCTCCAGAGGGGCCCAGAAGGCAGCAAAGCAGCCAGAGACCCCTTTCTCCCCCTCGCCGAAGAAGCAGTCAGCTTGGGAAATCTTGTTTTCACAAACGTATATTTTTCCCTCTAAAAACAATAAATGGTGTTATTGATGGGCAAAGCTGAGGTCCAATGTGGCCACACACTGTGAGGTTTGGCTGGCTTCCTCTGCTGTCGCTACGCTCTTCGTTTCCCAAGGAGACTTTGGATACTTCCTTCTGCTGCGAGGGCCACACATACAGACAGAACAACCCATCAGATGATCCTGTATACGCCATGTAGTCCCGTCTAGGACCTGGGAGGTCCTGCAGACCTGGGAGGGACTGGGAGGGACCTGCAGAGGGGACCAGGAGGATGAGACACTGGCCCCTGACTGTAATCGGTGCCTCCAACTCCTTCTGTCACTGATGACCTGCAAGAACAGAGCCTGCCTGAAGCCTCAAGGTCCAGTCCAGGCTGACCAATCCATTTCTCAATACTAAGTTTCAACTGACAAGGCTGTAAATTCATGTGCACACAGAAGTGACCATCCTCGGAGAAAAAACTCTGTGCAATGGCTGCTCTTTCAGTCCCGCATACTGCACGGGCTGGGCTGATTTAGGACCATCCTTATCTCTCGGGTACAAGTGATTTGGGAGCTTTGTTGAACACAGATGCTCAGGCACAGGTCCAATCTCATCTGGACAAGTTCTAAGCAAGGAAGGAAATATATTGCTTAGTGTCTGGCTTGGAGAATGCTTAATTCTCAAGAGCTGTCCTCACAATTTTCCCCCAACACTGTCTCTAACCAGTAGTTGCCAAAAAAAAAAAAAAAAAGGTCAGACCCTAGACAGATGTTAGAAAAGAAAAATTAGAGCAAATAAATAGTATCTGGCTTCGTATCAGGAATCCGAACTATGAACAAAACCCAACGGCCGGCCACCATTAAAGCAAACATAGGAGAAGAAACGGAAACTGGCCAAGCCCTTGATCTCTCCCACACATCTGCAACACCAAGCTGCTTTGCTGATTTACATCCCCTCCTGTCTCTCCCAGCTCCCATGCAGCACATCCCCGTTCACACGTTGACCTCCGTGCGTGCATAGGCATGCTCACGCGCGCTCACGCCCGTCCCCGCCAGCCCGCACTGCTCCTTTGGGTCAGGGCCCCGGCTGCCGTGGCGTGGGTGCTGCTGATTCACGTGTTGTCACCAGCCGCTGCCCTCCCACAGCGCGCCCATCCCTTGGATCTGCTGCGCCGCACGTCGCTGGCACGTAGCGGGGCCAGGAGCATTTACTGGCGTGAAGTAGGGTACTGGGGCAAATGCCCGCTGCATACCAATGAGCAGAAAGCAGCCCGTGAGCAGCCACGGAGCAAAGGTTCCCTATTCTCTTTTCTTGGCTGCTGGCACATGTGGGGCAGCGGGGATGTGGGAGAGGAGGGAAGGAGCGACATGAGCCAGAGACAGCAGTAGGAGCTCTGTCGCACTTTGGGATGAATGCTAAGCAGACCCCACCGAGCGGGAGTGCCCGGATGAATGGGATCCTTTCACATCAGCCTGACAGAGAAGGGATTTCATAGTTCTCCGAGCAGCACAGAGCTGCCTTAATCCAGCAGATACAATGCCCTGCTCATACAGCTCAGGAAACAAAATAAATATGTTCTTGCAAAGACATCACAATGAAGCTTTTAAGGACTTAACACGAGAAGGCTCTACCTGGTTCTCGGGTCTCCTCGCATGTGTGGGAGCTAAGAGCTAGGCTTTTTATTTCCTTGTTCTTTTTGCCTTTCTCAATGCTTTCCTCCATCACTGAACCTGACCCTGGGGTGGAGGAGGAGAACAACATTTCCATATAGACTCTCCTCTAAAAATAAACAGAAACAGTCACCCCCAGGTCTGTTCTAAAGAAAGCCACCACAGATACACCTAGCAAAAAAAAAAGTAGAAATACAACCAACTCTGCAGATCAAGTAAAAAATAACCAAAAAAGACTAGAAGAGCTGAGGGGACCGTTCCTGGCCAGAACAGAGGAGATGTCTGTTCCCCATGTCTAACATCTCTGGTGTCTCTACCAAACAGCCATGACAGCACCAGCAGGATGTAGTAGTTGTGACTGCAGGATAACCATGGGGTGAAGCTCACCGTCAAAGGACCAGGAGCTACTCCTTCCACCTTCCCTTTAATCCCACGTGCAGGCAGATTCACAGGACACAGCAAAACAGCCCAACAGGGTGCAGTGTAGCAATAACCAATGCTCTATGCCAAAAAGCAGCTGCGGAGCTCTGGATGAGCCGTTTGCAGTGTGGCTAGTCCTGCAGCAGGTACACTAGCCTGCAGGACTTCATGCTGCCACAGCTTGGCAGCGTCTAGTACCCAGCAAGCTCTGAACGGCCTTGGGACTCTTTCTCCACTTGCATCCAACCACGAGTGGAAAGGAGTCTTTAGCATTAGCCGCTAGTCCAGCTGCCCTCCTCTGGCCACACACCTGGCTTTTGGTGTTCTCCTTTTGTTCTGTGATGCTGCTGCAGCAAAGAGCATTTACGCTGCTGTACAGGTGTGATGCTGGAGGGGATCTACGGCACATTTGCTGTGCTGCATGGGGTTGGTTAGGATGCTGCAGTCAGGGCTGCTTGAGTCCACCCCTCCCTCCCAAGACTGTTTGCTCTTTCCAGATGGGATGCAGCCTCAAGAACAGGTTGGGTGACTTCAACCCACTTAAGGTATATATGGTTCATTTCTTATTTCTGTGATGGTTTGGGTTTCCAGCTGAAGGTTTCCCTTGTTGTGCTGGGAAGTGATATATTAATATCTCTGCTAGCAGGTAATGAAGGCTCTTTCAAACATTGCAGCTGAAATATCCCCTGGGATTGGCTCCCAGGAGACGGGCTTGTAATAGCCAGAGGTTGTGACAGAATTATACCATGTATATAGGATGTGTGACTGCTGTGTTTGGCCATCTGTGCTGTCCTTGTTGTGGAGGACCAGGTATATGGTGTTACTCGGGCAGCCTTTTTCACCTATCTGGAACAAATTTCAGACTGCGGGACTCTCTGCTGTCACACATCAGCTTGGGAAGCTGCCTGCCTACCTGCACATGGCAGGTACCGAACAGCAGTATAAAACTGTTAAATCCATTCCTGAGATAAAGAGCTTGTGTCAAGTTGATCAAAGCACGAAGACATGAGAAATGCACAGAAGCCAAGGTTTTAAGACCAGAACTGGTGGCTTTTCTACGAGACCTCCCTGCATACACCCAGGCCATAAAATGTCAACTGGCAAATCCTGCAGTGGCAGAAATTGTTCTTCCCATCAATGAGGAGAGACGTACCTTTTGGAGACAAAGCTCTGCCTTCCAGAGCTCTAGCAGCCAGCTGTCCCACTGCAAGACTTCTGGCCACATTTTGCTGTCCCAAAGTGTTAGGCTCTGTCAAAAACCCAGTGCCGGTGCCTGCCGCTGAAACGGAAACATGCTCTTCCAAGAATTAGCCTAACCGTGGCCCTTTCTGTTAGATGCGTGTTAGCTCTCATGCTCTGCAGCCTGTCTGGAAGCAGAGTAAAATGCCCATTTTTCTGCCAGCTTCCCCTGCCCCTCTGTGTGCGAGTGCTGCCTTTCCCATGCCAGAGCTGCCGCGATGAGGCGGTGGGTTGGCTGGGATAACGGCAGCTCTGTGATTCCCCGGGCCGATGATCTACCAGAAGTGCCAGACTGTGTCAAGCAACGTATGAGTCACCACTCACAGCTTCTGCTCCGCGGTGAAGCAGAAATCCACAATTCTGGCAAAATTTAGGCCTTTTTATTTTTCTCTCTAGCAGCCTTACCAAGCTGGCATTTTTAGTGTCCCAAACCAAAGCTGAATAGAGCTGCCAAGGGCTGTCATCCCAAGTTTCTGCTTCTAATTTCCTTGCAGTGGAGATGCTAAGACGGCTGAGAATATTTCATTTTACCACCTGGCCGCCAAAAAGCTGGGTCTGCATTTTAGGTGATGTCACATTTCCTGAGCTTTGGAGAATGGTTGTCTCTCCTTTCTCTTTTGGCGCAAAATGAGCTCGATCATTCAAAAAAAGAAATCCCTCACAAGCTGCCAAGGAAATACCAATGAGAGAGACAGGAACAAAAGCACAACTGTAAAATCAGAGACAAAAGGATTCAATAAATCTGATTTTTTTTTCCCCACCCAGACTGTAGCATCCATGTCAACTGATGAGACAAGAATAATTTGGTGACGCTGGAAGAAGTCAGAACAAATCTGCTCTTCCTTAACAGGTCTGTGTCTAAGCCACCCATCCCAGTGGGTTTGTGGTTAATCTGGCGAAGGTCTATGCCCTCTTTGACACAAGCTGTAGCTCCCATACAGCCCTTCCTAGTGGGATTCGTCTCAGAGGTGTCAAGGAGATGACTAATAACTGAATGTGCTCTCAAGCTCGGTGACTGAATTCATTTGTGTGGCCAAAGACCTCGTTAATAGTCTGCACACATAGTATATATAGTTACTTTTTAAATATAGAGGCATTGTCCAGAGGTATTTCTATTAGCCCTGTTTACTCCCAAACCACTTGGGCTCAGACATCTCGACATCCTGAACCTAAATGTGGATAAAGTGTGAGGCAGCACTCCAAAGGGTGAGGCAGAAGGGAAATCGCTGTGCCAAGCAGCTTTAATGGAAAAAACATTTGAAGTTGCCACAGTTCAATACTTCTTTTTTTTAAACCTGGGTAACCCAAAAAGTGCGATGACTGGATTACATCAGAGATGAGGATTAGGTGCTCAGGGTAACACCAGAGGTGGGGGTTAGGTGCTTATGGAGAAGGAAAATATGTCAGTCGCGAGAGAAACGCCAGATGTGGTTATTGGAGTATCTCACTACTGGAAAAGTTTGGAGACTGATTTGCTGGGAATTCCCACAGGAGCAGCTGTCTCCTCTTAGAGTCGTTATTTGTCAGGGCACAGCCTTTTCTTCACTTTGCTAGAGGAGCGACCCCAACCTCTTTGAGAACATTTGCTACTCCAAAGCACCTACCAATGAACCTCTCTTCAAAGATTTTTAGGATAAGAAGTATCCGATGGCTATTTCCAATTTGCTCCTTACACTGTGCCATTCAGGAGCTGAATTGCACCGAGTTTTGATTTTGGTTTGGGTTTGGGTTTGTTCTTGAGGGTGTTGGTTGTCGGTTTTGGTTTTTCCTTTCTGAATGGAGAACAGGAAAACAGTTTAAAACAGCAACAACAAAAAATAGCACCTGTATGTTACGGAGGTATGAACAGGTGATAAGTAGGGCTTAAAGAATATGGAGGTTTGCGAATAGTTTCACCCAGAAACAATGTTCCGCTAACTGTAATAGCAGCAATTCAAACAGAGGGCTCAAGCTCACAAGTAAATGCATGAATCACTGTTTTTATTCTTTAGACACATTAGTTACTAAATACTTGGGAACTCCAGTTCTTCCACTCTCCTAGCGGGGCTGGGAAAAGCAAAAGTGTACGGCCAAATGCTGACTCAGAGCAGCGAAAAAAAGCGTATATGTGACAGAAGAGCTTTTGAGAGCCATTCTCCTTTCAGTCTGCCTTGTTCCTGCTAGAGCTCTTCTGAGGATCTCACTGAGGACTAACATCTTTAGAAATGTGGTTTGGTTTGACGAAAAATAAAACAAGACTTTCCAGCTAAAGGAGAGCCTGAGGGTCTATGGCTCTGGGGTGATTCTGCTGGCTGGTGTGAAAAAGGATGCAGTGGGGATCTGATCCCAGCTGCAGACGGCCGTGGGATCGGACTCCTCTACCGTTGCCGTCACTGCCTTAGACCTGCAGATCCTGGGAGCCGTGCAGTGGAGGAGCCGGGGACCATCCTTGGGCTGACTGCAGAGACAGCTAGTGAGATTAGCGCAGGTCCCAGTGCACCAAGCAGGCTTCTGGAGCATCTCCCGACATGCCGGGGATGGCAGCCACTACACAAGCTTTTATTCCCACATTTAGCCCCTGTAGAGAAACGCTGTTGGTGGTTTTGGCAACAACGAAAGCACATCAAAAAAGAAAGAGTTCTTGGGAGAGGAAACGGGGAGAAATGAAAGGGAAGAGCCTGAGACGGCGTCTCTGTCACCTAAGGGACAAAGAGAAATAGGCATTGCTAATTAATGGGTGTTTTTCAACATTATGTAAAATGTTTTTTAAAGTCTCATTTGAACAAGAGCTGCCCTGATGTGCCAGGGGGTGTTTGAGCCCTTTCAGGTCTCAGCTGGCTCGCTCACACCTCGGCCCCGCCGAGCCCGCCCGGCTGCTCCCGCAGAAGCGGGGCATTCATGCTCCCGGCGTGTTAATGATTTCACCCTCCATAAACCCGGCTGCTCAACCACACGCTCAGTGGGACACACACCAAGATGAAATGCTCTCTTTGAAGGCCAGGAGGAGGTGACAGGACTGAAGTTTCTTCCTGGGACAGTTTCACTTCCATCCCAGGGGAGTTCCCCGTGGGAAGGGTTGCCTGATTCCCATCACCCACAGAGGCATCTAGCCCTCTTAGCCTCACTGATATTGATATATTTTAACATAGGCGGCCGGCCAGGGCCTCATGGAGGCTGTTAATGCCCGCCCAAGGGTATTTCTCAAAGGCAATCCTCCTCTCGGCTCCTGCTTTGACAAAGGGGCGGGGGACTCGGTACGTCCTGCAGCTCTGCTGGCGGTGAGGGGCAGAAGACCTTCTGTGGTTGCAGAGCTCTCCACCCCCGGCACGCAGGGTTAATTTGTTCCCCAAGCACTCTGTTGACAAATTTTACAGGAGGCTGGGAAAGTAATGAAAATAGTCTGCCCTGCACGTTTATTTGAAAAATGCTATAAAACCCCCTGAATAATTTTCACACTGAGGTGATCTGACCAGCCCGACATGGAGTACTTAAGTGGGTAACAGCCCTGGACCTGCCTGCGTAATCCAGCTGGCCATGATGTTCTTCGTTGCCGCTGTGTGCTCCAGCCATGCCTGGGGGTCAGTGACAGTCTGCTGCTGGCCCTGGGCTGCTCCCGCTTGCATCCAGCTGTGGCATCCACCATGCCGCTGCCAGGACTGCTAGTGCACCGGGGTGCTCCGCCATCCGCCTCCCCCCCAGCCAGGAGCACGGGACACACGGAAGGAACCTGAACCGGGGATGCTCCTGCACTGGGAGGTTCTCAGGTGGTGACGTAGGGTGGCACAGCATCTTCCCAAGGCAAAGGCAAGGGGGAAGGAGAGGGCAAGGAAAGCCTAGGATTTTCCTTCTGTCTTCAAGGGGAAAAAATGATGCAGCCATTCAGATGCGGTGAATTAAACATGTTCCTATCTCATAATTACAGCATCATGGGGAGACAGCTCTTCAGATGAAACTCCACAGGTTCCTCTCCCTGCAGTTTGGACATTTGCAGCTCAAAGGAACTACAGATCCCAGTATGCAATGGTCCCTCTCCTTCTGAAAGGCCTGAGGAAAATGTGGGTACTACTGGATGAAAGTGTTTTTACTAGTAAGACTCCGTGCCAGTACAGATGTTTCTATAGCTTTTATCCCTGCTCCATCCGCTTGGCTCCGGGAGTCAGTATTTCCCGCTGTGACACACTAATGCTTTTTGCATAGGTATTAATGGCAGGAAGACCCAAACCCGCCAGCTCTGTTGGGTGAAACAGCTTTACACGCTCTCACACGGCAGTAACATGCACTGAGAAAAGCCAAAGGAAAACAGTTGAGCCTCCCACTGCCTGCTGGCACTGTCCTGCTGTCCTGGGCGAGGAAACCCCTGTTAACCAGCCCAAGTGATCACATGAGAGGGCGGTGGGGCAGAAGAAGATGCAAGTGAATGGTTTTACTCTGAGTACAGCTCTCAGATCTTGTTTTGATGAGAAGTCATCTGATTTCCGTGCTGTGCAAGTTCAGCCACCCCATCTCAGGAGCAGATGGGGTGGTCTCCTGCCAGCATCATGGATGCGCCTGGGCAGCATGGGGTGGCTGGGGGCAGCATGAGAACTGGGGGAGGGCAAGGGTCTTCTCAAAGTAAGGGATGAAGGGGCACAGCAAGTCATTATCTTCTGGAACACCCATGCTCCACAGCAGATGTAAAAGCAGGAGAGGAGCAACACAGTCCCCATAAAACTACATGGTGCTTTTGGAGGGAGGAAGGGATTTCTTTAACGAGGTAGCTGAGGTCAGAGTTGGACCAGTGTGTGAGTGAGACAGCAACTCACGTTGTGCTTCAGCAGGACCCGGCAATGCTTCTCCCAGTGACCAGAGCTCTTTCTCCCTCTTCTGTAACAAGGAATGCCAGTGCCCTGCCTTCCCTCTCAGGACCTCTGTCCCCCAGTAAGGCGAGGAGCAGCTTCAGGAGGATGAGCAAAATACCTTAGCTGCTGGCATCGTGAACAGGACGTGTCACTTAAGCGCAGGAAGACGGGAAGAGGACACGCTGCAGACTTCCTGAGCAAACCGGGAACTCCATCCTGTGCCTGACACAGCTCCTCCAGCCGCCTTTGCACAAGCCACCTGCTCCCCTCCACGAGACTGACCATCTGCCAGCCTTCCTGCCTGTCCCCTCCCGTCCCCTCCTTCCTGCCTGCCCAGCTAGTCTCTCCTAGTGAGGGAAAGCAAACAGCTTCTGTTTATTCCCTTTCCTCCATCTGCTGGTGCATAATATGAGCCCACTCAGACATTTTTGGCCTTCTTTTCCCCCTTTCGCCTTTCTGAAAGAGTCAGTCTCCATCGAGCCCAGGGACAGCCACCCGCACCACCCCGCTGCAGGCACCCTCCTGCAGCACGCTGAGACTTGGCCCTTGGTCCAAACGAGAAAATTCAGAAACAAACAAAATCTTTCATTTGCCTTCACCAGCTTTGGATATTTGTCATGGAAAGACAAGCCCAAAATATTGACTTCACGTGAAAAATGTCTCTTCTATTCTTGACCTTCCAAGGCTTTTTTTAAAATTATACCCGTCATCCCCAATGAATTAAGAATGGACTTTTCCACAGGGGAAAAGTTAAAAAAAACCCCTAATTCTTGTGAATATGCCTGCTCTGCTGGCTTTTCCCATTCCCTTCCCATCCTACTCTGCTGTGCGGGACAGCTGCACGGTTGCATGCAGAGCAGCCCCGCACCGGACACTGCAAAGCTCTGTGGGATTTGGGGACGGGGAGGCTGCAGGGAAACATCACAGCTTGCTTTCACAGCTTCTCCACCACACACCACCATGACGAGCCAGCTACGGCTGAGCACAGGACCCTTACTGTATTTGCCCTGTTCCTGCACGTTTCCCTGTAATTTTCTGTGGAGCACTTAGCTTGAGCATGAAAATCCTGCATAAATACATAAACCAGAATCTTTTCTACCTAAGCACTCTGCTCTCAATTTTTCTGGGAAGAAATGGCTAGAGAATAGCCGGAGGTGCGGGGTGGGGGTTGAAGGTCCATCCTTTTTTCTTTCTGTCTACCCAAGTCATATTCTCTGCATGCGACATCAGATTAAGCTGTCCCTCTTGCAAGAGTAGAGCAGGTCCCCAACAGGGGCTCGCAGCAAAGCCACACTCGGCACGACACTATTTCTGTGATAGAGTGTCAGCTCCTTGGCTGGATGCTCTTGCTACTCTGCACGTGGGTCCACATCATCTATTTCATTAATAGTCCCTGGAAGCTTCACCCGTGGGAAGTCAGGAGTGTGTTTGTCACATCTAGAGATGGCAAATCCCACCCCAGCACCTGAGAGCACTGGGAGCTGCTGGCAGGGTTTCTGAGTTGCGCAGGCAGTTCCCAAAGCCCAGCAAATACCCCAAATCTCCTGAAACTCACTTTTCTGTAGTGGGTGGAGATGGGAGGAGGTCTCCCACCCCCGCTGTGAGTTATCCAAGGTGAGTCTCAACTATACAGGTCTACTTCCAAATAAAAAACATAATTGCTTACACATAGTATTTATATGTTCCTCTGCCCTGGCTTTGGCTCCTTCCCACTTTTCTTCACAAGCTGCAGGCTGAAAAGGGCCATTCAGGGATGCTCGCTGATGCGGACGCAGCTCCAGCCCCTCTGCCAGCTCCTTGCTCCAGAGTGAGCACAACAGATTTTCAGCAGGAGAAAAATCTTTCTTGGCCCACGTTAACATTTTCACTTCTTACACTTCGACTGTGTTCCCCTCGGCTTTTCTTTTTTCTCCTTTCCTCTTTTGATGCTAATTGTTGCAATAGAGACCATAGCAGCAACCAGGCAGCAGAGCTGCAGCCTGTGTAAACTCCAGCTGAATTCTGTATATCCACATAAGCCTGGGGAAGCGGCACCTTCTTCCCATGACCCCACTTCTGAGAAAACACTAAACCGACATAGATGGCCCTCGGTTTCTGCTCCCGAAACACATTTGCACCTGGTTTGCTATCAACGAGTGCAAAATGGAAAATAAGCACGAATGTGGGTTTCCCTATAGTGGATCAAACAGGTCTTTGCTTCCTTCAGTGATTAGATGGGAAAATGTATATTCACCGGCAGTTTTGAATGGCAGGTGCTGTGGGCATCAGCAAAACGCTCCTCGCCTGCTGTCAGCTGGACATGCAACCATTTAAATCTCTTACCGTGCGACAAATCACATGCAAGTTAAGTGGGGGAATATGCCAACAGTAAAATTGTCCGTTCTTTTTCTCTTTTTCCTAAATCAGGAAAATGAAATTTAAATAGCTGTAGATTTCCAAAGTTGCAACATATTTCCAGGAATACCTGACAGCCCCACAGCAGCAGCCGGGGCTGGGAGGAAGGGGCAGCTTCCTCTCAGAGCTTGCAGAAAGCTCAGTATTAATCATTCCTACTGCTGTCCCAGATTTTATTGTTATGCCTATCAAATCTCAACCAAAAATAACATCCTTTCTGCTTAATCTCATCACTGTCTTTTTCTGATTAGATATATTCCCTCTGTCCATATAGATAATAGGACAAGCTGAGCCAGGAGTACAGTAAAAGAGGAGAGAGGCACAAGTAAAGAAATAGTATCTTCAGGTTTTACTAAGAGTAATAAGGTTGAAAGCTAAAAACAAACAAACAAAAGTATTATTTTACCCTCTTTTGGAGACACAATCTTCACCTTTAAGGATAAGGATTTCCATCTGCTAAAGAAATTCCCCAGGGGCCCAGCATGTTTACTTTTGAGGAACAGCTTGATTCCCATGCTGATCTTTTATTCTGACAATTTCATTTCTTCCCAAGTGATGCTGGAGTCCACATTATTTTACCTGATGGATATTTACACAGGAGGGTGCATATTTCTCATTACAGCTCGACAGAGACATCACCTTCTTTGTAAAATAAGCCCAAGCCAGCACCCACTCCATTTTCCTCAACTCATGGATGCAGAACAACCTCAGATTTGGGCATACAATTTCTTCGGGTTTTTTTCTTGTCGGAAGCTGAATTTCTTGCTTTCTGTCATATATTAAATGTGTCCTAGCGATCAGATCTGCAGCTGAGAGAAACCGGTGTGGCTCCTCTTAGTCACTGGAGAGTGGCTGATTTGCATTTCACAACTCTTTCGCCCCTCACTTCCAGTCACCTATAGGCATGTATGAACATACTTCCAGTGTCTCCATAATTGCTACAAAGCTGATTTTCAGAGGAAATTTGAAATCTCTTCACTTTATATGAAGTTGCTGAAGACACTTTTAGCTCCAGCGGAAGAGCTGGATTGATAAACATGGATTAGATAGACTCTGCTCATCAGTGCAGGTACAGTCTGGGCAGAATTGGGACAGAAACTTCTCACTGATCAATATGCTCAAAGGTAAGCTGAACCTGGTGGTAGAAGTGCATGGAAAACTCTGGAGCACGTAGGGTGACCTGATCCTTTTGCCAAATCACCAAGCCAAGCAATGCCAAACGCCAAAGCTGCTGGGTTTCTAAGCATGCTATCACTGGGAGCAAAACTGGGATTCCCCAACTGACGCAACCAAAAATACTACAAAATTGTAATGGCTTTTGGACACAGCCGGTGTGAAACCCCAGTGGGACCACTTCTCTAGAGAAAAGCTGTTTTCCTCTCTCAGTACTTATGCTGGCTGTGCAGTATACAACTGTTCCCCCCAAAAGGCACCA
This sequence comes from Mycteria americana, assembly GCF_035582795.1. Lineage (NCBI taxonomy): Eukaryota > Metazoa > Chordata > Aves > Ciconiiformes > Ciconiidae > Mycteria > Mycteria americana. Next base: position 62,159,735 of record NC_134370.1, on the reverse strand, counting down.
AGTTCCATTTGCTGTGATTTAGGGTTGTGTTTGCTGTACACAAACACTCCCCCAGCCATTGGGAGCTTGCAAAAATATTTGCATCTCCGATGACGGTATACATGGTAGCACAAAGATCTACCTGTGAAGAAAATGTCTAAGGAGAAGCACATTATTATTATTATTATTATTGTCCTGTTTTTGAAAACATGCCTCATACAGTCAGGGGGCTGGACTCTGGTGGCCAATCACCGAATGTAGATGCCAAGTAAACGAAGGACGCGGCACACAAATAACCCACGGCCTGGCTGGGATGACTCAAAAGCTCCTTACAAACATGTAGGAGAGCAACTGGGGACCTGCTCCCATGCCAGGGTTTGTGGTGGGGGAGGCAAGGTGCTGAAAGGGTACTCACATCAACTCCATCGCAAGTGGCATCTCCTCTCCAGGCAGGTTGAGACAAAGAAGCTGGGGATAAGCGGGGGGCTGCGCTGGGGATGTGCAAGCTCTCATCTGGGAGACAGGGAGTAAAGGCAAGTTGGGAGGGGGTCCCTGCAATAAGGCAACCTGCGGGAAGGGCACAATGCTCTTTGCTCCCACAGCACCACCCAGAGCTAAACCATCCCCTGGGACTGCTCATAAATCCCACCCCAGCCCAGCTTCGCTCTCCAAGACATCTCTGGAGCAAAGAGCCTTGCTGCTTGCCATGCTGTAACCAGGCCTTGTCCTGGTGAGCTTGGCAGAACAGCCCCCCGGGAGCAAAACCAGACCACGTTTCTCTCCCTGATGTCCGTCACAACGCTCCAAGAGCTACCCAATTTAGGGATCTTACAAGCCTTTCTTCTCCCCCCGCGTTTGCTACGTGTGTTTGCTTTGGCCACCTCGCCCTAACCTCCTTCTCATTTCTAATTTTTGTATTCAATCACTTTATACACAGCAATTGGCTCCGGTCAGAGCACACACAGGTCTTCGCTTGTTCCCCAGCTGGAGCCATAGACCATGCAGTGTTCGGAGCCGCAAAGAGGAGGAAAATGGAGACGGAGAAGTGACTTACAGACCCAGGTAGACACGGGATATGGCGAGTGGAGGGGACTGGTTAAAGGGGACACCAGCCCGAGGGGATCGTGGAGCTGGGCTGAGCTCTGCTTTTCTCAGATGGCTTTCTGTTGTCCACTCAAAGGAACATCGTGTTTTTTAAAAACCCCACCAAATCACAACTGCCAGCCAGAATACAAAATGCCATGTTGTTCATGGTGGGGTTTTTCATCCGGGACTGGTTTTGACTGTTTTTTTCCTGCAAGGAGAAAAAGTCACTGTTGTTTATTGCCTCTTGTGGCGTGTGCGTAAGCTGGTGTCGGCATGCTCTGGCGAAATGAGACATCGGTTCTTTGGTTTGTTTGCTCTTCTCCAGGAAATGTGGCTCACTTGTGGCAGCCTGGTCCTGGCTCTGTCTCCTGCCTCGTCATGCAAACGCAGAAGTTGTGATGGCATCTGTGCTAAAAGCCATTGCAAAACTGGGCATAAGGGATTTGCCCACGACAATACGGAGGATCAGGGTGAAGCTAGGCTTCAAACAGAGTCCAGCTGTTTGTCTCGGGCAGTCTCTGGCCTCACACAAGGAGAAGAAACTATGTCAGCCATGCAAGCCAATGAGGGAACTTCGAAGGGGTAAAGCCCTGAAGTGGTGGCCATCCGTACACCATGCTCTGTACCACGCACTGTAGCTGGGCTCCGCGAAGCCTCATGACTCAATTGCAATTAACAGATGCATTGAAGTTAGCTGAAGAGCTAGATAACACCCTCCCTCTTTCCTCCTCAAAGTGCTTATTGCCTTGTAAAATGTCTACTACATGATGCTGCCAACTTTGTCATGCAGGATTTTATACTGATCTTCATAAACATCAGTACACCCACCTATAATGTCACCAATGGCCTTAGGACTTGGCTAAAAATCTTCCGGTCTCATGGCTAAAGTGGTTTCTCAGGATCTCTTTTCAATTCTATTTTGATAGGCAATTTATAACTTACCTCTATTATTTTTACAGCACTGAAGAGTCCCTTTATGAAATAAAACATTGCCAACCAAAGACATACATTGCTTGAGAACGCTGCCCAAACACAGACCAAAACCATCTAGATCACTCAGGAAAGGCTCAGAAATGGGCTTACCCTGCTCTTGGGGAACTTCCCTACCTTCTCCTTTACTCTCCGTCTTTCTAAATGTGCTTGTGTCACAACCAAAATCTCGCATCATGAGCATCAAGAAAGCAGACGTATTTTGAGAGGGAGAAGACCACAATTACCTGTGGCCGTGGCAGCCTGGCACTGGAGGAGTTAAACTCCGGTGGAGGGGCTGGAATCCACAAAGGTGTGCAAAAGGCAGCCAGCCCCTCAGAAGTGCTGGGTTTGCCCAGGGGCTGCTAAATTCCAGCCTCTCCCCAGGCAGTTGACATCTCCATCCCCACCAGCTTGCTGGCTGCCTTCCCTCCCCTGCCTGGCTGGGAGAGAGAAATGAAAATAAAGATGACTATGAGGCTGGAGAAAACGCTGCTGCTGCTTCTGCAAAGGTGGTTCCTGGCAGAGGAGGGTTTGCCACGTCACAGGACACTTCTTGGCTTCAGCCCTACAAACAGCTCCCACCGAGGCAGGCAGCAGTCTGTGAGGAGGAGGATGGAAAAGTACCAGTGAGTGCTCACTCCCAGCCCTCCTCCCGGGGGCAGTTCTGCAGACACCCGCACGCACACTCCCATGCTGCGGTATTTAACACGGGGCTGTGGGGAGCATGATGCTTTCGGAGGGCGCGGGCCTCGGAGGGTCACAGACACTGTGGTGGGAGCGGAGGGAGTGCAGGCGAGACAAGAGCAAGCGACCTGGTCCTTTCAAAGGCGGCATTAGAAATGGGTCTCCGGCTGGCCCTGTTCCCATAGCTGATCTGGTACCCAAGGAGGACAACAGACGGGTTGCTTGGACAGTCCCAAGATTTCCAAGCTTGTCCAGGTGAAGGAGTTAAATCTATACGCAACTCTTACCCAACTCCAAGCCCGAGCACTAACAGATGCCCCAGAGATGACGGACTGGCTGATCTGAGAGCTGTCTGTATATTTTGCAGTCATGACTTAAAAGCGGGAGGTGAGCAATTTATAATGAAGCAGTGTCACCAGCTGGCATGTGAAAAGCATTTCCTCTCTGTCAACAAGCAGCAGAGAAACTGGAGGAAATAATGTGAAACCAAATTTCATTTGCCTTGGTTCATAAAACGTTCCCCCAGCTCAGCAGCTGAGCAGCTTCAGGACGGTTTTTGGGATCAGGGCTCAGAGTGTGTCCCCTGAGCCAGCACCAGCAAGTACCTTAAGCCCTGTTTGCAGCATGGCATGGATCAACACCCGAGTTAAGACTCATCCTGGTGTCAAAAAGCATGCCAAGACAGCACAGCACACATGCATGAATATCAGCAGTGGAGGCATGCCCATATTTTCTTAAGCTGATGCTATGTAAAAGATAAGAAAATTCAGATCCCATGTTTGCGGGCTTCATGCAGCCATGCAGAGGAAGAGAAACAGCTTTCCGCCACCTCTGAATCTGATTTGCCCATTATCTCCCAGCTCCTGCCCTCCAGCCCAGGGAGTAATTGGGAATACAGATCTCTTTATAATTCTCCTCCATAAGCACATGAGTCAGAGCTGCTGCCTTCATTTGCAGGTAATCACAGTAGTGAATGCAGCCACACTAGCTCCTTGCCGTTTAACATCCTTAGAGGGGGTCTTCAGATTTTTAATGCTCCGGATCTGGATCATCTCTCTCGGCTCATTATTTGTGGCCATTTCTCCCAACCTGAAACAAGTCTCACAAGCTCTTTAGTAAGTGGGATGAGAGATCACCTACTTCCAAAGCAGTTTCTGGAAGTGCCACTGTCCTCTAGCAAAACCAGCGTTGTCTGGAACATTTAGCTTCATGATTTTCCTGTGAGTTAATATCATAACCATCCCTTCCTTACCTCCGCACCTACTAAGGAGTCCTGGGACCTGTGCAAGTCACCCCGCTCTGTTGCAGGAAGACACCGTGTCAAGTGTGTCCCCTCGGTCTGTGAAAGGGGAGGGGAAAGGTAATATGTTGCATTGCTGCACAAGTGATAAATTATTATACTGGTTCCCCTTTCGGCTTTACTAGGCAGTAGGTAGTCAGTGCTTCACTCATTCCTTGATTTTCATTGCTCCTGTGGCCACCACTATCAGACTATCTGAGTGCCCCACTCTTCAAGGGCATTACTATCACATAGCTGTGCCAGGGAAGCCCTGCCACTTCTCTTTTGTAATAGGAAATTGAGTTGCTGAGAGGACAAGACTTGCCAGAGGTCACAACGTAGCCTCAGAAGCAATGCAAGGAACTGAAGGAAACTGTTACAGGTCAACACTGTGTTACACAGAGCATCCTTCCTCCTACCAGGGTGTAGGTAACCCATGGAGGGACAGCACTACCATTTATATCTTCCCACCAAGTACCATGCACTTAACGCAACTTGCAATCTGACTCATACCAATCCTTAGCATAATTTGTGCATGATTTGCCATTTGGTGTTAGTCAAGTTCCTGGTGTTATTCTTTTCCAGCATGGGAACTCATGGTTAGAGGGGTACAGTCATTCAGGGCCAAACTGGGGAGGGTTCTGAGAACAGCCAGGTGCCGCAGCACCTCCTGATCCCACCAGTGAGCCTGCCCTCGTCTCTGAAGGTCCCGACGTGTGCGCTGTGACTTGGTAACACGGGAGGGGAGGGAATTAGAAAGCAGCACTCCTCGCACCTCCAACCACCTCCCAGAGCTTTCAGCCTTGCTAACTTAGGAGGACCAGTCGGTGTTTTCGTGAGACGTGGTGGGTGGCTGTAGCCCAGTTCTCTGCACTGGCCAAATGCAAGGCTGCGCTCAGACCACACAGCTAACAGTTTAACTCCAGATAACAGTTTAACTCCTGCTTAATTCAGTTAAAGGATTTAGCGACAGATATCTGTTGAGTTCTACTGGGAAAAATACAAAAGCATCAGGCACAGGAGCCTGTTGATTTAGGGATGGTGGCAGGGAGAAAACAGCTGTCCAACCAAGCTGGGGAGCGTGCAGCGAAGTGCAGGGCCCTCTCCGAGCCTTGCTAAACAAGGGCACTCTGTGCGCGGAGAGCTGCAGGACTTCCAGTTCTTCCAGAAGTCCAGGTCTTGAGTCTCTGCTCCCTGCCAGATGCCTGTGGTCATCAGCTCCAGGGCACTGGCAGCCAGGACAAGATGACCAGAGCTGCCTCTTCTCTCCTCAAATCACAGGCTTATGCAAATTGCTCGCTGGCTTAACAAACTGCTTTAAATTAAACACAGGTCTCTTTTTTACCTGAAGGTTGCAATGCCATCCGTGCTACCACTAAGACCAAGAGTGTATATTAAATTCCTGCCCTCTTTATCCACGGCCTGAAAGAAAATCATGGCCAACAAGCAGAGCATCCTCGCTAATCCAGCTTGTACCCCAGGCCCACACAATCCCCAGCATTTATGTTTAGCACCCAGAAACCCAGCTCCATGCACTCCTGTGCTGTTTTGCTGATGAATCTTAACCTTCTCCCAAAGGACTTCCTCCTGCCGTCATTGGCAGGCGCCCTGGGTTTATGTCCTCTTTGGTACCTTCAAAGCTTAAGCATGAGTGCTGTGTTAGGGCCACTTCTTGCATTCCCATAATATCTCTGCTGCCTTCCCCGCACAGGCACTGTTTAAGGAAACTGCCCTAAGACCCCTGTAGAGTTTCTGGTTAAGAGCGTCAGAAGCTTTGGCCATTTTCACGCAAGAGCCTTTAAGTGTACCCGATTGCTTTAATTTCTGTTCCTGTCTTTTCTGAAGATGGGGGGGGGGGGGGGGGGGGGGCTATGCCTTCTCCAGCCAGAACAGCTCAAGATACCTATTATATCAGGCCTGCCGATGTTTTTAGGAAAATTCATCACCAGTTGCTGGAACAAATGCCTAGCAGCTGGAGCAGGGCCTGGAGAAAAGACATCCTCCATAAAATCCCTCTCTACATCTGATTAGAGCTCAGCAGGCTTTTCTGCTGAGACACTAATGCGATCCTTGGACTCAAAGAGGAGCATTTCAATAGCCTGAAGTGGCTTGGTTAGTGAATTAAGCACTGGACTGGGAACAAGATTCCTGCTTTTCAGTGCAGAGGCTGTGCGCAGCATTGGCCCCATCTTTTAAAGCCGTTGAGTCAGTTTTTCATGCGTTTCTGTAAAGGGGCTGCTCTTGGGCACGTCTGCGCTGCCAGCAGCACAGCAAAGCGCGGTTATCCCAGGTAGCTTTAAATGAGTTAGCACAAGTGCTGGAAGGAGCCTAGCCCTAGATGTCCGGTTTTCTGTGTTGCGGATTCAGCCTGCTCCTCTGCAGCAAGGAGCCAGACACCGGGCTCACCCCAATGAGCTGGGGCAGGGGGGAGCAGGAGGCTCCCAGTGCACCAGGGTGTCACTGGGAGAGGTGTCCCACCACACCACTCAGCCCACGGGTTCGCGTTGCTATAGTCTGGGTTTTGCCCTGCTCTGTGCTTCCCGGTCAGGCAAGGACCACCTTAATTTAACGTGTGAATGCAGTAATACAGACATGCCCAAACTCTGCTGCCTACTGTGCCTCCAGTCCCTCACCCCAGACATACACCTGGCCAGGAAGGCCACCCTTCTCTAGCCACCACAGAGAGGGAAAATGCATCTTTTATGAAATCTTAAAATTTCTTTTTTTCTCACTCCTGCTCTCTCTCTGCTGGCGTTTTTTGGTCCCACTGGGTGCTGCTGCCCTGCAGTTAGGATCTGTGAGTCTCCAACAGCAGCAGGTTGGCAGCTTCTCAGAAGACAGTGCTAGCACTCACCCCAGCACAGAAAATTATGTCTGAGTGTGTTTGAGGTCAGTCTGCTCTGAGCTGTGTCTTGAGCGTCCCGTTGAGGTCTCAGCTCTTATTAACCAGTTCCTTCACTATTGACCAGTCCCTGCAGCACAAACCGGGGCTCTGTGTGGAGGTCGGATCCGGGTGGGGGAGGCAAAAGTATTGCTGTCTGGAGAGCCAGAAGCTGTCATACCAGACCAGTCCCTTCTTCATCCAGCCTCATAAATCTCTCATGTCATCTCTCTTTTGCCGTATTGAAAAGTGACCATTTATTCTCAGTCCACCCAGTCTCTCTCAGCTGGTTTCTAATCCCGGCTCTCTGACGTTGATCTTGGGGCAGAAGTTTCCCATCAACTCTCTGCGGGCTTGCTTTTTCAAGGGAACTTAAAATAATTGATTTGTTATTTCACATTGTATGCTTATATTCATTTGTTAAGGGAAGCTCATTTTCAAATGAGCTTCCTGCTCTAAGCTGGGTTTCTGAAGGGGTCCTTGAGTAACTCCTTCTCACATAGCGAGCGGGTAGTTTTCCTCCTGTGCTCATCTGCCTTTCTGGTTCAAGTTGTGCAGGCAAGATAAAACTAAAGTGCCTTAGTTTATTTGGGACTGTTGGAGAGGGCAAGAGTGAGAGAGCTTGGCAGGGCCAGCAGCAGGGAGGCGATGCTCTCAGCATCTGCTTGAATAAATGGCAGGGAGCGTGATGGACTCTTAGTCTGAGTGTGCTTGTGGCTAGGGACTATCTGAGTGTGCTTGTGGCTAGGGACTACCAGCCTTTTGCTGGTGCAGTGATCGCGTACCTGGCCCAGGTATTCGTGGAGGCAGGGATGCCACCTGAGATCAGTACTGTGGTTTGTGGGGTCTATGGGGAGGAACCCCGGGGTGTGGAGCAACACTGAGCCCAGGCGGTGGGAAGGGACATGCTTTGGGCCACTTTGTTTCTAGATCTCCCTTTACCACCACTTGTGCTGCCCTCTTTTGCTCTGGTGTGCGCTCTCTTCTGCTTGTGGTGTGCCACACGCTATATGGCTGTGGCAAAGGCGCTGGACCACTGGCTTGCTTAAACCAGAGAGATGCCAGTAGCTTATTCACCCACCTCAGCAGAGAAAGAATCAATGTCACAAACCAACCTCAGCACTAACGGACATGGAAAATTGGCAGGGAAGAGAGCGGTATAATTGCAGTGGCCGAGGGAGCATGGAACAGTGCTGCCCAGAGACACACATCAAAGGAAAATCCCTGCCGACATGGCTGGCTCTGCCGTCAGCCCTGCTTCCCTCCTCCGTCTTTTGTCTCCTACCCTGAGGGTACCATGAGCCAAAGCGTGCCTGCCAGCCCTCCACCTCTGCATCCAGACTGGAAAGTAAACAGTGTGGCTTTAAATGAGAAAAGAGTGGCAACGAAGAGACCGACGCCGCCTAAGTGTCTCACGGGCTGCCGGGGATGGGTGCCATCCTTCCTTGCCCCAGCCTCCTCCCCACAAGCTGAGCAGTGTTGAACAGAGAAGCCTGTTTGGGGACAAGCGGGGCAGTGGCATTTTCAGGGCTGGCATGTATCAGGGGACAAAGATGAGAGCCACACACAGGGCAAATGGAAAAATCCAACCAGCTCACCTTGCTAACGGCTAACAGAGGATTATTCTTGGCCACCCTCCCCCCGTACCAAAGAGGAGTGCTGTAAACACTGTCCCAGAGCCTTCCCTGCCTCCTGGTACTGCTTCCCAAATAATCCACATCCTGAGTCTCAGGCAATAGCTTAGTAATAAGCAGAAATACTCACCTAGTTAATCTCATTTCCAATGCCCAGGTGCTCCTTGGCCAGCAGAGGCTAGATGAGATGCCTGCCGTGCTCCGTGGCTCCCTTCTCAGACCCCGCAGTGCTAGTGCATCACTCTTTCACCCGTGACAGACAGGGTTCACCAGGCAGATCCTGCCTGCCTAAGCCCAAGTATCTTTCCACTCACTTTCCTCCTTGCCACAATCTGGATTTTATCGGGGTTTTCCTTCTCTGCCTTCTTTCCTTCCCCTTGGCTTCCTTGTCTCCAGCAGCTGATTCAGACACAGCCTTCAAACTCAGCCTCCTCGGCTCCTCCATACAAGCAGCACCCAGCACCGAGGGAGGATGTTTGGCTGCCTCTTGCCACATGGCACATGTAAAGACAGAGGGGACACGGGCTGGGAATCGGGGATACGCACAGATAAATGGCCTTCTGGCGTGGAGATAGGACAGAAACTGCAGGAGAGCCAGAGGGATATTCCAGCAGGGAATATCAGGCAGGGAAAGGTACAAAGTCCAAGAGGAGAAGAAAGGAGAAGCGCTCCCAAGAAAAAGGGATGGGCACAACTTGAATGTAGTGCTGAGTGACTGGTGTGCTTTGCTTCACCTCCATAGTCCTCCATGGACTGTGGATGCTCAACAACCCTGACTTTACGTGTCCTCTAGCCAAGCACCACCATACAGTCAGAGCAACATGCTGTGGCAGCTGAGGCAACACAAAAAGAATTGAGCTGCTGTTGAATTATTGAATTATCCGGATCTGCCAGCCCACTTGTGGAGGAGTTAAATATACTGATGCCCCTGTCAAGGATGAGGAGACCAGGTCATGTCACTTTGCCTTCAAAGTCAGTGGCATTGCTGTGAATATAACTTAGGAGTCCTGACAGCCAGTCCCTACGCTAACCACCAGGCAATGCTCCTCCCTAATGTCTAATAGCAACCACCACAAATATGCTTCACTCATCTCCTAAGCACAGTAGGAAATAAATGGCCACAGTATATTCATGCCTTCTGTAGAGCTGCTGTTCAGTTCTGACGTTGCCCTCAGGTAACCTGGGAAAGAGTGGCTCTTGTAAGACACCCAAGACATTGCTGGCCACAGAGTGATGTAAGCTTTAAAAATGAAGCGAGCAGCAACAATAAGGAAGACAAACCAGCCAGCAGCAAGCCCTTCGTTTTCATAGGGAAGAGCACGATTTGCGAGCAGGAGAGTCTACACGCTGCTTCCCCTGCCTGGGAACAAGCGTACTGGGCCACTGTAGGGCTATTTGTAGGCATCTAAACACGTGTAAAGCAGAGGTTTTTAACATGGCCCTGGGCAAGGCTGTGCACTTCGCTTCTCTACTTTTAAGGCAGGAATAAAGGTACTTCTGCGTGTCACAAGTTAAAGTGAGACCTCAGCGCGGGTGGAGAGCTCAGACAGATCAACAATAGGTGCCGTGCAGTAAGGTAGCAACATGGGTCTCATGGACACATCAGTCCTCTACTCCTCGTATCAGTTTCCTTCAAACTAGAGTAAAATGGAAACTCAAGATCTTCATTTTCAGGGATCTCACTGAGCCCAAGGGATCCAAAAAGCCCAACTACAGCAAAAAACCCCACCTAAATAAGGTCATGCCTCACTCACGCAACTCTCTTTTTGGAGGGAAACACATACATACAGATACAGCAAGGTCCACCAGGGAACTCAAAACTCTAGGGGATGCAGAGCCCACAGCGATGGGTTTCCTGGAAACATCCAGAGGTCTATGGTGGGCTTGTCACTAGAGCATGGACAAGGTTGAGTAACTTGAATCTCTCCTGGAAGTTTTTGCGTTAAAAGAACGGCTGTTCTCTGTGGAGTGGGATCGGTAGATGGAAGAAGAGCTCTTCGAGCATGTTGGAGAGGTCTTCAAGACAGAAGGACTGGCTGGTTTTACCCACTGACACAGGGCAGAAATTGGGTGGATTTAGCTGAAGGAGACACCAAGGTTCTTGACACCAGAGGATTAAGTCGGGGTCTTGGTCCTTGCTCTCCTTCCTCGTAGGAGTGGTGTCTCACCCCTCCGCTCCACAGCTGACCACCCAGGTTGGCAGTCTGCAGCTCTCACAGGGTCTGGGGGAGGGGACCAGGGAGCATCACGGCCCGCAGTGGCTTAGTTTAATCCCAGACCCTGATGCACATGCTGCCCTCCTGAACAGTTTCTTTCTTGCAGCTTGAACACTCCACATTGTCCTTCCCCACCATTTTGCAGGCAAGGCCCTTCTCCTGGTTGCTAGTGTTAACACAGGTTTCCCTTGTTCTGTCCCTTGAAATTTCCAGTAAAGCGCCTTTAATACAATCTCTCTGTGGCTGCTCTAATTATGTGTGAAATATTTTTCCCCCCATAAACCAAAGAAAACAAATCAACACAGTAAGATCCTTTCTCTCGGGCTGTTTGGCAGGTCTCACAGTCTTCAAAAAAGTTACCCAAGATCCACACAGTCTCTGCTGTCTTTTCACAACAGCTACTTTCGGGTTCCTGTAAAAGGACCCAACAAAGGAAAGGGTAAAACAAATCACAAAGCCCTGAAAGGCTATTTTCCCACCTGAATAGTTCCACACCGAAGGACAGGCTGTCTGCTGAGCTGCAGAACGTGTGTGCTCTGTGCCAGGGCTGTTTCTGAAGGAAGGAGGGATATGGGGTAGGGTGGCAGCAACCAGGGATCCTTTAAAGGCAGGGATGGGTCAGTCAGTCCTTTATTCTCGCAAAAGCCAAGATGCATTCACAGTATCCAGGAAGAGAAAGGGGATTTATTTTGTTTTCTGAAAGCAAGGGACTGTTTAATGTCCTCCCCACACCAGTGCATCTCAACACCTTGCTGCTCCATCCCTGGGAAGCACCCAGGTGTGCGCACAGCCCTGACAACACACCTGGGTCATAGCTTACGGACCCTGCGCCCTTCCCGGTGCTCCTCTGCCTGCAGCATGAGCCTCTCTTCTCGCACCTCTGTCCTTCCCCTTCAGCAGCCCTGCTCCAGCCCAGCTCTCCTCAGGGCTGCATTGCCAGCGCTCTGGAGTCCCCACAGCCCTCGCTACCGACTGCGGGGATTTCCTCGGTCTGCTTAATTCTGCTCTGGTTTATCACTTGCCCTCTTTGCAGCCCTCAGTTGCTGCTCAGTTCCACTTTCCCTTGCAGTGGCTCTTGCTTTTGCTTGCCATCCGGGCCATGTAACCGGCCTTTTCTAATAGTGCTTGGGAAAAGAGGATCCAGAAAGTGAACGACCTTCAAAACGAAGCATGGCTGTCACTCCTTCCACACAGGGAAGTACTCTTACATCTTTTTTTCCAAAACCAATACCCAGTACTTACCACTTAAGGGAACATAATCCCCATGTTTAGGAGTTACGTGAAACACCACAAAGAAGAAAGAAAGAAGAGAAGGAGGTCAAGCTTATATGCTGTGGGAACAGCTAGTCTTGAGCTTGTAACTACGCCAGGTCTGTTACTCGCTCATCTGAAGGGTCCTGGCATTCTGTCCGGTTCAGGCTCCTAGCTCATTCTTTCTGAGGTGGCTGACCCCCTCCTGGGGACAGCAACCTTACCCTTGCAGCCTGCCATCAGCATCATCACGTCAAGGCTCAGCTTCTTGCCCCCGCCCCCGCTTTGCAGGGCTGTGAGATTCACGTCACCGTTAACTCGTCCCTCTGAGGAACCGGCGTTTTGACACGGTGACCGCGCCGGAGCGGCGTTATTCCTTTGCAGACATCAGGGCTCTTCCCCCACGCCCTCAGGCAACTACGCCACCATATCAAAGCCAATTCACTCATGCATTTTGCCAAAGCGGAAACACCACAGCATGAAAGCAACGCCTGCTGTCTGCTTCTCTGAAGAACAGTATAAATCTCACCCAAACTCAAAGAGGCAGGTTAGGGTTGCGAGTAGAGCCATCCCACCTTCGCCTCTCCCAGCCATGCAGGGCAGGTCTGGTCGAGGGCTCCTGCAGCAGCCCCAGCCCCAGGTGTCCCAGGCTGAGCCCGGAGCAGCTGCCCCAGCCCTGCACACAGAGGCTTGTTTCTGGAAATGCTGCAGCTGGCAGGGCCCTTCCTATTTCACAAATATTGACACTGACATCTCTGCATCCCAGCCGAGGAATAACATTTTCAGGGAGCCCTTGATGTGCAGAGCTTCTCCGCTTAACGGGGGGGGGATTTGAATTTTAGTCCTTTGCTTTCCTCTCCACTATAGCAATGCCTCAGGTGGACCTGTCCAACCCTGATGCCGCTTCAGGCACCAGGAACCTCTGGAGAGCCCACAGAAACACCTCCTGGAAGTGCAACCACCACCTTGGAGGCCAATGAGGGATGTTTCACAAAAAAGTACAGGTGCCAGGAAGCAGCAGTTGTCAGAGAGACCTGTTAAGAGCTCTGAGCACAGTCCCAGCTGGGTTTTTAAGAAAGCAACAGCAATCAGTAAAGTAGAAGCATACAGACTGCTGGGAAGGTGTCCCAAGGACTTCTCCCCTGCATCCTTACTTGGTCCACTATTTGGCAGTGAGCACGGATCTAATCCCAGCATGGATGCAAAAACCTAGGGCAGTTGAAGATGTTCTCACCTAACACAAGCACAAGCCAAGGCAAGTTTTTCTTACCAACCACACCACATATGCCTCGACCCAGGCTCAAACACCTAATGTTCATCTCATCAGCCTAAAAACTCAGGCTCTGAACTCAGCAGGGGGCACAGAGAGACAGCGAGATGTGGCAAAGGGCTCAGCTGCAAGGAGCTAAGGAAAAGGAGGAGGTTGTCTGGAGGCGTCCTTGGTGATGGAGAACCATACGACCATCTAATTCCGGATGCTGCCCAGAGAGCCAGTCCAGTGCTGGGGGAAGGATGGGAGGGTCACAACCTGCTCTCCAACCATGGGTTTTTAATGGAAGGTTTGGTCTGCCCCCCTGAGTACTCAGAGCTAAAAGGTGAGGCAGGTTATATCTTCCATTGGCAGAAAAAGATGAGGTGTGCTATTAGGAGTAACCCTGAGGGTATTTCCAGGCCTTCTGAATTAAAACTCCAGCTCCACCTACCCACCCTACAATCCAGACAGAGAAATGTCCTCTTTTCTGCAGCAAACAAAAAGATACATTTGCTGAAGACTGAAAAACAAGGAGTGAAATGCTGAAACCAGAGAATGAGGTTTCATAAGTAAATAAACCAAGAAAGAGAAAGGCTAATAATAAATGTAAGAGAAGTGGAAGGAACAAGCTGCCAACTCACTGTCAACCCTGGGGTTGGATAATTTGTCGAGGTCTTCATGTGTCATGCCTGGAGAAGCCCCTTACACTCTTCTCCTTCCATACAAATCTGCTACTGAGCTCTGACCACTTGAGCAAGAAAAGGGCCGGTGGCAGATAGCAACATCCAGCAGTGATCTTAAATCTGCATCTGTTATATGAGGGTCCATATAAATATTACTGTCAAATTGTGGAGCTTTCAGTGGGATTTTGGTTTTGAGATTGACTTTTTTACACCATTTTCTTGTTTACCAGCATGAAACCTGCTTCACTTGCAAATGAGAAACCGAGATATAAATGGGAAAGGGAACATGAATACTCCAGGGCAGGGCTGAGATGGTTAAACGGTTCAAGGGGATTCTTGTGTTAATGGGATGATGAAAAGGCTGACCTCCAAAAGACAAGCGTACACGTCTTGCTGAAGGACTGAAAACCCATTTAACTACAGTAGGAAAAGCCCACTGTCTGCTGTGAATGTTCTTGGACTTTCTGCTTAAAAATGACCTCTGGGCTGTCTGCATGCCAATGGGCATGCAACATTGGCATGCCCATTGGCAAACAGAGACTGTCTGAGATCCCCTCATTTATCAGCTGAAGCTGCTCAGCCTGGAGGATCCCTGGAAAGCAGAAAGCTCTTTGCAACCGAGTGCCTTGGCCTCGTCCTGTGCAGGCACTTTAAAGCTGCTGGCACAATGGCTGGACCTTCTGAGTGGGAGATACGTAAGGTGTTCCTTCTAGCTCCTAGGAGGAAGCCTTTCCCCCTCCAGAGAGAGATAAGTGGCTCTGGGTGAGGAGCACCTCATCCACCTCTCATCACTGAGATGCACAGGTTCATTCCTCCTGTTTCTCAGCAAGTCTGGCCACAGGACAAGCGGCACCCAGAGCTGTTGAGCAGCCCCTTCCACAGTAGCAGGCTATCACTGTCTCTGTTGAGCTTCCTTTTCACCGCCAACAAATCAGCTAAAACATTTCTTTGTGGAGGAGCATTGGTATGCTCGTGTCAAAAGCTTCTCCAGCAACCTCTCCCACCTCCAAAGTGGCCAAAGAGCCCAACACAACCCACTGAGGTCGGAGAAGCTTTCTGAAGAAGGCACACGTAGCTACACCTGCTGCCGGACCCTATTTGCTGCCTGCTCTTTGCACTCATGCACCCCTCCCTGCCTCTTCCTCACCGAGGCCAGACGAGCAAACGCCTTTCATCGGAACAAAACAAATGCCACAGAAACCTCCTTCAACCAAAAAAGCAAACAAAGCAAAAGGAGAAACTCTCTGCAGAATTTCCCCCGACAGCCAGTTTCCCCGGGGGTCAGGGAGACCTCCAGGCTTCCCCTGCCATGCCGGCACACAGGGAGAGGGGGCCAGCCCTGCTTCGGAGCCCGGCACGCGGCTGAGCGCACGCCGCGTACGTCACCTCTGCAGCCAAAGCAAAAGGGTGTGAGACCATAAATATCCAGCCCAGCAAACCTGCCGGGCTTGACGTAATCCCTCCGCCAGCTTCCAAGGTCAACAGCGACCTGTTTATACTGCACGGGGTGAGAAGAGGCATTCTGGGAGGAAAGCAAACAGAGGAGATGTCCTATGCCCATACAAAAGGTGCTGTATTCCTGTGTTGCTCCATCCCAGGCTGGGAGGAACATAAAATTAGCACTGTTTTCATTCATTCATTGTATAAATATTCTGCGTGGTGCCCACCCCCACGTTTCCTTGCTGAAGCCTACAGGTCTCCATCAGGGAGGCTGGGAGGGGGGCAAAGTTAGGTTCAGTCCAAGCAGCTGATTAACAAGGTGAGGTGAGGGCATGCATGTGTGCAAAAGGGAAAAAAAAGGAGAAAGGGAGAAGCGGGGGTTGTGTTCGAAGGCAAGCGGTGGGCGAGGCGAGCGTGCACGGGCAGGGAGGTGCGCACAGCATCGCCCTGGCCAAGGGAGCAGTCCACACCATGCCTCCTGGACAAAAGCCGTTTCACCATCACCTGGGGATGGCCAGGAAGGCCGGACACGTACTGCACACTCCAAGCATGGAGTAATCCCTCCATGCAGGAGGGACAGGAGGAGGGACAGCAGGTCACTTGTGCGGTGGGAGCACCGCGGATGGAGCTCGGCGGGCCACGCAGTCATGTCTCCGCCGATTAACAGCTCTGTGCAGCCCTGCCACCCCGGGCTGCAGCCTCGCCACTGCCCACTCCCTTTGCTGAGGAGGTGCCAGCCCTTCCCTGCACCCCAAAAGCCCCAGCCAAAGGCAGGAGGGAGTTTCCCAGGGGCGTCCTCTGCGAGCACAGAGGGATGAGCAGCCCCAGGGCACTGGCCATCCCCTCTGTGTGCCAAGCCCCAGCCCAAATGGCAGTGTAAGCCCTAACACCATAGGTGTTTAAGCTAGTGGAGTCCATTTCCCCCCAGACCCTCCCTTCACACCCTGCCTGTGGCCATCCAAGTATGGAGACGAGATGCTGGGCAGCCAGGACAAGCACGAGAGGCCCCGTCTAGGCAAGCCTGCACCGCCCAGCACCAAATCTGTGACCGGAGGTGTCCGTCCCCACTCCCTCTGTACAGCCCTGTTGAGCAATCGGAAAGACACCGAGAGGACAGGAGAGAAGCAAAAAGAAGAAAATATTTTTTAAAAAGTCCGCTGCCAAACAAATGCCAGTCTGTGCGCACCATCCCACCCGATGGCCCGGGCTTCTATTTTTATCAGGTAATGAACAAGCCACAATATCGGGGTGGGGGCGAGCCCCGCTGTTTACGTCTGCCAGCACGGGGACGGCCGCTGCAAGCAGAAGGCAGCTCATTCAGCGGGAGCCGGAGCGTCCCAGTCACTGCAGGTTGAATAGGCACATTGTCCAGCACGGGAGGTTCAGGAAGGGCACCGTTTCCAATCTGGGATGCAAACAGGGCTGGGAGAAGTTGTGTGTGTGTGTATGGGGTTTGCTTTTTAAATACGGGGTGAGTTTTCCACCCGCACCAACAAGGCTGATATTCACTCTGGAATAAAGGGGTACAGGTGCTGTGTTTGGGGGGGAGGCTCCTCCGTGCCCTTTTTACCCCCAGATGTTGACTCATTTCTTTTCAGTTCCCTCCCATGCTCTCAGGACAACATCTCAGTGGGTAAAGCCTCTCCTGAGAGTTTTTAGACCCCTCCTAATTTTTAGCTAAGGGGGTTTTGGCACTGTCTCTTCCCATCCCTCCAGTGCCTGCACGGCTCATCCTGGCATGGGACCCCAAGTAGGACTATACAGTCCCCTCCACAACCCAGTGACATGGGCTATGCAGGGACACAGACACTTCTACATCACACCATGCTTTCCCCATCTTGGGATCTTGGCTTGGAGAAGCGCAGGACCCAAACGCGAGTGTCAAAGCTGATGTTGAGGCACCCTGACAGCAGCACTCGGGCAACAGCTATTCAGGCTTTGCCCATGACGTACCGGAGGCAATCCTTGCTGATGCACACAGCAGTGCCTCAGCACCAGCTCTGGAGGGATTTACTCCTGGTGCAGGAGTTTCACCTCCAGGAGACCCAAGGCTGTCCCTTGAGTAAGCTTGTGTAGAGGCCGTCAGGCTGCTTCCTCCGCTCCCTGTTTCCCAGGCACTGCTGGGAGGCGAGCTCCAGACTGGCAGGTAGGTGGGAGCTGGCTTTTTTTTTCCCCACCTGTATGAAAGTACAGCAGAGCTTTCTAAGGGGCAGCCTCACCCTTGTGGAACATCACTGCTCATCACTGCTTCAGGAAAGACAGCTTAGCAGCGCAGGCAAACCCATTCCTGAGCTGCTGCAGCGGATCAAGGTCTTCGCTGGTTTTAAAAGAGGTAATAGGGCCGGGAATGGAGATGTTCTGACTCTGACACTGGCTTCACCCATAGCCTTGATCAAGTCATTTTGCCCCTGCGTGCCCCAGTTCCACTTGGTGCCAGGGCTTCAGCAGCACCACATGGCAGCCAGATCTCAAATACTGTCATCTAAAGGAACCTGTGACAGCTGATCAAGAAATGTCTGCTGTAATGTGTTTGGAACTCCTCAGATATTGACTGTAAAAGCATGAACAGTACTTTTTGGGTACAGGCTCCTGGGTTGTCCCTAGATCTCCCGTGCCTTTTCCTGAAGACAGGTCGCAGACTTAAATTGTGCTCCACCCCACTCAGCTACCTTTGCACAGAGTAGCTAGGATCCCATACCCCCTTCTCGTGTCTCTACTGGTTTTTTTTTAAGTGCCTAATTAGCCTTTAATAGGACACAATAATTTGAGAAATGGTGAGTGTTCTAGGGACACAAAACTCTCCTTTTCATCCCAAGAGTAAGATAAGAGTTTTTGCTGAGCGCCATGAGATGGCTGAACTGGCAGTTGCAGGGAAGGAGCAGTAGTTCACAACAGTGAGTGGCTGAGTTTAAGCAATTTTTAAAAGCAGTCTGAGGTTTTTATTCTTTATTCTACTGTTTGTTCTATTCCTTCCCCCCGCACCCCTTTTGGCTGGAAAACCACCCAAGCCTGCTTTTCATTGCTTTTGGAAAACTGCAAGCAACTATCACCTTAACTGATACAACCTTTTTCTGTCTGGTATTTTTTTCCTTTCCTGTCCATTTTCATTCAGTGACTGCTTCCACCATACAAATTCTGGATATTCAATAGTTTTCACGGCAAAGCTATTATTCACTCTTCCTTGGCCACAGGGTTTGTTCTCTATTCAAATATTTGCGCTCCCTGAAGGCTGAACTTCACTGGGAATAGACATAAGCCTCCTTTGAACTTTATAATGACATGTAAAAGTCTTACCTAACTGTAAGCACTTTTGCAATGTGTTACCTGTATTTCAGAGAGCTTGGAATTGTTGCTTCCCTGCTTTAAACAAAAAAACAAAAGCCAACTATGTGACTTTTTCTGAGCTGGCCTCTCCTTAGCTTAAAAAACAAACAAACACAGGAGCAGTTTATGAATCACAATTTCTCCAAACGCATTTAGCTGTTTTTCCAATCGTTCCTGATGCAGACAAAAAACTGGGACAGCCAGCAGGTACTGAGCAGTTTCTGCCCCTTTTCTGAAGTTACTAAGAAACCACTTTGTGTGGAGCATCACATTTTCCTAGCTGGTCAGCTCCAGCGTGGAATTTTCTCTGTTCCCTGGCTTAAGCTCACCAACGGTTTAGATGGGGTTTTCTTCGCCAAACCACAGTGGCAGCAGAGGGTACACAGGACTCACAGTTATTCCACAGCAAAACAACTAAACATATACATTTCCCAAAAGGTCTTTATGTTACAGGGAGAAAGGGCTGCGGTTAGGCATGAGATGTTTCGGAGTCTCTCACGTACATGAATAGGAACAAAATCAGTCAGGTCATATATTATAGCTCCTGTCTACGTGCTTTTTATCCCCAGCTGGAAATACCGAGTCCTGCCTAAAGCATGACCTGTCGTGCCCCATCTGGAGGGTTTTGCCTGTCCCCTCTCACTGCTACAGCTACACCGTGCTGCCCGGTGCGGAGCAGAGGCTCCCCAGCTGCGGGGAGGGGAGGGGAGGCAGGCCATGCTCCAGCACGGCTAGGGCAGCTCTGTCTGTCCTAGCCCACCCAGCAGCTGGGGGCGGTGGCAGCCCCTGGGATGGATCCGATGCCCTGTGAGTTGGTGGGAAGGTCCCCGCCTGAACTCCACAGATGGAGGATTAAACTTGACGTGGACAGGCAGCGCTCTTATACTGAAAGGCATGCGAGGCCAGGGAAATAAAGCCCAAGAGTTTCAGATGGGGCTGTAGATGTACTGTCCTTCTTTCTAATGGTTGTGGACTTTTCCCTCGCTGCCCTTTTGACTTCTAACACAAGGGCACCTAGAAAGTTTTTAAGTTAACACCTAGCACTTCACTGCTGAAAAAAGGGGGGAAGATCCGAGGGTGAGATTCACAACCAAAACCTGCTCATGAATCTCTAAGATGGAATAAGGTACTTGTGGGAAGAAGTGTGTCTCCATGCTCTGTCATCTGGGAGCATTACCTGTCAGATTGATGGATGCACAGCTCTCACAAGAGGGCACAAATGCTGCGAAAGGGTTATGAGCCTCAGGTTTAACAGTGAGACAGTCAAGGAAGCAAGCTTTGAAATGAGGCATGGGATGAAAATAATTCACAGGGGGAGGAAAAACTATTATATCATAAACCAGAAAGCAAAGGAGGGTGGTGGGAAGAGAAAGGGAAGTGCAGATATTAAAGATCGTACTAAAAGAGAGGGAGGCTGAGGGCAGGCGTGTGTCTTGGGTGCAAGGAGGGCACAGAGCAGACCTGACACCCCGCAGCTGCTCCGGGCAGACTCAGGGCACCAAAGCCAGCGCAGGTCTCTAAAGTCCAAAGACACCAGAGGAAAGGCACTCATATTGTATCAGAGAGGAAAAATCCTGTTTGTGGGCCTTCCTGCACTTCAGTTTTGAATTTTAGCTTTACTTTAGACTGGTCATGGTCTCTTCCACATTAGGGGAAAAAGCTTTCTCCTTCTGAAACCCAGAGGGCTTCCCACCTTTTAAAAACTCTTAAAAAAACTAAGGGTTTCAAAAACTTTTCCCTCTTTCCTAGAGTAGCAGCAATGCAGAAAGAAAGCTGTTGAGACTTGATATAACTTGAGCTATAAAATTATTCACCTCAGTGTCTCCTGCTCTTCTCTCTCTGGTAACCCAAGTCACAGCCTGCATGAAGGCTTTCCTTCAGGCTGGAGATAGAGTCTCCTGCGGTGGAGATGTGCTGGCAGAGGGACCTTCGCTGAGGAGTAGTTACTACCCAGGCAGCATCCTACAGCTGCATTTCTGCACTCAGGGCCACCCCACCTCAATCTCTTGGAGATCTCCAAGCAGATGAAATGGTGATGAACAAGGAGGTGAAAACCTGAGTCACGCCGTGGACAGCCTCACTGAGCTGGGGCCTTCTTGCAAGCCTGAGGAGCTTCAAACCCAAGACCTCTGTCTACCCACAGGTTTCACTGCTGAGGTACAACAGGTTTTTCAACCAGAAGAGGTTTTCTCAACAGTGAAAGTCTGAGCAGTTTCCCACCTCCTCCCAGCTGCCACGCAGCCCCTTCACAAGCCAGGCTGTGGGCCTGCAGCAACAGGCCCGTTCCCTCTTCCCCAAGCACAGCTTTTTCTCCCACTCAAAGGTACCAGCATCCCCCCCAGAAAAAAAAAAAAATCAAAACACGTTACAGCCTCTTCAGCACTTCCTCACGGTACCAGAACTGCCAAGGATTCAGTTATGGGTTCCTCCTCAAAGTTTTGGGGTGGTTGCTGCAGTCTCCACAACTCCTAGGTGCTTACAGGTTCTATATTTCTCCTCAGTCCACCCCAAACAGCTTTTAGACAAGTTCACTCCCAACAGCCTCCTTTCTCTGCCTTCATATCACTTATCAGTTACTGATGCTCCAGGTGCTTTCCATTTCCTAACGCTGAGCATCCCCTCCCTCCCTCCCTCCGCACCGAGCTCCACTACCATCACCTGCCTCCTCCTCCGCAGCAGCCAGCAGAGCCATGCAAGAGAGGTCCCTAAACTTTCCTGTTTGCTGCTCTCTTTGGGCTTCCCAGTAAATCTGCTCGTTTCTACTCAGGCTGCAGTGACATTGACTGCATTGCAGACACACATACTTTGCTCAGGTCCCTTAATTAGCTTCATCTTATTTTAGTTTGCATAAACCACGTTCTCTTTTTATTACATAAACTATTTCTTCTCTCTCAACCACTTGTGGTGCTCCAGCCAGTTTGCTTCCAAACCAGAGGGCTAAATTTAATCCCCCACTCCCCATCAGCTTTCTCCATTTACAGTATTTTTTTGGTCATGCTTTTTTTTCCCCTTTCTTTTCTTTTCTGGGTTTTTTTTTTTTTTTTCCTTCTTTCCAAGAGGCTGGGCTTCCTTTTCTGTCCATAAGCCCTCCTATTTCCCCCTGCCCCCTGGATGCCTGCCTACCTTTACTCTAAAATCCAGAGGAGGATCCAATACACTTAGTTTGCCAGCTCTTCAAGAGGTATCTAAGGAGGCTGACAGGAGTTTGATGGTCTCTCTTGCAGCCAGTGGCAGCTAATGTGGTCTGAAACCCTCTCTCTCTTTTTTGCCATTCACACACAGTAGTTACTCTTCAAGCCTGCTGCTGCTGCCACTGCCTGAAAGGACCTGAAATACCACACAGGGAATTTTGATTTCTTCTGGGGAACTGGGGAAGAAAAAAAAAAAAGGCAGGAAAACTCATCTGGAGATTGTGAAGAAGACATACAGTAATAGCAAGAAGTGGCAAGCTCTTTCTCTCTTGAACGCCGAAAAACACCTCATTTCTCTGCCAGGTGTATGGGACTTAGATTCTGGAAGCACTGCACTGAACTGTTAAAGGTAACGTATTGCACTTTCCTCCCTCCTCTCTCTTTGGTATCTTTTCCTTAACTTTCCTATTTCTTTCCTCAGTGCTCTAAAGATGCAGGCTCCCAGTCAGTGGATTGGTTGTTTCCCTGGTGAGCAGCCAGCAGAGAAATGTGAGAAAAGTTGTAAACTGATTGAGCCCCAGCTTCTCCACAGAGTTTCCCTTCTGAAGCAGCGCTGCTGCGAGAGGGGAGCCCGTGCCTGGCGTGCCTCTCGGCGCGGTGGTCCTCGCTAACAGCCCACCCGTTACAGGGAGCAAACCTACAGCCGGAGGCAACAACCATGTGTCGAGTTTGTTAGTTGGCTTGGGGAAGGGAGGGAAAGCAAGCCACCGGCTTAAGAGATCCTATAGCCAAAGTCACGAGGCGGGAGAGCAGAGACAGGGTTATCCCCGTTCTCCCTCCCCAAAAGACCCTCTGACCCATCGGTGTTTCTTTGTGATGGATGTCAGCTACTGCTCGAGCCCTGGTGATGTGTCTGATCCTGCTTCTGAGCGCTGGGGAAGGAGGCTGCCGTCGTGCTGATTTGTTGCAAGTGTCCTAAACGGCTGCGGGGTTTCTTATGATTATTGCTTTCATCGGTGTTGTTGCTTTGCTACAGGGAAGGCAAAGGGTGATCTCTGAGCTAGAGGGGTGTTAAGCTCTGTAGGGGCTGACAAGCTCAGAAAGAGAATGAAAAGAGCCTGGATGCTGGAGGTTTGACAGCGTGCTCCCCTTGCATGAGGATGGCAGGGAGTGGTGGCTGGCAGAGTCTCCTGGGTTATTTCCAGTTAGCCGCTTCGGGCGTTACTCAGTACCTGCCCTCTTTCCGAATCCGTTTGCAGATGAAGCATATTTTTAGCAATAGTTTGCAGGGAGCTGAGCTCTTCTGCAGAAGTGGACAGAGCAAAAAAGGTTTTATTTTTCAGAATGTCTATCAGAAATTTCTTCTTTTTGTTCATTTACTACTTTTTAAGACTTTTCATTTAAACCTTGTGCTAAGTAACCCTCTGCATGTAGCAGAAAGCATGCATTTTAACCTTTCCCTTTTGAGTTGTTTAGCCAAGAAACTTCAGTTTGAAAAGCTTTCCTAGCTTTCTAAAATAACTTTGCCAGATGTTGAAAGGGGGGAACATCCCACAACGAAATAGTTGGGAGAGAGGAATTTTTTAGCATTCCTCACTACTTCGGTTTTCGTCTATAAGCTCCCGATAAAGGATGTTGGCTGGGCAGAGGGGCCAGCAGTTTGGGGACTGAGTTTGGTGGGTTTTCAGATCCTGCAAAGGAGGGCAATCCCTCACGCTTTTGGAAGCTGAGCTATTTGTTACTTTGCTTTGGTTGTTTGACGTTATATTTTCCTGCTGGCTTCAAGAGACCGTATCCACCTGATAGGTCAAAGGGGAGATGTTGCCCCTTTCTGAGATGTTTCGAGTTGCTGTCAGAGTGCAGAAAGGGGGGGCATTCCCTCCCACCATCGCTGGACGGGGCAGGGGGCAAGGGCTGGAGATGCACCCGTGCTGGCTGAGCGCTCTCAGCAGCCTGAACGGTCTCTGGGGGAAAACTCCATCTGTTCCGCTTGAACTGTTGTTTAATGTTTCCTATAGTCACCTCCGTGTACAGCAGCAGGGGCTGACAGCAGCACGAGGGCTGGAGGATGGATGGGCGAAGAGAACTGATGAGATAGGAAATTGAGGGAGTGAAAGAGATGAGTGGGAAAAACTTACTAAGGAAAAGGAGATGTTAAATAAAATCCAGCAGGCTTAGTACTGTCAGAGCAAACGGCAGCTCGTCACTGTAAAATACTACCTAATTAGAGAGGACCATTAAGGGGTTTAGAGGAGAAGAGGATGGATGGTATCACTTAAAAGACAGAAACGAATGAATGAATGTGTAAATAAAAAGAGAGACCAGATTGTTGTTCAGTGCTCTGGTATCACCCGGGGATGCGCATAACGGTCAGAAACCCTGGGGACTCCAAAATCCACTCCATTATTGGTCCTTTCTCTCTTCTTCTCTCCCTGGGGTAGATCCTCTGCAAACGTAAGTTGCACAGATCCAGTGACTTCATTGCCTTCCCATGCTGACTTACACCCGGCGGGAACGTGGGCTGGTGGAGGGCCAGCTGGTCCCATTTGAAAAATCAACGGGACCTTTCTTCGCTGCCTGAGACATCTTTTCCACTGCCGTCCTCCTCCGTCTCCTCGCTTCCCCCTTTCCCTTGCCAGTGGTGGGATGGCTGCTCTACCACAAGACAACCTTCCCCAAGCTGCTCTCTTCCTCCTCCTCCTCCTCCTCCTCCTCCTTCCCCCCCCCCCAAACCCGCTGCAGCCTCCACGTGTGAAACAAGCCGGGCTGTGTGTGCCACTCTCAGGCAGCTTCCCAGCAGCAGCAACAAAAGCCGTGTTCATAGCGGGTCTGGACCACATACGGAGCCAGCGCGCGACGGCTGCCGAGCAGCCCAGAGCAGCCGGGGCTGTTTAAAGAGTGAAAGAGAGAGAGAGAGACGGCAAAGAGAGGGAGCTGTTATATATTTAAAAAAAAAAAAAAAAAAAAATACTTGAGCCCAGTGCAACAACGGAAACCTTACAGTTTACTTTTAAAAACTCAGTGCTTCCTTGTGAGAGGGCAGAACAGCTCAGCCTGTGTGCCCGGAGCAGGTCTGTGGGCTCTGCCTGTGTGCACAAGGGCGGGTGTTTGAGCGCTGCCTCCCCTCCCCTCCCTCTCAATGGACTCACAGTATAAATCTAAAGAAGCTTTTTGTTGGCCTGATGAATAGGCGGGGGGTTTTGTCGTGCTACCCGCGCAGACTTTTTTGAGGCGCTTCACACGGAGATTTTTTTCCTCCGTGTGCTTTTCGTTGGGCTTTCCCTTTTTCATAAAAATTTCCATTTCTCCCTTGTGTGATATTCTCCCTCCCCAGTGATTGCTCCATACAGACCAGAGAGCAGAAGGGTGGGGGGAATGATGAGAAATACCAGAATCATTTGACTTGGGTACCCCAAGAGCCTCCACGTACTTTAGCTGTTGAAATGCCCTGAGGTGTTAAGTAGCAGCCATATGGACCTCCTCGCTCCGATTTCCTTCCCCTGCTTTACAAGCCCCACCACTGCGCAATCGGCTTTAGTGATCTAACGCTCCCGATGGCTTCAGCCCATTGACGGAGGCGGCCGGAGCTGTGTCACTGCCCCTACAACCAGGCGCGGGTGAGGGAGATGATGTGACTTGAGCACATTGGCCGTGCAGCAAAGTCCAGAAGCCACCAGGTCTCCGTTCCTGCTATATAAGCCGCATGGAAGCAGCCTGGGAGCAGGCTTTGCGTGCGGGTTTCCTTGGCTCTGCCTTTCCCTGAGGCTGGCTGAGGAGGAAACCTTGCTGTGCTTGGGAGCTGGAGGGCAGGACAGAGCAGAGTCCACAGAAAGGGCTCTGCTGAGAGAAGGGAGCATGGGATGCCTCTGACATGGGATGCCTCTGGGATGCAGGGGAATGGGATGCCTCTGACAAGCACAGTCGTCTGGGTTTTCACCTTTGTAGTTGCTCCTTGTGACAACCAAGGCATGGCAATTCATGGCTTTTCTCCAAACCCCAGTGCAAGCCAGAGGACACCTAGGTCAGCTGAAGTAGGGGCAACTGTGGGAGAGACCCAAAATTAACTCAGGTGAGGAGTCCTACCTCGCTGCCTAGTTCTCCCCAGGTTGTCACCGTGTCCTGAGAGTGTGCAGGCTTATGATGGAAAGGAGTGGTGATTGCTGTGAAGAACTTGGGTGATGGCATGTCCCAGGAAAGGCAAGTCAGTGGTGTTTGACCTGGCAGCTGTGCTTGCCATGGCAGTTAGTGAGGCACCGCGTGAACCTGGAACACGGGGATAGCCCTGGTTGCCACCACGTTACCAGGGAATTACATGGGAGCCAGGGATCCTCTGACGCACCTTGGGGCTGCACAGGGGTGGAAGGGGCTGAACCCAGCCTTGCTCTGTGCCCAGATGTGGGTAGAGCAGGTCCCGGAGGAAAGGCACTCGCTTCGACAGAGGCCACATCAGGCAACGTGAGACAAAAGGGCATCTGCGAGAGCAACCACATTGTATCATAGGGACCAAGTGATCAGGACAGGAAATTTCTTCTGGCAGGGTAGTGCTCACGGGTTAGGCCCAAGAGGAGTAAAACTGTCTATTAAGCCATGCTCAATAAACCTAGCTTACATTAGCGGGAGAATATGGAATGTAAATACTTATGCTTCAAGGCATAAGGTAACCACTAAATGCCTAGTGTTAAAAAGAAACTTCCTCCTCAGCAATTTACTCCCTATTTTTTGATGATGAGAACTTTGCTCTGAACCTGGTGATATAGGTCTTGTCCAAGACAGGATACTGGCCTGGACACACCATTGGTTTCATCTGGTCTGGCAATTTCCACGTGCCTTTGGCTTCTCCAATGCCCTTGGTTAGCACTGGGCAGAGGACTTGGACACTTTATTAGCAGTAGTGTAGAAAACCACTGAAGGACAAAAGAAATCACCTGTGATTTCTTCACCTGTGATGGCTGCAGGAGATACAGATTTGACTTAATAGGCAAGAAATGTAAATAGGAATAATTTGACAGGAAAAAAAAAATCCATAGGGGAAACTAACAAGAACTAACCAAGGAACATCTCCTGACTGAGGTTGGATCACAGACTGGAGGAAAAAGGTGTGTAAAGAAAATGCAGAGGCCAGCAGCTGATAAACAAGTGAAAATGATGGTGCTGATCCCTTCCAGCTGGAGCTCCCATCCATCATTCACACCTCCACCGGGAGAGCAGCCGCTGTGCTGGCGATTGAGTAACCTGTAATCCACAGCAAAACCTGCTGCTCCTGCTGGGATCCTGCCCAGGGTCAGGGATAAACACCCCACCACAACCCTGGGAATCCCTGGGCACTGCAGGCTTTGCGCAGGGCAGGGGCAGATTCAGTAGTTTTGCTGGCACAAATCTATTGACTTCAGAAGATTACTCCAGCTTAGCAGTCCTGTGGTACAGCAGCCATAGATCTAAGTGTAATTAACATTACATCATCTGTACCACAGTTTCAAGGTTGAAATAATCACGTAGTTCACATATTGGAAATTACAGGATGGCTTTCATATAAATGATTAACTGTCACTATTACTTACCCCAGAAAAACAGTTTCTATGGTGTTTGGTGTATAAATAATACCCTGTACCTCTATAGCGCTCGGCTTCAAAGTAATACTTCAGTGCTGTACCATAACGAATACCCTCCCATTCTGTAATAACCGGTCTGCAAATGATGTCTTTTCCTCTGTTGTAAATTATATACCGTGCAGTTACTGCCACTGCTGCTATTGCATTCAGTCTGGTTAGTAAATAATACTCTTTCCTTACTATTGTATCTGGGTTTAAATAATACCCTGTCCTCATACAGTAGCTGGCACGTAAGCGTCACCCTAATCCTGTTTGGTACTTTGGAGTGCACAGGACATCCTGCTGCTGCAGAACAAATTGCAGCCTTCCTCTCTGTAGTACTTGCCCTCTAAATACTACCCTGCTGGTTTATGTAGCACTTACTGTATAAATAATACGCTGCTGCCTTGTAGTAGTTGATATGTAAGCAATACCGTCAGGCTGCAGGGTACTTAGTCTGCTAATACTGCCTACTACACTGGCATTAGATGACACAGCAGGGCTGTGCAGTGGGGGACGCTGGGCTCCCACCTCAGCCCTTCATCACTGTTACTTGGGCCTTCTCTCAAAAAACAGGGTGGTGAGCAGCCACAGAGCTGGAGCTATCCTGCCACCATCACTGCGTGTCAGCAGGGAAAGGGGGTCACCCCTTTGCTTAGCCAGCTAGCCCATGGGATCTTGACCCTTCCTGGTGTCCTTCAAGATCACGAGCCACTTTGCCAGAGACAGGGCAAAATCCTTGTCCCTTCACGATTCCTGGATTCCCTGCAGTTTGCCTCCTAAAAAAACCCCTCAATGCTAGCTAACAGCAAAGATCACCTTCCAGTCTCAATGTATGGTTTCCTGCCTGTTATAGGACAGCATGAAATGATTCAGCACCACCAATAATGTTGAGTCATATTTAGCAGAGGACAGAAGGGTCTTCATTGCTCTTATTCTTCAGCTCTGAGTCTGTCGAGCATTTTGAAATGCTCCAGACCAGCTCCAGCATGTCCCTGAGACTACAGCTCTGTGCAGTGTTGTACCCATTTCATCTGCAAAATTATTCCCATATCAGTACACCGATAGGCATGTGTACCTTCCTTTATACCTTTCGGAAGTACATAAATGCCATTTTGGGCCATTCTCTTGCTGTATCCAGGCAGGCATGTAGGTTACAGGCACAAAGATTTCAGAGTCAACCAAGACCTTCATTCCAGTTCATCTTCAATGCTGTGCTTCCAGCTCTCACTAACGTACCCGAAGTAACTTTGAATTAGCTAGCCCAGGCACCATCGCCACTCTACCAAGACAGCACTGAGTTCAGTGTGGGCTACAAAACTTTCCTGAGAAGCAAGGTAAGTTCTCAGGCGAGCTGGCCTCTGCTGGACGTCACATTGCCACGGCATGGTGCTTAGTCGGGTGGCAGCCAGCTCAGTCTTACAGTACCTAGTGACATTCCCCTGGAAGAAAGTAGGACAAGTGCCCCTCAGTCTTCATCTATGTTCTCCATTAGGGAAACCTTGTATTTTCCCCTAGAGACCCTGTTTCAAAGAGTTAATAATCTTCTGTCCTTCCTTCTGCTAGCCCCACCAGATGTTCTCCTTTAGTCAAGGTAAGGTTTGTAGACAGAGGTGGTATCTATCTCCAAGAGCAGCTGAGAATGCTGGAGAACAGAGGTGCTTTGGCTAACACAAGCCCCTCTTCCAGCTTTTCAATCCACACAGGCTACCTCACTTCTGCTCTTGTTTTGGCCAGTTTCATACAATTGCCACTGGCCTCCTACTTCGAATAAGCACATCAAACCGTCATAAACCCTCATACTTTATGAATACTATGCTCAGCCCTTTCTTTCCTAGGGGGTAAGGTCTTCTGCTCCCCCTGTAGTCTCTGTGGCAGCTCATCTGTTCACGTGTTGTTGGAGAGAGGGTGTTTTGGCAGCTTCAGAATCATAGTCTAGCATCAAAGACAAGAAGGTTGGGTTTGCTCACGCTTAAAATGGAAACATCTTTCTCATACTGCAGTCTCAGAGTAATGCCGAAGCTTTACTCATGCCTCCATTATGTGTATTGGTGAAAGTGAAGACACTCAAACACGTTGGTTGGCACCTTCTCTTCAATCCTGGCACAGCTTATTTCCAATTTCTTCTATTCTCCAACTGGATTGCTCTCTGTTCTGCAACTGCAAATGCAGCTAACTGTTTTTCTGTAGACCTGTGGTGTCTCATCTGTCAGAGATGTCTCCCTCATCTGTGCTGTTGGTGTAATTAAACAATAATATTTCGAAACTGATTGGAAATCAGGGTCATTAGACACACAGATAGCTGATTGGATTTATCTCCCTTATAAAATTATGTCCTTTTCCAGAAGTTGCTTTAGGGACTCAAGGCCACTTTTTGCAGAAGCAGCAAAGTGCCCAAAGACACAGAGAAGCACTTCTGCAAATTCCATTAGGTGCCTCGCTCATCCATTTGCATCTTTAAATTCTGAAACACCGTGGACAATTTGGCAGGCTATCAGAGTTTTACTAAACAATTTTGACATTCCCAGAAGTCTCACAGCATCCATGCGAGAGTGCACTGTATCTTTTGCTGTTGTATCAAAACTCGTATTCAAGATCTTTTAAAGCTCAGTTTAGAAGCCATCTGCTAATTTTGCTAATGACCAGTGGGGCCTGTTTCTCTTGGTCTCCAAAATACTTGCTTATACTTTTCATTCTCTGTTGCGATATCCTTATGGTAGGAAGGAGATTGTATTGAGTCTTTCAGAGAGCAAGCACAGAGTGCAGAGCCTAAGGGGAGAGGATGTCCAACATGGCTTTTGAACATCCTCAGTGCTGCACAGGGGGCTTGAGAGGTCCCAGATGTTGGCTGGACAAGCCTGGGGTCTGCATGGACCAATCTTTGGGGGCCAGAACGAATATCAGCTGTAGCCCCTCACCTTCCCAGTATACTTCCATTAAAAATCTTTAACTTAAAGTATGACTCATTCAAGCATGTTTGCAGGAATGCTCATCCTAAATGTTAGAGAATATTTTTGTTTTGAACATATAGCTGTCAACTACTTTTACTGAACATCACTCCCATTGTGTGGTTTATTTAAATGGTGTGGATCGATGTGCATTAATGCTGTGATGGCTTTTCAGGCGCAGCTCTGGAATCACCACAATCTGCAGACTGCACCGCGACAGTGCCCAAATGTTATGTATGATTAGATCCAGTTCTCATGCTGTGTGTAAAAGCCAAACAGGATTTTCCTTGTTATGTTGTCTTATGGAATTAATTCTTCTTCTGTCTGAAAGCAGAGTGCTCCGTATAAACTTGTGGGGATTTAGACTTCCTTTTGAGAGCTCTCCCTGCTGTCTGTTTGGGACTTGCAAGCAGTTACTTGTCTAGACTAGGTTTTAATACCAGAACTTGGGCTTAATGTTCCTAACCTCAGAGGTAAATGGCATCTTTTTTACTGATTCCAGTGGTAACTGGATCTGGCCACCAGGTAATTTACCTGCCCATCTTATTGGAAGAATTACAAGATAGTTTGGTTAAAATAGATCATAATTATTACTTGCCTTTGAATTGGTCTTTTATGCCAAGAGTATAAAACAAATTTTACTTTTATACAGTTTCTCTTGCTCGTGTTTTGTGTCTGAGTTAAAATACCAGTGTAGGATGCTCCAGGATCCATTCTAAAGCCCACATCTCCTCCATCAATGCTGGAGCGTATTTGCTGGTTTGAAACACGTTGCTAGGCAGTTATTTTGCCTACAAGGGGATCTGTGTTGGTGCCTTTCTGTTCCCCAAAATGTGGGCACTGTTGGTTTTAAGCTGTTCCACGTACCTCTGGGAAAACATTTTCTGTTACCCTTACAGAACGCTTCACCAAATGCTGGGCAACGTTTTGGCTCTCTCCCTCAACCACATCCCATACATATGAATTTATTTGCCTCTCAGAAAACTTTGTATTCCCATCTAATTACTGTTTCGGTTTCCTCCATACCTCACTTTCTCTTTTTGAAGGTATGACATATGGACTTTCCTTAGCAAACTGTAGATTTGGGCTTAGCAGCAGTGGCTGTCCAAACGTCTGTGGCTTATGCTAAGGTTAAATTTCTTTCCCTTTGCAGTCTACACCTCACAGAATGATTTTATATTTCATGTAAGAGCCTTGCTTTTATTCAGGATTCCCGTGGTCTCCCCAAATTCACATTTGTGCTCTGTAGGCTTGGTCAGCAGCATACTTTCTAGATTGCAAGATCTTTAAGCCAGGGACTGTTGTCTGCCTGTGCTGGGGTAATTCACTGGAGCCCTGAGATCTGAGCTGTACTGAAAAGATTATTGATATGCATTCATTGACCCTAGACTGAAACTAATTTTGGAGAGGCTAATTGCCTCCGTCTTGCTCTCTCTTTCAATGTCACATCATCACAGTTGCTTCCTAAATAATACTGTACCTAAGCCCATTTATAAATTCATGTATATGTAGAGAGAAAGCTCTATATATACATAACATACATTCAGGTCAAAGAGTTTGGTTGTTTTTCAAGTGCAGTGGTTTTGTTCTTCAAGCTAGTTTCACCATGTGTTTGAAGGGAACAGACCTTTCAGTGTAGGCAGAGTTATATGAAGATACCGAGATCTCCTTTGGAGAAAAGCAAAAGGCTGTGATTCAGTTTTGGATCGAACAATGGGTCTCATATGATTAAAAAATTATACTTCTATATTTGCTGCTAGTTTCAGAAAGTGTTTATTTGAAGGGTTTCCTCAGGGAAGTTTTGGACTGACCCAAAATGGAAATCTCAGCTAGGGAACTGAAACCCTTTTGCCAATTATCCCCTCTCCCATGCTGAGGGGTCCCGTTATCTTTTCTGCTGGGTGGATGAATACATCACCCAGAGACCGACATCCACCTTCATGGAGGGGCCGGTGGCTAGAAGAGGTCAATTTCTTAGGCATCTTTTCCATCACCTTGCTCCTTCTCTTCCAGCTCCCTGTCAGCCTCATAAAGTAGGACTTAAAGCTGTTGAGGTCTCTGATGGATGGTCTTCTCTGTGGCAAACCCAAAACAAGCTTGTTTGGCTGTGAAGTATTTTGTCGTTATCTTCTTTCTTGTCGTGTTTTGTTTTCCGCTGTACAATTTGGCTTGGTTCAAAAGCATCAGTAGAGTAGAAAAAAACAAGAGGAAGATTTATTTTCTGCCTGGAGTCCCCATTGGTTTCTGCCCAAACAGAAGAGAACAGGCTGAACCAAAGGCAGGAATTACTGTTCGGATAAAGTGACTTGACAAGTGCACAGGAGCAGTGGATGAGTGTCTGTGCCCAACGGGGCTGCCTCTAGTAAGGACAGCTGAGCACCTCTCAGTGTTCCCAAGACAGTGAAATCCCCTTGGAACAAGTGGTGCAGGACAGGGCAGATGACTGCGCTTTGAGGTACCTCCGTCCTCAAAAAGGAACGGAGCAATACTGAAATAAAGAGGGACCTTATTGACTGAGCCAGTTAAATTGAGTTAAATACACACTGTGTGTCTTGGCTAAGAGGGAAGAGGGCACCGCATGCCAAAACGGTCTCCTGGTACGTGAACGGTTTGAGCACACAGAAAGGAAGGAATTGTACAGGGATGCAGGGCTACCAGGTGCCATGAGATGGCACTGGCTGGGGGAGTGACTAGGGATGAATATAAAGCAAAAACCTGAAAGAAGAGAGAGACTGGTGAGATTTTAACAGGGCGTTAAACCCTCCACACACTTACAGGAAAGTCCGTGGTTTGTACAGCCAGATCGTAGCCACAGACACTGCCCCTGCTCAGCACCCACCTGCTGCGTGACTCGGTCCCTGGAAGGGAGGTGAGGGGGAGTGCATTCTCCATGGTCCGCATAATCTTCCACCACTGCTAAAACTGTCAAGAGGGGGACAAAGTGGGCTGAGGAAGCCGGTCTAGGAGGAAATGAGAGGAGGCAGTGATCCGTTCTCCTGCTGTCATGCATGAGGCGGTTTCAGGGGGTGCAATGCCCAGCCATTGATTAAGCTTTCCTAGAACCAGAGATGGGAGTGAAAAACTGCTTCTCTTTCTTAATCCTTCCTGTACCATTCAATCTCCTAGATTAGTACAAGATGGCACGGCTGTTTTGTGCTCATCTAGTTGTCAGAGGTTTGCTGGCAGAGGAAACTGAGAAGTAGGAGAGTCTTCCTCAACACAGCCAAGGCAGCAAACCCCTCATTATAGTCTGAATGTGAAGTCTATGGGCTCTGTTTATACTATGTGCCCTCTCCACAAACTGGAAGGCAAAGCCAGCCCAGTGCCTCCAGAACTAAGGTTCATCATATCAGTCCCAGACAGCAGACAACTTTCATGAAAACCTACTCCCACATTTTGGTAAAGACCCTTCTTCAGGCTCAGGAGTGCATGAGAGCCTTCATCAGGAGTAGCAAATCCACACTTGCATTATGGTTGGGTGTTCATGTTGCTGCCAGAAAAAACATCTGAAGTCCTAGTGACTAGAGACTTGTGAATCAAAGAGGAAAGGCTCTTTCACTCCTAGGAGACTCTTTCTGCTTGCCTGCACAAGGAGTGCATGTGAATGTTTGATATGCACGTGCCTTTCTAAGGAGTCACAAAGAGTTTGAGCATCTGGAAACAGGAGAAAATAGTAATCCCTTGCTTCTCCACAGAAAATGCCAGTGATCTGCTCAGTAGGAAAAGATGGTTCTCCATCTTCTTGGGTTGTGAAGAAAAAAAATGCCAAGAGACTGGTAGATTTCAAATCTTGCAGATTATTTATGGCAAGTAGTAACACTCGCTTGGACCACTGGCACTACCTCCTGAACAGCACATGGCAGGATGTCTCCCCCCGTTCCAGCCAGTAACCAGAAAGCCCCAGGCCCTCTCCCATGCCATTTGCCCTTTTGTCTTCCAGGTCATCACAAAGGGAGGATCAAGTCAAGATTCCACCTTCCCAGCAAAGCTAAACTGTGCATGTCTTGAATTTATGAGACAGGAAATCTACTTTGGAGGAAAGCTAGGGCTCAAACAGCCTCATTTAAGTAAATCTAAGCACAGTGTTTACACAATGTCTGGAATTAATGCAGAGAAAACTTTCAGGTGCCAACTTTGGAAAGAGAAAATGGGGAGCAAAAAGAGGAGATACTGAGACTGTGATGAAGCTGGAAGCTCTTCCTCCAGGTTGGATGGAAGGTTGCTTTTACTGCTGTTAAGCACCAGCAGCATGCAATACTTGGTAATGCAAAGGCCATATAGGATATGATTGCTTACCTATCTCTTCTGTGTCCAAGCTGTGACAGTGTGAGGAAGTTTAGTTACCAGCTGTGTGTATTTCCAGCATGGACAGTCTCACCAAAGATCGTGGTGCAGCATGATGGACATAGCACATCAGTAGAAGGTGTCCTTAGCAAGGGGTTGTTGCAGCCTGTGTATCTTACAAGAGGTGCCTATTCACATGAAGGGGCATTAATGCAAGCCGAGGCTATGAACAATATTACACGACTGGTACCAATCAGAAATGTGCTCACACTATATGTCATTAGCATGACCCAAATGTGCAGTTATTGGAGAGGCCCTGCAGCCACACACATGGTCTTGTGGTTCTCACCTTGAATCTCCTAAGTTTGTTGACTTTCCAAGACAGCGTGATGTTTTCTCTCTACCTGGAGCATAGCAAGAGGAAAAATCTTTACCATTGTGAAGCTGACAGGGACCAGCTTCATGATGTCTCTTCCAGTCCTCCCCAGTGCCTTGTTAGGTGAACTTTCACATCACATTTCTTAGGAGCACATATGTTGCATCCAAGGCAATTTTGGGTAGCAGAGTATTAACAGTTATCAGATTTGGGCAGTAACTAGCCAAGCCAGTTAAGACTTAGCTCTCATGCCTATGGATTCTGTATTAAAACATGGTTTCAAAGGCATTATGGATTTCTGGAAAAGCAGGCTTCTGAAGGGCTGAGCTGGGTCAGAGAAGAAGGGAAGCAAGGCAGAAGATATCCATGAATATTCTGCCAGTGTAAAATCGCTGCAGAGATTTGCTTCTTTGCAGTAATGCTTGTGTCTTGTTCTGTAGCCAGAGAGGGAAGTTTTCTCATTTTTAAGGCTGCTTCTTTACACAAATGAGGTTTCAGCCTACTCATGAAACAAGTGAAAAGTTAAACTCTGTACAAGTGAAAATCTCCAGCACAGCGTGTGCATCATTCACACACTCCGGCAGAGTAATGGGCTATCCCTCAAATGGGGCAAGTAGCTGCTGTCAGTCAGCTGAGCTTTACCCGTCCCCCACTAACTCTCTCAGCATCTGCAGAGGACCTACCTGCCTGTTTAGCTGATGCCTGCTTGGAGCAGGTGGTTGTGTGGTGATTTAGAGCAGGTAAATGGTAGCAGCCATACCAAGTTAATGGAAGGAGGTTTTTCCAGGTCCCTCAGTCTTCCCTTTCTCCTGCTCTGTACTACGTTTAGGTAGCTTGGATCCTAGGTGCACAGAAACAACAGCTTTGTATTTCTCAGAGGGTTTTATAGTGAGCCAGTGCATTTGAACGGAAGAAGTTGTCACTTGAAGGGTTTGTTTTTGACTTCCTTGGATCATGGCCCAAACAGCCATCTTCACACCTGGCATCCAGGGAGGATCTGGTTTCTCTTCTTTTGTGTTTTGGTGGGTTTCCTTCCTGAGTCTAGGGGAGCTTTGCTCAAGGTTGACAGCAGCTCCAGAAAACAAGTATAGATTGTTTCTTTCTTTCTCTGGGATATAATTGTTTACCTGCCTCTCGCTACCAAAGAAGAAGGGTGATGGGTGATTGTCATTCCCAGAGACAGCATATCCAGGAGGAAAGATATTTCCAAGTTCCATTGCTTCTTTGTAGATTAAATTCTTCCTTGCAAGCAAAGGGATACATCTCAATTACATCCGACTGTTGTGCATAAAAAATAGGGTATAAGGAGGCTTTATGAAGTGCATAATCACCCTCCCATCTCTAAAAGTTAGATGTCTAACAGTGCTCCAGGCTCCCTTACTAGCGGATAGAGAAATGGCTGAACCATTCTAAAGGTTCTCAACCGAGACATCTATTTTATATGGAGATTAGAACTCTTTAGAAGGTTCTTTTTCTCCCCTTGGAGTAGAGAGGATTTTGAGTGTGAGCATCAGCTAGTCTCAAAGACTCATTGTTCCCTTGAATTTAGAGGCTCTAGGGGCTGTATGAACGTGCCTCTTGCTTTCCATATTGAGCAGACACTCAGAGCCATGGCAGCTCAGGACTTGGTGCTGATCCCACACCTTGCATGAAAGGCTCCAGCTCTCATCTGCTTGCCATAATGGACATTTTGCAACTTCTCTGTCCTTGAAGGGTAGGAAAATTGCTGGTGTGAGTGTTGCCAGTGACAGACAGTTCTGGTTTTCCTGCAAGAGAGCTAGTTTTGGGGTGGCCAGTGGTATGGGTTTCTGCTGTTCTGGAGCCTGTGTGTTTAGCTTGCTTCTGATGTCTCAGGGGAAAGAAAAGAAAAAAAGAAAAAAAAAAGGAGCAATGCTGCTGAAGTTAATGGAGATGTAATGTAAAACTAATGTAAATCAGGGGAGAATGAGAGCCATTCTGTGGTAGATACCAGAAAAGAGATAAATACTTATAAAGCTTTTTGTGTTTAGTAGGATGTTTGTTCCAGACCATATGTCTGAGCTTGGATCACTAACTGAACCTAGCATATGACTGTTTAGGTTTTGCTAAGATTTCCTGTGGCATCCTGCTTATTGAAAACATGTCCTTACATCCTTGGGTATTTTGGATTTTCCTGTAGTGTATGTGCATTATAATTAGATAAACAGTCAAATTATAACAGGCTGCAACTCTTTTATTGAAAAAAAGTCATAAAGACACTGAAAATGGAATAGCATAGAACCAAAATTACAGGACCAGGCAACTTTGGTTCTTTGTGGAGGATGACAGAGAGGAGCTCTGGACCACACGTGGTGGCTGAGGGGCAGGCTGATACCATCACCAGGGTGTATTAGCAGAGCTGTGTCTGACTGTCTTCATGCCCGCAGTAGCAAGGGGTGCTTGAGGACAGGAGCCAGCTGAGGCCTGAGGTGAAGCCTGACATTATTCCTACTCTTCAACAAATGTTCTCTGTTTTGTGCCTTATGCACTAAAAACGCCTCAGTGCCATCAGTTTCACCATCTCCTGTAGCAATGCAGGCAGCCAATGCTGCAAGACTGTCAGCTTGTGGAGGACTACATCTCTCGATGACAAAATATCTGAGCAGTTACTGCCATGTGTCTTTCTGATTGGGGAAAAAAGGGCTTTATTGTTCCAGGGATGGTTTCAGAAACAGAGCAGGTAGGAGCAGCATCCAAGCTGCTCTGTACATAAAGACCTTACTCTCAGAATGGTTTGGAAGCCAGACAGAATGGAATATTTCTCCTATTTTCTTTACAGCTGAAAAAACATGAAAAATCACAAGAGTGCATTTATTGCCATATTTCAGTTCCAAAGTTTGCCTTATTTAAAAAAAGAAGAAGAAATAAAACTGGTTTTGCCCACCCCCCTCAATTTTTTTTCCCCTTCCTTCCCTCCCATTTCCTGGACCAGGCTGAGGTTTTTAACAGAAAAGCTCTCAGTCCTGCGCAGAGGCTGGGAACATGCAGAGGGACAATAAAGTGTTTGTTCCTAGAGATCATAGAGGAACGGTCTGTAGTTTTACATGGTGGAGAAACCACCGTTCGACACTGAAGCCTACAAGGACGTGGGACATGCTGTCTAAACACACATAAGAACCCTCCCAGTGTCTCTGCTGGGTGATGGTGTCTCCTCAGACCTCACCAAACCCTTGGTCCCCAGTGCTGGTGCCTGAAAATAATAGTGCTGAATTAACTAAAGGTGACCATGGAGGTGACTAAAGGAATTCATTAAAGGTGACCATGTGTCCTAGAGAAACTAAGGTCTGTTCCCTGATGGGGAGTAAACAGAGGATGGAAAACCAGTTGAAAAGAGAGGATCCAAGGCTAATGAGTAGTGCTGACTTTGACTCTTGTTCAGAAGCCTCTTTATATCCACAATTTTAAAGGAAATATTGTCTTTGGAAATACCTTTATGCCCAGGCATATCTTCTAGGTAATGAGTGGCATTTTATTAGCTGCCAGAAACAATACATAAGTGTATTAAAGGTCTTCCAAAATTGAGAAACAAGGAAGCTTAAAATGACCCATCCACCCCCATCCAAAAAAAAAAGGACAACAGCAGGATTAAGGGTGATGAAAATAAATTTAATTGCAACAAGGGTGATTAACATGGTCTGGAACAAGCAAAGGCCACAGGAGAAACTGCATGTGGGACTCAATTAAAATAGACTGGAACAGAAAATGCTTTCCAGCAAGCAAACGTTAGACTGTGCTACAAATGGGCCATCTGGCTATTTTCCACTGTACAGTCTTACTGTGTAGGCACTTTGTTGGACTTTCACTGTAGTGACTTTTCCTTTTCTTGCTCCCTCCAGATTCTTCAGCCCTTTGAAAACCTGAGGACAGGGTTGGAAGAGCAAGGGATTAAACCTGTCTGCACATATGTACACACTTCCCTCCACACACACTTAGATTCTCAAATAAACATATTTATATGCAGCCAATTTAGGACAGTCTGCACACAACCTGATACAGAAGCACAGCCTTAGGCATAAAATAAGGTGGCAATAAACTTCAGTGAAAGGGACAGTTGTTTTCTGGGGTGGAGAGCTCCTGAGCTTACCAGCATTTCCCGACTCTGTCTTTTTTGGAAAGGCAAGAGCTTTTCCTGAATTCTTCCTGGCCCAGGCTGAATTGGAGAGGGCCTTGTTTCTGTCTCAGTCACTGGTTAGAGAAGGTAGGATGGCCGGGATTTTTGTGGCAGTTTGGTTGGATTCTTGTTCCTCCAGACTGCTCGGTACTCTGCACAGGGGCAGTTATTCTGATGCAGAGGCATAGCCATGACCTTGCATAACTTGTCCTACCTCCTCCTCTCTTCTCGCCACAAAAGCGGCCTGCTCCAGCCGTTCTCCCAGCAAACGCAAATGGAGTTTTGCAAGAAAGTAATCTGCAGGGCTGGAAGGTGTTTTTGTAGCATGGACCTTACAGAAAGAATAGTGTGATCATTGCTGCTTGCGTGTAGGGCTCTGTGCTGCAAGAATTAGTCCCTCCCAGCACTCCGCTCTAGAGCTTGGACAATCCTCTCTTAGTAGTCACTCTAGGAGGAGCTCCACCAAAGTGTCTGTAGAACTTCTCTTCAACATGACTTTTTCTACTAGAAGATAAGGACCCTGCAACTGAATTGGAGTTTGTCAGCAGTGACCTGGTAGCTCCTATGGGCTCAGTAGCTCACCTTTTTCTAGTAGCCAGGCTACCTCAATTATTTTCAAAAAAGTAGTCAAATTAAGTTATCTCCAGAAGTCTGTGTTATTTGTGATATATATGGTAGGGATGTTGACTGTATCCCCAACATGTTGGGGTCCACCTCTCTACTTAGCTATTCAGCCATAGCTGGGGGCCATCAGTAAGATGTTGAGTGGGGACCCTTCCTGCCGCGGCTTAGCCTGCTCCAGGCTTTACTCTGCTTTGACTCAGTCATGCAGCTCAGCCACTTCCTTATCCCTGAACGTTTCCTCTGTGCCAGATCCTGTCTCAGCAAGCACACACTGCTCCAGGTCGATTCTCCCATGCACTGAACTGTACGTTTGTGCTCCTTGGGCACAGCTCATCTAATCTGAATTCACACCTCTGTAGAGGCAACATCCACGCTTGAGCTAATCACCCTCCTCTTCTCTGACAGTCAGTGGAGAGGGGTCATCGGTTTTGAGGTATGTGCTATATAATCTGTTTTAGATGTTGCGTTAGAATGAGAGGAACGACCTCCCCAGTTCCCTTGCCTAGACACACCAGTACTCCATCATCTGTGCTATCCATGTCTGCTCAGGCAGACTGCTGTCTTTACTTCCTTCCAGAACTGCTCCTTCAAGCAGCTGTTTGCTTGTTATCATGTGCTTGGATATCCCACTAGAGACAACATGGAGTGGAAGTATTGCAGCATGGAACCATTGCTGTAACAACAGGACGTTAATCAGAGGCATTCCCAGCATAGTGAATCCCGGCAAGAGCTGTGTGCAGACTCAGGGTTGGATCTCTTTGGCGTGCTTAAGGGGAATGAAAAATGGAGATCAACATTGCAAACAGCACCCTGAGGAGTAGGTTGGGTTTCTTACTGGCAGGGAGTCAACACTTTCGCAGAATACACCCAAAACATTGTTATTATAATTTGTTTAACCACTGCTCACAAGGAAAAGCCATTGCCTCTGGGCTTCTGTGGGATAAGAGGAGGCAGGATTTTTTTCTCTATAGCTAAACCAAACTGCAAAGATACTGCTGGTCCCAGCTGTTATCATATGAGGCTATTTTTCCAAGTGAAAGATCAGCATAAAGCTTGAATAAGACTAGGAGTACATGGGCTTGTCTTAGCTTTTGGGACAAAGTGAATTTCCTCTACTTAGGGCATTTTGTTCTGTGATGTCTAACTGATGCACAGATGAACCTGCTCTCCTCCTACCCGTTGCCAATGTACACAGAAATAACAACGTGTGGGACTCAGAACAATACCAGTTTGCTGTAGACGCAGACCCTGAAAGTCTTTTCAGCCAGCCAGCTCCCATTTTATTTAAACATCTCTGTTTCCATGTTCTAGGATGTTTCTATTCTGTAGTAGGCAATTTTGGGTCTAAAGCTGCCTCCCTCTCTTAGCTGAGTTTATCGCATGACACTCAGGGCTATTCAGCTTACTTGGATTCTGGAAAAATGCATAGCCTGCTGAAACGTACCTGACTTAAGGAGCCTGGAGAAGTAAGAGCTTTTATTTAATGCTTGAGCAGGTATCATAACTAAAGACTTAGTTACTAATGGCTAGGAGAGTGTCCTCTACCTAAATCCCCTCCAAGTGCCTTCTGCCCTGGAGGGTCCACCCCTGCTCCCAGGACTCATGTGATCCTTGCCTTTTATCCAGAGGATGAGAATGGAGGATATCCACTGGAATGGCAGGTTGGGGATGGTGCAAGTAGAAATAATCTGAGCCTACCCCACAACCTCAGTTAATTCCAGGAAGACAGTCCTCAGCTGATGTCGGGCTGATCCATAGTGAAAGCAGTGACCTACGCTAGGAGGGCTCCGGATGCACAGTCCCACAGTTATTTGTTCTTGTAGGAAGCATTCCTCTAACTAAAGAAGAATATGCTTCAGAGCGTGGACTTCAGTTTCCCCCCAAAGCTTAAAGAGACACCAAAATGCAGAAGCTGTGTCTGCTTCAAGTTTTCTGCAGTGCCTCGTGTGTTAGTAGTGACTGGTCTATAACCTGGAGATGTTCCCCAAAATACAGGTTAAGCCCTTATCCTTCTCCTCCACTGGCAGCTTACCCCTGAATCCCTTTCTCCCTGCCTGACATGGAGCGGGGGGATGCCTCGCCTGTGCGGACTTCAGGCATGGTTGGCTGCAATTGGGCAGGGAAGGGTGTTAATTTTACAGGATGTCTTTTTTGCCTTAGATCCTACAAGGCAGGTAAAAAATGTGTGTGATATTCATAAACATGATTCTTTTTACTGCCTACAGCCAGGCAAGATGAATAATACAAGAGCAGAGATCGAAACAGTGATACATTCATATTCATTAATTTTAATGTCAGAAGGGACAATTCTGGGCTGATCTCCTGTGAATGTAGGCCCCTTAAACTTCACCCTGTTACCTCTGTATTGAGCCCACTAAGTTGTGTTTGCCTAAGCCATGTCTTCCAAAGAAGCCTTCAAGTCTGCCTTCAAGCAACAGAAACTCCGTTGCTTCCCTTGGTACCAGTTCCAATGACCCACCAGCCTCTGTTTAAAATGTGGGCTTTGTTTCCCATTTGAATTTGCATGGCGTATGGCTCCCAGCTATTAGATCTGGAGATGACTTTTTGTTAGATCAAAGAGCCCTTCAGCATCAGCAGCTTCTGCTTGAAACTATATTTGTGCACTGTTGTCAACTTTTCAGTCTTTTTTTTGTGTGTTGTTGTTGCAATAATTAAATTCAGATTTCCTAGTCGCCCCCCATAAGGCATTTCCTCCAGCCCTCAGATCCTTGCTAGTGGATATATTCTGCACCATCTTTTTCTGATATCCTTATGCCAACCCAGAGGTGCACACAGTATTCCCGTTGCTTACCACTGATGCACAGAGAGGCGTTCCTGTTTGGTTTTATGTCAGATGATGGCAGTAATTCTCCTGAGTGACTCTTTCTGGGACACAACATCCCATTGTCAGGCATGTTGTGCTTCCCTTGTATAATTTTATATTTGATTCTATTAAAATATAGTCTATTTGGAA
The DNA here is from genome assembly GCF_035582795.1 of Mycteria americana. NCBI lineage: Eukaryota > Metazoa > Chordata > Aves > Ciconiiformes > Ciconiidae > Mycteria > Mycteria americana. Next base: position 62,117,000 of record NC_134370.1, on the reverse strand, counting down.
ATACATTGGATCTATTACTGATCCTGTAGATGCCCATTAGAAATACCTCCTTCAACATCAGTGTCCCTCAGATGGCTCCTTTTAGAGACCTGCCAGCTAGGCTTCTGCTAAGCCATTTTAATGTATGTACTACTGACATTACGTATCTTCATATCATGGAACCCTGTGAAAGTCAAACCTTATCAAAATCTAATTACATTACGTTACAACCATGCAGGCAGCTTTATCAGACAAACTTAGAATCATGCCAACTAATAAAATCAAGTTTGGAAGCACCTGTTTTATATACAAGTGCCTCAACTAAGATTAATATTACGCCTATTCTTCAGTGCTTAATGAATTGAAGTCTGTATCAGATTTTCCATTATTTTGCCTGGAATTTATGTCAATCAAACTAGCGTGTATTTATGAGGCTTATCGTAGTATATCTTGGCTGACTATTGGCACAGTGCTTTGGTATTTGGGACCTGCCCCAGTGCTCCAGCGTGGATTATAAATGAACATCAGTGGGCCAGCAATTTACTCAGCCAGATCTTTAAGGACTCTTGGGTACGGCTGTTTAGCCAAGCTGATTTCAGACTGTTTATCCGTAGCAGATGGTGTTTCCAATTCTCCTTGCTTATTGATGAGCAGAAGGCACTTCATGCCCCCCACAGCCCATCCTATGGGCACATTCCCCTGCCATCGTCCAGGTACTGACTGCCAAACACTTTGACTGCTTCTGCAGCATGGCAGTTGACTTGGTCCTGGCCATCAGTAGAGGGAAATGGTGAAGTCAATTGTCATGCTGCAGAAGAGGTTCATAATACATTGCTTATGCAGATACCATTCCTAGTGGGACAGACACCCGAACAGACACACAACTCCACGGTTTCTCCTTGAGGTTGGCACTTACCTGAAATTTTATTCCCAGGCCCAGCAGAAATTGAGACATGTTCATCTGATCTTGTTCAACCCTACAGCTGCAAACTCAAGCCTCCATGCTTCTCTGCCAAAGTGTGCCGGCCCTGTTCTGTCCTATTTTCTGCCAGTATAGCTGTCTTTATTAACTAAAGATTTCACAAAGATAAGATTGTGTGATGCGTCAAGTTGAAATGAATGAGTGCCTGGAGGTCAACTTTTTCATAAGTGAAAGGCTAATGCTGGACTGTACAGGATGAGGTTTATTTTTGGCCTTTTCTTGTGCCAGTGAGGATATTTAATGGACTTTTCTGCAAGGTCAATAGGCATATACTCAGAATGTTCCCTGCGAGCTGAAGTCAGCTGGGATCTTTCTAGATCACAGGAGTTAAACAACCAATATTTGGACAGGTGACCTCAAAGGAAACACCAGTGATTCAGTAGGTGTGGTCCTTTCTTCTGAGTCAGTGCTGAAATGTGACACCAAACGATGCTGTGCTGCCAGAGGACATGGTTTTTATTTGAAATATTAAAACCAACTTGAGCATTTATGGCTATTTAAAATCCCATTACATTATACTGGATGATAATCCAGTTAGGATTAATTTAGTTGGCCTCCCTGTATTGCTTCTGCCATTCAATGTTAGAAGGATGCCCCTTTCCTTTCCTAAAGCTTTCAGAAGTAGCAGGTTGCTCTGACTAATTGAGGGATCCCAAGGGGATAGTTTTAGGGTGGAGTTAAGATGCCCAGAATTGTATCCTGTAGATTTCTTGTATCAGTTCAGGATCCATTTGCAGTTAAGGCTATGTATGCCGTCAATGCAAGAGTATTGGACCAAAGCGTTGTAACCTTTGGCTTTTCCACCATATAGAAGGCAGATTTCCCTTCAGAGCATTTTAAGGTATACAGAATGCATCCAACCATCTGACCTGAGAGCCAGCACTGGCCTGGATGGAGGATGCTGGTGAGGGGCAGCTCCTGTTCTGAGGCAAAGGCTTAGGGGACATGATGGTCCCTCTTGAGTAAATACATAATAAGTGTGAAGATCTGTTGGAAAATTGTCTTTCTGCTCCACGGGGAAGATTGAATCACAAGAGAGAGAATAGGAGAGCAATATAATAAGTGATACATAATAACACTTCAGTCTGTTGTACATAGCAAAGCATCTTATTTATTTGTCTCACGGACTCATTTTCTGAAGCAAGAGGCGCTTTGAGACAGCGTCCTTCCCCAAGGACCAGCTTTCACTGCCAGCCACATGTAGGAGGCTTAAGGGGCAGCTGAAAGCATTGCACTGCCCTGCAGCAGCATCCGCAGCACTCGGCTCCCTGTGAACATACAGCTGTCATAAATCCTTTCTCCCTGTGTTGTTTCTTGCAGGTAAACTATGACCACTTTACTATTAGTGTTTGTGTGTTTGCGAGTCATCGCCGCAGCCGTCTCTGTGGAGCTCTCAGGTACGTGCCCCGGGGTGCGGGAAAGCGGGGCTGAGCAATGTGCTGCACGCTGGTCCCGTCCCCAAGCGTGGGCAGCTGCCAGAAATAATTGTACCCAAGATCTGCTCTGTGTACACACAGGGCTCCTCTCTCTGGATGGCTGCTGTGCCATATCCTGTCACTGTTCTTGTGCTTGGGGAGACAGGGAGATAGCTCTAGGCAAAGGCAGATTTATGGGGAAACAAAGGGAATTTCAGCATTCCCCTTTCTTCAACCCTATCAGATGTGATCTCGTATCATGGGCAGCAGCTACACTGCAGTAGAGCCCTTCATTCCCTTCATTCCCACATCCGGCACTGGTCCAAATCCCAAAAGCAACCATGGCGCAAGGGTCATGGTTGTAACTTCCATTTTGCAAGTTATTTTCAGAAGACTAGACCAAAAAGGGTATGTCTGAATATGTGGGTACAGGTTTACAAAGCAGATATAGGCATTGGAGCATATGGAAGCACTGGATATTTCAGATTAAATGCGTTACTGATGTAACCATTGTTTTGTCTGGGAACTGGCAGACAGTAGTGACGGCCTGGAAGTGAAGATACCTGAACAGTCTCCCCTGCGTGTTGTCCTGGGAAGCTCCCTGAACATCCCCTGTTACTTCAACATCCCAGAGGAACAGGACACCAGTGCTCTGCTGAACCCACGGATCAAATGGAGCAAACTCTCAAACGGGACCGAAGTTGTCTTGCTAGTGGCCACTGGTGGGAAAATCCGGCTCAACACAGAGTACAGGGAGGCGATCTCTTTGCCTAACTACCCCGCCATCCCCACCGATGCCACCTTGGAAATCAAGGCACTGAGATCCAACCACACTGGGATTTATCGCTGTGAAGTGATGTACGGGATTGAGGACAGACAAGACACAATAGAAGTCCTAGTGAAAGGTGAGACCCTGCCCTTGCTCTTTCCTCTCAAGATCTTGCTGCCTGACCTGGGCAGAAGAGAGGAAGAAATATATGAGCAGAGGAGGGACTGCTCTCCCCATAGGCATAAACCTTTTCGGTCAGGTCACAGATAAGGCCATGGGCAGGTGAGCAGAATCCATGGGCCAGGCATTTATTTTAGCAGGCTAGGATCAGACTAAACAAACCAGTAAAATTACTCATGGCAGAATATATGGCAATAAAATGACTCTTCTGGCAGAAGGTGAGTTACAGAGACAGCAAGGCGACATCCTTGGCAGGAGGTGGTACTGGATACGCTGGGCTATTGCTCAGAAGGGTGAAGCTGGAACGAGGCCATTATAAGACCTTTTATTTCTTCCAAACATTTTAGGAGATGGGATGCCCTCAGCTGGAGAATTGGTCTGTTCTGGAAAAACTTTCCCCATCGTCTTGCAGAGCCCCTCCTAGTAATAGGTGGATAAAATAACAAAAGTTTCCCACAATCCTTATCTTTATCTTGGTTTTTGCTTTCAGTGTAGGACAGGAAGACAGTTTTTACTACAACAGTTAACCGGCAGGTTTCTGCTGCTCACATGCACTGGAGTACATGCCTGACGTTGGAGGCTGGGAGCCCCCTCATTACCTCCTGGTGAATTTTCCACTTGACTTAAAGACTGCTCATGCCAGACCAGAGTGGACCGATAGCCATCCTTTATAAAGATCCCTGTTCATAAAAAAAATATGACTTAGATACGTTTGCAGCAGATCTGGAGATTTCAAGTATATTTGCCTCTTGTTATTGTTTCCTGGGTGTTTGTACAGTGATTGACGCTCCGCACCCTTGGTCCTGAGCAGGACCTTGGGAGGTGGCAGCTTTCAAACCTGCACAGCAGCACGATCCCTGCTCTGCCCCACTGGCTGATTTCTGAACTGTGCATTTAAAACACCGCACAGAGCTGTATCAGGAAAGTATTTAGTGCTTCTGACAGTGATATAGCTCTGTGTTCTGGGCGATGGGTTTCTTCCCACTGTTCACACTACTATTCAGGTACTGGCTTTCAATGCACCATGACTTTGTTACAGCACCATGGGAGAGCAGTCACTGTCCTAGAGCACCAATGTGCTCTGCAGGGTCCTGTGAAAGGAGCCCATCAATTCACCCTTGGCTTGAGATTCTCAAATTAGCAGAAATAGTTCATTGTTTCTAGTTGACATGTAGTATCTGTTCTTTGAATCCCTAACTTCTTTGGAAGGAAAGGGGCTGGTCGCTCTCTAGCAGACACGTGACTGATGGCCATTGTGTTTTCCAGGCATCGTATTCCACTACAGAGCAATCTCCACAAGGTACACCTTGAACTTCGAGAAAGCAAAGCAGGCCTGTATCCAGAACAGCGCTGTCATTGCTACTCCCGAGCAGCTGCAAGCTGCCTATGAGGATGGGTACGAGCAGTGTGATGCTGGCTGGCTGGCTGATCAGACTGTCAGGTAATGAGCAGTGGAGGAGAAAGGGAAGCCACAGCAGGGTCGTTAGGGAAGGGCTTCTGTATTGAAGCCACCGACTGAAAATGGTTGAGAAACAGTTGCTAAATAGCAGCTGTTGTAATTGCTGACGTGCAGAGAGAGGCGGTGGATTGCAAGCCTCTGCCGGAGGATATGGATTCCCATATCCTTCCCATATCCGGGGATATGGATTCCCCCCTCTGCCTGGGGGAATCTATAGTAGGAAAGCAGAGTGACCACTGTCCTCCTCAGCTGCTGGTGACAGCTGAGTGGACAATGGCTTAATCCTCATCCTTCATCCTCCCTGAACAAAACAGATGCTATGGCAAGGTGCACAAGTGTGGCTCAGCCGTACCGAGCCGTGCATCCCCCACCAGGGAGGCACCTTGGCCTGACGTCCTCGGCCAGTGCTCCCAGGGACCTGTTGTGCTCAGGACCATCAGAGGGAGGGCAGGACAGCAGATCATCCTTCCCCTTCCCTATAACCCAGGAAAAGACATAAATCATCACACTGCACAGTGCTCTGCAGCCCTCTCCCAGCCTCGCAGCGGCTGCCGGTGTCCTGCCCTGCCAGTCCTTATGCACCCTCTCTTCCCCAGGTACCCCATCCACTGGCCCCGGGAGCGCTGCTACGGCGACAAGGATGAATTTCCAGGAGTGAGGACCTACGGTGTCCGGGAGCCAGATGAAACCTATGATGTTTACTGTTATGCAGAGCAAATGCAAGGTGATTTGGGGCTTTTATGTTTACGAGATGCAGAAGCAGCCAAAGCTCTGATCGTGCCTAGACTGGACAACTGTAAATACAGAGGCAAAGGGCCTAGAGGCAAGACAGGTTAAAGATGGAAAAGCACATACCCCAGCAAGGCCAGATATTCTCTACAGTCTCTTTGTTAGACCTTGGACAATTTTAATGTCAAATGACTAATGCAGTACAGAGGGTGGAGTCCGTCTAACCTCCACCAGAGTCCCTGCCATCCTGCGTGTCTCTGGTCATCCATTTGAGGGTGTGACATTCAGAGGTGTCCATCACCCATGCTTGTGGCAGGGATCCATCGAAAGGTTCAGCACATCAGAACTGAAACTGTCCTTTATCTTCCTCCTGCCCTGTGGCTCCAGCTAGTTTGGTATGTTTTGCTCCAGTCTGTATTCAGTCTGTAAGGCTCCCTTTCTTCTGGTCTTTATAGACAGTCACCAACATGGGGTTGCAGTTCAGCTGTAATACACAGGCCTTTTCATGTTATCCAGACTCTCAGGAATGGGAAGGGGAAAGAAAGGGAATTGGGATTAAATTCTACAGGTAATTCCTGTGCTAATGGATGGTGTGATTGCAGGTAAAGTCTTCTATGCCACCGCCCCCGAGAAGTTCACCTTCCAAGAAGCTTTCGACAAATGCCGCAGTTTGGGAGCCCGTTTGGCCACCACAGGAGAGCTGTACTTGGCCTGGAAGGATGGCATGGACATGTGCAGTGCAGGCTGGCTGGCCGATCGCAGCGTCCGCTACCCCATTTCCAGAGCACGGCCCAACTGCGGAGGAAACCTGGTGGGCGTGTGGACAGTGTACCTGTACATCAACCAAACGGGGTACCCTCACCCCAGCTCTCGCTACGATGCCATCTGCTATAGTGGTGAGTGCATCCGAGCTGTAGGACTAAGCAAGGTGACACATCAGCAAGCAGGAGCTCCCTGGCCAGAGCTAACCTCTTGCTTCTTTATTTTTATTTTTTTTTTTAAGCTAGGGGAAAAGCAGGTTTGGCAAAGGACTTGGTCCCCCATTCATGTTCAGGTAGGAAGCAGAGTCCAGAAAGAACACAGATGCCTGCCCTGGGGTGGGGGGGGGGGGGGGGGGGCTCTGAGGAGGTGGGTGTAACACAGCCCTCTTCTCTTCAGTCTTCCCACACCTTTCGGATTTGGTAGCTCTCCAGGAGACATGGAGCAGAGCTCAGATGCTTCATGTACAGGACTTTGAACGCTGAAGAAGGAAGAGAAGGAAAAAGAGAACAGATCTGATCCTGAAGATGGGCATAGTGCTGTGATGTGGTAGAGAGGCATGCCTGAGTTTCCATACTGGGATAAATCAGAGACTGCAGCAGTCTCCAGCAATCAGAAATGGGGCAAAATTGCACCTACGAGGTGGAGAGCATCCCAGCTACTCCCCCTTTCTTCTAATTGTACTCTTCTCCCTGCATCGAGAAAGGGGCAAAGCACAGTGGTATATGGTCTATTCAGGGCAACCAGAGGCTAGGATTCAAATAGGATTGCCATCTTTAAAAAAATATTAACAACATTTTAAAATATGTTTTGAAACCCTTTTGATACAGACTTATTGTGCCCAGATGCACGCATGATCAGTGTGTCAGGAGGCCCTGTAAAACCTCCCAGGCCCCTTGGAGTTATCCAGCTATGTGGCCAAGACTGGTCCACCAAGCCACAGCCTTCTGGTTACCTCAGGGTGTGCATCTGAAACTGCTGAGTACAGCCAGTCCTTGTCTGAGCATCTCTAGCTAATTCTCTGAATCCCTTGAGATCTGACAGGTACTGGCTAAAATGAAGTAGCAGGAAAATGGAATTGGAAATAAATAGAGCAGGGAAAGCAGTATCAGAGGAAAAGCCTGACAGTGTCTCATTATCTCTCCCTCCCCAGCCGAGACCTGCCTTCCTGCATATCCAAGATGTCCCATCCCTCCCTCATCTGCCCAGTTCTGTTTGACGCTGCTCTTTAAACCACCATCCTTGCTGTAGGTTGACCTGATCAGTGGCATGTTAAGCATGTTCTCCTACACCCAAGGGATGTGACTTGAGCAGAAAAGTGATCTGGGAGGGGAGAGGTGGGAGCTGTTTGAACGTATTTGGTACAGCAGGTGGCCTTGGCTGTCCTGGTGATGGGGTTAGCATGCTTATATGTGATGAGCTCTTAAGCCGTCGCCTGGGCAGAGCAGAAGGAGATAGTGATCCTGGTGAGACTTCATGCATTGAGTGTGAGGATCCAGTTGTCTTTCTCCCACGGCTCAGACGTGCTGTGGAGGTTATCCAAGCTCCCCTACTTCCCTCTGGCCACCTTAAATTCCTTGCAGCAGGCACTAGAGGTCAGTGCAGACTTGGATATGGGCAAGGTGTTCCCGGGAAGAGCTGGGAGGAGAGCGGGAAAAGTCCTCTCCGATTTGCCGGCTGTGGTACCCTCCGTGCTGAGGTGTTGTAGAGAGCCATTGTGGAGGAAGGAAAACCATTTCTTTTACCAGACCGCCATGATTTCCCTGCTCATGTCAGAGCCAGCAAACACCCAGCTTCTTCTCGGAGGCAGCACCAGCGCAGTACACCTTGCTGGATTGACCATGTCCTCTCTGATTGCTGCTTTGTCTTCTGATGTAGGGGACGACGTTGAGACTCTGGTCCCAGGGCAGTTCATCGACGAGACGGGAAGCGAGCTGGGCAGCGCCTTCACTGTCCAGACCGTCACCCAGACCGAAGTGGAGCTACCTCTGCCACGCAACGCCACGGAGGAGGAGGCCCGTGGCAGCATCGCCACCCTGGAGCCCATGGAGATCACACCCATCGCCACCGAGCTGTACGAGGGCTTCACCGTCCTGCCCGATCTATTCGCCACTGGTGTCACGATAGAGACAGCTGCCCCAGAGGAGGAGAACGTGACCAGGGGGGATGTCACAGGGGTGTGGGCTGTACCTGAAGAGGTCACCACCATAGCCTTAGGCTATACCCTCACCACTGCCCTCACCACTGAAACGGCAGAGGTGAGCTCGGTGGAAGAGGCCATGGGGGTTACTGCAACACCAGGACTAGAGTCTGCCTCAGCGTTCACAGTGGAAGATCAGCTCGTGCGAGTGACAGCAGTCCCTGGTGTCGATCTCCTCCCCAAGCAGCCCATCTCCCCCACGGGTAAGTCACCAGGACTCCGAGAAGCCTGACGATCAGTTTCTCCTAGAGGAGTAACTATTACTCTCCTAGAGTAACCATTCAGCTGAAAACAGTGTGAGCTTCTGCCATCGCAGTAGGCATCCAGGTCCCTGGAGGTGTGCAGGCGTGTTTGGGGTCAGGGACAGGCAGAGTGCCTCCTCCACTACAGTAGGACAGGAGAGGTGAGGAAGAGGCTGTGGGCCACGCAATTGTGTGCTGAAAAGGACTCAGCTGGCTGATGCTTGGGGCTGCCGTGGTCACACTCTGCACTCCCATGTGCATCTGGGTCCAGGGAAGGGGAATGTCAATGTAGGAAGATCCTAGAGGAGGGCTAAAGAGATCCCCTGAACATCACCCTCGATGACAGCGGAGCTCAATGAATGAGTCGTCTCCATCAAAGTGGGTTTGACAGGCACTGGTCCTTGCACTGTCACTGGGAAGACCCTTTCTAGCCACGCATCTTGGTGGAGGGGAGTTCCTGTATCTGCTGTCTCACCATGGCTTCTCTTCCCCCAGGTGTGGTGTTTCACTACCGTGATGCCACCAGCAGATATGCCTTCTCCTTCGTCCAAGCCCAGAAGGCCTGCCTAGAGAACAACGCAGTTATCGCCACTCCCGAACAGCTCCAGGCTGCCTACGAGGCTGGCTTTGACCAGTGTGATGCTGGCTGGCTGCGGGACCAGACAGTCAGGTAAAACTATATTGACATGAGGAAGACACCTCTCAAAATGACTATTCAGCAACAAAATTGAGGCTTTACTCTGGTCTGTCCTGCTGCTCTACTCATCAGCATCTAAAGCTTTCCTGACCTCAGGTTGTCTCCAGGCCATGGTATCTAGTGGCCAATAGACCTATTCTTCTCAACCTGTCCTATCTCTTTCCTAACCCATGCATATATCCTGCAGTGGTGAGCTCCACAGTGTACTGACATGTAGGAAAAGTGGAGGAAAACTTGTAGTCGTTGCCCCAAGTTGTAAGTGCAGATTAAACTTGTTTCCAAGCCACACTGGGGTCTTTGAGCACCTCTGACAGTGAAGTGTTTGTCTCCTGCTTCCAAGTACATCAAGGTTCTTCAGTCCTGGGTACATAGGGCTGACCTTGGGTTACCACTTCTCTTCCTCTTTTGATAGGTATCCCATTGTTAATCCCCGAAGTAACTGTGTAGGAGACAAAGAGAGCTCTCCGGGTGTGCGGTCGTACGGCATGCGCCCAGCCTCGGAGACCTACGATGTGTACTGCTACATTGACAGGCTCAAGGGTACGTTCTCCCCCTTCCTCTGGGCATGGCTGTGGAGCAAAGACATGCTTCACACCTCCACGTCTGCATGTGCATGGGTGGGGTGCAGGGACTCACGCCTGTTTTCTCTCCCATCCCTCAGGTGAGGTGTTCTTCGCAACCCAGCCAGAGCAGTTCACCTTCTCAGAAGCTCAGCAGTACTGTGAGAGCCAAAACGCCACACTGGCCTCTGTTGGCCAACTCCATGCCGCCTGGAAGCAGGGCTTGGACAGATGCTATGCTGGCTGGTTAGCTGACGGCAGCCTCCGCTATCCCATCGTGAGCCCCCGTCCCGCCTGCGGGGGGGACGCGCCTGGCGTGAGAACCGTCTACCAGCACTACAACCAGACGGGCTTTCCTGACCCGCTGTCCCGGCACCACGCCTTCTGCTTCAGAGGTACCCTCCCACCCTTTGTGGGGCGTGTAGACCGGTCTCCTCGGGGAAAGGGTTTTCACGAGGGAGGTTGGGCACATCGGGGTGCCAGTTTGGGCAGAGCACTTCACCGGCATCTTGGACTGTGAATTTTTGGGAACTTCCTCCAATACCTTTTTGTTCCAGCTCTGCCACCTGCGGAGGAGGAGGGGGTCACCTCGTTCTTTGAAGAAGATGTGCTGGCAACCCAAGTGATCCCTGGAGTGGAGGGAGTACCCTCCGGGGAGGAGGCGACCGTGGAGACGGAGTTTGCCACTCAACCTGAGAATCAGACAGCCTGGGGGACAGAGGTCTTTCCAACCGATGTATCAGTGCTCTCAGGTGGGTCAGAGTTTCCCTGTCTCCTGGGTCACACTTGGCTGGTGTTGTAGGGTTGGGACCCTCCCAAAATAAATGGGTTGTGTCTTTGCTGAAGGAGACTCCCTCTAAATCCAGACAATTATCACCGTATTAGCAAAGTCTGAGGCTGTGCCCACAGGTACCACAGGAAGAGCAGCTACACATGTATATTACTGAACTTTTGCCTAGGACTGAACTAAATGACCAGCCATCCTGCCATGCTGCAGACCAGCACACACAGCATTGCCAGAGCACCTTACAAAATATGTTGTTGTGTATCCAGGATGGGGAAGGCAGGCTAGAAACAGATCTCAGACTATGCCTTCCAGGGAGGACAGAGCTGCAGTGTGGTCAGAGCAGCACCAAACTTTCTCTCTTCTACGTGTTATCTCAGAGGAAGCAATACCTTGATTTTGGCACCTGGGAATTGGTGTCACTGTTGCCATCGTCCCATGTCAGAAGATTATACATTCTGTCAGTTTCCCAGAGATATATAATTTACAGTTGTTTAAGATATAATGGTCATTAAAAAATATGAAGGGACCAAATGATTTCTGCAAGCACTTTGTGCCTTTATCCCAAAGGTATCATTCTGGAGGTAAAGTCAATCAGGAAATTGTTAATAGCTTCTTTAAAACAATTTTGTAAATAATTTTCCTCTCTCTCTCTCTTTGTTCACCCTTTCTTTTTCAGTGAGTCCATCTGCTTTTCCTCCAGCTACTGTAATACCAGAGGAAACAAGTACCGATGCTTCCATCAGCGAAGTGTCAGGGGAGGTGACTGAGTCTGGAGAACATCAAGTCAGTGGTGAATCTTCAGCATCCGGGTGGATATCTGGAGTCACAGATACAAGTGGAGAACCGACTTCTGGAGTTTTTGAACTTAGTGGAGAACACTCAGGGATCGGAGAAAGTGGATTACCATCGGTAGACCTGCATACCAGTGGCTTTCTACCTGGAGAAAGTGGGCTACCTTCAGGGGACCTGAGTGGGTTGCCTTCTGGCACTGTTGACATCAGTGGCTTACCTTCTGCAGAGGAAGACGTATCGGTGTCTACTTCAAGGATACCGGAAATTAGTGGGATGCCATCTGGAGTGGAAAGCAGTGGGCTGCCTTCTGGATTTAGTGGAGAAATCTCTGGCACTGAGCTAGTCAGTGGCGTGTCGTCTGGAGAGGAAAGTGGACTCACCTCTGGTTTTCCTACCGTCTCTCTTGTGGATACCACGTTGGTGGAAGTTGTCACAACAGCGCCAGAACGGCGAGAGGAGGGAAAAGGATCCATCGGAGTCAGCGGTGAAGGAGATCTGTCAGGGTTCCCATCCACTGAGTGGGACACCAGTGGCAGAGCCCAAGGGTTACCCTCAGGAGCCGAGCTCAGCGGGGAGCCTTCTGGAGTGCCGGAGCTCAGCGGGGAGCCCTCTGGAGAGCCTCAGCTCAGTGGGGAGCCTTCTGGGGTGAAGGAGCTCAGTGGGGAGCCCTCCGGAGAGCCTCAGCTCAGCGGGGAGCCTTCTGGGGTGAAGGAGCTCAGCGGGGAGCCCTCTGGAGAGCCTCAGCTCAGCGGGGAGCCTTCTGGGGTGCCGGAGCTCAGCGGGGAGCCCTCCGGAGAGCCTCAGCTCAGTGGGGAGCCTTCTGGGGTGCCGGAGGTCAGCGGGGAGCCCTCTGGAGAGCCTCAGCTCAGCGGGGAGCCTTCTGGGGTGCCTGAGCTCAGTGGGGGGCCCTCTGGAGAGCCTGAGCTCAGCGGGGAGCCTTCTGGGGTGCCCGAGCTCAGCGGAGAGCCCTCCAGAGGGCCTGAGCACAGTGGGTTGCCCTCAGGACTGGATGTCAGCGGAGAACCATCTGGAACACATGAGGTCAGTGGCCTGGTGGACCTAAGTGGCCTTCCTTCTGGTATCGATGGAAGCGGTGAGGCCTCGGGCATTACCTTTGTAGATGCCAGTTTCGAGGAAGTGACAACAACCCCCTCAATTACGGGAGCAGAAGCGAAAGAGATTTTGGAAATCAGTGGATTGCCTTCAGGAGGTGAAGACTCATCAGGCATGGTGTCTGGGAGTTTAGACATCAGTGGTGAGCCTTCTGGGCATGTAGACTTTGGTGGGAGTGTTTCTGGAGTGCTCGAGATGAGCGGACACCCGAGTGGAGTGATTGACAGCAGTGGAGAAGTCTCTGGAGATTATGTCACCAGTGGCCTACCGTCTGGAGAGGAAAGTGGACTCACCTCTGGCTTTCCCACAGTCTCTCTTGTGGATACCACTTTGGTAGAAGTTGTAACACAGACGTCAGTTGCACAAGAGGTGGGAGAAGGGCCATCCGGGATGATAGAAATCAGTGGATTTCCTTCTGGAGACAGAGGACTATCCGGAGAAGGGTCTGGAGCTGTGGAGACTAGTGGGTTTCCTTCAGCGACAGGAGACTTCAGTGGAGAGCCATCCGGGATCCCGTACGTCAGTGGAGACATTTCTGGAGCCCCAGATCTAAGTGGACAATCTTCAGCAGTGACTGATATTAGTGGGGAGGCCTCAGGGCTTCCAGAAGTCACTTTAGTCACTTCTGATTTAGTAGAAGTTGTGACAAGACCAACAGTATCACAGGAACTGGGTGGGGAAACAGCTGTCACATTTCCCTACGGTTTTGGGCCAAGTGGTGAGGCCTCTTCATCTGGTGAACTAAGTGGGGAAACATCTGCATTGCCAGAAAGTGGTATAGAAACATCAACAGCTTATGAAATCAGTGGTGAAACATCTGCATTTCCTGAAACTAGTATAGAAACATCCACAATTCAAGAAATCAGTGGGGAAACATCTGCATTTCCTGAAGCTAGTGTAGAAACATCCACAGTTCATGAAATCAGTGGGGAGACATCTGCATTTCCTGAATTTAGCATAGAAACATCAACAATTCAAGAAATCAGTGGAGAAACATCTGCATTTCCTGAACTTAGCATACAAACATCCACAAGTCAAGAAGCCAGGGGTGAAACATCTGGCTATCCTGAAATTAGCATAGAAACATCCACAATTCAAGAATTAAGTGGGGAAACCTCTGCATTTCCTGAAAGTAGCACAGAAACGTCCACAATACAAGAAATCAGTGGGGAAACATCTGCATTTCCTGAAATCACAATAGAAACATCCACCATTCAAGACATCAGTGGGGAAACATCTGCATTTCCTGAAATCAAAATGGAAACATTCACAAGTCAGGAGGCCAGGGGTGAAACATCTGGCTATCCTGAAATTAGCATAGAAACATCCACAGTCCATGAAACCAGTGGAGAAACATCTGCCTTTCCTGAAATCAGCATAGAAACTTCAACAGTCCACGAAATCAGTGGAGAAACATCTGCCTTTCCTGAAATTAGCATAGAAACTTCCACAGTCCATGAAATTAGTGGGGAAAGTTCTGCATTTCCTGAAATTAGAATAGAAACATCCACAAATCAAGAAGCCAGGGGTGAAACATCTGGCTATCCTGAAATTAGCATAGAAACATCCACAGTCCACGAAACCAGTGGGGAAGCATCTGCATTTCCTGAAATCAGCATAGAAACTTCGACGGTCCATGAAATCAGTGGGGAAACGTCTGCCTTTCCTGAAATTAGCATAGAAACTTCGACGGTCCACGAAATCAGTGGGGAAACGTCTGCCTTTCCTGAAATTAGCATAGAAACTTCGACGGTCCACGAAATCAGTGGGGAAACATCTGCATTTCCTGAAATTAGCATAGAAACTTCGACAGTCCACGAAATCAGTGGGGAAACATCTGCATTTCCTGAAATTAGAATAGAAACATCCACAAGTCAAGAAGCCCGGGGTGAAACATCTGCCTTTCCTGAGATTAGCATAGAAACATCTACAGTCCACGAAATCAGTGGGGAAGCATCTGCATTCCCTGAGATTAGCACAGAAACACTAACAAGTCAAGAAGCCAGGGGTGAAACATCTGCCTATCCCGAAATTAGCATAGAAACATCCACAGTTCAAGAATTAAGTGGGGAAACTTCTGCATTTCCTGAAATTAGAATAGAAACATCCACAAGTCAAGAAGCCCGGGGTGAAACATCTGCATTTCCTGAGATTAGCATAGAAACATCCTCAGTCCATGAAACCAGTGTAGAAGCATCTGCATTGCCTGCTGTTAATATTGAAACAGCTGCCACATCTTTGGCCAGTGGTGAGCCCTCTGGTGCTCCAGAGGAGAAGGAAGTTCCTGACGCAACATCTGGAGCTGTGACTCACTCGATCGCAGGCATTTCAGGGGAAACCTCTGTCCCAGACGTTGTAATTAGTACCAGTACGCCAGATGTTGAACCAACACAGGGACCCAGGAACCATGAAGAGGCTCAGCTCGAAATAGAGCCCTCCCCTCCCGCAGTGTCAGGACAAGAGACAGAGACAGCTGTTGTTCTAGACAATCCCCATCTGCTGGCCACCGCTACCGCTGCCCTGCCCCAAGTCTCACAAGAAGCAATAGACGCACTAGGACCCACTACAGAAGGTACTGTGTCTTCTCATACGGCAGGGAACACGCTATGGAGGGGAAGGGAGGGAGGAGGCATAGCTGTCACATTTTGCTTCTTCTACAGCAGAGAACATTAACATGGAAGCAGGCTTGAGCGAAATATTACTGTGGTGGGAAGCCATAAACATGTGGGGTTTTCCACAGGTTGTGTTCCATAGCTTCTGTCTTAACAAATGACAGTCTGTGTTTGGGCAGGTAATGCAATTATCCAGCCAGCCTAACCACATCCCCAGAAGCCTCCTGGACCTTCCTCCTGCCTGCCCACAGCAATTACATGTCCCTGGGAAGAGCAGCAGAGGACCAGTTCAAGGGAAGTGCCAGGAGATGCATGTCTGGCCTTCCCCCACTGCACCATAGCAGTAGGCATCGTTCACTCCTCTGAACTGCTGTTCCTGGTGGACACGGCTGCACCCCAGCCGTGATGAGCAGCCTGGTGGAGCTGGCACCTGCCAGGAACATGGTGGGGCCATCGTTTCCTTGTGCCCCCCAGGGTACCCGAGTGATCGCTGCGACGTAGGTGAGCTCTCCCCTCTGTGTGGCCGGAGGTGGGGGCTCGGAAAAGAGTATTCTGTGAATGGTCATTGAGAGACGCTGTGGCCAGGCTCCTGAGTGTGACATAGCTGGGGAAGGCACTAGGGCATTCACCCCCCTCTGAAATTGCTCTTAGCCATTGCTATAATCTAGAGAAAACAACAATTTTTTCTTCTCATGTGGAAACAAGAGCAAAGACGGCTCCACCCGCCAGAGACTTCCACCCTGGCTAGTGGATGCAGCTGAGAAGTTGCATAAGACAGGCTGCAAGTCTCTGTCCCGTTTTGTTTCTCTTTCTGTGATGTGTTGACTTGCTGCCTGTATCCCCGAGTGTTTCATAGCACTTGCTCTGGAGTGGGAGGCTGGCCATCAGCAGCTTTGCAGTGCCGAGGGGTAAGAGGCAAAGCAAGCCAGCTGGGGACAAAAATCTCTGATCTCAGCATCATCTGTGCTGAGTGCAATGTTTGCATTGGGCAGACTGCTCCAGTCCCTTTGGCACAGAGTGTGGGTGCCCTCTGGTCTGTGTCTTATGCTGCTCTCTGCAGCTAGAATGGGCTAAATGTGTGAGACGATGCTCAGAGCATTGCTACCTTTTGTCAGCTTTGCTGATAAGTGCCCTTCTTTCCACCCTGCCCCTTTTTTGGTGTTTTAGCACTCTGCCTTTGGTAGGACCCCTTGCTGCCAAGTATAAACATACAATATTTAAATCTGAGTAACCATTTATGGTGAAAACACTCTGCTAGCTTTCTGACGAGCATCCCTCAAGCAGTGTTCACGTGCCGTGGAGGCATTAGGATACTGCAATGAGAAGAAAATGAGATGGGATGTTGTTGTGCTTGCTGGTGGCTGCTTCTTGGCCAAGGGAGGAGCCCAGTCCCAGTAACACAGGATGTCCCGCGACATCCCTGGCCACGGCTTGGTTTCACTTTGCTGGCTCCTGGGGACAGGCCCTGTTTCAAAACCATCAGTGCTTGTGCTATTGTATGAAGGTCCTACATATGCTCAGTTCTCAATGGGCCACACGTTCATGTAGGACATGTCGCTTAAGTATGGTACAAAATGTATGTGCGAAGAGATTTGCTCAGTTCCTTCTAGCAAAAGTGATATTAATTCCACCCCGTTCCCACATTGCCTCCTGAACTGCTTCTTTTTGGTTAATTTACCCCATTCAGCATAGGTAGCTCTGGACTCAGTAAGGATCTGTAAGTGCAGGGCTTTGTGAAGCTCAGCCTGGTTTCTAACATAATTTCCATCCCCAAAGTGTTTTGAATGAGTCACTGCATTTCCCTCTGCGTCACTTCTCTCCCTCGGGGAAAACAGGTAATCACAAACCTTTGTTCAGTCCTGCTCATAACACATTTGAGGTCCTGTCTGTCTCTGCTGAGCAGCTGCACAGCGGATGCTGCAGGATTGGGTGAAGGCAAGTCAGCGGAGTTGTTCCTGCAGCACTGGTGCAGCCTGGCACAGTGTCCAGGGCTTGGCAGGGTGCTGCAGGAGTTACACACCCAAAAGCCCTCCTTGCATACCTAATGGACTCTGCTTTTGGGCCATGCCCCGCTGCCACATCCAAGCCTGGAGACAAAAACAAGCCAGCAAAGGCAGGGTTGAGGGTAAGGAAGAAAAAGAGCCAGTGAGGCTCAGTAAAAAAAAAAAAAAAAAAAAAATATTGGCCCCAAAGTATGGTTTTATTTCACTGCTTTTTCTTTTTATAAATTACCCACAAGGCAACTGCCAGATTCTTTGGAGCATTTGTCAGCCAACAGTCTTGTGAAGTATTTTGAAAGAAAACCATGTGTTCAGCAGCCCATGTGTGAAGAATCTTGAAAAATGTTCTGAAATTGGAACATGTTGTGTATTTGCAAGTCACAGAGATGACGATGTAGCAGCTGGGGTTTCTTAGCAGGTGACAGGGAGAGGTAAGCGACGACTGCATGAAGTTTAATTGTAGACTCTTTATAAACTAGAGATGGGCTTGGGTACACGCCCATGGCTGGTGGTCCTACCAGGGAAGATATTCTAGGGTAAAACTTCTCTTTTTATTGGTAAGTTTCTTTACTACAGTGTCCCTATAGGGTTAAATGCAGTCCTGGTCAGGGTCTG
The DNA here is from genome assembly GCF_035582795.1 of Mycteria americana. Lineage (NCBI taxonomy): Eukaryota > Metazoa > Chordata > Aves > Ciconiiformes > Ciconiidae > Mycteria > Mycteria americana. The sequence continues at coordinate 62,099,110 of NC_134370.1, read as the reverse complement.
AAGGAAGCTTATCTAGGTAGCAACAAAGTGTATTGACTATGAACTTGCAACACCCCTGCAACAAGGCGAACTTCTCCTAGAGAATTAGAGCAAAGTGATGACAAAAGAAGAAAAAAAAAAAGGAAAAAGAATCACAGATTTCCTTTTTCAGGTCGTTACTCTTTACAGTGCTCTGGGGATTGTGACCATGGAAAGTCTACAAGGCAGAACTATAGGCTGGAACCCAAAATGCTATTTCCCATGTTGTGGCTGCCTTTTTACCTGAAGCTTCCCAGTCTTGAAATTTAGCTCTTGCAAAAAGATCAGTTCTAACATCTGTGCCTTGTACTGTGCTCAGAGTTTCTAGGATGTAATGGATGCCCGTTAAGTGCAATTAATTTTGACTAACATTAAAGCACTGGTGAAACTAGTTCAGCTTACAGAAGGCGCTTAGAGTGAGGAGCAGGGAGGCATGCGGCTGTCGCCCTCTTGTCCTGTCGTTGAAGGGTTCCAGTTAGATCCAGCAGTCTTTTTAGTGGGATGATTTAAGAAGAATGATATTTTTCTGCTCTCGTGTAGCCTCTAGTTCTCTCTAAAAGCCAGAGCCAGAAGCACAAGAAGACCAAAGACTAACGCTTGGAGTGCCAATATTTTTTAATATTTAACCAAATTGAAGGCTACGCATGCACATGACTACGTCAGCAGTTTGATTCCTCCACAAGGACAGGAACCCCACAAGCTTGAAGAATTGTCCATAGGCTTGGCTGCTTCATCCAGAGTTTTGCCAACTCAGCGAGTCTTTTTGCTTCTGGTAACATTTGAAGACAAATAATTATTAGCTGAAAAAAGCATGCTGGCACTTCAGTGAAAGGCTGTGGTTTGGAGCACTCTGACCAGTCAATTACTTAAAAACTTCACTCAAGTTGGGGGAAAAAAAGAGAAATGTGCTGATATGGCAGCTATTTATGTTAAGCTTTGCTTGTCTCTGGTGAAACAAGTTCATGAAGTCTGCTGCCTATGGCCCTGACACAGCTGAACGTTAGAATCCAAATGAGGAAAGGTCTTGATGGGCTTTCCTCATTCTTCACAACCTGGAAGTCCAAGGGATAGAGTTTTGTTGGTCCAGAGAAGATCAACCCAGAAGAAAAAAGTCTAGAAAACATTTACCTAATGTTTCACATTTACATAATGTTTCACCTAATGTGGAATGAAGAGTATGCTTTCAAGAAGGAGATGAAGGTACCAGTCCTGTCTGAGAGACAAGCAAAAGCACAGACCATTGGTGGCTGACCAGATGATTCGATGTCTCCTGGATATACTGTCTGTTTTGCATAAGAAGTTTATTAGCTTAATTAAAATCTTTCTCTGAAGAGGCAACCTACAGTCCTGGACTAGTGTTATATACATGTCAGTTTACTTCTGTACATAATATTTTGGAGGCAGAGATGTCCAAATTTCCTGAGCTCTCCTTCCATGAGAGTGTTAGACAAATCAAAGGTCCCAGCAGATCAACAGTTTCTCCTGGAAACTTGCTGTTCTCTAGATGAATATAGCTTTTTAAGGCTGTAGCAATATCTGCCCCTTCTGCTGCATGGAGGCTTTGGTTTAATTATTGTAGTTAATTATTTTAATGACTTAATTGCTCATCATAAGTCATTAGCTGGCTATGTGATGTTTGATGCTAGCATTTTACTTAAAATGTGAGAGAAGTGTTTTCCCCAACTCCTCCTATTCTTTTCTTGTAGAAGTCACCTTACAATTGCTCCAATGTTTTTCTTTGCTGTTCGAGCTATCAGATCAGTAGTTCAAACTTCTCCGGAGTCTCTAAAAAGCAAATTTAATTTGTACCTGGATTTTTTTTTTCCTCAGTCTCTAGAAGATCATTATCTAGCTGGTCTCAGACTCCCTGTTTGGATAATTGCACTTACAAGGAGGCCTCTAAAGAAAGGGCGAGGGGCACAACAGGGACTGTTGGACATCCTGAAAATGCCTTGCCTTTCTGTCTTACCTTTTCCTCTCTGCAGAGCAAAACCAGGAGTTTAAATCCTAAAGTATATTTCTAAACCGGTTACTCACAGCTTCAGGAAAATGATACAGTTTGTTCAGGGTTTGGGTGATAGCATCCTCTCTGTTCACAAGCTGCTTCTCTTTAGTAGCTGTTTTAAGCACAAAGCTGACCTTGTTTAACAGATATTCTTGCTCATCTTCCATACAGACTGCCATTGAGAGAAATGCACAGACTGTATTGTTTTAAAACGTGTTAGCACTGTTTCTCGTATTGTCTTCTTAGGTTGGGATGAAGGATTTTTAAAGCATTTCCTTCTCACCACTGACACTGCGTGTTCACTTTTGCATGCCATTTGCCTTCTGAGCAAAACCAAGACCAATCTATTTCTCTTTCATTTCTAAAGGATTTCTCTTTCCAATTTCCATGATCTAGTACAGCAAATTGTTTTCAAAGGCATTGGGAGAATACTCACTTATGATGTGTTTAGCTGCACCAAAAGAAAATAGTTCTGACTAAATATAGTATATATCTGGCAATGTAAAAGAAATCTTAGGAAGAAAATGGTGAAACAAATTCAAAGTTTGTGTTGTAGCTGTGTAACTCCTCTTGCTTTCTCCAGCCAACAGTTTACATCTTCCATATGCAAGACCCTGTTTACATTGGATATTTTGTTTTAATTGTTTTGTTTTTTAAAAAAAAATCTAGAAATTAGGCCTTGGGTCCTGTTAATAGCAAAAAATAGAAACTGTTTGACAATAGATTTGAATAAGCTTTTGCAACTTCTGGGCGATATTAACTGCAGTATGAATTGTCTTCTAAAGAGCTGCTAATTTTGCATTATCCTCAAGAAGTGAGTTAATAATACGCTCTAAATGGGCTTCCTATTCTTGGCACTGCAAGGCATTTTCTCCCCTGCCTTTGTTTTAGAGCTGAAGCTCTTGAAAGTAAGGGCAAGGGCTGCCTCTGTTCCGCATCCCATGCCGCATCACTTGTCCTTTGTTAGTGCTGCGTAACAATAGCAGTAGTCTTGTCTTCTTGTCGGTTGATAAGCGCTTGAGCCCCATCTCAAAGCAGAGCTGACTTTTTGAATGACTGCTCACCCAAGCAAATAAATAGCTCACATCTGCCTGAGATCCTTGGATGTCAAGGTACCTGGCAGCCGGTGCTGTGGAAGTGGGGGCTCGCTTTGTGCTGAGCGGAGCTGGCACACCTAGCGTGCCGCAGGCTTTTTAGCTGGCTGAAGAGGTGTACGGTGATTTACTAACCTCATCTAGCTCTAAACTCTGTGGAAGTGGACACATTTATGGTATATAAAAGGTTATGAAGAAAATAGCCAAGCATTGTGTGTTAGGTGGGATTTTTTTTTTACTGGAGTTCTCACCTCCTGTAAATCCTGTGGCTTTGATGCAGTATCCTAAAAACACCCACAAACTGGCTTGCCAAGGTTTCCAGAGACAACATCACTGCCAATTTTACCATTTAGAACTCACTTTTCGAAAAGACCTCCAAGACCTAGATTTTCGGGGAGGACCAGAACCAGCAGCACTTCTCCAACCCAGCTGGTATGTTTGAGTTCCCTGATACCAGCTTGTTGAGGTGATTCTACATCCAGATGGAGATAGGGTCACTGCCCCAACAGCCCAATGGGCTGAAGGGGGAGTTTGGTATTTATGATCATGATGTGCTTAAAATGTCTTCTCTCCAGCCATTTGCAGCACACTTCTGGGGGAAAAAAAAAACCCCTCTCTGTGTCTCACTTGTATTTGTTGTCTGTTTTTCCAATACTACCTACAAGTACACACCCTTTCTCTATGTATCATATATAAAAATATATATGTATATGTATGGAGAGATATATAACATATATATTATATGCAGATATTTGTTTTTACAGCATATATAATATGTGCAATCATATTATATACAATACCTGTAAAAGGAAATTCTGTTCCAGTGTTATTTCCCAGATGGAAATTTGTGGCAATGAATTTGCACGTGTGTGCCTGCTCCCTCCTCCTCCAAGACCAGGGATGGCAACTCACAGTGGGTCTCCTGTGTCTCAGAAGAGATCTTGGATGTGCCAAGTTTTAGTCCACGTGGCCGAAGACGGCTGAAGACTCATTATTCATTATTAAACATTCTACTTCAGCTCTTGTATGTGCTTTGTTCCCACTTCTGCAGCGTGCTTTCCACTTCATGGAGCCTAACGGACAAAGGAGAGCCTTTCCTTACTTGTTCAGCTGGAGCCCACTGGAATCAACACCAACTTCTGCTGCCACTGCTGTTGGGAAGCCCAAGGGGCTTCTAGAGTTGTAATCATCCCTTAGGATACCTCGTTTTCCTTTATGGTCTCTATCTTCTAGGAACTCCAAGTGTGACTAATAAGCAATAGCCAGCCAAGTTCAACTCTTGCTTTCTGTTAGGCCCATGACCCCCATTTTGTTCTGGAAAGTATTTATTAGTGTCATGGAAATAGGATCTTCAATTCTCTTCATGTTGCAGCAAACAAAGAAATCCAGAAAGCATTCATGAGTATTTAGAAGGGCAATTCAGAGGAAAAAAAATCCTTCTATCAGTGAAGAACTAACTGCAAAACTGGTGTAAGGGGTTCATCAGCCATCTGAGGAATAATTGCATTGCTCACAGTGATACAGCCTAGAATAAAGATGACAACCTTCATGCTCCAAAGCACGAACCAATTTACCATCCAAGGTCAGGAAGAACTTCTTCCATCTTTTAGGCACGTTACAGAGCATGTCAACTTTTAGTTGACATATCAGAGGTTGGCCACTGAGCAACTAGACAGCCACATGCGGTAAAACATGCATCTGCTCTCATATGTCTGGGGGCACTGAGCAGCTGGGCCAGAGTTCTGCAGGGAGACAGTGTCCGACCGAATAAACCCCAATCAGAAGACGAGCACAGACCTTGAGGAGTCCCTGATCTGCTCTGGTATTTCCATAGCCAGCATGTTTATCATCTTTGAATGTTTCCTCACTAACCCCTCTCATCCACAAGAAGAGCATGGAGTGTTATTCAACACTTTTAAAGCCTTACATTTCTTCTGAGCATGAAAGAGAGAGACATCTCGCATGAGGATCTAACCAGTCATCATTTAACCTAACCTGCATGGATGTGCTCCCACTTTCTTCCCTAGTCTTCTTCCTTCTTTCTTGAGTTGAACATCCCTGAAATCTTTCCATTCTGAATGATGTTTCTTCTGATTCTGAAGCTCAATAAGTAGTATTAAGGCTCAGTCTGGAGAGATACTGGGAGAAGAGCTTTTACTTGCAGCACAAGCTAGATTTTACAATATATAGATACAAACTGGCTACCAGGGGCCTTCTTTAGAGCATCCATGCTTCCTTCCTCCTGCCCCAAGATGACAGGGAATGAAAGTGCTACCCAGGCTTGTGCTAATTAGCAAATGAGAAACATTGGAGAGTTGGGGGACAAATTCTTCCCATATCAACTTCTCTTTTCACCTCCAGAAAAGCAGAAAGAATCTAAGGGCTGTTCTAGGTGGGAAACTAAGAGTAGTTTCCTCCACCAAGAAGGAATCCACAGCTGGAAAAGATGTACAGCTTCTTCCAGCCTCATCACAAGCAAGAGAGATCATAGTGGGGACAGCTCTGGAGAAAATGGCACTGCACTCCAGTATTCTTCACCAAGAAAGAGGCAGCCATAGCCAGGCCTAAGATCCTCAAAGGGAAAAGGTTGAGGGTCACTGAACCACCTTTGGACCCACTTCTTTTCTTCCTTGCACTTTCTTCATCTTCACTGAGAAGATTTCTTGCCCTGGAACTTCATCTAAATTATGGTTAGGAAGAAACTAGTAGCAAGCACTGGACCCAGGAAGGCTGGTTAGGAGATAGGAATCTCTTTCAGGATGTTTCCATCACTTATGAGAATTCCACATTCTTCCTCGTAGGCACATAGCTGGTGGAGACACAGACACAAGTTTGCGTGTTTGATCCATTAGGCAGAGGCAGTGGACAAGGAAGAGTTACCACAGCTGTCAAGGACACCAAGTGCTGTGTGCTGGATACCTCTTGCTGAGCTTGTCCTGATATCTTCAGAGTGGTGTTCAACCACCAAGTGACAGAAAACCAACGTCTTCCTTGTAGGGTGGGTTGGGTCTCTTGCCTTCATTCTTCCAGCAGCAGCAGTGGCAGTATGTTTTAAAATAAGACTCTAGCATCTCCCAGGTTCCCCCAAAACAACTGATATTCCCTCCTAAACAAGCAAGGAAACAAGTTCTCCTGTTGGTGGAGTTGTCTGCCCCGAGCCCTAATGGAAGCCCTTGATTTCTTGCAGACACTGATGAGTGCCACTCAAGCCCCTGTCTGAATGGAGCTACCTGCGTTGATGGCATCGACTCTTTCAAATGCTTATGCCTTCCCAGCTACGGAGGGGACCTGTGTGAGATCGGTACGGCCTACCTGGCTTCAGCTAATCTTACTAACTGCTGCACTACCTCATTCCCACCCTACCCCCAAAAAAGCTGTTCCCAAGTGCTTCCATCAGTCCTGCCCTCATCTCAGTGAGCTAACCTCTAACAGCAGCTTAAAATACAGTAGGGAAAAGCTTTGAGACTTTTGCTTATGTATTTTGCTTGCTTTGTTCATCACAGCGCCGGGTCCTCTGAGATTCCTAAGCAGGAGCTTCTGGTGTCTTCTTCAGCTTTCTCTTTTTAAAGTTTCTCTTGTGAAGCTCCATACAGATTGTAACGGTGTTGATCACAGAAGTCGCTGTCTCTTTGGGTCAAGGGTCTTTCTGTTCATCTGTAACAGTAGGGAAACATCTGAGTACATCTTCGCCCCAGGCAAACTTTCTCTGCTAGACTGGAATTTCATGGAAGGATGCTCCAACTGAGCCATGCAAAATGATTGTGTTTCTCTCTGTGAAGATGCAGCTGAGAGAAGCCTCGTTCACTCCAGGAATCTCCACCAATTTGACACAGTATGACATTTTTGTCATCTCTTCAACGTGGCTTCCTGTGGCAAAAGCAGCAGGGAATGAATATCTTTGAGAAAATGTGAAGTGACCTATTTTTCCATCAAAATTAGGTACTCTGACCTGCACTAATACTTCTTTTTGTTTCTACAAGGAAAGAAAAAAAGGGTTGGTTTTTTTCTTAAAACTGATGAAAGTCCAAACTTTTATCAGCTTAGCCGAGGGGAAGCTCTCCTGCCTTGCTCAAACAAAAGAGGAAAAAGGTTGCAGTGTCTTCTTCACCTTGGCACGAGTAATGATGGTATATATTGGATTTTCTCCTCCCCTTCCTCTGCATCTCTCTTTCTGCTTCCAATATGATCCTATGGAGTAGACCATAAGAAGGCAGCTCAGGATCATTGGACTGTCTGTCTTAGCATCACTTTCCTAATGCAACCTAATCAGCCTCTGATTTCCCCATCCCTGCTACCTGTTGTTGAAGATCCCTGTAATAGAACAAGAGACTTTCTACCCTGCAGCCACTTAGAACCTTGTTTGTTCCAACCCAGACTTAATTTCCTCTCTTCTATGATTTATGGGCTGTGATGCCTGGGGGCCATAGCCTAGGAGATGCAAGAGGAAGCCAGTGCCCCGAATTCGTGGTGAATGTAAATCTTCATTATTCCCATGAGGAAACCTTCCATTCTATAACATCTATTGGTCTCCCAGAACAGCAGGACACCGTAGGTGAGCTCTGCCGTCTGCGCACACAGCCCGTCCTTCTTGTCACCACAACAGTGTCCCTACCAGGGAACAAGCTTTTCCTCATTCTTTCCCAAGATGATTGCTGTCATATTTCTCCATAAGTAACAGCTATGTAGGAAAGAATGGCCTTTCTCCTAGGAAATGTCCTGCTGAGGTTCTGTGCCATGTGCTGTCCCATCCCCAGGCTGTGATGACAAAGGGTGGCATTCAAACTGCTGGAAAAAAGACTTAAATCTCAAAAGAAAGAGCATGTTCTCTGCTCACCTTGTGCAAGCAATCTGCCTGCAAAGACCAAGAATCCTTAGAGCTTCAGCTACTTCCAGATAATCCATTTGATCTGTTGAAGAAGGCAGAAAATGTTTTTAATGCCTCAACTAACTACCAACCCTTCCAACATCTCAAGCATCTGCAATCTCCAGCTGGAAGAACACCAGAAGGGTGGGTTAGGAGGAATTAGTGTGATTGAAGGTGACAAGTGCTTTGACCTACCAAGTTTAACAACAGAAGAAAGAAACTGAGTACATAAAACCTTACTGGAAAGGGAGAGAGGCATGAGGACTCATTAAAGCCCAGCACTCCAAGAGCAGCAAGTGCCTGAGAAAGGATGGTAGATCGGGCATCTGAAAGGCTGAGATAAAACACATTTCATTTTCTGTTTCCTTCGGTCACATGGAGCAGATGTGTGGTGTTGCATTGCATGGGAGCTGCAGAAGGTCTTTTCTGGTGGTTTCTCCATTCACCTCTGCTCTCCCCTGTCTGTGGTTTTATTTTTTTTCATTAATGGGTCCAACTCTTCAGTTTTTCTCAGGTGGTAAAAGATATTCTGAAAAGTTGAGAAATTTGTTTACTTCTCTAGCAGCTTCCAAGCTTTTCCCTTGAGATTTCATTTTCTCTTTCCACCATGGTAAGTTCCTGCCTCCGTCTCTTTTCTCCCACCTTGGTAGGCTTGCTTCTCCTCTAGAGCTCCAGAACCACACCAAGCGATGTGACCACCCGATCCTGGGCTCTCCTCCTCTCTTTCCTTTTCAACACATACATGTTGATTCTGGGCATCTGGATTCAGGTTTTGGAGTTTCTTTCCAATGCAAGAAAACTCTGCAGGCCAGCATAAGTGGGAAGAGAGGTGTTCTTGCTTGGTCAGTTCCTCAAAAACAGAGTCCAGAAACATGACACAGGGATTGAATTGCTCAGGAATAATTTTGTCTCACTCAAGTTTTCTAGTAGCACTGGTCATGTTACTACAAACATGGGGTTTTCAACACAGGCTCCCCTCTCTGCGTGTGTCTTGGATGCTTTCTGATCATTTTCCCTAGGATTCCCACAGGCAACAGTGTCAGGGTTTGCTTTTTAGTGGACGTGACCATGTGTTGTCCTATGCCACGAGAGCATGAGCTGCTAAGAGGTGAGTTGGAAGGCTTCCAGACCCATGCACCAACTCCTTTTCATCCCTCCTTTGTGTGTTTCAGACCTGGAAAACTGTGAGGAAGGCTGGACCAAGTTCCAGGGCCACTGCTACAGGCACTTTGAAGAGAGGGAGACTTGGATGGATGCAGAGACCAGATGCCGACAACATCAAGCCCACCTGAGCAGTATCATCACCCCAGAGGAGCAAGAATTTGTGAACAGTGAGTGCTGAGGACAGCCTGAGACTGGGCAGGGGTCCATCCATTGGACTCTGAGTCTATGGGCAGATTTATCCAAAATTATGTAAAAAACCACAATTTCCCCCACTAGTGCTCAGATATTTCCTAAAGAGGCCTCACCCTTCCATGGAAGAGGAAGAACCATCCAGCCATGAGACAGAGGAGGGCCCTTTCTTGGCTAGGACAGATTTTTGCTCTTACCACATTGCTGATGTGGCTTGTTCACAAGATGTTCACCTGTTGCAACAAGCATGATGACCCATGCCAGCGTGGGTGGCTCCATGTTGAGTGGGGAGGGAGATGGACAAGCACGATGCAGGGAAAAAAAGGACATCAGGGGCTAGTGACTGAGAAGGAGCCAAATGACCTGAAGGCTCCAGGGCCAGAGACAGCTGAGATGGCAAAGAAACACTTCCAACAAGGTGCAGGAGAACCATGACACAATCTTCTCTCCCACTCTGGCTCTTCCAGGCCACGCACAGGACTACCAGTGGATCGGCCTCAGCGACAGAGCTGTGGAGAACGACTTCCGCTGGTCCGACGGGCACTCCCTGGTGAGCCTGCAGCCTGGGGCGGGCGCTGGCTTTCGGTGGGGGGGAAGAGGTTTCTGTTGGGTGGGAAGAGCCCCGTGAGCTACATGCTGAGTGCTTGGGTTGGGCATTGAGTGGAGGCAGCTCTAGACTTTGTAGGGCTCATGGTTTTTCCAAGCCTCTAGTAAGCTCCTGGGCACCATCGTGATAGAAATAACCGCTGTAGTAGCAGTGCTGGCAACCCGTGGTCTCTGCTGGGGAGATGCATGGGGGAGGCAGCAGCAGGGATGAAGGAGGGAGTAGGAGAGGGGTGGGCTCAGCCTTAGGTGAAGGGCTTTCCTCTCTCGGCAGCAATTTGAGAACTGGCGGCCCAACCAACCCGATAACTTCTTCGCGGCGGGTGAGGACTGTGTTGTGATGATCTGGCACGAGCAAGGCGAATGGAACGACGTCCCCTGCAACTATCACCTCCCTTTCACCTGCAAGAAAGGAACAGGTCAGCACCCTGCGCTGCGCCAGCAAGGATGGGGGACCTCAGGCAGTGGCTGCTAGCTGCCAGGGCCAGGGTTTCGTGTCTCCAGGCAGAGCCATCACTCCCACACGCCAGCTCTGTGCTCTCCCACAGACACAAGCAGCTGTTGCAATGCCCGGCTCTCACTGCCTCTCCAGGAGGCAGGACCGGAGCCCTGAGGCAGCCTGCTGCTTAATTTTAAGGCCCATTGCAGAATTTCCATATTCTCCTGCCCCCAAATTTTGTGGACAGAGGCAATCTCAATGGGATTTAAGGTTTTATGAACTTTTTAATCAATTGTCCCTTTTTTGTACTGCCTCTCTCTGTGTCCCCCCCCAACAAAGGAACGATCCCTCTGTGGACACAGCAAAAAAAGTCTGGCAAGCTCAGGGGATGGCACCTGCCCAGATGGGACCCAGACACCTTCTAGATCAGAGATGTTATTCCAAGGTGGGAATAATGAGGGAGGGCATCGCTCCCACTGCATCTCAGGGCTGGGCAAGGATGGCTGTGGACACGGCTGCCTCTTTCCACCCCAGAAGTGGCCGCCTTCCAAGCAGCCACTGCACACTCCCTCTCTCCGGCACTTAGACACCCCACGGGACAGGAGGCAGGAGAAGCGGAGTGACGAGGCTGTGTGTGCCCAGCCTGCGCCAGGAGGCAGGAGCTGCCCAGGTGTGAGCTGCCCGCTCAGCCAGGCAGGACTCCTCAAGCTCTCCATGTCTCTGCCCATCTCTTGCAGTGGCCTGCGGGGACCCGCCCGTGGTGGAGAACGCCAGGACCTTCGGTCGGAAGAAGGACCGCTACGAAATAAACTCCATGGTGCGGTACCAGTGCAACCAAGGCTACATCCAGCGCCACGTGCCCACGATTCGGTGCCAGCCCAACGGGCAGTGGGAGGAGCCGCGGATATCTTGCATAAACCGTACGTCTCGGCCCCTTCACCTTCAGGATAGGGCTGATGCATCCCTGCAGCTCAGAGAAGGAGCTGGGGATGAGGGGGGCATCGCCATAGGGTGCAGGTTAGCTCCGAGCCAGGCAGACGGGGACATCGTGGTCCCCTTGACTTGTTGAAGGCTCCCCCGTGATGGGGCCATGGGAGCTGGCATCTTCTGGGCAGGTGTGGACCATGGGGGCTAGCTGGAGGGGCAACCTGGGCAATTCCTGCCCTGCAGGCTCCTCCACCTAGGAGGGGAGCAGGGGAGCTCCAGAGCCAGGAAAGAGCAACAAGGAGCTTAGCAACGGCCCAGGCTACTTAAAGAAAGGAAAGAAAAAGAAATGGTTTCTGAAAGGGTGTTTTGGCACCACCTGCATCAGCAGAGAGAATAGGAGGGGGGAGCTGTGGTCCCCCTGAGCCCTTCCCCGGCATCCCCCTGCCCTGGGAGCAGACAGGAGCCCTGCAGCAGAGCTAAGCCAAGAGACAGGGCTGGGCTCCTGACCCTTCTCCAGCTGACGGCAGCCAGCCCTCTCCCACTGGCGTCCCAGCCCACTCCCAGGCCTGCCTACACCCCTGTCCCATCCCTGCTCGCCTGCAGCTTCCCAGGAATTTCATCGGCCTCAGCCAAATCACATCTGTCCAGTGGCCTCCTTGCCAGGTTCTGGTCCAGCTGGGCAATTCCAGCTAAAGCAACAGTCCACGGCCAGGGAAAGTTGATATGGGCTTAAGGGACAAACCTCCGCCCCAGGGAGGAGATGGAAGGAGGAGGGATGGAGGAGGTGTTTGAGGGCTGCCATGTGGTTCGGACCAAGCTGCTGACTGCCTTGGCTCTGCCGAGGACCTGGAGAGTTGCAGGCTCCTCCCAGCACAGACCATCAGCGATCGAGAGACCTAGGCTGTTCCCAACCAGCTCTTGCTGCTTCCATCAAAACCCTCCTACAATTATTGCACCGGAACAGTGCCAGCTTCGAGGGAAACTGGCAGCAAAGATCAGGCAGAAACGTGGTCCCTGCCAGCCAGACGGGGCCGTTTCCCCTCCTGTGCCCTGAGCGCATCCCACTGCTGATGGATATTGCCTCCGCTGTCCCAGAGGATCGGAGAGGGACTGGCGGGGCAGTGGGGGAGATGAGGAAGCGGTCCCCATGCCCACCCCATTAGCAGAGCTGCCCTCCTGGCCGGGCCCAGGGAAGGTGTGGGACAAGCATCCGCAGAGAGGATGCTCCTGCCCAGGCTCCGGGGAGGCACTCGGGCACCTTCACCCCTGGTTGAAGCACAGGCCAGCTGCGGGGGCAAGAGAAGGGCCGATTGTGGCACACGCAGCCACCCGCCGGGCAGCGCTGCCTGCGGCTGCCCGTGTTTTTCCAGGGAGCCAGGGGCCCGGGCAGCCAGCGCGGGACAAGCAGCGTCTCTGTCCTGGCTCCTGCTAACAAGGTGCCTTTTCTTCTCCTCCCTCTCCCGCAGCCTCCAACTACCAGCGCAGGCTATACAAGAGGAGCCCCAGGAGCCGGTCGAGACCCAGCGGCAGAGCCGTGCACAGACCCACCCATTAGAGCGGGGCGAGAGAGACCGAGGGGGAAAGCGAGAGAGAGAGAAAAAGATTTTTAACGGAACAGTTATATTAACAGAGTCAATTTCTTCTTCTTCTTGTTGCTTTTTTGTCATATAAGGAAAAAAAAATTATATTAAAGACAAACCCACCTTTGTGTATATATATAAAAAAAATTAATGTTTTTTCCAAGCACCAAAGCAAAGCGAATTAGATCTCAGCATTTTTACTAACCGTCCGGTTCCAATTATCTTCGTGCCTTCGGGGACGGGGAGGGGGGTGGGTTTGCAGAGGGCAAGGGGTTAAGTTAAATAATAAAGATTATTATTTTTTCCTGATTTTATCCACGAACAATGTAATTATTTCTGTTATTTAATCTCCAGGGTGAACAGCACCTTTTGGGGTTTTATTTTTTTTTTTTTCCAGAATCCTACTGCTGCAGCGCGTCAGGGCAGGTGGGGAGGGCCAGGGGGCTGCGGTGGAAGGAGCTGCGGGAGGAGGGAGGTGAGGGGATGCTGAGTCCCGGGACCCGGGTGCTGGGGGCTGCGGCCCCTCTCTGCTTCCCCACCGCCCCCCCTGCGGCACAGCGCCCATCCCGGGACAACGTGCTCTTTCCAGGGGACCGTGCGGGGCACCAGCGTTCCCTGCACCTATTTATATTTTTGAACATATCCTATTTTGAAAGAATGATAAATAATAAAGAGAGTGAAACCGGAACGGGCACTTTGTTGGTGTTGTTTTCTGGGGGGAAGAGGGGTGTCTGCGTGGGCTGGGGGGGGTCTCCCACAGCAAGGCAGCAGGGAAGAAAGGGGAACCCAAACAGGGTCCTCCAGGCTACACGGGACCAGCTCAGCCCCAGCCAGCACCCAAGGGTGCAGCTCTGGTGACAACAGAGGTGTGGGGGCCAAGCCCCAGCCAAAGAAGGACCCTGGCCACCCCTGTTCAGCTCTTGCCCCAGGAGGTGGTTTACCCACATGCCTAAAACCCATCTAAAACCCACCGCCCGCAGGAAATGCTTCACCCTCCAGCTTCCAGTCCTGACACCTAGGGGGTTAATTAACACTCATTAATGAGGGAGCAGGGTGGGCGAAGGGCTGAGGCAGCAGCGATGAGACGATGCTCAGCCAAGGACAAGACAGCCCCAGGTGTCCAGTTGGGAACCCCCAAATCCTCTCCACATGGCAGACCCCTCACTCATTGCTGGGACAGAGATGGGGACACAGCCACGTCGCTCCAGGGCTTTCTCCACCCATTTATTAGAAGAGGTCCAGGAAAATACATCTTTTCATAACCAAATGCTCGAAGAAGGTGGCACTGGAGTTCAAGTGAAGTCCGGGCGAGGAGCACGTGGAGATAAGGCACTGGTGCTCCCACTGGGACAGGCACAATGGCATCCTTCAGCAGGATGGGGACGGGGCTGGAAGAGGGACTGGGATGCAACGGAGACATTCCACTCTCTGCCTCTGGCCGAATCCAGCCTCGCCTTGCTCCTATCCCGCAAGCTCGAGGGCAGGACCAGCGTGGAAGGGCAGGCGGCTGTCAGTGACATGCTGCCACTGCGGGAAGGGGCCACCACCCACGGGGTGGCAGAGGCCAAGCGGGGTGGCAGCAGCCCGTGGGGATCGTCCTCATGCACACCCCATGCTGGGGACGGTCCCACACTGCCCCAGCTGGCAGCCGCCCCGAGCAGCTGCATGTGCTGGCTGCTGAGCAAGATGTGGAAAATATAAAGGAAGGAAACAAAACAAAACAAAAAGAAGCCTCCCCCCGCCCCACCTCCCCCCAGTCACCCCCAAAACAGCCCTGGGAAACACCCGACACCGGGCACCTGTCACCATCAGGCTGGAAACATCCTCCGGCCAAGGAGCCCTCCCAGCTCCTTATCTCTCCTTGTAGCAGAAGACCCCAAACCTGCCCTTGCTGGGGAAGCCATAGCTGCGGACACCAGGCTCCAGAGGGCCACAGTTGGCCCGGGGCTTGGCGATGGGGTAGCGGACGCTGCCATCCGCCAGCCAGCCAGCATCGCAGCGGTCCAGCCCCAGGAACTTCCAGGCAGAGTAGAGCTGTCCCACCGAGGCGATCTCGGCCCCCGCGTCCTGGCAGCTCTGCTTGGCCTCCTCCAGCGTCATCCCGGCCGGGCGGTCCAGGTAGAAAACCTCTCCTAGGAGGGAGACAGAGGCATCAGTGCTGAGCATCATCCAGAGCCATCCCCATGCGGAGCATCCCCACCCGGGCTGAGCCCTGTGCCCTAAGGGGAAGGGAGGACATGGGATGCCACTGATCGGGCACAGCATCCTCCCCACATCCCACCCCCCAGCCCCTGGCCCAACACCCACCTCTGAGCGCAGAGGAGAAGCAGAAGGCATCAAAGCGGTGCAGGTGCCGGTGGCGCGGGCCGTAGCTGCGGATGCCCGGGGCGAGGTGCAGCCCACCACAGGGCTTGCGGGGCAGGCGGATGGGGTACTGCACGGTGCCATCGGCCAGCCAGCCCGCGTTGCACCAGTCCAGCCCCTCGGTCCAGGCCTGGAAGAGCTGGTTGAAGGTAGCGAGGACGGCACCCTGCTCCTGGCACACTCGCTCGGCTTCGTGGAAGTTGAGCCGGTACTGCCCGTGGGGAGGCTGGTAGGGGAACACGACGCCTGGGGGCAGACGGGGCGCTCAGCCGGCTCCGCGGGCAGCCCACCCACCCCGTCCGGCCCAACAGGAGCTGCAGGGGTCCCCCAGCCCATCCCAAATTCCGTCTCTGAGACAGGGACCACCCCAGGGTGGCACAGCCCAAGGCTCAGGCATGCGGGGATGGGGCTGCTCCGGGCACGCAGCCGCCAGCGGCGAGTTGCCAGCGACATCTGGTGGCACAGGGACACAGGGGCTCAGTCCTGGTCACACACGGACCACCCTCGTGGGGAGAGCGCCTGCACATACAGGGATGCACAGACTATGATAATGGGGGTGCAGGAACCGCCACCACAGGGTCATATGGACCACGGTCCTGGGGACACACAGACAGTGGTCCCAGGGAGGCATGGACCACCCCTGCGGGGATGGACAGACCATCGGCACGGGGACGCACAGGCTACAGGAACAGGGACACAAGGACCAGCATTACGGGGACGTACGGGCCGCGATCCCAGGGACACATGGACCACCAACATGGGGACGGATGGACCACTGTCACAGGGATAGATGGACTACAGGAACATGAGCACCACTACCACGGACTGCAGTCACAGGGATCGGTGGGGACAAGCCACCATAGGAGGCAGGGCCCAGGGGCCGAGGGGGTGGATAGGGGCACAGCAAGGGGGACATTTCCACAGCTCTGAGCTTGGCAGCGGAGCCAGGGCTGAGTCAGGTCTCTCGTGACAAGTGAGCAAGAGGGGTTGGACCAGTCACCAAGGTTCATCACAAGATGCACGGGGATACCCAGAACTGGGAGGCGAGGGGGCAGCTGCACATGATGCAGCACAGCGGGAACATGGGTGGATAAAGGCAGGAAATGCTGCGGCCACAGGGTCACACCCAGCTCTGACTCCACAGCAGCATCCCAGCATCCCGGCTGGGCAGACTGCTCTGGGCTCACTCACTGCTGACACCCCACAGTCAGACAGCCCTAAGCCACCACCCCATCACACTGAGCATCCTAGCCCCTTTCTGCCCACGGCTGGGCTCCCTGACCCCCCTGCCTTGCTACCTCCTCCAAGGAGGGGGTGCCACAGGAAAGCCAGGCTCACTGGCTTGGCGCAGGGAGTCGCACGGTCCCCACCATGCCCCCACCTTGCAGCCGGAGGTCCACCACATTGCTCTCGTCCTCCAGCCCATCGATGACCTCGCAGCGGTATTTGCCATCATCCTGCAAGCGCACGTCACTGACAACCAGCGAGGCCTCACGCCGGCCAGCCTGGTGGAGGTGAGCACGGCCCCGGAAGTCCCCAAAGGCCACGTAGGTCTTGCCGATGGCCACCAGCACGTCCTGCTCCTTTGTGTAGTCATCCCGCAGCTTGGACCACTTGATGCGGATCTTGCGCTTGGCCTCCAGGTCGGGCTCGTAATGGTAGTGGCAGGGCAGGGTGACATTGGCGCCACTGGAGCTGTAGACGGGGTCTTTGGGGGTCTCCACCACCAGCTTGGCCCCGTTGAAGTAAACCACTGGGGACAGGGAGGGAAGGCGTGAAGTGTGGGTCAGGGTCCAGGGCTGGGCAGTGTCCCCAAACCCCCCTGCAGCCACTCCGCTCCCTCCCTCCAGCCACCTCCTCTTCTGCCTGAGCATCCCATGAGCATCGCCCAAGCACCCCTGGAGCACCCCCACCTGCTCCTCTGGGCCCCGCATCCCCCCCAGGGGATGGGTCCCAGCCCCATCCCAGATGCAGGGGGGACTTCAACCCCTTGCACTGACCTGCCAGCCCCGCTTTCCACCAGCCCTGCCAATCCCCGATATACCTTTCTCCTGCCCGTTGCCCTTGTCGTTCATGATGTGGTTGTAGTAGAAGCCGTTGTAGAAGGGGTGGTGGGAGCCACTGGCCAGCCGCAGCAGGGTGGCCTCCAGGAGCAGTGGGAGCAGCAGCATGGCTGGGGAGCGAGGCCGAACCCTGAGCCTGAACTGCCGAGGGGGAAAGGGCTGTGGTAACACCCCAAAATAACCAGGAGGGCCCCAGTGCCGCCTGGCACACGGCAGCAGGCAAACCCCATCGCAGGGGTGCAAGGAGAGGGGTGAGAATAGCCGGCAGAGTGGCTAGCCTGCTCGCAGGGGAGGGTGCAGGCAACCTGAGCTGTGCCCCCAGACGTGCCCCACAACCGGGGCTCCCAGTCCCCTCCATCCTCATCCTCCCGCCTGGGTCACACCATGCACCACTGCATTGCCGCTGCCGCCCATTGGGGCTTGCAGAGCAGCCGGCCCGGAGTGGGGAGCTGAGACCAAGCTGGGGATGGGACAGCCGGGGGAAACGGGATCCCAGGGTGTCCTTTGAACAGGGAGCACTGGGAAAACATCATGTAGGAGGTGCAGAGGGAGAGAAGTGGCCAAGCGCCTCTGTAAGCCACAAGCTCGGTTTACAGAGGCAGCTTACAGAGGCAGTCGAGCGTGCAACCCAGCCGAGGAGAGGAGGAGAGAGCTTGGGGCTGCTTCTGCTGCCCCAGCACCGGACAAAGCCCGGCAGCACCCAGCTGGCCAAGGACCCCCGGCTCCAACCCAGGGCTGCCGTTTTGCGCCACAGACGTGGCTGGCGCTGACCCCATGCAACACATATCGCTCCCAAACCACGTCCCCCGGGTGGGGGGGAGCCTGGCTGCCCCAGGGCACCGGAGACCCACGCTACCCTGAGCTCTGGGTGCCCCGGGCACCCAAGGGTGCCCTGCATGGGGCTCCCCCAGGGCAGCTCGCAGCAGTATTTGCCGGCTTGTGAGCTCTCCCGGAGCCGGCAGAGGGGGCCCGGCACTCAGCAAGCCTCCAGCAGCCCCCCTCCAAGACTGGGAGGGATCTGACATCTGTGCCCCCTGCTTAGACAAGGTTTACGAGTGCCTGCAAAGGTGCCCCAGGCCAGGGAGCTGTGGGAGAGCGGGTACTCATCCCCAGCAGGGTCCGATGCGGGATACGGTGGTGGTCTCCGGGTACCAGGGCATGCAACCGGCTGCTCTCACCACGGGCTGCTTGCTCCCGGGCTCCCCTCTGCAGTCAGTGCCACCGCTCGCCTCCCCGTGGGGCGCAGCCCACACTTGCCACCCACCGAGGCCTGCAGAGCCGGTGCCGGAGGGTGCGGGGTGCACCCGCTCGACAGCCAGCGCAGCCCCGGAGCCCGGCGGCAGCGATGCGCCGTGCTGCAGGCACCGGACCCGCAGGCACGCTGCCACGTGCTGCCCGCGCGCAGCAGGGCTCGAGGCACCGGCAGCTTCGCACCTCGGTTTGGGGGGCAGCAGCCCTGGCCCCCCTGTGCCCCCGGTGCCTAGCCACCCCTCAGAGCCCAGCGTTGCGGTGACATGCCGGGGGGCCCGGCGTCCTCAACCGCCGGTGCCAGCGAGCATCGTGCTGCAGCACCCACCGCAGCGATGCCCGGCACCTTCCACCGTGACGGCCGGCACCCTCCATGGCGATGCCATCCCTCGCTGCCCTCCGCGGCAAGCGGGGTGCCTACCACCCCGGGGTGCCAGCCCTCCCCAGCCCCGGCTCCGGGGCCACGCTCTACTCACGTTGGTTGCAGGCAGGCTGCAGGCAGGCGTGCAGGCAGGCTGCAGGCAGATGCACTGTGTTTAGGGCTCTTGCAGGGCTGAGAGGAAGCAGCTCCAGGGCCTGCCTCTTAAAGGGAAACACACGCCTTTCCCAACCCCCTGCTCTCAGCCCGGAGCTGGGGTGGGTGCCCCCGGTCCCCCGCCTGCCCGCCGTGCCTGAGCGACGGCCTCGCCGGGCGCCTGCATGCTGCCTGCATGCTGCCTGTACGCTGCCTGCACGCTGCCCACACGCCTCATCTGTGATGTGCCAGCTGCCAGCATTGCCCCCGGCTTGGAGGGGAGAGCAGCGGGGAGCGAGGTGCCCCGTTGGGGCTGGTGGTAAACCGTGATGCCCTGCGCAAAGCCCCAGTGAAGCCACGGTGCCAGGGGAGAAGAGCCATCCCTTGTCCCACGTCCCGCCAGGGGGACTGGCCGCGGTGCCCAGGCAATGGTGGTGTTGAGCACGCACGTGGCAGGAGCACTGCAGACACGAGCGGCTCGATGGGTGAGCTGTGGCGGGTGGTGGTCCGTACCCAGGATGTGCGGGCAGCACCTGGGGTCCAGGGGAGGCAGCTGAGCCACGGGGTTCAGCCTCTTTGGGGTCTGCTTGGGGACGTGGGGGCAAAGCAGAGGCACGGAAACCAGGGTAAAAGCTTTGCACAAAAAGACAGTTGCACCCATCTGAGGGGGCATCATCCCTAGACTTGGGTGATGCCCTCGGCGCCAGCTCCCGCCAGCACACGGACATGCAGCCCTGGCTCCAAGAGCCCCAGATCCGGCCCTCAGGAAGGGCAGCACGGCGGCAGCACAGACGAGGGATGCCGGTCCAGGAGTGGCCGGTGGGGCCAAGCACATGGAGGAACCACGGAGTGGCGTGTGCCCCGACCCGGCGACCCGCTGCCCCGGCTCGGCGCGCCGCTTCACCCCCGCTTTGTTGTTTTACGGCAAGGAAATGAGGCGCAGGGGCCCCGGTCCAGCTCTTGCCGCCGTGCGGGACGGCGTCAAGCCGGAAAGAAAACAACTCGAGCAAAAATAAACTGCCCCGCAGCTGGCTGTGGGGTGAAGGGGACTGGGACCCCTTCCCAACAGCCCCCCGGCACAGCCCGCTCGGGGTGCGATCTTGTCTGCCTGCCACTGCCACGCTGATAGGGAGCAGCCGGCACGGAAACAGCGTTATCTGCCGCCAGCGCCGGCCCAGCGGCCCCCGTCCCCCATGGGAAGCCCTGACTGGGGATGGCTGCGGGACCCGCTGTCTGGAGGCACTGCTATTCCTTGCTCTCCTTTTCGCTGCACACCCACCCGTCGGGGCCTGCCAGCCCTCCTCGAGGAGGGACACGGCGGGGTCAGGCTGCCCAGGGACACAGGAACGTGACGACTGGGCATGCTGCCTGCTTACGGGCCCAGAGCAGGCTGCTCCGCAGCCCACAATGGAGGGGCAATGACATCTCCTAGCACGGTGGCACGGGGCCGCTGCGCTGCCTGCATCCCGGCCAAGGGTCCCCAGCCCTGCCCCATGGCCAGAGGAGGTGGTGGGATGGCGTCCCGGCTGCATCCCAGCTGCATCCCAGCTGCATGCCAGCCACTGGTGCCCCCCTGCAGTTGCTTGCCCAAGTTGTCTGTGTCCTGGTGAGCCGGATGGTTCCCTCCACTCCCCCAGCTGTGCAGACAGACGGACAGCCCCGTCAGGGCATACTGCTCCTTGGCGTGGCCACCCCATTGTTTCAGAGCCGAGGAACAAGCCACACGGTGCCCTGTGCTGCCTGCGCTGCCTGCACCACGGCGCCTGCCAGGAGCCATCCCCTGCCCGGCCCAAGGAGGGGAGCAGCGGCAGGGAAGGGGAGAGGAATGCTTCTGTACATCTCTCTTCAGCAGCAGCCATGGCTCACATTCGGCCACGGTTCTTGTCTGGATGTGGCCGCCAATGCCCTCCACCTCCTCCTGGGGAGCAGGCGGCATGGGGAAGGATCCAGCCACCAGCAGCCCCCCAAGGAAGGAGGAATCCCCTTCGCTCCCTCCTGCCTCTCACTCTATTTTTGGAGCTTCAGGGATAATCCCAGATTTGTTTTCTGCTCCCCGAGGGGAACCCTGGGTGGGACTGCGGGTTTCAGGGTGAGCGAGGCTGCACAGGGTCAGGGTAGCTCTGACCCGAGAGCACGTGTTTAGGGCACGTGTTTAGGGCTGGCTGAGCTTTTGGTTGAACAGGAGCCATAAAAATGTCATTCCTATCTTCCCCGCCTCAAAGCCGGCAGCTGACAGCTCCGCCGTGGCCCCACTGGAGAGATTTCTCCCTGAAATGCCGCTTGCACAGGACGATTCCAGCAGGAACCTGTTGCCCAAGGCTCAAACTGGGCAGGAAAACCCACATTCCTGGTGGGATGGAGGAGGCTGTGATCTGTGCTGGGCTTTCCGGGTGGAGGTGAGAGGATGCTCTCCCCGACGGCTGCTTCCTGAGGAACCAGCTCACGGGCAGCTGGCAGCACCAGCAGCCAAGTCAGCAGCCAGCGGGGTGCCGCGGCCGCAGCGTGCCGGCCCTCCCAGCCTTCCTGCTGCCCCAGCAACCCAGCCGCGTCCGGGAAGAGCATCCGAGGGACGGGGACAAGCCGTGAGAGGCTGCGCGTGGCGTGGAGGGTGCCCTGGCCCTCGCCAACCCCCCCGTCCTGGGGCTCCGGAGGAGGAAGGAAACATCGCAGAGCTGGGAAGGGGCTCAGCATCCGTCAGAGGGGCTCACCTGGGGGGTGGCAACGGGCAGGGGGAAGTGGTGGCCGGGCGCTGAAGATGCGTCCCCTGCTCTGACGCGCAGCATCTGCTCCCATCGCCCTCCCCATGGAGCCTCTGCCATGCCCCCAGCTCGGGGCTGTCTTGGCTGGACTCGGAGCAAGCTGCTCTTATCTCTGCCCCAGCTTCCCGGCGATAAGGGTGGCATGTCTGGAGGTGAACCGGGCTGACTGTCCCCTCCCCGTCCCCAGCTCTAGCTGTGGCTGCTATTTGTCACCAAGCAGCCACAGCCACAATGAATTCAGCCCGGTCTCTGCAAGCAGCTCCCCAGCCCCTCTGGTGCCCGGGGCTGGCACCCACGGGGCCGGCACCCACGGGGCCAGGCAGGAGCCCACCTCCTGCGGGCAGGGCCCAGGGAGGGGATGCATGGCCGAGCAGGGTACTGCCGGCAGCGGGAAGGTGCACGGAGGTTGTCTGGGGCTGCGGGGACACAGAGCTGTGGTGGGATGCAGGTGGCCCTGGGCCATTCGTGTCAACCTCAGGGGTTCCTGCCCAGTGTGGCAGAAGACTCTGGAGAGGAGCAAAGCTCCTCTGTCCTGTTCACCCCGGTGCTCCTTCCCTACCAGGGACCCCATCCTCGATGCAGGGGGATCCTGCTCCAGCAGCATCCGTCCCCCTGCCCTGCCCAGGGGGACTCTGCTGGGAGCATCCCCGCAGGCAGCCCTGGCAAAACCCACAGCTCCCTCCAGCCCTGGGAGCACGCTGGGGCGTAAGAGCCAGTTTTGCTCCAAGCTGGGGGATTTGCTCCACGACCAAAGCCAAAGGAGGAGATGCAGGGCGTGGGGTGCTGATAGCAGCTTCCCCTGCCCAAGTCCCATCCTGCTGCACTTGGCCAGCTGCAAGCACAGGCTCCGGCAGCTGCGATGGGGCGGAGGTAGTGCGGAAGATGCACAAAGCCCTGGTACCCTGTTTTTCGGGCAGAGAAGGAAGCTAGGACGGTCTGTGAAAGCAGGAGAGGTGCAAAGTCAGGACGGTAGCCTGCAGCCCCCTGGGATGGAGAACCTGGGGGCTCAGAGGGGATCCTAGGGGATCACTGGACCTGCCGTGCTTCGGGAGGTGGCTCTCGGGGAGGCACAGAGCAGGCAAGCCAACAGCCACGAAGTTTCAGCTGGTTTTAATACTGTCAGAGACACCCCGGAGCGGGGCCGCCGCCGCCATCCCACCCGGGCTCCCTCGGTGCTTGCCAAAGCGAACCCACCGCCAGCCCGGCCCCACGGCCGCTTCACATCCAGCAGGCGGGGAACGCATCGCCGCCAGCGCTGCTGCCCAGACACCCTGCCTGCACTCCCGCTTGCTGGTGCCGGGTCTCGCTCGTCTCCTACTGCTAATCCCGAGGGCTCGAGCATTGCAAGAGGCTCCCCTCCACCCCACGGAAAGGGAAAAAAATCAGGTTACAAAAAGGGTCATGGCACAGCTCTCTGCCTACTACATTTGGGTGGTTTAACCACCACCTTTCCCATCTTTTCTCCACACCCTTGCGGCTACAAACCATCTCTCCCCCACTACCAGATTGCAGCCCCCCTGGTCACCGCTTGGCTCTGGGGACAAGGGACCTCCAGGCACCCCAAACTGCAGTAAGGTGGGGATGGCAGCAGTGCTGAGACTTGGAGGACGCTGGAGCTGGCACCCCAGGAAGGGGAATGGGCAACGCCTGCCAAAACACCAGCCGCGGCGCCTGCCGGGAGTGCCCAGCAGGTAGAGCCACCGGCAATGGGGACCCGGTGCCTCTTGATAGGAGCCGTCTCATCACTCCCCTCGCACTATGTGTCATTGACACCACAGGCAAGGAGACCCAGGGCCTGGCAAAATGGGCAGGGACAACAGCCAAGTAGGTTTTTCGGAGCCCCTGCTTGCAGCCATGCAGGGAACAGGAGGGACATCGGAGGCTGCGAACCCGGGGTGCCTGCCCGAAGCCCCCCAGAACTGCTGAGCCCTGAGCCCCGAGCCCCAGTGCAGGCAGGGGGCTGCCGCTGGCTGCAGCCTCTCTGCTGGAAGCAGAAGCAAAAAGGGGGAGAAAATTTGTCTCCAGGCTTAGCTGGGAGGATGCGGCCAAGCCCTGGTTGCAGGACGGGGTCCCCCAGCAAAGCCCCATTTGCAGGACAGGGTCCTCCAAGGAAGCCCCAGTTGCAGGAGAGGGTCCCCCAGCCAAGCCCCAGTTGCAGGAGGGGGTCTCACCCCTGGCTAGTGGGGTGAAAGGGCAGGAGCCATCCCCGCATCCCACCTGCAAGGGCCCCGTAAAGTGCAGTGCTGTGGCCCCAGCGCCAACGCGGGGCAGGGGAGCCCTCCCGGCCGCCTCCCGAGTTTGGGGACATGGAGAGGAAGGTGTAAGGTCAGAGCAGGAGCGGGCAGGGGTGGGCAGGGCGTGGGCCGGGCGGCGGGGAAGAGCAGCCCCGTCCTTCCTCCCCGGGCGCCTACTCATCGCAGCCCAGCAGCTCCACGCGCAGGGTGATGCGGTTGTGCCAGGCCACGGG
The DNA here is from genome assembly GCF_035582795.1 of Mycteria americana. Lineage (NCBI taxonomy): Eukaryota > Metazoa > Chordata > Aves > Ciconiiformes > Ciconiidae > Mycteria > Mycteria americana. The sequence continues at coordinate 62,074,812 of NC_134370.1, read as the reverse complement.
CAGGATGCGGACGAAGCGGGCATAGAAGGGCACGTCGAACACGTTCTTCTTGTGTGAGTAGTTGTCGCTGTTACCGTGGAAGATCTAAGGGGGAAAAGGTGGGCGTCAGCACCGCCGGGACCTCCCCGCCACCATCCCATCCCATCCCATCCCATCCCATCCCATCCCATCCCATCCCATCCCTCCCCACAGTGGCATCCCTGAGCCCCAGGAAGTCCCTGCCCACCTTGCCCTGCCCCACACACCTTGGTGCTGTTTGTCTGGCCATCCCGGTAGAGGGTCCAGGACGTGCCGTTGTCGCTGTAGGCCACCTTGTAGGCTGCCACGTACTGGATGTGCCCGAAGTCACGGGCTCCTTGCGTGATGATGCCCGTCACCTTCTTCTGGTCCCGGAGGTCGATCTGGCATGGAGACAAGGCTTGTCAAGGCTCCTTGCAGGAGTGGTGCTCCCACCCCAGAGCATCCTGCGTGTCCCAGAGGCGGTCGGGACATGCTGGCCCTCGGGGGTCAAGAATGGAGAAAACACTGCTCGACCCCTGCCCCAATGCCAGAGCAACTAATAAAACACTACTGTGAAATATTTGACCCTTTAACACTCACAGCATCCCTCAAAGCAACCCAAAGCGGGATGCAAACCCCACTGTCTCAGCTCCCTTCCCCACTGCTGCCACCTCGACATTTTTTGCTGAAAAGGTCAATGTGGGAATGACAGCAAAAAAATCTCAATTAAAAAAAAAAAAAAGGGATTCCCGGAGGAAATGCATTTCCACTGGAAAGTGATTCTGGCTGAGAAAATATGCAGTTCAGCGCAGTCTGACATTTGGGTTGTAAGTGAGATGGTTTCTATTCTCTTTACTCTGCCACACTGCGCTACAGCTACTGGCACACTGCAGGGTAACCCAGCAAATGAGCTGAAAGCCTCCTTAATTTAGTTCCTATTTTATGCTTATCAAGGGCAGTACTAGCTATACATATACACGTATATGTGTATACATATGAGTATACATGTAAATCTATATACACGTACACAAACAGGCAGCCTGCGGTGTGACAGCCCCACTCGGCGTGTCATCCCAACCCCATCAGCAGACGTCTTGATAAATTGTTTTATTTAGGGCCACGGAGCAGCTGCTTTTAATCATTTCCCAAATAAAAAGTGGAACAAATATCTAAACTGCTTTGTCCCATTATGTCATTAAATCATGTGAAAAGTATAAAAACAGGGGAGGAAAGGAAACTGAGAAGGAAATTTCAAAACTATTTGTTCCCATTCCAGACTGGGAAGAGAAAAGCAAACCTGATTTTTTTCTGCAAAACAAACGTGGTGTTCCGGGCAGCCGGAGGGTCATGGGACAGTCACCTCAGGCCAGGATGGCGGTTCCCAAGGGGTTGATGCAGAGCTGGGGTGCTGCAGGCTCAGTGCACCCCACAAGAAGCTCTGCGGAGACAGCATCGCTCTGTCCCTGTCCCTACAGGCGCTGATGTTTCTGACCCCGCGCTCCAGCATCACTGTTAAAACCGGTGGCTGCGGCCCCATCCTGGCCTGTCCCTGCGATCCCAGCTCGGGGAGAGCACCGCCGAGCTGCGTGCCCCAGCGGCAAGGCTCCGGCTGCACAATCCTGGCACAATCCTGCCTGGCCTCTCCTGCTGTGCCCGTCCTGCTTCCAGCCGCCCGGGTGCAGGAGGTGGCCCCAGGCACAGGAGGTGGCCCTGGGCACAGCTGGAGGAGCTGGGGAGGAGAAATGAGGTTACTGAGGGAGGGCACCGAGACCCACCTGCAGCCACTCGGACTGGCCGTTGTGGAGTGCTGTCCAGGCGTTGGTTTTGCCCGTCTTGTCCAGGCGAGCGTAATGGGGGTGCCAGGTAAAGGCGTCGATGCCCCAGGTCTTGAAGACACTGGAGGCTGTGATCTGCTGGTCGGAGATGAGGCGAGATTTCATGCCCAGAGGCTCCGAGCAACCTGCCGTGTTGAAATACACTGTAACACAACGGTTTATACAGGCGGTGAAAAGGAAAGAGTCCACAGCACCGCCGCAAGCAAAACCCCGCAGCCCTGGCAGGCTCCATCCCCACGCTCCCACGTTTCCACTGCCCGGAGCGGCAGGCAGGGCCAGGCAGGGAAAGGCTCAGCAGAGGCGCAGGGTCGCAGCCGGCTCGCCTTTTCCCGGGATTTTTAGGTCCCAGCTATTCCCTGGCTCACAGTGCCTCCTGCTGCAGGGACGCATGGACGTCCCCGCGGCACAGCCCGGCTCCGGAATACAGCCGGCTTGGGCAGGAGGCAAAGGAGGATGCTTTCACGGGTGAAGAGAGCAATGCAAAGACATCCCTAGCCAAAAGCACGGCTGGCATCGCACCCACGCAGCAGCAGGACACGACCCAAACCCCCACGGCACCCCACTCCCACCCCGGCACACGGGTCCTGCTCGGCTGCCGGGGATGTGCCGCAGGGCAGGAATGCAGGAGGCACAGGGAAAAGGCTCAGGCTAATCACCCCCCACGTTTCCCAGAGGACTTTGATCCTCTGGTGCTTTTCAAGCTCTCTGGCAGGAAAAGCAGCTGGTTCACAGCTCAGACAGGGAGGGGGCACAATAAAAAACCCCGGCTTAGGAAGGGCGTTAGCAGCGTGAGAATGCAGCTCGAGCTCAGCTGAGCTGGTGGAATTAACAGCTTGTGTTCCCCAAAAGCACCTGTGGGTATTTCCAGGCATCATGTAGCCAGCGTGAGAAAAACAAGCGCTCGCAAATTCCCCGTCCCAGGGGATCAGAACTGGTAGAAGGGGTGATGCACTGCCCCGTGTCACCCCCTGCCCTGCGGTCCCTGGGGAGGGGAGAGTCACCGACATTTACCATTCATCTCACAGCCGATGAGTTCAAAGCGCAGCGTGCAGGCACGGCGGCACATCACGGGGTAGATGCGGATGAACTGGGCAGTGATGGGAGGGTTGAACATGTTGGTCTGCATGGTGCCGTAGTCCACATTCCCCTGGAAAACCTGCAACGGCGAGCAGGGCTGAGTGCCCCAGCCCTCCCGCAGCCTCATGCATAAAATCCCTCTCGCTATGGCAAGGGTCCCCAGATTGTGACAAGCAGAGAGGTGGCTTGCTTCTTTCTTTTCAACACAATAAATACAGTCAGGTCGTGCTTTCATGCATTTTTTCCACCGCTGTAGAAACAAGAGAAACTTTTCTTTTTTTTAAAGCAAGGCAGATCTTCCCAGCCATTCTCTGGATGCTCAAAAAACAAGCACGAGACACTTGCCATGAAAAACTGAGAGTGGAGAGTGCTGCATTCAGTGACTATTCCTGCTTCAAGAGTGAGATACGCTGTCGGCTCATGCTCGGTGCAGACACAGCACTGAGCTGCATAAGCTGTTTGCTAGCACTTCCAGACCATGCCCAGTTCCCACAGTGTGTCAGCGATAAAGATGTTATCTGAATGACCTAAATAAGCCAGCGCTGCTGCTTTGGTTATGCTTATTATGGTCAATTAAACAGAGCCAGAGCACTGCCCGGTGCTGGAACCATCTGTGCTGTCTTGCTGCTAGGGTGGTTCCCAATGTGGCTTTGACCCAGGTCAAAAGCACTTTCCCAAACATGGGGACAGTGTGGGACACAGCTCACAGCCACCTCAGTGCCCGCAGCACCGCTGGGTGGGGGGAGCCGGCATGGCCCCCATGCAGAACATCGCAGCCCACCTTGTCTGTGTCCTGCTTCTCGTCCTTGCAGAAGGTGAACTCCCGCCCGTCCAGGCTGTAGGCGACTTTGTAGGCGCGGACGTACTCTGGCTGGCCCACGCGGCGAGCGCCTTGCGTGATGATCCCGCTCAGCCGCATCTTCCGCAGCAGGTTGGCCTGGGGAGAAGAGCATGAGGAGGATGCAGCACAGGTGGGGGGCACAGCCCCCGTGCCTACCAGCACCGCCAAGCCTGGATGGGAGGGTGGGCTCATGCTCAGCATCAGGACCAGGAGAGGGGCTGCCCGGGGCGCTGCGACTTCCTCCGCAGCGAAAGCCCTCCATCTCTCCAGCCTTGCCTCCCAGGGTGGGCAGAGAAGAGGGGATCACCACTCCAGGTCCCCATCTTTCCCTCAGGGACCCTGCCTTCTCCAGGCATGTCACAAGATGCCCCTGGGTGGCACCTTGCTGCAGCAATTTAGCCCCACATTTGCCACCAAGAGCAGAGAAATCCCATGAGAGCAGCCTTGCAAGACCAGCCGTGGCTATTGGGACTGCCCGCTACACCCATGCTCCCAGTCCTGGCACGGGTACCTGGATCCAGGGGTTCTTGTCGTAGTTGCTGGAGGTCCAGGCATTGACGATGCCATGGTTGTTGAGGCGGGCGAGCTCTGGCCCCCAGCGCTGGAGGCCGAGGAAGCCGTAGTGGACAGAGGATGCTGAGAGCTGGGCATCAGAGATGGCTCCTCCTTCCATGCCCAGGAGAACAGCACAGCCTGGTGGCAGTGGGGACATCAGCATCAAAGAGAGATGGTGACCAGGGAGCAAAACCAGGGGATCATTTGCCTCTTGTCTGGGGATAGGGCAGGAGATGGAGGCCAGCCCTAGGACATGGCAGTCCCCAAGGTGTCCCCCCTCCTCAGCCTTCAGCCAAAACTGCACCATCCATCAGTCCCTCTCACAGCATGGAGGTCTGGTGGGGGAAAGGAGACAGCACCTTCCTGGGGATGCTCCCTCCATCAGGACCAGGCCTGCTGGCATCAAGGGCAGCTAGCACACAGGCACCCATGGCTGCCCTTCAGATCCCCCAAACCAGCTGGTGAGATCTTTCCTGGGCACACTAGCAATGGGGGACAGAGCACTGGGGAACAGGGAGGGAAAGGAAATTCTGTACAGCTGGTGCCAGGGACTTACGGACGTGGCAGGTCTTCCCCAAGAACGGAGAAGGACATTTGCAGGTGTAGTCGCCGTCCAGGTCCAGGCAGGTGCCTCCGTTCTTGCAAGGCTGGGAGTAGCATTCATTCTTGTCTAGGAGACAGAGTGGGGGGGCTCAGGAGGTGACCCTAGAGCCACTCCCGGGGAGGAGACCCCTCAATCAGTGCAGCAGGAAGAGGGGGAGGCATCCCCTGAGCAAGGACCATGGCAGGGTCCTTGCTGGTACGGTGGCACGGGTTGAAGATCTAACCCAAGGAGCTGCCTAAGCTGTATCCCCGCTGACCGCAGCCACGCGCACGCATCAGGACACACAGCCACAGCAAGGCTGGGAGCCTGCATCGAGCAGGCTGAGCCTCGAGGCACCCTTTGTCCCATTACTCGAGGCACCATGTCCCTCCAGAGACGCAGAGCGAGGCTCAGACACAGCCGTGTCCCCGCGCCGTGGTCCTTCCCTCCACCCTGCAAGGTCCAAACCAGCCCACGGTCCCCGACGGAGCCTAGCGCCCAACACAGCCACAGCTGCAAACACCCCCCGGTTGTCCCCCTGGTGCTGCCCGGGGGGTCCCCAAGCCCTTAGCGGCAGAGCAGCCCTCCCCGGTGTCGTCCCACCACCACCATACTCACTGTTCTGGCAGTGCACCCCATCGTACCCTGCGGGGCACTTGCAGATGTAGTCGGTGAAGACGTCTCCCCGGTTTGGGACCAGCTGGCACTTGCCGTTGTTGTGGCAAGGATTGGGGTGGCAGGGGCCTGGGGAAGGGGAAAAGGGGGAAAATGGCTTTAATATGGGCACAGGTGGAGAATAAGAGCATCCAGTGGGCTGTTGCTCCCCAAAGACATGGCATTCCCCCCAAGTGATGGAGGTCACTGCATCCCTGCTTGGATCTCCGCTCTATGTGCCCATTAGCAGGGCTGGACCTCAGGGCTGGACCCCAGGGCCAGCAGTGCAGGGCCACGACGAGGGCACGCTGCCACGCTGCAAGGTTCCTGGACTTCACAGGGCCCCCGTGATGGGGTCAGCACCTCACCTTTCTCCGTCTCATTGCAGTCAATCCCAACATAGCCCTCAGGGCAGATGCAGAAGAAGGGGGTCTCATTAATCCCGGTCAGGCAGGTGCCCCCATTCTGACAGTGGTTTACGTCGCAGAAGTCACCTGGAAGCAAAGCCACATGCCACTGCAAGCCATCCCTATGGCGGGCATCTGCCACAGCCCCGCAGAGGCACACGGAGGCATCCTGGCTCGACAGCAGGAACTGCTCCCCTGCGGGTGCCACGGGGAGGGGAGCACCCCGCAGGGGCCGGCCGGACCGGCTGCCGGATCCTGCACGGGACTGCCGGCGTTCAAGAGTGATGGTTGAGACCAGGAGCATGAGAGAGCGGCCAGGACCTGCCCTGCCCTGGCACATTAAAAAAGGGGTTTAACAGAGCCTGCACGTCAAACTGAAGCCAGGGGAAAACCAGGTCTTTGGTGCACCAAGTGTTTCTGCTGCTCAGCTGGGAAGTGGGGGTGGCCAGGCTCAGGCATGAGCAGGACAGGATTATTCAAGGGAATGGGGCTGGTCCCATGGCTGGGTTTTGCTAATGAAAGTTAGTACTCGTAAGACCAAAAAAAAAATATCATTGTAGGGGAAGCCCACATGCCTCGGCCCCCAGATGCTGGAGACACGCAAGGAGGGAGCACAGGGTCCATCCCTGCACGATGCCTGCCGGAACTCGGTTCACTCCGAGCGCTCTCCAAGCAAGTCCCACCAGGCAGCCCCAGCCTACAGGCAGGTCCCCCTGGGGAACTGGTAGGGCTGCACCATCTTCCCTGCCTGTTCATCCATCTCCAGCATCTCCCATGTTATTGCGTTTACGTGGCGAGGTGGTGGTGGCAGGGGGCTGCAAGGGTGGCTTCTGCGAGAAGACACCAGGAGCTGCCCCCATGTTGGAGACAGCCAGTCCCAGCTAACTCCAAAACAGACCCACTGCTGCCCAAAGCTGAGCCCGTCACTGACACTGGTGTTGCCTCTGTGATAATATACGTAAGATAAGGTAAAAAACGTTGCACAGCAGCTGTGGGAGAGGAGTGAGAAAAATAAGAGAGAAACAGCCCTGCAGACACCCCGGGCAGAGAATAAAGAGGGGGAGGAGGTGCTCCAGGTGCCAGAGCAGGGATTCCTCTGCAGCCCACGGTGAATACCACAGTGAAGCAGGTTGTCCCCCTGCAGCCCATGGAGAAGACCATGGTGAAGCAGGTTGTCCCCCCGCAGCCCATGGAGGACTCCACGCCTCCAGCAGTCTGTTCCTGACGGACTGTACCCCATGGAAAGGAGCCACGCTGGAGCAGTTCATTAAGAACTGCAGTCCATGGGAAGGACCCACGTTGGAACTTTTTCATCTTTTCTCCTCCCTGTCCTGCTGAGGTGGGGGAGTGAGGGAGCGGCTGGCTGGGCACCTGGCAGCCAGCCGAGATCAACCCACCGCACCCATCACCCTTCTGCTCCCCACTGCAGTGCTGAATCAGACTGCAAGAGCCGGCCTGAAATTCCTCCTACCCTCAATATTCTGCCCCAAGAGCTGCAAGACAGCAACACTCTCCATAAATCTAGACCAGACTCCCACAGATCTGGCTGAAAGCCTCAATAACTCCTCGCCAAGGCTGGGACAGCACATCCCGTGATGCCAGGCTCTCCTCTGCCATGCTGCAGAGTCAGAGCAAGGGCTGAACTCAGGTGGAGACCCGGGAATAACCCCCCACTACCTGCATGCCCTGGAGAAGGTGGAAGTTAAGGAGCTGTGGGCTCGCTGCCTGGATCCACACCAAACAGCACGGCTCTCATTAGCCTAAGCTACTACTCAGAGAGCTCCTACTCATTAGTCTTTTAATAGCAGGGCTCCTTTGAGTTATTCCTACTCTTCCTGACACTCCACATCTGTAGGGTACACACTGATGGCAGACAGGCCAGCGTTACGTGAAGGTTTCCGAAAAGATGCTGTAGCTCCCTTAGCCCAGCCTCAGGAGGCAGAAAAACTTGGGCACCAGTTCAAGTCGCTGCCTGCGCTGCCCAGCCTGTTCTGCATGACCTCATGCTCCATCAATGCGCTGCCATGAGCTACAGCATGGGAGGAGAGAGCTCGTGCTGATACGTGGGGATGCCTTTGCCCCACGCCCCTCCACAGGTCTCGGGTGCATCCAGCCGCCCCATCCCAAGGATCTCTCCCGGCAGCCGGCCAAGGCCCTGCGGACAGAGCTGCTTCTGTTCAGCAGCAGGAGCCAGCTGCTTCTGCAGGCACGGAGCGCCAACGAACGTGTGCTCCCCGGCATCCATGCTGCCTCCAACGCAGGAGTGTCTGGGGTGGGACACAGTGGCAAAGGAGCAAGGGCTCCTCCCAGGGTCGGGACAGGAGGGGTCCCAGTTTTATACTTCAATTATCCCAAGTAACTGGACTCCTTTTTATCCCCTCCCAGGAATAATTCCTTACGTGATGGGTCTCGCTAGCCAGCCCCCTGCCTAGCAGCAAGGCACACGGGTCACATTTTCCACTGTGGCAAGTAGTTTTGGATGCTCCTATTTCTCGGCTGTTTCAGGCCTGGTTTCAGAGCAGTTCAGCATCTCCATCCTCCCCACACACATTTTTCTCCAGTCAGGGACAGAGCTGTCACAGGCTGGACAGTCAGGAACCAAGGCAACAAAGATCAGCCACCGCTTTTGGAAATGTTTGCTTATATGAACCCACAGGCTGGCTGGAAGGCAAAAATAACATCCTTCGAAAACTGGGACGGCTCATCCCAGCGGGGCTGGGGGAGGCCAGGTCAAGCCTGTCTCGGGAGGGCAAAACGGGCACCTTTCCCCAGGGAGAGCAAGCACAAACAGGGCCTTCCTCACAGCACACGCTCCTGCTACCCTTTGCCCCTGGCCCAGAGCCTGCGCTTGGGCTTTGCTCCCCTTTACCCTGGTCTTGCCCACCCCTTTTGGAGTCACCCACCCCAGGCATGACCCACAGGGTGACGATGGAGCTGCTTCTCTCCAGGGTTCCCCTGGCCAGGCCAGCCAGGCGCACTGTGCCAGGCGGTCCCAGGGAAGCTGTTTACATCGCGGGCACGGTTATCTAAGCCTGAAAGCATGGGATAGCCCGACGGAGCTATTCCGGCTCGGGAGCAAGGACGGGGCTGCGGACCTGAACTCCTCTGCTCCTGCAGCGGCAGCCCTGGGGGCTGTGCACCCTCTCACTCGCCATCCCTGCACCTCGCACATGGCAGCCCGGACCCTCTCACCCTGCACCCCACCTCTCGCTCTGCACCCCAGATCACCTGCACCCTGGGCTCCCCTGCACCCTGGATCCCCTGCACACCGGACAATCCTGCACCCCGGATCCCCTGCACCCCGGATCCCCTGCATCCCGGCTCCCCATCACCCCGGGCTCCCTGGCACCCCAGATCCCCAGCACCCCGGGCTCCCTGGCACCCTTGATCCCCAGCACTCTGGCGTCCCTGGTTCCCCTGATCCCCAGCACCCCAGCTCCCCGGTTCCCCTGATCCCCGGCCCCCCGGCACCCCGGGCTCCCAGGCACCCTTGATCCCCGGCACCCCGGGATTCCTGCCTCCCCTGATCCCTGGCCCCCCGGCACCCCGGGCTCCCAGGCACCCTTGTTCCCCGGCACCCCGGGATTCCTGCCTCCCCTGATCCCTGGCTCCCCGGCACCCCGGGCTCCCTGGCTCCCCTGATCCCCGGCTCCCCAGCACCCCGGGTTCCCTGGCTCCCCTGATCGCCGGTTCCCCGGCACCCCGGGCTCCCTGGCTCCCCTGATCCCTGGCTCCCCGGCACCCCGGGCTCCCAGGCACCCCTGATCCCCGGCAGCCCGGGCTCCCTGGCTCCCCTGATCCCCGGCTCCCCGGGCTCCCTGGCACCCCTGATCCCCGGCACCCCGGGCTCCCCGGCTCCCCTGATCCCCGGCTCCCCGGCACTCACCGGCCACGACCAGCAGCAGCGAGAGCCCCAGCCCCAGGCAGAGCAGCGCCCGCCACAGCCTCGCCACCTTCATGCTGCGTCCCGAGCCGTGCCGCGGACCCGCACCGACCCGCACCGCTCCGCTCCGCTCCGCCGCGGGGCTCGGGGCGGGGAGTGACTCAGCCCGGCCCGGCGCGGCCCCACGTGCTCCGCCGCCCGCCCCCGGGGCGGGGACCGGCCCCGCCGCGCCGGGCAGCGGGTGACCGCGGGTCGCCCCCCCAGAGCCCCCGCCTGGGGAGGAGGGGCGGGGGGTGCCGGCAGCAGCGGGGGGTGCAGGCAGCAAGGAGGGTCACCCAGCCACCCTCGGGTGCCGGGTGCGGGCAGGTGGCAGGAGGGCAAGAGACAGGGTTGGGAGACTGGCCTGTAGCCGAAGATGCTTAATTAGCGTCCTGGAAGCGAGAGAGATGATGCTCCGGGTGCGCGGGGTCCGCCGGCTCACCCCACGCCAGACCTTGGCTCCTGGGTGGCTGCTGGGGCTTCCTGAGCCTGGCAGTGGCCACGGCCCCTGGCCCTGCCTGGCAGGCAGAGGGGTGCAGAGCTGGAGCGGGATGCGCCGGGGGCTGCCAGCACTTGGCAGGAGGAAGAGCTGTTTTACAGCACAAACCCCACTTTTCTCTCCCTGGGTGGGGTAAAAGCTGGACAGGGCTTCCCCTCCACCAGGACAGGGCATGGGTGAGCGCCCCGTGCCACCCTCGGCACCCGGCGTGCCAGCAGCACAGGGTTTTCCCAAGCTCCTCCTAACCAGCATCAAGGAAAACAGCTTGCAGCCAGGTCGGGTGTGCACGGGAAAGGGGCTGAGGGGGGACAACAGCTCTCTTGCCCAAAGCACCCCACCACAGGTCTGGTGGTTCAGCCACAAACAAGCTCCTCTTTGAGCTGTGCCCGGCCCCTGAGGGCTGGAAAAGCCCAGCCGTGCTCTCGAGAGGAGCCAGTGCCATGTGGGGAGCTCTGCCCTGGAAGGCAGAAACTGTCAGGCTAAAGCACATTCAGGCTAAATCCATACTCGGTTGCAAATGCTTTGAAAAAGAGAACCACACAGTACAGGAATGCTGGATCATTTGCCCCTGCACTGGAAATCTACTCCAAGCCCTCCTCCTAAACACGAAGCTGATTTTATCTCTTCTTGCAAAACGCTCCATTTCAGCATTAACTAACCCACCCCAGACACTCCGGCTGCTCATATTTACATGTTGACTGTGCTCGAGTGTTGCTACATTTCTGGCTTTGGAAACGCGGCCACCTCAGCTGGCAACAAGCCGGGCAGCCCAGCCATGCGCCGTGCACTTTGACCAGTCTTTCCACCTCCTTTTCCATCTCTACTCCAGCGTCCAGCTAATGCTTTTCTTGGATGCAGTCAAACAGTGCCCATGAGAGCACCCAGACTGGGAGCGACACCCCAGGAACGGACCCGCCGGCAGGTCCAGCGGCCCCGGTGCACCGGCGATTTGGCTGTTGGTGGTGTTGCCGGAGCACCGGGGCATGAGGAACACAGGGATCTGGACACATATTCCCACCCAGACCCACCATCCTCGCTGGTGGTGTTGCCTTCAATTAATAGCAACACAAAGGAAACTCCAGGCAGTTTAACTCCAGCGTAAGGAGAAAGAGCAGATGGAAAGGAGGGAGCGGACAAGATGCAGTACTTGCTTTCGAATAACCCTTCAACCTCAGGGTAATTACTGCTGTGGTGTTCAGAGGAAAACAAGGTCAGGAGGAGGAGAGAGCAGGGCAAGATTCCCAGGCCTGTGCACAAGCAACTAGGACAACGGTGTTTGTTTGGCCTCTTGAGGGGCCACTGCGTGGATTGGTCTCGGAGAGGATGCAAGACCCAGAGGGAGCTGCAGAAAAATCAGCAGCCTCTCTAAAAATAGAAAGCAAAATGTTTTCCTTCTATCCCCAGGGGCACGAATGCCAATGTCACGAGAACATGCATGGGAAAGGATATTAAAAAGCGAGTGGTGGAAGCCAGGCGGAGATATGCTTTCCACAGGGACAGAGCTTCCTGGTGGCACCCATGGCTCTTTGAATGGAGACCTGCAATGGAGCGGGAGATCCCCAGGAGAAATCGGGGTTGGGAAAAGCCCGTGCTCTTCCAGCTGGAAGAGGGAAGCTCTGGCTGTGGGAGACAGAGAAGAAAGGGGAGCAACCTGTCAAGGACAGGGAAGCAGCAAGGAACGGAGACAGCCCCCACAGGCGAACACCACACCCCGGGTTCATATAGCCGCCAAGTTTTTGCAAGGGATGGCTCTACTTGAAAGAGTTGGGTAGGTCGAAGGTCAGGCATAATTTCACTCCCTTCTGCAGGGACTACTTAGGCCTTGTTATAGCAGGATTTACCACTGGGTTTGGTTTCTTCTGCATGGAGATCTGCCAGGCTTTGCTGTGCCGTAACCCTTTCTGAGCCTTGCGGATAGCTGATATCCCAGTTCTCTTAGCTGGGGTGATAAAGAGGAAAAGAGGTGATGGGGCTGCGTGTTCCTCTGATGCAATCCTCTGTATTTCCAACCTTATACAAAGGTGTTTTCCCATGAATGACAGAAGCGAACAATACACAGCCTGCCCCTTGCTCAAGCATAAAGCCCCCATCCGCCATAAAATCAGCCAAGGTGCACCTCACGGCTGATGTATTTGCAGTGATGTCTCTGGTATCGCCCTGGTTTCGTGTTCCTCCTCTCCACTCCCTCTCAGACACTCATCTCTGATCCACGGGACCTCTCCCCCCACCATCAGATAGCAATGACACCCCCCCAACTCCCAGCAAAGTCCCATTCGGTCCTTGCATGGATCTTTTTTTGGGTGGCAGCCCCTATTGTTTCAGCTATCTGTTCTATAAAGAATTTCACTGGCTTATCGCAAAAGAAAGGTAGACGTTACACCCCGGAGGAATTCCCCACCCAAAACACTCCCACAACCCTCCCTGCAACATGGTTTTCCTTCCTTGCCCCAGCACTGAGGGCTCTCTGCTCAAAAAAAATCCCTGGCAGAGGTAGCCAACCCCATTCCTCGTGGGCACAGCTCTTTCCTAGAACCCGAAGTTGTGGTTCAGGCCACAGCACACATCCTGGGAAGGTTTCTGTGGGATCAAGCCCCTGTCCTGCCACACGTGGCTGCCACTCCAAGTGGGAAGAAGTGATCCACAGCACCATCGCAGAGGATTAAGCCCCAGTCTGCTCCTAATCCTTCTAAGAGGATAACCAAGCGCTTGGTGCCAGCATCTCTAACCTCCTGCAGCCCTGGCCGGCGTCAGCACCCGCTGGCATGCCAGCGTGTGGTTTCCGATGGCTGCAGAATACATCCACTGGCCAGGACAATCCTTGCATGTGGCTGGACTTCCCTGTTTATTTTCCAGAGGAAAAAAAGCTTTCCACACTCTCTGCCCTTTCCACCAAAAGGGCGACAGTTTCTGTAAGTTCAGGCTTTACATTTAGGGATGCTAATGTTTAGGTACCAGGAATTTCAGGACGATCTGAAGAAACCTAGATACTGAATAACCTCAGGGCATGGAAAGCTCTGTACAGCTACCAAGTGCCCTTCAGGGTACGTAAAACCTTGTGATTTAAAAGGAAGAAGGCAAAGGGCAGCACCGTCCCCCAGCTTTGCTCCGTTCCCACTGCTGATCATGTCAGAACTCACATGAGATGCCAGCCAGTTTAACTTCAAGTCCTTTGCTCTAACCTCAATAAACAAGATTATATCCAGCTTACAGCTGGTGTGTCTGTGTAAGGTGCTTAATATAAGCACCTTTATATAACCCCCTTCTCTGAATTGGAGTGCTTTACAGTCTTTAAGGATTTATCCATGCATACCTCCAACAGAAAAGGTGTTGCCTTCATCTTCATTTGACAGATGGGAAACCAAGGGCTGGAGGGGCTCAAGGGAAGGACGTCTCCCCTTATTTTGTCCAACTAAAAGGTAGGCACGCGGGCTTGGCCTCTTATACACACCTCCTCTGCAGCCAGTGGTAACAGCAGTATTTCCAAAGGTCATTGGTATCTGCTACAGGAGGAATCACCCTGGGAAATAGCTGACGATGGATCAGCATTGACCACCGGCCAGGACTAGACCCCATGGTGATGGCTGTTCCCTGCGGTGCCTGTCTCAGGGATGGATGGAGCAGAGCCCAGGAAGGATGGAGCAGAGCCCACATCCCAGGCTCACCTTGCTCCTCTCTAGCCTGTTGGTTGAAAGCACCCACCCAGTAACACAAAGTGACACTCTGTGGTACGCCGTGATGCATAATCGAAACTGCTTATGGATTAGCAGCATCGAGCGTCCTGACATTGCCTGAGCACCGAGCAGATGCTGCACGCAGATAAGCCATGGCTCTTTTGTTCTTTTTCAGGAAGCTCTTGGCAAGCTCCTGCCTTGACACAAAGCGCTAAATTGTGTACTTGATAACTTTATCATCGAGATTCCTCTGATAACCCAGGTTTCTGTGGCAAGGGACGGATCCTAGTCCTGTTATCACACTCACAAGACCCCTCCTTACTCAAGCCATTGTTTTGGCTTCCGGCATACACTTGATGGAAGGTCCTCCAAGACTTGTAGGGCTCAAGGCAAGCTTGCAGCCTGATTAAACATCAGGGGCCTGACAGTGCTATATGAATATGTAACAACACTAATGAACTCTAATGAGCTAGGCCACAGGGTTTGCAAAGAGCCCAGAACCTGTCTTACCGGCTGGTGAAGAAGAGGCAGTTTGCTCATTACGGCACGCTCCCCTCCCGCCCATCCGTGCCAGGGAGAGGCTCTGCCCAGGCCGGGGCCTCATTAATTTGTGAAGTTGCCTTTTGATCTCTGTATCTCAGAGCATAATGAGAAGGTTTGAACTCTGCCCGCCCTCCCCCTGCCCTGCTCCGTGCCTTGCACTTGCTCTGCTCCCCCAGAGCCCAGCAGTCAAGTGGAGATCCGCCACAGCTCTGCAATTTGTTTCTTCCTGAAGAGAGGCATATTTGGGGCCTTTTAAGATACGTTTCAGTAGCCACATCTATAGCTGGTTGTAGCAGGAAAGCACAGGTCCCTCCACACCTCCCTCTCTCTTGCACAGACGCCTGAGCCCGTGGGGGCATCCGGGGTGATCGCACCTCAAATACGGCTCCTTATTCCCTTGATTCCTGCAGCCCAAAGTGGAGCCACTTGTGCCCCTGTGTGGGGTGGCTGGTGACAGTCGATGCAGGACGTGGCCTCCTGTCCTCTGCTCTGGGGGCAAACTCCTGGTGCCCGGTGCCTTCAGCTGGAGCTGCTGCAGGAGCTCCCGTGCTGGCAAAGAGCCATACAGCCCCCCTGCCCCGAGACCCGTCAGAGCCTCCCCCTGTGATTACAAGCTGCTCTCCCGTCCGGGATGGATCCTGCACCACTGGCACACCAGTGGAAGCTCCTTCTCAGCCACTTCCTGCCCCTTGGGCTGCAGCCTCCAGAGCCACAGCAGAAACCACAGCAGGAGCTTGTTTGGCACCATGGTCCATGTCCAGGAGAGCCGGCTCAGCTGCTCAGTTACTCCTCTCCCATGACTCCTCCTTTCCTCAAAAGGAAATGAAAACAAGCTCCACGTCAGACATGTATCCTCAATGAAACCCATCTGTGAGAGCCACGGCCACGGCCCGACCGGGGCTGTCGCCTGGTCAGGGTGCCCAGACCCACCATGGAGGAGCGCACGTAGCCAGTCCCAGGGGCAGCACGCACCCAAGGGGACACGAGGCCGGAGCAAGGGACGCCGCGGGACTGCCGAGGCAGCTGCATCCTCCCGAGCTCTGCCTGGGGCCGTGCTACCTCCTGTCTCAGTGGCGACAACAGCTCCTGGGCAAGAAGCCAGCCGATAGCTCTGCACAGCCGCAGACGTCTCCATACAGTTTCCATACACATTGTTTGGAGCGGTGAAGACCTCCTTAGCAGGAACAAGAGTGTCCTGAGGGGCAGGGGTATCCACCCATTCCCTGGCTGCTTCACAAATTTCCTCCAAAGGATATTTCCTAGAGCTTGGGTTTGTATCAGACCCTTGTAAAGTCTCCCAAGTGTTTCTTCCTCCATGCAGGGAAGTTTATACTAACGTGGTTTTAAGACATCCATTCTGTTAGTCATACCCCATATGTCCTCTGCAATCACCCCTCCTTCTCAGTGGGATCTCCCACCACACCAATTACATTGTCCAGCTTCCGCCAGAGCCTTTATTACAGCATGAACTAATTTGCGTTCTGCCATCAAATCCCCTCCAGGCATTTTCATGTTACTGTTCCCTCTCGCCTCTTTGTCCTGCCCCAGGCCCAGTTGATACTGGATGCAAATCCCACCTATTCTGCATCCTCCCAGTGGCTGTTGGAGGAGTTAAACAGCCTCGGCCCCAGTGCTGAGTCCCCACATGTCCCCAACTGGCAATGGGCTGCTGCTCTGACAGCCCCAGCAGTAAAACCAGTGGCTCTCACGGGAGACATCCAGAGTAGATACACTGAGTGAAAACGTACAGATTTCACAGCCCCTCTTAGCTCCTAACAGGGCTTCGCATCCCTCTGGAGCATTCCCTTTGGTCCACCTTCTGGGCCACGTTCGTCTGTGCCTCCTGGAGATGTTCCCCAGGGACCTACGGATGCAGCTCCAGCACCTCCTTCTGCGCATGTGGTAGGGCCAGGGCAGTTATTAGGGGCTTGTGTGGTAACCCGTGTCCAGTTTAGGATGCTCCCTTCCAGTCCTTGCTGTACACCTCAGGCTCAAGGTGGAAAACAGGAGGGAGGTCACCTACATCAAGACCTAATGTGGCTCATTTCCGTGAGCAGGGACACATCACGGACACATCACGCTGTACGGACGCTGCTCATCTAAAAGAACAGCAGAACCTCCCCATGACCCAGGGGTAGGAACAGTCCCTTTAGGGTAGCTGTGAAATGGGGCTCCTTTGCAGTCTTCCTCCTCCTTTGTCATGTCTGCATCTTCTCACTTTTGGTAGGTTGTCTTCTGCAAGACCTAGGAATGTAAGAAAACATCTGCCTGTGCTTCCTCCTCTTCTAGCTACGCCTGCACATTTGCCTCGCCTGCTGCAGGCAGCCAGACAGAGCAGATTTGCCAGCAATGAGGACAGTGACCCCACAACCGCAGCTTCAGGATGGCAGGGCTGTGTTTTGCAGAGCACGTGCAGCCCCACGCAGGAGGCACGTTCACTCCGGCTGCCTGTGGTTAGCTGGCAGGCTTTCCAGGGAGCAGCGATCTGCTCACAGAGCTGCTTGTTTAGGAGCATGTTGTGTTTTTGCCTGGTCTTGCAGCTGCCTGTCAGCCGCTGTACAAACACAGCCCTGTCTCCTGTGCCCCCTCTTGCCTGTTCTGTCTCTGCTCAGCTCTGCTCTTTGCTGGGCTCAGGATTAGCCACACCTCAGCTGGGTAAACAGGAGCTGATCCTGCCCCATCAGCTGAGGGCTTTTCAGCCTCAGCCACTGTGAGCAAGAAGTGCTCCTTGATTTTTCTCCCAAGCAAATCTCCCTGTTCATTGTTGAGCAGGTCTGCAGTTCTTAATCGGACACAGCAGCTGATGTGATCCTCTGCATTGGTTTCGTCTTCTATTTTCTTTCTTTATTCTTCTATTCTCTGGTTTTGTTCCACTCAGCTTCCTCATCTTCTGATCTGTTCCTCATTTTCTCAATCCTTTTCCCCATTCCTGTCTCTGTCCCCTCCTTTTTGCTTTTTCACCCATCTGACGAAAGCCACCCTTTCTGTATGTCACCTTCTGGGTGCTAACTAATGAGCTAGACGAGGCTGATATTTTAGTCTTAAAAAGCCTTGGAGGTTGTTAGTAACTACAGCCGGCACCTTGGTCTTCATCTCACCTCAAAGGCAGCGTTTCCTGCAAATTTTTACCTGCCTTTGAAGGGATGCTGAGCAGGGAGGGAGGAGGACACCCATTCCCTGCAGCACAGCACCCTCTAGCCTCCGCTGGGCAGCAGCTCTTTGCTGATCTGGAAGGAGGACCTCCACCACCATCATTCAGCCATGCGTACTCCCAGTCCTGCAACACTCCCTACATGTCCAGCCCTGCGTAACTCCAGCAAAATCCTCCTGCGGCGTTACTGTCGAATCCAAGGATGGATTTCACGGGACCTTTGTGCATTGGGATCTTAAAGCTGGTCTGTTCCGAGCAGACGTGTGGTAAATCAGACATCATTTCCAAATGATGAGGAAGGCTGAGACACCAGCTTTGCAAGGTGGAGCCCGCAGTGAGCCAAGGTGGTGTCAGCCCGGAGAAGTGATCGTTACACGGCGTCAGCAGCACTGTTTATTTCCTCCAGCCCATGCAATAATTTAACTCGGTGGCGGTACAGGCAGGGTTTTCAAAAGGGAAGTGCTGCTCCTGCGAAGCCAGATGAGGTCAGCTGGAGGAGTGGCGTGGGGTCAGTGATGGCTATAGTTCTGCAGTTGCTGTTTTCTTGGAAGGCTGATCTGCAGCCTGCCAGGTCCTTGTGCATGGAAGAGGGTGATCACCCCCAGTTCGCCTCTGGACATGGCAGCAGGCCTTCCCCACTTGGCTGTGATTGCCAGTGCATCTCCAGGAAAGCATCCGGCAGATGGAGATGCTCTGGATTATCCCCTCCTCCCGGCCACCCCCCTGCTCCTTGCTGCCTCCTCCCCATCTGCCTACCCCCCAAACCATACTCCCATGTTCCCCACCAGCCTCATGCACAACCCACATCCCTGCACCAGAATCAAGCCTGTTTCACCCTTGCTTTCCTTCTGCACCTCCAGAAAACAGAGCTCTGGCTCTCTGCACCCGAACACCATCACCCTTTCCTCCAAATCACAACCGTAACCACTTCCTTCATACTCACCCTCATCCAAACAGAGTTGTGTGCTCTCTACCTCCCAGACCTGTCCCGATTCCCACTATTTTGGCACAAGGCAGTAGCCTCCGCCTCCACTCACTTTATTTCCACAAATATTGCTCTCTAGGAAGAGTCTCTTCCCCATTCCTTCAGCAATAGTAACATTTGGATTTTTGCAGGAGGCTGATAATCCCACTGTTCAGTTCACTATGCATTTCAGTTTGCAGGATTGCAACCCTTCATTCTCCTCATGCACCGCTACTTCTATGGCAACTTTTCCAGAGAAGTATTTCACAAGCAGCCACTGAAAAAAATGTGGCTTTAGCAGTCTCCCTTGCTGGCTTTCTGAGGCTGGATAATCATAGCCTTTCCAAACTCCAACCTCAGGAACACAGCATAATGGCAAATGTCAGACAGACCACTCAGAGCTAAACAGAAGACAAATAGTTTCCTTTATTCAGTATGACATCTTGGAAACACTCCAGGAGAAGCTCATACATCCTTCTGGCTTTACTGCATTCATTTGTTCCAATCCATCCTGCTTTCCACCAGAGATACACCTCCTCTCTGTGGCGGGGTGCTCCCCCACCACCACATAAGCAGTAACCGTCCTGATAGCTGCATCCAGCTTATGCTGGACCTTGAGGATGGATGGCAACACAGTAGCCAAGGGCTGCCTGAAGCAGTGATCCAAAGGTCTTGCTGATATGCAAATATAAGTCAATCATCTTACTCCTTAAATGGAGTGGACAGCCCAGGGCCCGTTGAGCTCTCCTGCACGCAGCAGGCTGCACACCAGGAGCTCCCCTTGCGTAGGGACACCTCTCAAGGTTACTCCTCGAGGTTGAGAGATTCCTTGCCACAACAGATCCTTGGTAAGTGACTAATAGCATGCTAAACTTTGAAATCTTCGCTAAGTGATATAAAGGATTGATTGCGCATATATAATCCTTTAGACATAAACCGTTGACCAAGTCTGGGACTAGGATTGGATCCAGCTGCACCTAGACTCCTCTCTGAGAAGGAGTTTAGAAAGCAAGGGGGTCCTTTCTGAACCTCATGACTCAACAGGAGGGTCTCCCTGACAGTTTCATCCTGTCCCCTATGCAGTAAATAATCAAGTGTACCTTGCCATCGAATCTTGTTAAACCAGTCGCACTGAATTTTCTTAACTCCCTGTTCTATATCCATAAAGTACATTTTTGCTTCTCTCTTACAAGTGAAGTGCACTCTCACTCCATCCGCAACACTCTCCCTGCTCTCGCTACCTGCCAGATACCTGCTGCTCTCACGCAGCCTCCCCTGCATGTAACCCCCCTGCTTGTCCAGATGGCGTTAGGGTCAGGTGCCACACCAAAGCACCGCTTGGCTCCTGCAGCTGTGTCTTGACTTACCAAAATGTGTGATAAAGGGTCAGAAATGGCTGCAAATGAACAAGAGGTGGCATTGGAGGTGGCTGCAGGGAACAGGTCTGCTCAGCCTGGCAGCTTTTGGTGCAGGAGGTAGGAATTTCATCTAACCGGACTCCCTGGAAAATTCAGGAGTGTTGTGGCTTGGGTTCATCTCAGGGAGATACAGACAGATACTTCCCCAGGAGCATTGAGGCTGCTTGTGGAGCCAGGCAGTGTTCAAGTGCCATGGAGCATCCAGAAGCAGGACCCACGGGCACTGCTGATGCCAGGGAGTGGTTTTCAAAACCTCTTCCTCCAGCCAGCAGCTGTGGCTGGACGTGGGGTAAAAGGATTGAGCTGGCTGTTGGGAATTCATGGACAGAAGTGGCAGAGCACAGCCTTGGTAAAGTGCTCAGCTCAGTGGCATTTCTCTTTTGCCTAAAGAATTTGGGAATGCAATAGCTTATCTGCTCTGAAATGATCAGTGATGCTTCCTGTATTAGCAGCCAGAGCCCTCTTGGTTTGGTAGAAAAACAGAAAAAAAAAAGACTCAGAAAGTCTCTAGCAACAGGGCAGCAGAAGAAATGCCTTCAGCCGTAAGAGACCAGAGCCTCTGATCTACAGGGCACAAAAAGGTGGACAGCAGTAGCCCTGTAGGGCTGAGGTTAGTCAGTTAAGTGCTATAATTAGGAAATAAACAGTGTGCTAAACAAACCCTGAGCAGAAGCTTTTGAGCAGGGTGACAGAGCTGGAAGTTGGCAAGGAGCAGCTGAATGAGAATGTGATGGAAAAATACTGAGCAGGTGGGCCACGTGCCACCTCCCCGGCTCCAGTTTGTATGATGCAGCCGTTCTCCCATCCCTGGCACTTGTCTCCTTATGTTGTCAGCTCCTCAGGACAGAAGCCAGTCTATTTAGAGATCTGCAAAGTGCCCATTACGCTTTTAGACACCATTTTCAGAAAATACGTAAGAGTCCAAAGAGCACTGTGCATCCAGATCCAACAGGCTCTCAAATGGCATGGCTCTGCAGCCTGCAAGCCAATGCCTCGCTGGCACTGCAGGGAAAGCAGAGCAGGAGAAGAGGAAAAAGCATTGCCTTTATTTCCATCTGCAAAGCTTTCTGTGCTCACATGTCACTGACAGGCACTTCGCTTATTTTCAGCTGGCAATCAAACCCTGTCATAAGAGATGTTTTCTTTTTTGCTCCTGCTACACTGGCAGAGATCAACACCTCGATATTTCCTCCAGCAAAAAGGTTTCCTCAGAGGTGCAAAGTCCCCAGGAGTCCTTCAGCGCACGGCGAGTTTGCTGAGCAGGAAAAGCTGGGCCAGGGGAAATGAAGCAGAAAAAGAGTCCAAGTTCCTTGTGGCAGCAATAGGCAAAAGAGAGAGGGATGTGAAGAACAAAAGGTGACTGGCACCACAGTGTTGTATGGGGGTGTCTCAGACTGGCTCAGCACCGCATCAAGTTCTCTCTGCCTGGTACCTTTCCAATTGCTGGGTTTTAAAAGGTGAAACTATCCTCAGCCTTTTTTTGGCCTCATTGTACAGAGGCGCCTGCCCAAAGCACGAGGCAAAGCTGTCTGTTCTTCCTGTGCCTACAGTTTCCAGCACATACATTTGACCTCTTTTGCAGTAGCCACACTACTCAAAGAGGGATCCTCCTGTCTCCAAAGCACTAGGGTGTTCCTGGACACCCCCATCCCACTTCTCTGCAGGAGCATCAGACAGAAGCATCTGCTGGGCTGGAGCTCCCAAATCCCTCCCTACGAGGCTGGGAATGAAGCTCAGCTCTTCCCAGCACCATTCCTTTACGGGATGGTTTGCGCTACTGCTCGGACGGCATTTCCTGAGCGTGAGCTGTTTGCTGCGAGTGGTACAGCCTCGTTCCTGGCTCCAGGCCAGAGCGCTCCACCTACCACACACACCACTGCTCCCAGTGCCAACCAGCCCTGCGGTGCTCATCATCACACGGGCTTGGCCATAGCAATGTCAGCTCCCCACACACTTACAGGGTCGGCAGCTTCCTCTACAAGCCATGGCTCACTGGCTGTTTTAATAGCCCAAAGCCAGGTTTGTACTCACAAAACACGCTCCCTCCCAGCCATCTCTGCTCCTGCACCAGAAGGCACAGCTGGAATCCCCCCGATGTGCAGAGCAAAACGCCAACTGACTTGCACCGGTTCCTCCTTCCCTTTCTGGAGACGCAGCACCTTTTCCACCACATCCCTCTTCTTGCAATAAGCACAGCTCAGGATTTCAGCTCCCACTGCCACAGCCACCTGTGAATTTGTGCTGCCACCCCTTCAGCGTTAGTCCCTTCTGGTTCTCAGATCTTGTTCCTCACTGATGTATCTGAGCAGCCCTGATATAAAAGACCACCCTATGTTTTACTTCTCCTCAATAAGAAGTGGGCAGCTAAGAGTTTGGTTTGCTTTGCTTTGTGAGGGTGTGCTTAAGAAAGCTCTCTTCTAATAGTTGAGCTTCTCTGAGGTCAGAGAAATCTCCAACAGCCTTAAGGATTTAAAATAAAAGCCTTGCCTGGAGGCTCAGCTCCAGTTCATGGTGTGTTTTCCTGCCTGGATCGATGGTGAGGAGCCAAGGCACACCTGGAATCAATTGGACTGCAATTTTTTGTAATCAAATTCAAACACATTCTTCAAATACTTAGTTAAGAGGCTGATGCCGGAAGTTTATCTACTAAGCCTATCTCGTAGCTTGATCACAAGCATAACTCAGCTGCCTTCAGACATACCAAACCTCAACCCAGCCGAGTCGCCAACGAATTTAGCAACGACCATAAACCCTGGGTATTTTCACAAGGTTAATTAAAAGCCGAAGATAAGGAATCCGGCTCTCATATGACAGCGGTACAGGATCGCATCTGTAGCTAGCGAGGAGCACTTGCTGTGGGGCTGCTGCTGTTTCTGTTCTGCCACCACCATTTCAGCAGTACCCTCTCTGCCCTTCCTCAGAGCTCCCTTCTTCACCGTGACTCAGTCTACAGCAGTTAGTCATCTCTCCAGATATGTAACTCTCTGGAAAATGTGACTTGCTCCTTGAGAGCTTTCTCTACGTAGGAAGCTCCAACTCCCAGTAAACAGAGGAAACAAAATGTCTGAAATCAGGGAAAGGATTTTTCCATCCAGTTATATAAAGCAACCATTAGCATAGCTAGGAACAGTTGATGTTAGTAGCAACGTAACATGTGGCTCTTTTGGGAGGCAACCAGAAAAGCCAGTTTATAAACATCGCACTGCAGGTATTTTTTATTTTAATATTTGTTTTCCTCCAGTGCCCTCCAGATGTGGCAGGCTCCGTCTACCTCTGGGCAGATTTTGCTGTCCCTGTCACACATCCCACTTAGTGGGAGGAAACCGGGCTGGCACTCCTGTGCCTCTGAGGGCCCTTCACTCCTGCTGGTGAGGCCCAAGAGATGTTCCCAGCTCACACCCCAGTGCCAGGTTTGCCATACAGAGATGGCCTGGGGCCCATGGGAAACAAAACCAGTGTGCTAAGGCCCAGCCACCATTTTTAAGGCTGTAAAATACCGATCCTAAATGATTTTTGATTGCTACATAGCATCACGTGACCAGTATTCAGCACCTGGGCACACTTGGACGGATTATCAGAGGTTTGTGCCACGCTGGAGAGGTTTTTGGCCCATCCGGCCCTCAGAACCACCAAGCCCCATGTCACTGAGGGGCGAACATGCACCTCAGTTGGAGCGGTCCCCAGGCTGTTCCCCCCCGCGGCAGGGGTGTTGGCTCCGGCAGCAGGAAGTGGCCAGCGGCGAGGCTGGTGCTTCACCCTTGCCTCACCCTCGCGTCACCGCTCCTCCCGCCGCTCCCGGCCGCCCACCACCCCGTCCTGGCCCCGCTGTGTCATGGCGGCAGCAGCCGCGGCTCCCCCCAGGCGCCGGCAGCCCCGCCCGCGAACGCAAATCACCGCCCTCCGCCTGACTGAGAGGCGCCCAAGCCAACGGAACCGCAGCATCCCGCCCCGCTGCGTCTCCACCAGCCAATGGCGCCCGTGCAGCCCGGCTGGCGCGCGCTCCCACCCCCACCTCGCCTTCCGGCCAATCCGTGCTCGGGCTTGGGCGGGAGCGGCACGGCTGCGCGGCCAATGGGAGGGCGAGGGCGGTTGCTAAGGGGCCGCGCGTAGCGAGGCTGGTGCAGACGGGTGGGAGCGGCGGCAGAGCTGCCAGAGCCCGTGTGCCTCAGCCGGGCCTGCAGGTGAGGCGGCGGCGCTCCGGGAGCCCCTTCCCCGCAGGGCTGCGGGGGCAACGGCCGGGCGTGACTCCCCGCCTGCCTGTCAGTAGTACGGGGCCTGAGGGGGCACGGGGGGCCGCTGCCCCGCGGCTGGGTCTGTCAGGCGCCGGGTGGTCAGCAATGCTCCTCTCGCTCTGGCCTTAGGCTCCCCGTGCCCGCTCGGCCGCCTTCTTTCTGTTTATTTTCTGCGGCAGGCTTGTCTTATGTGTCTATTTCCTGGGGTGGAGGTGGGGGTGGCCCTGCGGTGGCGTTCAGCTGGCCTGGCTGTGGTGATCTGCAGTCAGGTCTCCTGCCGGTGCCTCTCTTTTTGGTTCTTACTGGGGTTGGAAGGTCTGTGCAGCTGGCGGTGTGGTGACGGCCTTCCCCATCGCTTCGTGGAGGTGTGAGTTGTGCAGGGCAAGAAAAGCGGTGGTGTGAGCAGCCTGTGCCCGCAGGGAGTGAAGGCCGAGGTGGGAAACAGTCCTAAGCTGCTTGGGAGCTGAGTGCAGAGCAGAGGTCCTGAGGGGATGATACTTGTGTGAGTTAGAGCCAGGTGAGTTCTGGTTGATGTCAGTCAGGTCCCACCGCTCCCCCTAAATGTGGCTCTTCTCCTCTGTTGCTCAAGCTCCTAGGTCCTGATATTGCTACTAGCA
Source organism: Mycteria americana (assembly GCF_035582795.1). Taxonomy (NCBI): domain Eukaryota; kingdom Metazoa; phylum Chordata; class Aves; order Ciconiiformes; family Ciconiidae; genus Mycteria; species Mycteria americana. The sequence goes on along the minus strand of NC_134370.1, from coordinate 62,049,843 downwards.
TTTTGCAACAACTTTAGACTTACTTTTGTCGGTGCATACTATATACTGCCTTGTTAACACAGTTGATGTATTACAGCTGGTGAAATCCCTCACCTGACACTAACTTTTTTAAAGAGCTATGTTAGCAGCAGCTTTATTACCACAGTTATGGCTGGAGGGATGGCATTCTGTAGTTGCATTCTCATGCAGCCTCTTCAGAGGATTCATAACAGCTTCTTCTTATTGTTGATGTACAGTTGTCACTGGTGTGGTAAGTACTGAAGGTTCCTGTCTGCCTCTTACAGATTGCTGTTTGGTTTCTACATCACTGGTGCCTCCTTCTGTAACAAATGTTTGTGGCTTATTAATTAGCCAACTGGTACAGTGTGTTAATCTTGCATGCCTTATCAATGATTATCATGCTCAGCCATGTTTATAATATGGCTTAGGTTGACATGTTCTAGTCCTCACTGATAAGGTGTTCATAGAACACGCAGTTCAGCTGTTTGTATTTGTGATATCTCATTTTTCAGACCTTCTCCCATAATGTTTATTTCCTGTTCAGGGAGTTTTGTTATTGACAACTAGTCTTTGGTTGTTCTGTTGTTATCTTTTGTTGGTTAGTCTACTTCACCTTCTTTTCTAGGTGCTTGCTTAGTTCTCGTATAACAAGAGAAGTTTGAATAAATTCTCTTGTCCCTTCTTGGATCAGTGGACATGCAGCCTTTCTTATTATTCTAGCCATCACTTATTTTAGTCTCAAAGTAAAGAGTAAGAACAGGAAGGATATTAAAAAAGAACTAAGAGCTAATGTTTGGGTGGTTCTATTATCCTGCCTTATTCTTAAAAACAGTTGTATTTCAGCTTTTTGCATGGGAGGTCATCTGTGTTACTGAGTGAATTAGCTGGGTAGAGGATGAGGCTGAACTAAGATTGTGCCAGCCTGTCTTTTCTAGGGGTGGAAAAGATGTGGAGGTTGGGGATAAAACCTTCCATCTTGCAAAACTGTTTCTGAAGAAGTTAAACTTAAAACTTAATTTGTTCTACTCTTCTTGTAAAAGCTATATTTTTCTATTCAGGGAATGAATAGCAGCTTAGGCTCTTAGTATTTCATAAAGCTGCATTATTAAACTTGTCATCTGAAAACCCAGAGATTAACACACTGAAATAGTCACTGTTCTGGGATGTGGTATTGGGAAGGAAAGATGGCAGAATAACATCATTTGTCCTTGACGCAGGCATATGGAGAGGTTGTCCAAATCTACTAAGTTCTGACTGTGCTTTTAGATGTAATTTGATGTACTATAGAAATAGGTGGCTTTTGAGTGCTGATTCAAACCTTCTGTAGTTGTAGTTTAACCTCACTCGATAACAGAAATGTCCTGGGTGCTGCTGGGTTCACACTGCCCTGTTACTCCCCTTTCTTGCTCTGTATCTCCGGCCTCTTCATCCTTAGTTTCATGCTGCTGGCTCTGGCAGTGCCAGAACTTCAATTAAGTTAAAGAACAGGATTTAGTAAAGTCTCTAGTAAGGGTGTATGTGCTGGGGTCTTTGGTGCTTGTAATTCCTGTTGAAAGGTACAGACACCAGCCTGAAACTAGTGTTTTGGACTCTTCAGCAAAAGCCTGAATCATCATAGTTCTGCTTCTATGTTGGAGTCTTCATCTACACTTTTGAGTTTCTCTGGAAGATCGTATTTCATTATGTGTTATAGCTCTGAATTGCTATTCTTAACATGTACTATAGATTAACTGAGCCTCTGTGCAAATATTTGCCCTTCTTCAGTCTAAATAGCTTGTGAAGATTAAGCTTATATGCAGTTAAAAAAAAATCTGATCAAACTCAGCTGATTGAGTTCAGTACCAAACAATTGATTTCATTTCAATGTGCAAGGGCAGTCTGTCCTTCTTAGGGAGAAGCAAAGTCCCACTTGCCCAACATATGTGGGTGGCAATGATGCTAACCTAGTCAGGCAGCTGTCTTGGCCTCTTTTAGCTCTAGGAGAGCTTGTGTGCCCAAGGGCTTGTCTTTTCTCCAGCTATATCAGGTAACGATAATAAAGATTGTTTCTAACTGCCAGCCTTACTATGCCACCATCGGGCAGCAGCAATTCAAAATGCTTTGCGAAGCAGTTCTGTACAAACCAGGTGCTTGAAACATCTTTGTGCCTGTGCTCCGTTAGAGGTAATGGCAGTGGAAGGAAGTGTCATACTTTGCAATGTACAGAAGATTTTCATCTGTATCTCTACGTTGACCAAGAAGTGCAGTTGCCTAGCACTTACTCTACTGTTGAGAAATACTTGAGTTTCCTGTCATCATGGGTTCAGTCTGACTAAAATAAACAGCAATGACAACTTTTTCTACTAATATGGACCGAGCTCCTGCAAACACCAAACCCTCCTGAAACTTCTGATATACTAGTTGCTAATAATTGAGCTACAGCCCTATTCAGGGCACTGAGCGCTCAAACAGTGCAATACGGGCTCCTCATGGAAAGGGTCAGCTAGGACAAGTGACTGGCTGCTAGTGAGGGGTTCCCCATTCAACAATTTGTCCTGTTTCTAAACTTATTTACATCTTCAAAGATGCTCTTGCATAGAGATGCAGGTTCCAGAAAGATTTTGCTGAGGGTGTTCAAGCCTGGCTGTCCTTTAACTGGAACACCCTGTTCTGTGAAGTGTTGGTTGGGCATATGTGAATATGAAAGATTGTACTAAGTGAAATAAGCAGATGCACGGTCATTTACAGTGAATGTCCTTGTAAGAGGTAAGGAGAAAACGTCCTAAAATGTGTTCCTACAATATCCCTAACCTCCCACTCAGATTCAGCAGGAGAGTGGGCAATGTAGCTCTTCAGCCTTTGAGTTGCTGGCAACTACTGTGGTGCTCCAAAACCTTTCTGTTTCAATCGACATTCTGACAAAACCTGAGTTTTCTGCACTTCTGTGGTAGTGGTAGCTGTGGTGTTGGTCAGGTCCTGTCTCTTTGTATTTGGTTCTCTTGTCCTGAAGTGTTGTTGCTTCATTTTTAACATAACGATGTGAATTAAACTTCTCTAGTGTGAGCCTTCTATCTGTCATGAACAGACTTTGAGAATGACTCTGCAAATTTTCTGTACTGCTGTGGAGCAGAGCTGCTTGTTGGGGAAAAAAATAAGCAGGGTGTTTGAAGACCTCAGAGTGAAGTGGCACCTCAGCTTTTGATCGTGTTCAGATATAGGTGTTTTCTGACCATTTGAAATGGACCAGTCTTGAATGGAGTTCTCTTAGCTGTCTTAACTTGTACTTTGGTGATAGATGGTCTTTCCCTGCTGTGCAGCTAGTCTGGTGTGGAGCATGCTTTCAGCTTACTCGGCTGTGCACCCTGTAGCTGAGCAAACAGCTGTGATGTGCTTGGACTTGGGGATGCTCCTCTGATGTCTACATCTGAGCTCTGTGACAGTCTGGAGTCTGAGGGTAAATGAGGCTTTAACAGATGATGTTGCATTTCAAAATATAATTAAGGCATACAGCAGACTCTTTTGGAGTGGGTTTAGTCTGTAATGCAGTTTGTATTAGCTCACTTAGCTATCTGTGGCTTGATGCTAGTAGCATTCCCTCAACTACAGAGCATGGACTGTCAGGTTCTCTGCAATGTGTTTATTCCACTTCTTCCCTTGAGCTTAATGCTGCCCACTCGCACAGGGTTATATGGCAGGTAAGTGACACCTGCTAAGGCTGTAAAGAAAGTCTGTGGAAAGGTGTTAGCCGGTATTTCTTCTCCCTCAGTACCTGAAAGTAAGCTTGACCTCTTCTACAAGGAGCTGAAGCTCTGCCCTGTAGTTCCATAATGTAGTGGTTAGGGTGTGACAAAGTCCTAAGTCTCTGCAGTAATCAAATTGCTTAAATAACATGAGCCTTTCCTTTAAGGTAAGATAAAATTAACTGATTTCTGTGGATTCATCAGAGCCTTGTCTTGTCTTAGTTTAATCTTGTACATCAGGTGTGTGCAATAAAAGCTAATGCAGCATTTTTTAATCCATCTGTGACAAGCAAGAACCAGATAAGGTGACATACAGGGAGTCTACACAGCAGCCTTCTTGGATAATATACAAAAGCTGCCTGTCATGCAGTAGAACCATTTAAATCAGTTAAAATGATATTGTGAAGAAACAAAAGCAGTTGTGTAGTTGGAAGGAAGTGAAATTCAAGGCTGACTGTAAATTAGCCTTCTTGGGGAAGTGAAAGACCTGAAGAGTCATTGGCCCTGTTGGCTATAGAATTATTCTCAGGTGCTTTCTTAAGCAAGCTGCCTTGTCATGTACACCCAGTCCTCTTAGGTGCTTGGCTTCTGCTCTGAAGGTGTAGGACTTCTCAAAGTCAAAAAAGGATAAAAAAGCTCCAGTTAAAGGCACCTGTCTTTCTGGCTGTGCTGGTGGTGCCTCATGCTATGAACTTTGTCCCTGTAACCTCACAGTACCTCTAAATTTAGTATATGAGCCAAGTATTGTGCCTGATGAAAAGGTCAAATTCCAGTGAAGGCACCAGCCAAGAAATTCTTGTTGGAACATGGTATAAACATACCTGCTGTTTTGTATACTCACCAACCAGCCAAATCCTGGCCTGGGTGCTGGCTCTGGCACAAGGTGGGGGGACTTGCACCAAGGACTTCTAAGTAATGTTCTTCTAAACATCCTCGTGATGGGACATGTCAGTGTGCCCTCTTTATTTGGAGATAAAATCTGTCAGATGTTTGACAATAAAACTGCAGTGGGCTTTGCCAGACTCCTGATGACTCTGGCGAGGACTACACTTTATCTCTCATGGCCATGTCTCCTGAAAACCTAAGCTTAAGTCCTTGAAGTGCTCAGCTAATTCTTATTTATACCCTCTACGCTTTGAGGTCTGAGACTTAGTTGGCTGTTTTAAATGGCCAGAAGTATTGAGCGGTACATCAAGATGATCTCAGTGTTTACTTCTGACGTGTTCTCCTCTGAGCTACCACTGAAGATAACAGGAGGTTCTGCATGGGGCAAGCTTGGGCTGGTTAGGTGCCAGTCTTGAAATAAGCCGTGTGATGCCTTGCTTTGTGTGCCTAAACCTATGAGGCATAGTACTGGTGTGGCCCTAAAATACTTGTGTCTATGTAATTCTTTGGAGACCTTAAAGTAGCAGTTTAGGCTTAACACTTTTTTCTGTAAAAAGGAAAGCATCTTTTATACAAAAAGTGCTGGGTAAAAGGCAGGATACGGGACTGCGCAATAAAGCTTGAGGTTTTTCATGATTCCGTTTGCATGGATTCCTGTACTCACGTAGCTTGTGTGACCTCAGACTGTCCTCCAGTGCTTTACAAAAACTTAGTCTGGCAGCGTTTCCCATCAAGACACATTGCTTCGGAGTCTTTCCCAGGTGTATACATTCCCCATGTACATTTTCATCTGGATGGTCTCTAAACATAATCTTCTGCATTTAAACTATCGAAAGCTCAGCAGCGTGACACACTTCTGTACACTTCCTGGAGTGAGATTTGGATCGTATGCTAGTGTAAAACTTGGCTTTGTTTAAAAACCTTTGTAGTGCTCTGACTTTCTGCCTTTTCCTTAATAAAGTTCCCTTCTCCATGATGTGTTTCTAGATATCTTACCTGGTAGTGACAGGCCTGTAACTTCTGGCTTTGTGGTGTGTGTTTTGGAAGAGGTATTAACTTTGGCTGATATTAAAGATGATTAATTTCCTGGAAACATTCTCTAAAGAACTAACTTCAGTGAAACAGCCTTCCTTCCTCCCCCTTCAAAGAGGGGAAAAAACCCCTTATTTCTGATCTGAATTTGCCTAAGCACAGCTCTTTAAAGTAGGGTGTTTTGCTTTCCTCTTGTCTAGCAGACTTGCTTTGAGTTTTATTCCACAAGCAGGCACTACAAATAAATGAAACCAGTCCAAGAAATGTCTGATAAGTTAACAAAGTCTGTCGGCCTAATTTGTCTAGAAACAGCCTCTTTGGCTCTTCTGAATCTTAGTGGGGAAGAGAGGATCTTACACTACTTGGTAGAAGCTGTAAAAGGATAGGAAAGGGCATTTTTAAATGCTTTCAGTGTTGGCCAGATATGCTCCAATGCTTTGGTGTCCAGCTGAGCTCTGAAAGCACTAGTGAGCCAGAATGCTGACTGGTGGGAGGGCATCTAGGAGGTTTTTGTATCAAACTGCCATTCCTGGAAATGGGATTCTTCAGTGAATGTAATGGAGCATAAAATATCTTGCTAGTGGAGCCCCTTTTAAAGAGCTGCTTTTACTCTTGTCTGTGGGCAGTTCCATACAGCTGCATCTTCGCTTTAGCCTGAAACATTTCTAATGCTTCAGTGAAATGAGTCTGCCAGGCTTTCAGTTGCTCATTAAAAGGCCTGAGGGAAGGACCCTTTGGGAGCAGCTTCCTTTAATGTCTTTGCTTTTTTTAATGTTGGCTTTCCTGTATGCAGAGTCAGGCTTAGCTTTGCATGGGTGGAGGAGCTGTAATGCTTGGTAGCTACCAAATCATGTGCGTGCCCTGTTGAGTCACAGGGTAAAGTGACTTTTGTCCCTGGAAGAGTCTTCTCTCCCCAGGAAACCTGGAACAGAAATGTGTGCAAGTCTCACATTTGTTGTTAGTCATGTCTTCACTTGCTGTACAAGTAAATATCTCGGCAATGGCTTTCCCAAAACCCAGTGTCTTTGAAAGGATACATGAGGAATTTGCTGTAGCTCTACTGGCTTTTGTGGTACTTGTTTCTATTCCTGTCTGGAAAGGGGAGACATGGAGTTTTTCTCATTATACTTGTACAGGTGAGGTGCACTCTGTTAACAGTAGTGCTGAAGTGTTTCCTGTAACATGATTTTCAGCCTCTTAATCTGTGATGAAAGGGCAAAAGAAAAGACTCCACAAATCCAGCACTTGCTTTCCAGTGATTGATTTTAGAGTTAGTCCTCAGTCACAAACGGACTTAAGAATATTGTTTGAAAAGACTGTTAGTCTTTGGGGCTGTTATGCCTTTAAGTGATTTTTTTTTTTTAAAGGAATTATACACTTAAGGTGCTTCAAAATAATATTCTTGGCCCCAAGAGCTTCAACTTCTTTGTGTTCCTCAATGTGCATCTTGAACCCTGTGATGGGGGTTTGAGATGAAAAGGCAGGCTTGCTTGTTTCCAGTGATACACTTACTGCCTCTTGCTAGTTTTGTCTAGCCTGCTAAAAGTGAATCTAGTGTTCCATATACAGAAAAGGCCAAATGTTTGTCTGTTTATATTAATGCTGACCCATTTAGAGAAGATTCTAGATTAAAATTTGACTGGCTCAACACTGTGGTCATCTGTCCTTTTTTGTAAACAGACAAGTTTATTGGGTCAATGCAAAAAGGGTTTAACAAAACAGAAGCAAGGTGACCTCATCCCTGCTTGTAAATAGCAAGGCACTTGTCCTATGTGATTAGAGGCAGAGCTCTCAAATCCATTTCAGTAAGCTAAACCCTTAAAACTTTAGAGCAGAGTGCTCTGGCTCAGCCCCTGCAAATCTGCCCTGGCTGAGACAGGTCTGTTTAGGTCTTCAGGAATACCAGACTCCCGAAGTACCTGCTGGATCCATAGGGCATGGAGTTTACCAATCTAGTTGTCTGGGACTAGATCGATTGCTTAGTTAATCACTGCAGGCTGCTGTACTACTGTAACAGCAGTACCAACTTTGTGTTAGCTGTACACAGACTGATCTGAGCTTTTAGGTAAAGATCCTGACAAATACATGAACCTTGAGCACATGGTTGAGGTGTGTATGTTCAGTGAATGTGTATTTAGACTGTCTAAAAGGGAAAATACTAGTTCACAAGTGTCAAAGCATAATCCTGCCTACCAACAGCTGATTTTTCTGAAAGTAACTCCAAGCTAGTATGCTTTTTTAAGGTAGTGACAGGCAAAAACTGGATATGGAAGTATGAAAAAGATGTGGTATGTTTGTAATCTGAAGATTATGTGGGAGGGGAGACTCTCAGGGAGATACAGCATAGTTGGGTCAGTTATACTGAGTCACTAGTACAAAATGCTAATGACTAATCATGCCCAGTTTTATTTTTAACAAATTTACTCATGCTGTGACAGCTGTAAACAGCAAACTAGCTTAAAATCCAAGTGGCAGGAAGGTCTTGGGTAACTTTTGTATCAGAGTCTCTATTAATTTTCTAAATAAAACAATGAAGGGAAGATGCCAGCAGAACTTCTGGGGGTTTTAGCTGGGGAAGATTTGCTGAAGCACTTGGTTGTCCTTGAGTCGGTGATTGTTCAGGAACTCAATCTACTCTTCTGCTGATTGTACCTTCCCTGGAGAAGCCATTGCTGTAGTTTGCCTGTTGTGTCCTATGCAGTTAGTGGTAGTGTTGGTGAAAGTCTACTAAGTATGGAAGTGAGGTAACGTACTACAGCTGAACATTGTACTCCAACTCTTCATTGAGACACGATGCCAATGTAGTCTTCCGATTAGAAGAATAAATGGCTTTTTGTAGCCCACTCCTCTCTCCCTTATACTGTGAAGCTCAGAATTGGAAAATAAAAGCTTCAGAGTTGTCCAATATGAAATGTCTCTGCTTTCCTCACACTCTGTTCTCCTGCAATGCAGATGGTTATGGTGGCAGAAACTTGCAGCTTTCCAGTATGCTGTTAATCAATAGCTGATGTCAGACTTGTACTTTCTGTACTCCCAAAATCCCTTGGAAGAATACTTCTGAGGTTTCCTGCTAGAAAGATAAGTAAGGCTTTGGTACGGCCTGTCCTGGTGGTGTATTTTCTGAGTTGGAAGCAGCAGCCGTGGTAGAGAGCAGATGATTCTGGAGCTTTTTCCTGGAAGCTCCGATTCACCATTGGTTTGTTGTGCCTGTAGGGAATCCAGTTCTAATTGTAAATATCACTTACATTTTTATGGTTACAGGCTGAAAACTTACTCTGTTCTGTTGGCATCATCAAGTTCTTGTAGCAAGCCTTGGTGTGTGTGCACTAGTGTTAATTAGGTGGCTGTATCTGAGCCTCCTGGTGGCTCTCACCATCTTGTTGAAGTGTGATATGTTGTAACTTCTCAAAAAAGCAAGTGTGGGAAGAAGCAGAGACTGTTTACAAGCTTCCATCTGTAGGAGTGAGCTGCCTTGCTAAGCCTGAGTAAAAGTAGCAGTAAACTTCTTTCAGACTGGCTTCACACTTCAGTAACAGTGTAGATATTGCACAAAGTTGAGAAGAACAGTAGCCTGTTAGTTCTAGACTTAAATATGAAGGGATTTGGGTAGCTTTTGTAACTGGGGACAATCTTGCGAAGATGCTGACTATGTTGTCTTCTGGAAGCTCATAGCTTGGCTTTCTTCTGAAGTTGCACTGGTTTTCATTATTGCTTTCTGTCTATCTCTGTGCATGAAGGTGTATTTACATACTGCAGATGAATTAATATGCTGTAGGCAACTGATCTAGCCTGGAATCTGTCCATAGGCAAGAGGTTTGATGCAGATGGATCAGAGCTGAAGCGGTTATGACTGAATACACAAATCAATTGCAATGTCTGTGAGGGGACCTCTCTATAAATTTGTGTTCTTCCCTTCCAGCTGAGAGATGCGGCCTTATTGGTAATAATCAATTTGCTTTTCCTCCCCTCACAGGATAACTCACGTAGTACGTGGAACCAGACAGTGACAATTCTACTGGGGACTGGCAATTATTTCTTGTTTGAAGAAAAAGTGATGTTGGTAAGATTTGACTTGTCAGTTGCTATCTTACTTGGGTTACCTACGTGGCTGAGGAAAGACCCAGGGAAAAACCTGCCCCTTTAGCATGGATGAAATGTCCCTGTAATGAACCATATGTTCAAAAGAAGCTGGATAGGTTTAAGAATTTGATTTCAAGCTGGAAGGATATTGTTATATTGTGGAGTTTTTAATTCTCTCCCCTGCCCCACTTCCTTTACTCCGAAGCCCTTGAAAGACTAGATATTAGTCTAGGAGGATCTAGTCCTCCTTCAGCTGCAGAACTACAGTGAATTAAAAGAAATGCTGAACTCACTGGTACATAAAGTGGCCACCTTAAATACAAGCAGGAGTTAGTACCAGTATTCTCATGGAGTTGCAAAATTCAGGCTGAGGAGCTAACACAGTAGTTCTTTCAAGCTCTCCTTTTCAAGCCTGGCTTGTACATCTGGGAAGAAACACACATATCCAAAGCTGATGATGTGCCTTTATAGCCTGGCTTTTCACTCAGCTTCAACTTAAGCCAGATAGTCTTGTCCAACACCCTGAAAGTATTGACTGGCTGCAGATCGTAGAGTTTGACACCTGAGACGTTGTTGCAATTCTAGTGCAGCACTGATTAGGAATAAATCTCCTTCCCAACTGATCATCCAGTTTCTATTTCTTGTGATGGTCACAGTGGTTAGAGCAGTACAAAATAAACTTCCTTTCATCTTAAAAGTTGCTAGTCTCAGCTGATACACTAGGATTTTTGTAGCACTGTTAACTGACAAATTTAGTTGGTTAGCACAGTCTTACATTTAACATGGCAATTAATATTCATATCCAACAGTATGTTGCGAGAAGCTTTAATACTGGTTTTTATCTCCAGGCTCAAAATGAGTGCAATGTTGGAAACCCCTGAGCTGCCAGCGGTGTTTGATGGGGTGAAGCTAGCAGCAGTTGCTGCTGTTCTGTATGTTATTGTTCGCTGCTTGAATTTAAAAAGCCCAACTGCCCCTCCTGAACTCATTTACCAGGACTCTGCTTTGGCCCGCTTTCTACTCAAATCCTGCCCACTTTTGACCAAAGAGTAAGTAGTATATTTTTTCCATGTTGACCAGCGTTATATGGAGAAGGCTGCACTTAACCATTCTTCTGCCTAGTGTGTTTCTTAAACCTGGGTGCAAATTAGTGTCAGGGTATTGTCTTGATAAAATAAACCTGTTCCAAATCAAATGTTTTGTTATTGCTAGTGTCCCAGGTACTTGGATTTAGGACTAAGCCTTATTGTGCAGGGCTCTCCATGGATGTATGGAAAAAGTCATCCCTGCCCCTCTGCATAGTAGCTGTACACTGATACTGTACTATACCAGCACTATCTAGCCCACTGTCTGTGGAAATGGGGGAGGGATGGATGCAGTCAGCACTTGTTTCTGTTCATGTACTCTCCTTTCTATTAGGGAAGAAATCTGTCAGGGCTCACAGGAAGGAAACATTTTCATGGTGTGTCTGTGCACTTATAACGAACACAGGGATGGCTATTAGTTTTAAAGTGCCTACTCTTATTTGAAGTGCCTTAAGTTGATTGAAGACTAATGGAATTTATTACTGGGTAGGGCACATCATCATAACTAGTTTAATAAAGTAATAACGTACTGGCCAGCTCTAAGCCTGTTGAATCCATTTTCTAATTGACCTTATGTTGACTGTGTATGTGAGCAGGCTGATCCTTGAGCTTCCATTCTAGGACCTCCAGAATCAGTGCAGCTGCCCTTACCTTCACCAATAATATGAAGCATTTACTACAATTTCATGAGGCTTTGGAGGTACAAGGACTTTGATTGCAGTATTTCTCTTCTGCAATCTCTTTGAAAACTTGCAAGTCCTATTTAGAAGCCCTAAATACATCTGTTATCTAGTAAGCACTGAGTGCAGCTGCATGAACCTTCCTTTTGGATCTCAAAAGTCAAGCTGACTTAATAATAGTCATTCTAGGGGAGATGAGAGGCTTTTAGCAGTGCTGTGTTAGGTGCCTTGATTACATAAGGTGTAAGATGTCAGGCCAAAGGATCTGCAAACTTAGAGGAAACAAAGCATTATCCATTTTAAATTAGAGCCCAAAGAGCGTTCCCTGATGCACTCTGAGTTTGGTAGTAACATAAGAGTGTGTTGAAGCTGAGCATTGAAATTGGATTCTTGATTATGGCTAGTGCCTTAACTGCAAAGCAGTTGCTTCCCTAAAAAATACCAGGTAACTAGAACCTCCTTAGTGTATCTTAGACACTTGTCATCTCAGTGTTGGCACTCCAGATTGAATGTCCCTAGTCCCTGAAAAAGCAAGCATGAAGCTGTGCTGATTACCAGTCTTGAAGGTATATTAGTATCAGGCTAATCTTTGGATATGGATTGTAAGCCAATTCAGAGTCCATTTTACTCCTATTTCAGCTTTTGTTGTCATGGCACAAGCTCCTAGTGCTACTATATTAGAGACATGTTTTGGACTTTCACTCAGCTGGAGAATAAAGTATTCCCAAAGGAGTGAAAATGCAGAACACATCTAAAAATTGCAGTACATCTGTTGTGCATTAATTGCAGGAGCAAAAAGCTTCTTGCAGAACCCTAGTGTTGTGTTAATAGTGTGCAATCTCGTGTTTGCTTTCTCTGGATCAGCTCAGAGCTCAGGCTTGCCAACTTCTCTGAAAACTGTAGCAGTGATTTCCAACACATGATTCTTGGGCAGAACATGGCCTCAAAGGCTTGCATGACCCCAGGAAACACTCAGCTGAAACCGGAACAAAATGTGTCAATAGGTAGTTGTTCAGTCTTGTTACCTGTATACCTATGTTAGGGCAGACAGGAATATAATTGCTGTTTGGGATTGAAAGGGCTTAGATTGAAAGGAAAGACAACTCTAAGATGATGTATATGTGATTTTTTGTTATTCTATTGATGTCATCACAGACTTTTTAAATACAGAAACTTAAATCAAAGAAATCCTGTGTTCAGGCATGAAAGTCACCTGGAGACTAAAGGGGAACAAATATATTTAAATTCCTGCAATTATGCATGAAATAGCTTTTCGCTAATTAGTCCTACAAACTATGTGAAAACAGCCTGTGCCATACTCCACTGAAAAATCTTGTAAGGCTTTGATTACCTGCTAATTATTCAGAGTGTTAAGAAAGCTGATTAAGAAACTCTTTTCAAATTCTATCACGAAAGCAAAATAAGTAGCCCCGCAATCCCTCCTGTTATATCAGTACTGGGTTTGTTCTAAGATTTGTTATATGACCAATTCTGCTGTATAGCTGTGAACTGGCTTTCAAACCTGGTTTGTTCAGTTCCCTTATGCTTAAGGGAGGAAGGGGTGAGGATATTGCTGGAAAAAAACAGGGTGACAGGGAGAAAGCAGAAATAAGCAAAGTTACTCTATCTGTGCAGCTATTCAAAAATACTTGGAAAACACTTTTGGATTTTATTTGCCCTTCATGGGCACCATCCTCACCTATGGACTTACTCAATACATTGTAACTGTAGTGCCATTCAGTCAGTAAAGTGGTGGTGGATGAATAATTTAAGAGCTTTGGATAGTAAAACTGCCTGAGATGGCTGCGTGCCAGGTACCTTGTACTTGCAGATGTTAGTACTGCTTTTTACAATTCTCTAAACTGCTAGAAGCTTTCTACATATCGATCAAACACTGGTAAGCAATAGACTCTGTCTTGCTAGAGCTCATGTTTTCTTACCTCTTTATTTCCCTTCCTCTACCCCTGTCCAGCTCTGTACTTGAGCTTATCAAGTGGAGTAGCATAATCAGGCCCTTTTTCATTCAAAGAACTGCTTCTTGCATGGAAGCTCTTGCAAATCAGCACAGCATTGGTGCCCTTGAGCACTCGGGCCTAACCCCTGCCTGCAGCTGTCTCCTTTTCCTGTCTCTCAAATTTGTACAGAAAGTCTGCCATCTGCTCTCTTATTCCTCTAGAAATGCAGCATTGGCTCTTTGATTCATGAGGACAGATTTGGCCACTGCTTGCAGTACTGGGCTAGAGATTTTTTTGGCTGTTCCCAATTTCTTCTACCATCAAGTGTGTGTGCATCTTTATCCCTGTAGAGATGTGGCACAAGTGTCATCCTTATTGAAAATAATTATCCTTGGTGTCTGCACACTTTTATAATTAATAAAGGCAAGCTCCTCAAAGGTTGAGGCAAATGACTGTCAAGCCTGTTAGTAAACACTGTCAAAGATCCAGCCTAGATCCTTCTTATCCTTTGTTTGCACAGTAACCTATACTGGATAAGCAGGCTGCCTGGTACCAGAAGACTCTTTTGCACTGTCATTGCTTTTCTCCTAGATGCAAGGAGACAAGTAGTCAGAAAAGCTGCCTTCAAGCTTTTCAATGTTCTTTTCCTCCATCTAATAGCAAACAGTGTTTGATTCCTGTCAACTCCGTAGTATTTTACCCTGGGAGGAATGCTTCCAGGAGAATAATAAACTAGAAGAGCAGTGTTACTTCTGAAGCTTTGGCAGGTGAACATGTTGACAGGTAGAGAAGAATGGCAGCTCGCTATTGTAAGTTGAAGCATTGACCTTAGGGAGAGAAGCAGCCTCGGGGGGTCTGAGTCCTTGCTAGGTTCTCTGCTGTGGCATTGGCAGCAGCCTTGCATTCTCCAGCTCTCATCAGCAAGGAAGGTGTGCTGTAATACTGGTGCCCTGTTTTGACTAGAATACTTCTTGTAGTCACTGAAGATTGAGGAGGGGTGTGATGGGCACTTTACTAAATAAAAACTACCTAAATTTGGAAGGAGGTGGTTTAACAGAGGAGGCCAGTCAGAACTATTTAAGAGTACAGACTTCACGCAGTTTCTATGGGCAGCAAACACTTCTACTCCACTTATGTTGGTTTCTTTTTCAGAGGCTCAGGGGACATGGAAGCTCCCTAAGCTGCTTTAAAATTTTGCTGTTACATATTTGCTGTGTCTTCATCACATTGAACAGTCTAGCTGAGCTGATGCAGAAAAAGCTGCTTTCTACATATCTGGGGGGAAGGGGTTGAACCCTGCGGACTTTGACATGAGCTTTCTTGACTGGAATTCAAATTGCATTCCCTAGCATCAAATAAGGGACAAGGTTCAAACAAGGCTTGATTTGTAAACCATCCTTTAAATACCTCCAAAAGGCTCTGTAAAGGGGGGGAAAATAACCTGTTGCCTGTTGTAATGCAGCTGGCAGTTCTCAGGGTGACTCCTGACATGGACAAATTGTAGGCTCTGCTTTCTTGCTATCAGTATCAATGTGCTACATATCAAAGCTGATGTAAGAGTTAATGTTTAAAGTGTTAATCTCCTCAGATGAAATGAAGTAATGCTCCAGAAATAAGCCTGTTGCTGAACTTCCACTTCAGATCTTTGAGGACCTGAATGCTGATGCTTGCTAATAAAAATAGCACCGTTTTTATGTGCTTTGTGTGAGCTGCTTATACAGCTGCTGCTTTCCTAAATTCCTGTATACTGGGCGATGTACGTGCTCTAAAATCATAATCTGCTGCCTGAGAGCTACTAAAACTTAATCTACAATCACATGTTGGAATTGTTTTTAATATTAAAGTGCTAGGAGAATGTTTGAGACACACTTAAGAACTCTCTTGCTCTTGGGCACTGTTGTGGACAGCCACCTTGATAGATGTGGGGCTGCACTGCACAGCTGAAACACAGCATTTGGAGCTAAAACATTGGCATTTATGAGCAGATTTATGTAATTGGCTGTAAATTCACTTAGCCAGTTAAGACTGATGAACTCTACTTGTTCCATATAAGTCAGCTTCCATAATAAGTAACTGGTGTCCCCAGACCTGTTCTCCTGTCTGCCTTCTGTTGCAGAATCCTGTTACTGTAAGTTACAGGACTGGCTACTGGAAGCCATAACTAACTGCCTCCAAATATTTGTCTTTACTCAGAGTGCCTGATATCTGTTGCAGCTGACCAAATCAAAACAGGGAAATGAGTCAGTTAAAAGCCCTCTGAGTCTGGAGCAAACTGGGAAGCCATTCTTGTTTCACAGAAACTGATTTTTGTTTCTGGTACAACACAACTTTGCCTTCAGATCCCCTGTGTTATCAGTACCTGCTTGTCTGTGCTATTGTAGTACATCATCGTTGTCCTTGTGTGGGCATGCGTGTACCTCTTTGGCAAGAGGTCTTCCTGACTGCTGTTCACCACCCAGCTGGCTGCTCAGCTTCCGTTGTCTCTAAACCCCTATTGCAGACCATTGGAAACACTGCATATAGACATTGTGTCTGTGCCTGGGCTCTCATACATCTGTGAGGAGCTTTGCTGGAACAGGGCACACCAAGGAATGCATAGTGAATCATCTCCATACAGTGAAACATGCTGTACTGGGATAATCTCTACAGTACACTGCTTTTCAAAACCACTTTGGTTTATAGCAGGCATCATAGAGAAGTTGAAGTCTGTCATGTCCTTGAACACTTGCCCTGCTTCTACTTAATACCAGTGCCAGAGGGAAGCCACCTGCTTTTATGAGTGAGGGGCCCTTGTTTGGAAGACATGGTTAAATTTAGCAGTAGCGATAGTTTTAGCATAAAATCTAAAAGGCAATGCTTGAATGCTCCTTAAACTGGATACTTAGTTGCTCAGTCTGCATGTTGCACCCTGCTGAGCTTGTTTTGTTAAGGTAAGCCACAGGCTGAGAGAGTTGGGGTTGTTCAGCCTAGAGAAGAGAAGGCTGCAGGGAGACCTTATAGCAGCCTTCCAGTACTTAAAGGGGGCCTATAGGAAAGATGGGGACAGGCTTTTTAGTAAGGCCTGTTGTGACAGGACAAGGAGCAATGGTTTTAAACTAAGGGAGGGCAGATTTAGACTAGATAGAAGGAAGAAATTTTTTACAATGAGGGTGGTGAGGCACTGGAACAAGTTGCCCAGAGAGGTAGTGGAAGCCCCATCTCTGGAAACATTCCAGGTCAGGTTGGATGGGGCTCTGAGCAACCTGATCTAGTGGAAGATGTCCCTGCTCTTGCAGGGGGGTTGGACTAGATGACCTGTAAAGGTCCCTTCCAATCCAAAGCATTCTATGATAAGAAAAATAGCCTGAGTATATGTTCTCCTGCCTCCAGGATGATTGTTTCAGGGGAGCATCTCTCTTCAGCTGTTTGCCATAAGGAATGTTGGCTTCATTGCAAAACAGTCTGTGCTAGCTATTGCTATCAGCACTGGATAGTTAGCTTTTTCAGCTGGATTGAGTATGAAAATGTCTCTGGAATTGTTTTTCACATAATACAGCTTAAACAAAATTTTGTTTATCTGATCTGTACTTTCAGGGCGTGAGGACTCTTGCATAATTCCTGGCTAGTTTTTTTTTTTGCCTCACCAGTGTGGTATCATGCACCTTCATGACCAAAGAGTTCTTTCTATGCCCTCCTCTTTGTACGGTTTTAGTAAAAGCGAGCTGAAAGTCTACACAAACCCTGGATAAGATGTCTTGTCCTTCAATCCTGTACAGTCTTGCACTATTATGCTCAGTACTTGGTCTTGGAAGTTCTTGTAGATTTTGTCTCAAATGTAGATAGAAGTCACTCATAGGAAGACTTTCAAAAACAGGAAGACAAATCAAAAGATTTGTCCATTGTCAAAATGGAGGGTCAACAGAAATAGTTGACGGACAGATCATGTGCCAGATTCTGCTATAGATTATAAGGATGCTTTGCAAAGTCAAACTTGTCCATCAGCTGAGGACAGCTTTTACTGGAAGGCAGTGATAGACTTTGTTACTGTCAAGGCTTTATAGGGCTCTGTAGTAGGTTAGATTGGCAACTTATCGTGGTAAATTAAAGTCTAATTTTTAATAGCTGCCTGCTTTTGCATCAGTCTAAAATGAGTTTTAATCTGTCTTAGTTTTTGACTGATTATGCAAGATCTATAAAGTCTGGGCAACTTTTTCGCCCTTCCCTGTGGAAGTCTTGTGAAATTCAGTCTCCTGGAACCTGGATACTTAAGGGATTTTCAGATATCTATCTTGCCATGAGCGTATTGCTTAAAGGCTGATGGGCAGTAGTAAAAGGAAAGATAGGTGAGATAACAAGCTGCTGCTCTAACACTTGCATGTATTTCAGAGCTTTAACTGCTTTATTTTTAAGAGCAAACTGCAGAAATATACTTAACATGCTTAAGTATGATTAAGTGGGAGTAACAAATCTCTGCATCAGAATACTGTCCTAAGCACATTACTCATGCTGGAACTTGACCTTTGAATATTTATCTAGAAGAGCGTAGCTACATACAGAGTGACTAACACTAGCATGTCTTTGCTGCAGGCAGTGTGATTCTTAAACAACTGACAGGAGTTAACTTAGAAGATAAGCTGAGCGTTTTACTTGCTTGGTCCATAGGATGCTCAAACACTACTTTGTGCCCTCTGAAGGGAGCAAGCAGTGAATGCACCCTTGTCCGTAGGACTTGGCACAGTTTTAGCCTTCAGATGGAAATGTGGAACCCATAGGTAGCATTTGTCCGTCATTATGGATGGAGTCACAGGGATTCCTGCCTTGGTTTTAGTCTTTCCTTTAATGAAGAACATCTCATTGAAACCACATGCGTTGTTTGCTTAAAAGCAGTGTAAAGGTTTGACTTACTGAAGATCAGTACTTCAGGTAACTTCTAGTCAGGTTATTTGAAGGCAGGTTTGGGTTTTTTTCCCCCAGATAAACCAGCTGTGACCTGAGGAGGCAGGCTGTGGTTAGTAGTACACTCTTGGTAAGCAGTATGCTTGAAGCCATTTGTCTTCATTTAAGCTCCAGCTTTGAGTTTACCACCACTCCAGTCGTGAGGCTTTGAAGACTCTTCCAGCTTCCTCTCTAACAACATCCTGTGGTATGTGCTGCTGCAGCTGCTACATCTATTCCACTGGATGACTGTAACTTACAGCTGGAAACTGAACTGTAGGTAAATGTCAGGAAATGATTGGTGCTTGCAGAGGTCCCTGGGTTTTTTTATCAAGGTGGTAGCAGTAATCAGTTACAGCTGTATAACTTGGCTGTTGTAGCTGGAGAAAATGCTTTCCTGTTATTCCTATGGACTAAGACTTTGGGTTTTACCTGGGATAATATTTGATTTGAAAAGCACTGTATAGAAGCAGAATCACCAAAACTTTCCAGTGCATGTACTTAACCTAAGATTAGAAACCATGCAACAATGTTGACATCTGACTCTCATTATAGGTTGTATTTGACAGCTTTCCTCAAAAGAAGCTGCTAGCAAAACCCATCTGCAAAGGGCTTCTGTGAAAGAAGACAAAAAAATCAGTCAAGCACAGTCTAGTGTGGGGTATGGCTATTGACCTGCACTGGTCGTAAAGTAAATGACTGGGGTGAAGCTAGCTGCTTTTTCTTATGCTAGAAGAGCAGTGTCTCTTCCATCTGGCATAACAGTTGCTGTTAAAAACCCTTTGCAGTGAGCTGTATGTGACCTGAGCAGAACAATCCGTAGTTCTTGTGCAGCCTCGCTTACATTGACTGCACTATCCCAATGGATATCTGGAATGGAATTGTGAGAATGTATCCACTGGCTACTTTCTGTCTCTACCAGCAATTGCGGAGGATGAGCTTGTACAATCCCTGTCATTGCTGGGAATCTGTGCATGGCTGGTGTGCTGCACCTTGTGCCTGGCAAGACATACCTGCAGTGCATATCTCCCAGTGCAGAGATGCTGGGCTGATAAAAGATAGATAGTGCTACTAGCCTCATGCAAATTCTTTGAAAAGCTTTATAGTTGAGTGATCAAATTCAAGATGCACTGAGGGTCAGTTTACAAGGTTACAAGCATCAGTTGGCAGCTTTTGTAGCTTTTATTTAAGTGGTATCTACTTCTGTGGGAATCTATTTAGGGTCTCCTTGGGAAGTGCTCTTGCAAAAACTGAGTGAAACTGTGCGATGAGCTGTTGTGTTGCATTGACTGTAAGAAGTCTCCCTCATGGATGAGGGAAGAGAACAGGGAGAAAGAGTGTACTGCTGCTCTTGTCTTGCTAAACAAGCCTAGATAGTTATTACTCTTATAGGAAGTAGTCTTTTGAGGAGCGTGTAGGGGGAAGAGGGAGTTGTGGATACAACATGTAAGAGTTGCCATGGGGAAGAAGGTCTAGCTGTATGAGTAGGTAGTGTCAGAGTGCAAAGGAGGCAAGGTTTCTGTCACATTCTAGTGAATTATGGGCTTAAGTAGTAAATCAGAGCCCCGAGCTGCCTATTTTCTGTGAACCAGGGGAAAACATGAAAGAACAGGCTCTCTGCTTCATGTGGTCTCAAGCAGTAAAGGGAATAATTGCAGGAAGCCCAAAAAAAAAAAAACCAAACCAAAATCAAAATGGGGGAGGGAGTTGCTAATCTCTCAGGATCCAAAGTGGTGTCGGCAGCTCTCAAGCTTCTTCTGGATACCCTGCTCTGTGTAGCAGAGACCACAGCTCCTTAATTGGAAGTATGTCCCCTGGGACTGCTATTCTCCTAAACAATAAATCATTCATGCTTTCCTGTTGAGAACTGATATAACTATCTTTTTCAAGGCATTGGCTTAGTCTGTCCTTGGTGGAGTGGCCAGGTGACTGCCCCACCACCACCATGTGGGCAACAGTATGTCTCCTGTTAAACCACTTGCAACTCTGCTTGTACTAACAAAACTGATAACTAAGCCTTTAACCCCTTCCAGCTAATAGCTGTGTTTCCCCCATGTCGTCTTTGAGGATCAGTAAGCCAGGAAAAGACAGTCAGTCTGCTTTGTCATCTAGCTTTAATATGCCCTTGATAAACAAATTGGTAGAGTAATTGGTAGAGTCCCCTCTCATGTTGAAAGGGATTTACTATTCAGTGGAGCTTGGTTGGCGAATTCTGACAGGTCCTTTTAAAACTGTCCCAGCTTTACCTAACTCTGCTTTGAGAGGCAAAATCCCCCTGTACTGTGCTCTTCACTTAACTGAGAAAAGCAGTTCTGTGCAAAACAATCCCAACCATCAAGTCTTGGGGCTTTCAGTCTTCTAGGACCTGCTTCTGTCACCAGCTTGTACAGTCAAGTGCTTACGCAAGTTCATGTGTCTCAACCCAGCAGGCTTCAGTGTTTCAATTAAAACAGATTTACAACATTTTACAGGTTTTGGAGGTCAGCTTGGTTGGCTAGCAACATGCTGTCCCAATCTCACTGAGGCACAAGGTCTCTGTGTATTTAAGAAGCGTTTGTGCATGTAATGTTTCAATATAGAGGAGTGTCTGGATTTTGGCGGCTGCTGCTGTCAGTGCTGATTTGTCAGCTTTTAGAGCATATCAGTCTCTCCTCTTGTGCAAGGCTGCAAAGATCAGTGCTGCCAGTTCAGTCATAGCAAAAACAATTTCATATTTGTTACTATATTTGGTAGCGAGGGGGAGATTTGTTATGGAAGAGCTTATCTGCTTTCAAAGGCTCGTTAACACAGCAAGGATAAGCAATTAAATTACTGCCTCTTTCAGGTACATTCCACCCCTGATCTGGGGAAAGAGTGGACATATCCAGACTGCCCTTTATGGAAAAATGGGGAGAGTGAGATCACCACATCCATATGGACTTCGCAAGTACCTGACTATGCCAGATGGAGCAACAGCCACCTTTGATCTTTTTGAGCCGCAGTCTGAGCACTGCATTGGAGGTCAGTCAAACAGCTGCTGGCTGCATACAGCTGCTAACCTTGATTCTGTGCTCTGGGGGATGGATGAGGATGCTGCTATTTGATTTAGCAGAAAGGATAGATGTTAATTCTGGTGATGGAAGGGGGCTGCTAAGCAATACCAACCAATGTGTGGAGGCTATGAGGCCATCTTGCTGTATACCTGTCTCAGGCAGCAGGACAGACCCTACTAGACTAACTCTTTGTGGCAAGAGGTGGGGAGTTATAGAACATTTCTTCTGTTCCTTAACCTGTGCCTCAAGTGAGAGGCTGGCAAAGAGAATCTGGTGGTGAGCCTTGTTTGGAGTGCCCTTTGCCTGTTAAGGCAGTGGGATCATACAACAGAGCTGCATGAGGTTCTTCATTGCCTGGCATGTATGGAAAAGAAAATGGACTTTGTCTCCCCCTTAGAAACAGATTCCTGGTGGTCTTTACTAACAATGGGTGTTTCAAGATCTGTATAAAAACAAACTCCATCTGCACAGGATGTGAAGGAGTCCAGACATGAAGAGAACTCCATGAAAAAGTAGAAAATCATTGTGATTCCTTACAACATTATGTATGTTTATTCAGAGTGAATGTCAGCTTTCAAACTCACTGTTACTGCTAGTAGCAGCAACATTTAAAACTGCATTACTGTGGCTTGACTTCAGATGTACAATTTACCCCTGCAGTAGCTGATTTCATTGTAAGCCCATGACTCCCATTTGGCCTTCAGAAAAAGCAGAGTTCTCTTAACTGTCAGTGTTGAGATCCTCGTGGTGTAATGCTGCACTAGAACAGTTACTGTTATCTTTATCACTGAAAAGAATCTGAGCAGTGCTTTCCTAATGAGGCAAAAATTTAGTGGCTAGAGCTGCTAAGCATTGAATCTTTGCACATAAGAGTCTGATAGCTAATTTGAAGCACATATGCTAATCCTGAATGTAATTTACTGTGCTTACTTGAATTACAACAATCACTTTCTTAGTTGATTAAATGATATCTTGTTAAACTACTGAACAGTGTCAGCAGATCAAATATCATTAGATTAGCCACAAAGCAGATGATGGCTAATTTCAGCTGATCAGAATGTCTGTGCCTAGCAAAGCTTCATTTCGAAGATCTGTGTTACACCCAACTCTAGAAGGGAAATGAGGGAAAAATAGCGTAGACGGTCTACTTGGTGCATGAACGAGCAGTGGGCTCCAGAGCTTCCACACACTTAGCAGTCACAACAGGCTGTCAGAAGGCAAAACATGTGTAATGTCAAAAACATCCTTCAAAGGGAAGAATTTACTCTTGGTCTCTAGGCAGTGCCTGTAGAACTGCTTGGGCAGCTTTCCCTGGAGTTAGGAAACTGTTCATCTCCTGTAACATGAATTACTTTTTCACATCTGTAGCACTAGAGCTGCTAGTCTCCTGTCCCACACTGGATTTTTGGCAGACTAGTAGGATTTTTAGCTTGCTTCTGGTAGATGGTTTCCCACGGATCTGAGATGGAAACCTTCTGAATCTCGTAATTTGCATGAAGTGACATTTACTTAACTTCCCTCTCTTTCTGTGCACAGAGGATGTCACAATGGTAATCTGCCCTGGGATTGCTAACCACAGTGAAAAGCAGTATATCCGCACTTTTGTTGACTATGCGCAAAAAAATGGGTACAGATGTGCTGTCCTGAATCACTTGGGAGCCTTACCAAATATTGAGCTCACTTCTCCACGAATGTTCACATATGGTAGGTACTTTATGGCAACTGGGGACTTATTTTCAAGCTTGTGGAATTTTTAGGGCTTGATCAGCCTCCTTCAGCATACACAACTGCTGTATCTGAATGAGGATAATTATTTTGTACTGCTTCTTAGGAACTAAACTGAACTTATGTGTGAGGAAGAGGGAAGGCTAATATGGGGATTCACTTTTCCTTGTCTCTTCTCCCAGCTCTTACACATGTATCCTAATTGAGGCAGTTTTTCAGAAAGAAAACTTTTGGGGGGAAAAAAAATCTCTTGTGGCTACTAAGAGCCTGCTCAAATCATTTTAGAGATGCTGAAATGTCAGTCTAGTGGAATGCGAAACAAACCTGGCTGTGAAGGATAAACACAACTTCTGAGGCTTTGTAAAATGTAATATGAGAGAAGTTTGTACCAGCCTATCCAGAAAGAACACTTCTGTCGTAGGAGGAACACCTGAGGATTGGTCCCTGGATGTAACACATGTCAAGGAACAGCAACAATTCTATAGTATGACAATAAAGCTACAGAAGTGGTAGTGCTTAACTGCCATGATTTTGGGCTTTCACCTTGAGTATAAGGAAATCTTTTTTTTAACCTAGAAATTAAAAGGAATAAAGGATTTGGAACTGTGCTAAGGGTGACTCCAGCTATTCTTGACTGCCCTGCTAGTGAGTAACATGATCTTTGTAGAATGTGGCTTTCTTGCCTGTGACCTGATCCACTTGTTTCTGAGTTCTCTTGAGCCCTCATGTCCCTCTTTACTGCAAACATCTATAGGTACATTATGTCAGGAGTCAATTATGGGTTTAGCAATTGTGGTGTTAGGTTTCTTCTTTTTTTAAAAGATAACTAACATACTTACTGCTAGGAGTTTGGATTAACAGTTTGAATGTTTATCTTGAACAGTTGCATTGCCAAAATAGAAATATTGTGCTTTGAGATTCTGGGTCTGGCAGGCAAATAGGCCGAAATGTTTTGTTGCTTGTTTTATAGTTATTAAATCTACTCCTCTGTGGAAAACATTTCAGGAATACCAAGTACCTCAATTTGTATTGAGGCTCTAGGCTGTTAATGGCTTCAAGCCTACCATGTCTTGGGAACTAAGCCTGGCCTCCTTAAAGCATTTGCTTTTTCGATAAAAGTTGAGAGCTTTCTTCCATGGAGCTTTGCTTTAGACCTTAGGGAGTTATTCTGTAGTGCATCTCCTGAGACATACCTTTCTGAGTCTTTTATAGCCTTGGAAAGGGCAAGAAATACCTAGCATTTCCTTTGAGTAAGACAGTAAATCACTTGGCAGAGTTGCTTGTTAAGTGGAGTGCCAGCAAGACCATGAGCAGACTTTACTCTGCCTCCAACCCAAATATCCCAGTTTCCTTCCAGCTTTTGCTAGATTCCTGACATATTTGTTGAGGAGCAAGTAGCCTAAATTTGGTATTCGCTGAATCCTCCAGCCTTTACATCAAGCTTGACCTGTTGCTATTCTAGTTTTGGATTTCTGAAATAGTTGCCAGCTGCCCTCAAATCATGAAGGTCAAACACTAAAGTATTTTGACTGCTGGCTTCTTCCAGAGGAAACTAGAGCAATGCAGCATTTGTCATCTTGAGGAAAATTGCTCATTAAGAATGTTCACAAGGAAGTGCCCAAGCTCTGCTGAAATGCTCAACCAGAAGCCTGCTGTTTCAATGAAGTAAACAAACCCTGATGCTCAGTCTACTCCAGAGCTAGCCAAAACCTGAGTCTGATGTCTAGCAAGGATGCTACAGTTGGGTTGGGGACACAGTGGAGCACTGTTAGGTTGGCACAGAGTAGAATCCCAACTCTTGGGATTTGTCTCCCTGGACAAGTTCCACAGGATAGAGCTGAGATTCTTTCTGACTCTATACAGGAATAAACAGCTGGAGTTTTATTTCTGTTGTTCATGTGGTGCCTCCTGTGCGTTTTGCAGTCTTAAGTCCAACGGGAAGGTTAACAAAGTGCATAGACAGTTGATACCATTGTACTAATGCTATCAGTTTTGCAGCTGCTTCTCTTCACGTTTCCTTTTCCCAAACTCAAAGGCAGGAGAAATAGCTGTAGGTACTCAGATGTTGCATGTGTGGAGGCCTTCAAGTCTGTCAAACAATCTGAAGACCCCAGTACTGCCAGAAGTTGGTTCCCTTGGTGCCTGCAGCCTGTGGGATGCAAGTGGGTGTTAGCTGAGAGCAGAACAGATCTGTATAGAGGCACTTACCTCTTCTCTTGAAGAGGGGATACCCATACATCTTCTAGGAAGCTGGAGTATCTTCACCTCTTCAGTGGTTAAAAAGGGCTGGCTGCCTCTGCTCAAACTCTTCCCTCTGATTCCAGAGAGCACCTGCTTAGTCAGGCTCTGCAACGGTCCACCGAGCTCTGTCCTGACGAGTCGACTCTGCATTTTGATCGCCTCCCTGCATGAGCATGGATTTAAGGATCCATGGCAGTCTTGCTAAAAGCAAAGGAGCAAGCTGCTTTCTAGGCACCCCACTTAAGTTCAGAAGTGGCAAACTGCCTCAGGAAGGTAATGATGCGCACTGTTCTTGGATAGTAATGTCAAGGCCAGAGTTGCTGGACTCTGCTTTTTAAGCTGCTTTAGAAAGAAGTTTGGATTGTCAGATTAGCTGTTGCCATGATTTTTAAGCAAGTTAATTTCATCTTACTTTGGCAGTCTGTCAGAACTAGGCATGAGCTAAGGTCCACAGAACTCAGATACATGAACACATGTGTGGATCGGAGCTCTTAAAACCTTAAGGTTATTGAAAAGTCAGAAAGGGTAAGAAGCTGAACTTAAAGCACACAAATGAAGCTTGCAATGGGAATCTAGGTATGTTAGAAGATGATTATTGACTTTGTCCTTATTTTTAGGTTGCACTTGGGAATTTGGTGCCATGGTTAATTACATCAAGAAGACCTACCCTCAGACCCAGCTGGTTGTTGTGGGCTTCAGCCTGGGCGGAAACATTGTGTGCAAATACCTGGGAGAGAGCCAGGCCAACCAGGAGCGAGTCCTGTGCTGTGTCAGCGTGTGCCAGGGGTACAGTGCACTGAGGTAGGTCTAGAGAATTCTCCGTGACGGTCTCTTCTGGGGGTGCAGGAGGGGGCAGATCTTTGGCAGGGTGCATCTGGAAGGGCAGGGGGAAGTGTGTGTTGCTTCTCTTGCATTGAACTAGTCTGACAGACCGCAGTGTGTGGGATACCGCCCTCCTGAAGGAGCAACCAAAGCCTTGTTGATTTGGCAGCACAAATAGCTTTCTGTCAACAATGCAGATAAGTGTTCTGTACCTGGCCAGGTACATGCTGGCAGCTTCTGGTCTGTGTGTGTGAGCTGGCCTAACTCAGTGTTGTGGCAGAATTGCTACAGCGTCCTAAGAGGAGACATTCCCTGTGAAGTCCTGGTGTAATTAACCAGGCAGGCTGGGCAGCATGACAAACTGCTGAGATGATGCCAGGTTTGCAAGCAATAGTTTATACTTTCTCATCACTCTCTGAGAAGGATTTGTTGGTTCATAATAGCTTTTCTGGCTTCAGTGTGCAGTTTCATCTGGCAGCTCTTATCTGGGGAGACAGGAAAGAGACACAAGCTCATACACTGTCAGTCCATGCTCCCCTCTTGGTGTGTGACACTGAAACAGTGCAGCGGGCTGATAAGGAGATGGAGAGGCACTTGCAACTATGTTATACAATTTGGAAGATGGGGAAGAGAAGGCTTATAATTGTAAAGTCTGCCTAAAATGTTAACCTGTGGTTCCCCACCTGGAAGCCAAGGCTGTAGCACTTCAAGAGCTGTAATGGCTCCACCTAGTGCTAACACTTGCATTTACTGACGGAGGATCTGGGCCCAGCGCTGCTGCTTGAAAACTGGTGGCTCAACTAATGTGCAGTAATTTTCCATGTATGCACAGTTAATGAAATTAAAACAGTGTAACTGGCTAAGCTACTGCTTTCAGTTTTTACTGTCTGTACATATGGACAGCTACTAAGGTATAGCTGACGTTACAGTAATTTAACTGCACTTTTGAGCCCTGAGACTATTTGAAAGGCAAAAGGGGCTGTTGAAACTAGGGTATTTGGGTCAAGATCCTTTGGGCAGATAAAAATGGTGAAACTATGGCAGTCCTGTGAGGGGCTTGCTATGGAATTTGGCCTTCCAGCCTGGTCAAGGTAGCTGGAACTCTCTTGATGCTGCTGATGCTCTGCCTGTACAGGGACTTGTTTGATAGCAGTCTGAAGACACCTTTTATGAGTTAAGCTCTTACAGGTGAAAGTAAGAAGCTTTTCTGGAAGCATTAAGATGTGACTAAAAGCTTCGTATGCATTTCATAATATTCCAGCATACCTAATCCCTTTTGAGATCAGATGTGACTACTGCTAAAACAGTGTATGATCCTACTGCTAGGTCCCCATGAGTGCCCACCCTTAAAATCTGAACAGATGCTTTCAGAAACAGTTTTTCTGTTTTGTTTCAAGTAAAATGTTCTTAGTTGTCTTGGGGTTCTGGCATGGAGCACAGAGCATCCTTTTGAAGCCAGCTTCTCAATTGCAGCCATCAGAAAGGGTTTGCAAGGATCACATCTGGCTGTGGTCCACTTGGTTCATCTTCTGCAATTATGCAATACTGTATTTCTCGTCTCCAAAATGATGTTGTAAGTAATGCTGTTCCCTAAACCGATTTCTGTAGTAGTATGTCATGATGTGCTGGTAGAATAGCAGGGCAAGGACAACCTGTTTAACAATACTGCACTTGGATATTTGTGTGGAAAAATAACAGCTGTTTGTCTGACTTTAATGCAAGTCTTCAGTGGGTTGTGTGGATTATTGAGCTCTTGACTCCACCTGCTGGCTAAACATCTACTAGCAAATCTCCAGTCACAAAACATCTGCTATGCATTACTGGGCAATCAGCAGGAAGGCTTTTCAGATCCTGTCTCCCTACCTAATATCTACTTCTGCTTTAAATGCTAATTAGCTGAAGAGCTAGGGGAAAGCAACACTATTATATACCTACTAAGCAAAAGACCGGATAGGGAGGGCCTTGTGCCCCTGGTTATAGAAGTGGGAGGGAGGAGGTACAAAGCACCTCCAGGTGGAATGGTGCCTTAGCCTTCCAGGGCTTGGTCTGGTAGGTTAAAATAACTGGCCTCATCCCTCTGGGCTACATGAAAGTGGATTACGCAGGTAGATGTGACCAGTTAGTTTACAATTCCATTTTCTTTTTTTATTAGCTTGTAAAGCCTCTATCCCCCAAATAACTTTAGGAAGTGAAGGAAAAAAGTGATGGGGAGCAAGGTAAACCAGGGATCTGAAATATGAAAGCCTTTCCAGAGCATTAAGTGTGAGTCCCACAGAGGGGTGTAATAAAGTAGCAGCAGTACTGGATCTGCCAGAAGAATTCTTGGTTTAATGAATTAACACAGAGTCTGGGGAATTTCTTCCCTAGGGCTAAACGGGGGCATGTCTCCTTATTCCTTAATCTCTGCCTGCACAGGCTTGATTCTGCTTCTTGATCTTGTGGAATGCATCTTCACCATAGCTACAGGCTGTGGGGAGATTCCTCAGCTTTGAAACCTGTGCAGTCCTCAAAATACCGGAAGCTGCCTTTTTTTCAGTGCTTGCAGCTCTTTGTATTAGGAGTAGTACTGTACACCACAGGCACTGCAGGGAAATGTAGTAGCCTTAACTTCAAATGTCTTGTAATAACTTAAAAGGTTTGCTTGGAAAATCTTTTGTGAAGAAAGAAATGTGCATCTTCCTGTCTTCCGTCATTCCCTTGCCCTGGCATAAACATGATAGCTATAGTCTGGCTAGACAAAAAGATAAGGAAGTTTACTGTTTTGTTTTGTTTTTTTTTTAATTAAAAAAAAAAAAAAACCTGCCATATTCCAGCATGGCTTACTACAAGAAAACATAGCTTGCTTTTGCTATGGTAGGGGACTTGCAGGTTGTGGCTTGGGAGATCATGCTAAATCGGCTGTAGTTCTCATGGTATGTTAATGTTTAAATGGTAGGAGTACTTCAGTAACTAAAACTGCTCCCAGCATTCTTAAGTTGCTCAGTAAATGATAGTGTGTTTCCTCAGTAACAGCAAACCCTGCAAAGAGTAAAGCTATAACCTGCCCATGACCCTGCATAGCAAAGGAGTGCTGGTATCTGGCAGAGCTCACAGAAATCTGGATGACTTTAATTCTCTTTTAACAACAGATAAGCAGTGAAGTGCTATTCTGCTTTGAGAAGAGGTAAAGACTTCAACTCAGATGCCACTTGCAGCTGCAACTAGTATTTATTCCTACAACTTCTGCCAATGAAGCTAAAACAATAATAGTGCCTGTACATATTGGAAACATCTGTACAAATCACTTCCTCTGCAGAGCTAATATACATAATAGACAACACTTTGTTCAGCAACAGGTTTTAGTCCTTTCCTTGGTAGTCCCATTAGGTAAATTACATTCAACTTATGCAAAAAGATACTAAAATCCTCTTGTCAGTGTTACAGATCTTGATTGATGGCTCTTAAATGCTCTGATCAAAACAGCTAATTGCATTGTGCAAAATGAGACTGCAGATCTGTTTTCTGATACTACTAAACTTCATCAAAGTGGAAGTCATTTCCTGGAAAAGGTTAAGCCATGGCAGGGAAGGCCTGGAGACTTGTTTACATAACCTCTAAGCTGCCATAAGATGTTACGGTGTATTAATCTGATCTTTCAGGATCTCCATTAACAGCTTTGTTCTGCACTGTTTTTTCTAGGGCACAGGAAACCTTCATGCAATGGGATCAATGTAGAAGATTTTATAACTTCCTCATGGCTGACAACATGAAGAAAATCATCCTTTCTCACAGGTACTGCAGTACATCACTTATGCTGATAGTATTGATTGGGTCAATTGCTATATTGGATTTGTCATCTTGGTCCTTTAAAACAGGACTCCTGAAAGATTATACACCGGTTCCTTGCTTGACGGTCTTTAGGTGAACCAACAGAGAAGGGGAGCCCGTGTCAATCTCATTCATATACTGTAAAATATACAAATAAGCTTTGGTGATCTTGTTAGAAGAAAGCAGGCTTTGTTGTCTTTGCCTTCCAAGGAGACTTGTTGAATGAATAAACAAGATGTGCACAGGACAATTGCAATTAAACTTCAAAGTGGAGTATTCTGCATCTGTTTCACTTCTAGCCAAAGAATTCGCTATTCAAGGAGTCTCTTGTTCTGCCACCTACCTGAGGTAGGATTAATCTTCAAGATCTGTATGGGGCTGCTGCTTATCAAATAAGCAAATAGTCAAACTGTAGCTCTGGCTTCTAGCTGTTCCTCTAGAAAGAGCATGTAGCCAGCAAAATACTTAGTGTTGCTCTTCCTGGAGTGCAAGTGTACTTGTAGGATCCCTGTGCTGCTGTTGTGATCTGTGGCTCTCGCATATCAAAGGGATGTGTTTGTTAAACAGGTGATATGCTCAATGTTGTTGTTTCCTTCATCAGAAGTTCCCTGGGTACTTCTTTCTAGGGCAATAAATGTGTAAGTACCTCATCTGTGTATATTTGAAGTTGCCTGACTCGAGGGAAAAGGAGGGGAATATCTAAGACCCATTCCAATTAAGAGCATGTGTCACTTGTAAACAATGAACCAAAAGTTTGCACTCCTGTGCAGTATGAAACATTTGTAGAAGGAATTAGGGCAGCTGACATGTAGGATGATCCACGTAATTCATTCCAGATTGACAAACATTTAGACAACTTGACCAAATTTAACATGTGAAGTTAGGTAAGCCCCCATTAAAAGGTACTTAAATTCATAACCCAGAAAAAGCCAGTGCTGGCTTGAAGGCAAGTCTGTTAAGTAAACGTTTTGCCATAATCACTTGTGCTCGAAGGCAACTCCCCCAAATCAAACCTAGCCTCCCTCCTACTCTGCCCTGCAGCTGCCTCTGAAAGGGAATAAAAACCCCCTTCCAACTTGTGGCTTTTGTTCTATTCGTTAGGGGAGCGGTTTGTTCTGGTAAAGAAACACATCCTCTCCTGAGGGCAATAACTAATTATGACAAGTGTCCATAGTAAATAGCTTTCTGCTAAGGTAATGCCCCAAGTAATTTCTGCTGTGTGAGCTAACCTAATATCTGTGCTGGGGAGACTTTAGGACCAGATGGTGAAGGAGATGCTATGCCCAGGACTGCTAGTGCTCTCACCCGAGCCACCCACAGGTTTGGTCTGAAGCCAAAGGACCCTCCCTCTAACCCAGCCTCTGTTCCAAATACCCTTAGCACTGTCTGTTCTGGGAGGATTCTTTTTAGAGGCCCCTTATGCAGTTTTTCAGTGTAACAGAAAAACATTTTTTTATCTATAAAGAGACTGCTAGGGTTTCTGTTATGCCTTGCTGCAAAGGGAGGTGGATGAATAAGCTGTGCTTGTTCCCAAGAAAGCCTCATGTATATGTAGCCCTCTTCTATTCTTATCTTGTCAGACTTGGTAAACTTAGTTGTCCTTGAACAGGTCATGGCTTTGCTGCCCTTGTTATGTTATTTGGATGTTTTTCTTGATGTTACTGTTTCAGGCAAGTTCTTTTTGGAGATAACAACATGAAGAAGCCACAAAGCCTGTCAGATGCTGATCTGAGCAAACTCTATACAGCAACATCCCTTATGCAGATTGATGATAACGTTATGAGGTATGAAGGGTGATTCTCTGATCCTATGTAGATCTCTGAAAGTACCTTCTCTTTCAAGTGTTGCTCTTGTATGCCCCTTGCTGTGCCTGTAGGAATCTGCTGAAATACAGTGCTGACAACCTCAGAAATTCTTCCTTGCCTTCACATTGAACAAAACTTACCAGGAAAAAAAAACCCAACTTACTATTGACAGTCACAGCTTCTGTAAAATCATCCAGGAGGCATTTATTTATCAGTAAATCTGAACCTGCAGCCTTCAGTAATGTAGGAAAATGCCAGCTCTGCCACAAGCTCTAGCAAAAAACAGTGCAGAATGTGGAAAGCAGCTCAGAACTGCTCATGAATGTCCTTAGCCCTGCTTGAATTTAGAAACAAACCTTCCCCCCAAAAACCACTCCTGCCTTCTCAGTAAACATTAGGGTTGGCCTAGATGATACAACCTTTTTTACTTGTCATGCTAACACCTAAATTAAGCTTTCTGCTTTATTAAGCAGTAGCCTGTTACTGCCTGTGTCCTTGAAAACAACATAGCACTTTCTTCAGTGGCAGTGTTCGTACCATGGCATGTTCTGTATCAGGCACTGACACCTTTCCAAAATGAAGTTGTAAACTGTCACCTCTACAGCTATAACACTTTTGGCAGACCGGAAGTATTGCTGGCTGCTTTTTAAAAGCCATTCCTAGGGAAATCTCCCTACTTGTCCCTCATCCCTGAGGCCTTTCTAGTTTGGGCCAACAGCTATGTTCTCTCACATAAAAAAAAAAAAAAAAAAAAAAACCACTTGAGTATAGGTTTACTGAAGGTTTGGGATGGAGACCTAAGGATTTGGCATAGAACTAGAACCACAGTGAATTCTGGGTGGCTTGTAGGCAGGCCCTTTTGTCCAGTATGTTTGAAGTTCATAAACTGTGGTGGTTTTGTATTTGAAAAGTCTTTCAAGTAAAGATGAACAAGATCATAACTCTTTCTTCCATATGTACAATTACTT
Organism: Mycteria americana; assembly: GCF_035582795.1. NCBI lineage: Eukaryota > Metazoa > Chordata > Aves > Ciconiiformes > Ciconiidae > Mycteria > Mycteria americana. Next base: position 62,017,093 of record NC_134370.1, on the reverse strand, counting down.
AAGTGAAATAGGATACTTTAAAAGAAATGTGCTGAAGGCTGCTAGACTTCAACTTGCATGTTTAATTTGTCCATGCTATCACAATGTTTGTGTAAGCACAGAAAGCATAAAGGCATGTGCTGCCAAAGGTGAGTTTTGCAGAGACACTGGGTAGAAAAAAAGCATTGTCCATGAAAATTGAAGCATCATTCTTATCTCTGCTTATATGTCCTTACTGGAAAGTAAGAGTCACATGGGTACTAGAAGCAGATGATTGCAATGACAGTCTTCTCTATTTCAGGAAGTTCCATGGCTACAGTTCCCTGAAGGAATACTATGAAGAAGAAAGCTGCCTGCATTACTTGCACAGGGTAAGCTCTTGCAATAGAGCCTGCTCTTGTACCTTCATTTTCCTACTGGAGAGAAAATGCACTGTGGCTTCTGTTGTTGATACCTAGACGCAGCTGGCTTGGCTGGGATTTTCAGAAGTAATCAGACACAGTATATTGAAGTGGGATTTCCGTTTTTGCTACCTCTAATATGGGGACTAAATGCTCTGGGCTCTTAAGAGCTTATAACGCTGATAGGTAGTAGCACCCAAGTGATCTACCCAAGCCGTACGTTCAACTGAAGAATTGCTTTGAGTGTATGAGGATAAGGTGGGAAATGAGTGGTGGCACAGAGCCTGCAGTTTCAAGGAAGACAGACTTACTACTGTGGAAGAGACTGTTGTGGTTTAACCCCAGCTGGCAACTAAGCACCACACAGCTGCTTGCTCAATCCCCCCTGGTAGGATGGGGGAGAGAATTGGAAGGGTAAAAGTGAGAACTCGTGGGTTGAGATAAAGATAATTTAATAAGTAAAGCAAAAGCCATGCATGCAAGCAAAGCAAAACAAGGAATTCATTCCTACATCCCATTGGCAGGCAGGTGTTCAGCCATGTCCAGGAAAGCAGGGCTCAATCATGCATAACGGTTACTTGGGAAGACAAAACATCATAACTCCAAAGGTCCCCCCCTTCCTTCCTTCTTCCCACAGCTTTATATGCTGGGCATAATGTCATGTGGTATGGAATATACCTTTGGTCACTTGAGGTCAGATGTCCCAGCTGTATCTCCTCCCAACTCCTTGTGCACCTGGCAGAGCATGGGAAGCTGAAAAGTCCTTGATTTAGTATAAGTACTACTTAGCAACAACTAAACATCTCTGTATTATCAACATTGTTTTCAGCACAAATCCAAAACATAGACCTATGATAGCTACTATGAAGAAAATTAACTCTATCTGAGCCAAAACCAGCACAGAGACTCAGGATGCTATCTGGCAGGAAGATGCTTAGCAGACCAAAGTTTTTTGCAGAAGTGGAACTGGAAGATTAATTTCTCCATCCTCTGGCTCAGTAGATCGAGATGTTCCAAGGGAGTTTCCTGGACTTTAACCAAGGTGTCCATTACAGAGCTGGCACTAGCTGCCTGATGTGCAAGGCGATACAGAGCAAAAAAGGGTGTAGCTATTTGAATTCTGAGAATGGGGAAGATCCAGTTGGCGGGCAGTCACAAGCAGTGTTCTCCAGGGCTCAGTTTTGGAGCCAGTCCTGTTTATCAATGATCTGGATGAGGGGATTGAGTGTGCCCTCAGTAAGTTCGCAGATGACACCAAACTGGGCAGGAATGTCAATCTGCTCAAGGGTAGGAAGGCTCTATAGAGGGATCTGGACTGGCTGGATCGATGGGCTGAGGTCAATTGTATGAGGTTTAACAAGGCCAAGTGTCAGGTCCTGCACTTCAGTCACAACAACCCCATGCAATGCTACAGGCTTGGGGAAGAGTGGCTGGAAAGCTGCCCAGCAGAGAAGGACCTGGGGGTGCTGGTTGACATCCGGCTGAATATGAGCCAGCAGTGTGCTCAGGCGGCCAAGAAAGCCAGTGGCATCCTGGCTTGTATCAGGAATAGCGTGGCCAGCAGGACTAAGGAAGGGATCATGCCCCTGTACTCAGCACTGGTAAGGCTGCACCTCAAATGCTGTGTTCAGTTTTGGGCCCCTCACTACAAGAGAGACATTGAGGGGCTGGAGCGTGTCCAGAGAAGGGCAACGAAGCTGGTGAAGGGTCTGGAGCACAAGTCTGATGAGGAATGGCTGAGGGAACTGGGGTGGTTTAGCCTGGAGAAAAGGAGGCTGAGGGGAGATCTTATTGCTCTCTCCGACTACCTGAAAGGAGGTTGTAGAGAGGTGGGTCTCAGTCTCTTCTCCCAGGTAACTAGTGATAGGACAAGAGGAAATGGCCTCAAGTTGCACCAGGGGATGTTTAGATTGGGTATCTGGAAAAATTTCTTTACTGAAAGGGTTGTCAGGCATTGGAACAGGCTGCCCAGAGAGGTGGTGGAGTCACCATCCCTGGAGGAGTTCAGAAAACGTGCAGATGTGGCACTTCAGGACATGGTTTAGTAGGCATGGAGGTGTTGGGTTGATGGTTGGACTAGATGATCTTAGAGGTCTTTTCCAATCTTAATGATTTTATGGTTCTGTCTGACTCAATCTCTATTTGCTCTGATGCACCCCTGCCCCTTTCATACAATTGAGTTGAAAAAAAAAAAATCAAGTGCTGCAAAGTACTCCATTGGTGAAAAGCCACCAGTCTTAAATTTTGACTCTCTCTGCTTTTCTGATCCTTCTCCAGGTACAGGGCAATTCTGAAATAAGATGTCTTAATTGAGTTAAGCTAAGATGCTTTTACAGTTGGTAGACTGAAATTTAAATACCAACTCCTTTTTTTTTCCCTTTTCTGCCATGTTTCTTGATGCAGATCTATGTTCCTCTTCTATTGGTTAATGCTGCTGATGACCCTCTTGTGCATGAGAGCCTTCTATCAATTCCAAGAACTCTTTCAGGTATGTTGAAGCAGTCTGCTCCAGCTGTGCGTATTTGTGTACCTGCAGCTTCCTTATCACATCATGATCCATGATTTCAAAGCAGCTTGACTTGCCTCCTTACATCTGTAATCCTGTGGGAGGTGTACTAAGCCTCTTTAAGTTGCCAGTCACTAGAACTAACACGGCTAACCTTGAGCAGGAAGAACTTGAGTCCTTTCAGGCACCTTCTGCTGTTTTGGCTTGTGTTGATAGCCAGCAGCTACATTCAGGTTACATTCTTGAATGGAAAAATAATTCCTCATGTCTTCATTCCTCACTGGGATTTAGTAGAAAGGTGGGTTATTTTAGTGATAGTCTTGATTAAGTACAGATGAACAGCCCCCTGTGCTGATGAAGAGTGGGGCAGGGGCACATGCATAGCTGTGGTGTTTTGTACTGAACTAGGATCTCTCACTTGAAAGGAGTTGTGTGAGCTATCTTCAGCCAAGAAAAAGGCAAATTACCTTTAGAAGCTCAGAAGAGGGAGCTGGCTGCTGCTTCATTACACAAATAGTGGGTGCACAGGGAGGGAAGCAGAGTTCATTCTTTTCCTGTTTGAAAGCTGTGAGCAGAGAATTTATCCACAGCTGCTTCCAGACAGAAGCAAGCACAGGGATTTTCTCACTGTACATGAACAAGGTGGCTGAGGTACTGTCAGAGCTTTGGTGCAGCTTGACATGGTGCTAACAGTCCTAATTCCAGTGTACATGAGTTAAAGATGTTCATTCATTAAAGAATGAGCATTCTTACGGCAATACAGGTATTTCTGTAAGGGCCCAGCCAGCAGCATTTCTTGGGCAACCTTCTCGTATGGGACTGGTTCCTGCAGACTGTCCTGTTCTGTGAAGCAGTGAGGTTATGTGCTTTGGACTTCAAAGGAGCCATGGCCTTTGTCAGTGCACTTCTACTTCTTACATGTGATTGCTCCTTTAGTTCAGATGCTATGCCAAGGATAGAGTTGCTTATTACAACTTAAGATGATTTCATTCTCAGCTCCAAGATGTTAACTTCCTGGAACTTTGTGCCTCCTTTTGTTTTACAGAGAAACGGGAAAATGTCATGCATGTGCTGCCCCTTCATGGAGGCCACCTGGGATTTTTTGAGGGGTCTGTACTATTCCCAGAACCTCTTACCTGGATGGATAAGCTTGTGGTACAGTATGCCAATGCCATCTGCCAGTGGGAGAAGACAAAGTCTCACTGCTCGGACACAGAGCAGGCTGTATCTGGCCAGGAGTAATTGACCCAAAGACTCTGGATCACTTTAGTATGTCTCCCCCTTTGGGAACATCTTGTTCCCTCACCTGCTGCTTCAGGTTTCCCTTCTCCTTGATATCCTATGGCTGGGGTTTGATCACAATGTTTTCTTCCAAAGTGGAGTTAAAGCAGAGGTTAATATCTGGTCAGAGCATCTTTGCATATATAGTCACTTGGGTTTGTAATTTACTACTCTGCTTGAAGAATTACGTTGCTGACTGTGACTTGTTACAGGGTTATTGAGCTAAAGACTGCTTGCTTTTAATATAGCAGAAGTTTCAAATGTCAAAATCTCTTCACCTGCTGGTCAAAAACTTGGTCTGCAGCATTTGTTTAGGTGTAGGTGACAGGGTGACTATGACTGTTCTCCGTTGTCCTGGTGGTGGAAAACCTTTTACCAAGCCACAAGCAGGTAAATGGTTCAGTCTGTAAGGCACTAAAATGTGGCTTGGAAAAACAGATGCTTGACTGCAAGTGGAGTTCCAGCCTTGCACCATCTGAAGGGAAGCCTTTTAGTTCCTAGGAATGCACTTACACAAGTGAATCAGTTTAAAAATACTTAACTTTTCCATGCTTCAGCTATCTGTGGATTAGGGTGTCTTTATGCTGGGACTCCAAGTAGAGAAAAGCTGCGGGCTGGTAATACCAGTTAATGTTTCTATGTAAACATGTTCTCACACCAAGACCAGATCAAGTCACCTTCTTGTCATCTTTGCCTCTTTTTAAATGTAGTCATCTTTAGTACCGGATTTTTTTTGTTTGACCCAGGGCTTTTTAAAGCTGGCTCTGGCTTCCAAATGGAAGCCAGTGATTGAGCTCACAGAAAGATCCTGCAAATTCTTAATCTTTTTTTAAGAATATTTCATACAGAATTGTACTCTGCTGGGATTAATTTGTTGGGGGGGGAAGGTATCTATTTAGATTTACTCCCTTTATGTCAGGGTAAATCATACCAAAATTCTTCCCCTTAGCTTTCAAAGCATCAAATGGTTTTCGGACACCTGACTTGCCTTACAGTTGATGGGGAAGTGGACGTCTCTAGCCCTGTCTGACTAAAATGATATTTTTGCATGGCTAACTACTTCCATATCTATGTACATGCTGTAGGATTACTGGCTCCAGTAAGACACTGGGCTCTTCCTCATTAATTCCTTTTCCATACCCAGACATCCTCTTCTAGTTTTAATGTGTGAAGTGTGAAAGCTCTTTGCAGGAAAGATGCCTACTCACTTGTGCTTTTCCCTCAAGTGGCTGTTATGGTCTGTGCCAAGATTGTTATTAAAGACACTAGTCTGTCCCCTGGAAGGAAAGTTGTCCCATGACAATCTGGAGACTGAAACTTTGTGGTAAAAATCTTTTTTTTACTGTTTGTTCTGTCAATATTGTAGTCTCATTAATCCATCCTTAGGACTTTATCACAGTGTCAGTGAAGTTCTTTTCCTGTCACACTTCCCGCATCAATTAGCACTTTATTGCTTCAGCCTTGGTCTGTGTTCCAGGCACTTTAGTTTATAGCTTAAGGGTGAAATAAGCTGCAAGACTTCAGTCTGGTAATATAGGGGAACAAGCCTTCTGGACTGCTCTGTCACTGAACTTCAGTAGGTTGGAGAGGTGGAGTTTTGTTTTAATAAAGCAATAATTAACTATTGTAGCAAAGGTGCATTATCATATCAGGAAATTCCTTTCATTTGCCTTAGGCCGGACACCTTGGCCTGTTACAATGAACTGTGGATATCTGCACATTCTCCTTGTTAGTAAATCCAGGTTTCCTTTTTTCATCAAAGAAAAGATGTGACCAAGTAAAGCTATAGTAAGACTTGGCCGTGCTTGTGGCTGTTCCTTAAGAACTATTTTAGGGCATCAGTTAGCAAGGATATTCTTAGCTGATGGATATCTTGTCTCTATGTTGTTATTCTCTTACTCATACTGCATCTGTGTATCACTAAAATCTGCCATAAAAGACACTTCAGATTTTTGCTTAAGTAGCTGTTCATGTAATATTCATTGGATGTGACTTAAATATCTTCTCGCTTCAACAGAAGTGGAGTGTAAACAAGACTTGTGCACATCAAATAGATACAGTACAAATTTAGGTGTGTAGGGGGATATGGTTTTTATCTCCAGTGGGTTACAACTTTAGAAGTGCTTCAACTTTCATAGTATACTGCAGCTGTAGCTTACACAGGTCATGGCTGTCCGCCTTGAGAAAACAAAACTGCCCTTCCTGTGCTTCATGTGTCCTTCCTCAATCCAGCTTTACTGTGCTGAGATGAGTATCAACTTCAGACGGCTCTAGAGGAACAGAACTTGTCCTTGGTACTGATACTTCTGTTGAAGAGCCCGTTATATGACCCAACATATGGATACCTATGAAAGAAAGGTCAGTGTGCATCTGAGCTCCTTTGAGAGCAAAATATCTGCTTTCTTCAACTTGAGAGCCTTATCAAAAGCAGGGGCTCTCTGCCCAGCTCCCCAAGCAGCTGAAGCTCTGCCTTCCTTCCCAGGACCCCAGACTGGCAGAACAGTTCAGTTGTTGACTGGCCCAGAACATGAAAGTCAGGAGGGTGAGAACTGGCTCGATACTGTCTGGGAAGGTTAATGCTGAGGCAAAGCAAGTGTCTTGCCTCTGCTTTTTAGCCAAGTCATGCCAGTCCCTCAAAGCAGAGCTTTGTCCTGGGAAGCTTTTTCTTAGAAAAAATTTTCGTCCTTCCATTTTGTAAAGATGATCATTCTTGACAGACCAGGCTTTCAAATGGGTTTTTCTGTTTCTGAGGTATGAGGAAGCTACTTTTTTATCAAATGTACCTTCATTCCAAACTGATTTCACTACAGCAGGTGGCCAGTCAATCAATGACCTGGTTTAAGCAAGTCTCTTAAAGGGAGATGAGTAACTGGGTAATTCTCAAAGCAGCAGGAGCTGTAGCTTTGTCTAATCAAATAGAGATTTTGCTTTAAAGTTGAGGGTCTTTTTGAGGAATACTCCTTCCTGCCCTGTAACCCAAGCCTTCATACTTCAGAAGTGCCAGTGCTGTGGACTTTCTGAGACTTTCAACTACAGAAGTAAAGTGGGTCTCTGTCTTGTCCTTTGACCTGTTCTTGCACTTTTGCACTTGCATCTACAGCTGTTCAAACCACTTGTAATTTGACCACCTAATTCTAGCCTGTTTGGGGAAGAAGAGCTTTTGTCACGGCTTGTTTGTGCAAGGCTTCTGAAGCCTGGGGTTCAGCTTACTAAGCTTGTTGTAGGTGGAAGCAGTGAAACATATATGTTCTCCCCATCCCACCCAATTTGCTGCTTTCAAAGCAAGACTCATGGTGTCAGACCTGCAGCAGTAACTTATATCTTGGGGAAGTGGGAGAGGAGAAAGTTAAGCTGCATTACGTGTTACCTAAAGGGAATCCTGTATTAAGTCTTGCTGCTGACAGTGACTGGCAACAGATACCTAGTGCCCGTGCCCCAAGATGCATGGTACTTTGTCCAACCCTAATCTGAAATACTCTTCTTTCCCAAAATAAGGCAATACTAATCTTGTGATGTGGGCAGGTGGTCTTCATTTGCCCAGTGAACTCAACCTTAAATGCAATCTGAATTTTTAAGTCTTAGAGGTGAAGTCATCTTTTTCATCTCTTGTCAAGACATGAGGTTGTTGAAGTGTGCACTTTTATATCATTACAGTGTAGTCTGATAGTGCAGTTCAAGATTACAGCATGATGAATCTGTCATGTGCTCTGTTTAGTTTCAAACTGGGATTAGAAAAAGCATTAGCAGAGTTCTTCCACAGGTAGTCTTGTGTAGTGTACACACCTCTCTCCCATCACTGGATGTAAGTAGCACTTGAACATAAGCCCTAAGGACTCTCTCAATCAGATAGCAAGTTGCAGAACTATTACTGTTTGGTTAGGCTGGTCCAACCATCACCTTTGTCAGTGTCTGGAGAGATCTGAAGCTTGTAGGTGTGCAGCTGGGACTTGCTCTTACTGAACACAAGGAACTTGCAGTTTCTGCTCCATCAGATCTGCCAGCGTTTTAATGGTCCCTAGGCTAGCTTCTAAATTTAAGGTGTTTTCAGATGGGTCTGTCAGTGTTGTAGTTGCACTGTAAAGACAGACACTTGAACTTCCCTGCAGTCTTTTCCTGAGTGTTTTTCTGCAGTTCCTGTTTATGAAGAGATAGGTTACAAAGACAGGGCATTAAGCAAAGATGTTGGGAGCTATTAGCTCCAGTACTGAATTTAGCCAAGCTACCTGTGTGTCATATGTCCTGGGTTTGTCACAAGTTCCTAGACCACAGCCCTTTGACACGTGGTGCCTTGCCCTTTTTCTCCTCTTCCCTTGACATCAGCATATCTAGAGATTTCAGTAACAGCTCTGTCAGAGCTTTTGGGGCTGTTTTTTTAGTAATGAATTTTCAGACACTGGGTAGTTAAACAACTCTGGCAATGTACGCTGTACAAGCATGCTTTACTTAAAGGACCTTTGTGGACAGCATACAACTAGCTTACAGTCTATTTTAAGGCTTAAAATAATATATATAAGCTGTGGATCACTTTCAGTGCTCTGCTCCTCTAGCAGTAGGGATTGAGTCATAGAAGGAGGGTTTGCTTTGCTTAATATGTGACTTGTTACCTTACAATCCCAAAGTTCTTATGTCTGTTAACTTTCCAGCAGCATAGCTGGAGGTAGATTGCCTAAGTGACTACACCTCAAAAGAAAAAGAGAGTAGCAACTTCAGGATTTAATTGCCAAATAGTTTAGTCACCTGAATTGCTTCCAAGTTTTTCTAGAAATGTTATGCCTGTCCAGAGCTTATTGAAATTCTTCACAGCCTTTTTCAAGGAGACCAGAAAAAGACCTAGCCTTGTGCTGCATGTATAAGTCATTTGTTGTAAAGAGCATCTTGTTTCTGACTTGAGTCTTGCTCCATGTGTCTTTATTCTTTTGGTGGGTCTGTTGGTTGGGTAGGTCCCAGAGCCAGTGTGACTGAAAGCAGTGTCTCCTTCATGGCTTCTAGGTGAAAAGCAAACAGCTCTTCTTAGTGTGAGGACTTTCTGAGTTTTCTCAGAGCTTAAAATGCCTCAGAGTAACACTGCCCCAAGGAAGGGGTGCCTTGTAACTGTACCCCTTTTATTGCTGGGAGTGTCTGTTACACTGGCCTGGACTTTTGCAGCTGTTGGGGGAGCTTAGGCATAAGTGCCATCAGTGAGTTAAAGCAGTTGCCAGCTTTCCATGCTGTGGTGGAAGGGTTTCTAGGGTTATCCTGAACCGTTGCATTCTGAACATCTGTATGCTTGGTTTTGCTGGTTAACCAATGGACACAAACACTGCAATCCAGGGCAGCATTTATCAGGTTGGATCTGCTGGTATTGAACAGCCTTTTCCAAGTCTCTCTAACACTCTCCAAAAGCTCTAGCCCCGCACCTGCTAATGGCCATGTCTGTCCTTCTCACCAAATGGCCTTGCCTAACCCAGGTAGTTTTAGTGCCAGTAAGGAGCCTAATCCCACAAGGTGGCTTTACACAAAGACTTTTTTGCTTTTGTCTGAATGACAAGCTTGCATTGTCGATCTCTGGGCATGCAAGAGCTTTGATTAGATACAGAACTTTCTTCTAGGATCTCCACTGTAGCTCTACTGGGATGTTGACCCTTCTAATGGCTCCTGCCAACTGGGAAGTCTTTAAAAACAAAAAAGCCAAACAAAACCCACCTGTGTTTGATATACCCAAACCCTACTACTTAGCCCAAGTCTGCACCTTTCCAAAGGAGCATGTTTTCTCATTTTGCTACTTGATAAGCTTGACCATAATTCCCAGTGACAGATCACTAGACGTTATTCTTGAGAAAGCATAACCTCTTTCTCTGAAAATCCCAAGCTGAAGAGGTGTATAGAGAGCTCAGGAAGAACGGACCTGTCCCCTTCTCATTTTGCCCATGCAGGAGTGTTAGAACAGACTGAGTGACTTCTAATGTTCTTGGTGAGCAGTTTACTATGAAAATATTTTCAAATTGGCAAAATTATACTCTGGAACCATCTCAATGCTGCCCTGAAAAAGCGTGTATACTGAGACACCCTCCCTGCTGCCATGTTCTGAGTCAGATTCTCTGGAGCTGATAGCTGCAGGGGAGATGATTTGCAACTAGCAATGCAATTTTTCTATATCTGCTGATGTTTACCTTTAAAATTATATATATAAAACAGTGTCTTTTTGGTTCTTTAATTTTTGTTGTGTGTGGTGTAAAATGGAAGTCATTGCAAAACAAAATGTAATTTTGTTATCTTTGATTCAGTGGGATTTCTTTATTTAAAAATAAAGACTTATTGAAGTCAGTGTGGTATGTAGTGACTGTGTGCAGTGTTATTGGGTGATGAAGTCCAGCTGTCACTCTTGACAGGCAAAGCAGCCATGCTTTCTTACTCACTTCCTCTGCAGTGGGGAGAGGATCATCTGATGTGGGAATATATTGGGCCAACAAGGTAATATTGATTAAAATGCAACTGGGTATCTGTCGTGTTCCCTCAGTTATGAGATTTGGATTAGCTAAAGGAGGAACAAGGGGAATCCTTTAGCCCCAGCCCTTTATGTATTAGATGTTAGCTTCTGTTCACTAGCGCTGTCTAAACCAAGACTGCCTTGGGGAAAGGCTGTCCTTATATCCCTGTGGTATACACCAAGGCAGGAGCTGGCTTGCTGTTCCCTCACTTCCAGACAGGACAACTTTTGTTAGTAACTTGTGTTTCATGAACATGGGTGGTGTCTGTTTTGACCTATTAGTTGGCTATTCTAGTGCTAAATGCAAGGGTTCTAATTGTTCTAGAAAATGTGAATGACCTCTTCCTTTGAGGGAGAAACCTCAAGCTTGCACTCCTCTCCTTCCACACTTCTGGTGTGGTGAGGACAAAGAGGGGTGGCAGTGTTGGGGGTGTCTTCACCTTTTTCTCCTTTCAGCAGTTGCAGCTTCTGTGCCCACCTCTCAAAGACCTGGTTCTGCCCCCTGCTGAAAGCTGAAGTGAGTGTCAAGTAGATAAATGGGAAGACTGCCCAGGGGCTGTATGTAAGAACATATGGATGGTGTGCCAGCCCCTGCCACTGCCCCCCTCTCCAGCTGGAGCCTTCCTCTGCCTCTGTGTTCCAGAGAGCAGAACAAGGACAGAGTTGCTACAGAAAGCCTCCAGGGAGAAGTATTCTTAACAATTCCTGCTATATATGGGAGGATCTAACAATTGCCCTGGCTGTCTTGCTGCTCGGGCTGGGCTTGGTAGCTAAGCATGGGCTGTCTAGCAGGCTCTTGAGCTAAGGAGCATGTGGCTTTCTTGGCAGTTGACAGAGGCTGGTGCCTCAGCCTTCCCTAAGGCTCAGCTTGGGGAGCTAGCTGAGGGGTGGACTTTATCTTCTTCCCCCCTTCCTCCCTTGCAGCATGTGACACAAGCCCTAATGATGCTCAAGCCTTTCTTAGTTGCTTTTTGTCTTACGATGCCTTTCTGGTGGAGAATAGAGATGGCATCAGCTTAAACTGAATGCCTGTCCTGAAATGCTGAAGAAGGGCTATTTTTGCCAGTGGATGAGAGCAGATTGTGACAGGCCTGTGTCAGCCCCCAGGTTCCCCCATGATCACTAGTTCGCTGGCTGGAGGACTCCTCCAGAGCCAGACCTATAGCTGTGCCAGGACTAAGACCTGAAGCGGGGTGCAGGGCTTAGCTGTGGCCCTTCCTGCAGCATGTGGAAGGACTCTTCTCTGGGATGACTGCTTTCCTGCAGTATGTGGTAAAAGCTTTTGGTTCGTGTGTCTCTGCAGAAACCATCAGAGTCAGTGGAGTTCCTAATCTTTCAGTGGCTGGCAGAAACAAAAAACAGCAGCATCTCTGCCTGTGACACTTTGACATCTAAGGAGTTAACTACTTGTTTGAGCCTAGGGCACAGAAAAGCCATGCCAAAAGCACTACCTGACTGACACTAAGAGCTCACTGGTGTGTGGGTTTTTTTATCTACAGACCAAGTGAGACAGATGTGGAGGATAACTAGGACTAGTGAGCCATTGGGGCAGCTGGGCTGGGCCAGGACTGTTGCTGCTGTTCCCCTGTAATGAGAATTGCTCTGTGGGAGGCAGTGTTTTGGGGTCCATCTCTAGTTTATTGGCTATTACGATTTAGCTGTTAGATCTACTTCAAAACTCCTTCCTGGCTTGGTCAGAGTCACTCTGGAGGGAAGCTGAGGCTGGCATGGATTGTACTCCCTGCTCTGGTTGCTGTGCTGTTCTCTGTCTCAGCATCAAAGCAAGCTACTGGCTGACAATTTGTCCCAGCAGTGGTGAGCAGCCACAGGGACCTCTCAAGAGCTATGGCTGTCCCAGTCCAAATCCCAGAGGCAGCAGTGTGGTGCTCCTGTCTGTGCACATGGGGTTTTTTTTGTCTTTCTATTTTTAAAAGTGAGCTGCACTTGCTCTCTCCCCCAAGCAAACTGTGCTGTTGTGTTTGCACTGGCCTGGCGCTTGTAGGGTTGTCATGCGTGGTTTCCTTGGGATGGCTCCAGATGCTTCCCAGCCCCATGAAGAGCACTGCGCAGTAAGGAGCCCAACGCAGCAGAGGGGTGCCTTTTGCTCTCCCTCTGGGCTCTCGCACAAGATTGGCGCAGCCTCGGGCTGGGACTTGCCATGTGTGGACCAGTCGCTGTGGTGCTGAGGCTGGAGAAAACAGATTTAACCCCAGTTGCCTCTGCCCAGACAGGCCCCATCCTCCCTGCAGCTTCGGAGCCGACGTCCTGTTTGGTTTGAGCCTGAGCCAGTGCCCTGATGAATGTGGCTCTTGTCAGCACCCTCCACCTCGGCTGGCTTCGGGTGGGGGTCTGGTCCTCTGCTTGGCTGATGAAAGGCACTCATGTGTAGCTGCAGAGCTGGGAGGGAGGGGAGATGGGGCATGCTGCGGGACCAGCTTGATGGAGAAGGTAACCTGGGCAGAGACCAGTGCCTTGCTCCTCTCTGAGCCCTACTGCTCACCAAGGGAGGAGAAGACAGTCTGGAAACAGATACCCCATCAGCTCCTTGGAGGAGATGCCTGCTTCATGAACCAGAAAAGACCACCTTCCCTGGGACACAGCTACTTCTGCCTCCCTCCTCTCCATCCTGGTCCTGCTGGCTCCACATCAGCAAGGGCCAATTAGTATTAGCATCAGGCACAGCTCATTTGCTGGGCAAGGACCCTCCTCTGCCTTCTGTGATGGCTTTTGGTGGGGCTTCCCTGACTGAGCTCCCACTCGTGGTGCAGTACTAGGAGAAACAGCTATGCTGAGGCTTTTGAAGGATTTAGGAGGGTATATTCTGCTTGTCCTTCACTGTCCTGTGGTTAAAATCCATCTCCTACTCTTAGTGGCTGCTGCAGCCTCTGTTCCTCCTCCCTGCCTGCCTGGCTGAACAGGAATTAGGCAGAGCAAGCTCCACCTGGGCCCATTTGGGTTCTTGTTTGCATCTTTTGGGCTGTTTTCTCTTTCGTGGTTAGAGCAGATGACTGATAATTGGGGGTCCTTGCTCAGGCAGGGGTGGGGTGGGGTTTGTTCTGGGATGCATGGAGGATGGAGACTGCCAGTTCCTTGGTCCCTGTGCCAAAGGGCAGTCAATGATGGGGGGACAGGGGTCTCCTACCAAGCACTGACACTCCTGGCCTCCTTAGAACCAGCAGTGCAGCCAGCGCCTGTGCCCAAAAAGCTACACCCCTGTTCCTTGCCACATGCCACAAGGGACCCCAGAGCTCTGCTGTTAAACACTTTATTTCTCCCTCACTGTAGCCCTCCCTTCCCAGAGCAGATGCTGTCCTGTCCTCTCACCGCAGCTCCAGGGCACGCTGCAGGAGAGGACTGGTGACCTCCTTTCTCTGCTGGCTCCTGAGGGAAGGATGCTCTGCCTGGGAGGGACAGAGCTGCCGGGCAGCCCGCTGCCAGGTTTGGGGAGGGGAGGGACAGGTATGGAGCAACACACCTGGAGTGCCTCATCATGAGCAGTCATTCAACCAAAGCTACGGTAAGGAGGTGGTTGGGGTTAGAGGGCCACCTCTGATCCTACTGTACAGGGGAGGAGGAGTGGACCCCCGTTTAGAGAGCTGTGTCTTCAGCCTCAATGCGGGGCCCAAAGAGCTTCTCTGCAGTTGCTTTGCCGTCATACTTGGGCAGGTTGCCACCAAAGTCTGCTGGCAAGATGTCAGCATCGATCTCCTGGTAGAAGGGCTCCAGCTCCTCCCCGTGCACAAAGACCTGGAGGGAGATGGGAGCAACCCTCAGCAGAGGACCAGGGCGACTCTTCCCAGCTGCTCTGTTTCACCCAGGGACGTGCCTCTGCCTCCGGGTCCCTTTCCCACACTCACCCTCTCCAGCAGTTTGCTCTTCAGGAATGGTTTGACCACATTGTAGGTGGTGGTGAAGTACCAAGGCTGGTGGATGAAGTGGACGGCCTTGAACCGCGCTGGGAAGGAGTCCTAGGATCCCAAACCCAGACACGGATGGTTACAGAGGGTCCTGGCCACATGGAGCCAGGCAGGCAGCAATGGACACCCCGGCACTGCCGCGGCTCCCCTCGCCCAATCTCCCCTTCTCTCTTTGATGGCCCCTTTTCTGTTCTGACCTAGAGGATCAGCCGTCCCAACCCTGGGAGTAGTACCAGGGAAGCCGAAGAGCCTCCCAGATGTTTCATTGCACCCACTCCACAAGAAGGACTGTATCTCTGCTGTCCTCCTTCCCTGGAGAGAGCCAAGCGTCTTTGGCCTCTGGTCCAAGGGCAGAAATCCTGGAGTGCCTGTGAGTTTCCCTCCAGCCTAGACTGGGCTGGGCTGAGGAAAGGCCTCCAGGCCATGCCATAGGATGCTGCAAGGAATGGTGGTACTGCTTCTGGTTGGGCTTTTGAGAGGACATGGACCTGAGGCCAGAAAAACAGGATCCATCTTGCAGGATTAAGCCAATGAGCTGGCAAGGGAAGGATCATGTGATGGGGAACAGCCTTTCCATGATGCTTTATTCTGGTGTCACTGTAGTGGAAATCTCAAACCCTGCTAGCCCTGTCTGCTCCTTTCCCTGAGCTCTCTGCTCCCCCAGGACCTGCTCTGCCACTGCTGGGCGCAGACTTTGCCACCTCACCTGCAGCATGTCCACCATCTTCTTGAGCTCGGAGGGTTTGATCCCTGACGCCTGCTGCATGGTGAAGCCCTTGAAGTTCTCAATGATGCAGAACCCATTGATCTGGGTCTCTTCGTTTTCCAACAGCTTCTCCAAGATAACACAATAGGCCCGAAGGATCTGTTGGATAGGAGAGACAGCAGGTCTGGTAATAGATCTCACCTCCCATAGACCCCAGGAGGTTCCCAGGAAGAGTCCCATGGAGCATTAGCCAGGGTCTGCTTGACTCCAGCCTGCTTGTTGCAGCCAGCCGCAGGACTTGAGAGCAGGGAGGGCATGGTGGGGGATGCTCAACCGCCATCACGTTCCCCTTTCAAGTCGGGTGCGTCTCAGATCTGGGTCAATTATATGTTGCAACCAAATTCCCAGCTGAGCAGAAAACGGAGCTGGGGGAAGTTGTGAGTTACATGCCTGGAGACTTCTTTGCGAAGAAGCCCTTTCCATGCCCTGTGCCTCAGTTTCCTCCTCTGCCCTGTGGGTCCCTCCTTTCTAAAGCGCCTTGATTTAACGGCGTGGTGCCTTTCTTCACCACGTGCTACCTGGGCCTGGGGGATGCACACCCCAAATTTGCCTGGCACCTTGCACCGTATCAGGGGGAAGGAAGGGGAACCCTTTGGGATGGACCATGCTCTGCCACGCTCCCTGAAAGGATAAATTCAAAGGGCTACAGATTTGCTTCAACCTGGATGGCCGGAGGCTGTGTGTGGACATACGTATATGCGTGTGTAAGGGATGCTGCGCTCAGTCGGGCCGAGCGGGACAAGCCTGGGAGCGGGACCGCTCTGCTCCAGGAGCGATGGCTGGGCTGGACTGACCTCATCAAAGGTGATCTCCTCGTAATCCCAGTTCTCGATGTTGAAGAGCATCACCACCCGGCCATACTTGTCTCTGCTGGCCAGGATGCCAGGGTAGCCTGCTTCGATGGTGCTGCGCACGGCCTCGGGGGTCAGGTTGTCGAAGAGCTCGGGGTACTGCTGGCGGAAGTTCACATAGCCTGGAGAGAGGCAGAAATCGGGGAGGACAATGGCTGCTTGCCCAGCCTCAGGAAGCCCGGGCAGCGCTGGGGAAGCTGCCAGAGACAGGGCAGGCTAGTGACGGTGAGATGCCGGTCCTGAGCCCAAGAACTGCGGATGGGCTGTGCCTGGGGTCCACGTGGGTCAGGTTTTCTCCAGCAAAGGGGGTGAGAGGAGCTCAGCCCCATCCCCAGCGCACTCAGTGTTATTGTCTCCATGCCGGGGGCTTCCCATGCCTGCCTTCTCTCCAGCTCTTCAACGAGCAGATAAAGTCATTTTCCCCCTCGTTTCCCTTCTCCCCTTCCTCCCTGTTTGGGTGACATCCCCCAGATTCTCTCCCTTGGCACCCTGCAGGCACAAAATAAGGAATCTTGTCCTGGGAAAATGCGGGCAAACAAAATAGCTCATCTGGGAGCCAGCGCTGATAATTACAACTCATTATCCCCCAAGCTGACACAAAGAAGAGTGGAGCCGGAGCCAGGCAGATCCCAGCCGGTGGCCACCCCCCCAGGCTGCTCTTCCTCTCCCCCTCCATCCCTACAGGTCACCCCTGATGTGGGGAGGGGGTGCCACAAGCCACCCAACCTGCCCCCAGCCCTCGAGGGGTCCCAGGGGTGCTAAGCCCACCAGGCACCGTGCACAAAAGCACTGTGCGCAGGGTGGGTGCTCCTTACACACGTAGGTAGGGGTATGTATAGGGCATATATATGTCATGTATAGGGCGTGGGGGTCTTGAGAGGATGTAGCCCAAACCAGCTGGATTTGCTGCACAAATGAAACAGCCTGCCACCGCCAAACGCATAGGTTTTTTCCATTTTGTCTGGTAAATTAGCAAGGAATGGGACTGTTCTGTCATTGCGGGATGCCTGGCACCACCCTCATTTATTTCCTTCCCCATCCCAACTCTTTCTCCTGCATCTCGAGACCCCCAGCCCTGCCTTTTTCTATTTATCCTCTCTCCTCACCCCCTTCCCGTGCCAGGGTCTTGCTCTGTCAGCACAGCCCAGAGCGGGGGGCTGGGAGGAACCAGCACAGGACTGGGAGCTCCCGATGGATGTGCATCCCTGTCCTCACCCAGCACCACAGCCCAGGACCCCTACCCACCTTTCAGCAGGTCGTAGGCCCTGTGGACGTCGAACTTGCGGGCACGGATGAAGCGGAGGAAGAAGGAGTCGTCCTTCCCCTGCACCTTCTCGGCCACCGCCTTGCACACCTCCTCGCCGCCCGCCCGCTCCTGCACCAGCTCCCGCAATGCCTTCACCGCCGCCTCCCTCTGCTCCTCTGTCTCATTCAGCTCATCCTTCGCCTGGGGGGGAGCAGGGAGGGGCCCCGGCTCAGCGATGCCCCCCATGCACCCCTAAACAGCCCGGGGGTCATTTAGGCACCCAAAAGCTGGAGGGATGCAGTGATGCTCCTTGCAGCATCCCGGCATGGGGAGGGCAAGGTCACCCAGGTCCCCCCCTCTGAGACCCTTTGGTGTAAGCACATCCCACCCCCCAAGGCGAGAGCCCGTTGAGGGTCTCCTCTGGCCCCCAAGAAGGAGTGGGTGCCCCAGGCTGTGCCTGCCCCTGCTCCTCACGGCCACCCTCACCTTCTGCAGGGTGTGCGGGGGGATCTTCTCGCACCTCCCGAAGACGGGGCCATGGTCCTTGGTGGTGAGGCGCTCCAGCTTGGTGCGCAGGGCCTGCTCCTCCTCCGAGACGATGCGGAAAGTGCCCGTCTGGGGACAAGGAGAGGATGTGGGGTTTCCCCAGCCAGCCCCCCAACTCCCTGCCCCACTGTGGGTCTCCTGGGATGGGGGGCTATGGGGAAGGGCAGAGCCTCCATGCCTGCACCCGAGGGGGTACAATGGGATGGGGGTGGGCTGTGTGCCACCCAGGCTCCCCGCCGTGGGCTGAGAGCAGATGGGGGGGTGAGGGGTCCGTGGGGTTTGCCCCATCCCGGCGCTGCAGGGAGGGGATGCTCAGAGCCCAGGGGATGGGGCAGCGCACGGGCAGTACTCACAACCGCAGACATGTCGTCCTCTGTCCTCCGTTGGCCGCAGGACACTGGGAGAGGGAAGAAGGAATCAGCAGCAGTGGGGACCCCGATGGCCTCTGCAGCCCCCCAGTGCCCCATCCCCTGCCCCTCTTGCTCAGGCAGGGGCACCCCAACCCTCCTTGGCTTCAGCACATACTGCCTGCATCTCTGCCTGCCTGCCAGATGCTGAGCAGCTTTGAAAAACACTGAGGATGTTTGCAAAAGCAGCTTAAAAATGTGGGTATTGATCATCTGACACCTTCATCTTTTTTTTCCAGGTCTGCCTTTCCACTGGAGGTTGGGGTATCTCATGGGGACCCCCAACCTCATGAGCTCACCCAGTGTCATTTCATCTCAGACCATCCTCATACAGGCAGAGGCGAGCGCCCAGCTTTGGCCGGGTGGGCAGCCGGCTCATGCTTTTACTGCCTTTTATTTCTACTGCCCCATTATCCGCAAGGTGTTTCCCAAACCCTCAAGCCCCTACTGCTCCAGCCCAGAGCCCATCATCAGCTGCAAGGCTGGACCACGAGCCTCTTGGCATGTTTCTGATGCCGTCTGGGTGAAAAGCCTTGTTCCCATGCATGAGGAGGATGAAGCCTGCCTTCATCCTCCCTCCAGCACCCAACCCTACCCCTGCCGGGCCATAGCACCGGCTCCAAGCCCAGGCTGTGCGAGGGATGCTTGGCTCCAGTTCAACCACTTCCCAGGGGCATCCTCTTCCCCGCCAGCTCCCAGGGAAGGGACGGGCATCCCCTTTTTCCAGGCACTAAAAGCAATCCCAGCCTTGGAGGTGCCAGGTTAAGGGAGGGCAGGATTATGGTCTCTGATGCAAAGTTATTTTGGGTGGAAAAAGTCCCGGGTACTCACCCGGGAAAGGAAAAGCTGAACGGTCCGCAGAGAGTCAGTGCACAGGGCAGAGACAAATGCACGGTCGGTGAGGCCGGAGTGGAGCGGGAAGAAAGCTGGGTGAAAGCTTTGTAGAGTCACCGGGTTGGGATTAGACCGTCACAAGGCATCAACTCACTGCAGCTTTGTAATTAAATCAGCACAACACAGGCAAGAAACCCCATTAAAACATTACAAAAGGCAGCTGAGGAGAGGGAAGGAGGGAGCCGGGGCTCCGCCGGACGGCCGGAGAGTGCGTGGAGGGGCGGGCTGGGATGCCGGACCCGATTAACAAAGTATAAAAGCTTCTCGTTGTGTAACTTGCTCATTAGCGCGGGGCAGGGGCAGAGGAGGCGATGGGCAGCCTGCCACCCCGGCCCAATCCCCCGGGGCGAGCGGGCCAGGTCTCCTCCCCAGCTTCTGCCCCGAAAAGCCTGGCAAGGTCCCGCTGTGAATTTGGCCGTGTGGGCAGGGTCCAGCGGTGGGCACCAGTCCACAGCAGAGGATGGTCCCAGGGCTGGTCCCTCCTGGGGCTCTCCAACTCCTCCCCAACGAGGCCACCCAAACCAGCATCCGTACGGGGCCACTTTCAGCTTTTAAAATAAAGAACCATGGGCAAATATATTTTTTTGCAATGCCCCCAAGTGATGGTTGCCTGCTTGGAGCTTTGGGAACTGGAACCCCGTCCACCCCCGGGGTGATGCTGCAGACCCGTGAGGGAGGGGAGCACTGGGATGCAGCAGGGACCACGCTGAGCCCATGCGTGGGTGCAGCTGGATGGCAAAACAAGGTTTTTTGGGACATCCCAGCATGCTAAAGCTGCATGGGGCAGGGGAGCCCTTGCAGCCTTAACTCTTTTTGGGCCCAGGGTTGTGGGAGCTGGGTGAGGACATGGTAAGGATGGGGCTGCACATGGCTCTTTCCCCAAACCCAGGAGAGGCTCTTACTGCGATGGGGATTTTGGGGAGGTGGCAGGGCCAGGCTAAGCACCAGAGCAGGACTGAAAGGGCTTACACAAGGCATGTTTTGTAATGCCACCAGGATTTACGGATTTGGTTTCCACGGGGCTGCCCTGCAAATGGAGCCGAGACCCCGCTGCGAGGGAGGGAGGAGGAGGAAGGCACGAGATTCCAGATGAAGGGCAGGGGGGAGCGGGGAGGGAAAACCCGGACCTGTGCCAAGACCCTGAGCGATGCCGCCGTGGCCAGGAGCACCGCATGCTGCTCTCCACTGGAGACCTCCCGACCTCCCCATCCCCTTCCCACGCCAGCCCTGGTGCAAGGCTCAGCTCCCTCCTAGAGCTTGTTGGACATTTGTCTTCAGCCCAGCGAGCAAGACTGTGTGTGACGGAGGGACACCGTCAGCGTGGGGGCTCCCAAACAGACCCAACGGCCCTGTATGGGGATGGCAGAGGGGACCTGCGCTCCCCTGGCCACCTGGGCATCCTGGCCATCATGCTCATTGCAGATGAAATAGTTTGGCAGACTCATGCGCAACCCCTGGCAGCACCGAGCGGGTGCTTTGTCCTGGGAAAAGGGGTCTTCGGAAGGGGTGGAAGCCCCAGGAGGGACCCACCCCAAGGGGGACCCGCCCCAAGGCCCTGTGGCCGGATCCCTTAGGGAAGCTCTCGGCCAGGTCCAGTTATCCCCCTCCCCACGGCCCCTGGCCACAGGCGAACCCGCTCCCCCTCGCTTTCCCACTCCCCGTGAGCATGGGGCTTGTGAAAGCTCCCACGCTGGGCTGGCACCGGATCCTCCGGCTAAATCCCACTGCTTAAAGGCGGGCTAAACCTCCTCGTGCGCCCAAGGCCACCCCTCGTGCCCCCCGGAATTAAGGGGTTTACTCAAAGGGATTCGCGCTCCACGTGGGTGGCACTCGCGGGGGCCGGGCGCCGCAGCTGGGGGGTGGCCCTGAATGGGCACTTTGTGCTGAGCGCCCCAGTCCCCCCGCAGCTGCCCGCCCCACGTGCCTGCACCCCACGCTGCCTGCACCCCATGCCACCCCGCGCCCCACGTGCCTGCACCCTCACATCCCTGCACCCCGTGCCATACTGCACCCCACGTGCCTACACCCCACGCTGCCCTGCGCCTTATGCTGCCTCTCGCTGCATACTGCCCTGCACCCCACCCCACGCTGCATCCCACGCTGCCTGCACCCCAAGTGCCTGCCCCCCACGCTGCCTGCACCCCGCGGGACTCGAACCCGCTGCCTCCCGGGCGGCCGGGGGAGGCGGGAGCGGCCGGAGGCGGGGAAGGGAAGTGAGCGCTCGGGGGCGGGAGCTGTTGCCCGGGTGACGGGCGGGCGCTTCCGGGCGGGAATTTTGGGGTGACGGAGCTGAGGCCCGGGGGGCGGCGGCCGCTGTCAGCGCGTCCCCGGCTGGGCCGGGCGCCTCCGCGGCCCCATGGCCCAGCGCATCCTGGCGTTGGCGGCCGAGGAGCCCCCCGAGCGGCTCCAGGAGGCCCTGCAGAGCCTGGGGGAGGGCGAGGTGCGCGGACGCCCCGCGGGCCGGGCCCTGTGTGCGGGGTGGGGGGTGCCGGGCCCTGACAGGCGGGCGGAGGCGGCTTCTCCTCGGGAGGCCTTGGGTGAAGGGCAGCTCACAGCGTCCCCTTCTCCTTGCAGCTGGGCGATATGGTGACAAGGCAGGCCCTGAAGGGGAGGGAGACGGCAGCTTTGCTAAGAGGGATCTTCAAAGGTGGGTGATGTCTGAGCTGCGCTTTGGGGGGTGGGTGGGGAGGGGGACTGTGGCCCCAGCCCTGCTGATTGCCGATGAGCCGGTGGGTTACAGGCTGGCTGGGTGAAGTAAGCGGTCAGCAGCACAAGGAAGTGTCACCTGTGGTAAGAACCTGCCAGTCGGGGCTGTCACAGGGAAACGGGGCATCCAAAAATAGATACAGGAAATAGGAAACCGGATTAATATGTTTGTAATGAACCTGTGTAAGTGGGCTTTACTTTTGGGAGCCCTTAGGTACCTTGGAGCAGAACTGAGCTGGCCAACTGAAGCTTAATTGCCAAGCTGATTCTTCTCAACATTTTGACACTTCCTGATCTCGGGCAGCAGGTTGAGTGAACCACAGGGTGTGATAACAGGATTGAGTGCTTCAGCTATTTTATCCAAGAGATTCTCATTTCCTGTGCTCTGGTTTTTATCTGTTTTGTCAGATAGATGAAATGGAGAGTTGCAGTCAGGTGACAGTTTAGCCCTGCTAATTTCCTGTTGTTTAGCAACATGTTGTTACTTGCATAACTTTTCTTCCATTCTTTGTTTTCTTTATTTTCTTGTTATAAGGCTCCCCTTGTTCCCAGCAAAGCGGTGTTCTCAGGAGGCTTCAGGTTTACAAGCACTGTGTCCCGCTAGTGGAGTCAGGGGACCTGCATTTGGGCAAGGTGTCTGAAATCATAGGACTGCTGATGCTGGAGGTAGAAGCTCCTTTGGGCTGGCTTTCCTGGGGTCTGCTGGGTATCATTTCGTATGTAGATTGAGATACTTCACTAGGCCACTGAGGAAAATGAGTTGTGTCCTTTCCATGGATCTGCCCTGGACTAAGTTAGCTGGTGTTGGAATTTGCTGTGTGTATAAATGTGGTTATCTTTGGATAATTATACTTAGACTCGAAACTCCAAACCTACAATTACATCAATTACATCAATCAATTACAAATTTGATTTACTGCTCTGTTCTATAAATGACAGTATGACAGTCCTGGGGGTGAATTCCCCTTTTAGGGGAACATTTCACTGTAAGAAATGTCCTTTGCTGGTTTCTGGTGATGGTTTGGACGTGTATGTGGAATTCTCCTGTGCACTGCCTCAGGCTCTTTCATGTTGTATCTTCTCCCAGGCTCGCCAGCTGCCAGGCCATGCGTTGGCTGAGCTTGCCACCCTGTTTGTTGATGTTATTAAAGGCGGCAGCCTGTCTAACGGGAAATCCTTGGAGTTGTTTTCCACTGTTCTCACTGCATTGGCCAGTTCAAAGGAGAACCTGGCTTATGGGAAAGGTAACCCCTCTCAGTTCCTTCTCCCCTACCTGTCCTCCCTTCCTCTGGAATCAGCTCCTAAAAGACTTTTGCTTTTTCAGGTGAACTGAATGGGGAAGAGTTTAAGAAACAGCTGATAAACACCCTCTGCTCCAGCAAGTACGTACGCCTCTGCCAGCTCCACCACGCTTTAGTCCATTAAAAGATCAGTCAGTGCCTAGTCCTGTTTGAGTCTTTTACAAAATTCCCTGTGATAACCTACAGGTACAGCGGGAGCTAAATCTGCAGTTGCTAAGTGTGTCTGTAGCCCCAACATGCTCTTAGTTACATGTGTACGAAACAGTGTGTTTCATGTTGTGCTTTGAAAAAGACATCATGATGAGCTGGATGTCACTGTCTGTGTCCTGTTCTATCATCTTTGAATCTCTGCCATCTGTGACAGTGTCTTCTCTGGCTGGGAAGGCAAGGGAACACCCTGTTCCCACATCTTGTAATAGTGTTTTGTGAATTGCAGAAAGCACTTGTTTTTATTCCTTTCTTGGTCATTTGTTATTGTGGGGAGGGGAGGCAGTTTGGAGCATTCTAAGTCTGGGTGGTTAGGGGGGTGGTGGTGACTTCTGATGGAAATTTGGCTTTTAATCTTAATATCAGAACGTGACAGAGAAATGGTGACATTGAATAATTATGTACAACGAGGGAAGGGATACATGATAATTCTGCTTGCTCTCAATCTTCCAACATATTTTTGTTTTACCAGGTGGGATCCTCGAAGTGTAATACATCTTGCCAACATGTTCAGGTAATTCCTTTTACCTTCAACATCAACACTTTCTTGTGCTGCAGTCATGACCACGTCCTATGTGTTGGGGGCAAGTACGAACAGTAGGTCTGACCATGCCAGGCACAGCCCCGTGGATGGTTGAGTCGATGAACATCCACATCAGATCCATTTGGATAGAAAAAACAGCTGGGCAGGCATGCCTCAGAGACTGGGCGTGGCATTGTGGTTTTTATTCCATGTGTGAGTGAGCCTTGGCACATTAACAACCCATTCATGAACAAGCATAATGTGAAGGAGATCTAAGCACTGAAGGTTGAAGAGTGTCCTGGGACAGCGGTAGGGTATTGAGGGATCTGTGGCAACTGCTTCTGGTGAGGACTTTGGGAGCATTCGCTGCCTGTCTGTACATTAGGACCCTTTGTCTAGTTATGGGTTGAATCTGCTGTGGGATTCTGAAGGAAATTAGTGAAAATTATTAGGCTGCATCTTTGATTCAACAGGGATATTCCACTATCGGGAGAGGAGCTGCAGTTTGTGGTGGAAAAGGTCCTTAGGATGTTCTCCAAATTAGACCTGCAGGAAATTCCCCCTCTGGTCTATCAGCTGCTGCTGCTTTCTGCAAAGGTAAAAGTCACAAGAGCTGGCCTTCCCCTAAGCATATACCATGAGAAAAAAATACGTACAGACTGAGCTTTGGCTGAATTTTGGCAGGGATTGTGATTGTTCCCAAAGTGTGCTGTGGGAAGGAGGACACAGCAGGACATCAGTGGTTTTTTTTTCTCTAACACCCTCTAGCCTGAAGAAGCTGACTGCTCAGAGAAAGAGACAATCTTGATCTTCCTTGTGGGGAAAGAAGGAAACCACTGGGAAATAAGGGATGAGCACAGACCTAGCAGACAGCAGAGAGGTTTTTTTCAGTGTTCTTAAGTGTGGTTTTGCTCTCTCTGTAGTCTGCACACTATAATAATAGCTCATGCAGTATGACTGTCTTCTGGGTTGGAGTCCAACTTGTACTGGAAATGTCTCATCTCTTGCTCCTCCTGCAAGCAGAGGCTGCCAGTGACATCTCTGCCCTTTGACAGGGTGATCTGGCTCTGTTGCTTTCTTCATTTGTGACCAAGTCAATGCCAAAACGATCCAGTCAAAGGCAAATTACATGTGTGTTACAGGAGGTCGTTTGGGTCCACTGGCCAAAATGTAATGTTAGATTTAAGGTTAGGAGTTTGAAAGTCTCCCTAATTGCTTATAACATGAAGGATCCCTTCTAATTAATAATAACTTCAAAAAAAACCAGCTGAGAACTTCAGCTTCTTCCAACTCTTCGGTAAGTGCAGTCAAAAGAAATACACAAACTAAACCAGAGTCACTTCATATGGAAATGAGCCGCACAGGAGCCCTCCCCCACCTCAGTGATTTATGAAGAGAAACGAAGGATACCATGGCATTTGTAATTGGTGTGGGAATAGAGTGTAGTTCTCTGGGATACTGCAGACCCTGCAGTGGCTTAATGTAACGTCCTGCCTTGCAGGGCAGTAAGAAGACTGTTTTAGAAGGAATCATCAGTTTTTTCAATCAGTTGGATAAGAGACAAAAGGAAGAACAGAGGGTTCCACAGTAAGTTCTCTGTGTCATCCCCTTTCTTTACTACCTGGGTCTTTGTAGTCACCCTGGTCCTGCCCAGGGCAAACCTTGTACAAGTATGTCCTCCTTCCTACATAAGAAATGATTTATGGCTTTGGATAGCTTGGTTTTTTCTGATAAAACTTACAGATCAGTGGACCTTGAAGTCACCACAATGCCCCTAGACCAGCTCCGCCATGTGGAAGGCACTGTTATTCTCCATATTGTTTCTGTTATCAACCTGGATCAGGACCTAGGCGAGGAACTAATCAGACATCTAAAGGTATGGCAAAGATGGAGCAGGCACTGTTGTTGAAGATGTTGAAGCAGGGTTTTTAAAACTTAATTGGTTATCTGTAGAAGGGATTTAATAATTCTTATGGCCGCAGTCATGTTCACTTTAACAAGTGCTATGATATGTTTGAAGACACATGTCCCTTTCTACGCCACAACAGCAGTGTGATATGGGCCTGATAGCTTCCCTGAACTTGCAGGATTCTGCGGTTGAAGATAACAAGCTTTCTGACTGTTGCTTGCTATTTTCTAGACTGAGCAACAGAAGGACCCTGGTAAAGCCCTGTGTCCCTTCAGCGTGGCTCTTCTGCTGTCGGTTGCAGTAAAACACAGACTGCAAGAGCAGGTATGTGGGTGATAAGCTTGCAGAGAACTTCCATGGGGATGTACACTGCACTCCTTGTAAAGGAAAGGAAGCGTGGTTAGGTCATAGTCCCATCAGAATTAGGCTTAAAATGTTTTCAGGATGCTCGTGGGGAGGCAGTTATATCATTGGTATGCTGTAGTTTACTGAACACTATAAAAGACCCCAGAGCAATATCAAAATTTTCCAGAGTTGTGATTCCTGTGGGTTGGTATTGTAGGATGAGAAGAAAAGCAATGTCGTCTTTTTTTAATGTTTTGGCTCTGTGGTAGCCACCTGAAGAGCATCTGGCAGCAAGTTACCCTCATTGAGGCACTTAATGAGGTTGGTGTATTTGTCTTGAGAAAGAACCGAGTTAAGATTTTTGGCAGGCTGTACTGGAACTTGTGCTGTGGCTGGTGCTCTTACTGGAACATACCCAAGACTATACAGGTCCCATTTCAAAGATAATTTCCTCACACTCAATGATTTTACGTTCCAGATATTTGATTTCTTGAAAACATCAATCACAAGAAGCTGCAAGGACCTGCAGTTCCTTCAGGCCTCCAAGTTTCTGCAAGATTTGTTTCCTCAACGATATGATGTAACTGCTGTAATTCTGGAAGTGGTGAAAAATAGGTGAGCTGTTGCCATGTGCTGCAGAACGCTCAATGGGCTTTTGAGAGGGGGAGAGTTTCAGCCTCGCTAGAATGCTCTAGGGTGCTAAATACTGCTGACCAGGTGCCAGCAGGGAACAGTGTCAAAATCCAAAGTTTTTATCCCAGTTTTATATTGGTGAATTAAAAAAAAAAAAGCAACAAAATGCAGCCATATAAATCTGCTCCTTCTACCTCAAATTTTGGCATCTTGTGGTACAAAGGACTCAACTGATCAGGACCCTATCTGTTTCTTACTGGTAAAGCAGCTGACGGTATGAGTCATGCTGCCAGCTGTAGTTTGTGTTCTGATCAAAGGATGAATGATAGGTTCAGTGTTTTCTTCCCCCACATGGTTAGTCCTTTAATCATCCTGTGGGACAGGTCTGTGATCTGTCACCAGTTGTCCTTTAGTTTGATGCGAGGCATTCCTGTTCTGTCTTCCTCTCTGACTTGAAGATCTTAAGATCAGTAGGATATTTGTGCATCCAAGCTGTAGCCTACTGTCACATTCAGATCAGACCTGAGTGCACATCATTCCCCATAGCAAGGAAACCTTTGGACTGGAAAGGAAGTCTGATGGTTGGAGAACCAGGACTGCAAGATACGTTGTGCTGAGCACCTGCCCCTCAGCCTAAAGACAGTTACAGGGTTGCGAGGGATGCATCTTCCCTGGCGTGATCAAGCATCTCTCACTGCTGCTTTGGACCCTGGAATTACTGTGGAAGATTTTACTTTAGATAGCTCTAATCTAAACCTTTTCTGTGACTAAGTTGTTTCTTTCCTGGTCTGTTTAATGTTTTCTTCAGTGCATTTGGCTGGGACCACGTCACTCAGGGCCTGGTGGATCTTGGCTTCAGCCTAATGGAATCGTATGAACCAAAAAAGCCCTGTGGAGGAAAAGCTGCTGATACCAGTTATGGCCTTTCAAAAATGCCAGCCCAGCAGGCCTGCAGACTGGGAGCAAGTATCCTGCTGGAAGCATTTAAGGTAGCGTATGGTTTGGAGAGGGTTTTGGGGGGAGGAACTCTGTTCTTATTCTTTCATGGTAAATGGTGTCAAAACCTTGCCTGCTGTATCCCTCATGAGTGTTTTACAAACAATACTAGATTTAGTCTCCTATTTGCCCCTGTCCAGCTGAAAGAGGTCATCTTCATAAAGTCCTAATCCTAATCTATTCCAACTACCACAATACTTGTGTAATCCCTATTACAGTTTCCAAGAAACTGCAGAGAAGGTAGAGAAATTCAGAGGTACAAAGAAAATCTGACAGAGGTGGGATTGAAATCAGCATCATCACTGAAGTGGTAAATTTGCATCCTACAGACCATTTGACCCATTATGTTCTGAGTGTACTCTGTGTGTGTCTCTGATGTGCTGGTTCTGATTAGACTGGGATGAAATCTGAATTGCTCTGTGTGAATTTAGCTGAAAGGGGACTTGGCAACCAGTCCTAGCTTACCTTTCAGCTCTGGATTGGCTTTGTACTGCATAATGCCTGTGCTCTGACATACAGGCATATCTTAAATTTAGGTAGGTTTTGATTTTTATTTATTGTTCTTTCTCATTTCAGGTTCATGAGCCCATCAGAAGTGATATTCTTGAGCAGGTCCTGAACAGAGTTCTCACAAAAGCAGCATCTCCTGTCAGCCACTTCATAGGTAACAGGAAAGAGAGAGAAATGTGCCCTGCTCTGTGGACACTCAGAACATAGCTTCTCAGAACAAATTTCTGCTGAAGTGGCCTGAAGCCAAGAAAATCAGTTGTTCCTTCCCCTCTTCCTGTGGTGTCAGCTGCATCAGATTACCTTGTACTCATCACAGGTGAAAACATGTTTGCAGGCAGTTGCCATGGAACAGCTGACGCACAGAAAATTGATATCCATCAGTCAGTAACCTGTTACACGTTCCTAGCCTTGCCTTCCTCCTTGTCCTTGGGCAGGTGCTTGGGAGTCTCTGGGGCTGCTGAGATGCCTATGCTGCAGCCTCTTCTCTTATACCTCAGTGCCCTCTGGTGGGGTGAGGCCCTGCAGCCGGGTTGTGAGTGTTTCACACTTTGTGCCTGCAGCAGAGCTCAGATTTTCGATGCTTGTCCTATCACAACCTCTCTGTGTAATGGAAGGGCTTTGATTATTCTGTAATTGTTAGCTCTGTAGATGTCTTTTGCTCAGACTTTTCTGGCCCCTTGGCAGCAGCTGCTTCTTTTGTCCTTTTATTTTTCAGACTTGCTGTCCAATATTGTTGTGTCTGCTCCTCTTGTGCTTCAGACTTCATCCTCCAAAGTCACAGAGACCTTTGACAATTTGTCTTTTCTGCCCATTGACACAGTGCAAGGGCTCCTCCGGGCAGTACAGGTAAAGCTTTGCATTTCTCCATTAATTTTGCTTTGCTAGTTTAGTTCCCGTGACAGCTCTAGGCCACAATTATATGCATGATCTAATAACCCTCCTCGTAAAATAAACCTTCATACTCTGCTGTAGGTTGTTCGGTGTAGCATGGAACTGTTCTTCAAGCATGGATTTGCATGTGCCCTCTAGCAAAAAGCATACGGTGCAGTCTGGCATGGTACTGAAACTACTCTGCACTGATCTTTCATCTGGAAGATGCCCAGATGCTGCACACTGTAGAAAACTAAGTCTACAGTGTTTAGCTGAACAGCTGTAGCTGTCACATTGATTTTTCTCCTTCCAAGCTCCATGTCAGTATTTCTCTTTGCCTGGGCTGGGGTATTGCCCTGGCATTAAACTTTTACCTGCTTCGTCCAATCTGGGGATAACAGTTCTTTTCCCAAACCCTTGCACTGTGTCCTCACTAACCTGCTAAGGTGTCTCACTGCTACAGCTCTCTGGGTTTAATTTTATATTGTTTTAAAATGTTTTGGTTCTCCTACTGTACTGATGACAGTATTGGAAATGCAGGGCCAGATGGGCCTGAGGAAGATGAGCTCATATGCCCCAAGGGCTTGGCATGCCTTAGTGCTTTTCTCTCCAAAGTGTATCTTCCTTTCCAGCCGCTGCTCAAAGTCAGCATGTCAGTGAGGGACTCCCTGATACTTGTTCTCCAAAAAGCTATATTTTCCAGGTAAGCTGGGAAGGGGATTCTTTGAAAGGATTTGTACAACTCATTTATGTTTTTGGAGCAGAAGTATTTTTTGCTTGTTTTGGCTAAGTGCCTTCTTACTATGTTCTTCCCATAACTAGATGGTGACATCTCCTACCCCTTTAGCATAGGACTGTAATACAGTCACGGCTCTACTGAACTGAGACACAAATCCCAACCCCCAGCTGAATGGGCTTTGGAAATTCAGAAAGCTGTTGGGAACTCCAAATAAGTAGGCAAAATTAAAACCAATTCCAACATGTGTCTACACAGCTGAGTACATCCAGATGCTAGGGAAAGTCTGGAAGGAACCACTGATCAGAATGCTGAGCTGCCACCTTCCCTCTGATCTCTTATAAGGTGGTAGAGAAGCAGGCTTGTTGTCTTGGTAATGCTTTGAGCAAACCATCCTGCTGTCCTCATAATGCTGTGATCGTAGACTGGATTTTGTTGGGCAGTGGCTGCCTGGGTATGAATACAGAATTCATAATTTAGGATTATTATTCAAGGCAAGGGACTTGGTCTTGGGAAAGACCCAGGGTTTTGGTGAGCAAAGCAAAACAGCTTTTTGTGGGGAATTTTCCAACTCTGAGCTCTGTGAGACTCTCCCATTCCAGTTTTCAAGGGACATTTAATGCTTGGGTCTTGGCCTGGAGCTCTCCTGCAGTGTGAGCATTGCAAGGACAGAAAGGAAATTGAGTGTTGTGAGAGTGTAGAGCAAGGGAGTTCCTAGCAAACTGACAAGTTCTTAACTACTTGGGACTATGCTGCCCTCTTGGGCAATACAGTTCCACTGGGCCCAGTCACTCTGGTTTTGTGGACCCTTTTTCATTGCTGAGTTATCTTGTATTTACTTCTGAGCTTCTTGCTTCCATTTTTCCTTATGCTTCTTTTTTCTCCCCCTGACTCACAGGCAGCTTGATGCTCGTAAAGCTGCGGTTGCTGGCTTTTTGCTTCTGTTAAGAAATTTTAAGGTTCTGGGCAGCCTGTCCTCTTCCCAGTGCAGCCAGGCCATTGGTGCCACTCAGGTAAGTGCTGTTCTGCAGTCCCTGGTGTGGACATATGAGATGGTCTCATGTCTAATATGCACTGTTGGAAACAACTCAAGAGTGGAATGTTTCCTCAAAATGGAAATATAACTTCAGTAAGGATTAGACCTGGAAGGAAAGCTTTGGGAAATGCAGTGTGCAAAGAGAAGCTGGCCTAGGGATGTTGCTTTTCAGAGTCATTCTCTCTTACAGTGCCAGTATTCTGGGGAGCATTTACACTGCTTCATGATGATAATAAAGAGCCTGGCAGCACACTAAGGACTATTTCAGTGATTGTTTAGGGGCCAGGCCCCTTATCACCTTGCTTCTGTGTTGTGATATTTGAGGATTGTAACCAGTATAACGTGACTAATGTTCCCTCTCAGGTCCAGGCAGATGTTCATGCCTGCTATAATTCTGCAGCTAATGAGGCCTTCTGCCTTGAAATCCTGGGCAGCCTGAGGCGATGTTTGAGCCAGCAAGCGGATGTTCGACTCATGTTATACGAGGTAAACACAGTTTCTTCAACCTCCTTTTAAACAGCCACTAGCTCTTCTGTAGTCTGGTTCTACTGTAGCTCCAGGTAAATAATGATCACATTATTGTGGAAAACAACTTATCATCTCAGTTATGTTCTTCATGGGACACATGTACCAAGGACTATTTTGGGTTTTTTTCAATCCTTCTGCTTCTTTTTATTTTGGACCATTATAAGCCAAAAGACAGATTGATGTATCTTCCTCATCTCGTACATTGCTTAAGAGCAAAAATGCGTCAGTGTCTCTCTTCCTGTGGTGTGACCTAGGAAATGGGAAGCATGTTTGATGCCCAATGAGGAGTAGTGTTATAACAGGCATTGGGTAGAAGCAGTGTTGCTGGGAGTTAATCATGGGCTCCAGAGAAAAATCTGACTGGAGAGTATGGGGAAACTTCCTTAGAGACTGCATCAGGGATCCGTCTTTTCTCCTCTTCCTTTTGCAACTTTCTATAAAGGCTTGTCTGCCCCTTAGATTTCTTTTGGCAAATGGCCTAATATAGAGAGCCATTTTTGGGTGCGTATCTTACCTCCTGATGTAACCGTGGGGTACCAGCTTGAGAAAAGGAAAACTCTTCAGGTCAGAGATTTTGTTTCCTTCTTGACTTGGTTGGACCAACCTTTGGTGCACTGCAAGTTTTGGGTGTGTTCGTCAGTGTTGCTGTAAGGCTTGTGGCTTGCTTTATCCATCCACTGAGTTTTCTCTGAAGGATTTTTTGCCTCCTACAGTTTCCCCACTGGCTTGTTTTGCCTTTGAAGCAGGATTTCACAGTTTGAAGTTGGATCTAGTGCTAGCGTTAAATAGCAGTGAAAGTCACTCTGGGCTTGATGCCACCACTGCTAGGGAGATACAGCTTGTGAGAGGGCCCCTGTGAGGAAATTCATACTCTTTCTGATTCATACCTTCTTTCTGTGGTGCCTTTGCTTTGCCAGGTATGGGGTTTTACACTGAGCACATTGTTACTTCCTCATGGTTCCTTGTGGTGCCAAAGGGTCGTTGCTGTCGTATGACACCAACTTATTATGCATGTGGTTCATTTTCTTTGTTGTGTAAGCCAACTTGTCCTTCCTTCCTGTCTTCAGGGTTTTTATGATGTCCTTCGCAGGAACTCCCAGCTGGCCAGCTCTATAATGGAAACACTCTTGTCCCAGGTAAAGTACTGCTCTGTGGCGTGGCTGCAGAGACCCTAAGAATTCTGCACTGCAACCAGTACAGCAAGCAATTCAGGTGAAATATTGGGAAAATAGTTCTCCCTTACACTGGAAACATGTTTAACTGCTGCAGCACTTCTCTAAGGAGGTGTTCAAATCCCTGCTATATTGAGAGAGCAGACTAGGTAAACGTCTGGAGACTGGTTCATATCCTGTCACAGGGTGGAAGAGAAAGGATCTCTTGGAGCCCTTTCCAAGCCTTCAGTTCTGAGATGCTGTGAGAAGTGTGGTGCCCAGAGAAGTGCTTTGTGCGCTATTTCTTTGCAGCGCACAGCAGTTACCCTCCCATACTTCCC
Source organism: Mycteria americana (assembly GCF_035582795.1). NCBI lineage: Eukaryota > Metazoa > Chordata > Aves > Ciconiiformes > Ciconiidae > Mycteria > Mycteria americana. The sequence goes on along the minus strand of NC_134370.1, from coordinate 61,984,041 downwards.
CAAGGATGTGTGCTGACACAGTAATTATTATTGCTGTCCTCCCATCAGGAGAATACCCAAGTCCATGTAGGATCTAGGAGGATTAACTCATCCCCCAACAGTGTTGCTCATGGCAACAAGACAATCACATTTCCTCAATCCATTGGACAGGCTGTGCTTTCTTTCAGACAAGTAATTTTCTTCCCTTTAATCATCCGTAGAGTTCATGCTGACTAATTCCAGCCTTCCCATGACAGTATAGGGTCTGAGAACGGAACATGAACAGAGCCAAGGCAGCTTTTGGGTAGCAGAGAGCACTTAATGGGAACTTGGTGTAAATGTGTAAAATTTTCCCTCCTTGGTTCTGATCCTATATCAGTACTCGGAGCATATCTCCTTCTTGTGGTGTGCCAAACAGCCAGGAATTGGTGCAAGCATGGTCTCTCATGGATTTGTTTTAGTGCCAAGTGTAGCCTCCATAACTGTCTGCACCCTTAGGCCAGGAAGCTGGCTGCCATAACAGGGCCAAGCATTCAGTACAGGTAATGGGCAGCAGAAGCAGTTACTTTTCCTCACTGTTTAAAGGATGGGTAGCACTGCAGGTGAAGTGCAAGTGATGTTGCATGTTGAGGCAACACAACAGCAAGTGGCCAGATAAACTTGTTTTAGGGCAGTGACGTGTCCTGGCTGAGAGGTACATAAGCAACTCAAGGGGGGATTTTAATCACTAATAGAGCAGGTGACATGGCTCACGTACATGTACAGTCCCATTATCATAGTGCTAGTTTTCACTCTGTAGAATGGAGTACAAAGATCATATTCTGTTTTCAAACAACCTAAGAGGCTCAGTTACCAAGTAACTGGTTATTTTTATTTCTTGTTTTCTATGATAGATAAAGCAATATTACTTGCCCCAGCCAGACCTCCTGCCTCCACTGAAACTTGAAGGATGTATTATGGCTCAAGGAGATCAAATCTTTCTGCAGGAACCACTGGTAAGAGCTATACTGGCTGGCCACAGCTGCAAGCTCGTCTGTTCCATAGCATTTTAGTTTTGCTGCTGCCTGAGCTGAATATCTTGTGTTTCTTCAGCCTCTTCTAGCCTGGAGCAATTCTTTTAATGACAATAGAGCTGGGCATCTCGCCCCTGCCTCAGGCTATCTATTAGAGCTCCCTGGCAAAGTGGTTTGGGCACCTGTGTGAAAAATGCTCTAGGAACAGCGTAGTTCTGTTATCCTCTATTGAGCTCACCTTGGGGTTTTTTTTCCCTCCTTCAACTTAATTCCACATGAAATAGTCATGCAGTGAGTGTGTGTAGCAGGGGGAAGAATCTGCCCTTTGGTTTTGCTCCTTTGAAATTGTTGGAGATGAGATCTCAATGATTCATTGGATTTCCAAGGGAACAAATTCAAATTAATCACTTTGTTTTCCCCTGAGGAAGTTTCCATGCTGTGCTGTAGTAGCACACCCAGGAAGGGAGCAGACACTTCGGCTAGAGTGAGAGCCCTTTTGGAAATTCCCTTTCCATCTCCTTCAGCAGTTGAGGTAGCTGGGTTGAGGGAGCAGTGGGAGTTAAGTCTTTACATCCCATATAGGCAAGCTCAGGCAGACAACATTGTCTGAAGCTAGAAGTGGGTAGCTGTGTGTAGGATTACAGATCCCCTCATTCTGGGAATGAGGCATATTCTTGAGACTCACATGAACCTCTGAAGACAGCTATGGCTCTTTGCATCCAACTATAATAGTCTGGCCTGTGTCCACTTCTGCCAGTGACCTCCAACTTGAAGGCTGAGTGTAACTGTGTGGCTGCTTCCTTCAGGCCCATCTGCTTTGCTGTATCCAGCACTGTCTCGCCTGGTATAAGAGCACTGTGCATCTATGCCAAGGAGCTGAAGATGACGATGAGGAGGAGGAGGAGGATGTGGGATTTGAGCAAAACTTTGAAGAGATGCTAGAATCTGTCACACGACGCATGATCAAGAGCGAGTTGGAAGACTTTGAACTGGTAAATCAGATTTTCAGTTTGACTCAGTGGAAGAAGACACTGAGTTCTTGTCAGGTTTTGAAAAGATTTTTCACTTGTTTCCTTTACCTCTTAGGATAAATCAGCAGATTTTTCTCTGTCTTCTGGTGTCGGTGTAAAGAATAACATCTATGCCATCCAGGTGATGGGAATTTGTGAGGTCCTGATTGAGTACAATTTCAACGTAGGGAATTTCAGGTAAAACATCAAATCTTACCCTCCAGCACTAGCTGCGCTGTGCTGTGCCTAGCTCTTCAGAGTACAGGACACAGACTCATTGCAAGCACAGGATAATAGTGCCAACACAGAATCAGAATTATGCTTTCTGAGTGTGTGTGCCTTGTCGCACAGACATTCACAGAACCTTGGGGAGTGTCTTCCATTTGAATGTCATGTGTTGTGGGGGATGGGATGTGACATTTTGTAGAAGAGCAGATCAAGGAAGAATGGATGAGGTATACACTGTTAGGGAGGTGGGGAGATGACATATGTCATGGTTTTATCATTTAGAAAGTGTCATTGTGTAATTTGGCAACTGAAGCTTCAAATGGGAAACTATAAGACTGGATTTTCTCCATTAATGCTTTCTACTACTTTATTGCAGTAAGAACAAGTTTGAGGATGTCCTAGGCTTGTTTACATGTTACAACAAACTCTCAGAAATCCTGAAGGAGAAAGCTGGAAAGAACAAATCTACCTTGGGCAACAAAACTGCACGGAGCTTCCTGTCCATGGGTTTTGTATCTACTCTGCTCACAGCTTTGTTCATGTGAGAAGCTGTCATAACTGGAGAAGGTTTAAGGCCTATTCGCAAGCTGCTTTTGTGGTGTCTGCATGCTGGCTGTCTTGTGCACTGCATACACAATACAGGCATTTTCATTTCTGTACAAAGCATGTGTGGTAACAGCACTTGTTGTCTGGAGAGCATCATAGTCCAGGCAGGAACCATAGCTGTGCAACTCCTGGTATTGACAAACCAGCTTTCCTGGACCTTGCTTCTGACTTGTAAGACCTCAGAGAGCCTCTGCTCTTCCAGTCCTGGGCCATTCGCCAGACAACAAACTCCAGTGTTTGAGCTCCAGTCCTCTATGGAACAGAGCCAGACATCAATTCAAACCATGTCTGTTAGTGTATTTGGAAAGGCTGGGGAACGCTGTCCTCTGAGTTTGGGCTACCAAAACAAAGGGCCTTTTCCACCCTGAATTCAGCTAGTGATTTTATTTGTAAATGCATATTTAGATTTTAAATCTTGTAGGCCATCCCCGTGCTTTTTCAGTGCATCCTCAATTCTCTGACAGTGCTCTTGATTCTTCAGGGACAATGCCCAAAGCCATGAGGAGAGCCTAGCAGTTCTGCGCTCCAGCACAGAGTTCCTGCGCTATGCTGTCAGTGTAGTTCTGCAGAAGGTGCAGCAGCTGGAGGAGACAGGACAAACCGATGGACCAGATGGACAAAATCCTGAGAAGATGTTTCAGAACCTCTGCAAAATCACACGGTGAGTCACTGTGGCACATGAAGACATCAGCCCTAAGAAGCAGCAATGCATTTTGGGGATTTTTGATTCTCAGGTAGGGTTTCAAAAGAAGAATGCGGACTATAACTGTTTCAAACAGTTATTATTACTGCGTTGAGATAATTGCCTTTCTTTGCTCCTGAGAAATCAAGTGGAGGCACTACAGTTTCTGTGCCAGAGTGATACAGCTCTAATAATGGTACTTGGCCTGGAAGAACCAAACGCCATCAAACTCTCATTTTCAGCCTCTTTCTGACTTTTGGCTCATCGCTCATTGTCACAGAGGAGGTAGGATGGTTACAGGCTGGATTCTTGAGGCCTCTGGGATGCAATGAAGTTAAAATTCACTTCTAGCTACAGCATAAAACAGATGTAAGAGGGACACAAGCTTTGGAAAACATTTGTTTAGGACTTTTGCAAGACGCTTGAAGACATTCATGCATCTAATCCTTTGGAAATCCAAGAATGTTAAGCATCTAAATGTCTTTTGGGATCTAGGTCATATCTGCATGGGGTCTTTTCAGATCCCAGTCAGCAGAGAGCACAAAATGCAAATTAACCCTGCCATGAATAATGCCCATTTTGTGTCTCTCCCCAAATAAAAGAGGCTATTTTTGTTGCAGTCATTAGGACTACATATGAGCTACATGTTTTGTGTGATTGGACATTGAAATAGAATAAGATCATCTGTGCAGGCGACAGAACTAATGAGAAGAAAGGAGAGGGAACAAAAAAGGGAAGAAGTGGGCTTAGGGGAGCAGGAAAAAGATGTTTGCCTACAAATAGAAAAGTCTCCTTTGGGACAAACAATTTTGCTTTCTTCAAAGATTTTCACTTTCCTTTGCCTGCCTTTACCTTTCTGATTTCATTTATGTAGAGCCCTATAGAGATATCTGACGTTTCACAGATTCAAACTGCCAAGAGAAAAGCTCTTTTTGTCACTGACAGATTTGACACCAGTGGTCAGTGTTTGGGTAGTCTGAGAGAGAAGGAAAGCCAGGTGGAAGAAATGAGTGTATAAAGATGGACTTGAAATGGGATTGGAAGGTCCCTTGGCACCTGGAAAGAATTAAATTATTTAGCTCTGCAGGAAGAATGCAATAGCTGTTTTGCTGACATTGAAACAAGATCTTCTTAACAATGGATCTCTTCTCCCTCCACTTTCCTATAGGAAAAAGACCTTCCAATTTAGTTATATTAAAAATACAATCCTTAGAGCAGAATCTGTGATTAGCCGTGTTCTAGTTCTTGCGCTGTGCAGCCAGCTTTACTGGAGCATGTGATGTTAACTTTTCTCCCGTCCCCTAGGGTTCTGCTTTGGAGGTACACTTCAATTCCCACTGTCGTTGAAGAGTCAGGGAAGAAGAAGGGCAAAAACATTTCACTTCTGTGCTTGGAAGGTTTGCTGCGGATCTTCAACACGGTGCAGCAGCTGTACACTGCCAGGATACCCCAGTTTCTACGAGCCCTGGGTAGGCACATGGTACAATTCTGTTCTGGTTTCCAGGCTTTGTGTTCCAGCCCATGAATGGGCAGTTAGGGACCCAGTGCCCTTTATCCATAAGTAGAGAGAGGGGTCTAGTCCTTGTCTCTCAGTAACAAGGCAGGCTTAGTAGCAGTGATTTTCATGCCAGAGGCAAGTTCCAGAGATATCTTTACCTGCTTTTATAGAGCTCTCAGTCTGTCAGCAGAGGATAGTTGGGGTCTGATATAGCATTCGTCTATTTGAAGTTTGCCTTTGACACATTTTTGTGCTCACCACGGTTTTGCAGTCTGTATTCCTCCTCTAGCTGTGAGCAGTTGCAGTCTTTCCCACTTTTGGAAATAAATCCTGTATTCTACTCTTGGCATTTAGCTTTTTTCTGCACCTCTCTGTCTCTGCCAGATATTACTGATGGTGACGCAGAAGAAACGGATATTAATGTCACAGAGAAAGCTGCCTTCCAGATCCGACAGTTTCAGGTAACTACCACTGTGTGCTGCAAGTGTTCCAAAGCTCTGGTAATTCTGGCAGAAAACACTGCTAGTTCTCTGTTACTTGACCACAGGATTGAGTATGTGATAGCCACTGTGACACTGATTCACTGGCAGTTCAGAAAAGTTTCTGATCCCTAGGGAAAGCTTCTTCAGGGCACTGTGCAGAGCTGGATTGAAGTGCACATGTATCTACAGAGCTATAAGGTCCTTCAGTGCAGCATAAACTTACCTGAATATTGTAAAAGTCACACTGAATGATATGTGGGCCTCTATGTAAGCACTCATAACAAAAACCAGCACTCGCTCTTTAGAAGAGTCTTCTTTTTATATTCTTTGTCATTCTCCTTGTTGCTGATTCCTTTATGTGCTGCAGCTTCTGGTTATTTGCTTCTTAAAATGGCCCTGCAGCAAGCATGCACACTCTTTCCTTCCCATGATCAGAGGTCCCTGGTGAACCAGTTCAGCAGTGCTGAAGATGACTTCAACTCCAAGGAAACGCAGTCACTCATCACAGTTCTCTCCACTTTGTCCAAACTCCTGGATCCAGCCTCTCAGCAGGTACTTCACAACCTTCATGGGGTGACAGGGATGTGTGTAGTAGCCGTAGGTGTGGGAAAAAGATTATCAGACTAGGCTGACAGCTGAGGGCTTTGATATGTGTGTGTGTTCTGCCTTCTCCTGCAGACCACACCATATCAAAGCGACAGTTTTGTTATGTTATCAAGCACACTCCTGTCAAATGCCTGCAAGGACAGTTAAGAACAAGTTGTCTTCCCACCCCACTCCTGCACGTTCTGATCCTGCCTTTGTGCACCTGGAGTCTGAATGACTTGTTCGCCTGAGCCGGGACTCCTAACAGAGCCTAGATGTGGTATGGCTTTCACATGGGAATAGAGCCAAAAAAGGCCAGCAGACTTATGACCAGTCCAAACTGGCTGAGTGCCTAATTCCTTCCATGCAAGGAGGCATTTTCGAAAGTGGACTAGAGGTGCCCCATTTTTACAAGCTAGGGACTGCACTCAAAGTGTGCCAGAAGTCTGGAGTCATCATTTACCTTAAATTAAATGGAGCTGTTACTCTGTCCAAGGGAATGTACAACCATTCCCCTGTCCTGGATCTCAGCTTTTCACTTGTTAGTAGGTTAAGTGTCCCTTGTGGAACTTCACAGAGCATGGCTGGGTGCCTCTCTGGCAGAAGGGGACTCTGCTGGTCTCCCTTTGCTGGTTTTCTTTGGTTGGGTTTTTTTTATTATTATTAGTTTTGTGCTTTGAATTCTGTTTCAAAGCCATATCTTTTCTCCCCTTATGCAGTTCCTTCAGTTCCTGACTTGGACAGTCAAAATTTGCAAAGAAAATGCTCTTGGTAAGTAAGCTTTGAGGACCGTGTTTAGATGTGATGTGTCAGGTCTGATATTAGACCCTTAGATGCTCTGCTATTGTCTGGCCTGTTTTTACCTCTTTGTTACAGATATATTCAGATCCCACTCTGTGGCAAATTGCCATGACATTGTGGTTATTAGCACAAGTATTAGGGAAGAAACTCCATCTCTATAAATATTAGCATTGCTGAAGAAAGCAAAGCCACTTACTTGACTTTTCTCCCTTGTTATTTAGCACATCTGTTGCTCAAATCTGGATTTATACTCTGGAAAGATATTACTCTTGCCAAAGTTTGTATTGCATTTCCTCAGTGCTTCTGGTCATCATTTTTCTATGAGCTGAGGGCTCCAGTGTGCCGTACTTCCCCTTGCAGTATTTTATGTGATGCCCAGTGTTATAAACTCTGCTTTTGTAACTGCGGTATTTTGATAGGATTTTCACCTACTCTCTGTCATTTCTGGGAACGCAGACTGTTAAATCCATACCGAATCTGAGACTTTCCCTCACTGGATGTCTGATATTCCTAAATAGCCAGGGGAGCTCTGCACCTGGTAACGTGTTGTTTTCTTTTTCCTTCCCCACAGAGGATATCGCTTGCTGCAAGGGTTTGCTGTCTCTGCTCTTCAGTGTCCATGTTCTGTACAAGAGTCCTGTCAGTCTGCTGCGTGAACTCGCACAAGACATCCACGCTTGCCTGGGAGACATAGATCAGGTATGATGGCAGAAGCAGCCTAACTCTTCATCACTTAATGCTGTCAGGGCAGAATTGAGTGCATCTCTGGCGCAAACTATGTGACAGCAGCTAAAGTTTTACTCACCAGAATTTGTTTTCTCTCCTCCAACCAGGACGTAGAAGTGGAGAGTCGGTCCCATTTTGCCATAGTGAATGCCAAGACTGCAGCCCCTACTGTCTGTGTGAGTCAAAATAGTGTGTGTGGAACAACCTGTAGTGTCCAGGGCTACTCTGCTACAAGTGGCTTGTAGATTCCTGTTGTGCCAAACTCCTCCAAAAGCCTGTTTTGTTATTGGTATTTCTGTCTTAGTTGCTGGTTCTGGGTCAGGCGGATAAGGTCCTTGAAGAGGTGGATTGGCTTATCAAGAAACTCACCAGTCTGGGATCAGAGACATCAGGTAATTAAAGTGGTCCGCTTCGTACTGTTACACCTTTGTCAAAAGCAGATAAAGACAGAGAGCAAAAAGATAAGATACATTGGGATTTTGAGGTAGCATCATCTGAGGGCAGGTTAAACTCTCCCTTGAGCTGGTTCCACATGAACAATCTAAGATAGAGAGTGTTGTCACAAAATCCGTCCAGTGACTATTTTCCCTGAGCCGCACTGGTGCTTTTGTGAACCAGACACAAAGGTGGTCTTTTGTGCCTCCCACCTGCATAATTGGATTCATTAGACACACATTCACCACATATTTATCTCTTTATTCTAGAAGACTCTTCTCAGGCATCAAACCAAACCCAGGCTCTGGAGAAAGGTGTAATTCTGCAGCTGGGAACTCTGCTGACAGTTTATCATGAGCTGGTACAGACAGCACTCCCTGCAGGGAGCTGTGTGGACACACTGCTGAGAAGCCTCAGCAAGACATACGCAATTCTCACCTCCCTCATCAAACATGTGAGTGCTGCTCTGCTGACAGTGGGCTGGCTAGGATCTAAAAACTTTTTCCCCATCTGCTACAGCAAGCTCACAGTGACCCCTGGCAGCAGCTACGCTCAAGACTGGGCTGTTGATCTCTTGCAGGAGTTGAGTCCTTATTCTGTGGCTTTCATGCCCTCAATTTTGTGACCTTTCTGAGCAGTGATAGTTGTACTAGTGGAGATAAAGGAAAGCTTCTCTCCAGCTGAATTTCGCTGTGCGTGGCTTGGAGTGGCTCTTTCCAGTGTATCTTGTAGGTGCCTCTGTATGCAGCTGTGTGCCACAATGAACAGCACTAGCAGTGTTCTCACAGTGCTCAGCAATCCTGCCCTTGCCACTTATTCCCATTTAAGGCTTGAAGCATCGGACCTGGGGGAACTGGGCCATGAAAACAGGCCAGCGGAGCAAGTTTGAGACAAGGTGGTGAATACCCCAGAGCTCTCTCACAGCTCTGGAATGCAGGCATGGCATTTGGGATATAGCAAGCCACGGGGAAGGATAGTTCTTGTAAATACTGCCCTCCTCACTGTGCCATTGGATGAGTTCCTTTGAGCCCTGCCTGGAAGTACAGGTTGCAGGATGAGGAGGGCGTACCTAGAGGAAACTCTCTCATGTTTTCCTTGCAGTATATTCAAGCTTGCCGCAGCACCTCGAATACGATTCCAGGAAGGCTAGAAAAGCTGGTGAGTGTGAGCAAATTGCTGGAGGAAATGGCTTGTTGCCTTGAGTTAAGAGTAACACCAACCTCTCTGCTGCTTTGCAGGTGAAGCTCTCAGGTTCCCATTTGACCCCACAGTGTTACTCATTCATTACTTATGTACAGGTAAGGCCTAAATTAACTAGCAAAATCACAGTCAGTCTATCTGATGCTGAGTGGTGTATCAGCTGCAGTACATGGGCACCTTTGGGGATTATAATCTTCTTGACATGACTTGAGTTTCTTATAGTTCAAGCTTTACTATGTCAAATAATAGTATAAGACATTTCAGCACCATTGGGACTGAGCATGCTGATTTCTGCTTGAGCAGGGAAGGAAGAATGTTTGGGGAGCTGGTTTTCAGTTGTTTTTTTTTTCCCCTCTGTTCATGTGGGTTCTTTGGATGAGATTAATACTGCTGTTAACCACAATGGCAAATAAAGGTCAACAACACTGCAGTCATCACAGTGTAAAGTAATGTGGGTGCCAAAGACTGCAGTGCCAAAGATGGGATTTAGCTGCTTGGAGAGGAATTAAGTACTTGAGTGAGGACCACAAGAATTGTACAAACAGACGTGGCGTATTGGGGAAGGTCTGCAGAGTGCAGTGGTGTGCAGAGCTACAGCTCCTGGGGACTTCTCACACATACATATTTCTGAATGTATAAATTATGAAATTAGTTTTTCTTTCCTTCTTTTTTTGAGAGTACCCCCAATTCCATCCTTCTTGTATCACTACCTTTCTGTCATCTAGCTGGTAATGCTGTTACCTAGCCAGAGGAAAGAATTCTCTGGCCTTACTTGGCTGGCCTTTCTTCCCTGCTTACCCTCTAATGAGACATCTTTTGGCATCCTCCTTCAGAACATCCACAGTGAGAGCTTAAGCTTTGCAGAAGAGAAGAAAAAGAAGAAGAAAGAGGATGAAGCTGCTGCAATCTCTACAGTCATGGTAAGATTGACTCACTTTCTATTAGAACATGGGCTGTATTTGAACTTGGGATCATACCTCAAGGCTTGTGTTACCTGGTGGCTTCTTATAGATCACCAATTACAAATTGTCATTTGGGATTTTAAGTAAAAATAACATTTAATCTACCTTAACTTCAGAGAAAAGTCTAAAAAAAACCCAAACAAGTAAAAAAAAACCAACAAAAAACCCACCAACAACAAAAAGCCACCTTCACTAAATGCACCCTAAAAGCTCACAGACATGAAACAAAGGTCAAGTCTGGATAGTCTGTCTCGTCTGATAAAAATATCAATTGGGGTAAGCTATGAAATTACAGAAACGGGCTAATTTATTGGAACCAATACTGCACTCTGTTTAAGTGTTTCTTGTCAGTACACTTAAAGATAAAGTAGTGGATTCCACTAAAGTAAGGCAGGTGACAATGACTGGATGATTTGGGAGCAAGTGAACAAGCTGGCAGGTTCCTGGTCTTTTATGTCCTTTGTGCTCTCAGCCAGCATTTCCTCTGTCTGGTCAGTTGTCCCAGACATTCCTGTGATGTTAAGGGTTTAAAAGCCACAAGCATGATCTTCCTAGATGTTCCCTGAGTGTATGGAAGTGGGCTGAAATGCTGCATGTCCTTTTACCACTCTGTCACTACGGGGAACAAACATCAGTGGTGGTAAATAAACGGGGCAAAAATGTCGTGAAACACTAATGTGCTCATTGCCTGGAAGGGGTATGCTTGCGATGCCTTTGCAGAGCTGGAGCAGAAGTTTTGCTCTGATGGCTGTCAGGCATATCAGGGCTGTGAACTGCAGGCAGAGTACAAAACAATACACGGGAGAGCCTCACTGCAGAACCGTTGTGGGAGTCAATTTAAAACCAGTAGCAAAGCTGGCAAGGCTTGCTGGGGCAGGACTGGTATGGAGCAAGGCTACTGAAGGCACTTTTCTAAACTGGGAGTGTTGCAGTCTTCATGTCATGCTGCAGTGTCATTGTTCACTTCCAAATCTGACCTATCATGCTCCTTTCTGCATTTCAGGCTAAGGTGCTTCGGGAGACCAAGCCAATCCCAAACCTAATTTTTGCAATAGAGCAATATGAGAAGTTCCTTATCCATCTCTCCAAGAAATCAAAGGTAAGGTAAAGCAGAGCTCTTCTGTGACCTGAACTCAGTGGAACAGTGGGATCAATGGCACGGTGGAAGGCTATTGGTGGTCCACCTTTTAAAGTCTCTATTAATGCTCAAATTAGGAAGGTGTAAGGACCTTGCTCCTCTTCCAGCCTTTGCCCAAGCTCCTGGCCCAACACTACTGAACTGCTGTCACACTGATACCAGCAGGTGTCAATGGCAGTACTGCCTGCGACCTAACATCATATGGTTCCTGGTTGAGCAGAAACTTATACCTAATGCCAGCTTTCCTTACCCCTCTCCCCCAGTCTGTTTCATAAGCAGGAGAGAAATGTACCATGATGAGGTACTACCTGAGAGTAACTGGTAATCACTTGGCTTTTAGGAAAACATAAACGAGCAACTGGATTGCATGGGGGCAGGTGCTTTTTCACCTACCTTTTCCTTCAATCCTGCATTATTACTGTGAGGGACTTGGTCCCAGTGCTGTGCAAAGGACTAGGCAGGGTAGAAAACTAAACTAAAGATGCTAATGGCATCATGTCCTCTCCCCCTGGTTTCACCTTGGTTGCTGCAGGTGAACTTGATGCAATATATGAAGCTAAGCACCTCCCGGGACTTCCGCATCAATGCATCCATGCTAGACAGCGTGTTGCAGGAGCCTAACACAGAGGATGCTGAAAATGAGCCAGACAACGACCAGGTCAGAACTCACTTAGCTGCTCTTACCAATAGGTTTCCCCCTCTTTTGATGCCAACTGTATTTGTAAGCTGTGCAGGTATATGTGAAATTAGGACAGTTTGTCTTCCCTGGGTTAGCTCTCACTTTAATACTAAGCTGACAGGAAGGAGTGAACAGTTAGTCAGGCTAACATCCCCTACACTCCAGCCCTCTGCCTTGAGTGACTTTTATTTCCATGCACCAATTGTCTGTATCTCTGGTCTTAGGGAAGTGAGACTGCTCTTAAGGCCTTGTTGTTTGCCTCAGCAAGCAGAAAGGTCTATCAGCATTACCCCTGAGGACCTACTGGCTGGCCAGGATCAGACCTTTGCATCATGCTGCAAAGTGGTGCTGCATCCAGGTTAACTTTTGTAGATAAAGAACTGGCAGAGCAAACTCTGCAAGGCATCATGTCGTTTACTAGATAGTGTGACCCATGTCCTCTACTATGTAGTGCTGGTGAGGGTAGCACAACCTGTGCTGGATTAAAAAAATAAACAATTTACTTTGCTGATTGTCCACGTTTTTATTGGTGCTTCTGTCCATATTTTCCTGAGTGTTTCAACAAGCCAAAACCCGGCACAAACAGTCCCCATCCTGTGCCATTGACAACCTGTGGTCTAAGTTCTAGCATGAATTGGGGGGGGTCTACAGGGAAAGTCTCAGTGGGTGAGAGGAGTCCCATATTCAGGTCATTTTGTTAGGGAGGAAAAAGGAGCTAAATCCTGTTCTGCACATCTGGTTTCTTGCTTTAGGTAAACCTTCCTTAGATGAATCACACAAAAACAATCACACTCTGTACTGCTACTTTCTCCCTCCCCTCTCCAGAGCAGCACAGCAGAGCAGACAGATGAGAACCAGGAACCCAAAAAGAAGAGACAGCGAAAAAAATAAAGCCGGGGTTGCCACTGCTGCCTCCTCCTATAGTGCTTGTTCTGTGGCAGACACTCGCCTTGGTCTTGGAGAACTGTGTGTACGGAGACAAGAGTCTGTTATTTCTCTTCCCAAATACTTATGACTTCTTCCTTTGTGCCCATGGACGTGCAAGCAGCGACTCGGGCTACTGTCTCAGGTTTTACAGCTGGCTGCTGCCCTCGGAAGTGCCTCTGCTATTTGAATGTGCTGCTATCAAAATCTTCTTCCCCAGGAACATCCCTTCGTACAGCAAAAAGGAAACAGTGACCAGGATCAGTCCCTGCCAAAAGGTCTCCTTCTGAAAGGACAGGCAGGCTCTGGCGTGCTCTCTGGACAATTGTCATTCTGGCACTCTAGCGTCATCATTTCTTCTCCAGCGAACCTTTGGTTATTTCAATTAGCTGATAAATATCCAGTGCTTCTCCTGGAAGACAATGGGACAATCAGTTCCCTGCATTCTGCAGTTCACTCAGAGATTGTGTAACATAAGAGTGACGGTCGTGATTTGCTTTAGTTCAGAGAGCGTAGCGCAAAAAGCCCTAAATTTATTCAAACTTCTGGTTTGTGTGGTGGTGTGAATGTAGGAACCAGCACCAGTAGGAAGCTGGAAACATGAGCTGTTCTGCCTCAGCGTTGAAGCTTGTTGCTGCGTGCAGCTCCTGAGAAGCGGAGAGGTAACAGCTTCCTCGGGCGAGGCTGGCTTTTCTGTTACGTTTTTGCTGACCCTGACGCGATGCACTTGTTTAATTTGCCTTGTTCTTGGTGAGAACAGAAGTGCCCTTTTTGCCCACAGAACGCAAGTCCTGTTTCTAAAAGCACCCTTTGCCTATAAGACTTCTAATAAAGGTTACCTAAGGGTGGAGCGTCTGATGTATTCAACAGCCAAGAGAACAAATCTGAGGGCAGTTCAGAACAAATCTGATTCTCCTCATCTGGGAAAAGGCTGCTGCACATCGAGGAGAAGCTGTTTAAAGCAGCTCCCAGCCAAGAGTTAAATGTTTGCTTGCAGCAGTTAAAGGGTTATGTTGAGGCTGTAGGCTGTAGGTCTTGGCTGATGTACGGGTTATGTATGATGGCTGTAGGTCTTGGGAGTGCACACAGCAACGCCAAGGCAGTTCTCTAAACAGAGCTGTGCTGGGCTAAAGGGGAGTGAGGAGGGAGAGAAAGCACCAAAGGCTGGAAAAGTTTGTATGTGGAAGGTAAAATACACAAGGTTGTTGAGGTGCCTCATTTCAGAGAAGGAACAATTCAATCTCGGGCTGTGTTAAACATGCACAGGAGGGCTCCTCTCCCTTTGAGGGGCACAAAGCAAATGTGCGCGTGGGATAACGGAGCCAAGCCCAGCTCATCACTATCAGAAATATTTGGAAGCAGCAGCACAAATGACTCGGGGATTGAGAAAAGAAAGAGGGGTAGAGAAGGGCTGGCACCAGGGTGACTGTTGCCCTGCAGGGCAGCTGATGGGTCAGGAAGGAAGGGGCTCACAAGGTGCCTCTGCTGTACAGAGGAGCCCTCGGGGAACGGCTGCTTAGGCCAAGTGCTCTGCCTAAGCTGGGGAGCCTTGTGCAGAGGGGATTACAGGGGGACTGCTCACCTTGAGGGATGCCATATTTCTTCTCCATCCCGGTTGGATTTGATGGCGTCACACAGTTCATGGTCACCTCTTTCCTTAAACACTGGTCAATGTCCACTGCGCTGAAGAAAGCCACTGACTGTGGCAGATCCTGGAGGCCCAGTTTGTAGGCAAACATGCACCTGGAAGAACAAGAGACCAGGTCAGGCGGTGCTACACATCACCCTTAGCCTTGTCCCACCTGGCTTCGACCAGCTACAGCTTCACAAAACACTGGCCAGCCATTGCTAACAGGTTACTTTGCACCCACCTTACTCAGCAGCTGGAAGACAAGGTGCTTTTTAAGTACTGGGTAGCAGGAGGGTCAAGTATTGCTGAAGTGGATATGGGAGGAACAGAGTAACAGTACGTTGAGGCTCCTTGGAAGAAAGGAAGAACCCAGCCCTTCACTGCTGGCTAATCCTCCCAGGCAGAGCAGATGCTGGATTTTCCCAGCGGGAAGCTCTGTGCTCGCAGAAGCCGGCACAAAGGCACGAACGTCAGGGCGTCTGCCCCTGCTGCGCTTGCCGCACCGGCACAGAAAGGCTGTTTGCTGTATCCCTGCCTCAGCGCAGGAGGAAACAGCTCAGCTTTGGCCGGCTCCTGTATAACTAATACCCCACAGTGCTGGGAAGGGGATTTGGCAAAGCTGGTGGTGCCGGAGCCGGACTGAAGGGAGCCCTTTGAGGTCCAGGAGCTTTCCAGGCTGAGCTTAACCTTGCATGGGGCAGGGAGGCAGCAGGAACGCCCCACGCTGCAGAAGGGGCAACAACGCCGGTGCTTGCAGCAGAGACAACAAGCCGTGCCCCTTGCTGTCCCCTGAAGGCAGGGGGGAGACGAGGGATGGGGACAGTTTCACGCTCCCAGCTGCTCAATCAAGCCCAAGGGCTACTGCCACACGATGGTCACAGACCTGAAGGGGGCAGGAGGCGATGCGCCTGCATCCCAGCAGAGCGGAACGATTGGCCCCATCTCTGCAGGAGCCAAAAGCTTACGATATTCCCCTCTTGCCCGCAGATTATCCCTGGAAATTGAAGCTCCATTTATAGCCACCCAAGTCAGGTGGGAAAGAACTGCAACCCCCAGTGCTGCCAACTAACTTTGAGCAGAAGAAAACTCTGCGCCAGCTTGCTGTGGGCAAAGCTAACCCCTTTGCTGTCACCCCTGTCCCTTGGGCTTGCCCCATGCCACCCCAGAGGCGCTGGCGCTCGTTCCCAGGAGACACCACAGCCATCACATCTCACCGCGTGAGGAGGTTGGTGATCTGCAGGGCCAGGGCTGCCCGGTAGCGATCCTGCTGCTGGACCAGGTAGCGCACCTCGTCGTGGATGCTGATACAGAAGCGCCCATTGATGTCAAACTCCTCGAAGAGCCACTTCATGGCAACCAGCATGAGGTGCAGGTAGTCAACGGCCGAGCTCTGCACCACCCAGTTCACTCTGCTGGTCAGAAACTGGTGGAAGGAAACACAGATGGAAGCTAGGGAAGCATCGGGGTCCATGGCCTGGTACCGACACAGGACAGCTCCTGGGAGAGGCCTGTTAAATTCAGGGTTTTGGGGTTTTCTCGATGGCATGGAGATAAAGAGGCAAGGGGTTTGCTGCATGGCTCCAAGAGCCTACTGGGTCTCCAGCATCTAAGACGGGCTGAACTTGGGGTTGCTGTTTTGGAGAAGAGAAGCAAAGCTGAGAGCTCAGCAGCACAGAGGCGTGTCCTTACCTCCCCCTTGGCCACAGCGGGCTCCAGGGCCCTGCTGATGTGACAGCCCAGCACCGGGGTCTGCGGGGACGGGGATAAGGCAATGCTCTCCAGCTTGTTGAACATTTCGGACTCAGTGCCTCCAGCCCACACTCGGTGCTCCACCACATCCCACTTCTTCTTCCTCCGGGACCTGGCGGGGCAGAGGGGAGGTTTGCTGGAAGCATGGGACGAGGCTGCAAGCCCTGTTTGAGAGCCTCAAATGGTTTGGAGCAGCTGGATGAGCCCTGCAGCCTCCTGCTGCTAATTGCTCACTGGGAGTGACTGGGAGGCCCCAGATCAAACAGACTCAGCCCTGAGGGAGGATCAGGACCATCCAGCCCCGTCTCCTTTATCTGCCTGCAGGGCTGCAGCTCCCTCCAGCTGGCACCCCGATGCCACCAGAGCCATGCAGGGTCAGACCATCTCACCCTTTCATGGCTTCTCTCTGGAGCCGCTGGACATCCTGGGCCGACACCGATCCATCCTCCGCCCTGTTCACAGCCAGGCCCAGCTTCCTCACCAGCCACTCCCCGTCCTCAGAGAGATGAAACCTGGAAGGGAGAGTGACCCGTGCCCAGGTCCCGTGGGACACCGCCGTCACCCCCGCTCACCCTCCACCTCCCTTGGCAGCACCCACCTCCGGACACCCTTGGTGACCGCATACATCTGCTGAGCCTTCTCGCGCGCCTGCTGCTGCGTCAGCCGATGGTTGAACTGCATCAGCAGCCGCTCGGCGAAGGGCTGCCCGGCCCCGTAGATGCGCCCGTAGTTGAAGACTTTGGCGTGCTCCCGGCTGATGCCCACTGTGGCGGCCGTCTTGCTGTGCAGGTCTGTCGCGTTGCTCTTCTTCCCCTGCAGAGTCATCCAGCCGAAGGCCGTGCAGCCTGCCAGGAGGGGAGCAGGAGTTGGACACCAAACGGGACCGGGCTTGGGGGGTCACGCCGCTACCCAGTGAACCTGTTCCCCGCAGCGCAGCCCCGGCTCACCGTGCATGCCGGCGAAGTGTGCCTCGCCGAGGACAGCGGCTATCCAGAGCTCCTGGGAATCCACGTCTGCACCCACCAGGGAGTAGCCGGGTGGCACCTGGACCATGGCTTTCAGCTCGCTGCCCACCCGGTCGGCCTGCAGGACACAATGCACAGCTCAGCGCAAGCCCTGCACCTTCCTCTTATCCTCAGCAGCACAGGAGCAGCCTTCCTCCCACAGCTGCAGCATGTCGGCGCAGCACTCCCCATGCCCCTAAATTTCGCTCTGAAAGTCAAAACCAGGTTTAACACACACATGGGGCATCGCCCCCTTGGTTACTCCCCCCAGGCTCTTCCAGCACAGAAGGGGAGCTTGGGGAAGGAGAGAAACCAGTGCTTCAACATTTTCTTCTCCTTTCACCAAATTTTGAAGCTCAGGAGCCCCTTCTGACTTCTTCCCCTCTCCCAAAGTCAAAGCACATCAGCAAGGGAAGGGCCCCAGCACCAGCCCTGCCACCTCAAACCCCAGCATCCAGCTCCAACTCCTATTTCCAACCCAGGCTGCTCCTACCAGTCCAAAACACACAGAGGGTAACCCTAAACACTCCCGCAAGTACCCGACCGCAGCCATACCCGGGCATTGCTGGCCGTCAGCCACGTGGGCTCCACCGCCCGGCGGGTGATGGTGCCCGCGGTCACCACCTGCGGCAGGATGGCTCCATAATCATCCTCCTCGTTATAGTCAGGGTGCCTGGGAAAGAGGTGAGGGTGACCATCATCCTGCAAGGGCCCTCCCAGAGTGGCGTAGAGGGACCGTGGTCCCGGCTGGGGCCGCTCCTCCCCGTACCTGGTCACCACGCGAGGCAGCTCCCCCTTCTTCAGCCACACCACCATCTGGGAACTGGGGGGACACGCAGCAGACAAGATGCTGAGCCCGCTGCGTCCGCACAACCTCCCCCGGCTGCGACGCAGCCTCCACCCACCTGCAGGGATGTCACGATTCAGCTGAAGGCAGCCGCTCACCTGATCCGCTTGTGAGCGTTCCTCCAAAACGAGATCATTTTGTTAATCTCGAGGGCTCTGGTCCCATGGGTGCGGCCCACGGCGGCCCGCAGGGTGCCGTCCTCCATCTGGGGCAGGAAATCCTTGGCAAAAGGGCTTCCCACGTTGTTATCGTTCCCGTCCTTTTGCAGTAAAAGAGGTGCCAGGGCTCAGCGCACCACCGCTTGGTATCAGTAAAGCTCTGCCCACCCTTCTGCCCCAGCTAGAGAGATTAATTCCCACCACACTATCCCATGGGACAAGATCACAGGAGTCCCAGGATTGCTGTAGCACCAGGGTGACAGGCAAGGTGACGCGGCTGTTGTGCTGGTTTTGGCTGGGGTAGAGTTAATTAAACCACGACAGCTGTGCAGCAGGACCAGGGGAGCTGGCACGCGGGGTGGCCAGGAAGCCCCCAGGAACACCCAACTTGCCTTGTGAGGCAGCTTGAAGAACCAGCACCCGGGGATGTTGACATCGTTGTAGGGACCATTGCCGTGGTGGTACGAGGGCTGGCTCCTCGCCTCCGCCAGCTTGCACAGCTCATCCATCTCCTCCTGTGACCAGCGATGCGAGGTGATGCTGGGAACTCCCCCGGCATGGCAGGAGGGGGAAATCAAGGCAACAGGGACCGATCCGCCACCCCACAGGATACCCTCTTTACCTGCACCAGGCTCTGGTCTGCTCTGCCCATTTTCTCCTCCACGTCCACCTCCACCTCCACCTCCAGCTGGCTCAGCTCCTCCACCTGCGGCAGAGACGGACCTTGGAGGGGGGAGCCAGGTCAAGCATCACTTCTTCAGTGATTTAACACTTATTAAAAGAAATTTCTTATTTCCAGCCCCCAGAGCCACACGTGGGGCTGTTTTTCACATGCACATGGGAATAAGCCCAGCCCCACATCTCCCTCCCACCGAGGGACCCTCCATCCCTTCCTTCACCTTCTGCCACATCGTGCTGCCGTCCATCACCAGCAGCTCGTCCTCCATGGCAGCCTCCAGCCCCGGGGGCTGCTCCTTGCCTTTCTCCAGGCAGTGCTGCCTGTACAGGTACTCGATCACCCTGGCAGGGGAGAGGGCAGGGCTCACGCACCCGTGACAGGGACTGAGGCTCCGGGGCAGCGCCTGGGCAGGGTCCCAGGGAAGCTCCCGAACCCCCCATGGGGCAGCCCCCGGCTCAGCACCCCGCTACGTCCCCCTCACCTGTGCGGGCAGGGAGGGCCCTCCGCCTCCGAGGGGGCCGTCGACAAATTGTCCTGCCGTCCCGGCACCAGGTAGCCCCAGCCATGCTTCTCCGCGTAATGGAGGGGGAAGCCATCCCAGGCCAAGCGCATCAGTTTCGGGGTCACCCTCATCTGCAGGCTGATGAGGCTGGGTCCCGGCACCCACCCCGCCTCCTCCAGGCGTGGGCACAGCTTGCGGTACCAGCTGGGGAGCAGCAGGGATAGGTCAGAGAGCACAGAGCAACCCCTGGGGACACCCAGGGTCCCCAACTCACCCCGGGTGGCCCGGCAGGTGCTGGAGTCTCTTGGGTTGCAGCGCGACCGTCTCTTTCAGACGCTCCAGGCAGACCCGGCTCGCGGGGGCTTTCAGCTCCTCGTCCTCACTGGGGGGGCCAGGGTCTGGTGGGGCAAGGAGGATCGGCTGGCAAAGAGCCCTCTATGCTGCCGCACTGGGGATGGGGACCTCGAGCCAGCCCCCCACCACTTGCCCCAGCACGGAGACGTAGGCCAGCGATGCTTCACCCTGCTGGCGTCAATGAACCGCGTCCCTTTGTCTGGGCACCCACGGGAAGGCGTCCCTCGAGCATCCCTTGTCCCCAGGGACCACCCGCGCTCACCTTCCTGCCGCTCCCACGCGGACCCGTCTGAGCCCACCGCCTCTGCAGGGGCTTTGCTGTTGCCATCCTGATTCTTCTTCTTCTTCCTCGGATTCTTCTTCTGCTTAAACTCCTGTGTGTCCCACTCGAGATCCCAGAGCCAGGGGTCGTCCTTGTACCTGCCGACACACCATCGTCACACCGCAGCTTTGCTCCCGTCCCCAGCACCTGCCCGCAGACACCCGCTGTCTGGTCTCTGTCCTGCGAGCAGCAGGACCTGCACCCCTACCCCACAGGTACCTGTCCTCGTGCAGCAGCTGGCAGGCATCGTTGGCCAGGTTCATCAGGGACTTCTTCATCTCCTTCTGCAGCTCTTCGTAGATGCCCTGAGCATCATCCAGGTACCTCTTCCAGTTCCCATTGACCGGCAGGTAGGACACCCCCATCTCCAGCATCCCTGCAAACGTCACAGGGTGGGGGCATCTGGAGCCCAAAGCAACAAGGAATTAGATGCCTGCTGGGGGAGATTTGCCCTGGAAGCACCAGACTACAATAGACATGAACATGTCTCCATCTAGTTTCCCAGCCCTGTAGAACCCTCGATGCTCTTCCCCTGAACCCATAATGATCCCTGTATCTTCTGCCTGCCCTGCACATAAATTGCTGCCCTAAAAACAACCCTGTATCACTCCAACCTGCCTCATTAAGTCTGCTCGTCTCCTCAAACCATACTGTGCTGCTGTTTATTCCTTCTCACCTACAGAGGTGGGATCTGAAGTCCCTCCTGAAAAGGGGTTCAGGGCCCCTCCAACCTCCCATCGCCACCCCAAGGACAAGAGGAGCCGCATCCCATCCCCAGAGGGACCGCAGTCCTCCCCACTGACGGCCAAGATCACAGGCCCTCGGCCAATGCCAGCCAGAGCTCAGCGGCTCTCACCTCTCCATGAAGAGCGGCAGCTGCTCCTGAAACACCTCATGGGTGGCCTGCACATCGCGGGCACAGTACGACATCAGGTCCTGGGGGCAGAGGCAGGTGAGAGCAGGCAAAGCAGCCACCCCTCTGCCAGCACGGGGCAAGGCACGGGGCTGCGGGAGGATGGGGGACATCACAGCCTCACGCACACCCAAAGCCCTCGCAAGAAAGGGCGGCAAAATGGAAACTACCGCAGCAGCTGCTCCCATCCCGCCCCCATTTCCAGTTCCTGCTGCCCGTCGGGATGTTGGGATCGCCGCCCACACCTGGAAGTGATTCCTGATGTCGGCCATGGTCCCCTTCACAAAGAGCTCCCGTGCCTCCTTCTCCAGCGGCTCCCCGCCGACGTACAGCGCGTGCACGTCCGCCAGGTTGTTGATGCTGCTGACGTGCACCCAGTCCCACGAAGTGACCTGCAAACAACACGGGGGTCAGACAGTGCAGGACAAGGACAGGCCATGGCCGAGATCGGGAGGGGTAAAGAATGCTGCTGCTCCATTTTAAACCAAGGCCACTTCATCTGGAAGGCGCTGGGAGAGCTTCAGCCAGCAGAGCTGCTCCAGCAGCTCCTACTCTGCCAGCACAGCAGCAGGTGGTCCCAGTACAGGAGCAAACAGTCCCATTAGAGGATCAAACGGTCTCCTGCCACCCACGCCACTGCCAGCGGCTCAGCTCCCTTACTCACAGCTGGCCCCTCCATTTTGCTGTGCGTTTTCTTCATGTGCTGCTTGACCTGCTGCAGTCCCTTCCTCTTGCCGTGCCTGGCAGCCATCCAGAGGCTGCGCTGGAAGCCCGTCAGCCCCGAGATGGCCATGTGCATGCTCATGGTGTCCAGGAAACGCACCCGAGAGCCCTGGGACACATCGGAGAAGAGAGGAGAGGTGATTTGGGATGTACTGGAGGAGAAACGTGCTGCCAAATGTCCTGTAGCTGCCAGCAAGCGCTGCCCTGTGTTACAGAGCTGCAAGTCCTCTGCTTGGGCTGCTTTTGTCAAGGCAAAGCTTTGCCTCCTGGCACCCCTCTTCTTAGAGCCGAGAGCATCCCCAGCACAGGCTGTCAGCTGCTCAGAGGCTCCTGCCACGTCTGCAGCTGCAACCCTGCAGCCTCCAGCAACCTTACTGGGTGCAAGAATATCTCCCCCTAAAGGGATCCAACCTCCACCTGTCCTGCAGGACAAGGCGAGCACAGCCCTAAGGTATCTGTGCAGAACAGCATCTGCCAAAATAACCCTGAAAAGCCAGCACAAGCGACTATCTGGGTAACGAACTGCAGCTGCCAGCACGAAGCAACGGCACCGTGGATTACCTGGATGAGGTACTGCTCCTTGATGAACGCCCGGTCAAAGGCCACGTTGTGCCCCACTACCACTCTCTCCGGCCAGTCCTGCTTGCCAGCGCAGCCAGCACCCGCCGGGCTCTCCAGGGGAATGAGGTCAGCCAGGGTGAGGTGGCTGGACCAGGAGTACCGCTGCTCCAGCAGCCGCTTGCTGCACCATGAGTACCTGAGGATGACACGTGGCACCCCACAGCCATGAAAAATAAAGTAGGGGCTCCTGGGACCAAAAGCACTCGCTGTGCCATGGGGTGCTGAGCAGGATCCCACCCGTGGGAGGGAGGTGACTGACCCCGGGGAGCACCGCACTCACTAACCAGGACGCACGTCCCACATCCCAGAGCCGCGCTTTGGGGTTTTGCTGTGTCTTCCCCGCAAGCCAGCGGTGGTTTGCAGGAACTGGCTCTGCTCAGGAGCATCCCCATCCTTCCCGAAGCTGTCCCCATCACCACTGCGACCCCAAGCATCACCGCCGGCACCACATCTCACCAAGCGTGCGGTGAGACCGCCACGGCCAGCGTCGGGCAGTGGCCATCAGCCACGCACACCTCCACGTCCAACACCACCGCCCGCTCCTCTGGGAAGTCGACGGCTTCCGCTTGCCCATCGGGGCCGTAGCGGGTCCAGCCGAGCTGCCATGCCCATTGCGCGGGCACGGGGGGCAGCTCACACTGCAGCAGCTCGTTGGCCGCCTCCAGGTAGGGCAAGCTCTGCTTCTGGGCCAGGAGGCGAAAATGCTCGTCGATGTTGTCCCCGTACATGCGGGGCAGCTGCAGGTCCACGTCGGGGAGCGTGGAAGTCTCCTTGCCCCACAGGTCGTGGCGTTGCAGGTGCTCCACGCTCCTCTGGATCTCTGCTGCCGAGTAGTGTACCTGGGCCCCCCGGAAGATCTGCTCATGGAGGGTCCTGGACAGCATCTGGATGTTGAGGGGGTTCACGCGCCGCTGGCCCTTGGCAGGCTCCTGGCTCGGCTCTTCCGGCAGCGGGCGGCTGGTGGAGGAGCTGGAGGTGCATCGCCGGGGCTCGGCACCGCGGGCTGCAGCGCAGCCCCTCACCGATCTCCTCCAGAGCAAGCGCCTCATCTCCCCCTGCTCTGGGGAGCACCTCCAGCACGGGCGGCTCCCCCCGGGCGGCCGGAGCTGCAGGGAGAGAGCAAGAGCGAGGGGCCAGCTCGGCACCGCCCGCTCGGCCCCGCTGCGGGACAGCCCTGACCGCCGCTACGAGCCCGCACAGCCGGAGCTGCCCGAGGCTCCGCACGGCCGGGGAAGGCCGGGCTGCGCTGCAACCCCCGCAGGCGTGCACACCCCCGCCGGAATGCACACCCCCCGCCGGAATGCACCCCTCCCAGGGAACGCACCCCCCCGCGTGCGTGCAACCCCCGCGGCCGTGCACACACCCCCACACGCACACACGTGCGTGCAACCCCCACAGCCGTGCACACACCCCACACACACACACGTGAGTGCACCCCCCACCCCCCCCGTGAGTGCAACCCCCGCGGCCGGGCACACACGCACCCCGTCTCGCGCCGCGCACCTACCTGGTCCCGGCGCGCGCCGCCCGGGCCTAGGCCGGAGGGCGGATCCAAACGGGAGCGCCCGGGGGAGCTTCCGGCCGCGCTGACGTCCTGTCCCGTCCCCCCCTGTCCCGTCCCGTCCCCCCCCACACACATACGTGGTACAGTCCGCCGGCGGCGGGCTCAGTTAGGGCGCGCGGGGAGGCGTTCGCAAGGGCGGCCGCGTGGCCTAATGGATAAGGCGTCTGACTTCGGATCAGAAGATTGCAGGTTCGAGTCCTGCCGCGGTCGGCTGCGGCGCTGTCCGTTTTGCTCCGCCCCTGCCGTGCCCTCGGGGCGGCAGCCGGCGGCGGAGCCGGGGCTGTCGCTTCACCGCGCCCCGGGCCGCCGTCGCCGGGGTCAGCCCAGGCGTTTTGCCGGTGGCTTTAACCGGGGAGGCGGAAAAGGTGACTGCGTGCGCGGAGGCAGAGGCCGACCGCGTTAGAAACACGAGTGGGGAAGGGCGGGCGCAGCCCCCGCAGCGCAGCAGGAAAGACGAGCCCCACGGCAGCGCGGGGACCGGCGTGGTGTCACCCAGGTCGTGCGGGTGCCCACGCTCCATCCCGCTCCGCAGCCCCGGGTCCCACGGGAGGTCAGGGTGCGGGGTAGCAGGGCGGGCAGCCAGCACCCTGCTCCCCGTCACCCCGCAGCCACCCCTGCGTTCGTGTTAGGGGCTCCTTACAGCCCATCAGCAGAGTTCACCAGGAGCCGGGGCACCCACTCGTGCCCCAAAACCTCACGCCTTAAAGCTCCTAGGCCTCAAGGGTGGCTTGGAACGAGCGGTGGGGTCCAGGGTCCTCTCACCCAACCCGGCCGGGGTGGCTGCACAGGTGAGATCTGGGCACCGGGTACACGCGGGGACACCAGGAGCCCTCACTGCTGGGGTGTGTGACACGAGTGGGGACGGAGCAGGGGCTAGAGAGCCAAAGGTGTAGGGCAACACCCAAGGGTGTAGGGCAACAGGCCGGAGGCTGCAGGGGAATGGGGTAAGGAGGTCAGGGCAGGTGGGTGCAGGCTCCCTGCCCGCCTTTAGGGACTCTTCCAGCCGGGAAGGTGCCTCCTGGCAAAGGCTCAACCTGGCCTTGGCATTGCAGCCTGCCGTACCGAGCCGTACCGAGCCGTACCGAGCCGTGCCGTGCCTTACCGAGCCGCCAGGTGGCGCTACGGCCCCGCCGCTGCCGACCGTGCCGGGCCCGTTCCCACGGGGCCGGGGCCGTCGGGGCGTCGGTACCGCTCCGGGGGCCATCCCGCTCTGCGCTCCCGTTGGGGCACCGGGCAAGGGGCACTGGGCACTGTGACCCCCCCCTCGCCTCTCCCGGCCCCTGCGGAGCTCCAAACCCGGGGTGCGCCCCCCCCCCAAATCCTGCACCCCCGAGGGGAGGGAGCTGTGTGGCCATGCCTCCTCCTGTCCAAACCGTCTGCACCAGCATGGGGCGGGGGTGGGGGGGGGGGGGGTGAGGAACGCCCTCGATGCTGTTTTTTGCGCCTTTGAATACATTTCACAGCCCCCCCGCTGCCCCCCAAAATTCCTGCTGCCCTCCCCCATGAAGGGCAGTGCTTCACCCTGTTTCATCCAGCAGCGGAGGGCAGCCGGTGCCTTCGCCTGGCAGGATCCGGCCCCACGGGGGATGCCCCTGCTCAGCCCCCCCCCCCCTCCCCATACCGGGGGCTTGAGGTTTCCCGGTCCTTCCGCGGGCATGGCGGGGAGCTGGGGGTGTGGAGCCGGCGGGGAGGGATGCTCCGAGGCTACGGGTGCTCTGGGCGGGAGGGAAGAGCCGTGAGCTACCCTGGGGCGAAGCAGGGAAGTGTTTGGGGACCCCTCCGCTACGGGGTGGCTCTGGGGAAGGACCCGGGTGCGGGGGACTTGTTCTCCCCTCCGATGCATTACGTTAACGCCGATCTCCTCTTATTTTGGGGTGTCTGATCTACTTATTTTTATCGTGGTCGGAAAAGAATAAATTAAAAAAAATCCAAACCCGCCCCACTAAAAAAAATCCCTCCCCCCGCAAGCGGGGGAAAAAAAAATAAATTCTCCCCGAAATTATTCTCCACGATTTATTTCTGAAACCCTCCCGGGCGGCAGCACTATGGGGAGGGTCGATGACAACAAGCCCCGCTGCTTTGCCCACAGGCAGGACCGGGCCGGGGCTGCCCGCACCTCACCCGGGTGCGGGCAGGGAGGTTCGGCAAGACACGGTACCGCTATTAAAAAAAAAAAAATTACCACCATAAAAAAAAAAAAAAAACAAACCACGAAATAAACCCAAAAATCCGCTGTTTCAGCAGGGCTGGTTGCAATGCGTAAGTCGGGATGGGATGTGTAGGGTCTTTTTTTTTTTTCCACTAGGCTCTTTGTTTCTCTGTCTGTTTGTCTGTCTGTCGGGGAAGCATCCCCATCCCGGTGCGTCCCGTCGGGGCCGGGTATGGGCGGTGGGAGACGCGACTTCCCCCCTCCCCTTGGAGACCCCGCTCCCCGCCGGGGGCTCGATGCTGTCGGTCGGATAATGGGGCGGTGGGACTTTGTTTAACCCCGTTGCCCTCGGGGCCAGGGGTCAAGGACTTCCTCTTCCCCCGGGGCACGACGGAGAGGCCGCCGGTCGCACCGGGAGGGCCGCGGCGGGGAGGGGGGGGGCGGCGGCCGCCGCCCCTCCCCTCCCCGCCGCGGCCCTCCCGGTGCGACCGGCGTGGGACCCCGTAAACCCCCATCGCCCCCCGGTACCGAGAGGCTGGGGATGGCTCCGGGTGGGTGTTTTGGGGTAGCAGGGGGCAGCCAAACATCACCCCGGAGCTGGGGGGGGGGAGATGCGGAGAAGCGGCCCCTGCCCTCCAGCATCCCCCGGCTCTGCCTTTCCCTCCCGGCTGGAGGAAGTCTGTTTTAACGGGGTGCCGGTTTTAACGGGTTTTTAACCCCCCTCCGCAGGCAGAAGTATCTCAGCTGCCCCCCCCGGGAGCCAAGAAACGGGAGAAACGGGCAATTTTTATAGGTGACGTACGGGCTTACGTGGGAATCCGTGCCCGGCACCGCTCTTTCAGCTTTTTTTCTCCTGAAATAACACTTCCCTGCAGCTCGTACCCCCCTTTTCCAAGCTGGGGGGAGGGGGGGGGAGCCGGGAGGGGGAGAGGGAAAGGGAAAAGAGAAGCAGCCCCCCACATCCCGCTATTTTCCTGCTCGGGAGACGAGCCCCGGAGCTCCGAAAGTGAGCGATGGAGAGGGCGAGGGGAGGCAGGCGGGAGCCGGCTCCGAGGTGGAGGGGTCGGGGGTGGGATGGAGGGGAGTGTGTGTGGGGGGGAGGACCCTCCTTTTCGGGATTAAGGGAGAACCGGCGAGGGAGGGAGGCTGGCGGCACCGCGGGCATCCGAGGTAAGTCCCCCTCCTGGCCGCAGCGGCGGTACCGGAGCCCGGGAGCTGCTGGCACGGGCGATGCCGGCGCTGCGGGGCCGGGGAGGGGGGATGCTTTAGGGGTGCAAAGGAGCCCGATCCTGGGGGGTTACCCAGGCCCGGGGCTGCCCCATCCCCACCCCCGGGCCGGGCTCCTGCGGGCGCTGCGGGGCCGGGGCAGCTTTTGCGGCTGCGGCTCCTGGGGAAGCCGGTGCCGGTTACCCCGGCCCGGGGGCTGCAGGCAGCCCCTGCCCCGCGCCCTGCCCGCTCCCTCGGGGCTGGGCCGGGGTCCCCCCGGGTGGAGCAGCCCACGGAGCCCTCTCTCAGCCCCCGGGGCTCCTCCCGTGTGTGTCTCAATTCGCTCAGGCTTGACTTGGCAATAAGCTCTCTCAATAGGGTGACAATAGAGCCCCGGTGGGACCCGAACAAAGAATTTGAAAGTAGTTAAATTGCAGGACACGTCCATCGCCTGGGTGCTTGAATTAAAAAAAAAAAAAAGAAAAAAGAAAAAAAAAGAAAAAAATCGGAGAAAAGAAAAAGGAGAGAGACTTTTCTTTGGGCTGGTGAGAAAATGCTCAGGGTAAAAGTTGGTTTGGCGTCTTCATTTCAGCGACAATGGAGCAGAGCTAATTCAATAGGAAACGCGGGGATTTTTTAATGAAAAGACCGCCAGGGTTACACCGAAGTTAAGCTCTTGTGAATTAATTATTAGGGCAAATAAACTGGAGGGGGGGGGAGCGCTCGGGAGGGAGTGTTGCAATTTCTTAATATTCTCCTTTTCGTGTTTAACGACAATGCCATTAGGTTTTCGACTCTGGGTGAGCAAAAGGATTTCTTACACTCCCCGGGAAGAGGAGAAGCAGCTTTTTTTTTTTTTTTTTTTTAATGGTGTTACTTAATTGCTTTTAAAATAAAATACTAGGGAATTTGGCAACGAGCTCCGGTTTCTGCTGGCGGTGGCATTTGGGGTTGTATTTCCTTTCGTGGCAACTCGCGGATGCAAAAAGGAAAATAACGGGGGAATTTAAAAACAGGAATGTAAAGGCGAGGCGGCGTGTTCGGCTGTTGCAGGTCTCTCGGGCTCGATCGGTTTATTTTTTCCTACATAGAAAACCTGTCTGGGGATCCCTGTGTATTCATCGGGGCGGCGAGAGACTCCCCAGAGCCGCTCCGGGGCATCGGTGGAGTGAATCGGAGATAAAAAATAGGAGCCAGGTTAAACGCAGGAAGGAAGAGGAGGAGAGGTCGGAAGCGGAGCAAAGGTGTGCCAGGAGGGCTTCGGGGAGGGCTTGGGGGGCTTTTTTTGCCTTACTGCAAAGTCTGCAGGCGATGCAATACGTGTGTAATCCTGGAAAGAAGATAAGGAAGACAGAGACGGAGGGGGAGCGGAGGAGGGAAGCGCGGGCGGTACCTGCCGTGCCCGCGCCCCGCTCCCAGCCCGCTGCGGCCGCCGGGAGCTGCGCTGCGGCTGTCGGGGCGAAGCGTTCTGTGGGGCTCGGCCTGGCCGTCGGGGCGGGGATGGCACGGCCCGGCACGGCCCGGCACGGCCCGGCTCCAGGAGGGACCCCCACCTGCAGGGCCGGGACCGCAGCCCGGGGACAGCCGGTGCCCCGGCTCTGCCCGACGGCTGCCGGCGGGCCGCGCTGCGCCGGGCCGGGCCGTGCCCCGGAGCCGCGGGGGCGTTCAGCATTTGGACAGTGATGCCGGGCCGGGCCCAGCCGGGGCGGGGGAGCGGGGGGCGGAGGCCGGCGGGGAGGGGCCCGGGGCAGCGGAGGGCAGGTGGCGGCTGCATCCCTTTCCCCGATCGCCGGGGGGGGGGGGGGTGGTGGTCCTCGAGGGAACGGGGACAACCGCCGAGGGGGGGCCCGGGCTGCGGGGGGGGCCCGGGCCCGGCTCTGCGCCCGGAGAAGCGCTCCCCGGGGCCGGCAGGCAGAGCGGGGTGCCCGGCGATGCGACGGGGCGCGCAGGTGAGCGGCGGCGGCCCCGCGGGAGCGGGCGGCAGAGGGTCTCGCCGGGGGGGGGGACGGGACGCGGCCCCTCTCCCCCGCGCAGCCCCATCCCCGGGGGGTAATTAAGGGGTGAGGCGGAGGGGCTGCGCTTTCTGCTCGGCGGAGCCTGCCAGCCACCAACCCCCGCCGCCTTCCTCCCGTCCTGCTCCTCTCCCCCTCCCTCCCCCCGCCTCCTCCCCTCCCCCTCTCCCTCCTCCTCCTCCTCTCCGCCATGGTTGGAGTGAATAGGAGGCTGCCGGGCTGACGTCAGTGCGGGCAGAGCCTGCCGGCGGCGGCAGCTCCTGGCCAGCGACCAGAGCCGGCACCGGCAGCAGCCGGGAAGACGCGAGGAGCCGGGGCAGAGCAGCCCCCGCCGCCCCGCACCCGCGCCCGGGGCCGGGGGCCGCGGGGGCCGCTGTTCGGCCGGGGCCAGCCCTGCCCGCCCCGCTGCCCGCCCGCCCGCCCGGGGGAGGGGGGGCAGCCCCCGCCGCCCGCTTCGCCCGGGGACCGCCGTCCTGCCCTCGGCACGGCTGCAAGAGTGAGTGTCGCGGCCGGGCATCGCCGCCCCGGCGGGGCGGCCCCGGGGAGGCGGGAGGGCGCGGGGGGCTTTTCCCCTGGGGCTGCGGGGGGGAGGAGGGAGGCGGGGAGGGAGGGCGGGAGGGAGGGGGAAAGCGAACTTGGGCCGGTCCCCGCCGGGAAGTTGGGCGCCTCCAGGTGCCGGCACCACGCGGGACCGGCACCGGCACCGGGACCGCCCCGCGCCGCTCCCCGGCCCCGGCCCACCCGTCGCGGGGGACGAGCGGGAGACACGGGGGACCTTTTGCTGCCGGGGGACGCGTTTGCTCCGGCAGCCTCTCCCCGGCGGCCCGGGACGTTCCAGCTCGGCAGCGGGACCTGGGCTGGGCTGAGCTCCGACGGGGCGGCGGGGAGCCGGGGCCGAGCGCTGCCGGGGGGCTGCCGAGTTGCCCCCAAATGTCCCCGCTCGCCGGCCGGAGAGGCGGCACCGGCCAAAACGCCCGGACGAGGCCGAGCCTCCCGGGGGCACCCAGGCTTTAGGCCGCGGCAGAAATCCCGGGCTCACGGGGAAGTTCTGCCTCCCGGTGCAGCGGGGGCTGCTGCGGGGCCTCGTTTCGGGCGGGGGGGGCAGCGGGGCGGCCCGCTCCCCTGCTGGGATTTACCGCCGGGGAGCAGCAGCGGGGCCGCCGCTGCCCGTGCCCCGATCCGCCACCGGCTTCTGGTGCTGGAGGGCTTGTTTTGTTTTTCATTTGCTGTATCTCTTTTCTTTGCTTTTAAAAAAAAAATTTGTTTTATTTCATCCTTTTTTTCCCTATTTTTCTGTCCTTTTTTTTGGTGTTCTTTTATTTTGCTTTTTCCATTTTTTTCTCCCAGTCATTCTTCCCTTCTGCTCCTTCCCTTCCTGCAAACGCTTATTTCCTTGGGGTTTGGGTTGGGTTCCCCCCCCCCTCCCCGTATCTCCCTGGAAGCGAAACGCATTTTAGGCCTCAGCCTTAAGGAAACCCGAATCATAGCCGTGCAGGTGGCCTGAGAGCCCGCACCTGGCCGGATCCTCTCGACGTGCCTCCACCCCCGGCCCCGGCCGGGCAGCACCTCGCCCCGCCGAGCAAGGAGGGTCCGGGACCGTCCCCGCCTGGGTCCCGGCCCCCGACGGCCGGAGAGAAAAAAGAGCAGCCGGGGGCTGGGTCGCCGCCGCTTTGCCTTTTCAGCGCCGGGGCTTGCTCAGGGGCGGCTTTTAATTGCTAAACAAAGCGACGCGTTTCCTTCACGCCCGTCGGGAGCTGCCGCTTCTGGGCGAAGCCGGCGAAGCCCCGACTGTGGGAGGAAAAGCAAAAAAAAAAATCCAAAAAACCCAACCAACCCAAACCAAAAACCCAAACCCAAAACAATTAAGAGAAGATGCAGCGCAAGGCGGCGAGGCGCGGGGGGTTACTCCAGGTTGGCTAAAAATAACTTCTCCTAATTAAAGAAAAGTGACGTCAGACGTGCAGGACGTAGAAGAGGGGAAGGCAGCGGACTCGTACAGGGCGATCACGTTAAATAATTCAGGGGCGGCCCGGTGACCGGGCAGCGGGGCTCTTCCGAGGTGCGGCCGGCGCGGCCGCCCGGCGCCGGGGTCACCCGAGGAGGGAGCGGGCAGCGGGGGCCGTGCCGCCCGCGGGTGGGCGCGGAGGGTGCGCGGGCGCGTCGGGGCCGGCGGGCGGTGCAGCACCATGGCCAGAGCCGCGCCGGCACCGCCGCCCCTCCCCGTCCCGTCGGGCCGCCCGCAGCCGCGGACTGTTTTCTCTCGCGGGTGCGTGCGGCAGAAGGACGGTCCCACGGCCCCCGCGGGCCGCCCAGGTGAGGCAGGACGGGGGCTGCCGCCGGGCGCTGCCCGCTGCGGCCGCCGGAGCTGCGGAGCCCGGGCAGCCCCCGCCGATCCCTCCCAGGCTGCTGGCTGGTGCTTCGCGCTGTGCCAAGGAGCCATTTTGTACGTATCCTGATTGAACTGCGCCAAAAAAACCAACCAACCCCAACCCCCCAAAAACCAAAACAACAAAAAAACCCTCAAAGCCTAAAAACAAAACCAAAATACCCCAAGCGCAAGGTGCAATTTTCTCTCAGGTGCTGGGGCTCTGCCTACGCGGAGCCGATCGAGGCGGGGGCTCCGAGCAGAGCAAGGCATTGCCGAAAAGGAGCAGGGAAAAAAAAATAATATCATGTCTATTTCTGCCAAGGGAATCGCCTCCTTTGCCCGGCGGAGAGGGGGGGCCCCGTCCCCAGCCCCGAGCAGCCCGGCGAGGTGCGGTGCCTCACCCGCAGCATCCTCGCCCGAGCGACACGGCGGCCCGGGGGCTCGGCACGGCGGGCGGGAGACCTCGCACGGCGGCAGCCGGGCAGAGCTGCGGCTTGCCGGGGCTGCCTCTGCCCGCCCGGGCCCCTTCGCCGCTGCCGCAGGGGTGGCGGGGCCGCATCACCGCCGGAACGGCCCCGGGAGCGGGGGAGGCGGCCGGCGGCTCCCCACGCTGCTCCCCGCTGCCGGGGCCCCGCGGTGAGTAACGGGGCCTCCCCCCGTGGGGGGAAACTGAGGCCGGGCCGTGGCCCAGGCGAGCCCCCCGTGTCCCCGTGTCCGCTCGGCCCCGCACCCCGGGCTGTCCCCGGGAGGCGGCGGGGCGGGCGGGCGCCTTCCCCCGCCCCAGCCGGGAGCGTACCGGCAGCGGTCACCCGAGCAGCCACGGCGATAAATCAGGAGAAAATCCAGGGCCGGAAAATTAAGGAGATCCGATTCACGGCAATTTCCCCCCCCTCTCCGGGGCAGATTAAAATAAACCCCGGGCAAGCCCCCTCCCGAGCGGCTCCGGGCCGCGGGGAAGGCACCGAGGGGCTGGGGACGGAGCAAAGATTTCTCCCCACCCTCCGCAGCCCCGTCGGGGCGGCCGGGGCACCCCCGGGCCCGTTCCTCGTTAGGCAGGAGGCAGAAGGAACCGGCGGCTCTCGGGAGCCGGGCAGGGCGGCCGGGCTCGCCGGGGCGCCGGGAGCAGCGCCGGCTCGCAGCGGGGCTGGCAGCGCTGATCCTTTAGCTTTTAGCCTAATTGAGCTGGTAGGTTCTATTCATTTCATTTTTAATTTTTTTTAAGGGGATGGCGGGGAGGGGGAGTGCGAGGAGAGGAAGAAATAAATAACCCGAGCAGAGCTCGCCGGGAGCCGGAGCCGGCAGGACCGGCAGGCTGCCCTCAGCCGCGGCTGCTCCCGCCGCGATCGCTTCGTTTGGCGGATCCCTCGTTTGCAGCAGGTCACATTGTACCCTCGCCTCGGATTTAAAGGAAGGCGATGTTTAGAAGCGGCGAGGGATTGCAATTTTTATTTTTAATTTTTTTTTTTTTTAGTGCGGAGTAGGTCAGATAAGCACCCCAGATAATCATATTTACCTCCTGGCATTTTATTATTATTGTTGTTGTTGTTATTATTATTTGTACGTGCCGGATTTGTCGCTATGCGCATACCGCGTTAAGAACCCGTGCGGGAAATAGCAAAAACTGGAGGGGAAATAATTAAAATAAGAGGGGAAGGGGAGCAGAGAGGACGGGTGCGGGATCGCGGGTGCGTTCCCAGCCCCCCGGTGCGCCTCGGGACGGGCGGGCCCCGCGCCTGGCTGCCCGCACAGGGGCCCTTCGGGCTGCCCCGGGCGCAGAGGCCGGACGGGGCGGGCGCTGCTGGGGGAGGAGGAGGTGTGGGAGGGGTGCGCTGGATGGGGGGGGACGGCGAGGTGGGGACCGGGGCAAGACAGAAGGAAAGGGGCCGGGAAAAGGGAAGGAAAATGGACGGAAAGAGAAAAGGAGGGGGAAAAGGGAAGGAAAATGGACGGAAAGGGAAAAGGAGGGGGAAAAGGAAAGGCCGGGGAAGCGAAGAAGAGAAGGGGAGAGGGGAAGGGGAGAGCGGAAAGGGCGAGAAGGGAGTGCCGAGGACAGGGAGAGGGAAGTTAGTTGCAGGTGGGTTCCCCCGCGCCGGGCCGTGCAGGGGTGCTGCCCGCCTCCCCCCTGGCTGCCGGCCCAGCGGAGCTGCCGCGGGGGCACGGCGGGGCGGGAGGAGGCGGGGGGGCAGAGCGGCCCGCGGCGCAGCCCCTCCAGCACAGGCCGGGCGGCGAGGCGCGGCGGGCGGAGGGAGGCCGGTGCCGGGGCGCCGCGGGGGGGGGCCGGTCCCGCCCGCTGCCGTGCCGTGCCGTGCCGTGCCGTGCCGTGCCGTGCCGGTCCGGCCCGCCCCGTCCAGCCGCGGGGCCGCGGCGCGACCCGCCGCTCGCTGCCGGCCGGGCCGGGGCTGGAAAGCGCGGGAAAGGGGGCGCTGATTTAAATGCGGGGTCGGGGATTGGCTGTGCGCGGCGTGACGTCACTTCCCAAAGGGGGCGATTACCATGCGAGGGGAGTAGAAGTTGGGCAGCGGGGCGGGAGCGGAGTCCCGCTCGCCCGGGCCGGTACCGCGGCTGGCTGGGCTCGGCCCCGCTCGGCCCCGCTCCGCTCGGCGCAGCCCCGCCCGGCCTGGCTCGGCTCGGCTCGGCTCGGCTCGGTACGGCTCGGCTCGGCACGGCTCGGTTCGGCTCTCCGCAGCCCGCCCCGAGCCCCCGCCGCAGCCCCGCAGCCGGCGGTGCCGCCCGCCTGCCGTGCGCCCGTGGCTCAGCCCCCGCTCGCCCTCTCCGCCTCGTATTTATCTTTTTCTCTATTTCTTTTTTTTTTTTTTTTTTTTTTTTTTTATGTGTGTGTGTGTGGTTCCCGGTGGCAGCTCCCGGCCGCCCTGCCCCGGCCGTGCCCGCACCCCGGAGCGGACGGACGGACGGACGGACAGACGGCTGGCCGGCATCCCCGACGGAGGGATGTTTCTGTCTTTGGTTATCTAGCTGTATGAGTGTTGTGGAGCCATCATAAAGCTAGATAACCGAAAGTAGAAATGACTTCCAGACCTGCTCGCCCAGGGGAAGCGGCCGCACCAGCACCGGCGGTGCAGAGACCACCCGACCCGCCGCCCTCGGGGCTCCAGGTAAGGGCTGCGGCTCCGCGCCCTCCCCGTCGGGCCGCTCCGGGCAGCGGCAGCCCGGGGCTCCGCGGCAGCAGGCGGGAGGGCCGGGGAAAGGCAGGCGAGCCCTGTGCGAATGCTTTCATTGCCAAAGAGATGCGGGGTTTAACGCTCGGTTAAACGCACCTCGAAATTCACTCCTAGGCTGCGGAGCGTCGCGGCTCTGGGAGAGTGGAGGGGGCGAGCGCCCTCACCAAATAAATCCTCCCCCGCCCCAGCCTGCGGGTCAGACCTCGAAAAACCCCAGCTTTTGGATGTTTTCCTCTTCCTCCTCTCTCCCTTTCTCTCTCTTTATTTTTTCGGCTTTGGGTTTGATCCTGGCCTCCCTTCGGAAGGTCAAGTTGGTGATAATGTGATCACTTTTCTTGTGCCGTGGCTGTTGCTTTTGTCCGTAGCTGGAGGGGGGGGTCTCCGGGGAGGGGGATGCCCAAGGAAGGGGTCCTGCTGCTGGCTGCACCCCTCCGGCGTGCAGCCGCCAGCCCCGGGGCTTCTGTGGGAGCACAAAGCCTCCCTCACCTCCGCTGCAAGCCCCAGAAGTTGAAACATAATATGTATTACAATGTCTGGCAAATAATAAAAAAAAAAAAAAAAAAGGAAAGAAAGAAAAAAAAAGCAATTGGCAAATCTGCATTCCGTTCCCATGGCGACGCAAAGCACCGCGCTCTCCGCCGAGCCTCCCCGGCACGTTTCCCCAGCTGGCGTGGGGCGAGCGCCCGTGGCCGGGGCCGGGGTCCCCCGGGCCCCCCCGGCACCCTGGGGCAGGGCGTGGGGCATCGCCGCCAGCCCCTCGCCCAGCGCCGGCGGTTCGCATCCCACAGGGATGGTCCCTGCGCTGCCGCCAACCCACGCAGGCCGCGACAGCTCCGGGGAGGCTGCAGAGAAAAAGCTCCCCGTGGCTGGGGTTGCGAGTGGGCTGTTTGCCGGCTCTCTGTCCCCCGGGAGATGCTGCGGGTGATGGGGAGCGGGGAGGGGGAAGATGCTGCCACGCTCCCACCGCTCGGAGAGGTGGAGCGCGGGTACCCCGCTCCATCCTTTTCTCTGCGGCTGGGCATCCCTCGCCGAGGGGAGAGGGTAGCACCGCAGGGCTCAGCCGCCCGCGCCCACCGGCGTGCGGGGACAGCGAGAGGTGGGAGCTCCGTGCACCTCGGAGGCAGGTTTTCCACCTTCTCTTGCATGGGGTAATGGCGTCAGACGCCACATAGGCCCGCAAAGCTAAATATGCCTGTGCACCCTTCCAGGGCCAGCAAAGCACCGCCATAACCACAGTAAGGAAAAAGGATCTCAGCCTGAATTTGGCTATACCGGGAGAAAGAAAAGTTCTGAGGAGCTGTTGGTATTATATATTCTAATGAGAAGTCATTGGAGAAATTAAAAAGGGCAGAGAAAGATGAAGACGCCAGCACTAATTCCGCAGGAAGCCTCCCAGGGAAAAGGCTGTGTGAGTGTGAACGCTGAAAAGCATGAAGGCCTGGAATTAGACTATCATTTAGAAAGCGTTACTAATCTGAAGTTACAGCAGTAATTCCATGATTTGCTGGGTCCCACACGCAGCGCCAGAATTAAAGATACGGATTTTCTAGAAATGTAACTCAACTGTGGCACCGAGTCTCGGCGAGATCCGAATGAATCATTCATTCCAAAGGCAGCGAAAGACGTGTCATTAAGATCCAACCTCCTTCTCTCCAGCCCATCTGGAATATGTATGCTCGATGCAATCCCAGAAATTGTGGAAGAGATCGGAGGTGGGGAGGAGGGAATGTAGTCCTTTCCCTCCTTTATTATGTTGGCTATTTTTAAGAAATAATTTTCCAATTATTTCCACAATATTGTGAGTGGCACTCAATTCTTCTCCTATTTATTTTTTTTTTCCCCTTCCTTACGCTAGCATCGAGTCAGGTGCGAACGGTTTCAGTGGAGATGCTTTAAAACTAGACTGAACAAAGCAGGAGGGAACTGAGCAAGGTGGTTGATGAATGCATTTATTCCGGAGTACTGATTTGATGGGGGATGGAGGAAAGAAACATTCAAATTCCTAATGAATATAATTCAGGAGGAATCATTCGACCAGCGTGTTAGAGAAAATCTGTTTGGTGGGAGTGTTTCTGCACTGGCAGAACCCAGGAGGTATTTCTGTCCCTGGCTTTTGTAATCGCAAAAGGTGAAAATATAAAAAGAGGATCTGAGGGGAAAAAAAAATATACACACATATAATAAATGTCTTTGTGTGTGTGTATATAAATACATATATATATAATTTTATGAAATAAAATGGAATTGTGGAAATCCGTGTCTACATGTGAACTCTTACAAAGGATCGATACAAGCTTTTTCACCTTGCTATTCGATCAGCTGGTCAGAAACCACCCTTGACTCCTAAATTTTTTTTCTCCCCAAAATCGCCTGTTCTGAGCTGATTTTTCAGGTGATTTTTCAGGTAATTTTTCAGGCCGTGGGCTTGGTTCACTTATCCCAGAGCGGTTCCCCCCGAAGGGGATTGAGACAGGGACTGAACAATTTGGCCTTTAGTTTCTGAGAGAGAGAAACCATGGTTGAATTTTTACTGGTGCTTAAATTCTTCATTTTCATCCCCGTTGTCGGTGTGAACCCACGGGTGTTTGGGGGAGGCGTGGAGGCGGCCCCCCCCCCATTAACGAGGGAGGTGGCAGTGAGTGATGGGGGACGGTGGTACGAGCATCCCCAGCTCGTGCGTGTGTGGGTGGGGGGCGAGGAGGCGGATAAAGCCCCCCGGTAAATCCCTGCTTGTGAAATACCCGCTGCATTTAGAGTCCCTGGCAGCCTGCCGTCAGGTCCCTGCTCTCTGTCTTTTTTTTTTTAAGCGCCGCGGTGGAAGGAGGGTCCCCAAGGGTCCGTCTTTAGGCCAGGGATGGATTTTGGCTACACACGGGTCCCTTTGTGGCTTAGCGCTTTGCCCCGTTTGCATACTGGTTGGCTTCGGCTGGATCTTTTCCCCCGCGCAGCCCAAACCCAGAAGGGAAGGCGTCTTTTTTTTGGCTGTGCAGGGAGAAGAGCCCAAGTCCTGGCATTCGTGGTCCTTGCTGGTGGGTTTCTCTTCTCGGTGGGACTCTCCCGGTGGAGCGGTAGGATGCAGCATAGGCCAGATGTGGGTGAGGTTTCTGGAGCTGGGCCGTGATGTCTTTGTTCTTCAGGCAGAGCTGGGGATGGGCAGAGGGAGCCAGAAACGGGAGAATCGGCATGTGCCGTTGGGGGATAAATAGAAAATATCGTTTGTGGGTTTCACCCCAGGGAAATGATGCCCTGGGACATCGCCTGCTCCAACTCATTATCTCCCATCTTTTCCTAAAACTTGGCTGCCGTGCAGCGGGTTTGGCTCGAGGCACGAGGTGAAGGGGGTTTGTACCAGATACCCAGGGAAGTCAAACCCGCCCGGGCTCGGGGGTAGGTGGAGAAGGGGCTGTTTGGTCCCTGTTGTTCGAAGGAGCTGCCTCGGGAGCCGGGCCACGCAAGCCCTCCCGCTCGGTTATGGATGAAATCCCATCAATGGGCATTTTTGTGGAATCGCCTGGCAATGGCGGGTTCGATGCTTGAGGCCGGGCTCGGCCATTTCTTTTGTCTCTCTCGGCTCCCACCCCCTCCCCGCACCCTTGACGCAGGCGGACGGTGCCTCCCTTTACCTGCTGCTGTGCCCTGGCTTTGTCCGTGCCGCTGGAGAAGGGGCAGAGCTCAGGGGCTTGGAGGGCCCACCCGCCTGTGGCTGTGGATGGGTGCCGCTCGTGCACCGGGGAGGGATCGCGGCTGCGTGCCAGAAACACGCTTTCTCATGTCTCGGTGGAAGGAAGGTGCTAATGTGGTATCTGTGCAGGTGATGGGAGTTTCTCCCAGCTGCGAGCGCCGAGGTGCTGGCGCCTGGCACGTGGCAGTGCACGCACGCCGTTCGTGGCGTGGGTACCGCGTGTCACCCCTGCCAGCCGTGCTGCCACATCGCAGCCCCTCGGTCGCCCTGAGCCTCCAGAAGTCCTCAGGGGCCGCGAGCGTAAGATGGCCGTGTGGCTGCCCGCACTGGCTTCCCCACCATGTGATGCCGGGAGTCGCCCTTTCCAGGTCGGGGATGTCGGTGTTTCGTGCCCACGAGTCCGGTCACCTGGGGAAGGCATTTCCCAAGAGCCCAGCTGCAAAAGCATCGTCTCGGACTGCTCATCCTCCCTCCCTCCATCCCTCCGGGCACACGTGTTCAGGACCAGAGCTTGTGGTGGTACGAGGCTGAGCCATCACGCTGCCTGCGGCCGGGCTCCCGGCATCCTCAAAGAGTCAGAACGGGGCTCTGGCTTTCATGTTTTCAGGTGCCATCTAATATTTATTCAGGGGCTCAGGTTTGGTTAGGAGCGTTTGCCTTGAAAGCTCAGGAGTGGGGGTACAAAAAAGAAAATGGGGGGGAGCAAAAGAACACAATCTCCGGCAGTTAGCTGTCTCTTGGAAACTCGGCTTGCTGTTCCTATAGAGGCTTTCTCTTTTCCTTCACCCTGGTCTGGCCTTAAGTACCACTTTAAGTGGGCTTTGCTCATTCACATCCAGGCTCCTTAGAGCAATTGAGCCCGCGGGGGTTTGAAAAGAAGGGACAGTCCTTCAATGGCAGGACCTTGGGCCAGGCTAATTGGTTTTGGTTCAAGGGGATACTGGATTTGTGAAAAGCCCAAAGACATCTTTCCCACGCCAAATCCCGGCTCTTCAGAGGGGGAAGTGAGGGGTGCCGGGTGGGGAAGGGAGCTGAAAGAAAGATGGTTTAGTTGAGGAACCTTCGTAACGGCCCAGATGCCCACTGGCCTCGGCAGGGATGGGTGCAGCGGGAGGCTGCGCCCAGGGTGGCACGGCGGCTCGGGGTCCCTGCTCCTCGGGGCAGGTGGATGGCGGTGGCTGGCTGCTGGTGGCACGCTGGCGGCGGTGGCCTGGTTTCATTAAAACCAGGCTTTTTCTGTGCATGCCAGACTCCTGCGGAGGTGCCGGGAGCAAAGGAAGGATGGGACCTGGGTCCAGAAACCAAATCGCTTCTGTGTGTTCGCGTGCGCGGCCGTGGGGTGAATTTGCTGAGGTCTTTTGTATCTCATTTTGATTTGGGAATTTATTTATTTTTAAACGTTGACTCTCTCTGGCACGGTTCCAGCAGTCCCACGACCTTTACTCTCCCCGATCCATAAAAATCACTTAATTATTGGGCCGAAAATCAAGGCTTGGAAACAAAGCCAGCTTATGGGACCATCATTTCTTGATATATTTCCTGAGAGGACATATTTCTGGGCACCTTCAGAGCAGTGCGCGCAGCTTGTTGGATATGAGATATCAAGGCATTATTTATTGAGGAAGTCTTCACACTCCCTCATCTGTTATAATTAACTGATGACATTTTTTCTTAGGTTCAAAATATGGTGAAAAAGTATAATTAGCACGAAGCTGAGGCACTGCATTAAAATGTCTCCTATAGTTAATGTAGGATAGTCGTGCTATTTATTATAGGAGGAGCTGGCTCTGACCTCTGTGTTGCCTAACACTTTTTATTGTAAAGATTCTTGAACTTTTTTTTTCTTTTTGAGCACCTCTGACACTCCCATTGTTCGCTGCGGGCCCTTGAAATTCGGCCAGGGGAAGCTCTTCGGCTTGAGAAATGCCTATTCTTTGTCCCTTAAATTCCTTTCAGGTTTAGCTGAATTATGAATTGTTCGGAATCACGATTTCCCTTCGGTTGCCTCTTGGGGGGAAAAAAAAATTAAAATTTATTGTTTCCCTGGAATAATAATAACAGACCATGAGCAGGGTGAAGCCCTGGCCTCCCACCACTGTATTGCAGAGCTCTGGACCAGCTGGGGAAGGTGGGAGGACAGTTACAGCCAACTCCACGACCCCCTTCCACCTCTAGCTCATATTCTTCCAGCACGGCCCCATCTCCTGGGAGAAAACTCCTCCGGGTCCTGGCGCCGGGAGGAAAAAGTGTAGGGGGGTGTGGGTGCGTTGGCCTGGGCACTGCCAGCCCCAGCGGTCCCCCTTCCCCGCCGGCCCCGGGAGAGCAGCCTTCTGCCGCTGCCAGATAACATTAGTCCTGTATTTCATAGTGGCAGAAATCTGTGCCGAGGCTCGGGGCTTGAAATCGCTCTGCCCGCGCAGGACGAAGGCAGGGATGCGTGCGGGGTGGAGGGAAGGGAATTTGTTACACTTGCCTACAATTGTTTTTCTTTTTGCTTATATAAACAATCTATTATTTATTAGCTATAAATAATGCATTTTCTGTATGTTTAGAATGCATATGATTTCTGTATATTAAAAATGTACATGGTTGAAGGCACCAAAGCAAGCGCTGGCAAGTCGGGGGGTACCCGATTTCAGTTTGACCATGAGATGTTAATTCAGCCTCTCCCTGCCCGTGCCCTTACGAGGCTGTAATGACACGGTCACAGCCTATTTTTAGCTCGCTCCCTCTTTCCCTGGCCAGGGTGGCTGCACAGCGAGGTGGAATTAAGGTTGCACGGACAGCTATAAATTGGACACTTCCTAACTTTGAAGCGCTTGACCACGCAATCTAAACGAGGGCTCTTCAGGGCAGTATTTCTGCATGTGGCATTAACTGCATTGGTCGGGGATGGCAAATACAGGGTAGAGAAGCTGTAGAGCAGAAAAGATCTAGCAGACTATTGAAAGCGCTTGTTTGAATAGATGGGGGAGTCAACAGATCCTACACTTGATCTGAGCTAAATGGCCAAGAAGATGCCTCCAAGCTGAGAGGGGGAAGCCTTTGTTCCTCCAGCCCCAGCCTCGATGTTTTCTTTGCCTTTGGTTTTGCCTCATTCACTCCTAGGGAGGTTTGGGCTCCTGCTCTTGAGGAACCTTCGGCTTGCATAGGGAATTTGTGTGCTTGTGAAAGCGAGGGTGTCCCTAGGAATGTGCACGCGCACGCACGCTCCCATCGTCGCACCAGCAGACGTGTGCTACCAGCTCGCAGATACTGGCTGCTTGGCGTTCTTGCTGTGCCTTGCCTTGCCTTGCACACTCCCTCTTCCCAGTGTCGCTAACAGGAGCCGTCGCACATGTTGGAGGGAAAGGAGAGGCCTTTGTGTATTACATAGGAGATCTAATCTCTTTTTTTAACCGCTGGAAGAATTACTTCGGAGGTGATTGCATGCAATGCAGATTTATCTTTGCTTCAAATGGCATTTTTTTGTTTTCTTTTTTCTTTGTTTACTGGGAGGTTTCTCCATTCTGGCTTGCGATAAGACGTTTGGCTGTCTGTTTTCTAGCGGAGTGGACTCTGGTTGAGCAAATTTGTTTGAGGAAGTAAGCAGTCTTTTGTTTTACTTTCCCGGGTGTAATGCAGTCATGGCCCCTTGCACATACCTTGGCTGATACCAGAGCATTTTCCCCCGGCCAGCAGTGTCTTTGTCCTGGGTTATAATTATTTGACCTAGCATTTTTTTGCCTTGTGGACTCCTGGAACCTGATAGCTGCCTGGGGCTGTTCCTGCATTGGCACAGGTATCTAAGTGTCCTACGTTTGGGTTTCCATCGTTTGGGTATGGGCTTGTGTTTCACGAGCATCTTTTTCATAACTTTCCCCCTCTCTCCTGCATCTCAGTTCAGCAAAGGGCCTGTCTATCTGGATGCAGGCAATAAACGTCTGTTCTCACCCTGACTTCTGTTAATGAGATAGAGACAGGTAAGCATCACACATACCAACTTTCCTGCTCTCAGCAACATCAAGGAAACGGTGACAAGCTATTAATGGAAAGTGATGGTCTGGGTGCTAATTAGTGCTTCCTTTTCAACTTTTACCTACATGTCTGCCGAGATGCCCATCCCAGCCTCTCCTCTCTTCTTGTATCCCTTTGTTTCCAGCACGTTCCTTGTTCTCCGTGCACATCCCACGTCGAAGAGGCTTCTCTCTTTATTTTTTCCCTACCAATTGCTTTCTGCATCTCCTCATTCCCTTTTTGTACCCTTTTCCCCTGGGTAATTGCCACCTGCACCCTCATTCTCCTGTGGTTGCTCCCAGCAAAGAATAAGCACGATATTGTAGTGGGATCTGAAAGCTCGGGGATGAGGCACATGAAGTCGGTCAGGAGTTTCTCGTCTTCATCACCGGGTAATAATATTCGCTTATGGCACCAGTGCATGGGGTCAAATTACCCCAGGGACGTAAGGTCAGAGATCTGTCCCCTCTTCCCTACAGGTAATGCTGTAGGGAGGCTCCCAGCAGCTCACAGGTCTTGGTCATGGAGCAATTAGTATTTAAAGCGGATCCTCTGGTGATGCCAGAGACCAAGCAGGACAGGACTCCGCGGTGTGAGCCTGCAGGAGATGACAGGTCCTGCCCCAGAGAGCTTGCAGTCTAAACCCTAAATGATTTTGCTCTCCACCAGACCCCGTTAATGGCTGGTTTTTCAGATCCACCCCAATTTCTGCTGCTGCAGCAACATGATGCCAGGTCTCAGCTTGGTGCCCAGTCTCTCCCGTTTCTCTTTTTCCTGGCCCCTGCCCCTTCCCCAAGGACCCCAATTGTCCCCTTTTCACTTTTTTTGCACGGGCTGTGGGTTTCTCGCTGCCAGGCTTGTGTCCCAAGGAGCTGCCTAATCTGCCCCTGTCATTCCCAGTCACAGGCTCGGCACACACCATAGCTTTATGGGAAATGCTTGCAGGGCAGTGGGAAGAGGCAGCCATGGTTTGCACATTAGCTAATTAATTTTCATGACTGAACGATGCTGCCTGGTCTCTTGTTTATACTCCTTGCCGCTCCCCTTTTCCCCCCTCCTCGCTGACACACACACAAGACGACACATCTCGTACGAACGTCAGCATCCTTCCACAGCCTTGAGACGCGAGCGGTTATTCTGTTGGCTTGTCAAACGCGGGTTTCCCTGCTTCATGGTACACAGGGGCCCCCTGTTTCACATTTGCTGATTCTTATTAGACCCAGCGCGCCAGGGCCCTGTCTCTCCCTGCGAAGCAACGCGCCGCATCCCATCCATAAATCCAACCCTGGAACAAAGCCTCCTCTACCCTGCCCCATATTTCTACCCAGCCTGCCCGCTTTCCCCTCTCTCTCTCTCTCTCCCCCTCTCCCGTGCTGAAGGTTTCCTAGTGCCAGGGAGATATGATAATTCTTGTGAAGAGAGCATGAAATGCCTCTGCTCTTTGTGTCTGTTTAATTCAATGAGAATCCCAGCCCCAGATGTCATGAATGGTGGGCTTTGTGCTGGCCCTTCCTAAGCCCTAACCGCCAGCCCTGCTCTCTGTCTTTCTTGTTTCCCACCACTGGATACTGATTAACAAACTAAATTATTTTTCCTCCCTAATGATGTTTTCCCACTTTGCCCACCAGGCTGGAAGAAGCCACGGGGAGAAAAGAGTTTGTGCAAAGGATGAGATAGCCAGGGAGAAAATTAAAGAGACAGTGTTGCTCTCTGGGCTCTGGC
This sequence comes from Mycteria americana, assembly GCF_035582795.1. Taxonomy (NCBI): domain Eukaryota; kingdom Metazoa; phylum Chordata; class Aves; order Ciconiiformes; family Ciconiidae; genus Mycteria; species Mycteria americana. The sequence continues at coordinate 61,939,713 of NC_134370.1, read as the reverse complement.
AATGCAGGTCCGCTCGGCTTTATTTCCTTATTAGAGAACGGGGTTGTGTCTGGCTGTATTTTACGTGGCTGGGTGTATTTCAGCCGAGGGGACGGGCTTGAAAGCATCCGCACAAGGTATGCTCTGAAGCATGCCAAGGTCTGTAACTCACTCGCAATTGTGTGCGCGAGTTTGCACGGTCCCAAATTTAAGGTCTCTTTTCCAGCCGTGAGTGACATTTGGTAATTACTTGACATCCGTCCATGCACATGGGAGCCCCTTTCTAATTGAGACAAATTCTCTTTTCCTTAATCAGACATGACTGCGAGTTCGCGGAGTGGGATGCCTTGGGAAGGGCTGGGACGTCTCCACCTGAGCAAGGAGAGGTGAGTCCCTGGGAGTCTTGCTGAAGGATCGAGTCCAACTTGTGCATGGGAGACCAGCTCTTTTACCTGATCCCTTCCTCCCTTCCGCAGCCAAATTTCCCAGCCAGGCTTTTGAAACGGGGCCAGTTGTTAGCTGCTGCTAGAGAAGACCAGCAGCGATAATCCAGGGAGCCTGGATGGAGCTGGAGGCAGGTGGCCAAGGCAGGTCCGTGCAAAGCCACCTGCTTCCCGGAGCCCAGCAGTGCCTCCTTGCTGGGCACCAACGAAGCTGTGGCCAGCAAACACCCTCCTGGAGCAGGGAAAGAGGAAGGGTGTCAACCTTGCGAGTAGAAAAGGCGGTAGGGAGGGAGAGACAGCAACCTGGGGGTCTGAATTGTGCAGTTGGGAGTCATTGTGAGAGGGTTGGTTTGGCATTTGGGGGGGGGGGGGGTTGGTTTTTAGAAACCAGAGGAGCCCCCGGGCTGGCGTTGTGGGCTTTTCTCAGCTGGGACGCGGGCAGGGGCAGGTCTGATGGACAGGGAACGGCAGGGAACAGGGTGTGCTTGGGGAGGCTCTACGGAGGTGCAGGGCTCAGCTCTGTATTTATCAGCCATTGTGAGAGCTCGGGTCGGAGAGGGCCAGAGCCTTGCCTGTCCCTTTGCGGAGCAGGGGGGCTCGTGCAGGCTCAGCTTGTAGAGTGGCTGCTTCCCTCGGAGCCACACTGATGCTGTGGCACCCAGCCGTGGTTCCCCTTTTCCTCAGCTTAGACCAGAAGGGGGAATAAACCGAGAAAAGGGTGTTGCTTGTCTGCACCCACCGAGCCCCTGCGAGCACACCCACTGCATCCAGCAAAGTACCGCCTTGCATACGGCCTTTGCTTCCCACTGCAGTCACATCTGACCCTTATTACTTCTGCAAGGTAGAACAAGGCAGGAAAAATGGCTGTGCAGTGAGTTTCTTCATGTGCCAGGATTTATTAAGAACAATAGGGGAAATCAATCCATCTATGTAGAATACATCGCAGGCTGCAATGGGATAAAGCATTTATTCCGCTCTTGAAGGGTAGAGCTATAACTCATGGGAGGCAAAACCCTTAGTGCTCTGGAGTCCCTTCCCTTCATGTGTGCAAAGAAATGCTTTAGCCCATGGCAACCTACCAGCTATTGAATTTGTGTGGAGGATCTGCCGTCCTTCCCCTCCGCCGGCCCCTTTTTGGAAGGCGAGTCACTCATTAAAACACACCTCTGGAAAAATGAAGGGGCTGTCTGTTCGAAGGCATCTCTGCATCTCGGTTTTACTTGAAACAGAAAGAGAATAGAAATGTCTCAGTGATGTAAAAGCAACCCCCCCACCAATTTTGAACGGACAGATCATGCTTAAACCAACGTAGGATTTGCTGCAACTTTCTGCTGATGCCCAAGGACCAGGCGTTGCAATTACGGCAGAGAGGGACTGGTTGGGGTGTCGTGACAAGGCGAGATGCTGTGCAGGGAGATCTGTGTTCTGCGGCTGAACATCTCCAATGCTGACTAGATATATGTGTGTGTATATATATAAGTGCTACCCTGTGCCTGGCTCTCTACTCGCAGTAGAAGGCGTGCAGTGCAAAGACTGGAGCAGTAGTTAGCAGGGGCAAAAGGTGACCGGGATTGTTATAATCTTTCTGGGTGTGAGAGAGTGTGAAGGCGGGGGGGGCATTAAGAGTGAAATGGTATTTTCACTAAGCCTATTTTCACTGGGTCTAATCTATGTTGTGGGAAGAGGATCTCTTCAATAGGGCAGACCCAGTGAGGCTGGTGAGCTGTTTGGAGGGGGTCTGGAGAGCCGAGGAGCGCGGGCAGGGGGAAGCATAGCAATTGAGCAGACATGTCAGACGGCCTTCCGCAGCAGAGATGACTTGGTAGGTAGCTTGCTGTTGGGCAGATGGGGTTAATTCTTACACCCAAATCAAAAGGCGACCGAGGGGGGAATGTTTTATTAATGAAAGCAGCCCTTTGTGAGTATTCCTCCCGAGGCACGTTCCCTCCACTCGCTGCCTTCCCCCCTGGCTGCTGTCTGGCCCTGCGTCTTGCTCCGTACCTGCTCAGCTGCCACTCACTCACTGATAGGTTTCATCAAGAAATGTCTCCGTATGTCTGAGTCCTGGACCCGGGCGAGTGGGACGGGAGGAGGAGGAGGGATGAGTGCTTGGCTAGGCTGGAGAGAAGGATGCGCCACAGGCAGGCAGAGCTCGGGCTGTCACAAGTTGCACGTCAGCCCATCGATTGCTGCAATGGTGCTCACCTCTTGCTGGTGCCAAAGAGCGAGAGAAACTGTGGTTTGCAGAGCGCAAGGTAAAATGCAGGTTGAAAGTGGGCACCTCAGTGGGCTGGAGATGAAGGGCCCAGCTGGAGATTGGGTTGAGGAGGTTGGGAGTGCCTTACCTGCCATCCAGCCCCCTTCCCATCCTGCTGCCTCACTGCCTGCCAAGTAATGGGCTCAAGAGAGGAGGAGCAGATTTCTGCGCACCAGAAAGCAGCCTCTCCCGTTCTTTCTTACCCCACTGTCTTCCCGTGCCTGTGTCCTCGGGGGGCCCTGGGCAGCTGCTTGCGCCAAAGGATGGGGCTGTGGGAGCGGCAAGGGCTGTGCATGGAGATTATTTCTGTCGCTTTGTTAAAAATAAAACAAAAGCTGGTTTATGACAATTGATTTAGAAGGAGGAAGCGGAGCTCAATTCCCAGAGCGCCTTTTAGCAAGGCTCTGCATGCGCGCGCGTGTGTCGTACGCGTGTCAGAACAGAGCACCCAAGGAAGGCCAGGTCGGGAAACCTCACATGGAAGCGGGGAAAAGACCCCGGTGCACGGCTGCTTCCCTGAGGGAACCCCTGCAGGGCTAATGTTTGATCTGAAGCTCGGTTGTACTCCTCTGAAACCTTGGGATGTCAGGAGCTCGAAGGGAGCCTGGGACGGAAGAGGATGCTATTTGCATTTTCCTATGAAAGCATCTATTTGTATAAATATGGTGTCTCTGTGCATGCGCACACTCCCCTACGCATGCATTTGTTTGAAGAGCAACACGCTGTCCCCGTGGTCTTCTCTGCTCAGGGCCAGAACTGGTTAGTCTGAAATTCAGCCTCTTCCTGGAGGAGCCGTAACTCCCCTCCCCACTTCAAATCTAGCTATGGCTACAGACGTTGGAGTCCCGAGATGTTTCACCGTGTGATAGCGGAGTTTCATTGTGGAGGATGAAGGCTCCCCCTTTCAAATTTGCACAGACATCAAAAGAGTCTGGAAGGTTCAAACAGATCACAACGTAATCAAAATGCCAAGCCACCGTCTGCTTCTGCCTTTGGGTTGACAAGCAGGATTAGCACCCAAGGGAAGCAGGGTGTAATAGTGTTTCACGGGCACTGTGAACAGCCCAGAAGTGTGCGGAGTACAGAAAGGTTAGCCAAAGGGCAGGTCTAGCCACAGATGTACGGTTGGGGGGGGCGGATTTTAAAGCAAGGAGCTGTACGTGTTCAACCTCCGTGGATATTTACTTTAGCAGAAAGCAGGACTCTCCTGTATACCGGTTATGTCATGCTGGAAGCAGTTTAAGCTAAACTGGAGAAAGCCAGTTTAAGAGTGGAGATGTGCACCAGCGTGGCGAGGAGCAGTAGCGGCTGACCTATAGTGCTGTCATTATAATGGTGTGGTTTTCCGTGTAGACAACCCTGGAGTGGAGCAGCTAGCCTGCCATCCCTTATGTTTCACTGTCTAACCAAGATGTATAACACGGCCCTGTCTGCGTGCAGTTGCAATCACCCTCGTGCTCTGGTTCTCCGCAGAGTACTGGAGCAGATGCCTAATTTTCAATGTGCGTCGTGTGCCTATCGCACCGTGTGAAATAGCTCCATCGTGGCTAAAGACACATGAAACACTTCCCAAATACTGCTTTAATGTCAGTAATTGCTGTAACTGTCCTGAGGACAGCCGGGGACCAAGGATGAGGGTTCCTTGGTTGGTATTTGGTATTGCTCATTTGGGGAACGGAACAACACTGATGTTTCCACTGTAAAGCTCCTGCGGAGTGGGAAATGCAGGTGTAGCTTTCTTTGTCTGTGTTATCTGTGTAACAGTGCCTTTTCCTTTTCTTGTTTTAAATGTGTGTTAAATTAAGATTTAGGAAGCTCGCATCTTCTTTACTGGTGTCTCTGCAGTTTTGGTTGGGATTTATTTTGTTTTGGCCGGGAGAAGGGCAGAATTTGCCCATAACTTGCTCTCTGGTGGACAGGCAGGCGATGTTTTCCCTCATAGCCCTCGGACTGCCAGCCTGTATTGCTGTACCTGTTCAGGCCACGTCTTCCAAGGTCAGGCACCAGTCAGGATGCCAGCCCAGTGTCTGGCAGCTTATGGGACTTACCAGGGCACATTCAGGCGGGCAGCTGTGCCCCAAAAGTGGCTGCCCGGGCGGGGCTAAGCCTGCCTTTGCTCCTGCACTGCCCGCGTCTGAGGGGGAAGCCATGGTAAGGGCGCAGCCGCCTCCATGGCCACGAGCAGGCCCGGGGCAATGTGCGCTGCCTCGCGAAGGAGAAGTGTATAATGATTTTTCCAGTCAGGAGGGCTGGGGTAAAAGCTGCGGAAGTGCTGCGCGCCCAGTGCCTTGGCACCGTGAGCAGGGCCCAGGCTAAGATGGCCGCTCGCCAGGCCTCGGGAGCACACTCTGGCCTACCATAGCGACTCCCTCGCTTCCAGGGCCCCCCTTTCCCCACGGGTCTGTGGGATGGCTGCCACTGCTCCCAGCCACCGCCTGCCAGCCACCTCAGGCCGGGCGCAGGGGAGCCTGCCAGGGCAGGCCGGCCGCGGGCCTGAGGCAGCGTGGGCCCTGGCGGCCATTTTGCGGGAGGTGAGCGCCGCCTGTAAGATGGCCGCATGGGCATGAGGTGGGGTGCAGCGCTGCCTCGTCCTCGCCACACTGCCTCCCTCACGCCGTCCCCTCCTTATCTTGCTAATTACCAATGAAGGCAGAACAATAACGGGAGCTGGCATGCCCCAGTTCTTTCTCTGCCACCTCCCTCCTCGGGCGGAAAATCTGCGCGCACACCTCCCCCCCCCGCCCGCCAGCCCCTCTGTGATATTAATTGAATTAACATACTTCCTAATTTGCCCTGTGTTTTCCCCGCGCCGGCTCCCAGCCGCCTCGTCATGGCTTCTCCAACTGGTGGGGAAGCAGCGATCGCGTTCGTCCCCTCCGCTCACTTGGTTGTATGCGAAAAATCCTTAATGACATCTAAAAGGGGTGGCGGGACAATAGCCCACGCGGGGTTTGGCAGGAGACATGCGATATTTACCCCGCCAGACCATCCTCACTGCCGCTTTGCCGGGGGATTACGACGGCCGCCGTCCCCGCGTTCCTCCATTTATTTATTTTGCCGGTGGCGGGGGGGACGCGTTGGCACGCGGCTGCTTTGTGCGCCTTGCTTCACCTATGAAAAGGACACATTAAGGTGTTTCCATAAACCCCCGGATGACAAAGAAAGCGCCTTTTTCTTCAGCTCGTAGGCAACAATGACAGAAGCCTTTAAAACCATGATTTTTTTTTTCCCCCCCAACGATTGCAGAAGGCTTCCCCTAAAAGGAACTTAAATACATATCATTAAATCTAAAGCACTGAGCTCCGCTCCTGCTAACTATGCCATGCTTTTTGTTTCTGATAGTATTTGTCCGTTGCAGAGAGCAAGCCAGGGATGCGGAGCCTCCCCCGCCCTCCTCCCTTTGTTTAAGTGACAAAATGTTTCTATGTTCTTGTTTAGAAAATAAACCTTTGTGGGTTTTTCAGCTTTTATTTTCATTTTTTTCATTTATCGTGGTGTGAAATCCAAACTCCCCTTCTTCCCAGATCTTGGGAATCCATGTTCCTCGTGATCAATTCTCCCTCCTTTATCTAAAAACACAACGTTATTTTATAGTATTACTCCAGAAACGCAGCAGTAATATTTTGAATTTGAGTATTTGGAGCTTCAGGATATTGCAATATTTTTTTTATAAGCGATGAATGAAAAGCAATGATTTAAGTGTGTAATGCACAATACAGATGCCATGCATTGTAAATACATTTCAGGGGCATAAAATCCAACACAGAGAGCCAGTGTTCCACGAAAGCTGGGAGTCCAAAAATAACTGTAAAAATGAATTGTCTGTCGGGACGAATCTCTCAGATCCCAGCCAATATTTGCAGGGTTACAATATACAACTGGGTTACTTACTGGCATAAATATCTCATTTTAAAATGCCGATGATAAACTGAAAAAGAGGTGAAGGAGATATTTGACTGATTACTGGATGCCATGGATTCCCCGCATTTAATTTCATACTTACATGCTATTTACTTATCCCATGTTTATGGGTATGCGCTTTAGCTTCATATAAATCTCTCCTGTCTGTCTGTCTCGCTGCGTTCTTTTCTCTTCTGCCATCCCATCTGCTTCTCATGGTCCTTCTCCTGAAACCACATCACAGGATCTGATGGGGATAATGGGAATCCGCCTCTGGTCTCTATCATAAACATGCCAACATGGGCTATTGTGTCGGGAGCCGGCGGTCACCAGATGGTGCTTGGTTGCCCAGGGTCTGTGTCGCTGGCTTCGGTCTCTCGGTGAACCAACAACTCCTTTAGCATTGTGTTTACCCCCAAGATCTACCTGCTCTGGCTGAGGAAGGCGTAAGGACCTTGGGTAAAGCACCAGAAATGCTTCTGGGTGCGTTGGGCACTTTGCAGCCTCAGCTGTGCAGCTATGAGCTGCCCTTGCAGAGCTGAGGTTTGTTAATCCCTGTGCTCAGCCATGTTCGCCTCATCTGTATTCCTGGGTAGGAAAATTAGCACGTTAGCTTGTGTGGGATTGAATGCTGTCTTCATGTGAAAAGCGGTCCATGCCAGCTTGAGCAGACGTCTCCTTGCTACCTTTAGGTACTGGGCTTGGGAAGACAGGGCAGAGATACCTCTGCATCTGTGGGTGTGGACAAAATCAAGCTCTGTCTTCTTGCCTGGGCTCCCAGACAGCTCTTGAGTGTCTGCAAAAGGACCGGCTTGTGCAGGTATCGTTGAGAGATAGAGGTGGTTACAGAGGGCGATTGAGGTGTGGGGCTTTCCCCGTGAAAAAATGTCCTCCAGCCAGGAGAGACCCAGGGACAAATCCTGCTCTTCGTTTGGTGCCTGTACGTCCTCGGGAGGTCCTGGACATTGTTGTGCATGTGAGCTGCAGAGAGGGGATTAATGCAGAAATAAAGATTGAAAATAAAAACACTGAGAGCGATGGCTCTTCCTGAACGCAGACAGATGGAGAGAGCCTGGCATAATTACATTTAGCGAAGGGCCGCCATGAATGAAACCAATTAAAGGAGAAGCAATGCTTGTATGAGAGAGCGAGAGAGAGAGGAAGACAACCACCTCTCCGGGTCTTCTCGGGCATCCACCTTCTGTGAGGGGTGAGTCATGCTTAGTCCCCAAGTCACGGGTGAGCTTGTGCATGCACCTGCCTCCTGGCTTAGGGGGACTACGCTTATCTGCCAGGGTGAAAAAAGAAGGGAACGGGAAACATCGGGTGCTGGTGGGGCCGGCACGGAGCTGGCTGGCAGCCAGCCCCAGCCTCACCGTCTCCATTGTCTCATGGCTTTAATGCATGCCTAGAAATCCAGTATTTAGGATTCAGGTTATCATTGTAAAGCGGAAAGGTCGTGCTCAGCGCTGCTTGGCGTGGATTCCTCCGGCAGCTCTGCGTGCCCCGTGTTGGGACGGTGTTGGCAGAAGGCCTGGGGCAGGGAGGCCGCGAGGAGCACGCCTTCGATGCCCCGGCATGGCGCGCACCTTGCGAGGGGCAGCGCTGGCTTTGTGGTTTAGGGAGGGCAGGAGGAAGCAGAGGGAGATGTCCAGAAAGCCATGCAAAGGAGAGGGCATCAGGCCAGGTTTGCATACACTGCGCAGCCACGGCTGAGCATGCCTTGCTGACAAGCTTGGCAGAAAATTTAGCAAGGCAGGAGCAATGTGTCTTTTCTTCTGGCTCTCACTCGGACAAATTTGGTGGGAGCTTAATGAGTAGCTGCTGCTAGTGGCCAAGGCTAGTGGAGGCTTTTGGGGCTATTCCTCCTGATTTAATTTGTAGTCCCAGAAATGGCTGTTTTCCAGCTTTCCTCCTTTCTTCTACTATCCTGCTCTCAAGGGCAGGCGCCTTTTGGGTAGAAGAGCAGCTGGCAAGGCTGGACTAGAATGACTCACAGGGGTTTTAGTGCAAAGCTTGGGATTTGGGGTGTCTGTTGCAAACCTCCAGCAACTGTAATCAAGGGCTGTTTGAAAATCTCAGTTCTCACTTAAAAGTAATAAAATCATGCTAACAAGGAATGTATTTAGGGACATCATTATTGCAGGGAAAACTGGAAACAAGTCAAAGATCTCATAGGGTTTAGGCATTACTGGTCTGAAAAAAATCCCTCCAAATACTTGGGGTTTTGGAGTCAGGCTTAGCAATTTTGGGGATCCAGACTCCTGGTATTCAAAGCTCAAGGCTGACAGTCTAGGATGCTGTGTAACACTGAGCAGGGAGTGAAAGAGAGCCTGACAACTCAAAGTATCATGGATTACATTGGGTTGGATGGTGGCTGGCTTGGGTTCCGTTTAAGCAACTATACGTACTGATGACTCTCAGGAGTGGTCCCGGCCACTGTCATATGGCCCTGGGCACAGAGAAACTTGGAAGCAAAGGTCTGTGGTGTGTGCTTCAGCCTCTGGAAAGTAATAATTGGTGATGTTGGTTGCTGGCACCCTGTTCTGTAAGAGACCAAGTGAGGGATGCGCATCCGTGTATGTGCTTGTGGAGGCGGTGGGGACAAGGCTGTATGGACACAGGCTAGCTGTGCCTGTGAACATGTATGGGTCTGTCTCACTCTGGGGACAGCTTGCAAAGCAGCATTTGACTTCTCCACTGCCAGGACTTGGGGAAAAAAATGCCTTTTAAAATTTATTTGGTCCTTGCTTTAACTGAGAGGTCATGTACTGCATGCAGCGCTGTGGGAGACTCTGCTTAAAGAGCCAGAGGAGGAGATGCTGTTTCTGTGGTGGCCTCCTGGGACCATGCAGGATCTCCCCAGGCTGCTGCAGACATGTCCCAAGTTGCCACTCGGACCAGCATCTCAGTGGAATGTGCTCCTTCAGTCCATTTCTGATACACTTCATAAGCATCGCCCTGGCCCCAGTGGCCACTTGCCTGAATGTGCTCTAAGCAGTGTAAGTTTTAATATAGCTTATGCAGAAGTGTACTGGAGCTCTCCAAAATGAAGGGCAAACTGCATGCACGAGTCTGGACTTGTACAAGCATTTAAAGCAGTTGTGGTCCTGCACCGTCCCTAGGCTGGGCTTCCCAATGGCGTGGCACTTAGGAGCAGAGGAGAAATAGAGAGGGCTCATGAGTGGGTGCTAGGCTGGGACCCATCAGACTCGTTTTGCTTGTGATCAGGTGTATGGGTGATGTGGCAGAGCAAGCTGAGAGCTTGGGGAGGAAACAAACGGTTCATGTAGATAAGTGGTGGCTGGAAAGCCCGTTAGGGGACTGTTTCCTTGCAAAGGGGAGATCATTCCTGCAGCTTGCTGCATTTCTGTAGGCTCTGACTGACTTCTGCCTCCTCCCATCCCCAAATGCCAGAGGTTAAAGGAGTGCCTGCTATTGCTACAAGGGCTTGAGGATATGGTAGGAAGTGGCTGGTCTCCAGTACCTAATCGACAGCATGCAACATGACTGAGTGCTGGGAAACAAAGGCTCAGGCTTCTGCACTGTCTTTATCCTTCTTCCCTTCTTTCCTAGCCCCTAGACGAAGCCACCCTACTGATACCACGGGATGATTCTACAGATGCCTCTGTGGGTGCGTGGGTGTGGAGGGGACTGTCTTGCTGTGTGCAGTGGGATGAGGATGGTCATGATGTGCCTTATTCCACCCTTGGGCCATGCACGCTGGGGGAGGCATGGCTGGAGGAACAGGGATACATCCCCTCTGCCTGGGCTATTCCCAGCAGTGGTTGTCTCCCGAGCCCTGCAGAGTGCTCTTGTGCCTCCTTTGGGGAAGAGCTGCCTGTGCTGACCCGTTTGGGCATGGGGCATGCAGAGCCAGCCATGAATGCCTGCTGCATACAAGGCTTTGCCTGCTCCCGGCTCCAAAGGCAGAGCCCCGCCGCTGGGGTCAGCCTGGGATTGCTGGCACCAGTGCTCAATGGGGCCGGCACACTTGGCTGTGGGGCTGGGAGCTGCGTGGGCTCTGCTGAGGAGGGATTCACTACATCCTGGGGAATTTTCACACCTGCATCCTCTGATCAGACCCACTCAGAAAGTGTCACGCTGGCAGGCAGAGGGACACCAGGGTGTTTGAACTGCGCGCTGTGCTCCTGAGGGACTTGCTTTATGGCTATGCAGAATTAGTCTGTGTTTTCTAGGCCACCTTTGAAAACGGCTGAAAATTTGCTTTCCATAGCTTAAAAACTGAGCTCTCTGTTTGGCTCCTTAAGTGACAGGCAGGGACTAGAGATCTCCTGTGACCTGAGAACCCAACCAAGCTGTGAATGTCTGAACAAGGGGGGAAATGGGGTTTGCAGTTTGTTTTGAACACAGTCAAGTTTGCTGTTGTTGTTCTCCCAGTTTGGGCAAGAGTGCCACGTTGATATCATCTTCCCTGAGCATCCCAGCTCCCCTCTGCTGCCTGAAGTTGCTAGGGCAGCAACATGCCCTTTGGCAGGACTGTCTGTTTTGGGAAGGACTGGGGTGGTGGCCCTTGGGACTGGCACCCCTTTAGCATTGTCCGTTTGTGGCTGTGCTCGGAAAGGGCAAGTAAGCGTGAGGCCACCGAGCCCAGGGAGAAGAGACATCCCTGGTGATGACCACTCATTTTGCCACGGAGCCCTGAGGACTGGGAGGCTGCGTGACAGCCCGATGGACGCTCTCTGCAGGTCTCCCTGCCTGAGGAGCTGGCAGTGACACACGAACTGAGAGAAGATGCTGGCGTGAGATCCCGATCATGTCATCTGGGATCAGGTACCAAACCCGTCCGTGGCTGCAAGCAGTGAAGGAAGCAGCTGCCCCGAGTGCTGGTGAACATGATCCAGAGCTAATCCTGGGGTGTCTACTCCCCACGTGTGCCTGCGGCAAGGTGCCATCCTCAAGGTCTCCTAGCCCCACACCGTAACTGCTCCCGGCATTCTGTGGCACTCTGGAAATGCTGCTGGAGTGATGCTGAGGATGCCAGAGGGATGCCGGCTCTGGATGTGACGGGTTCGCACTGGTCTTGCAGTCAGACGACGGGTGCCAGTTTCACAGGGCGCAGGCACAAATATCTCAGGGGGATTTGCTTTCCTGCAGAGCCTATTGCTCTCCCAGGAAGATGGAAAAATTCTGGTCCTAAAGGGATGAACACTGTCTGCACTTTGACAGCAGACATCCCAGAAACCATAAGGAGAAAGAGACACCCACTGATTATTTTTTTTTTTATTTCTCCCTGTTTCTGTCTGCCTATCAGCCTGTCAGCCAGCTAGATGCTAATCCACAGCAGCAGCAGCAGCACAAATAAAGCTAGACTAGAGGGATGCTAATTTATGCCTGGAATTCATGCTTTGTTTTACTTCCCCACTTTATTGGACAGAATAGGCTTTGTGAGTGACGTAAAATGTCGCGTGTGCTCTCCCCATGGCAGGTTCCTGCACATGCAGCGGGAGAAGTTCATTTCTCTGTAGCCCCTGCAGCCTTGCACGTGCCCTTCTCTGCCTCCCCTGTGTCATTTTGGGGGGTCGTTCCCGATAAATCCCCATCTGACGAGGACTCGCTCTAAGTTTTGTTGCACTGTATTTGAAACCCAGGGGTGTGTTTCCAGGTCTCATCGTGTCTTCTATGATGGTGCCAGCATTTATGCATCTAAACTGTAATTTTTTTACGCTCTTGCTGGGTAACCAGACTACAGCCTCTGCAATTTGCATGAATAAATGTCATGTAAAATCATCCGCTTGTGGGTAGTGACCAACCGAAAAGTTATGTTGTGAAGCAATCTGTTCTGAGTGACCTGCGGAGCTGTTTAATGAGATGTTGAGATTTACACCTCTCAGCGTCTAAGGGGAAAAGCATGTATAGATTTAAGGTCACAGTCCAGAGGTGACCTTACCGATGTGGTGCAAGCAGGTGATGAGTTTTATCACTTGTTGCTTGTGAAACCCAGAGTGCTAAACTGTGCTGGTGAGCAAAAGAGCCTTTGAAATGCACTGTCTTAGAATAAGGTAAAATTTAAAGAATAGTCAAATAGGTGTTAATAACAGAGGGTCTTGCGTGGTTTCTTGCAAGGGTCTTGTATGGAATTCACACTGGGACAATTGGGGTATTGGAAAGAAAGGATCAACCCCCAGAGGCCGGGAACAGATGTGTTGAAGGATTGCTGAGGTCTTCAGCTCCCGTTAGAGGTAAAGGGAAGGAGATGCCCAAATACCCTTGAGTCTTTGTGCTTGCAAGGCTGGTACTGACTTTCCCCAGCAGCCAGGGCTCTGTGAGCAAAGTGGCAAATCACCGGTGAAGGAAAGAACAGCCGAGACAAAGCTGGAGGGGGCTTTGAAATGGCCACGTTGGCTGGGAGCTATGAATCCCCCTGCTTTTTCACTCAACTTTTTCATAACTCCTGCTGACCTCCGCAGGCCAAGTCAAGTGGAAGAGCCCAGAGGTGGTTCTCCTACCGAGGTCTGCCCTCAGCTTCACTGGGTTAAATCCTAAGTAAGGATTTAATTGCATTCAGTAAAAGCTGCCCAAATTTACAGCATGGAAATGAGAGCAGAATCATGAGTGTCCTTGTTTCTCTTTACCGTCAAATAGCTTTTCTCAGCCTTGAGCCCTGGCAAGCTGATCTCTGTAGGGTTTTATTTCATTCGGTGTCTGCATTGCCCTATTAAAACCACAGCTCTGTCGCTGAGTCCCTACATGTCACTGTATGTCGAGCGCTTATCCCTGTGTTATTGGGGCAGAGGAATGTGGCAATAAAACTGCTCACAACCACTTGTTTGGATAAAAAGCACAGATTTGCTTACTTGGCAGTAGCTTCCCTTTTTTAAGCAGAAATGTTTGCACAAGTGACTTTCGTTTTGTCGCAGTGGTTGTGGGAAGGAAATGTTGCGCTGTCATGCATGTTCTTGGGTTTCTGTGTGGTGTTTTGCCCTGCCTTGTTTATAGCGATGTCCAGAAATCTCTTCGCTTTCCTCTCATGGAAACCAAACAAAGGTCCAGGTGGTGGATCTGGCTGCAGGAGCAATGTGAGGGGAGCTGGGCTACCTCTGCCACACTGAGGCAGGGCTTTTTTGGGTTTGCATCACAGCTTTTCTCTTCTCTGACTAAGCCGATGGACAGGAATAGTTTCTTACTCCTAAGATGCATCTGTTTGTGTAGGAGGACGTGGGATTGTGGCATTTGTGTTTGCAGCTTTTGCTGGGCTCCTCAATGAGGCTTTCTTTGGACTGATATCTGCTCAGATGGGGGGAACCTCTGGGCGGCATCACATCTCGCGTTGCGCAGGTCTTCACGTGCAAGCACCATAGGTGTACGGAGGTATCTGGCTTTGTGCGGGTCTCAGAGCCAGCCTCTTTGAGGTCTCTTTGTTTTGTCTCCCTCTGGGTATCTTGTGCGGATGCATTTGCATATATGGAAAACGTTGTCATCATCTTCTCCCCCTCCCTAGCTCCTCTTCCCTTCGCTCTGCCGACTCACGGGCATTTCCAGCTGAACGGTGTCTGCTGAGGCCAGCCAAGCGCGATGGGGCTGGGGGCTAACATCCCCCATCTGCACCTTCGCTATTTCCTTCCCCAGGCGTGGCTGGGGGGTGGTCAGGGCATTGGGAGCATTTTTTCCTGTTTTGTTTTCTCCTGATATTTAATAACTAGCAATAGGCAGACAGTCAGGTCCTGAAGGGAGTCTGGTCTGCTCCCTGAGCCCCCAGCCCCGACACCCCGCTGCTCCCTCCCTTTCTTCTCACACTGTAGTGTGTCTGGCAGCAGCACCAAAGAGAGCAGTCCAAACGGCACAGCGAGTCTGCTCGCTTGCTCTAATCCACGAGGCCAGGTTTAAACACTTTCTGTTCCTGCCTGGAAAGCCTTGGAGTGGTTGTACCAATAAATCCCTTGCTCCTCCATGAAGATGTCCTTCCTAGGACATTTTAAGTAACTAATCCTCTCCAAGGCATCTCTGACTCCATCTTCTCTTCCCAAACCTGTACCTGCCCCCCTGCTGCTGAAGACTCAAATGCCCTGAAGCATCATCCCTCCAGTCTGCCATCTCTCTGTGCACCTCTGCGTAGCCCTGCTCCTGCTCCGCTGTCCCGCCGTCCCGCTGCCCGCCTCGCGCTGGGGACAAGCTGGGCCATTGGAGCGGCTGGGGGCGGAAGAAGGGGGTGGAGGAGAGACGGGGCAGCTGCGAGGCTTGTGTTAGTAAACACTTCCTTGGGTTCACATTTTAATTCCTTACCCCCCTTCCACATCTTCTCCCCCATCCTTTCCCTTTTCTATATGCTCACACAATGAGACCATTGTCAAGGGGTGATTTGAATGAGGGGTCTCCGGGCATGTTCCCAGCATTGTCAAACAGAGTGGGAAAAAAACCACAACTCCAGCCTAGCCAGGAGGACCAGACCAGACTGAGACAGATGCCTAAATTAGTGACAAAGCCTTTTGAATGTCCCCCCTAGACAAGGGTTGCCTTGTGCATGCGTGCGTGTGTGTGTGCATGCTCGTGGGTGTGTATTTGTGGCTGGGTGGCAGCTTGCATGTCTCCCCATGTTAATTAGTTTTGCATGCATGTCTGATAAGGTGCCAATGAATATATTTGTACTCCTTCCATTGGCGAAAGCTGTCTCGGTGGCGGGGGAGATGTGGGGCGGCGGGGGTGTGCTCAGTGCAGCCTGGCAGCCTGGGGTAATTGAGCTGTGTGGAGCTGGGAGAAGAAGGGGTGAGGGCTGCTGTGACTTCTGGTGCATCGGCAAAGCTGGGCTTCCCAGCGATGGGATCTGCTGCTTTCATGGCAAATCGTGGAGAGTTTAAAAGAGAACTGAGGCTTTTTTTGGTTCACTGGGTCTCTCTCTTCGTCTTTGCTGATTGTCTGGCTGAGGGCCTGTAGGCTCTTTCTTCTCCTCTGCCCTGGGTCTGTCTCTCAAGTCCCTTAAAAGGTGTTTATTTCCAGTGGATTTGTATCCATCTTTGTGTACACATGCGATCACTCACACAAAGCCCCAGCAACAAAACCTCTGCCTGCTTCTCCAGAAAGGGAGTCAAATCTGCTGCCAGTTACAAAATATGGGAGGGAAGTGAAGCATGTGGGTGCCAGGGGTGGAGCAGTGGAAACAGGCAAATGGAAATGCAGAAGAGGAGTTGGGGAGACAGAGATAACGTGCGCTATAAAGGATTTATCAACATTTGCTCAGGATACAGTTATTAATTACCAATGCAGAGAAAAGTCTTTCTACATCCCCAGCGTATGGACCAGCACATAATGTCATTCCTAGAGTGCTGTTATCATCCATGCGTCCATCCATCCGTCCATCTGCATTCTGTAGGTCACACAAGAATTCATTGTACGTGTAGGGATGTAAACACCAGTTCACATCTAATTAATTTCCCATCTAAATTAATTTTGCATCCTTTCCCTTAAATCAACAAGACTTAAGAGCCCACATACATTTCTTGAGCAGACTGGGAAGAAGCTCTAGAATGGGCCAAGATGTCTTTTTTCCCTGTGCTCCCATCTGCTTCTGAGCAGCTGCTGGATGCCAAAAGAGCAGGGAATTACATGGCGCAAGGCTGCTCTGAAGCAGAGGTAATTTTGGGAAGTTTTGCTGCAGCATGGCTTGTCTGCTGTGGAGTTTGGTGGCACCCAGCCTCATGCTGGCTCCCATCCGCTTTGCCTTCTCTTCCATACTTGGGTCCTGGTGTTGGCGGTGAAGGGATGGAGAGCAGGAGCAGACACACTGTGGTGCAGGGCTGGTCCTTCAGGGAGCCTGGATGGCAGATGGCTTGGTTGGAGCAAGAGAGCTTGGGGAAGACTCCTTCTGGTGGGCTGGCTGGAGAGGAAAGGGAAGGTCATGACGAACGAGGTGAGGTGGCCATTGGCATCAGCAGGGTTTGGGTTGAGCAAGGACTGACACCTCTTCCCTCAATGGCTCTGCAGCTGCACTGGGTTTTGCTGCTGGGAGGGGAGCTGGGAGGTGACATGAAGAGATGGTAGAGTAGCCAGGGAGCAGCAAAGCCACCTGCCTGGAGGAGAGTTGACACGTCCCCAGCGAGGCAGGGCGGGCTACGGGAGGAGCAGCTCTCCTTTGTGCTCAGAGAAGTGCAGGAACGCGGGCGGGGTGAGGCTGCACCTCCCCATTGACCTGCACAGGGCATCTGTGAGGGAGCACTCGTGGCCAGCCCGAAGACTACCCCAAAATCCTCACTGCTGTTCCAGCAGTAGGTACGGTGGGCAACTCGTGAGTAATGTGCAGGAAAAAAAGGACTCCCGTGAAACGCATGTTATCCAGTTGGAGAACAAAGGCAATTTCGTGTGACTTATCAGCGGTGCCTAATTGCGCAGGGTGAATAATGAGCAGCCGGGGAGGCAGCACTGCGGTCCCTCCCGGCGAGCTGCAGCCGGTGGCCGAGCCCTGCGTCTGGAAACCCCGAGTCGGTGCCAGCAGGTCGTGGGCATCCTCAGAGAGGTCCAGCCCCAGTGCTCTGCATCTGTGACCATTTCGGAGCCATTTGGGCTCCTCCATTGCAAAGTGATTGTGTTAATCCCACATGGATGTAAGAGGGGAACCTGCCATTGGAAAAAATCACTCTGCGGTTGCTCGGACCTTTGATTTGCTCACAGGGTGAATGTTTCATCCATACCTGACCCAGATGCAAGGTGGCCTTTAATCACAAAGAAGAACCAGGGACCAGCATCCTGCAAAGGGCTAGCAATTCCCTCCCTGGCTGGTGCCTTGTCCCCGAGCAGGGTCCTTGCTGGGGACCCCTTCCCGATGACCTGCCACCCCTCTGCCCTCCTCTCCCATTTGCGCATCCCTGCCTCTCCTTAATTCTGCTCCCAAGCCCCCGGCAGGGCCATGGAAACCGCTTTGTCAGAGCTCCTCGCCAGGTTGATCTGCAGAAGGGTTTTTTTTTTCTTTCCCCGTTGGGATGACTATTCCCACACAAGCAAAGCCTCTTAATGAATCCGTGGCAGCAAAGTAGGTAACGTGCTCGCCCTGCCAAGGCTGCTTGGCACAGCTGGAGTCACGTAATCGGGCTAGGCTGCCAGCCGGGGACAGAGCGGGAAGAGTTAACCTGGGGACAGTGCAGGGACAACTAATCCCCAGCAGGAAGAGTAGCAGAGACCTCCCTGTCCTTCATCATCCTCCCCCTCCATCCACGCACTCTTCCTCCCTCTTCACCACATCCTATTCCTCTCCCACACCCTCCCTTTACTTATTTCTTCTTCCGTCTTTCTCATCCTCCTCTTTGCCATTGCTTTCTCACTCCTCCCCCCGGTTTCCCTCCTGCCCCCGCTCTCTCCAGCGCGGTCTCCTCTCACATGCTCCGTCATGTCTCCAGAGCTGGCTTTCGAGTGGGACTGAGGGACGGTGTATTTGGGCTGTGGTGGAGGTCACAGCTATATGGGGATTGTTTAAAAGAGATTTGCCCACATCCCAGCCCATGTGACCAGCCTCAGCTGCAGGTCTCTCTTTCTTAATCTGGAGATAAGCGTGATTATCCGAGGAAGGGCTGTTCGGAGCTTTGTAACTGTGACAGGGGAGCTTTCAAGTCGCACTTTGCTGGCAGAGCAGCGTTTAAAGCCGTGGAATCAGATTCCAAGCGTGGCTTTGCATCTCTTTTCTGCTGGGAGCATGGTGCAGGGCTGGCAGTGGGGATGGGAGCTTTATTAGGACTTTGCTTATGATGCGGAAAAGGAGTTAGGGGAGGGAAACGGGAGGCGAAAAAATCCCAATTCGCTGTTTCCCCAAAGGTGGTGGCATAGGAGAGATGCACTGACTCAAGGGGACAGGCCAGCCTGAGCCTTGGTGTAGAGCAATAAGGTCCAACAAGCCTGGGGTCTGGCTTGTTTTTAGCCTGGGGTCGTGTCTCCTTGTTCTGCGCTCCCCCGGCTTGCTCCATCGAGGCCCTCACACAAGAGGTCTCTGGGGCCCTGTTTGGAAATGAAATGCTCTTTTAGCAGCTCCCGTGGCACAGCTTCTCCGTGTGGGGTGGCAGAGCCAGCTCTGCTGCCCGATAAGCTCATCGTGCCCCAGCGCTCGAGGCAGCTGGCTCCCTGGCCCCGTCCGGAGGAAGATTTACTGGAGGTGCTCCTTCACGGTGCTGCTCTGCAGCCAGGGCAGGATTGCAGGGACATACAGCAATTGTATAGTTTAATATCGTATCGGTGTCTTGTATTGCTGGAGGCTGAAATATTTAACATCTCATACAAGGGGCACGGTCCCTGAAGGTTTCTTTCGCCGGGACAGGCATCAAAATAGGGTTTAGTGGAAATGTTCAGCTCTGGAACGGGGGCTGCTTTGCTTCTATTTGTAGACTAGAAACTCAGAGCGGAGACTCGTAACGGTGCTTCTTTTGATGGAGATGGGTCAAGGAGAAAGAAACCTGGATGCACGCCAGGGGCAGGAATCTGGGGCGAGGTTGAATCAGGACGAAGTGCCAACGCTTTGGACCGTCACTTGGGCAGGACTCGCTGTTCTTGCTGTATCCTTCTTGGAAATGGTTCAGCTTCCAGCGCAGCAGCTGAGGCCAGCCTGATCCAAAGGACACCCTGTGCTCCCCCCACACCCCACACCACCCATTTTTAGCGGGTGGGAATTTGCAGTGAGAACGCCAAGCAGCCCCTTTTCCTGGGTTCGGTTGTGGAGGGGCAGTTGCTTCCCTGTGTCAGGATACCGAGGGATAGAAGAGATCCCTCTTCTTCCTCTGCCATGAAGGCACATCTCATTCTTGCATCATTCTGCCATAGTGGCTTGCCAGCCGTAAAGCAGCTCAGCACATGTACCTGTGCCCAAAGGTACATGGATTGAAACGTGTGTCTGCTGGGCAGGAGGCTCAGTTTACCTCCACCGGTTGCAGAAGGGAAGCGGTTGCAAATGCGTCATTTTGAGAGCAAGCTCTGAAACTTCTCCCACGTTGCCTGCCTGTCCCCGGAGCCCCACACAGCTGCTCTGTGGGTGGAAGCTCTGTTTTCCTTGTGCCCCCGTGAACTTTATTTTTTGCTATTTTTCTTTGTGTGCTGCTTAGATGAATCCTCTTCAGTGCCTACAGCTTATTCCAGGGCTTTACTGAGGATCTGGCCAACACATATAGCCTTACTCCAGGGCACGGCTCTTGAAGAAACTAGAAGATGGACACAGCATCTTTTTCATCTAGTGACTGTAAGACTGAACAGCCCAAATCCCAGCCCGCAGCCATGTTGCACAGATAATGCCCATGCCCTGAGGGAAAACAAGAGCTCCCCTCGAGATCCCGCAGCCTCAGATCTGGCAGCGGGAACGTGGGCAGGAACATGTAGGTGTTGGCGTGTGCAGGCAGGAACACGTGTACGCTGGGGCAAGCGTGTCCATCTCTGCAGGCACGGTCCCACGCCTGCCTGTGTACCAGCCCATCTCCGTGCACTCGCACCACGTGAATCTGCCCCATACCTGCCTGAAACGTGGGTTTGGGGGTGTAGGGTGACCGTGAGGGCTGATGGTAAATTTACCGATGGTAAATGGAGGGAAGCAAGGTAGAAGGGATTAATGGAACGATCCGTTTGGGATGCGGCGAGGGAAGGTTTCCTGATTCAACACACAGGAGAAGGAGCTAAAAAAGGGAGTGGCGTAGTAGAGATGGGTGTGAGAGCAAAGGCTGCGCTGGGGCTGAGAGGGAGGGAAGGTGGCAGCCAGGAGCAGTTTGTGTTCCTGGGTGTTGGGTGATGCCAAGGAGAGTGAAGGAGAAGCACCGGCTACTCTGAACAAAAGCCATCAAGAGGAGAGATGGAGGGAAATGGGAACAGGATGGAGGGGACCAAGCAGGGGAGGCAGAGCAACAAAGCACCAAGCTTGGGGATTTTTGGAGGACCAAGTGGATGGCTCTCCACGCTGGGGTGAAAGATGGGCTGGAGAAGGGGGCTGGCACTCAGTGAGGATGTGCAAGGTGGTCCTGGCCCATGGACAGGGAGCCGGCATGGAGTCCTGCAAGCTGGAGGCGCAGGGTGGCTTTGGGATGGAGGAGCCGTCGTGGTGCCAGGCTGGGTGATTTCCCAAAGATGAGCTGAGCCCAGAAGCCAGGACGTGGCCAAGGTTTCCAGGAGAGCGAGAAGGAGCTCCGTAGTTGGGTTTGGAAGGGCCGAGTCATTTCTCCAAATACCACGTTAGGCCAGGTGCTGGAGTTTGAGCACAAGCTGGGCAATAACACACACGAGGGACTGGAAAGTTCATTCTCCCTCCTGTGCCTGCACATCATCCCTGTGCCATGCTGGGGCTGCAGCCTGCCCTGTGGCACCGGGACCCTCTGGGGACCAAGGAGTCCCTCCAGGGACCGAGGGGAAGGGGTGAGCTCTGGCAGCTGCATTTGGATTCTCCTTAACTCACGTGAGCGTCCACCATCACTGTGTAGGCGGCTGAGACCCAGGGGCGATTCACGCCCTTGCTATCATTGCTGTTGTTCAGGGCCATTTCTTACAAGGCCCCTGGCACCTCAGTACGTGAGTCCGGTTTTTGTGATTGATTAAAAGCAAAAACCTTGACCAAAAAACCATAATGTTTGCTCGCAACCTCATTGCCATAGTAACGGAGGTCCTGAGGACACCTCTGAAGTAGGTCACCGCAGGCCCCGTTTTGCTGCATCTCCCGGCGTGGCACGGCTCCGGATGCAGGGTGCACCCACCACGGTCCAGCCGGGCATCACCTCGTGCTCAGACCTGCTCGGGGAAGGCCAGGCTGGAGAGCTGCCCTCCAGTGACAGCACCCAAGGGTGCCAAGGGCTGTCCTGCACCCGGACACGGGAAACTTCTGTCCCTTCTGCTGCCCCCATGCCAGCTTGCTGGTGTCCCCCACATCAGGGCTCCCTTCCCAGCCTACCCTCTCCCCCTCCCCCACCACCTCGCTGCCTCCCTCCCCCCTTTCCCCCAGCGCCTCTCCTCCTGCTTTGCATAATTTTCCATTTTCAGTGTCCCCTTTTCTTTTTCTCCTCTCCATATGGTGCGTCCCCCTCTCTGCCTGGCGCAGGAGCCGTCCTTAACAAGCTCAGCAAAGCCCTCTTTCTCAGGGGCTGCACATGAAAGATGCTCTGTAAAAACAGAGGCCAGGACGGAGCCCCCCTCCTTTTCCCCCTTGATTTATATGGGGCTGGGATGTGGGAACGTTTCTGGATCGTGCTTTGGAGCTGCTGGGTGCTCGTGCCTGTTTTCTCCAGCCATTCAGCGCAGACCCCTAAGGCCAGCTTGTCCCCTGCCTTTGATCTGCAATGCAGAAAGAGTGGCCGGGGCAAGTTTGTGCCTCTCTCGTCCGGCCCGAGCCCTCGTTTTGGCTGGCAGAGAGGGATGCCCTGTTGCTGCCGCACCGAGGAGAGGCCATGCCCTTCCCGCTCAGAGTCCGGTGGCCTTTTCCAGCCAGCTATTTCGGCTCCCTCCTGCATCCCTGGCACCATGAGGACCTTCAGCCCCACCAGGTCCAAGGCGCTGCGTCTCGTTGAAGCGGCAGGTCATGGGATTTGCGATACACAGCGACTCGGCACATCTAACCCATCACTGCCCCTCTCCTGCTCCGCTGTGGATGCTTGCCAGTGAGCGCCCGGCCAGCCGAGCCGGGGATGGAGCGAAGGGTGCCGGGGCTGGCGACGCCTGCCCAGCATTTGATGGGTTAAGCCGGTCTCCAGCTAATTTCTCCCAGCAGCTCCCCTCCTCCTCGCACTTCTGTATGCAGCAGGCAGGGCCTCAGCGCAGGTTCCTGCACTGAGCTGTTGCCAGGGGAGTAGTTAGGCGAGTCTGAGCTATGCGGGGGAAAAGGCCCGGGCTGTCAAAGTGTCTGAGATGAACCATAGCCCGGTCCCCCTGCAGCTGGGCCCAAGCATGCATCAGCCCTTGTTTGGAGCCTGGGAATGGCAAAGCCCAGGGAGGTTCAAGGGCAAACTTGCTATTCATTAGTCAGGGGTCCTTGACGTTCCCACTCTCTGTCTCCCTTCTTCTTCTTCTTCTCTTTTCTGTCCCTCTTTTGACAGATTCCTGGGTGCTTTTGGGGAAAACTCCCCTCCTCCTCCTCCTCCTCCTCCTCACCCCGGCAAAAGCCCTCCACATAAACTTCCCCAGCAGACAAGGCAGGAGGACAATAACAGCAGGGCCACGATGCAAACGAGAGCCGGCGGAGCGGCCGCATCCCTCGGGTGTCCTTTCTCCCCGGTCCTCCCCACGCTGCTGCGGGAGAGCCAGCCGACGCATTCATTTCGCTCAGCTTGCCCATCGCCGATGTTTTATTATCTTGATGCTTGCAGGAAATTGTAACTTGAGATAAGAAAAATGTCAGCCGCCTTCTCCTCTCTCCCGTAGCCCAAAGCGCCGAGAAGTTCCTCCGTAGGAAATGTAAATGCTTGCCCAGGTGCACAGGACGAGCGCGAGATGGAGGGAGCCTCGAGAGGCCGTGCGAGCATCTCCGCCAGGAGATAAAACTCAAAGCGTAGGCGTAACATGGAGCCTCCCTCCCGCCCCGCCGAACAGAATATTTCATAGCTCTTAGAAGCCGAAGCTCCCTTGTAATTATCCAAAGCAAACAGCACGTGTTATTAGTTTAAAATGATTTTTTTTCCCCCCTCCCCGGGCCCCTGGAGCAGAATGGAGGTGTAATTGTGCTAAGGAGTTAGCAGGGGAGAGCACAGCTTTTGGTCACATTCAAGTTGGAGGGCTTGAGCCAGGGAGGCGGTATGAAAGGCTGGTATTTGCATAAGCAGCGTGCATCCCTACAAAAAAGAAAGATATCAGGGGCTTGCAAAATTCAATCAAGGCTGGGAGGGAAGAAAAAAAAAGGGGGGTGGGGAGGGAAGGAAGGGAGGGGAAAAAAAAAAATTGACAGTGAAAAAGGTTTTTCTAAGTAACACCCTGGCGAGATTAAATTGTCCAGAAAGTTTCTCCGTGTGAGCCGGTGAAGCGGAGGCTGGGCTGAGGGCAGGGGAGGAGCGGGGTCCCTCCTTCCCAGCCTCAATAGGGGATAGGAATCTGATTAGGCAGAGCGTTCTGCATCCATTTGCCATTATTTGAGGGGTTTTTTTCCCCTTCCTACTGCCCAGAATAGCCGTGGCGGGGCAGTTTGTCAGCGTATAAACCTCAGCACTGGCTTTGTAAGGGCACGGAGAAGCACAGGAGCAAGTGCTGGAGCAGAGGCTGAGCTGTAATTGCAATTATTTATGCATCATTTTTTAAAAAAAGAGAGGAATAATGAATCCACACGCTACTTCGTGGGATGCTGTCCCTGCATAGGGTGCTGGGAAGAGAAGGCAGTGTTGGGCTGGGATCGGGTCCTGGTGCAGCCCTATGTTTGCAGGCACCCGCAATGCCAGACTGAACTCTGCCCACGGAGGAAGCGTGTGCAGTAGGTTTGGGCTTTCCTGAAGCTTATGTCAAATCATCTGGGTCGGTCCAGCCCCTCCTGCCCCCAGTTCCTAAGTGCTGGAAGGTGCAAACCCACCGGGCAGGGCATCATTTCCAGGGTGGGTTGATGTCTCGTACCAACAAGCATCCTCTCTGTCTGCACCATAGGTGAGTTTCTCTGTAGGTCGCAGCAAGCTCAGCCTGCCCAGGCGGAGGGCAGGGGCTGTCACTTCCCGGGGCAGGGGTCTTTACCCTGCAAGGGTTTTCCCTGGCGAGCACAAGGGTTCAGCCTCCTCCTCCTCTCCCGGGCTTGGGAAAGCACCCACCACTGTTCAGATCTCATCTGCCCTGACCTCAACATCTTTGCCAGCTTTGGGGGGACATTGGGGGTGACTCCTAATGTCACACAGGATAAAGCAGCACTGAGCCTTGGCTTCTTGCAGCCTGGTGCTCCCTACACACACACCAGCATGGGGTCTGTCCTCTTGGCACCCTAATTCTCCGGAGACAGACTGTGGTCCTTCCCCAAACCCAAGCACGTGGGGTGGGTTTGCCTACTGCCTCTCTTAAGTTTTAGGCTTGCTTCAAAGTTGCAAAAGGGAAGGGATTTTCCTCGGATTTCCATCAAGTGCTTTATGAATATTGCAATAAAGGGGTTACAGAAGATCTATTTTTAAGAGAGAGAAAAAATACCCATGAAAATTGCAGCCTGGACCCCAGAGCGTAGAGTATTTGCACAGTTCAAAGAGTTACGGTGGTTCATCCAGTCGCAGCCCGGGAACGTCGCAGTGCGACCTACAGCAGATCACATGCCGGCTACTCCCAGGGCGGCTCATTAGAGAGCCACACAGAAGATTTATCTCTTAAAATGGGCTTGCAAATACTTTATAAAATTTGCAATATTTTATAAAATTACAATTTGGTGCAATAAAAAGAATAAATTAGCCAGCTGATGGTTCCTTTTGCACTCTGGATCCAAGTGTATTCAAGAATTAGTTATATTAGTCTTTACTCCTTCCAGCATAACAGTTTATAGGGAAAGCAAAGGGAGGACGGCAAAGGGATGGGACTGGGTTCGGAGGCTGTGCTAGGGGATCCGCACTCGCCATGGGGAAAGTGCAAAGGCAACAGAGAAAAAAATCAGGAAAAAGGGAGGAGAACCTGATGCAAGGTGCAAGATGTGTGGGGCAAACCCAGGAGGCGTGGGGAAAGCCAAGAAGGGGACTTTCACTGAGCGTCACAGCTTCGGCTCCAGCTCCATGGCTCGGTATCACTTTCTCCAGCCAGGCAAGGGCGCCGAGGGCAGGGAAAGTTAACACGAAGATTAAAACATCAGAGGGCTGTGCCTTTAGTGGCTCTGACATGCAGAGTAATCCCATGCCCCAAAGCCTAGGGAGGAAGGACAAGCGGCAAGCCCTCCCCTGGCTGGCGGTGTGCGGGGCAGGCAGAGGTAGAGGATTGAGGCGGGCGCAGGGGGAGCTCAGCATCTTGGGGACCATGGTTTTCCTGGTCAGGAAGGGGGTAAGGTGGCCTGAAGCTGTGGGAAACGTGTGGTGAGGAGGGAAAGTGAGTTGGAGTTTCGCTCCATCAGTGAGCCGAGTTGGTCTGTTCTCAGCCGAGCGCTGCTGGATTGTTTCCCTGCCAGAGATCATAACCGCTCCATTTTTTCCCTTTCCTTCCTAGATCCCAGCGAGTGGAGAAGGGACTTTTCAAGCCTGTGCGTTCCTTCTTGCAGTTGGCTACCACCTGCCCGGACTTGCCGTCTGAAGTCTCCAGGTTTCTCCAGGAGGGTCCCAACCTGCTTCTCCGATGGTCCCAGAGAGGCGGCAGCTTTGGCTCATGAACGCAGAGGGTTTCTGCATCGCTTCCAGTCGCGCCGCTCCAGCCATGGGGAGGGAGCCAGGGCAACACAGGGAGCCAGGGGATCATCCCACATCACTCCTGTACGTTGTCTTCAGTGCCCTAAATACCCCAGAGCAGGACCACAGTGCTTAGGCAGAGGGATCTAAGCAAGCCACTGTCTCAACTGGCAAAATACCGGGTGCGTGAAGGTTGGAGGGAGCTTTTAGCACCAGGCTTTGCTCATGGAGCAGAGCTTGGCCCCTGCTGCTCTTCATCCCTGGGTGTGCGGAGCTGTGGGAGCGCAGCCGACCCGACGGTGCTGTGCTCAGGGCCCAGAGGACCGTGAGTCTGCCCGGGCCAGGCAGCCTTGCTGCTGTTTAATTGCACCCTCTCTGTTCCTGTAAGAGAAACGTACTGGCTGTAATTCTGTCCCGTTAAAATCCCCCCACCCCCACCCCATGCACTGTTGAAAATAAACTCTCCCTTTTGCAAAAGTGAGCCGTGTGATTTGGTGCAGTCTCGGGATGGAGGAGGCAACGGGCACAAAATAAACCCAGGCAAGTCAGCAGGGAAGCGGGAGCAGCCCAGAGCCAAGCGGCCGGGCTGCACCGTGCCCCACACCAGGCACATTTCCCTGAAAGCCCGAGCGAATCCCTCGTCGCTAAACGATCTTTATTTGGTCTGAACCCCGTCTGGGAAGTAACCGCTAAACCCAATGCAAACAGACCCCCGTGAAAGAATATAATGAATATGTCTCTCAAATGATTTGGAGCCCTTCTGCCTGCAGAGCAGGGTTCCCCATTGTGCCCGGCTCCCGGCGTGCTCGGGGCAGGCTGCGCGAGGTGGCCGCTTTCCCAGCTGAAACCCGAAAAAAGCAAACAATGGGTCAAGGCCGGCATTGTGCGAGCCCAGGCAGGCAGAAGGAGTGCAGCCCGGCATGGCCAAGTTCAAGGCTGGGCAGGGGGCCGGGCGTGCAGGGATGCTAATGGGGGCTGTGCGGGGGCTGCGGAGGCACGGAGCAGGGGGGTCGGGGGCTCTGCGTGCCGTTATCCTGGGCAGCCACGAGCACCCAAAAACCACCTCACGGAGAGGCGATGGGGCTTGATTGCCCAGTGCAGCAAGGGGTGCTGGGGGCACTGGTGGTACTGGGAAGAATTTGGGTTGCTGGGGGAACTGATGCTAATTGGGGGGCTGGTATTACGGGGGGGGGGATCGGTGTTACTTGCGGGGGGACTGATGTTACTGGGGGTGGGTTGGTGCTATCGAGGTGTTATGGGGGAGCTGATGTTGCTGGTGGATATTACTGGGGGAACTGGTGCTATGGGGGGGATGCAAAGGGAGGTGATGGCACAGTGCAGGGCCCCGCTTGTGCAACGTGCATCCGGGGGGACTCTGGATTTGGGAGCTCGGCAGAGGACACAGCCTCTCTGGGTGTTACACATGGCTCTGCCCGGTGCTCCAGGCCCGGGCGGGGACCCCCCCCCACCCCCTCATCTCCCCGCTTCTCCCCCTGGCACAGCACATCTCCCCCCTCCCCGGATGAAGTGTGCGGAGACAGGCGGAGCGGCCCGTGGAAAAACACCATGGAGGGCCCGCACAAAGGGGGTTTTATTCAAATTTGTTTAGAGTTTAGCGGATTTGCATGAAAAATGTGTGAGAAAAGCCGGCTCCAATGACCTCATCCCCAGCTGCCATTAATGTTCAATTAAGTGCTGAATAGCAGCAAAGGGGGGACCGGCCGGGACGTGCAGAGAATCCAGGCTCGGGCGCAGACTGTGAGAACCGGGCGGCCCCCCCGGCCGTCTGGCCCCGGCCGGCCCCGACGGGGTCCCCCCGCCCCCCCCCCCCCGCCCCGGGAGGTGCGCTGAGCCCGTCGGGTCTCAGCCCGTCCGGGTTCTCCCCCGGATCACTCGCATCCTGAAGCAAAGTGCCCCCCCCGCCCAAAGGTGGGTGTTTGGGGGGGTAATGCCCCCTCTCTCCGCCACCGAGGCTGTTGTCACCCCCCCCGCAGCCCGGCTCGCCCGGCCCGGAGCCGCTCTCCGCCTCGCAGACGGTGTCAAAGCCCAAGTTCAAGTCCACGCCGAGGGGCTCTGCCCCGGGATTCCCAGCTCCTTTCCATCCTCCGCCTTTTGTTCGCCTCTGACAATTGCTCTTTATTTCTTACACACCCCCAGCCTCCCCCCGCACCCCCACCCCCCCCCGCCCGCACTTGGCACCGTTTAGCTGCCTGCCTGCAAACTTAACAACCCCGGTTCTTGGTATAAGCACTCAAATTACCCTTCTTTCTACATATAAACACGGCCCGGGGTGTGCGGCTCTCCCCGGCCGCGGGGTCCCCCCGGCGCAGCCCGGTTCCCCCGCACCGGCGCCGGCCCCGGCCCCGGTCGGAGGAAGTTTCTGCTGCGGGACACGGCGGGAGAAAACGAGCCGGATCCAGCATCCCCGCTCTCCGGGGCTCCCCCGGGCCAGCGCTCAGGTAAGGGAAGATCCCCCCCAACTGGTTTTGGGGGGCTGCCTCTGCTGCGGGGCGCGATGGCACGGCAGGTTTTGGGGGTTGATGGGGGGGTCTATCTGCAGGGGGTCCCTCAAAACCAGCTCTGCCCCGGGCACGCTGATGAGGAGCCCCGGGCCGGCCTCCCCCGGGGGTGCGGACCCCCCCCCGGCCGGGGTGCGGGGGGGACACTGCCTGGCGGGGGCAGCCGCAAAGCAGGGGAGGGGGCCTTCCCAAACCGGCCTCTGCCCCGGCCTGCTTCTCTCCGCCCCCCTCGGGAGGGGAACACCCACCCGGCAGCGGGCCGGGGGGCTGGGGGGGACCCCGGCGGGCCGGCACCCCCGGGGCTCCCGAGGACCGACATCCCCGGGCCCGCTGCCCCCCGTGGCGGGGGGAGCACGGGGCTCCGGGGGCAAACCCCACCCCCGGGGGGGCAGCGGCAGCATCCCTGCTGGGGGCACACCTCCCTCTCCATAGGTGCGATGTATAGGGTTGGGGTGGCCATAGGGTGCCCAGAGGGGGCTGGCTGATGCCCCAAATGAATCCCCTCCCAGTACCTGCGGCTGAACAGTGCTGGGATAAACTGGTCGGGGCAGGGCGGGTCCGGGGGGCCGCATCTGCCCGGAGGCCTGGGGCACAGACTGGCAGATTTGGGTTTTTCGGCTGATTTTATTTTTTTCTAAGACAATTTCGGGTGAAGGAGGGGGAATAAACCTTCCCCCCCGCGGTTAAAGTAGAGACGAGGGACGGAGGGAGCGAAACCACCTTGACTGGGGAAGGGGGGCAAGATCTGGGACAAGGGAAAAAAAGAGGGGGGTAAGAGGCTGAGAGGGGACGGGGAAGGGGTGGGATACCGGGTGGGGAGGCAGGAGGGGCTCCCCCCGAAACCCGTCCCCACGTCCAGCGCAGCGAGGCGGGCGCCCTTCACCGGCGCCTCGGGGCGGGGCGGTCCCGCGGGTGTGTGCTGCCGGTCCGGGGACACCTCGGGGGGGCCGTGCCTCGGGTTCTGTGCTGTCACATCGCACCGCGTCACGCAGCATCCTAAATTATGGCGTAACATCTACTATACCTGTTATATACCGATAGATACATTAGTACGGAGCCTATATAACCCTGTCTTGCGTTACAGCCGTGCGCCGTCCGCGGGGGTTTCCCGCTGGCCCCCACGCCCCGTGGGGGGGTTGCGCCGTGCCGTGCCCCCGCCGAGGGTGCGTGGGGGTGGCCGCATCTCCGCGTAGGCGGAGACCCCCCCGCTCCCCAAAAACAGGGCCCTGCGCTCCAGCGGGCATATTTGGAAATAGCGGTGTGGGCGCACCTCGGGGCGGCGGGGGGGCTTCTTCGTTATTTAGTTATTAACTTTATTATTATTATTATTATTATTATTATTATTATTATTATTATTATTATTATTATTATTATATTTTGGAGGCTATTTAAAAAACCCACACCCGCACAGGTGCTGCCAATGTCCGTCCCATCCGTGGGCCTACACGCGTGAGTGTACACACGGCTGCTTCTCCCCACTAGTACCCGCAGACACCCCTCACCCCCCTCAGCACCCGCGGGGCCGCCCACCCGCGGCTCCGCGCCCACCGGGGACCACGCGCGGTGCTGGCGGACCCACAGCGGTCACGAGTTGCCGGGGTCTCAGCGGCTAGGCCAGCGCCGGAGCCCTCGGAAGGAGGGAAGAGACTTTTCCCCCGGGCGGTGGGAAATCAGAAATATCCCCGCGCGTGGAAACAGCGAGGATTTGGTTCTGGGTGTGGGGAAGGTGGGATGGAGTGGGGGAGAAGGAGCGATGGAGGGTGGAAAAGGACGGATGGAGGGGGAGAAGGAGAGTTGGAGGAGGGGATGGAGGGATGGAAAAGGAGAAGGAAGGGTAGAGGGAAGGGAGGATGGAGGGGGAGAAGGAGGGACGAAGGGTAGAAAAGGAGGGATGGAGGTGGGATAAAGAGGGATGGAGGTGGGAGAAGGAAGGATGGAGGGGGAGAAGGAAGAACATAGGGTGGAAAAGGAGGGATGAAGGGAAGAAAAGGAGGGATGGAGGGTGGAAAAGAAGGGATGGAGGGTGGAAAAGAAGGGATGGTGGGGAGCGGGGGGGTGCCGCGCCCTCGATTGGCTGCTTAAGCACAAAATCCGGCGCTGGGTTTGAGGGGGGGGGAGCGGGCGGGCAGGGGGCTGCTGGGGAGCAGAGGTGGGCGCTCGGCCGGCTCGCTGGGCCCCCCCGGCAGCCATTTTGTGGCAGTGCCTGCCCGTCGTGCCAGGGCTGGGCGGTGGGGCCGGAGGTGCGCCCTGCCCTCCCCGGCCCGGCGGGGCGGTGAGGGGCGCGGGGGGGGGGAGAGGCCTCCATGCCACGGCGGGAAACGTATTACCTCGCCCGCCACGCTTGCCCATTGACAGAGATAAACATGCAAATGAGTCGCTTTGTATGTCATTAGCATACAGGCAGATGGGGGGGGAGGGGCCGCCTGTGTGCGCACTGCAGCGTGCTTTAATGCAACACCCAAACAGCCATTGCTGGTGTCTCCCGCCAGCGGCACCTGCGGCTCCCCGGGCCCCCCGCCGCGGGCACTGGGACCCCCATCACCCCCCCTGCTCCCCCCGGCCCGCGGAGCCGCCACCGGGGCTGCCCCGCCAAGTACCCGGCTCGTCCAGCCCGGCCCGGGGCTGCAGGGCACGGGGACACGCAGGAATAAATAAAGCCAAACCTCGGGCAGTGCTGCTTTGGGGCTGTTTCTGTGTTTTCACCTATTTCTGTGGTCTTTCACCTCGTGCAGGGGAAGGGGGCGGGCGGGGGGGCCTTTGCTGTTCAGCCGCCGCCTCTCGCAGCCCCGCTCCGCCGCCGCCTTTAATTGCGTGGGGTGGGTGGAGTGGGGAACGGGGGCGAGAAAGCTGGTGAATTTGGAGAGGGGAGGTGCAGGCAGGGGAGCACGGCCTGGGCTGGGGGGTCCCCGCAGCTCCCGGAGCTGGGGGGCGGCAGGGGGGCGGCCGGCGGGGGTGCGTTTGCAGACGGCGGGTGTGTATCTGGTGTCCCTGTCCGTGTGTAGACACGGGTGTGTCCGCGACCTCTGTATGTGCCGACCCGTGCGTGTCCGCACACGCGTGTCGCGTCCCCCCCCGGCCCGTACGTGTGTACCCCCTCGGGTGGGTATGCTACACAGGCGGGTATCCGACCCGGGGGGATGTGTACGGGATCTGTGTGTGTCCCCGCACACGCGTGTGTGTCCCCGAGCTGGGTGTGTCCGCACACACCCGGTGCACCCGCTCCCCGGGCACCCGTGGGGTGCATGAGCACCGCACCCACGGCAGGGGGGGTGCGGGGAAGGCCGCCGTTCCCCGCTCGCAGCCGGGGCGGGGGACCCCCACCCCGGCCGGGCTTCCCCTCCGCGCCGTCCGCCGTCCGGCGAGGGGGGGACCGCAGGGGGCCCTGCCGTCACCCCCCCGGGTTTTCGTTGACGAGGGAACCGCTCTCCCGTCCCTGCGAGAAAGGCAGGCGGAGCAGCCTGCAACGGGCCGCGGGGCGAGGAAAAAGCATCCGGGGGGAATCCACCCTTCACGGGTGGGTGGGTGGGGCACTTCCCGGGCACCTTCTCCCCCCCAAAATCCCCGCACGGCTGCGGTGAGACGGGGGAAGCGGGGGAAGCGCCCGGGCAGCCCCGGGTGCGGGGCGGGGTGCGGGCCCCCGGCGTCTCCCGCAGCGGCCGCTCCGCAGCCCGGGGGGAGCTGCTGGGAATGAACCCCAGCCCCATTCAGGGGTCACTCAGCGGGGAGATCACCCCCTTTTCGTGCCTCCCCCAGCCGCAGCACAACCCTCCGTCCTACGGTTCCCAAAGCAGCAGGTCCCCGCTCTCGCAAAGAAACCGGCTTTTTAGTCTTCCAGATAAACCCGATTTTTATTCTTGCAAAGAAACACACTTTTAATCCTTGAAAATAAACACGACATTTTTTTTTCTTGCAAATAAGCCCCATTTTTATTCTAGCAAAGAAACCCGCTTTTCTCCTCCTCGGCGGGTTATTTCTGGTGGGGAAGGACAGGGCGGGGAGCGGGCGCCGGGGCCGGACCGGGCGTTATTTTGGGGAGGGGGAAACCCAAACTCCGGCGGGCGTTGAGAAATAAAATCGCGCCGGCTCATCTCGGTGTCCCGCCGCAGGGGAGATAAAAGCGCCGGCGAATTTGTTTTCCAAAACAATTTTTAAAAGCTCGCGTATATCTTTTTCCCATTTTTCCTCGGGAGAGCGAAAAATCACAGAGCGGCCCCGTAATGAATTTTTTTCTACTGAAAATTTCTCCCAAATCCAGTTAATAGATTATTATTACAAATAATGGCTCCTCTTTTCTCGGCGACTCAATATACAATCGGAAATTAGAAACATCGTTGTTTTGTTGGTGGTTTTTTTTTACGTGTGTGGTTTTTGGTTCGGGTTGGTTTTTTTTTTTTAATGTACCTGAAATATAATTTTATTAAGCTTAGGCAGTCCTTCAGAACAGCCCACTGCGTAAAATCCGGAGGTTCTGCCTTTTAAAACGACAAAAGTGTTAGGTGAAGGCTCCGGGAGAAGCACGGTGGCACAGACAACGCCGAGCGGGGATGAATCTGTCCGGCGTGTGCCACTGACGGGAATCATCCTTTTAATTTCAGTCTCGAGTGAGAAAATTCAGAGACTCGGAAAAAGCGATTTATGGAGACCCTGAGACCTGCGGCCACCGGGGCGGCCCCGGCGGCCCCGGCCCCGGCCCGCACCAGCCCCGGACCTGCTCTCCATCCCCCTGTGCCCGGTTCCTTCGGGCGGCCGGCGGGGTCGGGACGGCGGGGACAGCCCTGGGCTGCAGGGCGAAGTTTGCAGCGCTCGGCAGAATTCCTGCAAGGGCGATGTGGGGCGCAGGATTCGGCCCGGCTCTGCGGACCCCGTCCCGGTCTCTGGGTCCAGGGCCGGGACCGCCTTGTGCCGCCGGCCCCAGGCACGACCCTCACCCGGAGCATCTCTGGCTCCGGCTTTGGGGCCAGCCGAGGAGAGGAGGAGGAGGCAAGCGGCGATTAACGAAAGAGGGCTGTATGTCTGGCAGCAGGGCCGGCTCTTTGTCGCTGGGACCGGGCAGGGCGACCCCGGGGCTTTGCCACCCCGTTTCGCCGGCGGGGCACGGCGGGGCGTCCGCACCGTCCCCAGCACCGGGAGCAGCCCCGTGTGCCGGCGAGGGCGGCGGAGGCTGGCCGAGCCGCTCAATATTCATTAAAACAGCTCCTCAGCTGCATTTTCGTCCGCTGTACACGGTTTCCCCGCACAGGCGGGTGCGTTTGCCTTGGGGTGGGCTCCGACCCACTGCCAAACGGTGGCCCGCGCCCACAGCACGGCCCCGGGGCTCGGCGGCCCCTGCGGGGGTTGATCCCAGCCCGGTAGCGTGGGAAAAAGGGGGACAGGGGCCAGGATCGGGCCCGCCCGGGGAGGAAACCCCCCCTCGGCGCGGCGGGACGTGGCCGGGACGCGCGGGGACCCGGTGGAGCCGCGCCCCGACGGCGGCCCCGCCCCTGTCCAGGGTCCTGAAACCGCCCGCGGCCGCCGAGCCCGCCGAGCCGCCGACGGGGCGGGACCCGGGCGGGAGGCGGCGGGGGCCCGCGGGGTGCGGGAGGGAGAGACCCCTCGGGTGCGGGAGGGACCCCTCGGGGTGCGGGAAGGGAGCCGGGCATCCCGCCGGGGAGCCGGTGGCTCGGACGGCGGCGAGACGGGGCGGCAGCTGTAGGGCCGGCGAGCGGCCCCGACGGCGCGTTTCCATGCGCTATTCTTCCCCGATTTACTGCTTGTCACCGGCAGCTCAATGGGGGTCCCCCCCTCTCTCCGGCACCTTCGCTGCCTCCCCCCCCCTCCCCGGCCCCGGGGCCGCGCAGAGCCGACCCCCCTTCCCCCGGCACACCGCGCTGCCCGGCGGCCCGCTGCCCTGCGTGGCTGCGGGGAAGTTCAAGAAGTTGGCTGGCCCCGCTCCCTGCGAGCAGAGCCAGCCCAAACACCAGCGCCTGCCCCGGAATATTTCACCGTCGGGCAGAACGAAAGGAGGGGGGAGAGCGCTGAACCCCCCAGCCCCTCGGGCTCTAATCTCCCATGCATCGGTACAACTGCCCGCGACGAGGCGGGGGAGGCCGGGCTGCAATTAGCTATAGAGCCGCTCGCCTTGCAAACAGAGGGGCTCGGATTATTGCAAATTCATTTCTATTTTCCAGGCCAGCGCTTGTATTCTCTGTTAGCATAAGAATAGAGCCAGGCCCTGTGAACTCCTCCGACCTACTGACCCCTCTCCCCAGAAATGAATAGCAGCACTTTCCGTCCCCCCCCCTCGCCAGCCTCTCCAGCAGACTCGAGCCACGGCCTAAATTCCTAATCAGGGTAATTTAATATATCTTAAGCCCCTGGCTGCTTTATTTTCGCTCCTTTTTTTTAGTTTGTTTTAGGCATTCACTGGCTCTCACCCCGTCATTAGAGATCCTTATTTGACGGATATAAGGAGCTGTTATGAGACTACAAGTCTCTTTTTATCTTCTCAATAAGCCGTGCTTCCCCGTAATTAGAATGGTGTTCCCAGCCTTTGAGGCCTTTCAGGGCCGCCTAACAAAAAACTTGCAGGAGATGAATAATCCCGCAGTACAAACTCCCCGGCCCAAGCAAAGGGCCGGGACAGAAAGCCGCGCCGGGCTGGGGAGGAGGGGGGGGCGGCCGTGGGGGCACCCACGCGTGGGCCGCTGCGGCCCCACCCGTGCATGTGCAGGGGCGGCCTTGCCCGCATCCCCCCCCCCAGCCCCCGGGGGCGTTGGGGTTTCGGCGCTGTCGGGGCAACCCGTCGCCTCTTCTTTGGGGCTCTACTCCGCGCACCCCCACCCCTCCTGCGAGGGCCTCGCCCCCTCCCACCCCTCCACGCGTGACCTCGGGGGCAGCGTCACCCAAAGCCCCCGGGCACCCCCGGCGCTGCCCAGCCCTCCCCGCCCCGGGGTTGCCACCCCCTCCCCACGCCGGGGGATGCGGTCCCGCGGCGACCCACGGGGGGCGGGGGGGTCCCGCACCGCCCCACGTGCGCCTCGAGCCGTCGAGGGGGTCCCGCCGGGGCCGCGCCGCTCGGCCCTCATTGGTCAGGGCGGGCTGACGACGTGCGGCCGGGCCTTGCGGATTGGCTGGCAGGGGCGTCGGGCTTGATGGCGTCACGGCTGCTGGACGGGGCTCCCCGGGCGCGGCTCCGCCGGGCAGGGCCGGGAGGGCACCGCGGGGGCGGGCGCCGGGGGCCGCAGCCCGCCCTTCCCCTGCCGGTGCGTGTCCCTGCGGAGCGGCAGCCCCTGCTGCTCGGGGAGAATCTCGTGTGTAGGTACAGAGAGGTACAGAGATGTGCGAAATAGATGCGGGGAAAGTGGCTTTGGGATAATTAGCCTTCTTGATGTGGTTGGAGAGTTATCTAATTCAGAGGAGCCTAAAGGCATCATTACGGAGACAATATTTCAGGAAATCCAATTCATTGGAGCAAAAATATGACATTCATTTTGCTGGTTATGTTATTACAAATATCCTTCAAAGCCGACATTTCACGCCCCCACCCCCCCCACCAAAAAAAAAAAAAAAAAGAAAAAAATAAAATAAAATAAAATGACCAGACTAAAAGCCCCAAAGCTACGGACCGGGAGGAGGAGGATGAGTCCGGCGGTGGAGGGATGACCCGGAGGGATCACTCCAGGACCCGGGCGCAGGGGGCTGGAGGGCAGAGGGGGGTCCTTGGTGCTGGAGGGAGCTCCCCGGGGGGGGCAGAGGGCTGGGGGGGTCAGACAGAAACAGCGGCATTCCCCCGGCCCCAAAGGCCGGACACCGGCGCTGCGGCTGCCCGGGGGCTGGAGGAAGCTGCCCCTCCGCTCGGCTTGCGCGGGGCTGCGCGCTATTTTCAGCTCTTCCGCGGAGGAATTGCGGTGCGAGCGGCAGTCGGTAGCGGGCAGCGGGCAGCGGGCAGGGCGGCTCTGCCTCGCCCGCAGGATCTCGGAGCCGAGCGGGTCCCGTGCGGTGCGGCATGAAACCACGGCCCCGGCGGGTAGGGCTTCCGCGCTGCTGGCGCTGCCCGGCGCTCCGCTTCCCGGGCGCGGCAAGTGGGAACGCCACTGGTGCTACTGGTGCGCGGCGGGGAGCAGCTGGCCGGGAGATGCTCTGCCGGGGTTTCCCTGCCCGGATCAGGCCCTTCCCACCTCTTTTATTTGGGGCGATGGGGAGACGCGGGGCCGGAGCCGCTAAGGGAGTCGTCGGTCTCTCCCGGCGCCCGGGCTCGTCGGAGCAGCATCTCCCCAAACGCCCTTCAACGAAATCCGCCCCCGGGAGCGCCCCCCGCCTCCCCCCCGCGCAGCACCCCGCCGGGCAGCCTCCCCGCTTCACGCCGGGGCACGGACACGTGTGGGCCTCCCCCGCCGTGCTGCGCCCGGCGCGGATTTTTTTGTAAAGAGACGGGCAAAACGGGGAGGGAAAATGGTGTTTCCCGGCCCTACACGGCAGGGTCCGCGGAGAAGCCGGACCCCCAAGCCGGCCTCGGCCTCCCGGGCCCGGCGTGGCTCCGGCCGGCCGGAGCGGGCTCGTCCCGGCGGGGCGGCGGCGGGCGCCGCTCCCGAACCGCGCCCAGCCCGGCTCCTCCAGCTGCCGCCACGTCCCCGCTCCAGCTCGCAGCCTGGTTGTTTTGTTTAATTAAACTCAATGTCAGTGTTAATTTTCCGCCTGGCCGGGCAGCCGGCGTGTTGGTTACAGATGTCAACGCGCCCCGTCGGGGCTGCGCCGAGCCCGTGGAGACGCGCCGCGCCGGCCACGCGTGGCCGCGGGCTGCTAGCTGGGGCCGTGGGCTGCGGGGCCCGGGAGGGCAGGGGCCGGGCTTCCCCGAGAAAACCCCCGCCCCCCGTCCGCGACTCGGTCCTGCGTGGGTGAGCAAGGTGGGCAAGCACCGTTGTGATGTGTGTCGTGTAAAGAGCTGTCCCTGCGCATCTCGCGTGGATTTCCCCGGAGACACGGGGTAATTGGCGAGACCCCCTCCCGGCAGGGTGGGGGCGAGCTGCCAGGAAACCTGGAGCTGCATTTTGGGAGGGAGGAGCGGGTCCTGCCCAGTGCTTTAGGAAAGAGGTCCCCTCCCGAGGTGCATCCCTGGCTCTGGGGGTCAGAGATGCTCCGGAGACGAGCAGAGAACCCCCCCGGCCATCCCCAAACTCACGGCAGCTCCGGGGATGAGCCACCCCCTCCCCAGAGGTGTCCCAGCCCAGGACAGGGCACGGGACGGTGGCAGGGAGGGGTGCCCTCTCCTGCCTGCTCTTGCCCAGCGTCCTGCAGAGCCCCCAGCCCCAGCTGGCTCCCAGCCCTTCCAGCAGCCAGGCACCTCTCTGTTCCTGATTTCCCAGTTACTTTTCCAACCCCTCCAAACTTTTGGTCCCTGCAGCCCCTCAGGTGACTGCCAAAGCAGCTCCCTGTGCCGGGCATTCAGCTGGCGCATCCGATGCCCTCTGCCTCTTCTCCTGAGACCGAGCCACGAGCAGAAGCACCTATTCACCTTCTCCCTGCCAGTCATGCTTTCACAGTCCTCTCTCTTCTCCTCCTTAGTCCCCTTTTTCTGCAGGCTGGAGTCCTACTCCAGTCCCTCCTCAGATGGCAGCTATTGCACATCTCCATCCCACCTCCTCGTCCTTCCCCGCTGCCTCCCCAGCCCCGTGAGATCCACCTGGCGAGGCAGGGACCTGCGTGGCACAGAGTGAGCAGATCCCTGCCCCCTCCTCACCCATCCCTGCCCTCTCCTCTGATCCATCCCGAGTCATTCCTGATTCACTGTGCACCTCTTGCCCCCTGCCAGTGACCGAGCCAATCTTTTCCAAAGTCATATCCATGGCTCAGAGCACTCTTCCTTGCTGGAGGTAGCTGTTTCATGGCCATGTAGGCAATGGATTTGGTTTCTCTGTGATCAACACTGAATTCCTCCCTCATTTCAAGGCCAAGTTCATCAGCACAGCGAGACCCTTCCATATCCCTCTATATGGTGCCAGGTTTTATTGTGTTGGAGCAGCAGTGGATATTGTCCCGTCGCTGCTTCCTCCCTCCTCCCCAGCACTTCCGAAGACCCGCACTCCCGCCCGCCGCAGGGGCTCCGGCACTGACCCCTCCGTGCTGGGAACCCCCCGGGTTTGTTATGCCACTTTGTCTCCTAACTTTTCACCGGTTATTCATTCCCCAGCTGCTTTTCAAACTTCACTTCTCGGCAACAGGCTCAGCCTTATTTACCAAACAATCAGGTTTATTGCTGTTTCTCCCCATTCTTTGTTACCATTTCTATCTGTTTTCCCCATTAAACTCAGGACGTTGTGATTTTCCGGACCCCCCGTAGAGCCCTTTTGGGGAAGTTGGCTATCCTCCATTCCTATTTACAAAGACTGATTCACACAGGAGGCTAAACTCCAGCTACTGAAATAGCCATTTCATATTTAAGTTCTTCTAAAAGCCTTGCTTAAATCCTGTCTTTTCTCACTATTTGTTTCTGCGCACTCGACCGAGCTGTTTTGCAACCTTTCCTACTGCTACCTGGGCCGTCAGCGCATCCAGCCCCCTGGAAAGAAAGCTGCTTTTCGGGGAATATCTTTAAGATCATGTTAGCAGTCTCCAGTGCAGGGGGGTCTCCAGTGTAGGGATTGCATCCCATTTTCTTCATCCTCCGTTTTCTTCAGCGGATGCCAAGCCCCTGGACATCCACCTCCGGGGCTTTTTATTTGTTTGCCATCAGCAAATCATTCCTGAAAAATCCCTTTGTCCTGCTTTGTTGTTTTATACCAATATTGGGGAGTTCACCTGGGAGGGGAGTTGAGGATGGGATTTGGGGGCTATAGGGGGGGACTGCAGCTCTGACACAAGTGACCAGTATAAACCAGCCACCCTATGCCTACCCCATCCCAATGCGGGGGATTTACTAAACAGATCCCTGCTCTTCAGGTCCTGCCAGGGTCCAAGCACCCCCATCCCAGCCCCGTTCCCAAGGCAGGCATCACATCCCAGGAGGCAGAGGATGGGCAACGGTGGGCCAAGGGCAGGAGAGCCCGGGGGGGCCACAGAGCTGGCCAGTGCCAGTCCCTGAAGAGAGCCATCCCCTTGGCACACGTCCACCCCCCCGCCTCGATGGAGGTGCAGGTGTGAAGGCGATAGAAGAGGAAAACGGGCCCTGCCTTACTGAAGCTGCTCGTAAACAAAGCCACTTGAGTGGAGAGGATTCAGAGAGCCCAACAGCCGCAGGAAACTATAATTACGTTTAAATATTGTTAGCATCATTATCTTTTATCCGCCATCAGATTAAAACAATTATGGCATTTTCAGGAATCGTCCTGGCATTCTCTTGACCGGCGTTATCTGTCAGGCAGGAAATGTGATTTTCGCTTGGAGAGGCGCCAGCCGCCGCGTGGCCGGTCCCGCGGCCCCTGTGATGCTCTGGTCCCGGGAGAAGCCAGCGGCCGGAGTGAATTCCCATTTTACAGAGAAATCCGCATTCATCCTGTTCCCTGTGGTCAGGCATCGGTCGCTCCTTCATCCCCATCCCCATATTGCTCTGAGTTTCTACCCGTGGGCTTTGGGGTTACCCAGCCTGGCGGTGGCCGGGGAGGCGGTGGGGGGGACGCTGGCCTGTGCCATCACCTCTGCCGGTGGCTGTGGTGGCACGCTGGAGTGGGTGGGCTTGGCAAACACAGCTCCGTGCCTGAAAGCCGTGGTGAGCAATTTACCCGAGGAACTCATTTCAGGAGATCTAGTCTAAGTTAATTAAAGATGGCTGGCTGGGGTCATCGCCTTGGCAACAATTAAGGGCAGGAAAGACGCCTCATTAGTAATAGTTTTTAACAAAAACCATAATTTTTCATATCAAGACAATCCCTGGCACACGAGGTGGGGGGGAGAAGGATGCTTTCTCTCTTTCCCCACCCTGGCTGCAGGTTAGTCTGCAGGGCAGGACTGG
Organism: Mycteria americana; assembly: GCF_035582795.1. Taxonomy (NCBI): domain Eukaryota; kingdom Metazoa; phylum Chordata; class Aves; order Ciconiiformes; family Ciconiidae; genus Mycteria; species Mycteria americana. Next base: position 61,899,484 of record NC_134370.1, on the reverse strand, counting down.
GAGACGGGAAAAAGGGATTGAAGGGAAAAGCCCCTTTGCAGATCCGGAGGCTGGCGAGGGTCCCGTGGCCGATGCCCAGACAGCAGCGCTGGAGCCGGCAGGGGAGGGGACATGTGGATAACGGGGGATATTCCTGGAGGGCAGAGGGTGCGATCTGGCTTCTCGGGAAGGGGAGAAGAAGCCAAAAACTGGCCATCACCACCATGCAGGGGCTGCCCGCACATCCCGGCCCGGGGAGCATCGTGCCAGGCTGCCAGCCCCAGCCACCGGCGATGGGGATATTCCTCCAGCTGTGCCTTTGTTTTTTTAATTTCCCCCCTTGTACTCCAGAAATCTTAATGCCGCTGCCTACTAATGCCAGGCTGGGCAGAGTAGCTTTATTTTCTACTTAATTAACTGTCATCCTGTGATTGATCAATTAATGATGGAGCCATCACGGTAATGCTCCGGGAGCCGGTGCGCCGGGGCCAGGCCGAGTCACGCGCTCGCCTTCCCACTCCTACCTGCTCTGCTGCCCCAGCACGCTCCCCCCGGCGCCGGGGCTGTGCCTCCTCTCCTGACAGCAAAGGACAACGTGATGGATGGAAAATCCCTTGCTCCCAGGAAATTTGGCCGTTTACAGGGAAGCTGCGGGAAGAACCGGGGACTGGGAGTGATGCTCCTGCCCTGACATCTCTGGCCGGCAGCTGGGGGTCGCAGAGAGGGCCACTTCCCTGCCGGACACGGCGCTTGCTGCTGTGTTAAGCTCTAGCCCAAGTATTTCTGCTGTTTGTCCCCCCTTGCAGTGACATTTTGGCTTGGGAGAAAGGACAAGGCTGATGTTGCCCATTGGGGTAATGCTCTCACTGCTGACCCGAAGGGGTCAGGGCTCAGCAGAGCCAGCAGCTCCGACAGAGTGGCTCTGCTCGTGGCCTCCTCCTCCTCCAAAGTTGCATACATGGCTCAAACGGGAGGGATAAATATAAACTCCATTCAGATATCCATAGAAACAGAGCTGGAGATGGAAGACCCCATGCAGTTAAAACCTTCCTCCTCCTTCCCACACGCTGCTATTCCCAGTATTATTCCAGAGCGTTTCATAAAACCAGTAGAGCTGGGCAGAGACCAACAGAAATGACCAGTAAGGTGTTACGGGGAAAATCCCAGAATAGGGGAAACACTCTTTCTGCTGAATAATTTATCTGTTAGCATTAAAAAAAAAGAAATCAGGATTGTGTTTAAAGAGGGGTGAGGCTCCACTTGGTGTGGCGGGGCGTGCCGGCACACACGTGCGCAGGGCTGAAAGGGATGCAGTGCGACTCCGGCGCGGAAGCGATGTAAGTCCTGTCGCTTAATTACTGTTTCCTTTCCGCGCCGTGAAAAGTGCTGAGATACAGATTTGATGTGCTGAAAAGCGTCTGGCATCTTGTCACGCACCAGCCCATCTCCAGCATTCAACAGCTGGTGAATACACCCCGCTACGCACCCCCAGACGTATACCTGCACCTACAGCATCACCGCCTGTTTATCTATAGATCGGTCCAAACAATAACACGGTTATTCAGATAACTCCACCGGCTGGTAAAAAAGAAACTGAATTGGTACTAAGGGAACCAGCCGCTTCTCGGGGCTGTGTGTGCAGCTCTTCCTCCACACCAGCTCCAGATTGAGTTGTTTGTCTCATTGCATCCCTGCACACACACCCACACCCACACACAGATACATTTATAATCCCGTGCGTACAGCCAGGAGAAAACCTTATATAGTATTATAAACATAATGCTATTTTTTGAATTAAAGCTTAAAACCGTTCATTGGAGATGACACACGCAACCCGTTCAAGCCCAAGAATAGGTTTGGAAGCAACTCTGGAAAATATCAATAATCACCAGCGTTTCCTAATATCCCAAACCAATCCGACATCATTTCTGCTGCCAATAACACACGTTTACAGGGAGAAGACATTCGAGGAGGTTCATGCCTCAAGCTCTGCCTCCCCTTAGGGGTGAGGTTTCTGCACCTCCCTGGGCTGGGGGAAAGATTTATTTCCCCCATCCTTATGGCAAGGAAACTGTTTGCTGAATTAACCCCTCTGGGTGTTTTTTGGGTAAGGAACGGAGCTTTTTCTCTGCCTGCTTGGTGCCTGGAGGTGCACGGCGGTGTTAGGTGTGATGTGCCCAGTGATGCTCGGGCAGCCTCTGGGCTTGCGCCAGCTGCCGAGCTCCCACATGTCGTGACCATGCGGAGCCTAAAAATAAGCCGGGGTTTGAGTGGCGAGGAGGTTTTTGCAGTGTGCCAACGTGGGGGGCAAAGTGGGGAGTGGGTGGCAAAACAAATCTCCCCTATAGTCATACAGGAGGGAGCAGGGATCTGAAGAGATTGTGAATATATTTGGAAAAATAATGGCTGGGCATCCTCAGCATCTCCCCGGCTCCTCTCCCCGCAGGCTGCATCCATACCCCGGCCGAGGTGGCGGGAGCTTGGCGGGTCCCAGGCAGCTTTTGTAGGGCTGAGCATGGGGTGGAGGAGGAGGGGAGGCCACGGGGGAGGCGGGCTGGCCACTCGCCCACACAAAGGGGCCTGGGCCGGCAGTGCCCGACGTGCCCTGACCCCGCGCGGGGCAGCCGGGAGGGCACAGCCACAATGTGGCCAGCTCATAAAGATGCTCCGAGACAGAGCTGGAGCCATTTAAAACCAATTAATAAGCTGTAAACTGTCCCGGCCCTTGCTGTTCATTAGGCAACCACAAAGAAACTTTATTTTAGAGTTGCAAGTCCTTTTTTTTTTTCAGAGAGAAACTTTTTAAATATGTAATTGGCTCTGGGAACCAGGACCCAAAGGGGTTGCAAAAGCAAGGGAAGCAATTGCCTTAATCAGTCCAAGATCCCTGATTTATTTATGTATTTATTTCGATTTCAAAGCAGTGCTGCTCATCATATCAGGGCCTTTAGAAGCACAATTATTCTCTTGACAGAAGAGCTAACCTAGGCTGCGATTATTTGCCTTTCTGAAAGGCGGCGGTTCTCCGTCAGCCGTCCTCCCCACGAACGCATTCCCGCTCCTGCATCTCTCTGAGCGATTTTAGCAACCGAGAAACATCCCCCCCAGCCTTCCCGTAGCCGCAGCCTGCCTGAACACCCATCCTTTCTGCCGAGCTTCCCAGCTTCAAAGAGCAGGGCGAGCGTTCGCTAAATAATGTTTCTTTATTCCTGTCCTTTGGCTGCTTTTCAAGCGGTGGTTGAGAAACGTGCTCGCGTCCTTATGGCTTGTAAAAGACACCCGAGGTCACAGGTGGAAGGAGCTGGGCAGTCTCAGCCCCGACTGGGTTTTGGACCATGGGGGCTTGCTTGTGTTTCAGCCCTGAGAAATGTTTTATTTTTTATTCCCAGGTTGAGCCTGGGGCTTGGGTCGCAGTGGGATCGGGGTGGGATTCGGAGGTGATGCTCTGCCGGCCTGTGGAGGCAGAGGGTGTTCCAGCGGCAGAAGGGAACGAGTGGAAAGGCAGGAAAAGAGGGTGCTGCGCTTTGAAAAGAAACCTCCTTGCAGCTGCGGCGGGATGCCCAGGGTCAGAGCGATGCCCCGGCTGAGCCCAAGCCCTGCCTGCCCACCCTGCGGACACCCATCCCCAGGGCGAGCGGGCAGGTCGGGGCTTGGGATGGGCAGCGTTGTAGCTGCAAGGTCAAGGGGGCAGCAAATCCGCAGGGCTGGGATGGATCCTGCTGGTGTTTCCCCCACCAGCTGCAAATTTTGCCCCTGTAAAGGGACAAACCCCCTTTGCAGTGACAGCCCCGCAAGCATCCCCATCCCGGGAGGCTCAGCCACCCCATCCCTGGGAGGTCCCTGTGGCTGGCAACGATGCCACGCCGTGTCCCCAACCCCACCGTGGGGCTCCTCCGCGGCAGCACAAGCCACCCGTGGGCTTGCGAGAAATCCTCGCGTGTTGTGTTCCCCCCTGTCCCCGCAATGCATATTTTGCGAAGGTTTAATTGGCTGCAATTATTAACTAGCACGGACACTGGAAACCTGCCAGTCAGGAAAATAATGAACCGTTTTAATACAAATTCAGCCCGTAAATAAACGCGGCTGCTAGAGCCGTTGCGGCCGCCCGGTGCTGGGAGAGGCAGCGCAGGAGATTAACGGGGAGACCCGGGGCAGCCCCATTGTCTCCCCTGGCACTGGGTGAGGGTCCACGTCCCCACAGCCACCCCATGTCCCTGCGGGAAAGGCCTTGCCCCAAATACCTGAGGGCTCTCCCGTGGGACCGTAACACCACCCCCAAATAGCGGTGCCAGTAACGGAGCAGGGGCCAAACCCGTGTAGACGTAAGATGCAGATTTGGGCTTTGGCGTTGTTTCGGGGGGTATGCGTGGCAGGGGAGAGGTGGCAGTGGGGCTGTGCACGGGGGAGCGGGTGCAGGGGGTGCCCGGGGCTGAGCCCCACCAGAGCATCCTTGCTTGCCACCTCGCCCTGCATCCCTCCCTGGTCCCATGAGCCCACCCGGGGCCCCAGCACCTCCGCCCTGGCTTGTGCGGTTGTGGGCATGGGGAACAAACCCGCTCTTCCCCAGCGGAGATCTCCTTTGTCTGCCAATGGGAAAAGTATCTCCCACCCCAGGCTCCCCCAAAAAAGGGTTTTAAGGGCATCGCACAAACACTCTGCCGGCTGCAGGCAGGAGGGTGAGATGCTGCAGTCCCAGAGCATCCCTGGGGCATTGGCATCCCCCGGCACCCCCCCGGCATCCCCCCAGTACCCAGGGTGAAAAGGCAGGGCCCCCCCAGCAAAAGGCATCTGTGGGACCCAGGCTTGAAATCTTCCACCCAGGGAAATATTTCTGCCAAGGCGTGGAGGGACTGCTTTTGGTTTATTCTAAAAAGGGCTACATTTTTCTATGTTATTTTTTAATTTTCTCTCCTTTTTTTTAGTAGTAAAATGGGCTGATGGTTCTTTTAACTTTCAGTAATTTGTGGAAATAAAAAAAAAAAAAAAAGAAAATCATTTGCAACACGACCCAGATTTTAATGGCACTCTGAAATGGATGTCTCTGGGCTTTGTTTTATTTTATTTTTTTTTTTGGATGAACTCACTCCCTGAATGGTGAAAAATCTCTCAAATCTGGATCATGAAAGTGTCCTGAATTGTTTTCCTGATTTTTTAAATACTCCTGACAAATTAATTGTTCTGTATCTGGGTGGAGATTAAAATCCTCTTCGTCTTACGTGTAGCTCGCAGGAGCATATTTTACCATTAGAAAATAAAGCAAAATTTTATAAAACAGAGTGATTTAAAATATATAAATTAGTAAAAAGGTGGAACCAGCTCTTTCCTCAGGGTCATGTGTGTAGAAAGGCATTTTTACATCTTGTCTGGGCTAAGACTATTGCTGCCTGCCTTCAGAAGTGGCTCCTTCCCTTGAATTAAGCACTAAGGTAGTAAAGATACGGTATTTATAAGCCAAAAAATAAAGGAGGCACAATTTATTAAACAGCTACAATGTGACAATAAATAATTTTAATGTCAATCAAAATCGGATTATTGTCACTGAAATTTGGATTGAAAAGATAAAAGCCTGAAAGGGAGAATTGAAATCCAACCCCGGAGACGATTCCAATATCTTTGTTCCTCGCGATAAATATTTTGGGTGAGAGTTTAAACCAGCTAATTCTTAATTTTGGGGGAAAAAGGCTGAGTGGGGTAGGCTTTTAAAAAATATAGTAAGAAAATGTATTCGTGCTTGGGATTGGTGAGAAGAGCTTTTTTTTTGTGAAAGCGAGAGAAAAAACGATTTTATTTTATTTTATTTTTTTAAAACTGCTTGATTTTTAATTTTCTTTTCAGTGTCAGGCAGCAGCAGGAGAAGGCTGCTTCTCCCCACCCAGGCAATATTCACCCTCCTTCCTCCCACCTTAGGAAAACCCAAACTCACCCCCCGGGATGCGTCGGCCGAAGCCGCCCGTGCTTCGGGACAGGCGTTTATCGGCGCAGCCAAACTTCAAACGCCCGGGGAGCCCCGACTGCTGGGAGGCTGCTCCGCTCCCGGCGCCAGCCCCGGCCCCAGCTCCCTGCCTGCCACGCCGGGGCCTTGGGGGCGAGGGGCCCCTCCGAAACCCTCGCTGAAATTTTCCCCTTTGGTCCCGGAGATATTCAGAGGGGTGGCATGTGCATCCGGGGAGAAAACAGCCCTTTTGGGGTGCGGGGATGGTAAAAAAAAAAGAAAATATCCTGGTGGGGAGCTGGGCATGTCAGAGAGCAGAGGCCAAGGACACAGCTGTGGGAGAAGCATCCTCATCACCTATTTTTTAACCCCAAAATGAGGGTGATGGGGATGCTGGAGTGTAACGGGGTGCTGGCAGGGCTGCTGGGCTCTAGCTGATTTCTCCGAGGGGCTGAGACCCTCCGGGCAGGAGAAGGGTCCCCTTCTCAAGAGCATTGCCCAGCTTCCCCTCCTATGCCTGCCCGCCGGCCTCGGGCAGCGGCTCTGCCTTGGCACCGAGTTCAAACCGTGCCTGATTTGGGGCCGTAACCTGCAAACATTCAACCAGAGTGGCCGAGGCAGAAACCCTCTGCGTGTCTCTAGGGCGGTGTTTTTATTCTGCATCCCAATAATGCCCAATTCCTCCTTGAGACAGAGCTCCCAATTATTTTTCCAAGGATTGAGGGGCATGACATAAATAAATATACCTATATATATTTATATTTATCGTGTGTATGTGCGTATCAAATTAACACCCAATATTGGCTTAAAACCCAGGGCACCAGAACACGCATGTATGGAGATGTGGGCTGGAAGTGGGATGTCTAAGTTTGTCCCTGGAGCAGCTGATGGATGGACGAGGAGGAACCGGCGGGGGCCGGGCAGTTTTAATCAGCGCGCGTGTGTATGCGTGTGTGTGACAATAGTTGGGTGAAGAAGGGGACCTTATACCGGCATCCTTGATTTGTTATAAATCACACCCGTGAAAACAGGGGGAAAAAAAAAAAAATCTGGGGGATCGCGGTGCTTTTAGTGCCAACTCAATCCCCAAGCTGGAACAAAGCTTTGCCAGCCCTGAAACAAATGATGCTGCACCTAATGGCTCTTATCCCTTCCCCGCTGCCTCCGACCAGGCAGCTTTAGGGTTTTAACGATGCCGACGCAATGGGAAGCAGCATCTGGGCCTGATGCTGATTTTTACCGGCAAAGGTAGCCCCGCCGGGTGGACTCGTGGCGGGGAGGGGAGGCTCGTCCCTGTGTCCCCAGGTCCCCGCTCGGCCGTGGCTTTGCTGATGCCCCGCAGCCGCCGGGCTCCTCTCTCTGCTCAATTGCACAGCGCGCAAATGGAATCGCTCTCCTCGCTGTGTTTGTGGCCACGGGAGTGGAAGAATTACATTGGGCTGAAAATAGTATTTACTTTTACTGATTGAAAAATAGATGTTGGGAAAAAAAAATAAAAAAAAAATGCAAAAGCAGGAATTGAAACTATAATTACAACAAACCGTATGTAAACTCCCAGGTAAACACTGATTATACTGTGTCATTTCAGCCAGACTTTATTAGCGAGGGAAGAAGCGAATCTTCTTTCTCTCTCCGCCTGCGGCGGATGCAGCGCACAGGATCCCACCGCCTGCCATTTGCAGAGCACTTTTCACCCTAAAAAAATCTCATGTTTATGGACTGATCCTGCATAGCTCTTGTCGGCTCGGCTTCCTAGGCTGAGCCATGCCAACACCCTCACGTGGGTGCAAAATGGGGCTGCTGGGGTGCTGCTGCGGGTGCAGGGCTGAGCCATCCCGGGGCACCTCCTCCCCTTTGGGGAGAGGCTGGGGGGTGTGGGGGGGTGAGAAGCTCGGGATGAGGGACCCAGCCTGCTTGCTACTACAGTGCCACCTCCCTGGGATGGGATGGATGGGATGGGACGGGATGGGATGGGATGGAATGGGATGGGATGGGGTGCCCCAGCTGCAGCATCCCCTTTCCTGCAGGCAGCTCATGGGCCCAGCTGCGGGAGGAGGGGGGTGGCTGGATCCATCCTTGGGGAGAGGCTGGATCGAGCAAGCGGCTATGGGTGCCACCTGCAAGGTCCCGACCACAGCATCACCGGGCCCCTTGCTTGCCTGCCAGCAATGGAGCCAGAACCCCTTTACCGGGGAGCTGCGTGCCCAAAGCCTGGCACCCCAAATGCAGGAGAGGAGAGGCGTTGGCACGCTGTTCCTGGACGCCTGGGTAACGCGGCGTCCCCCTCGCTGGCTGGCATGGCACATGGTCCCGCGGAGCCTCCGGGATCTCTCTTCCCTGCCCGGTCCGGCAGGGACAGAGCAATGCCATTGCACTGGTGACATGTCAGTCCCCACCGTCCCCCGTGTCACCCTCAGGACACCCCAGAGGGGACCGCAGCATCCCCTCCTCTGCCACGCTGCGCAGGGGACACCTGGCAGCACCGACCCCTTTGGATGAATATTTGGGGTGCTCTTGCTGCAGTTTCCTCGCGGGGGGCGTGGGGGGAGATGGGAGCAGAGGGGAGGAAGGAAACCACGACTTAACGTGGGTAACGCCGGGTATCGCTTATACAACAGGGCTGCAGGGCCCGGCCGGCCTTACAGCTTTGCCATAGTGGCACCCTGTGGCAAAATGCATTACTACAGCTGGCAGGGGCTTTGGAGGGGGACACAAGGCCTGGGGGGGACCCTCGCGCTGGGGGCTCGCAGTCCCACGGGGACACGCACCCCCCGCGCAGGCAGGGATGGGATGCCGAGGGCTGAGCAGCGGGTGGTCCCCATCGCCGTGACATCCCGGTCCCCCGTGGTGGGTACCACCCATCCCCGTGGCTGCCCGTGGGGTCAGCCGGGATGCCCAACCAGCCTAGACATCCCCCTGGGCCAGTGCTGGGATGCTGGCAAGCTCGCTGGCCGCCGCACGCTTGCTCGCTTAGGCATCCGCATGGCCGGTGAGCGTGGGGCTGCGCGGCGGCGTGGAGCGGGGGGTGTGTGTGTTGGTTTTCTCCTCCCGGAGCAGACCCGGAGTGACGGAGCGAGCTCTTTGTCTGCCCGCGCGCCTGCCTGTCACGGCTCCCGGCGTTTCCCAGCCACCTTGCACGGCGTGCAGCCACTTTGGCAGGAGCTGTCTTGGAATTTTAATGCGGCTGATTAACGCGCTGCGATGCAATCGTGGAGCTGGCTGTACCCCTTCCCCAGCCTTGCCTTTTGGGAGTATAAATAACCAAACCCAAGCAGGTACCCCCACCCACAGCACATCGCCCCATCCCAAACTGAGGAATGGGACCAAGCTGGAGGCACGAGGTGATCCCAAAGGGAGACATCCCAATGCTGGTCCTTTCTCAGCCCAGCGAGCCATGGGGTGTAATGCAGACAGCTCTGCCATCGCGGCCCGGGGGTGGCAGAGCTGGCTTTGGAGCTGGCACGGGGATGTGTCGAGGGATGTGGCACCGGGTGACACAGCAAGGAGTTGCGGGAAGGGTCACCTCTCTCTCTGGGAACAAGAGTGAGCAACGGGAAACTCCAGGCAGAAGGGAAAATGGTGAAGGAGAGAGAGTGGAGAGAGAGGGGAAAGCTGCCTGCTGAGCAGGGAGGAGGAGATGGGTGAGCAGATAGCCTTGCCACCCAGGAGAGGACGAGGGGGAGTTATTGATGCAGAGGACACGTTGCTAAAAATTAAATCTGTCCCTTCCTCAGGCGGTGTTGACAGAAGAGGATGGGTAGGAGATATCAACAGCAGGCACACGTGTCCCAGGAGAGGGTGAGACACTGGCAGAGATGGCACAAGAAAAGAGCCTGGGACGGCTGCGGGAAACTCAAGCACTCTTTGGGAAGTGGGGGGCACCTGCAGGCTGGGGGCACCCCATGAAACACCCACCCCTCTGGGCACCGGGGAGGATCCAGCGGCTGTCAGGGCCTGGCGTGGGCCCCATCGGTGCTGGGGAAGGCAGGGCTGTGCGAGGGGCTGGGAGAGACCCCGCACCCCTTGTGCGCGGAGCTCTTACAGCAGAGAGGGGTGCAGGAGGACACGGCTCCTGAACGTCAGCTGCTCTGGTGGGGCTGCACCAGACCTTCACTGCAGCCAAAAACGAGATGGGGAAGAAGAGATACCAAACTCCTCTGCAGCGGGGTGGGGACTCGTGCCTGCCGGGCTTAGCGTGGGGATGCTCCCACCTCCGTTGGCCTTCCCTGTGCTACCAACAATTCCCACGCAGGCAGCCGAGCCGAGCAGAGTGGAGCAGGCAGCAGCCGGGGAGGGAGGGAGGGAGGCAGTGTCCCCAGCAGTAGGGACCTTAGCCTGGCATCCCCATACTGTTCATGTGCCGGTGACTGGGGGCATGATGCATCTTCTTATGATATGGACATGCAAGGGAGGGTGCTCGCAGGGGCAGAGCAGAGAGCAAAGGGGGAGAGGCTGGGAGATGCCGCTCAGGACCCATCACACTGCTGGGATGTGCCCATGGGTAGAGGAGGACATGTGAAGGGGACAACAGGGCACCCAGGGAACACAATTGCTCCCGCACTTAAAGGCCTGAAGGTTGAACATATTAAGCAAAGGTGGTTTGGGCTCAGGTGGGAGAGAAAACCCATTTCTGGAGCACCTCCTCCAGTGGGAGATTACTGCAGAGGGGTCATGGAGGTTTGAGCTGGCTGAGGGTTTGGCTGAGAGAAGTTGGGCTGACGTTTCTAACTTGATCGCAACCAAGCCAGCTCTGCTGGGGATGGTTGCGATGTTTATTAATGGTGGTGAAGGAAGGGACCAGCAGATTTCTAGATCCCCGCAAGCATAAGGAGGGGGAATGGGCCCTTTCCCAGGTGTTGACCATGGACCATGACTGAACTACTTCACCCTGGGGCTTCCCAGATGTCAGTCATATCCCAAAAAATAAATGATGAAGAAAGGGATAATAAACCCCGACGCAAGCAACACAGCACAAGCCCCGCCTCTGCCTTGGGGCTGCTCTTGCTAAAGGCTCGATTGATGCCACTTTTGGGAGCCGTGAGGCGAACCCCAAATGCAGAGCAAATGCCACTTGATGGGGGTCTCTCATTTTGCCTTCAGACCAGGGACCCCCTGGTTTCCACAGCTGCCGGGTGCAGACCTCTGGTCCCACCATCGCAGCCTTTTGTCCCGAGCGAGAGCTTCCTTTGGGAAGGCAATTTCACTCCCGTATGCACCTTCCCTGGTTTTCTTTGGGGTTGTGTCCCTGCTCCAGCCCCTTTAGCATCCTTTTACCCTATTAATATCCTTTGACTCTCCCCATACCTGCAGACAATCTGGTCCCCAACCACCTCCACCTCCCCCCCTCCTCAAAAGCTTCCCTCAGCTGTCTTTAAGTCGTAGCTGAAATCTGCGGTATGTAGGAGGAGAAACTCAGTCTGACAGCAGTTTAAAACACCGCACTACTTGGCAGATTTAAATGCTATTTTAAATATAAGCTATGACACAACGGACAAAAATAGCATTGAAAATACCCTGTCATGTTCCATATTGCGAGGAATAGAGAAGCCGACCAGGCTAGAAAGGAGCAGAGAGAGGGGCCAGATGGAGAGGAGAGGTTATTTTGTTTGTTTTAAAGAAACTGGATAAATGTATTTTGTATGTGACTGGGTAAATGTGTTTTATGGAGCATGGAGCCAAAAAAAAAAACCAACCTTCATGGAAAATCAACCTATTTTATTCTATGTGGGATCTGCCAAAGCAGGTTTGCTGGTAAATAATTGGTGAGAGGATATATTTGTTACCAAGTTGTTTTGGTGATGCTCAACACCAGCAGCTACCAGCTGTCAGAAGACCGCTGGGTCCCCTCTGAGCCTTTTTCTCCCTTTATTTATCTACAATTTAATAGGAATTTGCTCTCCTTGAGAAAAATAAAAAGCCACCCTAAAATACCTAGAAGTGACGGTTTGCTTGTGGCTCCCAGCTCAGCAACGCTGCGGTGTGCTGCGGTGTGCCGGGGTGGGAGCGGGCGCCGTAGCAGCTGATGCATCGCAGCGCTGGGCTGGGGGTGTCCCTGCAGGGTCAGTCTGTGGGACCGGGGAGGGATGGAGGGGTGGAGGGGTGGAGGGGTGGAGGGATGGAGGGATGTGGGCTGAGCCGCCACCGATTTCCCAAGGTGCGTGGGTGTGTGACTGGAAGATCCCAGGAGCTCGCCTGACCCCGCAGCACGGTTGCCCGCCCGGCGTGGTGGCGAAGCACCCGGAGCGTCTGGGCCCCCAGATTGCAGGGCTGCAGAGAGATGTTTCTTCTTCATTATCCTTCCCAAATACAAGTGCTGCTCCAAGCTGCTCTCTCCTCCCAGCATCTTTTTTCCCACCCCTCCACACACACCGATGTACAGGGTAGGACAAACATCCATCCCCTCTTCGGGTTTGTCTCAGAGGGGCGGGTGTTGGCTCCTTCCAATCCCCAGTGTAACCAGCAGTAAATCTGGTGGGAGAGGGTTGACCTGAGGACGGTCCAAGAGATTTGGGGAGAGGTCAGGGCGTGAGGCTGACATCACCACGCGCCGCCTGGAAAGCCCTGGCGATAAGGGCTGGCACTCCCCACCGCGCTGTCCCTGCCTGGGGACAGGCGCAGGGGTTGGCACCCACGGCACAGTGGTGCCAGGTGCTGGCTGTACTCCCCAAAATGGGGTAGAGTGTGGGGTTCACTCCCAGTACAGGACCCAAGCAGCTCTGCCTCTGGCTGCCTGACTGCAATAGCAATTGCTCCTGCTTATGCTGGGGTAAGGATTTGGTCCCTGACAAGCACCCGATGGCACAAGTTACCAGGGTGGCTGAGCTGCCAGTGCCCTGCCGAACCCCCTGGCAGGACTTTGGGGGCTCCCCAAGCCTCCTCCACCCGCTACTAGTCCTGCTGCAGCAGCAGAAACCAGGGACAGAGACCCAGAGCGAAACGGTTTTGCTATCACCTTCAGAAAGGTCTTCTTTATTTTAAACCCAGCATGTTATTATAATAGAAACACACAATTTAAAGAGTTTACCAAAACAGTTCAATGAAGCCAGGTTAGCATTAGAAACCAAAGACTGAGATCTTTCAACCCTTACAAATCACCATGGCCTGGGAAAATCTGCCTTTGGTTTTCCCAGCCAACATCTCTGGGCAGATTTCCCTGACTGTCCAGTAATGATGACAAAAGCTTTTTATTAGGAGAGAGAGAACTGTCCTGAACCTGTGCTCCCATCTCACCCCCTGGGTGCCCATCCCCAGCCAGGGGCTCGCGGCTCCTCCTGACCCTCCGGCTGTGCTCACCCATGGGATTCCTGTGGGCAGCAGCTCTGTGGGCACCACGGCAGTGGGTCCTCGAGCACTGCTCGGCATCACGAACGGCATTGTTGCTCACAGCACCAGGCAGTGAAGAAAGTCTGCGAAGCTCCCGACATGTTACCGTGACCTTCTCAGGCTCTAGGCTAAGGCAGCTGGCAGAGAAGGACATCCACACCTCCACATCTTAACAACGACTTTAAAGACCCCCCCCAGTTGCCCTGCCTGATGCAGGCTGTTGCAGAGGCAAATATACAGTGGCTTCAGCGTGGGGCCTGGCTCCAGACACTAGCGCCAATACTCGTACAGCACCTCTCGGCCCTTGGCACCTTGCAAAGGGGAGCCCGTGCCGTTCTCAACACCTCCCTGTGTGTGCAGAAGGCCAGAGCTGGAGGGAAATGGGAGGATCCCTGGTGAGAGGTGAAGGAAAACCTCCTGGTAAGGCCAAGAGAGACTTTGCTGTGATACAGCCTAAGTAGCATCAGCACTGCCAGAGCTGGCGCTGGGCACTGGGTGCTGCACTCACCGGGTGATTTTCATGCCCCATTCAGAGAAGCAGAACCAACGCTCTGTAAAAGCAGCCTTTTTGTGCTTGTTTTCTATTTTAGATGAAAATAAAAGCATTTCTGTATCTTTTGATCTGCCTCACTTCCTTACTGACACTTTCAGGATGCTCACAAGCATTTCGGTACAGTGGGTCCCCATAGCTCAGCAGGGTCCCCAGGACCCCCCGGGGAACTGCAGCCATGCAGTTATAACCAGTAGCAGAGATACGAAGCAAGGATGGGATGCGTCCCGTCCCCAGCCCCTCTCAGCCTTTCCCCTGGATGCCTCGCCCTCCAAAACATCACCCCCTATTGCAGTATGAGCCTCGGGGTGTGGAGTTGCTGATGCTCGGGTACACAGTGGGCACAGCCATGGGGGTATGCTGGGCTCCTGCTCACCTGCGGCAGGTATCACAGGGCCAAAGCTGCTCGACGGAGCCGTGGTATTGCAGTCCTGCCTCCTCTTACCGCCCTGCCCAGCTGCGACGGCAGCTCAGCTCCCTCCCTTACCCTTTGTTAACCACTGAATTCATCTGACAACTCAAAGAGAGAGAGAGAGGGGAGAGACCCCGCGGCCTGCCGTGGCCGGCGCGGTTCCCCGGCTCCCCCTCTGCCCTCATTTGCAATGCTTGAGTGGGGATTTCTCTATTTACTAAGCTAACAATGTGGGTTCCCAGGGCCTGGGCTGATGATGACATCCCGGCGCTGGTGGGTGGTGGGGCCGGGGGGGCAGCGAGGGCTGGGGGGGGGATTGCATAATGCTGAGGCAGGCGTGGGAAACCACAGCATCTGCGAGAAAAGCCTCTGCCAGCCGCTTTGAGCATGGCTCAAAGGGCTCGCGGGGAAGCCACGGGGCAGAGGGAGCCCCGGGGACCCGGTGGCAAGGGGAGAGGCTCAAACCCACCTCCCACAACCCCAGCCCTGCTGCCACGTCCCCGCAGAGCGAGGGGCGGCCAACGGCCCCGCTGCCAGCGCCTCCGTCCCTGGAAGGGTTAACGCGGGCCGCCACGGGTCTGCTCATTACAGGGTTAAGGGGGAGATGGCACTTGCAAATCCCTCAATTACCCGGGCCAGAAGGCTGCTCAGGAAGAGCTTTATTAACGGTTGCCGTCTTCATTAACCGCTTCTCCACAGCTGCCTAATTACAGCCGCCATTAGGCTCGCCGGGTCTCCCCACCACCACCCTGACCCCCCGGCCCTCTGATTAACCTTAATTACACCTCCATCCCCGGGAACCGGGCGCTCACCTGAGCGGGGCCGCAGCCAGGACTCGAAGGCTGCCTAATTGCGGGCATCCCCGGTGGCGTGGGGAGGGGGCCGGAGGCGGCCGGTGGCCAGCCGCCCGCAGCACGCCAGATGTTCGCTGCTGAAAAGCAGAGGGCTGCCCTCGCACTGAGCTAAGCGGCGGCAATGAGATCGGTAGCAGGGCATTGAGGGAGGCGGTGAAAGGGTTTCCCACCTGAGCTGATGGGGCTCGGCCGGGAGGAGAGCGGGGCTTGCCGGCGAGGGAAGGCAAGGGATGAGGGATGGGAGATGCTGCGGGTGCTGCCGTTCATCCTCCAGCGCCCATCCCTGCCAGGATGCTCAGCACCCTTCTGGGTGTCCCCCCCAGCCTTGTTCCTCTCCCTTGGTTAGGCAACGGGATTTCGCCCAGGCTGGATGCGGCACGCGGGGACGTCCATCCCTGGAGGTGGTTGTACGGTGCATGCCCATGCTCGGTATTTCAGGCAAGGCCACGGGCACTACAGAGGGTGGCAGAGACCCTGCTGCCCTCCAGCTCTGCCATCCCCAGGCTGCCACCGCTGCTCCAGGTCAGCCCCTGCCTGACGTACCGCCCGGGGCCTCCTTCCACAAAGAAGACGCTGCTGCTTTTCTTCTCTCCCTCACCGAACAGGGTGAAGCACAGCTCCTCGGGTGCAGGGAAAATGGAGCTGCTTTCTCCCTCTGCCATGCCATGCTGTGAGATGCCCCCACCACCTTCTTCCCTTTCCTAGTTACACACCTCCCTTTTGGGAGCAAAAAAAAAGAAAAAGAGATAATAAAGTTCTTATTTCCACCACATTTGCCATTTCCTGGTCTAAGTAAAGAGTGTCATAAGAGTGACAAGCTAAAAGCCACTGATTACTGTGGATTCATGGCATTTATTCTCCTCGTGAAAAGAGCAAACATCAGAAATAATGTGGTCCGGCCTGCCTCGGAGCCTAACCCTGCAATTAATCAGCATTCATGTGCAGAAGGTGCACGAGCATCTGATATGCAGAGAGGGGGTAATTAAAGGCAGATGCAATCTCTGCTTCATACAGGCCTGGGGAAAGCAACTGCACCCCCCCCCATTGGGGTGCAGCCCCCCAAAGTCACCACCGTCCCCCCTTTCCTTGGGAGCAGCCAGTCATGCTCGCCCCATCTGCCTTTGCTGGGTGCATCAGGGATGGACTCTGCTCCCGTTGCTCGATCGAGCAGGGTGATAGGGACCCCCCGTCCCTCGGCGAGCGGGAGGGTTTGGGGATGCGGTATTTAGGCGAGCTTCCGATGCCTTGAACCCTGACACGGCTCGGTGACAATACGAGATCCCTGGAGAGGGGGATTGCTGCGGGCTGGGGCTTGCCCGGGACTATCGCTGGCCTCCTCCCGCCGGGGTCTGCCCCACTGCTCCTGCTGATCCTGTCGAGACCTTTAATCCGTGGGGGATCAGCAAATTAATCCACTAAAGCATGAAGGGCCTGAGCTGTGTTTAATCGCTCCCTTTTGTGTCAGGGGATGGCTAAATGACCATACAAGAGAAAAACCCACAGAGGGGTCAGAGGGGAGGCGGTGGGCGATTAACCCCCGTCACCTCCCTCTAGGCTGCGGCGCAGGGCGAGACGGGGCCAAGCCCGCAGCCGCCGGGGCCAGGGCATCGCGGGCATCGTTTGAGCCGGCGTCCCCTTGCGCCCTGATGCCCCGTGTCCCCGATCAGGGGTGGCATTGTGGCCCACGGCACTCTGCAGCCCCCCAGCATGGCTGGAGCTGCCCCAGCCACCGGCGAGACAAGCTGTGCGGGGTCTCAGCCCGGCTCCCAGCAGACAAGCTGTTATCACGGCAATTACCCCCGATACGCCCTTTGGGAGCTATTTCGGCCGAGGGGTCAGTGGTGCTGACAGCGGCCGAATCCTCCCCTTGCCCCCGGGGAGGAGGAGCTGTGCCGGGGAGGCTGGGCAGAAGCTGTCTGCCTGCTCCGGCACAGATTGTGCCAACGCGTGGTTGAGTGCGGCAAACGCTCGCAGCCAGAACCTTTCAAAAATATCACTCGGGGAACAAATGACACCACCTCACCCTCGCCATCCTCGCACACCGACACCCTCACCCCGGCAGGGGCGGCCACGCCAGCCTGGGTGCCGCAGCCCCCTGGTCCCCCCTCTCCCATTTTCTTCAAAAGGAGAATAACCTGCAATATATATATATATTTTTTTTTCTTTCTGGAAACTAATGGACTCCTTAAATAGCAAAAATTGCACCCTGTAATTAAGATCTTGCTTTTTAAATGATTAATCATTCTAACCCCTTCCAGCGGCATCCCACTTACTGCTGCTCTCATATTGAAATGCAGATCTGAGAGGGAGGGAGCTGAGCAGGTCTGCGGAGAGGAGCAATTAAATCTTCCAGCTGTCGCTGGTCCACCCCATCCTCCGTTTTTTTCGGGAAGCCCTGGGCGTTGTCCGCCGGGCTGGCTCCGTGCCCTGATCCACATCCCCCCTTTTGATCCTCTCATCTCCATCCTCCTCCCCACCTCCATCCCTTATTTTTCTGTTGTCTCTTGGTTTCTGGGCTCAGCGATACTTTCTCACTGCAAGGTCTGACCTTCCTTTCCTTGGAAGTGCTGGCAGCTCCCTGAAAAGCCGCTTGTCCCCCTTGTCCCAGGTGAAAGGGGAAAGGATGTGAATGCAGGGCTACGGTAACATCAGCCAGGGGCCGCAGAGAACCAGCAATCCCTGCCCAGCCCATAACAACCATAGCAGTCGCCTGTTTGGCGACTGCTGCTTTGCGTCTCTGCCTACTCCAGTGTTTGCAGCCCTCTGAGGTCTCACCCTCCTGTCCTTCTCTTGGCTTTCCCCTGACCCGCATCCCGTTGTGAAAAATCAAATCCTGCAAAAGACACCCGTGAACGTGTGCCACCTCCCTGCAAGGAGTTCCCCACAGCCTCGGCACGTCGCCTCCCTCATTCACACTTCCCCGGGACCAACTACGGGTTTCTCAGGATGCTTCAGCAGGAAAAGTGCTCAGCTGTGTAGAAATCATAACCAAAAGAAGCTCCTCTGGCCTAAATCCCTCCTGTAGACCCTTTCCAGGTTGGAGGGGATCCTTCAGGTGTTTTCTAGAAGCATGCATTTTGTTTTTCAGCCCACCACGGTGAAGCTATTAGTGGGTGGAAGTCTGCCAGCCCAGTTTCAGTCCTCAGCAGTGTCAGGCTGATGGCTTGGGAAGGGCAGCCTCCCTCCTGATCACCACCCGAAGGGGAAGGACTTGGGATGTGCGTTTGTTTCAATTCTCTGCAATAAATCCCCCTTTTTGTCACCCCCTCAAGCCAGTCCCATGGCAGGTCTGCGAGGTGGCCGGGACTACAACCCCCATCTCCACGGGCCAAGGAGAAATCTGGTACCCCAGGTTTATTGAATTCAGTACAGTAGACACAGAGTTTCTCCAAGGAATCAGAGAAGGGGGTCACTAGAGTTTCTGTGTCTGAGTGTCTTCTATCTCTCTGCCAGTCTGATTTTTCTGATATGGAAATAGAGAGGAGACAGGAAAATGTGTAACCATGTGAGATGGAGGAAAGGGAATGACAAAGAAGAAAAACAGAGAGGCTGGGATGGAGAGAGGATGCTCCCCATAGAGTGGAAATGAGAGGAGAAAATG